>NW_022681473.1:44859727-46075094 GCF_009764315.1 Trachypithecus francoisi
CCCAGCTAATTTTTTGTAGTTTTAGTAGAGATGGGGTTTCACCATGTTGGTCAGGCTGGTCTTGAACTTCTGACCTCAAGTGATTTACTGTTTCAGCTTCCCAAAGTGCTGGGATTACAGGTGTGAGCCACTGCACCCGGCCAAAATTATAAAATACCTCGGAATACTGTTCTCTTTTCCACATGGTCAAATGCAACAGGTGACAAAGATTCTCTCTTCCGCCAAACTCTACTTAAGCTCCCCTGAACTTCAAAGTAGGCCTCCTTACATATTTCTCTCTGCATTGTTCAATTTCAGCAAGAATCCCGATGAATTAGTTTAACCAGAATCCTCCACCTTTGATACCTGATCATCCTGGCCTACCTTTTAGAAGAAGTTTATTAGGTTTGTTTAGCCAGAATCTGTCCTTTCCCCTGTGTTAGGCCATTCTAGCATTGCTATAAAGAAATACCGGAGACTGGGTAATTCACAAAGAAAACAGGTTAAATTGGCTCCTGGTTCTGCAGACTGTACAGGAAGCACCTTCAGCTTCTGGCCTAAGGGAGCTTTTACTCATGGCAAAAGGCTAAGTAGGAGGAGACACGTCATATTACAAAAGCAGGAGCAAGAGAGAGTGAATGTGAGACGCCACATACTTTTAAACAACTAGATCTTGCAAGAACTCACTCATCACCAAGGGGATGATGATAAGTCATTCATGAGGGATCTGCCCGCTGATCCAAATACCTCCCACCAGACCCCACCTCCAAATTTTGGGGATTACAATTTCACATGAGGTTTGACACGGACATATATTCAAACTATATTAATCCCTGATGTTTCCTGTCAGTAGCTTTTCATCCACTGACCACCACCCTGCTTTTTGGCTGGAAGTTCCCACTTGCCCATGCAGCGTTCGGAGTTGAGCGCAATCTTCCTTTCCCACTGCAAATTCTATCTTGGTGGTTTCTACACCTATTGTGAATAAAGTGAATAAACCACTTGAATAAAGTGGTTCCTATACCTATTTCCCTTGAATCAGTCTGTCTTACTGTGCTTACTAAGTGTCATAGAATCATTTTTTAATACAGGTGACTGCCAGCTGTGTTTTCCTCAGAAACTTTCCATTTTCCTGCTCCTCTTTGCACCCTCTAGTCCTTCTGTCCCTAGACTTGCCTTTGCTTCTCTCCTGGGTTGGATCCCTTATTTCCAGAAGCCTATGTCTTCTTTCTTGGTTTATAACCTCTTTTGGTAAAACACATCTTCCTGAAGCTTCTTGAAAAAGGATAGAAGACAAGTTTCCTCACTGCTCAGAGTCCCAGTCCTCATTTCTAAGAATCCTGCTCCGTTGCAACCTTCTGTAAGGCAGATGCCATACGCTACTTTTTTTTTTTTTTAATCTTTCAGGCTCAACATTCCCATTCTCCCACCGGTCATTCTTTCATCATAAAGCCCTGAAATGATCTCAGTAACTTATCTGTTTACCTGTCTATTGTTTTTCTGCCTTGTATGCTTTATTCAACCAATGTATTTTCCGTTCATAGGACCCCCATCTCACCCTGCCCCACCAAAACTGTTGAATGAATGATTAACAAAAATGATAGTGTAGAAAGAGCATGAGTTTGGGAGTTGGACAGACCTATGCTCAAATATTGGCCTTGTGCTTTTAGTTCTGAAACTCTGAGGAATCTACTTAACATTGCTGAGATTCCATTTTCTCATATGTCAAATAAGAGTGACTATCTCTCATTTTTCATATCAGGTGATGATGCTGATACAGTTAAGGGTTGAGTTGTCTTGATATCTGTAACTTACTTTCAAATGGTTAGGTCTCCACCTTCCCAAATATACACAAACACATGCACAGAACAGATGTCAAAAAATGGTAACAATTAGTGAACCCAAGTTAAGGATATGCAGGTGTTTATTGTACCTTTTTTGTTGTTTTCAAACTTTTCTGTAGTTTGACAATTTTCAAAACACAAATGTGAGGCAGGGGGAAAGGCAGAGCTATCTTACAGAGTCTTTGTTAGGATTAAAGGAAGCTAATGATGAAGCACTTAGTATGCCTGGCTATATCAGATGCTCAATAAATGTCAATGTCCTTCATTCCCTGCGGCTAATCCCAACTGTAGACTGGAGAAATATAAAGGAACCAAGATCTGTGGACTCCCAGCCTGGCCATCAGCCAGCCCTGCAGAGGGTTCCCTTTTAACCTCACAACCCAGTTGTAGAAACTTGTCTCTTGACCTTGCTCCCTATGGTAGGCCCACAAAGGGCCTCCCAAAAGATATCCACATCAAATCATTGAACCTATGTTACTGTATTTAGTTAAAGGCATTTACAGATGTAATTAAGTGAAAGATCTTGAAATGAGATCATCCTAGATTATCTAGGTGGGCCCTAAATCCAATAGCAAGTGTCCTTACCACAAACATACAAAGGAAAATAGACAGAAGAGGAGAAGGCTGGCCAGGCGCGGTGGCCCACGCCTGTAATCCTAGCACTTTGGGAGGTCAAGGTGGGCAGATCACTTGAGGTCAGGAGTTCGAGACCAGCCTGGCAAACATGGTGAACCCTCATCTCTACTAAAAATACAAAAATTAGCTGGGCATGATGGCGCATGCCTGTAATCCCTCTACTTGGGAGGCTGTGGCATGAAAATTGCTTGAACCCAGGAGGTGGAGGCCCAGTGAGCCAAGATTGCACACTGCACTCCAGCCTGAGTGACAGAGTAAGATTCTGTCTCCAAAAAAAATAAAAAATAAAAAAAAAAAGAAGAGGAGAAGGCAGTGTGAAGACAGAGGCAGAGATGGCAGTAATATGGCCACAAGCCAAGGAAGACAGGGAATACTGGGCAGCCACCAAAGTTGGAAGAGGCAAAGAACATATTTTCCTCTTAGAATCTCTAAAGGGAGTACAGCCCTGTAACACCTTGAGTTTAGACTTCTGGCCTCTAGAACTGTGAGTTTCAAGCCACCAAGTTTGTAGTAATTTCTTATGGAAGGCCTAGGAGACTAATATATTCCCCCTGCCAAGTCCTCCACTTGTGCTCCTATTCATGCAGCCTGGCTCTGCCCAGGTCTTCCCATAACTCTTTCTAAGCTCTGGAGCCTTCATTTCCATACCAGGGAGCCACTCCTTGCCACAGGTCCTCCTTTGTCTCTCACCTGCCCTCCTGGCAGCATCTCAGTCAGCTGCTTGCTGCAGCATCCCTCTGATACCAGCTAGTTGCTCTTTTCTCTTTGCATGTGACTTTTCCTTCATATCTCAAGCCCCATTCTTGCAGTTCCGCTCTCTGGTTCCTAGGGTCTTGCTATCTCTAATCTAACTAACCCTACCAACTACCATGCCTAGTTATTAGATTTTTAATATTTAAAAACAATGAGCATAATAATCTATGGTGAAAAGAAATCAGACAGTGGTTGCCTTTAGGGGTAGGGTGGGAACAGACTGGAAAGGGGCATAAGAGAACTTTCTAGGGTGAAAGAGATGGTCTATATAGTGATAGAAATCTGGGATACACAAATGTTTGCACTTGATAAAAGTAATCAAAATGTAACAAGATCTGTGCATTTCATTATATATATGTAAATTATTCCTCAACCAAAAAAAATTATTTGTGACAACCAAAAACATCTCCAGTCGTTGCCAAATGTCCCGTAGAGGGTAAAGTCGGCCCCCTATCGAGAATGGATTGGTTAGTTAATGTGTAGTGCTCAGCCATAGCCATCCCATACAAGGTGATCTGTGTACAATATGACAATTTTGGGAGACAAACTGTAAGCGACCCACCAAGAAACTTTTCTCACATGGAAAAAACAATGTTGGTCATTAGGGATATGGGCATGACCTGATATTTATTTCTCCACTCTTCAGTTCTAGTTGTGAAAAAAAATAATAATATACCAGGACACCTAATGAGTAAGAATACCGAAAATAACAGCAGGAGGAAGAGAAGGGAAGAAGAGGAAGAGGGAGGAGGAAGAAGTAGGACAAAGCATATCAGTTACTTTAGCAGTTACTGTCGTGGTAGTGACATAATACTAATGATAACTGATATTTATATATGTAATATATGTTTAGGTCCTTAAAAATCCACTAATTTCTCCCCAACAGTATCCCTTTGGGAAAGGTGGATATATTAATTTTCTCTACTTTATAGATAATAAAATTAGGGACAAAGGTTAAGTGACTGCCCAAGGTCACAGTCAGTTAAGAGAACAGCTGGAATTACCACCTTCACCTTGGCCTAGTGATTTTTAATCCATCAATTTCTTCCCACTGCAAACCCTGTTTCTAAGCATCAGCATCACCTGCAGGCTAGACACAAATCAGAGAAAATTATGTGCCTGGGAGGAAATAATCAATCAGTCCATGAAGGGCGTGCCCTACAGACCCAAGTTCACCTATGTGAATAATAAATAGTGAGAAAAATTACTTAGAAGCAATAGTCATTGAAGGTTTTCTTCATCAGTAAGATGTCTGAGGAGCACACTTTGCGGGGATGTATATGCAGGTAAGGAGACCATGTGACGGTGGTGCCCAGCAAAAAGGACAGCTCAGAGAATCCCAGACACTGTGTTCCTGAGATAATAAACTCAGTCATCAAGTGAGGACTCCTCATTTCTCAGTATCTCAGTACTGTAATCTCTGGAAAGGCAGAGGTCTTGTTGTCTTGTTTTTTACATGCCTCTGAGTATCTTTTAGGTAACAGATCCATCCACAACTGGGATGTAGTGAATTATATAAATTTCAGTGGTGTGGAAATCTCTGAATATGCTTTTGCAAGGACCCTGGACTTAGCTCTGGTCTTTATCAGGAGACATCCTGTTTGCCTGGTTTATTCCCCACCAGCTGATTAACTTGCCGAAACAATTGCTTCATCAGGACTCTCCCGTTTGACAGTTTCCAGTGGTTCTTTGTTTCTGTAGGCTAATGTCCAAAGGATTTGATTTAACTTTGAACATGTCCAACAATTTGATAGTAGCCAATTTATCCAAAACGACCATCTACTTCCCACACTCTTAGCCCAGTGTTGCAGCCATACCAGAACCATCACAAGCCCCTGAATGGGTCGAGCTTTTTCCAAGCCTCTACCTTAAGGATTATTGGAGTTGGGAGGATTCTATTTTAAATAGGGTGTTCAGAGAGGGCTTCATTAATATGGTAAGATTGGAGCATAGACTCAAGGAATGTGAGGGGTGAACCATGTGAATATCTGGAAAATGAGCATTCCAGACAGAAGGAACAGCCAGGTAAAGGCCCTAAGATGAGAGTACCTGCCAAGCTAAAGAGTCACAAGGAGATCAGTGTGTCTGGAGCAGAGAGAGAGAGGGAGAAGACCAATAGGAGATGAAGTCTGAAATATAATAGGGTGGTGAGGGAGGCAGGGCAAGGTCATGGAGTACCTATGGGCTTTTGGGAGGACTTTGGCTTTTATTCTGAGATGAGATGCACCGGAGGGTTTTGAGCAGAGATATGACAAGATCTGACTTGCATTGTCAATGGGTCCCTCTGGCTTCTGTGTTGAGCACCAGGTTAGAAGCAGAGAGACCATTGCATTAATGGGGGCAAGGACCAGCAGACAGCAGTGAAGCTGGTGAATAGTGATCAGATTTGCAGATGTATTTGGAGAGGAAAGCCTGCAAAAATCTGTATCTTAAAGCCGTGTCTTAAAGTGTCAGGGATGGGTAGGAATGAGCCAGGACTGAGAAAAACCTTCGCATGAACTCTGAAGCACAAAATTGCTCTGCTGGTTCAAGGATCCAAAGGCCAAGGGAGTTTGAGCTTAGTGAACGGGGAGGGGATGGGGTAAGAAGCTGACCAGGTAGGAAGGGGACAGATGAGGCTGGGCATTGCAGGTCACAGGGAGGAAGTCTCTGATAGATTTCAAGCAGGGCCATGTTTTGATGTAACTTATGTTTTCAAAGGTCACTATTCTATATGGAGACTAAATAAACTGGCAAATGAACCATTAAAACAGTCATATTTGTATTCAGCCAAATCAGTGTTCCTCTAGCAGTCTCAGTTCTACTTGCTTAGGGTCATGTGAAATGAGTCTCATTTCCTTCCCTGAGACTCCTTGCTGTCACGAAGAACTCATCCACTTCATTCAGCATCTCTCACAGTTACCAGGACTGAGTGCAGCATCACAGCTGCCCTGAGGCCCACACACAGCCAAACCAAACAGGGTGCTCCAGCTTCCATGCTTCCAGCCTGAGCAGCAGTAAGGATGGGCCACTCGCCATTCTTTGCATTCTGGTGCTTGCTAGGTGATGCACTCATTTGGCCCCAATGACTTCTCCTTATCTGATCTATTTCACAATCTGATTAACACAATCATTTTGGCCCCCAGGCATAATGGCTTCCCACTAATGCTCAGCTGTTGGGAATATATGGGTATGAGTGTGGGAAAGTATTTGTCTTGTTTCCCTGATAGGTAATAAGATGTTGGAGGGAATGAGAGTGAATTAGCTTCTCTCTCTCAGTAGGTAGTATAATCTTTTGCATGAAAGTTGGTGACTCTCTTTCAGAGTAAATATAAAAGAAGTATTGAGTATACCATGACCAACTAATTAGAGAACAGGACTTGCATTAAATGAGGGCTAATTTCAACACAAAATTAGCATTACTGCTGAAAGGGTTAAAAAAAGAAGCTATTGGAGGTTCACCCTTATTTAATAGGGGATGAGGAAACGCAGAGCTCAAAGAAAGGGGGTCCTCAGCTAGGTGGGCACTCCTAAAGCAGTGGAAGTGCATGAAATAGATCTTTTCTTCTCTGCTGGTATTAGGCTCTTATTCCTTGATTTTCCTAAGCAACAAGGACATCTCATTGTCATTCTGGGTGTAGTCAATAAAAGAAAATGAAATGAACACTTGTCAAGCACCTACCATTGGCATTTCTACTACAGCAGGAAGTTTTCAAAATAAAATTTGGAATTAACCATGTGATCAGTTAGAAAATAGGATTTGCCTTGCTGTTGTTTGTAATGTTTCTCCATCTGGAACTGGTGAAAATAGAAGCATTTTGAGCCAACATGGCAGTTGCATCTAAATGGCTTTGGTGCTTTCTTTATCAAAACGGTGATAAAGAAATGATAAGGGAATGAAAGTCATAAGAATGTGTAAGAAATACTGAAGACAGTGCCTATAGTACTATGAAAAGAAAGGTCTTTCTTCTTGAGCAAAGACTGGAAGTAATCAAGGCTGGATTTGCTAAGTAATGTTTATAGCTATATTTTAAAATTCTGTTATTAAAATTTTTACAGAAAAAATAACTTTGGTATAAAAAATCTGAAACTCAGGAACTCTTAGTCCTCTTCCATCCATCCTGTTTTTATAACATGGTTTTTAAAAATAAGACACAGATTTCATTGTCATACTCACCACACACACCAGCATCACCAGGATGTGCTCAGCCGATTCTCATTGCTTGAACACACTGAGTCAAAATAGGTCATGAATGTCCTGAGTTTTATAAGCCCAATTACTTATTTCTCAATGAAATAGCAAATAGACTTGAAATTCTTTTCAGAAACACCCAGAGAACCTGAGTACATCACAACTGAACCTCTGTATTTTTGAAACTATGATGTCCTTTGACCGGAACCTAAATCTAGGGGAATATTTCACTCTGGGCCGATGTCCTGAGCCTCTGCTGAACCAGACCCCACCATCTGAGCCAAGACCTAAGACTCCTAATGCTTCAGAAAAAGGTGATTTTTCCCAGGAAGAGTTAAACTTCTTGAGCCAACGGGGCTTCCCTCAACTCCAACTCTTCTTGGTCCAGAAAACAGCTCTGGGAGCCCCAGAGGGGGCTTTTGCTTCTCTGACTTCTCACACCCTCTTCTTTCAAATGAATTTAAACCTTTTTTTGTCCAAATCCCTGCAGAAGAAAAAAAAAAAAGTAACCACTCTGCAGTTTTTCTACTATTATGCAAATAGATTAATCAGGCAATGCTCCTGTGAGAATTAATTTATATTTGAATCCAATGAGGCCTGGATGCTTGCTAACTGAACCCCCAGGCCAATGCCTCAGCTAGGTAGCACCTCATATTATTCCTTTGACGAAATGTGAACTGACATAAATACTATGGCTCCCTTTCAATCCGATTACCCCGTTACCTCACATCAATGCTACCCCAGCCATCAGATTCTGGCGTCTTTCCTTTCACCGGCTCCAGGAACAACGGACAACTCCTCCTCGATAAACAAGCATCCACGCTGCCATCTCATACCCCCAGTCCTAACCCATCATCCGCACTCAATGGGCTCTATTCGACAAGGTATTTTATTTTGTTTGTAGGAATCAAGGATTAAAACCAGTTCAAAATCAAGCCAGGCTGGAGCTGCTCATTCAGAGCTACCCTTTCACACAATCAGTCACTAAGAGCCTCTGGAAATAACACCCCTGAAGTATCCACCCTTTAATAGACGTCATCCCCCTGGGACGCCCCCTCCGCTTCATCTCCCTCCCTTAACGTCTTATGAACTCTTTTTAAAACACACAAAAAACAAATAGCAGCACAGGTTTCCCTGGACTTGCGTGACCTGAAGCTCAGTCAAAATGAACCTACGTTTTAAACCATACCTTCGTACTAAACTCATGTTGACAACCACTAAATTCTTTCCGTTGCTCTGCATAGAAACTTAAAAAAAAAAAAAAAAAGATTTATTTCTTTACCCGTGCCTCCTCCTGTCCCCCCTTTTTTTAAACTCTGCACATTTAAAAAGCTTGGCTAAACAATCCACCAGGTGGGGGGAAAGCTTTTTTATGTGGGCGGCTCTATTTCTGGAGCCCCCACCTCAGTAATTAGATTAACTGGCAACATATGAACAGCAGCCCCGCTCTCTTCATGCTTTATGCGATTGATTGCACATAACTGATAGCAAAATATCTTGAATGGTGGCAGAAAAAAAAAACATGGATTTGTGAACTGTTCTATGACGAAAATGCAAATGAGAGGAAGAAAACAATGCAAGCTTTATTTTTAAAAAGCAATGCCTAGTAATCATAGCACTTGCTTTTTTGAGAAAGGGTCAGAAGTTATACATGAGTAGCAACTGGGGCCGTAGGTATGTTTGTTAACTTGTAGTAAAATAGTTTGAATATTTCGGTGCCCCCTTTTAACACAACCTAAAATAGAGGGGCATGACCCCGCAGGCAAAGCTTGTCTTTCTGAATTGATGAAGGCAGAAATATCTTTTCTAACCACAATCCCTCTAGAGGGTCTGAATTTGAGAAAGCCTTTGAAACATGTTTTAACTACATATGCATATTAGGAAACTATTCACTTTTTAAAAATAAGATAAAGCAAAATAAGTATTAAGAATTAAAATTCGTAAACACTCATTCAGCTAACTATAAGAAAAATTGTTTTTTTGCCAAATACCATTTGTTATTTTTTTGCAGTTTGCTTTTGCTTTCTGTTATTCCAGAGGATATCTCTATTTTCACAAAAAGTAGACTTCCATTTAAAAGTAAAAGAGGCATTGAGCAAACACATTAAATTGTAGCAATTAATTTTTACTAAAAGGGCCGCACTCCCTTTCCTCTCACTAACCCTGATACTTTTCGGCAAATGTCTAAAATTTGTTGCTTGATATCCAGCAATTACAGGTTTAGTGGCTATTCAGGAATGTTGTTTGATACCACATTTTTACTCAAAAATAAATGCAACTCAGGTTGGGTGTGGTGGCTCACACCTGTAACCCCAGCACTTTGGGAGGTTGAGGCAGGCGGATCGCTTGAACTCAGCAGTTTGACACCAGCCTGGGCAACATGGCAAAACCCCATCTCTACAAAAAATACAAGAATAATTAGCTGGGCATGGTGACACGCACCTGTATTTCCAGCTACTCAGGAGGCTGACATCAGAGATTGCTCCAGCCTGGGAAGTCAAGGCTGCATTGCGTCAAGATTGCACTACTGCACTCCAGCCTGGGCAACAGAGCAAAACTGTCTCAGGAAAAAATAAATAAATAAATAAATAAGTGCAACTCTGTTTTTCTCTTCCTTTGTTCTGTGTTTTCATCATTTATTTAACAAACTCATTCAGTATCTACTGATGGCTTAATGTATGTGCAATGACATACGCTCAGGAGTGTTCAGGATGACCATTCTGGTTAAAATCCCTCTCCCGTCACATCCCTCTTTTACCTACAATTGAGGGCCATGGGAATCCTCTCCAGCAAGCTCAGCCCTATTCAGTCCTGACTCTCAACAGGAAACATCTAGGAGACTTAGCGCATCAGCCTAGAGGACTCAGCCTCCAGTTGCCTTCTTCTAGTGACAAACACTCCCAAGCTGCCCCGACTGGCCCTTGTTTTCTGGGTTTCCATAACTGACCCTTTGTGGTCACCTTCCCATTCTTCAGTCCCTTCCCAGCTCACGGCCTGCCTGGAGCCAGAGTTGCTCCAAGTGCAGGACCTGCTATCCTTTAACCAAGTCGTCCTCAAATGGGTTAAATAGCGCCCCCCTCCAACCTTGCGCCCTCCGGAACATTTGGCAGTTTCTGGATGTATTAATCCATTCTCATGCTCCTAATAAAGATATACCCAAGAGTGGGTAACTAATAAAGGAAAGAGGTTTAATTGACTTTCAGTTCAGCATGGCTGGGGAGGCCTCGGGTAACTTACAATCACGGTGGAAGGGAAAGCAAACATGTCCTTCTTCACATGATGACAGGAGAGAGAAGAATGACAGTAAGCGGGGTGGGGCAGCACCTTTTAAAACCACCAAACCTCATGAGAACTCACTATCATGAGAACAGCATGAGGGTAACCACCGCCAGGATTAAATTACCTCTCACCAGGTCCTTCCCACAACAGGTGGGGATTATGGGAACTACAATGAAGACGAGATTTGGGTGGGGACACAGCCAAACCATATCACTGGAGACATTTCTGACCGTCGTGATGAGGTGTTTGAGAGATGTGCTACTGGCATCTAGTGGGTAGAAGCCAGTGATGCCACTACACATCCTACAATATACCACATGGTTCCACATGACGTTAAAAAAAACCTTGCCATAACCAGTCCTTTCCCCAATCCCATAGGCAGTTTAGGCTGCTGGGTAGGAACATGGACTTTGGGTTAGATCATTCCAGGTCCAAATCCCACTTCTGCCACTAAATTAGCTACATGACCCCCTGCAAGCTACTTTATACTTTTTGAGCCTCAATTTCTTTGTCTATAAAATGGATTTATGAGGAGACAAGGAAATAAAATACATAAAGCACTAGCACAGTACTCACTAAAATAGAGGTCGTCATTATTGCTACAACTGTTCTTATTATAATCACCAAATCCAATTCCCTGTGTCCTGCTATTTAATGGCAGACTTCCTTCCTATGAACTTTCTCCCCATTGCTCAGACCAGAGGTGTCATATGGGGGCATGAGTCCACCACTTCTGCTTTCAGAGCCTTGGAAGGCATTATTCATTAATAGCAGAAGTTTTTTCCATACCACTCAGAGTTGGCCTCAGAATCCTTCTCTGCATAGTGTGCTGAATCTATGTCAGTTCATGTGCTGACTCTCTACCAATTAGTGAGATTCAGCACATGAGTTGAAATCTAGTTGCCATCCTTAGTCCATATGCTATCTCTTACTAGAGGTTATATCTTGCTGGAAATAATGAGTTCCCAGTCACTAGAAGTGCTTAAGTAAGGCTGACGTGAAAGGGATTTCACAGAGAGGATCCAAAAATTGGATGCATGTTTGGATAACCACCTTGGTAGCATGAGACCTGCACTCCACATTGGCAACCCCTGTGCTCAAAACACAAGTCACAAGGAATATGATTTTGGTGAGTACGTAAGTCAATGTAGGATATTCATCTCTGATAACTCCAAAATCTTATAATAAAAGCTTGTTTCTCGCCCATGCCACAATCTGATGCAAAGTGCGTGGCTCTCCTAAGTAACTCAGAGATCCAGGTTCATTCCGTCTTGCACCACTGCCACCCAAACATGTAGTATCCCACTGAAAGGAGAAAAAAGACAGAGGCATATATTTGGAATTTTATATGTAAGGCCTGAAAGTGGTGCACTTCTGTCTACATTCTATTAGCCAGAACATAGTCACATGGCTTTATCTAACTGCAAGAGAAGCCAGGAAATGTCTAACTGTGTGCCTGTAAAGAGGAAAAGAATGGGTATTGGTGAGCATAAGCAGTACCTGCGGTAGAGTAATTAACTAACAAAAACCAGGAGTGAGACACAGTGATAAAGGGCAGCTACTAAGACTCAGCCCTGGTTCTAGCTTTGGGTAGGGCATATTTCACAAATCATTCTTTAACACGCAGTAATAGGCACGGTCTGTTGCCTACCCAAAGCTACACCCGCCTTTTCCTTAATAACATGCATGTGTTTACAGGAAGTTGGGCCCTTCACTAGCCCCAGGGAGGTGAACCTTGATCTGTTTAATCCAATAACGGTGATTCCATTTTCCTTGCCAGTGACTGGTCAATTGGCACTAAAAGCAATCCTTAGGTTGGGCTTCTGGAAAAGATTTTCCCTGCTGATAAAAGGAAGGAGAATATAATAAATTGGCTCATTCCTCTTCTGCTGAACATTGTCACTGGCTTGTGATGCCTGGAGGTAAGGTAGCCATCAGGGACCAGTCAGGAACCAGCCAAAGAGGACAATTCAAACACTAAAGATAGCTGAGCAGAGAAGGGAAGAACCTGAGTCTTTAGTGTTATCAATAAGCTGATGAATTAATGAACTCTGATCTGCCATCCCTTCTCTGTCTGTCTGGGATTCTTCCTTCTGGGATTACCTTCCTGTTGGCTTTCTTGTTTTGTGAAATAATAATTTTCCTTTAGAGTTTATTCTATTTTTGGATGGGTCTTTTGTCACTTGCAGTCAAAAGCATCCTGACTGATAGATATGTCCCAGACACTTGAGATATATGTACTTCAAACTAGAGCCAAGGTAGAACTGGAATTCATATTTAATTTCCCTTCATCAGAGCAGGAATCCGAGCTCTCCCCCACATGCTTGGTCCCCTGCCCTCACAAAGTTCACTTTTTAAAAATCTAGTAACTACTTCTGTGAGTAAGTAGGTGCTAGAAATGCTGCATCCACTTATTGAGACTGCTGTAAAGATTAAATAAGTTGATATCTAAGCACTTAGAACAGTACCTGGAATTCCGTAAGTGCTAAATATGTGGTCACATCCTTGGTAGTAGTAGTCCTGATAGTAGTAGTGGTACTAGTAGTGGAACTCCTGATTTTTATAAGCCAGTGAAACTTTGCTGCTGAATGCCTTCTGGGTGTCAGTTTGGCTAGGCTTATGAGTATAATGACATTTTAATACCTGTTAGTACTTCAAGGCAGAAGAAGAGGGCTCCAGATTAGAATTGAAACCACAGACAACTCTCATCAACCTCCAAAATCCAAAGACTTTCTTAGAGAGTGGTTCCGGGTTGGTATAGAATAATGGTTATGAACATTGGTTCTGGGGCAGAGTACTGAGTTCCAAGCCTCAGCTCTGGCTTTTACTCTCTGTGTGTCCTTGGGCACTGCATGAGTCCGGATTCAATTAGAGGTTCAGAACCAATAAAATATATGCATACATATATATCTTATATAATACTACATCAGATATACCTCATATATATCATACATATGTAGCCTATATATAATCTATGTATTATAGCGTACATATGTAGCATATATATTATACATCCATATCCATATATATGTATATAGATGTGTTACAGGAGTTTAACCTGATACAACTGTGAGAGCCAACTAAGGATCCTCCATAAGGCTGTCACCTTCACGTCTAATGCTGGAGCACAAGGTCTACGGGGCAGGCAGTCGAGAAGGAATGTTGGACAAAAAGTAAGGGGATATCAAGAGCAGGATGGAACCACCAGCATGAGCTGGAAGCCCATGAGAACAGACGAAAACCCACGCTGATCAGTCCCTGCTGCCTCTGTTCTTGTGAGTGTGAAAGTCCTACCAAAGCGCAAGCCCTTCTTCATACAGCTAAACACGCACAACTGGCCCTGGAGTCAAGGAAGCTGGGGAGCACAGAGCACTCGCAGGGCCAGCTGCTGCCTCATGCCAGTGGGGTGGCTACAACAGGGCTATCGCTTTTCTTTCACTCTCCAAATTTCTCAGGTTTTCTTTTGTGGCCTACCCTAACTGGAATCACATAGGGAGGGAATTCTGAAAAGTGTAGTTCAACCTAGTCAAGTTAACGTGATATAAAGCTACCACAGTTAATATTATTAACTTTCCCTCAGTTTCTGTGTCCTCTCCTTTAAATAAGTAGGAATAATAATAGTATCTACCTCATAAGATTCTTTTGAGGATTATTTTAAATGATGCACGGAAAATATTTAACAAAGTACCAGACACATAGTAAGTACTCGATAAAGGCATATATCACTATATCACTATAATTGTTCCTGTCATTATTATTGGTTTAAGTATTCTTCACCAGGCCGAATGTGGTGGCTCGTAGCTATAATCCTAGCACTTTGGGAGGCCAAGGCAGGTGGATCACCACTTGAGGTCAGCAGTTCCAGACCAGCTAGGCCAACATAGTGAAACCGCGTCTCTAATAAAAATACAAAAACTTAGCTGGGTATGGTGTCACGCAACTGTAGTCCCAGTTACTTGGTAACTGAGGCAGGAAAATTGCTTGAACCCACGAGGCAGAGGTTGCATTGAGCCGAGATTGCACCACAGTACTCCAGCCTGGGCAACAGAGTGAGACTCTGTCTCAAAAAACAAACAAAACAAAACAAACATCTTCACCAATATCTAAAAGGAAATCTGGTGTAGAATTAGGAGTTAGAATATTTTCTTTCTTGAGGGGTAAAGGCATTAAACTTCTCATGTATCTAAATATAGGCTGGTCACTGTTGTAGGGAATATGTATTTTTTACAATCTTTTATGGTAGGTATTATTATACCTATTTTAGATAAAGCAGTTGAAGAAACTAAGGAACAGGAAGGCTGAGTAACCAGACCCAAGGTCACACAGTTAGTAAGTGGCAATGCTTTATATATATATATATATCATCCCAAGAAGAAAAAATATAAGGTGATTAAAACTGAATGATGAGAAAGTAGTATTTAAGTTGTAATTTGAAGGATGAACAAGAGTTAAACAAATTAAGAAGGCAGAAGAAAAAGCACATGCAAAACTAGAGTAGTAAGAAGGAACCTGGCACCTTAGAGGAGAGAGGAGATGGGGATGGCAGGAGTATGGGTAAGGAGGGGAGGATGAAGGGGCCAGCAGGACCTGCTTCTACTTTATTCTCCGTGGAATAGGAAGGCCCAGGATGGCAGGAACTGTGTATGTCTTATTACTCCAGCATTCCCAGCACTTCGAATAGCACCTGCTGGCATATGCTAGGGTGTCACTAAATATTTGTTGACTGAAAGAAAGGGTGGAGTGATAAGATCTAATGTATGTTTTAAAATCTCCCTACTTGCTGTAAAGTATGCTATTTCTTGGCTCCTTCTAGTAACAGGGAACTCATTACTTACTTTCTCTTGGCAGCCTTTTAGTATCTGAATACAGCAGTCATATCTTTCTAGGTTTCCATTTCTGCAGGCCAGCAGCCTCAGGTTTTTGGCTTCAGTTTCCCTTATTCAGGAACCCTAGTCAATGCTATCCAAAAGAACTTCTGCAAGCATCATATGACCTGATTTCAAAACATACTACAAAGCTATAGTAACCAAAACAGCATGGTACTGGCATAAACACAGACACACAGACCAATGGAACAGAATTGAGAGCCCAGAAACAAACCCACATGTTTAGCACCAACTGATTTTTTGGCAAAGATGCCAAGAACATGTAATGGGGAAATAATAATCTCTTCAATAAAGAGTTCTGGGAAAACTGAATATCCACATGCAGAAGAATAAGATTAGACTGTTATCTCACACCATATACAAAAATCTACTCAAAACAGATTGAAGACTTAAATGTAAGACCTGAAACTATGAAACTACTAGAAGAAAACATAGGAGAAAAGCTTTATGACATTGGTCTGAGCAATAGTTATTTTGAATATGACCAAAAAGCACAGGCAACAAAAGTAAAATTAGACACATGGGGCTGCATCAAACTAAAAAAGTTTCTGCATTGCAAAGGAAAGGACCAACAGAGTGAAGACAAAACCTAAAGAATAAGAGAAAATATTTGTAAACTACACATCTGCTAAGAAGTTAATATCCAAAATACATAAAGAATGCAAATAATTCTATAGCAAGAAAACAGCTCAAGTTTTTACATGGGCAAAGGATCTGAATAGACATTTCTCAAAAGAAGACATACAAATGACCAACAGGAATATAAAAAAACTGTTCAACATCACTAATCATCAGGGAAATGCAAATTAAAGCCCCAATGAGATACCATCTCACATCTGTTAGAATGGCTACTATCAAAAAGATAAAAGATGACACATGTTGGTGAGAACGTGCAGAAAATGAATGTCTCGCACACTTTTGGTGGGAATGTAAATTAGTATAGACATTATGAAAAACAGTATATAGATTCTTCAAAAAATTAAAAATAGAACTACCATATGATCCAGCACTCCCACTACTGGGTATACATCCAAAGAAAATCAGACCAGATTGTTGAAGAGACATCTGCATTGTCATGTTTATTGCAGCATTATTCCTAATAGCCTAGAAATGGAATCAACCTGAGTGTCCATAAGCATATGGATGGATAAAACGTGGTACATATACACAGTGGAATACTATTCAACCACAGAAAGGAATTAAATTTAATATTTGTGACAACATGAATGAACTGGGAGGACATTATGTTAAATGAAATAAGCCAAGGTGGACATCACTTTCAAAAACTTTGGTTATGAAAGAAGTACCATGCTTAGACCAAACAGGGACCTTGCTTGGGGCATGTACTTAAGATAGGTCCCTAGTCTGGGTTCTCTACAGCCCTATGCATCTCCATGGGGCAGGAATCCATGGGGCCACAGAGACACATGTTCACCTAGAGGCTATATATTCCCTTTTAGGCCCAGGAATTCTTTGCCCAAATAGAACCGAGCTCATTTTCAAAGACTGCACAAGCCCCTCCCAGGTCTCTCTGCCAAAGGGTGGATCATATCACTGGTATGCCTATCACCAAATCTAAGGCATAGCCCAGGGATGGCTGTTTGTGGGGCTTGGGGATGGATTTCAGATATTCAGACCAGGTGTCAACACTTTGGGGTATATGGCCCTTCATAATGTAGGGTGAGTAGTAAAGTAGGGTGAGATTCCACGTGTAGTCCTCACAGAAGGTAAGCCTCCATCTGTAGGCCTCACAGGAGTTAGAGGACATTTCTAAGAAGAGGTAGTTACAGACAGACATAAGGTCAATGGAGAGTCCTTTTGATAATGAACACAATTTGAAAGAACCAGTGGTGAAGGGAATATTGAAGCTAATATAGAGAAAATATGAAGCTATATATAGAAAGAATAATGGAGAACAAGGTCCTTGTATCAGTCAGGATTCCAGCAGCAGATTTTCTAGTGCATATGCAAGAGACTGTTTGTAGAGGTGTGAGTGGGTAAAGGAAATAAACAAAGGATATTAATGTACTTAAAGACCAGCAACAGTGGGAAGCCATTATATCCCATTATGTCCATAGGTGTGAAAGGGCAGAAGGTTGAAAGGACAATGTTGCCAGAGTCCAGTGATCTCGGAAGGTGTAGCTACAGTCCCTCCCAGAAATGCAACTAGGCAAGAAGGGAGTGGGAGGAATAAATACCTCTTCTGCCCTTGAGTTGGTGCTAGTGCTTTCCATTGATAGAAATCAGCTAGAAGAATCTAGCCAGCAAGGTATCCTGTGTCAATGCATGGCCTAGAGGCCAGCCTCTCAGGGCAAAGCAGGAGGGAGAAAGAGTAGACAGTGGGGTTTAGAAGGGTAAACAGAAAATAACCAACCAGCACAGTTACCAAGGAGGCAGGAGGGGGCTTCTCTGCAGGGATGTGAATAGAATGGAGAGTAAGCTGGCAGAAACGAACCTCTCTGTCTGATGACCATCTCTTTTCTCTCTGCAGTGGGAGGGGAGGTTGATGGTAGATAAAGGTAAGAAGGCAGGGGATTGTCTTATTATTCTTTCTGAAGATGGAAGCTGGCATTTGGTTTTGAGGCCTTTGTGCAGTATAGTAATACCATAAATAAAGCTATTTTCCTCATTTCTTACCAATGTAAGAGAATGTCACATTCTCTTATGCCTCCCTCTTCCTTCCCTACACTGACTAAGTGGAACTGTAGAGCAGGCAAAAGTCCCTGGAGATTTCTCCTTCTCTCTTTACTGCATTAAAATCTAAGCCTACCTCAGCCCTAGACAAACAACTCTCCAGCAATTTAGAAGCTCACACAATTCAGAATATTTCTCTCTCAAGCACTGGCTTATGGTTCAAAACAGCCCCTCTGATAAATCCCTCCTTTGGCCAAATCAAGACTCTGTACCTGTTAGAAGAAAAAATAATTTTTAAAACTAACTTTCACTACATTATGAAGAACTAGTAGCTCTGCCTCCAATCCTCCCATGGGTGTCTACCTCTTTGTCCCAACAGGGCAAATCTCTAAATCTCAAACAGAGACAAAATGAGCTTTGATGTTTAGAGGCAAGGATATTTCTCCCGCACTCCTCCAGTTTACGGGTTCTGATTCTAAAAATAATTTCTTTTCCTTCTGTTGGTACTCAATAGCCCAAAATATGGCGCTTTGGCATGCTGAGTGCTTGAACAAAGGAGACTGAAAGTCCTCAGAAATAAGCCTTAGACACAAAGTCTCTCACTGACCTTCTTCTGCCTCTCTCACTTCTCCTTCTGAAGTACAGGGAGTGAGTGGCTTGCTCTGAAATTCCCTTATCTGACTGAAGGAAGTTCTTCCAAAAGAAACACAACTATCTTCAGCCCCCTCCCTAAGAATCTCATCAAACCATCAGGGAAGATTAATCACTTGGGAAAGGATTGCAAGTCATCACCACACCCAACAAGCTCTTCTTATTCTGGAGGCTGCTCCAAAACAGCTTTTAAAAAGACATTTTTTAAAAGTTTGTTTTTTTAGAGACAGAGTCTCAATATGTTGCCCAGGCTGGTCTCAAACTCCTGGACTCAAGTGATCTGTCCATCTCAGCCCCCCAGAGTGCTGGGATTACAGGTGTGTGCCACTGCACCAGGCTAACTTTTTTTTTTTAAGCAGAGATACTTACCTACATCATAAGACGACCTTCACTCACAGCACAGTTCTGCTCCTCTTGCCTTGGACAAAAGCAGCCCTTTCAGAGAAAGATTCTATACTGTTTCCCACCCAGCACCAATTTCACCTTCATCCAAGCCTCTTTAACCAGAAAAATTCCAGGACAGAACATCAATAGTTCCAGCTTGGGGTTGGGGGAAGGCAGAAAAGGCAAGAAAAGGAAAAGATGATGGAGCATGGTGTGGAAGGGGCTCATTGTGGCACTCCACCAGTAACTAAAGCAGCTAAAAAGCGAGGCCCAGGACAAGGGGAGTGGGCCAGGGAGGATCCCCTCCCACTTCTCACCTGGTGTCGCCATGCCTCGTGGTGGGACAAGAACTGGAGAGGAGCAGTAGGCAGGGCAGCCTGTTTGAAGGGAGGGATGTGGACTAGAATGTGAGGGTGGTGTGACCTCCAGGCTTTTGCTCTTGGTACCCAGTGTATCCTGAGACCCCAGGAATGAGAGCCCAGTGTGGGCAGTCCTCCCCAGCTGGCAGATTTGCCTTAGGCCTCTAGAGTACTCCACTTTCCTCTCCTCCACCAAGGCAGCACCCTAGAACCTGGAGGTGCTATCCTTCCTGTCATCACACTGGGCTCAGAGGCTGGGAGTTGCTGGGCCCCTTCACAAGGCAACAAAGAGTTGAGGGTTTTTTTTTTTTTTTTTTTTTGAGGCGGAGTCTCGCTTTGTCGCCCGGACTGGAGTGCAGTGGCCGGATCTCAGCTCACTGCAAGCTCCGCCTCCCGGGTTTACACCATTCTCCTGCCTCAGCCTCCCAAGTAGCTGGGACTACAGGCGCCTGCCACCTCGCCCGGCTAGTTTTTGTATTTTTAGTAGAGACGGGGTTTCACCGTGTTAGCCAGGATGGTCTCGATCTCCTGACCTCGTGATCCGCCCGTCTCGGCCTCCCAAAGTGCTGGGATTACAGGCTTGAGCCACCGCGCCCGGCCAAGGGTTTTTAAACCTCAGGAAATCAGATCTGAAAGGGCCCTTAGGGAACTTTCTAGGGCAACTGCTTGTTTTAGCCATAGGGACACTGAGGCCCGGGAGACAAGAACTTTCCCAGAGACATACAGTAAAGTGAAATGGATTCAAATGTGAGTTAAAAGAATATTTAGATGCTGGAGGATCACTTGAGGCCAGGAGTTGGAGACCAGCCTGGACAACAAAATGAGACTCTGTCTTTATTATTATTTTCTTTTTTTAACAAAGGAAGAATATTTAATCCTGTAGTCTGTGAAAAGCTGGTTAAAGAAGGAGAAACAATGGCTATGTTTAAAAAGCTTTAAAAAGGAGCAGTATGAAATTAATTTCCTGGACAAGGGGGCAGAGATAATGATGGAGAGAGAATGCACTCAAGGCTGGGCTTACCAAAATGTAATTTTGATTATTTTGAACGGTCTCATATCTCCTTGACCCAACATGGTTTTAATATTGCTAGGGCAGAGGGTTGTCCAAGAAGGTCGTTAAAGTAAACCTTCTCCAAGTCCGCACTGCAAGCCCTGTGCCGCCCTACAGAGATCCCCTTTCTTCGGGTTAAAAAAATATAATAATAAAAAAAAAGTAAAAGAAAACACCAAAAAAACCCACACACACACACAAAAACAACACACAGTTAACCACCTGTCAGGGCTGAGGATACAATGAGGCTCCTTGAAAAAGAGCTTTTCATGCATGCGTAATATATTTGTTCAGCTATTCACTTAATGAAGCTGATAAATGTGATGCAAGACAATAGTCAAGTTAATCTATTTAGTAAAATGTTTTGAGACTTTCAGGCTATGTTAAGGAGGGGAGCGTCCCGCGACATTTTCATTTAAATGCGCTCATCTCCTCTCTTAGACAGCACAAGGGGGTTCAGGCAATCTATGTGAATATAATTTCTTATAAATGTGTCTTTAATGGGTTTAATTCACCCTTGCCAGCTGTTTTGGGGGCTACTTTGTAAGAGCAAAACAAACGTTTCGGGCTTGGAAAGCTAGTTAAAATTAGTTTCGGTCAGCGAGGCCAAGCTATATTTCCTGCAAACCATCTGCTTGATTGGCACAATAGAAGGATTTTCAAGGAAAAAGAGGGGAGTGCGTGTGAAAGGGATGGGGGGTGAGGGGGGAGACACTAGAAAGAGCTGGGGCAGCGGTAGCTCCTAGTGGCCTATTCTGAAGGTGAACCCCTTAGAGCTGTCTTAATAGAGAGGCTTGCAAAGAGGGGCTGGGGCGGTAGGAAAGCTCTTTCAGTCCAAGCCTCGCAGCCCTCCTCCTTCGCCTGGCCCGTTAGCTCCCTGCCCCCACCCCCTCACCCCCCACCCCAAAGCCAGGCGTCGGGCGCTTTTCCCTGTCACCTCCCGGCATCCGGCCAATCTTCCAAAATGTGCTCTCACTCTGTTGGCTGCTACGGCAGGGAGCGTGAAGGCCTGGGGGTCCGAAGCCTGCGAAGGGGTGACCTTAGCATTGCAGCCTTCCCGAAACAGACACTTGCCATCTTTTCAGAGGGCGGGGAAGCTCACTCCACTCTCTACTTTGTAGTGTCCGTTTCGCCTCGCTTGCTGGCCTTCGCTTATCCAAGAATTTCAGGCACGGCCAGCACTGGAGAGGGCCGCGCTGCTGCTAGTACTGCACTGCGCCCGGGGCAGCAACATGCTCGCTCTCCCCTGCGATGGGGGAAAGGAACCCCCAGAGTGCGTTCCGACACGCTCTTTCTACTATCCAAGGGAGGTTTCGGCAGCTTTGGCCACCTAGGCCCAGGGAACCCCAGCCGGATCTGCTGCGGCCTCCCCCGCAGCGTAGGCAAGGACCTTAAACCCCAAACCAGGGCCTCCGATTTTCTCTTTTCTCCTCCCGTCTTCTTTTCTCTTGAAAGAGAAATAGACAGAAAGATCAGCCTTGAGACAAACACCGCGAGTGATTTCTCCGAAATAAACTTGAAGATAACGACATAACAATGAATGGCAGGACGCACGAAACCCCATGGGCTCAGGTCAAATGGCATTAGTCACAGGTCTTAGCAGCAGCCGCAGCGCCGCGCCGCGCAGCCCCTTAGGCTATCGCGGAGTTTGAAAAGACGCGTTCAAGGAGATCACTTAAAGTAAGATTCTTTCGTCCAATTTCTTGCTTCCCTAGGATTTATTTTGCCTTTTCACGGGCGGCCAGCCCTCGCCCCCGCCCTCACTTTTCCTCTTTGGCGCTTTAGGAATTCTTTAGGAGGCTGTGGAGACCGACCCCAGGAAACAGGGTCCACGTGGATCGCAGCAAGGGGTTGATCCACCCTCCAAAAAATGGCAGGGTAGATTTTTAAAACCCAAGAAGTTAGTAGCAGTTAGTCTATAGTGAGGCAGAATGGCGGGGGCTTGGGGCGGGGGATAGGGGGTGGTATGAAGCCTGTCAACAGGCAGGAAACTACACCCCGGCAAATGCCCCAACAGGGAAGGAGGAGGTGGGAAGGGCTCACGCTGACTTCAAGTTCGTACCATTCCCCCCCTCCAAAAAACAAAATCCAAGCTGATTTTGGCAAATATAGACTATTCTGATCATCCGGAAGACTTGGACAAGCGCTTCACCGGTAGGGAATCAAACGTCCTGAAGCCCCCAGAGCGTTCTTCTGGGAACTGGCAATTGCCCAAGTCCTTAAGACTCGGAGAGAAAAAGAGGTGGGGGGCAGAGGGAAAGGGAGTGGGAGAAGGAGGGAGGCGGGCCTGAGGAAAAAAGGAAGGGAGAGGAAGGCAGAGAGCCAGTCTTATTGCAGTGGGAAATTTCTCGTGGCAAGGTTAAAGTGCAGGAGTTCAGATAGCTTATACTTTTCTCACATATGTTATTGCAAACTTCAAAAAGAGGAACTTCTGACGTTCTTCGACAGATCTCCCTTTTCCGTTTCCAGGGAGGCGCTTCCCATATTTAAATAGCCCCTTATTTAAAAGTTGTTTCTTTCCTGATTGGTTTTCTCCCGCTGCCCATGAGCGTGAGCAGTCTTGGGCTCAGAAACTCCGTACTTACGTCATCTTCTAGCATTAATTCGCCTCTGGAGCCGGGCCCTAAATAACTTTTTAATTTGAATCAAGGGAGAGTTTTAGCGGGCTCCGTTTCTGGTTTAATGTGATATAAATCGCAGATGCACTTTTATTGAATGGTTAAAGCAGCGACATGGAGATCATCAACACAAAACACCCCGAACAAAACCATCGAGAGAAATAAAGCTGGTTAATAAGATTTTTGAGAAAGCTTTGTGTTAAAAAGCAAAAAGGAAAACCAGCTGAAGGTGACAGTTAGTTCATGGTTAATAGGATCAGGGCGGCCTGGCGGGGCTGCACACTTCTCTTTGGGGAGGTTCAGCCACACTAAAGAGATGAATGGGACATTTAACACATCTGTTATCTCGCCGAACAGAGAAATGGGGGGAATCGAGTCTTAGTGCCACCTCAGCCCCAACCAGAGGAAAGCGAAGGAACTGTCTCCAGGAAGACTCTCCTTTGAAGCCCCACGTTCAGAGGAGGCTTTCCTGGGGTGGACCAACATTCTTGGGAACCTCATCCCTTCCCTCTGGTTTTCACGTGTTTGTGCGTTGTAGTTAATTAAGAAGCTGCCAAATCTTGGGCCAAGTTAAGCGCCCGGCAAGTAGGAGGGTTAGCTGCTGTGACTTAAAATGTCAGGGCTGTGAGTTTCAACTTAAACTGCCGAGAGCTCCCTGTGGTTGGAGAACGGCCAGCATAGCACTCACAGCCATTGGATACCCTTGCCGGAGGCAGTTTCCGGTCAGCCTAAGCCGTTTGCCAAGCGGAATCCTGCCGCTCCGCAGCCCAGCGCAGCTCTCCTCCGCTCCTCCCGCAAGGTGAGGTTCGGAGAGCCCCTTGCAGAAACTCCTAGAGAAAATCGTTTTCCAAGTTGCCGGGAATTTGAAGGAGACTCAGGTTAAAGTGTTTTACTGTTCAGGTATCCACCAACGCTCAAACTCAACCCGTCTCCCGAGATGAAATAACTCCAGACCTCTCCCCCACTCTTACGGACACACATCCAGTGGCCCCAAAGCATCCACTTCCAAGTCTCCCTGAGTCGTCAGAATGGGACTTCTAACACTGATTTCACTCACCCCTACATCTGCTTTACGCTTCAGCTGGATTAACGGATAGGGTTAGAGACCGGAAAGGGAGTATATTTTTATGTCCACTGACTTGAAACTTTTCATTGCCCTACCCCCATAAAAGGGAGGGTAACTTTCCTGATAGCCTGAAGATGTATTTCTATGAATATTTATTGATTTATTTTCCAGGCTTAGCAGGGGAGCTGCAAATAAATTTAGTGCGTTCTTGAAATAATTCCTTTTCTATGAGGCAAGATGTCATCTGAAACTTCTAAATAGGCATTTAATTAGCTCGGGTGTTGCTTCGGAACAAAAACCTTCCGCGAGTGCTTTGGTGCGCACTGTATTGCAAAGAGGCGGTCGATATGCAGAATTGATGCGCGCGGGCCTTTGTTGCCGGCCCATTGTGCGGGCCATGCTTATGAAGACTAATCCAATCATAAATTGCACCCCTGCGCCAATCAGAGCGTCCAGAGCCTCCAGCGAATGAAGCTCGAGTGGAGAACTTTGTTGAACTTCATTGTCAGAGCTGTCACTTTTCAAAGTGCTTTAGCGGGCGGGCCACTATAAAACCATCACCTCGACGGGAGGACTACGGAGGACTCGCAGACGCCCAAGTGGGATTGTTACTTGGAGACGTTTGCTAAGCCCAAGAGAGAGGACACTGCGGGGTGGGAGGGGCGGGAAGCGAGGTGTTTACCCTCCGGCCACTGAAAGAAGGGGTTATTTCGCCCACCCCGCGCCTACCATGATGTTCCCCGGCCTCCTCGCGCCCCCCGCCGGGTACCCTAGCCTCCTGCGGCCCACGCCCACCTTGACGCTGCCCCAGTCCTTGCAGTCAGCATTTTCCGGCCACTCCAGCTTCCTGGTGGAGGATCTGATCCGCATCAGCCGACCCCCCGCCTACCTGCCCCGCAGCGTGCCCACCTCCAGCATGTCGCCGCCCAGGCAGGGGGCCCCCACGGCCCTCACCGACACGGGGGCCTCGGACCTGGGCTCCCCGGGTCCCGGGAGCCGGCGGGGCGGCTCTTCGCCGACTGCCGTCTCCCCCGCCAGCGCCAGGGAGACCACGTTTCTGAAGTTTGGAGTGAACACCATCCTCTCCTCGGGGCCCAGAACAGGTAAGCGAGGGCAGAACCCTGAGGGCCCGTCCAGGTACCAGGCATGCACGGAGTCCTCCTGGCCTCAGTTTCCTCTAGCGAGCGGGCCCCCACACACACATCGGTGCACACACATACGCACGAACTCTGAGACCCTACGTCAGGCAATATGAGAATAGTCCAGTCAATTCCGGGGAAGAAAAGCCTCCAGGCTCGCCCCATCCTCGGAATGAACTTGAGCACACGCAGTCGGAGACAGTGGGCAGTCATCTGGTGCAGTAATGCTGAGCGCACGCCCCTGGACGTCTGCGTTTCTGCCTTCGAGCTTCTAGGAGACAGGTTTTTTTTTTTTTTCTTGTTTTTGCTTTTTTTTTTAACTCAATATGATATATTTATTGGATTAGCTAATATTATAAATCTGCAATTTCTTTCATCCCCACTCAGTCCTACCTATCTCGTTAGTGCCCAGGATGGAGACTGGAGTAGAGTGGGACGGTGCAGAGAATTATGTTGGGGGCAAAGAAAAGAGTTTTACAGATAAGACAATGTTGGGAAGATTTATTTTACCCTGTCAACATATAAGAAAGATGTCTTTGAAACCAGATGAAGGGCTAATTATATCGTGCGTTCAGTGTGCTATACAATAGGCAAGTACGTAATCAGATTCTGTCTCCCTCTCTCCTTTCTGCCCCCGCTCCACTGCCCGCCAGAAACATCCCCGGCCTTGCTCCAGAGCGTCCCTCCCAAGACCTTCGCGTTTCCCTACTTCGAAGGGTCCTTTCAGCCTTTCATCAGATCTTCTTATTTCCCAGGTAGGTCTTGTCTCCCTTCTTTGCGCGAGGCAGGGCGGCGCCCCAGCCCCGGCCCATTGCTCCCTGCTCCGAAGCCATATTTCTCCGTCCACCCCCGGGGTTATGCTCTGGTTCAGAGGTTGCGAGGCGTACAACATTCATGAATCCGTCGCGCCAATTTGATGCCCTATTTAGCACAAGCAGTGACTGCTTGACACTTTGCACCAATTCCCTGCTCTACAAATTAGCAGGAATTGTCATGGTCCCAATTTGAGGCGGTTCCCTTCCCGGCGAGGAGCTGTTGGCATCCCTTCACGCCTCCGTTTTCCCACAGAGTCAGTGCACTTGGCCACGATTCCCCACAAAGGTTTCAGCACCATGACCAATTGGTCAGCTCCTCCGGGCAGCCACACACAGACCGGCCCTAGTCCCTCCACGCCGCCCAGAGACACCTACCAGCCGGGGCTAATTTCTCTTTAAGACTCATTCAGGGCTTCGGGCTTTTCACAAGACCACATGGGGTGCCCTCTTGTGTGGGATGCCTAGGGTTGCCCAGGGGGAGGAGGACTAGATCCTCCCCCAATCCCAACTTTCTATGTCCAGCCTGATTTCCAAATCCCTTCTCATACTCCTTTCTCCCTCTGTCTTATAAAACAACATTGATCTTGAAAAATAAGAAGCAGTTGGAAGAAAGCCCATAATTGTGTTCCAGCCTAAAGGAGCAATACCTTAAACAGCTTCCACCAGGTTTTCTTCCTGTAACCTCACTGATGATTCAAACTATGGCTCAAAAACTCTGCCACTGATCGAAACTAAAAGGGAGGCAGAAGAGTCCCTCTAAAGAGAAGAAAAACTGGGTATGGCCTGCGGGGGATGGGTAAAATCACGACAGCACTCCCAAATATCAGCAAAAGAAACAAGCAATTGATTTTTTAAAGGGGGAGAGAGAATTCGCCACCCCCCTCCCCCTCCCCAGCACCACCACCACCACCACCATTCACACTGCTGCTAATAATGGAATTTGCTCCCTTTCTCCCTCATCTCAATGCTCTAACAAAAACAACCCGAGCTTTATAAATAGCTTTTCATGTCCATTTAATGAAAACGATTCGGGGAAGAGAAGCCTCTGCCATCAGTATTCTCCCAATGGTCTTGGCCTGCAGTTGTGTTTAGTTTGAAAGTGTAAATCTCTTTTGTCCCAGTAATATATGGCTTTCGCTGCTTGTCCTCAGTCTTTTTCTGTTAGTTCATTACTACACAATTACCATTCACGCTTCATTAGAGTCTCTGTTTCTTTTTGTTTTGTTTTTTTCTTTCGCTTAAAGCGAAACTCTCCCCCCTTTTATCATACCAATACCCATTGGGAAGCAGTCAATGTGCTAATTAGCTGCCACTTTTCATGTATTCGGGCCGAATTCTTTACGTTTGGTGGGGGAGGGGAGGAAGGATTAATATTAAAAAGATGAATACTTATTGGATTTTTCAAAAAATCTAAATCGGATTTTTCCCTCTTTATCAAAATAGTAAAGCACCTCATTTTCATCTAAAGAATGCAAAAGCCACTGAAATGATAAAAGCTTAGGGGAGAAACCCAGTGGCCTCGGTTGGAATATTTTATTTTTATTTTTGTAATTTATTTTTTCTATTGCTGTTTTAGCTGATGTACGCAGGTTTGTTTCCCTGAGTCCACTGAATGGAAACATGAAACAGGCTATTGTGGGGGCTATTTTCTGTGTTTCCGTGGTTTTACCTAATCCGGGTTTGCACGGTTGAAAGGGAAAGTTATTTGGGTGGAAAGCGCTTTTCACTCTCGCAGGTTTGTAGGTTCGTGGCCTATTCTCCAGGGGGAGAAAAAGGAGCGCTTTAAAGAGATGAAGGGATCAGAGCGAAAAGCCAGGGAGAGCCGTGTTGGGGATGGGGGGCGTATGCCCACTCAGTCGCCACCTCCCCCCACCCTGCAGCGTCCTCCAGCGTCGTGCCCATCCCCGGGACCTTCTCCTGGCCGCTGGCGGCGCGCGGGAAACCTCGGCGGGGCATGTTGCGTCGAGCAGTCTTTTCCGACGTGCAGCGCAAGGCGCTAGAGAAGATGTTCCAGAAGCAGAAGTACATCAGCAAGCCCGACCGCAAGAAGCTGGCGGCCAAGCTGGGCCTGAAAGACTCGCAGGTGAGCGCAGTTCCTCCACAGCACCCTCCGCCCCCGCCCTCCACCCCTCCCAGGCGCACCCGTCAACTGCAAGGGTTCGGAAACCGCTTAGGTCCCACTGTACAGATGGGAAAACCGAGGCCTAGAGAGGGAGTGAGTACACGGGCCACTACCCTCGAAGCTCCGCAGGATAGCCCTCTTCTCTCCCCACCCCCACTTCCCGCCTTCTCTCCCGTGCTCAGTTGTCCCCTAACTCCGCCCTTCGGGGCAGGATGGCAGCAGGTGGGGCAAAGGGAACCGCGAGCTGATGCGGGGGCGGAGTCAATGCGGGGATCCACCTGGACTCATTTCTGGGGGTGGGGAGCGGACACAGCCCGAAGGACAGAGCCTGCTCGCCACTCCACTTCCCGCCCCCATGCGTCCCCTGGGGCCCCTGATCTGACCGCTGCTTCTCCCGTCCTCTTGCCGGCCGGGACATCCCAGGTGAAAATCTGGTTCCAGAACCGACGCATGAAATGGCGGAACTCCAAAGAGCGAGAACTCTTGTCTAGCGGGGGCTGCCGCGAGCAGACCCTGCCCACCAAGCTCAATCCGCACCCAGACCTCAGCGACGTGGGCCAGAAGGGTCATGGGGACGAAGATGAGGAGGAGGAGGGTCCGAGCAGCCCCCGCCACCGCCTGACGTACCTCGCGTCCCCCGACCCCCCGCACCTGCGGGACCCACGGCTGCCAGGGCCGCTGCCCACCTCGCCCGCGCACTCGAGCAGTCCCGGGAAACCTTCGGACTTCTCAGACTCCGAGGAGGAAGAGGAGGGAGAGGAAGAGGAGGAAATCACCGTGTCCTAGAAGCCGCTCTCACTCCAGAGTACTGTTTTTAAGTGCTTTGAAATTGAAGAGGTGGGGTCCAGTCTGCGCGTTCACTTTTCCCCGTGCCCAGATGCTGCCTCTCTCGACTGTAGAACCATGACCTCGTTGAAGGCGCCACCGGCCCTGCGGTAGCCCCAAAGAGACATTTCCTTCCCCAAAAAATAAAACTCCAAATAGTCCTTCCCACGTAAATTAACTTTAAGTCTTGGTCCCAGCCTTAACTTTTCAGCAAGGGCTTCATTCTATTTTGTTTATTGCAAACTATTTTAATTTTTTTTAATTTTTTTTTTTTTTTTTTTGAGATGGAGTCTCGCTCTGTGGCCCAGGCTGGAGTGCAGTAACGCCATCTCGGCTCACTACAAGCTCCGCCTCCCGGGTTCACGCCATTCTCCTGCCTCAGCCTCCCGAGTAGCTGGGACTACAGGCGCCCGCCACCACTCCCGGCTAATTTTTTGTATTTTTTTTTTTTCAGTAGAGACGGGGTTTCCCTGTGTTAGCCAGGATGGTCTCGACCTCCTGACCTCCTGATCCGGCCGCCTCGGCCTCCCAAAGTGCTGGGATTACAGGCGTGAGCCACCGCGCCCGGCCAGCAAACTATTTTAAACAGTGGGGTGTGCTACGGTCCCATGGCCTAGACCTTACTGTGAGACAGGCCCTGCTGGTCGTCAGCAGCAACCACCCTATATGGTAGGAAACTTGTTTATGGAGGAGGAAACCGAGTTAGGAGTGAAAACACCAAATCATATAACTAACTCCAACAACCTTGACTGTCTAGATCCCTCCGCCTCCCCTAATAGGTAGCAAGGGGCTCCTATTCCAGTCCAGTCTCTCATCTCCACCCCCCACCCCACTCCTGTCTCCGTATAGATGTTCTCTTAGAAAGCTCAAGATTTTCAAAAAGGAAAAAATAAAAACAGTATATATATATTAGTGCCTTCTGGTCCAAGGCACAACATACATATTGAGTCTTCTCTGTCACCTTCCAAAAGCTCTCTGGGGAAAGAAGTGAGTTCTCTAAAGGGGGAGAAGGAGCAGTCTGTATTCTTGTATGTGTGTTTTAAAGCTTTTTCTTTTTAATTTCTGTATCCACGGTATACACACCACACACTCTACCTTGTGCCCTTTTGTTATTCCTAGGGAGGTGTTGCTGAGCTGCAAACCTCCTGGGAAATGGGCATGGTGTGGACAGAGAGACCTACACAGCCTCTTTGATTTTTTTTTAACCGAACTTTGCTGTCTTTGCACAGCTCTTATGAACTGTACACTATTTTGTACACATGTGTTGTATGGATATTTTATACCAAGGTTATTGTGAATGACTTTAAAGGACGGACTAGATTTCTTTCTCACTCTTTTTTTTTTTTTGCAATGGCTTTTATACTTTAAAAAGGTAGCTGTTTAATTGTATAACTTATAAAGAAATACTTATTTTGTATTTTTTACCATGTACAGCTTTTTATATATGTATATATGTATCAAATGAACAAATGCCAAATAAAAAGTAGAATGGATGAAATCAATGGTCAACTGATGTCATTAATTCACAGAATGGTAGAGCTGAAAGGAATGGAGCTGTTCTAGCCCCAGGGCTGGGTTTCACAAGAGGTAAGCTGAGGTTCAAGAGGTGCAGCCACTTGTCCAAAGCCACCCAGCTAGTAAGTAGCCATGCTGGAACTAGAAACCATCTGACTCTCAGGCCAGTGCCTTTTCTGCTTTCCTGTATCTTAAAGCAACCATATTTGCTATGTTACAAGTAAAGGAGCTCCAGAGTGATACCAAAAGTTGAATTTGCAATAAGCCACCTCCTCTCCTCTAAGGACTGAAATGATGGGCTAAGAGAAATCCATGCAAGTCAGTCTACGTGGCTCAAATTTGTAATGGTTTTTCTTTTCCTCCTTGAAGGCATTTTTCCTGGTCCTCAGGGAAGCTTCAGAACTGGTCGTGACTCATTCCTTCTGTGTATGACCTGATTTTATCAGGAATGTCATCTACAGGCCTGACATGGGAGCCCAGATATTGACTCTGGGGCCTGCATATGAAACAAAAGTTCTTTAAAGACTAGTTTTCCGCAGGAATGATTTCTTTAACCAGCAAGCTAGGGAGTAAAGAACATCAGGTTAGATCCTGGCAGGGACTTTTGTGCCCTTAAGAGTTTGGTCTCTGCCACATCAGCCACACACATCCATGTTTCTTTGCAATCCTAATCCAAACTCGTGGTAGTTTGTATTATATTTGAAATTTGGATATGTTCTATTTTATATTAACCCTATTTTCAAATAACTCAAACCACCTCCATGCTAAGATGCCCTGCTGGGCTTGTTCCTGATGTTGGTGATCACTTTTCATTACATTTCCCTATCAACAGACACAAAAGTGTTCAGCATGGTCAGCATTCAACCCAAGTTAGTACTTTCCTTTCAGACAGGACTCTGAAGGATTCAGGCTGTTTTCTATCTCTCTGCTGTTGCAACAGCATGAGATGTTGGATGTCCAACATGAGAGCCTGACCGTAAGCCTGACCTGGCCTACCTTTCCCTTTCCGCCAGCTCAAAAATTCTTTCTTATAGTCAAGAATCACATTCAGGCACAGGTGCACATCAGTGTCTCCATCTGGAGTCAAAGCACTCTGAAGGCATAACCACGTTCATTGCAGTATTATTCACAATAGCCAGGAGGTGGAAACAATCCAAATGTCCAGGAGTGGGTGGATGAATGGATACATACAATGTGACATATACATACAATGGAATATTATTCGGCCTTAAAAAAGAAAGACATCCTGTCACATGCTACAACGTGGATGAACCTTGAAGACATTACATGAAGTGAAATAAACCAGTTACAAAAAGACAAATTGTGCATGATTCCACTCGTATGAAGTATCTAAAGTAGTCAAACTCAGAGAAACAGTAGAATTGTGGTTCCAGGGGCTGGAGGAGGGGGAAATAGAAAGTTGTTTGTTGTTCAGCGAATATAGAGTTTCACTCTTACAAGATGAAAAAGTTCTAGAGATTTGTTGCACAGCAATGTGAATATAGTTAGCACTACTCAACTGCACACTAAAAAATGATTAAGGTAGTACATTTTACGTTATGTGCATTTTTTTACCACAATGCTAAATTAAAAATTTGTTTTATTGGAAAAATAACTCACATGCTAGAAGAATTAAAAATCCAGCAACCATCAATGTTATGGCAGGCAAGTGAAAAATGTGAGATAAGCAATATTATAAGACAATGTAGAAGTCAAAGCACTAAAGATATACATAAAGTGCTTTTTAAAATCAATAAAATGTAGAAAAGGAAAAAATACTTGAGTTTTTTTGTTTGTTTGCTTTTCGGTTTTGTTTTTTGTTTTTGAGATGGAGTCTCACTCTGTTGCCCAGGCTGGAATGTAGTGGCATGATCTCGGCTCACTGCAACTTCTGCCTCCCAGGTTCAAGTGATTCTCCTGCCTTGAGTAGCTACGACTACAGGCCTGTGCCACCATGCCTGGCTTATTTTTGTATTTTTAGTAGAGATGGGATTTCACCATATTGGCCAGGTTGGTCTTGAACTGCTGACCTCAGGTGATCTGCCTGCCTTGGCCTCCCAAAGTGCTGGGATTATAGGCATGAGCCGCCGTGCCCAGCCAATACTCGAAATTTTTTTTTAAAAGCATATATTACTTATATATTCACAAAGTGTTCTTGAGAACTATAAATGCTATGTTTTGGTTCATTCCTTTAGTGTTTCTTCCATCACAAGAGTGAGGAGCATGTTCATTTCACACTGTTCCCCTAATGTCATTCACAGTCCCATACACATATTGGTTATTTGATATGTGTTGAGTGAATAAATGAATTATTATAAAAGGAGGAACAGATCTTCTAGTTATACAGGCAGTGGGTCTCCACACACACCAATCAGATGGGGCTCATTGTCAGAGTAGCTGGCTTAAAAACTTTTTTTTAAATAAAAAAGGAGAAAAGAGACACTCTAGAATCTAGACTGCAGGTCTGGAAGTTTTAAACTTTTCAAATGAATGTAAGGATTACTTTGGCTGATAAGAAAAAGGGATTAAATTAACAGGTCAGACGTATTTTAAAAAATCAAACCGGCCGGGCGCGGTGGCTCAAGCCTGTAATCCCAGCACTTTGGGAGGCCGAGACGGGCGGATCACGAGGTCCAGAGATCGAGACCATCCTGGCTAACACGGTGAAACCCCGTCTCTACTAAAAAATACAAAAAAACTAGCCGGGCGAGGTGGCGGGCGCCTGTAGTCCCAGCTATTAGGGAGGCTGAGGCAGGAGAATGGTGTAAACCCGGGAGGCGGAGCTTGCAGTGAGCTGAGATCCGGCCACTGCACTCCAGCCTGGGCCACAGAGCGAGACTTCGTCTCAAAAAAAAAAAAAAAAAAAAAAAAAAATCAAACCAATAACTTTGGTCCAAAAAGACGGAAATAGTTACATGTATAAGCTAAAGAATAAGAAATAAATGGTGAAAGAAAAAAAAAAAAGGAGATTTTTATTGAGCACCTACAATGTAACAGGCAGGCAGTCTCCTGGGTGTCTTACACCAGCACTACTCTGTGCATAAGGACCACTTGAGGGTCTCATTGAAACGCAGATCATGATTCAGAGCTCTGGGTACCTGCATTGCTAATGTGGTTGATCCACAAAACACACTGCAGCAAAATTTACATGAGTTTTAACCTCACAGTGACCCTTCTAAGGTAGAGGCATGTTACAGATGCAAAAATTGAGGCTAGGAGTTTTGGTAATATTCCTGTGGTCACCCAGTCAGAATTCAAGTTCAGATAATAACAATCCTACTCCCTTGACTAAACTGATTAAAAACACATTTAACTGAAACTCAACCAGTGGGAACTCTCTAATAGAGCTTTCTGTCTTTTAATGTTGTGCAGTTATGTGAAAAAAATAAATCATCAATGGTTATTAAAACCTTTCTTATGCTTCTAAATGCCCTATCCCACCACCAGATCTCCTTCCTATGGTCCAAACCTGTGATTCTCAAACTTTAGTGTTACAACTCCTTTATATTCTTAAAAATTACTGAAGTCTTAAGGTTTTTTTTTGTTTTTATAGGTTTTATCTATTGATATTTATTATACAAGAAATTAAGATCGAGATAAATTTTAAACATTTTACTAATTAAAACAAATCCACTAAATATCAATAAAATATTACATTTTATGACACATATATTATAAAACAAAAAAAGTTAGAAGAGTAGGGCTGGGTGTGGTGACTCACGCCTGTAATCCCAGCACTTTGGGAGGCCAAGGTGGGTGGATCACAAGGTCAGGGGTTTGAGAGTAGCCTGGCCAACGTGGTGAAACCCCATCTCTACTAAAAAATACAAAAATTAGCCGGGTGTGGTGGCACACACCTGTAGTCCCAGCTACTCAGGAGGCTGAGGCAGGAGAAATGCTTGAACCCGAGAGGCAGATGTTGCAGTGAGCCTAGACTGTGCCATTGAACTCCAGTCTGGGCAACACAGCAAGACTCCGTCTCAAAAAAAAAAAAGAAGAGTGGCACTGTCGTACATTTTTGCAAATCTTTGTGTTTTGTTTTTGTTTTTTTGTTTTTTTGAGACAGTGTCACACTCTGTTTCCCAGGCTGGAGTGCAGTGGCACGATTTCGACTCACTGTAGCCTCAACATTCCCAGGCTCAGGCAATCCTCCCACCTCACCCTCCTGAGTAGCTGGGTCCATAGGCACACACCACTATGCTGGGCTAATTTTTGTATTTTTTTTTTAGAAACAGGGTTTTGACATGTTGCCCAGGCTGGTCTGGAGCTCCTGGACTCAAGTAATCCACTTGCCTCAGCCTCCCAAAGTGCTGGGAGTATAGGCATGTGCCACAGTGTCTGGCCACAAATCTCCTTAATGATGGACTTTATAGGAAACAGCTGGATTCTCTTATATGTCTCTGTCATTTGTTGTGATATGAAGAAAATTCAGCTTTATACAGATACACAGTTGAAAAAGGAGGAGTATTTGTATAGTCTTTTTAGATAATTGTGGTTGTTCTTAGAATAACAAGACTTGACAAGTGGTAGTTATTGAATGGTTAGCTGCAATATGTAATCTAAAATCATATTAATGAACTTTTCAACTCCATTACATTAAGATCCATTGGTCTGTCTTCCACTTAGAATGGGTATTTTACCCATGTATGATTTTGTAATACGATGCATTGGTCATATGGAAAATATTGGTTCATTAACTCATGCAGATATTCTAAATATTAACCCTCTTCATACATCATCAAACATCACATTTGTTAATATCACCACCCATCTCATCATCAAAATAAGTATTGAGAAGCTGTCAAGCTTATGGTAGCAGATACAAGCTTCCAAGACTCAAATTTTTTTTTTTTTAGAGACGGGGTTTCACCATGTTCGCCAGGATGGTCTCGATCTCCTGACCTCGTGATCCGCCCGTCTCGGCCTCCCAAAGTGCTGGGATTACAGGCTTGAGCCACCGCGCCCGGCCACCAAGACTCAAATTTTTATCTAAAAGCTCTAATTTTATTATTGAGAAAAATGCTATCAGTTGTTTTTTCGATGGACAGGCTTACTTTATTTATTTTTGAGAAAATATCGTTGAGATACCCAATCCTGAGCATGGTTTGTCTGTCAGTCATATTTTCAAGTAAAAATGGAGTTCCATGAGAAACATGGCTGGTTCTAACAATTGTATGAGTGCTTTTCTTTGAAACAACCATCACACTTCAGTATGCAGCAGAAATATTTATTTGTTTATTTATTTATTTATTTATTGAGATGGAGTCTCGCTCTCTCACCCAGGCTGGAGTGCAGTGGCACGATCTTGGCTCACTGCAACCTCTGCCTCCCAGGTTCAAGCGATTCTCCTCTCTCAGCATCCTGAGTAGCTGGGATCACAGGCACATGCCACCACGCCCAGCTAATTTTTTGTATTTTTAGTAGAGATGGGGTTTCACCATGTTGGCCAGCCTAGTCTCGAACTCCTGACCTCAGGTTATCCACTCACCTTGGTCTCCCAAAGTGCTGAGATTACAGGTATGAGCCATGGCACCCAGCCTAGCAGAAATATTTCATGCATACTTTTCATTTCATTATATAGAATATTGAAAGGGTTGCGTATTATATACTCTAGGGTTGAGATTTAATAACACTAGTAAAGTTTCCTGCTTTATCGAGCACATTCTTAAGTGAAATTGGCTGGGTGTTGGGATGAGTAGGGGATCATAGAGAATGTAATGACCACTAGTGTGGGTTGGTGCTACTCCTTTTATTTCTTTTAAGGTAGGCTAGCAGTTTTATTGACCACTGGTTTTACACTATCCACAAAAATCTCAACACAGTTGTTCCACAAAAAGCCATGAGATTTAAAAAGGCATTCAACACTTTAAATATTTCAGCAGCACTTGTACTTGTTAGGCATTCATACAAAAGAAGCTGTTTGTTAATTAGTTGGTGCAAGTACTAAATGAATACAAGCAGAATAAATGTCCAGGTACTTCTGTATATTTGGCCATTTTCAAAGCAAAAGTATAATTTTTCAGGTGATTTATTAACTCAGTCTTTTCCGAGCTGTTATACCACTAGAAAATGGCATTGTCATGATTCCTTTAGCTGACTATCCAGTAGGTGTTAATTAATGTAACTGTACAGGGCTTTATTAGTCTTTTACCTATTGAGTGCACTTTCCTAGCCAATGTAAATAATAACTTATTTTGTAAGATGCTTTAGTGACCTTTTCGTTTCTAGTCAGAAAAGGTGTAACAAACAGGTTTCATTTATTTATTTATTTTTGAGACAGAGTTTTACTCTTGTGGCCCAGGCTGGAGTGCAATGGCAGATCTTGGCTCACTGCCATCTCCGCCTCCTGAGTTCAAGCAATTCTCCTGCCTCAGCCTCCCAGGTAGTGGAAATTACAGGCATGCACCACCACTTCTGGCTAATTTTGTATTTTTAGTAGAGACGGGGTTTCACCATGTGAATCAGGCTGGTCTCAAACTCCTGACCTCAGGTAATCCTCTCATCTTGGCCTCCCAAAGTGCTGGAATTACAGGCATGAGCCACTGCACCCGGGTGAGAAGAGATGTAACAAACAGTTTTCTAGTTTTTAAAGAGTGCGTCATGTCTATGTTCTAAAGGTTCACTTCAATTCCTTTATTCAAATTCCAAATGACTGCCCTCAAAATGATAGTAAAACTTAATTGGAAGAATAACAATTTCTAAGAATGGTCTCTTGTGTAAAACAATAAAGATAAATTATTAGCATCAATAAAGCTGAGGGAAAAGGTAACTTTTGACATAATTTCTTTCTTAATTAGTTACACTCAATTTTTTTTTTTGTATATTTCTCTGTTCCATGGCTCAGAAAACCTCTGATATGTCGTTTTCAATTTTTCTTAGCATTTTTAGAAGTATATAGTACAGCTGTGGATTGAGAAAATGAGTCTAATTTCCTTTTTTTTTTTTTTTTTTTTAGATGGAGTCTTGCTTTGGCGTCAAGCTGGAGTGCAGTGGCGCAATCTTGGCTCACGACAACCTCCACCTCCCGGGTTCAAGTGATTCTTCTGTGTCAGCCTCCCTAGTAGCTGGGACCACAGGTTCATGCCACCATGTCTGGCTAATTTTTGTATTTTTAGTAGAGACGGGTTTCACCATGTTGGCCAGGATGGTCTGTATTTCTTGACCTCTTGATCCACCCACCTCGACCTCCCAAAGTGCTGGGGTTACAGGTGTGAGACACCGCGCCCACACTGCTAATCTCCCTTTTAAAAGCCAACAATTCATCCTTAAATATGAGAAAGATACAGTCATCCCTTCGTATCCATGAGGAATTGGGCCTGGTACCTCCTTCAGATACCAAAATCCACAGACACTCAAGTCCATGGTATAAAATGGTGTAGTATTTGCATATAAGCTCTGCACATCCTCCTGTATATTTTATATCATCTCTGGATTACTTATAATACCCAATACAATGTCAATGCTATGCAAATAGTTGTTATGCTTTTTTTTTTGTTTTTTGAGATAGAGTCTTGCTCTGTTTCGCAGGCTGGAGTGCAGTGGCGTGATCTCAGATCACTGCAGCCTCCACATCCCAGTCTTAAGTGATCCTCCCACATTAGCCTCCCTAGTAGCTGGGATTACAGGCACATGCCACCATGACAGGCTAATTTTTTTGTTTATTTTTTTGTAGAGATGGGGTCTCACCAGCCCAGGCTGGTCTCAAACTCCTGGGCTCAAGAAACCCTCCCACCTTAGCCTCCCAAAGTGCTGGGATTACAGGTGTGAGCCACTGTGCCCAGCCTTGTCATCCTGTATTGTTTAGGGAATAATGATAAGAGAAAAAGTCTGTATGTGTTAAGTATAAACCATTTCTTTTCAAGTATTTTTGATCCACAGTTAGTTGAATTCATGGATGCAAAACCCATGGATATGGCGGGCCAACTGTATATGACAAATGAATTTTCTTTCACTTTGAAATAAAACATAAAATTCTAAAATTATAGCAGTGTTTGGTAAAATCTTGAAGTGTAGAACGTTTTCAAAGAATTTTTAAAATACTGTATTATTGCTAAACAAGACAACAAAGTGCACTTCTTGTGTTTCTGCATAGACTCAAAGGAAACTTGGGAATTTCAAACTAACAATTGGTTGAATTACAGGGTTATAGGTGTTGTAGCAGGTATAACAAGAAGGCAGATAAGAGCACAGTAGAAGTGCTGAGGGAAACAATGGAGTTAATTCCTAGAAATGCACACAAATCTACATCTACTTCCTTAGAAAATTCTAGGAAACACAAGAAAATACAAGTAAATATTCCATTTGCAGCCATCAGAAGGGGAGAGTGGGATATCATCACACATGTAGCCTCTGGAAAACTCCACCATACAATTGCAGAAGGGTCTTAGGGACTTACAGGGATCCTCACATCCCACTATGAGAACCACTTCTCTACACATATAAACCACTTTATTGTAGTGAGAGATGGGAGAAATCTATTAGGCCAAGTACCTACCACTCCACCTAAAACCTCAACTGCAACCACACCTGTGCCTTTTACAGGTTTTCAAGCCACTCCCCCTTCTCGCAAGTCTTCCTTTCTATAACCCCTTCTCTACCCATGTTCAGCCTGTCTTTCTCACTGGCAACTTCTCACCAGCGTTAAACATCCCTTACCTGAAATATACCTCAAGGTGTCTAAGCCTCCTCCTTGGACTCCTCAATCTCTGTCTTTTTCTTAAATGTTAATGTACCTCAATGTTCTATCCTTAGTCCTTGCCCCTTCTTTCTCTACAAGCTACCTGGGTGATCTGCTCATCTCTTCTTCAGTTTCAATTAGCACCTGTATGATGCAGAACCCCAATCTGCCACTCAAAGTTCTCTCTTCTTGTTACAGTAGGTAGCTAGTCAGACATGAGCAGGACAGAAGAGGGGCTCCCCACACCCCACCAGGAATGTGAAGTGACCATCAGGTGATGGTCAGGTGGTGTTAAACTCTCTAAAATAATTGATGATAGCCAGCACCAGGGAAAGGAGACTTCCCAAGAGACAGAAAAAACCCAAAACTGGTCATCTGCAGCTTTCTGATAAGATCCCAGGATTTGGGTGAGTGGGCTCAAGCATATGCATTAAGAGGCAAAATGGCGGAGTTTAACTGGTGTATGGCCTTCCTCTAGGAATGCTAGACTGGCAAGGGAAGAACACCTCAAGTGAGCACGTGTACAACTCCAACAAACACACTGTGCATGTGGCCCCTGCCAAGTGCTGGTGGGCCACTGCACATGGGGATAGCCCACCCCAAGGGAAGAACCAGGGGAGAAGGGATGCAAGACATCGGAATTATGCCAACATATAAAACCCCAAGCCAAAGGTCAAACAGTGCACTTGACCTTTGAAGTCACCTGCTTGGCCTTCTCGCAAGTGTACTTTCCTGCCTTTCATTTCTGCTCCTAAGCTTCCTAATAAACTTTCACTTCTCCTCTAAAACTTGCCTCAGTCTCTCACACTGCCTTATGCTCTCAGTCGAATTCCTTTTTCTGAGGAGGCAAGAATTGAGGTTGTTGCAGTCCCCTACAAATTCATCACCACTAACATACTTTGGTGCCTGGTGACTCAAATACATTCCGCTGCTGACATTCCCAGCTCCAGATCCAGATGGTCAACAGTCTCTGGACATCAGCCCTTGAGTGTCCCCAAAACTTGTTAAATTCCATACGATCAATACCAAGTGGCATGTCCTCTAGTTGCAACAACACATTCACACAAATCAAAAATGACTCTTGCCCCTAACTATGAATGCCTTTATTTCTCTTGCTCAAAAATTTAGAGACCCAGTGCCATTCCTGACCCCTTCCTTTCTCCTCCACACAATACAATGAATCAGCTGCTAAGACCTGCCTCTGCATGCATGCCCTGAACAGATTTTCTGCTTCTTTCCATTTCTCATTCTGCTATCTAAAACATTAGCTATTATTATTATTGGAGGAACATACTATATGCTACATGCAGTAATTTGCATTTTACATACATTATTTTCTTCATTCCACATGATGACTATTTTAAATTCCATTTACAGATGAGAAAACAGATTCAGAGATCTTTTTGGTTATCCCTGACTCCAAAACCCTTCCCCTCTCACCACCACTGAAGGCATCAAGGAAGGCTTTGTGGTGAAATTTGCCTATCGCCCTGAAGGATGATATAATTTTTATAGGGTAGGATGGTGAAACCATAAACCATATTGTTTCAAGAAAGACATAAGAAAGAGCAGACAGAAGGATATTGTTCACATGTGTTTTGTGGACAGTGATGTTGTAGGACAGGGGTCCCTAACCCCAGGGCCACGAACTGGTACTGGTCTGTGGCCTATTAGTAACCAGGCTGCACAGCAGGAGGTGAACGTGGGCAAATGAGTGAAATTTCATCTGTATTTACTTCCACTCCCCATTGTTTGTATTACCTCCTGAGTTCCACCTCCTGCAAGATCAGTGTCGACATTAGATTTTCATAGAAGCACAAACCCTATTGTGAACTGTACATTCAAGGGACCTAAGCTGCGTGCTCCTTATGAGAATCTAATGCCTGATGGTCTGTCACTGCCTCCCATTACCTCCAGATGGGACCATCTAGCTGCCAGAAAATAAGCTCAGGCTCCCACTGCTTCTACATTATGGTGAGTTGTATAATTATTTTATTATATATCACAATATAATAATAATAGAAATAAAATGCACAATAAATATAATGTACTTGAATCATCCTGAAACCATCCCTCACCCCCCCGTCCATGGAAAAATTGTCTTCCACAAAACCAGTCCCTGGTGCCAAAAAGGTTGGGGACTGCTGTTGTAGGAGATGTTTTCACTCAAAGGCAATAAACTGAAACAAGTAAAACATTTCTAAAATGCCTCTTTCCCTTACTTAAGTATAAATGAATAACAGTAATGGCTACCTAACGCACCATAGTGTGCTGGGTAAAATGCTGGTGCTTTTATTTCCTTTGCATCTAACCTTTACCTCAGCCCTGCGTGAAAGGATCAATATCTGCATGTGACAGAATGGGAAACTGAGGCTAAGTAACTTTCCCTCAATTAACCAGACAGCAGAGGTGAGATTCGAGTACATTCTTTCCACTAAGGGCAGAGACACTGCAGAATTCAAATCTCTACCACTTCTCCCCACCAACTTCAGCCTCTACAAGGGGTCCTTTTGGTAGATATTCACTCTCTTTCCTTTAAGAAGTGTCTTTAGCTAGAGTTGCACAATCCAAGTTTGAAAACACCATATTAATTGACTATATACCTGGCAGAAATGTAAATAAGTCTGTAACTTTACACCCTCCAAAAAGAAAAACATTTCCTTAATTTTAACATGATGGTTTTACTTTAAAAGAAAAAAAATATGACTTTTTGATGCCAATGCAAAAACAAGCCCAATCTAATGCAAAGTAGTAGCCTATCCAGATCCTAGAACAGAAAGAAGGACATTAGGGCATTAGGCAAAAACTAGGACAATCTCAATAAAGAAATGCCTTTTGTGAATAATGATGCATCAATATTGGTTCATCAATGATGACAGATGTACCATACTAACATAAGATGTTAATATTAGAGAAGTTGGGTGATGGGGATACAGGAACACTCGGAACCGTCTTTGCAGCTTTTATGTAAATCTACAATTATCCCCCATAAAAAGTTTATGTAAAAAGAGTCCAAATGTGTTTGCATAGAGGTTGCTAAGAACAAAATGAGACCACATTCTTTATAGTGTAAATGACAAAAATACTATTAGCATAAGGTGTTTAATAAAAGAAAAAGTGAAGTTTCAATTCATTCTTTGGTAATCCAAAGCAACAAAAGTGTACCCCACCTCCAAATGGCTCAAGCTCAGTGGGGCTGATGATTCTATTATTTAACTCACTCACCCCCCACACCCCTCAACCATCAGGGTAATGCCTCTTGGAATTCCTTTTGGCACCAACATCTTGTTTTAGAACCATGTTTAGACTGTGATTAAAAGAGGATTATTTACACCACATAGGCATCCCAATGTGAAAGGACAGGCCACCCCCTACATTTTACTAAACTTTTCTGTAAATATAACATCCCAGCAATCACTAACAAACTAAGCAAAGCAGATCAAGGGGCAAAAGAGCTGAATTGGATTGTTCTGAGCAAAAAGTTTCATTTCAACTAGGAACTGCCACTAAACTCTTCATTCTCAAGTCAAAAGGACCCATTTCCTGGGTTTGATGACATAAGTAGTGCCAAGGTTTATAGTCCAAGAAAATGCTTCCTTTAAAGCTATGGCTACAGGGAATATGACCAGGGATAAATGGTTATGATTGATAAGGCTTTGGACAGACTATTTTATAGAAGCCCATTCCACTTACACATATTTAAGGAAGCAGGTTCCTCTAAAACTGGGTAAGCTAAATTCTCATATAAGTTTCCCTTGCTTCAATAGTAAATTTCCCTGCTTCACATTTGTTCAGAGTTTTAAAATTTTACCTGGCAACATCACACTTGATTTTCATAACCTCATGAGGATAATCAGGGTAGGTCTTATTATCTGCATGTTCCACATAGGTTCCGATAGGTTGACTGATTTTCCTAACACAGCACGGCCTGTTAGTGGTGAAGATGGTACTTTTTTTTTTTTTTTGAGACAGAGTCTCACTCTGTTGTCCAGGCTGGAGTGCAGTGGTGCGATCTCGGCCCACTGCACACTCTGCCTCCCAGGTTCAAGTGATTCTCCTGCCTCAGCCTCCCAAATAGCTGGGATTACAGGTGCCCACCACCATGCCCAGCTAATTTTTTTGTACTTTTGGTAGAGACAGGGTTTTACCATGTTGGCCGGGCTGGCCTTGAACTCCTGACACTGGGTGATCCACCCACCTTGGCCTTCCAAAGTGTTGGGATTACAGGCATCAACCACTGCATCTGGCAGTGAAGATGGTACTTGAATCAAGGTTTCTTAACTCTAGGTCAGGGCAATTTCCTTTAGCAAGTATTTATCGCATGCTTTCTCTGTGTCTAGATATATTATTGTTCCTGAGGATAGAGTGATCCCTGAAATAAACAGACACCTTTCTCTTGGGGAGCTTACAGCCCAGTAGGAGAATAAAATAATCAAGTAAATTAACAGGGGCATACATAATTATAAATTGTGAGAAGGGGTATGAGGGAAATAAGTAGGATGCAAAGCTGGCCTGAGGAACCTCTTTAAGAAGGTGACATTTTAGCAGATATCTGAAGGAGCCAGTGGGGCACATATTGTAGAAAGCGTGTTTGTATGAGTCTGTTCTTACACTGCTAATAAAGACATACCCAAGACTGGGTAATTTATAAAGGAAAGAGGTTTAATTGACTCACAGTTCCACATGGCTGGGGAGGCCTCACAATCATGGCAGAAGGCAAAGGAGGAACAAAGTCACGTCTTACATGGCAGTAAGAGAACTTCTGCAGGGGAACTCCCATTTATAAAACCATCAGATCTTGTGAGATTTATTCACTACCAAACTGCCCCCATGATTGAATCATGGAGATAATTCATGGATAATTGAATTATCTCCACCTGGCCCCACCCTTGACATGTGGGGATTATTGCAATTCAAGGTGAGATTTGGGTAAGGACACAGCCAAACCATATTGGTGTTCCAGGCTGCTTATCACCGAGTCTGTGAAGGGCAGGAAGAGGTGGAAAAGGCTTGAAAGGAAATAGATGTAATGTGGTGAAAGAGAGAGATAGCCTGGACCAAAATGGATCCAACGAGATGAACACAGAGTAAATCCTGTGGACCTTTGTGGGCCCATAAAAGACTTACATTTCATTCTATATGGGACGGGAAAGTACAGAAGGGTTTTAAGCATGGATTGATATAAATTGATTTGTGTTTTTAAAAAATCATCCTGAACACTATGTAGAGAATGAATTGAAGAATAAGCTAGTTCTATCTATGGGCAAAAGTTGAAGTGGAATGACCAGTTGGCATCAGTTATAAATTATGGTAGCTTGGATGGGGGGAGTGGCAATGAAGGTGCAGAGAGGCTGAGAAGTTAAAGGTAAATTCAACAGATTGTAGGAATGAGAGGTGAGGGAAATGGAGGAATATGCTGTTGGTAATAAAATAAAAAATAAAAAGTCAGCCATGAAATCACATATGGACTTTTTATGAAAAATAAAATATATATTAGCATTTAGTTAGATACATTTTGGGTGTGAGAGAAAATCTCAAATGATAATAGTTTACAAAAGCTGCACATTTATCACCTGTGTACAAGTATGGACTGGAATAGTGGCTCCAAGATCATCAGTGTCTATGCCTTTCTCAATCTTCCCCTCTCTCCCTCAACACACAGCTCCTACTTTATGGTTCCAGGTGGCTGCTCTGGCTCTGGGAATCCAACAGTAGAAAGGAGAAACAAGAGGGAGAAGAGCATGTCCTTTCCTTTGAGGGAATGTCCTTGAAGTTACACATACCAATTTCCCTTCTCAACCCTGAGCCAGAACTCAGTCACGGGACTACACAGAGCTGCAAGGGAGGGAAATGTCAGCTCCCTTTTGGGCAGTTTGATTACAGAAGATGAAGGGGAGAATGGATACTGGGGGAAGCTCCCATTCTGTGCCCCATGTCTCCAGCTGTCTACAGTACCTCTGTGGGGAAATGGGGGAGGCAGAGATGAAAAGATGCTCCAGGTTTCCTCTTATAGCTGTGCCCTCCTTCATTTATCCACTTTAGGAATGTGTTCATGCATTATTTACTTACTTTTTTGAAGATAAAGAAGGGTGGAAGAAGCGGGAGGAAGAGGAGGGGGAACTGGTGCCAGGACTGGATACAGTAGAAGGCACTAGTGAAGGTGATGGAAAGGATGCTGCCCTAAAGGTGGGCAGAAGACCAGGAGAGTAAGTCCTCATAGAAGCAAAGAGGAGAGAACATTTCAAAAAGCAGGATGCCAACTCCCCTGACATTTCTAAAATGGCAATGAAGATGAATAGAAACTACTTAACTAGGTAGAAGTCACTAGAGACCCTGACAAGACAAGTTTTCCTTGTGAGATGGAGGTATAAGCCAAATGGAAGTGAATTGAGCAATAAAATACACCAGAAACAGAACTAAATATATATGAAAGTTGCTGTTGATAGAGAAGCCATTTCTGATCAATGGAGAGAAAACACACACTTCAGTCAAGGATGCTGAGACAATTGGCTCTTCAAAATCATGTGTACTTCTGATCCTGAGATCATATCATATGCAAACATTTACTTGAAATAAACTAAAAACCGAAATGTAAAATATAAAATTTTCAAATTGGAAAAATATATCTAGTAGATACACAAAGATTTAGTAAAAGTGAAGAATGCACACAGGATACACATCCAATTCTTGCCTGGAAAGAGGGAGAAAGGGAAATAGAGTGAGGTGGAGGTCATACAGGGGACTTGAATTTTGCCAGGTTTTCACCTGAAGGAAATATGGCAGTTAACATTTGTAAATTGTAAGTAGTAAGAACAAAGTTGATTATACTACCCTTTGACCTTTAACATATTTCAACATTTCTTAATGCCAAAAAATTAAATAGGAGAAAAAGAGGTGGACAAAATGTAGGTTAGTTTTTTTAAAAAAAGTTAAATAGTATAACATGGCATAGAATTGAATAGAAAAGTCTTAGCATGCTTTCCATGAGTAATGTTTTATAAAATATTTGTTTCCATTTTATATGTATGTTTGTGTGACTATGTGTGTGCAGGTGCCTGTGTTGTGGGGGGGGTGTGCTTGTATGATAGCATATGTGTGCGTTAGGCTGCTTTATAAAAATATATTTCCTACTGTGGGTCATAGTCAAAAAAATCTGAAAGCCAAATATAGACAAGTTTTTCAAGCAGGTTAGCTACAAAAGGAAGTAGAGCAATGAAACAGTAGCTGAGAAGGTACGTGTTGTTAAGGGAAGTTCTTGATTTGTTTTTGCCTTTGTCTTATTTTAAGTCTACAGATACTGGGCTGATGCAAGATAAATCAGTAGGGAAGCAGAGTTTGGTGATTCGGACTGGGTGGGGGCATGAAAATGAGAAGAGAAGTGAGTGAATGGTGTAGTCAGACATCCAGTAGGCTCTGTGGAGCACTGATTACATACACGGGTATGATAGTGTGTGTGTGCATGCATATGGGAGGGGGTGCAGGAAAATGCATCAGATATACTCCTATCCCTTGGGCTCCATGCCATGGCTGAAAGTCTGTGTGATGTGATGCACGGTCTTTGACACAAAGTCTGTGTGATGGCAGCCACACAGAACAGGCCAGCCAACAGGCAAGCAGGACCGGCCGGTAACAGTGTGCAATTTGGAGCTTAGGCAAAAGACAAGGGGTAGAAGTGACCTAGGGGGAGAAGCCTTCTCAGGGGACATGGACCTTGGGGTGGACTTGGGGATAGGCACTGAATGGGGTCAAAAAGCAAGAGGGCATTTGGGAAAAATGATATTTCCTTGCAGAGGGGATGTGGGAGGAAGAAGAAGTGGGTTTTGGTAAAGGAGAGCAGAGGGGAGGTAGACCCTGGGCTTTGGATTCCAGTTTGGAGAAGGGGACTGGGATGTGAAGATGGGACTCTCTTACTCAAGGCCAAGTCACAAGTAGACAGAATAATAACATTTACATAATATTTACTGCATACTAGGTACTAGTCTACACAAACTACATGTATTTACTTTCCACGTTATTCCTCATAACAGTCCTACAGGGTAGGTTCTATTTAATATATTTATTTATACTGACTGTAAAACAGAGGCACAAAGTGTTGAGGCGTTTGCTTGCAGGAGGTCACACAACTGGCACCTGGCAAGGAGAGCTTCAGACCTAAGCAGTCTTGCTCCAGAGGCTCTGCACTTTCTAGTCTGTGCCACCTCTAACAGTGAGCTGCTTTATGGTAGATGGCACTTAGTAGGTATTCAGGAAATGATTGAAGTACAAAAAGAAGGGCATGATTTGGAAAAAAAAAAAAAAAAACAAACCATCCCTATTCTGTCCTTCTATTGTGCCTCAATTTTTGGCAATTTAGTCTGAGTTACACCCATAAGTCATTCATTAAGAATCCACTATGTTCAAGTCATGTTACTGAAGTCAGTTAAAGCACTGCCTATTAATACTTCCATGACAAAGATTCATGTGACCTGACTGAGAAGAGCAGCAGGAGGCAGTTGGATCCAAACTTCTTTGATTTTGGACTAACTTGTAACTTGAAAGGTATTGTCAAAGAGGCAGTTGTTATATGAGAAAAGAAGACAGAAATGTCTTAGTTCACATCTTAGGTCTGTCATTCACTGCTGTGTATGCCTTGTCTGAGTTACGTAACTTTTTAGACCTCAGTGTCTCCATAAATAAAATAGCAGCATATTGGTAGTGGTCCAAGACAGGGAGAAAAATAGATCAGACTGTTTAATTGGCACTCCATGACCATATTTTGATCCATCAATTAGCATTGAAGAAGCGCCCACATTTATTTATTTATTTATTTATTTATTTATTTATTTATTTTTGAGATGGAGTCTTGCTCTGTCACCCAGGCTGGAGGGCAGTGGTACAATCTCAGCTCACTGCCACCTCTGCCTCCCTGGTTCAAGTGATTCTCCTGCCTCAGCCTCCTGAGTAGCTAGAATTACAGGCGTCTGCCACCATGTCCAGCTAATTTTTGTATTTCTGGTAAAGACAGGGTTTTACCATGTTGGCCAGACTGGTCTTGAACACCTGACCTCAGGTGATCTACCTGCCTCGGCCTCCCAAAGTGCTGGGATTACAGGCACGAGCCACCGCACCCAACCTTATCTTGAAATAGGAGGAGAAACGAACATAGACCCACCTGTCACCAAGTAGCTCACATAGGATGCGAAGGCCTATAGTTGGTGGCATTGTGTCTTCATCAGGGGATCATGACTGCAACTCAGGTTCTGTGACATAGCTTATCATATTCTGCAGGTAGACCATTCCACGCTCATTACTGTAGAGATTTATTTTGTGCTTTCTTACAACTTCTCATAATCAGCCCCTACCACCTTTCAAGGTCAGTTCACACTGGGAAAAGAAAGGTTTTCTTTTTACATTCTTTCCAAGTTTTCTGCTTGCCAATATTCCTTGGAGCCATAATAGTTCTCCTACCACTACCAGCCGCCCTGAGAGCCACCACTAACTTCTTCGCTCATGACCACTCTGGAATCTGGGACCCCATTTCTTAATAGGATACTGCGACCTCTCGATAGGCATCAATGGAGGAGTGAAAATGGACCAGGTCATGTTTCCCACACTGCCTTGTTCCTATATTCTCCTACTCAACCTACCTCAGCATTTTGGCTTTGGAGCTGGTTGCTTTGTGGTGGCAAGGTGGCTGCTGCAGCTCCAACCATCACTTCTTCATATGACAGCATCCAAAATGGGAAGCAAAAGGGACAATGGCAAAGGGAACTTCTTGCATGAATCTCTTTTATTTTGGAGGAAAGTCCTTCCCAGAATCCTCTTTATGTCTCTCATTGGACACAACTGGATTCTTGCCATGTATAGACTAATCACAAACTATAGAGCTACCATAATCAGACCAATCACGGATTCTTTGTCGCTGGGCACACTGATGTTTGAACAAACCTGGGGTACTATTAGTCAAAAGGGGAGAGTGGCCGTTGCATAAACAACCACCAGATGCCTCTTCTGAGACATCTAAGACAAATTCTTTACACAATTAGCCAATTTTGCTCCTCAAACCCATCCCATCATTATATTTGGCCCCCTTTCAAAAGAGCCTTAAGGCATTAACCAGCTTGAAGCCTTCCATCAACTTTTTGGAAAACTTGACTCCTTTCCCATAGGGAACATTCTAATTCCAGTTGTATCTCCTTCCCCTCCTGTTTCAATTATTACCGCCCCCCACCCAAGTTCACATGGAATGGAAGGTAAAGAAGAGGTGTCCACATGACAAGTGGGGTGGTTGGGTGCTCCAAGTCCAGGGAGACTTTTGATGTCCCAAATTCTTTGGTTTTTTTTTTTGAGATAGTCTCGTTCTGTCACCCAGGCTGGAGTCCAGTGGCGCAATCTTGGCTCACTGCAACTTCTGCCTCCTGGGTTCAAGCTATTCTCCTGCCTCAGCCTCCTGTGTAGCTGGGATTACAGGCATGTGCCACCACACTTGGCTAATTTTTGTATTTTTAGTAGAGACGGGTTTTCACCATGTTGGCCAGGCTGGTCTTAAACTCCTGATTTCAAGTGATCCACCTGCCTTGGCCTCTCAAAGTGCTGGGATTATAGGCGCGAGCCACCACACCTGGCCTCATGTCCTAAATTCTTTAGTGAAGTCCAGGAACAGTGCTTCCAAATCTAGTTTTCACAAGTGGGAGTTCATCTTGTCATTCTCCCAACTGTCTTGTTAGTAGATGTTGAATCAAATTTCATCAAGCTCACACACACACACACACACCCCTCTATCCTAATGACAGACACTAATTCTCAGAAGCAGTGAAGTTTAAACTAGTGGTCATTTCAGTTTTATAGCTCGTAAGTCAGAAACATGAACAAACTAGTGGTCTTAAAGGATAATGTCTCCAGGGGCCTGGCAGGTGACAACAATTAGTGAAGGGAGCCTGGACTACTGGGAGCTCTGGTGAGCCCAAGGATGCAGGCCCCAGTGAACAGGACAATTTCTGCTCATGTTAGCTGATTGTTTTCAGGTTGGAATGAAGACCAGATTGCCTGGTTTTTAAGAGAATCCAGAAATCTGGAATTTAAGTGTTATTTCCCAATTAAATTTGTGAGTAAAAGTATCTGAGTCATAGCAGGACATTAAGCCACCAGTTTTTAAGCCCTTGTCTAACCCATAATAAGGAAGATAAATATGTTCTCATTTGGCAACACCTCCTCTCTCATAATGAAATCTCTGTAATATTATGCAGGCCTGTTCCTTGCCTTTCCTTCATCTCGCCAACTCTTTTCAAATGGTCCTCTTTATGCCTGCCTGGCAAAAGAAAGTGGCCTAGAGCTGAGCAGTATGGTTTGGCAAGGAAGCACCTTTAGCCTTTACTTGTCACAATGACTCATGAGTTTTTGTTTTATTCAATTACCTTATGATACATAGCCACCATTGTTCTCCTTGGTGCTCAGGTCTCTCGGATCTGGCCAGGGAAGCCCCTTTAAGCTGGATCCCGTGTTCTCCACTGTTTTTGTTTGTTTGTCTGTTTTCACACCTCCATGTTTTGTGATACAAGATGTTCAGGCTTGCCTTGTAATTTTTCTGTCAAATACCTGGAATCAGTCACTTCTCCAAGAAGTTCAGGTTTTTAAAATTAGAGAATGACATTTAGAAATCATGGTGTGGTGGCTGCGATCATTTGTACTATAATATCGTTGCTTCTGTGCTCTTTAGGGAACAGATTTATAGCTATCATCTCTCTACCTATCTATGTGGAGCAAGAGGGAAGGCCTTACTGGTGATCTTTAATTGAATATAGCAGTGTGGTGTTCTTCGTTTGTTCCCATTCCATGTATTTCCTCCCTTCTCTCTTAGTGAATGATAATTATTATTCCCCCAAACAATACATTTGCTGTAACCTTCCTTAGTCACAAAATAGTGCTGGAATTACTACATCAATACGACGACCATCGACACATTTACAAAGCAAAGCACAAGATTGTATTCCATTAAAATTATATTCCACTAAATTATTTAAAGTTCAATTTGATATACAGTTAGGTCTTTTTCCTGTTGGTGTTGACGTTTAAGATATCTTTTCATCCCTGCTGATTAACTTTATTTTCCATTTACATTCTGTAGAGTTTCCCCTCTGAACTTGTTGCATTCAGCTTCCCTTTATTTCATGCCCTCCTCATCTCCTCTTTCTTTTTCTGCCAGACTGAGTCCTTTAAACTTCTGAGCTTCCTTCTACCTCTCTATTTCTTTGTTTGCTGTCCTTATTGCATTTCCTCATAGGAGCCTAGTTCTGTTCTAGGGATTAGAACTGTATCATGGAGTGAGCCATGCCTCCAGCTCTCATTTCACATAGAAGAGACGCAGGGTCACGGCCATCACAGCAGAGTGGTGGGTACTCTGTAACAGGGAAGCACAGGACTGCTGGGAGAACAGAGAGGACACTTCTCACCCCATGGTTGTGGGGTGGCTTGCACTCCTTAGCTAGCTCTCACGCTATAGGAAGAAGAGATATTTCCTTGAGTTTTTCCTTTCATGAAGCACCATTAATAATACTCTGCCATAGAGTCGCTGAGAGGATTAAATGAGATAGTACATATGAATTGCTTAGCACAGTGCCTCGCACAGAAAGGAGTGCCACGACAGGTTGGGTATTACTATATTATTAGTTCTTTGAATAAGCTTTCTGCCCCTTGCTCTTGCTCAGTTCCCACTGTTTTGGTTTTGTTTTTTTGAGACAGGGTCTCACTCTGTCATGCATGCTGGAATACAGTGGCACAATTACGGCTCACTGCAGTCTTCATCTCTCAGGCTCAAGCGCTCTTCCAGTCTCAGCCTCCCGAGTAGCTGGGACTAAAAGTGCACATCAGCATGCCCAGCTAATATTTTTTTAATTTTTAGTAGAGATGAGGTCTCGCTCTGTTGTCCAGGCTGGTCTCGAACTCCTGGCCACAAGCAATCCTCCCATCTATGCCTCCCAAAGTGCTGGGATTACAGGAATGAACCAAAAGCTCGGCCTCAGCTCCCTCTTGAACATCAACAATTCTTAGATTTGGTCTTTTGAGTTACTTTTGTAGATCTTGTTGGTGGTCTTTATTCCTTTCAGTTATTTTCTTCCTTTTTTCCCTCTGGCTGTATTTTCTAATAGCCAGTCTTCAAGCTCACTGATTCTTTCCTCTGTTTGGTTCCCTCTGCTGTTGAGCGTGTCTGTAGAGTTCTTCAGCAAATGAATTTCAGCGATTCAGTAAATGAACGTCTCAGTTTCAAGATGTGTTTGGTTTTTTAAATTACGTGAATATTTTGTTAACTTTGATAAGTTTCTGAATTGCTTTTGTGTGCTATCTCGGAGATCACTGAGTTTCCTTAAAACCGCTATTTTGAATTCTTGGTCAGGGAGTTCACCAATCGCCATGGTGTTAGGGCCAGTCACTGGATTTTTGCTTTCTCCTTTTGCGTAGGTCATAGTCTCCTGCTTGCTGGTGTTTTCTGTGGGTGTACGTCTGTGTTTTTACAACGAAGGATTAGTTATTTACTCCAGTTTTCTCGGTCTGGCTTGTTCGGGTTTCTACCGGACATCCTTGCCTAGAGAAGCTTCGCGGCCAGGTCGCTTCCTTTTTTCGGCTCTAGGTGGCGCCCTAAACCCAGGTTCGCTTCGTCTCCAGTAAAAGGTGGGAGTGCGGCCTGTCCCAAAGAGGGGAAGTCTCAAAAAGGGTTATCCTGGCAGTGTGGGAGGCTGGCTAGGGGTTTGCGCCCAGGGCATCAGAGGAATGTACCTCCTACAGCATGGTGCTGCGTAACGGTCGCTCCTATGCGGCGTCTCCTTTGGCCGAGTTACAGGGCAGAGTTTCCGGGCTGGGAGTGCCCTCGCCTCTCTCCGTCTCCGAGTCTGCTCAGGGATGCCGCTTCCTTCAGTCACAGCCACACCCCGGCGGAAAGGCAAGGACAGGTCTCCTGCCAGGGGACCCGCGAAGGTGGGGGAGTTGGCGCACCCCCTCAGCTTCCGTCGTTCCAGTGTAGAAACCGTGCGCTGGGGAGAGATTCCGCCGGATCGGTGCCAGGCCGAATGTGGGTGGGCGGAGGTGTCCTGACCTGGAGGTCTCCTTCCCCCTCATCTGCCCGGAGGTTTTCCTCTTTTCTGTGGCCCTGGAACCGTCTCATCCTCAGATTCGAGCTCTGGGTTGCTGCTGGTGTGGATCTGGGCGCTGGGTGTTTGTTTCTTTCTGGTTGTCCGAGGGAGGGGGATTGGAGGCAGCTTGCCTGACGCTGCCATTTGGGAACTGGAACTCTCCACGCTGCGAGTAATGCTGCACGGTGCGCCACGCCCTCCACGCATGCCGCGGTGCTGTTCCAGGCCAGGAAGAGCTCCGACGGCATGATTTTGGGTTTTCCCTCAAATACTCAGAACTTTCCCACATCGGTGTCGGTACGCACATGTGTTCAATTTTGCCGACGCCACAACCATTCCTGCTTCTGGTAACGCTCTTCAGTTTTTCTCTAGCATCCCTGTTCCCCGCTTCTGAGTCTGTGTGGTCTGGGTGTAGCTGATGATCCCCGTACCCTAGCTCAACGAATGGGCACACAACCCAGGCACACGAATCCACACCAGGACCCACTGTGTAATAATCTGCAGGGCCCGGTGCAGATGAAAATGCAGGGCTCCTTGTTCCAAAAGTATTAAGAATCACAAAGCTTTGCCCAGAGGTTCATGCCTGTAATCCCAGCACCTTGGGAGGCTGAGGTGGGAGGATGGCTTGAGCCTAGGATTTTGAGACTGCAGTGAGCCAAGATTGGGCCATTGCACTGAAGCCTGGGTGACAGAGAGTGAGACCCTTTCTCTTTTTCTTTTCTTTCTGAGACGGAGTCTCACTTTGTCACCCAGGCTGGAGTGCAGTGGCACGATCTCAGCTCACTGCACCCTCCACCTCCCAGGTTCAAATGATTCTCCTGCCTCAGCCTCCCAAGTAGCTGGGATTACAGGTAGCTGCCAACATGTCCGGCTAACTTTTTTTTCGTATTTTTAGTAGAGACAGGGTTTCATTGTGTTGGCCAGGCTGGTCTGGAACTCCTGACCTCGGGTGATCCACCCGCTTTGGCCTCCCCAAGTGCTGGGATTACAGGTGTCAGCCACCATGCCTAGCCCCTTTCTCTTAAAAAAATAAAAGGAAGAAGTGTTCCACTGAAAAAGTGACCAGAGCCAAGAGGCTCAGAAGTTGTAACTGAACCCAAAGTTTCTCCATCGCAGTGGTGCCTGAGGCAGGTCCAGCGCTCACTTGGGATACAGAGCAAAGAAAAGTCAAGGAAGCGAGGGGACGGGTCAGCAGTGAGGGAGGGCTCACTGACACGTTGCCTTTGCTTCACACCTGACTGTCCTGAGCCCACAGATGGGGAGTGAGTCCCCACAGCTAATGCAGCAAGTTCATGGAAATGTCTAAACTGAAACCCAGGTCCCCTAGCAGCAATCCCATCACAGGTAACTACCTTGGTCCTTACTAGACAGGAGACCAGAAATAAATTCCAGCCCGGCAAGATCTGGACAACAGCTATGGCTTGACTGTGTCCCTCAAAGTCTGTGTGTTGGAAATGGAATCCCCAAGGCAACAGCGTTGGGAGGTGGGACCTTGGAGAGGTGATTAGGTCATGGTGGCTCTGCCCTCACAGGTGGCTTAATGCTGTTATTGAAGGGGTGGGTTGTGGGTTAGTTTTTGCAAAAGTGGGTCCCTTGTAAAAGGATGAGTTGAGTCACCTCACCCCCTTTCTCTCTTTCTTACCTTTCTGCCTTCTGCCATGGGAAGAAGGTCCTTGCCCAGAATTCAGGCGCCTTGACCATAGACTCCTCATCCTCCACAAGAAATAAATATCTGTTTATTATAAATTACCCAGTCTCAGGTATTCTGTTATTGCAGCATAAAACAAAGACAGTGACCTTTTAAAAACAGCTGTGAAAACTATTGCAGTTCATTTAGGAAGAGTAGACGGCTAATGTCAGGGTCTAGAAAACGATATCCCGAAGTATGGTGTCTTGACATACTCAGTGCTTTGAACTGAATGACACTGAAAGGGTTTCATAAACAAAGTCTCTCTCTGTCCTTTTTCCTTTTTCCTTTTTCTTCTGCTAACCTTTCTCCTCCAGGAGAAAAAACCTCTCGTCAGGCCATAAAAACTAGAATTCCTTTTCCCCAAAGCCAGCCATAAAACCTAGAAGTATGACTTTAACTTTCCCCTGCCTTTCTGTGTAAGAGCTGGCCATAAAGAACTTCTCTGACCTACCTTGTCTGATAGCAGATAATAAGACTCTTATTCCAGAAGGGACCTTGCCCCAAACCAGGGAGGAAGGAATGCCACACAGAGAGGCCAAGAAGAATCTGAACAGCCAGGCCTTGCTGGGTTTCCCCACTCAGCCTATTAGCATTAGATCATATCCTCTCTGTCCAATCGTCCAATCACATTTCTACATGGCTGTGCATTCTTCATGGGATCTAAGGCTAAAAATAGACAGTTTTCTCTTGAGTTTTTAGGTCTTTATTCTGAAAGCTCCTGTGTCACATAACACTTTAAGTAAATTTATTATGCTTTTATCTTGTTAATTTGTCTTTTGTTGTACGAGTGTCATTCGTCAGTCTTATGGTGGGTGAAGAAAGGTATCATACCTTTCCACCCCTAGGCTGAGAAGAACACTTACAGCGTCAACTGCAGGTCAGTATTGTCATTTCTCTTTTACAGATGAGCAAGCTGAGCTCAGAGAGAGCTGCACCATTTGCCCAGGGTCACAGCTTGCAAACAGTGGAGCCTTGATTTGACTCCAGAGCCTGTGGGCCTAACTGCTCCCCTAATTGCCTGGGAAGGGAAGTTAGAGGTGGATTCTTATTCTGGCAGCATCATTAGCTTAAGGTTCATTCTGAGACAGTTTCCCTTCCTAAGTGTCATAATACCTTCCGGGCCTCACCTGCAGGGCCAAGGCGGAATGCCAGTGAGGTCATGGATGTGAATGCATAGTCAGCAGTGGCTGGTAGGGGTGCAGGCTGGTGTAGGAGCAAGACTCCATGCTTTCTAGCAGGGCCTAGGTTCAAGTCCTTACTCTGTCTCTGATTAGCAAGACCTTGCCCAAGTCCCTTGACCAATCAGGAGAGAAAGGATATTGATACCAAGCTCACGCGATAGTTATGCAGATCACATGGTCCATGAAGGCAGGCTGCTTGGCTTAAGAAGATGCCTGACACACATCAATTCCTTTTCCTATCCCCTTTATAGAGAATGTAGCTTCATTCTCCAAGCACGAGGTAGAGGGAAAAATAGTACGCTCAACCTTCTGAGGGTCCTTTTGATTTCATTTTGAGATAGAGTCTCGCTCTGTCGCCTAGGCTGGAGTGGAGTGGCTCAATCTTGGCTCACTGCAACTTCTGCCTCCTGGGTTCAAGCGATTCTCCTGCCTCAGCCTCCCCAGTAGCTGGGATTATAGGCACACACCACCATACCTGGCTAATTTTTGTATTTTTAGTAGAGATGGGGTTTTGCCGTGATGGCCAGGCCAGTCTCAAACTCCTGACCTCAGGTGATCCACTGGCCTCGGCCTCCTAAAGTGCTGGGATTATAGGTGTGAGCTACCAACCACACCGGGGTCCAATCCTTTTAAAAACACTCTACCTAACTGAGAGAGAGATGAATTTACTGCTTTGCAGGTCCACCAAGAGAGGCAGAGCCTGCCTGAGGATGGCATTGCTTGGGCTTTGCTGCCCTCTTGTGGCCACTGTGAGGTGGAAAGCGCTGCCCCTAATTGCGGCCCTGGAATATAAGTTGGCGGAGGACCCTATTCCTGATTCCCCACCCCAGGACATTCTGATCCAGCAGCAATAGGGGAGGTTCTGTGTCACTGGTGATGAGCCACATTAAGGAACCATTGAACTAGTCCAAGCCCTCATTAGAGAGGAAGACTACGTCCCTGAGAGTGGATAGGACTTCTCTGAGAGTAGCAGCTAGGGTAGGCTAAGTAACTCAGGTCTCCATACCTCAACATCCTTTCCACGATCTCCCCTGCCCAAGGCAATCCTTTCAGGTGAACAAAGCTCCCAAGACACCTGGACTCACCTGTCACCCAGGGCGAGGATTCGTCCGCTGCTTCGGTCAGGTCGTTCTCCAGCCTTTGTGTGTACTCCAGTGGTGACGAGGTGCTCAGTAACCCATTAATTAAAGCAGCCTATTCCTGTGGCCCTTAGGACGTTTTCCTTTGTATGGGGTCCTGATGTGCCTCTCTGCATCCTCCCCTGTTGGGCCTAATTCTGCCCTCAGAGGCTCTGCAGCTCCATCCTCTGACTCCTGCAGAGACTGCGCCGGCAAGCAGTCAGAGCTGGGAGGATGAAGAAGATGGAGTCAGTGTTTCATGGAGTCTGGCACACGTGATGCATCACCTTCCTCAATCCTGCATGACAGAGTGGGTACTTAAGAGGAAACTCAGGCATAAGGGGGTGGCATTAACTTGTCCAAGCTCACACATCGGTTAGTGTCAAGGTGGACACAGACAGCGTCCTCGATTTATGGATTCAGAAACGGACCTACTGCTGAGAATTCAAGCAGTGAGTTAGTGATGGGGCGGAGGCCAAAGCCAGGGCTCAGGGGCAGCTTTCTCAGCTGCACTGCAGCTTTCACTGGGTTCGGTGGCCAGGTGGGCAGCCTGGGGTCGTGTTTACTTTCTAAAAACCTTCTGGTGCACAAAACACATATAGCTCGAAGGTCTACAACAAAGCAACCACCTGCGTCACCACCACCTGTCTTGGTCTGTTAAGGATGCCATAACAGAACTACCATCAACTGGGTGGTTTTTAAATAACAGAACATTTTTTCTTCCAGGTCGGGAGGCCGGGAAGCCCATAATCAAGGCACCAGCAGATCTGGCGCCTGGTGAGGGGTTGCTGTCTGGTTCATAGATGGCTTCTGTGCTCTGTGTCCTCACACGGTGGAAGGGACTAGCTAGCTCCGTGGCTTCTTTTTTAAGGGCACTAATCTCATTCATGACAGCGGATTCCTCATGACCCCATCACCCCGTTAGGGCCCATTTCCTTATATTAACACATTGGGATTTAGGGTTCACTGTATGAATTTTGGAGGGATACACTCATACGATAGCACCACCCAAGTCAGGAAGGAGGACACGCGCCAGCACCCCAAAGCACCTTTCCACCCCTCCCGACTCTGCCCCTCCCTCCTCGCTTTCCTTTGTATTTCTATGACCTAAGCCTGCACTCACTCCTGAAGGCTATTGTGAACTTTGTAGGCGTGGAATCATACATTTGGCATCAGTTTGTGTCTGGCGGTTTTCACTCAACATTTACTGAACATTCATCCACACACATTTTCACTGTGGGGTGATAGTGACGGATCATAATTTCATTTGTCCTTCTACTGTCAGCAGACATGTGGGTTCTTTCCAGTTTTTGTAATTAGGGATAGTGCTGCTATGAACATTTGTGTCTATGTTTCTTGGCCCATATATGTCTGCTTTTCTGTTGGATAAATGATTGTGCTAGTTTCCTAGGGCTACCATAACTAAGTACCACCCCCAAGGTGACTTCAAACAATGGAAGCTTATTCTCTCGAGGTTTTGGATGACGGAGGTCTGAAGTCAGGGTGTCAGCAGGGCTAGGTTCCCTCTGAGACTGGGGTAGAATCCTTGCTTCTACCTGACTCCTTTCTGTGCCTCCATTTTCCCATGGCATTTGTCTCTTGGATCTTCACATTGTCTTCTTATGAGGAAACTAGTCAGATTAGATGAAAGGCCTACCCTACTCTAGTGAGACCCCATCTTAATTAATTACACCTGCAACCACTCCGTCCCTAAATAAGGCCACATTCTGTGCTGGGGTTTAGGACTTCAACCTGTCTTTTTTGGGGGACACAGCTTAACCCATAACAATAATCTAAGAGGAATTGCCGAGTTGTCTTAGCAGATCCTGAGAAAGGAGTTGAGTGCAGATCATTTGTGCTGTGGTGCCAGGAAGCACGGCTGAGGGTAGGACCCAGGACTAGGCTCTCCGGAGGCAAGTGAGGCCAGTGGGTGCAAAATTTAAAGAGGACTCCCAGGGCTGTGTCCTCGGTGCCTGACTCAACTCATCATCATTCCAGCTCTGAGGGAGGGAGTAGGCAAAATGTGAGAAGGAAGGGAGAAATTCCCATTGAGTTTCCTTCATTACGACTGTGGGCAACGTGGGGTTCAGTCCCACTGGAGATCTTCTAATGCACCTGGTGGAAGGTGCCTCCCATGCCTCCCACTTGTCCCATAGAAGGGTGAGAAAGCTGGGCATAGGCTGCCCCTGGGCCACTAAGTCCCTAGTTCTTGTGGGCTGCTCTGGCCCGGGGCTGGACAAGATTCTGTGGCACTGGAGAAAGGTCCCAGGTAGAGAAGTTGAGACACAGGTGCTTGAGATGGGCCACTGTGAGCGTGTCAGGAGTTGTCCACTGGAAATTCAGGTGAAGTCAGAGTCTCACTCTGTCACCCAGGCTGGAGTACAATGGTGCGGTCTCGGCTCACTGCAACCTCCACCTCCCAGGTTCAAGCGATTCTCCTGCCTCAGCCTCCTGAGTAGCTGGGATTACAGAAGACTGCCACCATGCCTGGCTAATTTTTGTATTTTTAGTAGAGACAGGGTTTCATCATGTTGGCCAGGCTCATCTTGAACTGCTGACTTCGTGATCTGCCCGCCTCGGCCTCCCAAAGTGCTGGGATTACAGGCGTGAGCCACTGGGTCCAGCCCAAATTAAGGAATTATTGATGTCTGCTACAACCCATCTGTTATACGCCAAACACGTGTCTTCCAGCTATTGGGCATTCAACAATAAATTACGACAGGCACAGCGGCTCACACCTGTAACCTCAGCACTTTGGGAGGCTGAGGCTGGAGGATCACTTGAGGCCAGGAGTTTGACACCAGCCAGGGCAACACAGTGAGACCCCATCTCTACACAAATATTTTTTAAAAATTAGCTGGGGCCAGTCATGGTGGCTCACACCTGTCATCCCAGCAATTTGGGAGGCCGAGGCGGGTGGATCACTTGAGGACAGTAGTTCCAGACCAACCTGGCCAACATAGCAAAACCCCATCTCTACTAAAAATGCAAAAAATTAGCTGGGTGTGGTGGCATGCACCTGTAATCCCAGTTACTTGGGAGGTTGAGCCAAAAGAATCACTTGAACCTGGGAGGTAGAGGTTGCAGTGAGCCAAGATTGCATCACTACACTCCAGCCTGGGCGACAGAGTGAGACTCCATCTCAAAAAAAAAAAAAAAAGCTGGGTTTAGTGGTGTCTGTCTGTGTTCCCAGCTACTCAGAAGGCTGGGGCAGGAGGATCGATTGAGCCCAGGAGGTGGAGGCTGCAGTGAGCTATAATCACGCCGCTGCACTCAAGCCCGGGTGACAGAGTAAGACCCAGTCTCAAAAACAAAAACCAACAAACAACAAATAATGGCTGACGGTTGAAAATTTATACTGTTTCCTAGATGACAGTGCTCTAACACAAAATGTCTTTCCTGAGCTGGTGCCTTCGTTACACTAACCTTTAAGAGGTCAGTCCAACCTTCAGCTTTGGAGTAAAAACCAGTGGATCCCATTGTCATGTGTTCTTTGTCACATTTTCTTTGCTTCTGAGACATTATTCATGATTCCATATAGCAAAGCAAGTGTGTGTTGGGTTTACTTCAGGGATGTCTATCCTGTTCTTTTTAACTATTTGTCAATTCTTATACCAATACCATAAGGTCTTAATGACCTTTATAATAAGTCTCGATTTTTGGTAGAAAAATTTCTCTCTTCTTGTTCTTCTTCATTGGCTGTGCTTCACCCGTTGCATTTCCATGTAAGTTTTAGAATCATTTTGTCAATTCCATAAAAACCCTGTTGAGCTTTTAAATGAGACTGCATCAGATCTATAGTCCATCTCGCAGGGATTGATGTGTTCACAACATGTATTCTAACGCATATGCATAATATTTTCCTACTTTTATTTGGGGTTTAATTTCTCTCAACAATGGTTAATAGATTTCTTTATAGAAGTCTTGCACACTTTATATTGCATTTATTCTGAGGTATTTGATATTTTCACTCTGAAATTGGTGTTTTTTTTTTTTTTTTTTTTTTTGAGACGGAGTCTCGCTGTCACCCAGGCTGGAGTGCAGTGGTGAGATCTCAGCTCACTGCAAGCTCTGCTTCCCAGGTTCATTGCCATTCTCCAGCCTCAGCCTCCCAAGTAGCTGGGACTACAGGTGGCCACCACCACACCTGGCTATTTTTTTCTATTTTTTAGTAGAGACAGGGTTTCACCGTGTTAGCCAGGATGGTCTCGATCTCCTGACCTCGTGATCCACCCACCTTGGCCTCCCAAAGTGCTGGGATTACAGGCCTGAGCTACCGCGCCCAGCCTAAATTGGCATTGTTAAAAATTTAAAACTTCTGGCTGCCTATAGATGTTCAACTGATTTTTGTGTACTGACTTTGAAAACGTAGTTACCTTATTATTTCTAATAACTTACCAGTGAATTCTGTTGCATAATCTAAGTACAAAGTGTTACCTGTGAATAAAGACTGTTGAATTTCTTCCTTTTCCAATCCTCATAACTTATTTTTCTTGTTTCTCTGTATTGACTAGGATCTCTACCACAATATTCAGTGGTGGTAAGAGACATCTTTATCTGTTTCTTAATCTGCAAGGAAAAACATTTAACATCTTACCATTAAATATGATGTTTTATGTAGTTCTTGCTTTTAAATATTTTTTTTTCCTTGCAAATTTTATTTCAGACACGTTGACTACAGCTCTGTGGGAAACCCTGAAGCACAGTACTCAACAAGACATACCTGAACCCCTGATCCACAGAAACTGTTAGAAAATGTTCTGCTGTAAGCTGCCAAATTTGGGGTTAATTTGTTACACAAGCAATAAAGAGCTAATGCAGAAGGGATGTGTAATCCTCCATCAAAGCCCAACCTAAGCTGAGTGTAGCTTAGCGTAGCAGAAAAGGCATGGGTTTTGAATCAGATATACCAAGAATTCCATTTCTACTATGTATTAATTTAACATTACTCAGCCTCAGTTTTCTTACCTGTAAAATAGAGATAATTACACCTACCTCTTAGAGGTGCTGTAATTATATGTGATAGAGTGAAATTTTCTGTGTATCTGGTACCCAGTGAGTACGTAAACGCAGTTCCTGTCCTCCCCCCGCCCCACTTTTTATTGACAGAGTCTCGCTCTGTTGCCCAGGCTGGAGTACAGTGACACGATTCTTGGCTCACTGCAACCTCCGCCTCCTTGGTTCAAGCAATTCTCGTGCCTCGGCCTCCTGAGTAGCTGGGACTACAGGTACGTGCCACCATGCCTGGCTAATTTTTGGTATTTTTTGTAGAGACGGGGTTTCGCCATGTTGCCCAGGCTGGTCTGAAACTCCTGGGCTCAGGTAATCCACCTGCCTTGGCCTCCCAAAGTGTTGGGAATATAGGTGTGCGCCACCACACCTGGCCCTTCCCTTCTCTTTAAAAAGCCATCTGTCCACCATGCCCTTTATGTATGCTGGTCATACTTCCTAGGTAACCTCAGAATATATCATGGAGCAATGGGATAGAATGTTTGACGTGGAATTTTGGAATTCAGGGCATCTAGTTGTCAAACCATCGTACTACCCCTCCTGTATTTTTTTTTTTTTTGACAGGGATTAAAACTGCCTATGCTAAATATCTGGATTCTTTACCTCCTCCCTGGTTGGGCCACTGTTGTATGTTAAGAGTTAGACACTTTATGTCGTGAGCAGTTGAGCCAACCATGTGGGATCAATTTCACTGTGAACCCACAGGACTCCAAACCGCGCCTTTTTTGTTGTTGCTATTTAAAGTGAATGCTGAGATGTAAGGTCATCTCCCACTGCCTATGTCTGTTACAGATGTGAACTGCGATGTGGCAGGAGGCCCCCAAGATTAGAAGGCAGCCTGGCAAGGCAGGACTGCCAGAAGATGGGGCTGAAACTCCAACTCACTTCTTGGCCATAGGTTCCTTGGCACATCATTTTCTGTTTTTTTCACTTGTAAAATGGGAGTAAGAATACCTCTCTGGCATCATTTTGCATTATATTGAGTATTTGGGAAAGCGTTTGGAAATTAGTAGGCACTCAATACATTAAAAAAAATCCTTTTCATGCCAAGGGGTCGACTTAGGGAGCTGGCTGGACACTGATGTTGCTTGCCACTCAATGTGTGGTCCAGGCACTAGAGCACTGGTATTGCCTAGGAGTTCGTTAGAAATTGAGGATCCACCAGATCCCTGGTGATTCATAAAGTCTGTGAGGATCTGAAATTCTATAGTTCTAACAAGTTCCACAGGAGTGGCAAAAAGACCTGAGAAACTGAGAAGAGTCGGGATATGGATGGCATGTTAGCCAAGATGGGTTTGCAAAGGTTTTGGGTTTTCCCTGCATTTGCTGCATCCAGATAAGACTGACTTGCTCTTAGCATAAAATTAAACTCTTATGAGGACGTGCTCTAGCACAGACAAGCCAAACCACTAATCTGAATAAATAAGCATCAATTTTATTGAATCATGAATAATTTAAGACTGGTACAATCATCAGCTTTCTTCTCTATGACATGGGGCATGATGTCCAGCAGATCATTGGCAAATCCAAAAACCTCATGACAAATGAAAATTAAATAGGTAAGGAGAGAGAGAGGAGAGGAAGGGGAGGGAGGATGGAGACATACCGTACACAAAATACTCAATTCCTAGTTTTCTCTTTAAAAATGGCTAGAAAAAATTCATCAAAATGCAGCACTTTAATCAATTATTTACAATTTCTATGTTACAATGAAAAAATGTACATCTTATAGAACATATTTCATAAACTGCTCCACTGGAAACAACTAGCTCAAAACAGCAAACCTTCCATTTAATATCCACAAAGTTGGATTATTTTTCCTTTTTGACGTAGATTCGCCACCATCAAATTTGAATACAGAGAATTTTGAAGTTTAAGCATCAAACAACAAAGTAAAAGTCCCCAAGATACAACAAAGATCTAGGCAAGTCTTGTTCCTGTCCCACTCCCACCCCACCCCTAATGAAACTTAAAAGGTATTCCCATTTCACTTATGGCCTGTATCATTCTTGGCAGTTTGGGAAGAGAACTTTTGGCTTCCATTGGTAACTCAACATAAATGTTGCATAGAATTTATACATTTCAAAATTGCCCTAACTGTAGACAAGGCAAAATGGAAGCATTTCCAATAGAGCCCTAAATGAGTACAAAGTCACTTTGTCAAAGGTGAGTGGCACTAAAGTAAAAATATGACCAAAGTAAGAAATGTGCATACTAGACAACCCTGCTTCCCGAAACTTTAGGAAGGACACTGAGTTGTGAGTCACACAAGGGCTATGCTACTTGAAGTCAATGTTCACCAATCAGGCAGCACCAGGTACAGAAGTCTTGGTTCTGAACCTGGACCCAGTGGGAGGGAAGTCTGTGGGAGAGGGGAGAAGAGAATGACAAGAGAGGATGTCATATTAAAAAAATGTTTCAAACAATATTGGCAGGTGTCTACTCACAAGGTGATTGGAAAACTGTCCACGAGGAGAAGTCAACTTTACCTCCTCCCAAATTCACAGTACGCGAGTGTAGGGTCATTGCTGGGAGATAAATTGTCTAAGGAGGGCCACCCTTCAGGTTTACCAGAAATCTTAAGGTTTGGCCCCCCTGGTCACAGGCTAAATATATGGTTTGAAAGTTTTATTAAAAACAAAAACAGAACAAGACACACTCACTCCCAGATGACTAATGAAGGCTAAGCAGAATAGTCTGAGTTTGCTGAGATTAAAGCAGGGACAGTGTTGAAAAGTTTTCCTTTCACTAGTGGGACACATTCCCCTTTTCTTTTCAAAGAGGAAGAACATGGTGTCATCCAATACGAACTGAGCAGTTTCGGGTCAAACTCCTACGGTAAGAAACTAAAAAAAGATGCTAAGAGACAAATCTTCAGAAATAGAAATGCAAAAGATGGAATAAAAACCCTGATCATTAAAACAGAGACACCTTCACTGGTGTCCAATAAAGATTCTCTTTATAAAACAGAAACAAACAACTCAAAAATTTATCATACTTTGTAACGAAAATACCAGTATGTTGAAGACACAGCAGACTGGGTTTCTATTAGAGTAAGTATCAGCAAGGTCATGTAGACTAGAAACTTTTGCCTTCTCCTGTACCAGACAGATCCCTGTCCAGTTGGGTTGTCAGCTGGAGACTGATAAGAACCTAAAAAAATGGATCTTTTTTTTTCTTTTTCCCATGGTCACGCATCCACATGAATGAGTCTTTTGGATGAGAAAAGTCACAGCAACTTGAGTTCTCCTAATGAACAGATGACTTTTTAGCCCTGTTTGTTTCAATGGGGAAAACAATGACAAAAAAGCAAACCCCAGGCAGGCACAACACTTATGTAAAATGAACACAGTTAGTACAAAACCAGTAAGGCATCACTTTGGGAAGGTCAGCACCGAAGAGGTCAGGCAAGGCTCATCCAGACGGGGCTTCTGGGAGGGGGCGACCCTCACCCTTGTTGAGCTGCGTCTTGTTGGTTCTGAGGAAAGTGCAAGTCTTTTGCGGGGTGACCTCATCACTCCACCGGAAGCTGGGGCGGGGGGCGCTGGAGGTGTTGGTGTGTGTTCTAAACCCTCAAGGATGAGAAGGGAAGGCAAGGTCCATGGCTCACCCACATGTCGAGGACTGGGTCCTCATCCATTTTAAAGGACACAGATACCCCCAGCCCTAGCAGGAGGTGGCAAGTGTGTAGGACTGTGAGGATGGACAACTAAAAACCAAAACTGAGCAGGACCAAACCAAAACTCTACTCCTGCGGTTCTTACTTTCACCAAAGGATTGATTCTGACCAAGAGGGGAAGGGGGAAAAAATCTTCAAAAATCAATGCATCAGAAAGGAAGAAACTCAACCTCATTTTCAAAAGGTAATCTGTTCTCCAAAGTAGAACAAGTCTCACTATACACAGTGTTTGCAGAAAAAAACAAAAAAACAAAAAAAACACCACCTGATTCATTCATATATCAGAAGGAAACAGACGCATGCCGTTCTGCCCTGACAGCCACATCCACTCGCTCACACTCTCACTCCTTCACTCTCTCACGGATTAATCGGAGGCTGATGGACCTGAATGGAGTGGTTGGATTGGAACAGGCAAAATACCTCTCGAGTAAGGAAAGCACCATTTAAAAAACATGAAAGCATGGTTTATTTTCTCCTAAGGTTTCCCTGTGTCGTAGCTCTGTAGTGCGTTGAACGTGACCAAAGCAAGCACCCTGGTTAGCACCAGTTCTCCCTGTGGCCGGCTGTGCGGGAGGGTGGGTGGTGTGGCTCTGAAACCCAGTCTGGAGGGTCTGTGCTGAAGGGAAGCCGTGCTTCTCTATGTTTCCAACTTTGCTCCAGTCTCTTCTGTCTCTGGGAAGCTCATGTCAGGATGCTGTTTGGTTTCAGAGCTTCATGTGGGTTCTATTTTTTTTTTTTTTTTGTCTCTCTTTTCATTTCAACGGCGATGATCCTTTCCCGAGAAGTATCTTCAGTGTCTTAGGGAGGTCACAGCAACAAGGCAAAACAATAATTAAAGTACAACCGAAGGTAGTGCAGTTCTCACTGTGGAAGGAAGCGGTCCGCAGGCAGCTGGCCCAGGATGCCTGCACCCAGGTCAAGGCTGAAGGATGAGGGGTCTCGGTGCTCCCGCAGCTTTAGGGCTGCGGCTGGGGCCTGGCTCAGGAAGTCAACTTCAGGATGATGTTGGGGATGCAGGTGGAACGGGGCGAGGAGAAGAGGAGGGCGCTGGGCTCCGGGCCCCTGTCACAGAGTAGACTCCAAAGAGGAGTCCAAGATGTCATCGTGATGGCTGTTACTGTTGGAGTCGCTGTCATAGCTCTGAGGGCTGGAGTAGTTAGCTGCCTCCTGCAGCCTCATCAGCATGTTCATCTAGGGGAAGAGTGGGGAAGCATGAGCTGCTTTCTGTCTAGTTGGCTGCCCACCCTGGACTCCTAGAAGGTCATGCCACCTCCTCCAGACTCACCTGGGATAACAGCCCACAGTGGAGGTGGTGGACAAGAACATGGACTTTGGGCCAGGCTTCCAGAGTTCAAATCCCAACTTCACCAATTACTAGCTGCATGACTTTGAACACGTTACTTAACCTCTTCATACTTGTTTCTTTACTGGTCAAATGTGAATAATAATAGTACCTGCCCTATAATGTTATGGAGTGGATTGAGTTAATATATGTAGAGCACTGAAAACAAAATGATGCTCTCTATACATATTATATTTATTTTTTATTTAGGAGGGGCACACCTTTCAGGCATAGCCCTCGGCCTGGAAGAAGGTGTGGCTGAGTGTTCCAGCTCCTGGAACTTGGCATCAGCGTCACCAACATCTGAAGCACACGGACCCCCTTCCACTTCAACAGGCATCAAACCCGTCTCTTTTCCTTGCTCTGGCCAGGTCAGACTGGAGCCAACTGTGCTCCAGCTCCTGTGGAAGCCTTGGCAGGGAGGTGAGGGGAAGTGCCAGTTACAAGCAAAGCGTCCGAGTGCAAAGAGCCTTCGCCTGTGGTTCAGGAATCTCTGGGCAAGTTACCCAAGGTATCTGAGCCACCGGTTTGTCATCTATGGAATGGGGAGAATGGCAACACTTCTCATAGGGTTGAAGTAGGCAACAAAATGATATAATGTGTATTAAACCCTTAGAAGAGGGGATGGCCTGGCATATAGTAAGTGCTTAATAAATGTTATCTGTTGTCATCACCATGTAACTTAAAGAAAAGAGTTGAGTGACAGTGTTCTTGAATCTGCCCTTGTTTACATTCTACGGGTCACTTGTTTGGGAGTGGGGAGAGGGAATAAAAGCTACTTTTGTTTATAACTGTAAATTGTGTGTATGTATTGTATATTTTATATAGCAAGTAAGTCAGGAATATGGGGCCTGAGCTAACGCCAAGATGTGGTGCAGCTGGGCGTACAATCCAGCTGCCCCTCAGGATGCTTTGCAGAGTCTACCCAGATGTGCCAGGCTGCAGAAGCACCACCATCTGGTGTCCATCTGCACAGCCATAACCAGGGAAGAGGCAGAGCTGAAGTATAATGGGCAATCCTTGGCAACTGGGATTACTTATTCACTCATTAAACACTCCCAATATGTCCACAGTATATGTTCTGGAACAAAAACAAGTAAGTCCTGTTCTCATGAAGGTCTCAGTCTCGTGAGTGAGTGAGAAGGATTGACATATAAGAGAGCTATGATAATAGAGACACATGGCCCCGGGCAGAAAGAGCAGAACTGGGAGAAATATCAAACATCTAACTTGATAATAGAAGTGACTGGACTGGTACAGCTCACTTCTGGGGCCTGGGGTTGGAAGGAGAATTCTGTTTCTGGATTTCCAAGAATCCTGAGTCTTTCCTACACACCTTCTGTGTCCAACCAGTGATACAAATGTTACTGGCTCAGAAAAGATTGTTTAGGGATGGGCTGGCCATTCTTTCCTCTAGATATACTAAATTCTATTTTCTATGTAAGTTAAGACCTCATGAGTTTGCTTCCGCAAAAATACCTCCGTGACCTTGGCTTTCGGCAATGGTTAACATTGCAAATGGCTGTTTAAAGTATGCCTCTTTCCTTTGTAAGACTACTGTTATAAATATTGCAAACTAGGTTGTACATGGCAATACAAATAATAAATCCTTAAAAAATACAGTTCCCACTAAAATCTTCAACAGAACCACAGCTACATCCCACCAAACAGCAGGATGGCAGACAATCTGAATTGCCTATTATTATTATTATTATCATCATCATCATCATCATCATCATCATCATCATCTAGGGACTTAATTAGCTGCTAGGAATAGAATAGTAAATCAGTTGTCTTTTAATCCTGCTATATCTCTTATATTTTCTTTTAGGTAACACAAATAATATTCTCTGTTATGTTTTCTTTTAGCTATGCCTGCCAAGAAAGCTTGGGCCTAAATTTAAGGCATGATAACAGTCCTTTAACCATAGGAGGTTTTGGTATATTTGCTTCCTCTGTATTTTATTGGGCTTTTGACTTGTTAGGTCTAATTTAGCAGTATGACTTTGCATGGGTCTTATATTGGTAGAGTACTACAATTAATTAGAAATGCTACTGTGATTGGTCCAGGTGTTTCTTTTGTTTGTTTGTTTGTTTGTCTGAGACAAGGTCTGGTTCTATCAACCAGGTTGGAGTGCAGTGGCACAATCTTGGCTCACTGCAAACCCTGCCTCCTGGGCTCAAGCCCTCCTCCCACCTCAGTCTCCTGAGTAGCTGGGACTATAGGCGTGTGCCACCATGCCCGGTTAATTTTTGTATTTTTTGTAGAGAAGAGGTTTTGTTACGTTGCCCAGGCTGTTTTCGAGCTCATGAGCTCAAGCAATCCACCCAACTCAGCCACCAAAAGCACTGGGACTACAGGCATGAGCCACTGCACCCAGCCTGGTGCTTTGTTGTTGTTGTTGTTGTTGTTGTTGTTGTTGTTGCTGTTGTTGAGACAGTGTCTCGCTCTGTCGCCCAGGCTTGAGTACAGTGGCACAATCTCAGCTCACTGCAAGCTCACCTCGCAGATTCACGCCATTCTCCTGCCTCAGCCTCCCAAGTAGCTGGGACTACAGGTTCACGCCACCACGCCTGGCTAATTTTTTTTAATTTTTAGTAGAGACAGGGTTTCACTGTGTTAGCCAGGATGGTCTTGATCTCCCGACCTCGTGATCTGCCTGCCTCGGCCTCCCAAAGTGCTCGGACTACAGGCGTGAGCCACCCCAGCCCGGGTGCTTCCTAAGGAGCCTTTATATTGTTTTAGCAATAGCCAAATAAACAAGAAGCTTAAACAGTGTTAAAGACTGAGGTCATCTCAATGACCATGGGACTCATAGTCAGGCCCCCTCCCCTCTGTGAGTCCCTCCTGCCTCAAACCTCTCACTGTCTACTCTCCTGATCATTTGTCTTGGGCTTCTGGTCCTTAGCAATCTCTTCCTCTGCTCTGTTATTGGTAGGAGAGATCAAAGTAATAGGATAGTAGGTAATAGAGGTGGCATCCCAAATCAGAGGGCAAAGAGTTGTATAGAGACAGTAGGTATGAGAACATTTAAGGGGAAAAATCAATTCTTAACCTTTTATCTAGAACCAGAAAAGATTTTAGAGGAAAAGTCTTTAGGGAAAAACAAAAACCATGGAAGAAAATATTGGCAAAAATGGCCCTAATCTTGGGGTCATTTTCCAAATGGCCCAGTCATTTGAGTCCAGCCTTCCAAAGCAAGGCTGGGTTTAGTCACCTTTGTATTTCCAGAGGCCTTGCATCATACCCAACACACAGTAAGTGCTCAATGAATGCTGAACTGTTCTGGCAGCTGAGGACTCACCAGCGGATCACCTTCAGCATCACTGGAGGGCACCTGCTTGCTTGTTGATCCCTCCCGAGGCATGGAGTAGCCGTCGAAGCCGACATCCTCAGGCCGTAACTGCAGCAGGGGAGGCCACTCATGTTGTTGTGGGCTTGCTGCCCATGGATATGTGTCCATCACCCACTTGGCAGGATCCTCCCAGGGGGCACGCCTTCCATAGAGCTGAAAACAGGCAAAGAAGCAACAATCTGGAAGTGGCCGAGATCTCTCTTGGAGTCTTCTGAAAAACTCCCCAAACCCAGCATCATGCCTTCCCTGATGGAGTAATTCCACTTCTAGAATTCCATCCTCAGGAAGTCATCCAAGACGCAGATGGCTCGAGGTGCTAAGGCTGAAGGCAGCATGACCCAGTGGTCTAGAGCACAGGCTTTGAGTCAGGGCGATCTGGGTTCATGTTTCAGCTCTGCCACTGACTCACCGTGTGACCCTAAACTCTGAGCCTTGGTAATCCAATTTGGAAAACTGGCTCTGGGGGAAAAACAAGGACCTGATTTGAAGCATTTGCTGACTTCCATGGTACAATCCCACCATGACTGATTTCAAACCACTGACATGATGTCACTGGATGTGGAGTTGGAAAGAGGTGCTACCAGCTTTTAAGAACCAGCTCTAGTACTCCACTGGGTGCATCTACCCGAAGAATACCGCCTACATACCTTGGGTGCTGGGCATCAACACTGCAGGCAGAGGTCACAATGACCCTGGCTCAATATTTATTTTTATTTTGTATTGAGACAAGGTTGTGCAATGTTGCTCAGGCTGGAGTACAGTGGCATGATCACTCTCCCTGTGGCCTCAATCTCCCAGGCTCAAGTGATCCTCCTGCCTCAGCCTCCCAAGTAGCTGAGACTGCTTGCGTGCCACCATGTCTGGCTAATTTTTAAAACAATTTTTTTTTTTTCAAGAGATGGGATCTCTCTCTGTTGCCCAGACTGGTCTCAAACTTCTGGGCTCAAGCAATCCTCGTGCCTTGGTCTTCCAAAGGTCTGGGATTATAGGTGTGAGGCACTGTGCTGGGCTGGTCCTGGCTCAATAAAACCCCATTTCTTGAAACGGGTCTGACTCTCACAGCCTCTGTATAGAAGCACTGCTCCTTTTCAAAGCAGCAAATTGCTACAAGAGGCTGCACATAGGCAGTGAAATTATGAGGACTTCTCCCTTGTCATGTGTGTCTCAAAATTCCATTATAGCTAATTGGCTCTTAAAACAGTAAACTATATTATCACTTAATTTTATAGTAAGATCAACACCATGCCTCCAAGCTCCTTTTGTTAAGCCTCAATTATCTAATGGCAAAATGATTTTAGTGACCATTACTAGCAATTTCAAGAAATACACACATTCCTTAAAGAACAGAAACCTAGACTGGACCCCTTCCCGATGTGAGGCTCTGCATATTACACAGCTAGGTGTAGGCTTCATATCTTTCTCCTTTAATACCACCACATCTTGCAGCTGACTGTGCGCCAGGTACTGTGAGAAATGCTTTACAAATACCTTGCTTAACCACCGGGTAACTCCAAGAGGAAGTACTACTGCCCACGATTTACAGACGAGGAAACAGGCCCAAGGAGGAGAGAAGCCAGAATTGGAAACTAAGTGTGTTCAATTCCATGGCCCACTAGTTTGGCCCACTTGGTCCATGTGGCAGGACATGCTCACAGCCAGGGCAGCGTCGCCTGTAATTCTGCAAAGAGGACTCTGCAGGGGGCCTTGAGGCACAGAGACTGAAGAGTCCTGTGGGCCACCACGGCTGCAGTGTGTCTCTAGGGTGGCCATGGCTGGCTGTCTGCCTGCTCCCCCTGCCCTCCCGGGAATCCTGCAGTGGAGAGGGTACAGAGAGCAAGGTGCTGACAACAGTGCAAAGCTGGGCTCTGAACCAACAAAACCACCTCTTTCCAAGGGGAAGGAGCTGGGGCCACCTAGCCCCACCCCCTCATTTACCAGATGGGCCAATCAAGGCCCAAAGAGCAGAGCCTGCTGAGAAAGGTTGTCAGGCAGGGCCCGATTTGAACCTAGAACTTCAACTTCCTTTGCCAGGCCTTTATCCTCTCCACCCCTCCTGACTGACACCACCTGGAACAACTCTATCAGTTAGAGCCACGTGACTCAGCCAGACCCAGAGCAGGGAGACGCGGAGCAGGCTGTTGGCCAGGTATCAGTGTGTCAGCCTGCTGGGCTCATTGTCCCCGCCAGCGGTGCCCATGCTCCCTTGACCGTCTGTGCCAACTGGGACCTCTAGGTATGATTTCTGTCAGGGAAGCTGCCCACCCTGCCCCTTCTCAGACGGGCCAATCTCTCTGTGTTTGTGGATATCACCCCCTCTGCTTAAGTCACGCAGCCTCCTATGACTCATTGCCTTCCCAGACACCAGCACTCCTCCCGTCCCATGTTCTGGCCCAGTCTGTTGCTAAGTCTTCCTTAACCTGGGGCAGGAGTGAGTCTCAGGCCTAGGAACTCACTCTGGCATTTGAAAGGCAATTATTGCGTGAGCAGGAAGGAATCGTGTGAGGGGCATGCATTTGTGTGTACATGGGCATGTGTCTCAGGGCAGAAGAGAACACAAAAGTGGGATATTTGGAGCAGAAGAAGGCTGCTCCAGACTAGAACCATTTGTGCAGTTTTGAGAAGTTTCTCCCTCTGAGGTCTTTCCCTGTGGAAACTGGGCTGCATTTCTCAAGCCAGACCTCACATGAGGCTGAACCAAACCCTCACAGCTACTGCTTCTATGATGGCTACTGCTTCTGTCTCCACCCTACAGCCTGGATGAGGACATGCTCAGGGCTGCAGAATCACAGAGGCTAGAACTCCTGGAGCTGAACCTGTCCTCAGAGATTACCTGGCACCGTGGTTTTCAAACATTTGCTCTTCATCTCTGGTCCTCAACTGAGTATATTGGGGGCTTCATAGAAACCAGCCTAAAAAAACACTCTTCTAGTCCAAACTTGTCAATTTATAGATGGAGAACCCAAGGCCAAGAGACAGGAGACCTGTCTGGGGTTTCAGAGCAGGCTGGATAATCTGATAAATGGCCCCGCACTCACTCTGCACTGTTCCTGTTCCCTGCAGGAACCAGGCCTGCCCTAGGCACAGAGAGGTCTTTTGAGTTACCCTGTAGACTTTAGACACTTTGGCAAGTGTTTCCAATGACAGCTCCAAAGGGAAGCAGGGCTGAGGACTGAGTCATAAGACAAATGCACATTAGGTATACGCTAACATCATCTGCAAGAACAGAAAATATTTTTACAAGCCTCCTCACTTGTCACTGGACATGTTCAAGTCTGGGTGATGAATGGCTGGGTAAGAACCACGGCAAGCAATGGAAACATCATAAAGCGCCTCAGCTCCACTGCAGGCCCTGAGGGTAGCAGCAGAGACAGCTGGACAGACAGACACAGAGGGGAGGACATTCACTTTCCCTAAGGCAGGGGAAGAAACCTGGCATCCCTACTGGGTCAGGAAAAACGGGAGCAGGACAACAGGGAGCTGAGACATTGAAAACTAAAACCTGGGCCACTGTGAGCCTTCTGACTGAGGGATGCAGGGGGCTCCTGGGAGCGTGTGCACATCACAGAAGAACGCATCAGCTGCACATTCAGGAAGCTCCTCCAAGGAGTTCCACAAGTGCATCCGCACATACACACCCTTGCAGTGCTACCTTATGCTCACTAGAGGGCGATATCATGTATCCTCCTGGCATGGGTGTACCTGCAGGAGGGGCTGCCTGGAAGCCATCCTCATCCCCTGAAGACAGCAGGTCTCCTTATGTTCCCACCAAATCCATACTACCATGGGCAGCCCTGCATCCCAGCTCCTGGTGCACGGCAGCCCTGTCAGAACCCATTCGAGGGACTCCACCTCTTCTCAGACTAGAACCTGGGCCAAGGGATGACTCACTCTGAACTGCAACATGCTCACTTCATGGCCACTTACCCGGGTTAGGTGAGGGGCAGGTGACCCTAGAGTAGGCGTGTACTCAAAGTAACACAAAGGAGAGTATGGAATTTTAATTTTTTTAAAAATAAAAGAATCCTTTTGTCAAATGAAATAATAAGGGGAACTCCACTCTATAAAATTCAGTATTTGGTTTCCCAAGTCACCTGAGGCTTTTCAGTGGAGTGATGGGGGTCCTCAGGATAGCTAAAAATAACAGAAGTAGCCAGGAGCCAACTAGTCCTGGGCACCAACGCTCACTCCATCTTACCCTGTTGAGGGGACTTGGTAAGGGGCAAGAACGTCCGTGAACCTCAGTTTCCTCATCTGTAAGAGACTTACAGTTCTCACCGGGCTGTCAGAACTAAATGAGATCATGCACGTCAGGCCCCTAATAGTGCCTGGCAAGTAGCAGGCCCTCAAAAAACATCACCAAATGTTCCTTCAAAACCAGAGGCATGCAGAACACAGCAAGCTTCCCCAGGAATCCGCGAGTCTATACGGTCTCCTGGGTTCATCAGGATGGCGAGGTCACAGGTTTGGGGCATGTGACTCACTTTTGAGCCACTTAGTGGGATGCAAACTCTGGCCGCCTCCCTTTGCAGCTCTGTACTCTTGAAAGGCTAACCTTCAAATGACCTCAAAGCACAAAGCAGTGATGACTTTTCCTGCCTCACACTGAACTGGTGAGTCTTGAGATTGGAGCATGTCTCTGCTTCCTGCCCCAGATTGCTGGGGCCTCACTTTCTCATGCTGGGAAGGACACCTAATGCTCCTCTATGATCAGCTAAATCAGCAACCTCTCCTAGGTGGGAAGGGGAGTTCCTTTCCAGCCATGCCCAGAAAGCCTTCTTTTAGGTTCCGGTCCAAAAGAGCAGGGCCTTGGCACCGCCATCCACTGGTAACCAGTGAGGGGCTTGCTCAAGTGCAGCTCACGGCTGGAGCACAGAAAGGCTCCCTACTTCCGGGTTAATGCCTCCCAGGGCAGAGGAGGCCTTTATTCAGCAGAGCCCATGAGTTCCTCCCAGTGACTCTGAGGTTCACTCCCCTTCCTATACCAGAAGACAATATTGAGAGCAAAGATGAAGCAAATGGGAGAAGGTGAGGTGGAATCAGGGGCAAACAGTCCACCTCATCCGTCTGCAATTCTCTTTGCTTTTCTTAAGCAGCTTGGGTTTCCCAGAGGTGCTGGGCATATCACACTCCCTGGAAGCCACCAATGAGAACAGAGGAGAGAGGCTTCTGAAATGAGACAGACTGCAAGAATCCAGCAGGTAGGAGATGCTTCTACTGGCCCCAAAATAGGAATGACTGGGTGGTTGTTTGGGTCTGTGGTACTAACAAAACCATTTGATTAAGGACCAAATTGTGGTCAATTTAATCCAGGCCAGTGACTACCTACCTAGGGAGATTCCACTGCAAAGATCTAAAGTCATTCATACCTTCTTGTATGAAAGAAACAGTTGACAGAGCACTGTTAACTAATGATTTGGGGTTGGCCAAAGGTTGCCTAATTTCTTGCTTTTTTCCTGCTTTCACAATACACTTGCATTAAATATGCTGACTTGAATTTGTAACGCGTATGCTCCAGTTTAATGAAATGCATCACAAGAGGCAAAATATTTTCCTTTTCAAGCCCCCTTTGTCCTGAAGGCCTCTGAAGACCATCATTGCTGCTATTAATCATAGACAGAAAATAGTTGAATATTTCTCAGTTTAGCCCAATATAGAGAAATGACAAACACTGACTGCAGCCATTAAATTGCATTTGTCACACATGCCTGTGGGTGCACACCGGTCCCTGAGCCCTCCACAGGCCTACGATAGCATCTTGTGTCTCCCATTGTCCAGTACCAAGGAAACAAAGAAGCTCTTGGAAACCTGGCTACCAAACTGGTTTCTGGATTATTCAGCCACACGTGATGTCTGCTAATTATGCACTGTGAGTGTTAAAAGCCTACAGAACTTCTTAAGCAGCCTTGTTGAGCTGCCTCCAGGCTCAACAATAAAACTATCCCAAGTTCCAAATTAATGGTAAGCTTTCATTTAAGCCTTGGGTTAAGTTCGAAGTAAGAATTTGTGCTTTCCGGGCTGGTAGCACATGCCTATAATCCCAGCTACTTGGGAGGCTGAGGTATGAGAACTGCTTGAACCCAGGAGGTGGAGGTTGCAGTGAGCTGAGATTGTGCCACTGTACTCCAGTCTGAGTGACAGAACAAGACTGTCTAAAAAAAAAAAAAAAAAAAGAATTTATGCTTTCCAACTGCTGCCAGGCAGGAGGAACTGGCAGCGTTATGGGCTCCTAAGAGGGCAGGGGTGCTGATGTCAGGGAAAGAGTGCCACCAGCCTCACGGCTAAGAACCTGGAATTTGACCCAGAAGGCATGGATTCAAATCACAGACCTTTCAAGTTTCCCTTTTGTAACCTTAAGCACATCATTTATTCTCTTTGAGCCTCATTTTTTTCTCTTAAAAACGGAGTAAAAAACCAACTTTCTGTCCAAGTTCCACGACTAATCCAAGGCTTAACCCAAAAGGCAGATAGGAGAATATTTCGCAAACTGTGAAGTATATGGTTCTACTTCTCATGCACTCACGATGCTGAGCACTTTTGTTTCATCCTTGCAACAAACTCTTGGTGGCAGAATATCAGTGAGGGCTCTGAGGACAGACAGGCTAACCAGCTGGCCTGGGGTCACAGCACTAATGGGTGGCAGAGCCAGGACTTGCAGCCAGGTGTCCTTACACTGTGCTAGACTGATGACTTCCCAGGCGAGGGGTTGTCACCCCATGTCAGTCAGATTCCTGGAGGAGGAGATAAAGACAACTCATCTGGTCACCAGAACAGTCCCCCTCAGCTTCGAGGAAGCCAGCAGGGGTGTCTTCTCACCTGGAGTCCTTCTCTGACGGCTTCCAGGAGATAGGGGATAATGGAGTAGTTCCACAAGTCGGTGAACCACACTCTCGAGCCGTCCACATCGATGGGGCATGACAGGAAGAGCCGGGGGCCTGGAGACCACAGTGAAAATACATTAGCACTCAAATGGGCGTGGGTGATGGGGCATCAGGTGAAGCCATGGTCCGAGCACCCTTCACAGGAGGGACCCTGGACGTTCTGATGGCAGGGCTGAGGCCTGGACACAGATACACTAGCCCTGGATGGTGGGCACACAGAAGGACACTCTGATCCCTGATTCCACCTGGGGGTCTCCCTCCTCCAGGAAAGGCTTGATGGGGAAGATGCTCACTGTGGCATTACTAATCTTGATTTTTTAAAATGGAAGCCCATGACTACAAGTCTAAAAGAACAGAAACAGTTCAGCAAATGAGGGTACATCTGCATTTAATCATTTTGTAGCCTTTAAAAATAATTTTTAAAACTGAGTAATTGGCTGGACGTGGTGGCTCATGCCTGTAATCCCAGCACTTTGGGAGGCCGAGGCTGGTGGATTACCTGAGGTCAGAAGTTCGAGATCAGCCTAGCCAACATGAAGAAACCCCTTCTCTACTAAAAAATACAAAAAAATTAGCCGGGTGTGGTGGCGGGCACCTGTAATCCCAGCTACTCAGGAGGCTGAGGCAGGTGAATCGCTTGAACCTGGGAGGCGGAGGTTGCTGTGAGCCGAGATCACGCCATTGCACTCCAGCCTGAGCAACAACAGTGAAACTCTGTCTCAAAAAACAAAAACAAAAACAAAACAACAACTGAGTAGCAACAGAGAATGCTCATGAGATAGTGCTAAATGAAAAAGGATTTTTTTTTTTTGGAGTCTAGCTCTGTTCCCCAGGCTGGAATGCAACAGCGCGATCTCGGCTCACTGCAGCTTCCGCCTCCTGGGTTCACGCGATTCTCCTGTCTCAGCCTCTTGAGTAGCTGGGATTACAGGTGCATGCCACCACACCCAGCTAATTTTTTTGTATTTTTAGAGTAGAGACGCGGTTTCACCATGTTGGCCAGGCTGGTCTCGAACTCTTAACCTGAGATGATCCATCTGCCTTGGCCTCACAAAGTACTGAGATTACAGGCAGGAGCCACCATGCCCGGCCAAAAGGAACATGTTATATGTATGCTATGATTGCCACTACATAAAGCGTAAATATATATATATATATATATATATATATATATATATATATGAACAAGGACAGAAATATTAGCTCAAATAATGAAAATTATGTCAAGATGGTGGGATGGTTAGTGATCTTTTTTTCTCTGTTCTAAATGTCCAGCTTTCAGAAATGCTGGTAAAACTTCATTTTTCAAGCAAAGCCAAACCTGAGGGTAGCTTCAGCTTGGGGGAACCTTCAGGTGGGAGCTCTTTAGTGAGCTAGCAGTTTCTACATCGGGCCAGGATGGGCACATCTCTCTTCTGCAGACCACTAGCAATCTGGGGTCTGCCTGGTCTGTGACTGTCCCTCTGCCCCCTTTCTATCTTTATGGACAGTCCAGCTTCTGCTGACTGTGCCTGCAAAGTGCTGTCCTGGCCAGGGCCCAGAGGATGGGCACCTGAGGATGCCAGCCCGCCCCCTCAACCCAGTCTCCCACCCACCGATGGTGACGTCCGAGGAACTGTGAGCCTCCAGGAAGCGGTTGAGGTGATGCCAGACCTTGGGAATCCAGTCGATGATTTTTACCAGCTCCATATTGCGCACCCGCCCGCTGATCTCTGTTTCCATGAGCTTCCTCCTCAGGAACCGGCCAAGGAAACCCTTCACAGGCTCCGTGTGGTTGGCACAAAGCACCCATCTGGAGGAAGTCAGAAACATTTTTCAAGATGATAGTGATCCAAATGATGGCTGACCTCAGGAACCAAAGCATGTTAGAAACAGAAGGTATATATGCTAATGCAACAAATTGGATTAGCCATGCAATGAACAGTTCTAAACATTGTAACTATGTATTAACTCACAGTTCCTCATAGCAACCGTCTAACATAGATATTATCACCACCTCCATTTTACAGACAGAAACGCTAAGGATCAGACAGGTCATGTAACCTCCAGGACCAAACAGCTAGTTAATTGAAGAGCTAAGATGGGAACCAGGAAGCCTGGCTCCAGCAGCTAGGCTGTAACCTCTGAGATAAACTGCCTCTTGTGCTTGGTGTCAAGCCCTGTGCTACGCTATGGAACTATCACTATGACTAAGACACAGTCCTGGTCCCCAGGAGCTCACAGTTTGGTGGAGGAGGCAGACAGGCAAAGAGAGAAATGAAATATGATGAAGCCTAAGGGAATCAGGGAAGGCTCCTGAGAGGAGGGGATGTCTGGGCTGAGACTGGACAGTTAATGGGCAGCAACATAAGGAAAGGCAGGAGCAGGTGTTAGGGTCAGGAGTGGGGTGATGCTGCAGCCTTCGCAAAGGCATGGGTGTTTGGAGAAACTACCAGAAGTTTAGTGTGACTGAAGTTCAGACTTGACCTGCCAACCCACAGAGTCTGGATTTCATTCTGCAGGCCATAGGGAGCTGGAGCTACTAAAGGACTTTAAGCATGAGAGTTCTATGGTCAGATGTGCACTCTAGAATGTTCACTCTGGTCTGGCTGCCACAGTGCAGAGGATTGGCTACAGGGTGCAGAGGGGAGGCTGCAAGCAGACGTACTGACTAGGTGATGGCAATGGTGTGCTGGGTGATGATGGGGCAGTGATGGGGGGAAGAGGAGGATGATGGACTTGAGGGATAGTTAGGAGAAAGCATGAACAAGACCAGGACAGCCTAAATGCAGGGTGAGCCATGCTCTCAGTGTGCTGGAGGAGTCAACATTTCTCTGGTAATTACATTCAGACCCACTTTCAATAGATCTCCCTCAGAGATGCCCGCAGAATGGCCAGTGGAAATGAGCCGGGGGTCCCAGCCCAGGAGACAGCTTCACATCCACCTCTAAGGACCCAGGCAGGAGAGGTGAAGTCAACTGAGATTCATCATATGGGGCAAGGGGTGTTTGGCGATGTCAATCAGGCAGCAGTGCAACCTAGCACAACCGAGGAGAACAGTCCTTCCCACACCCTGGCCGTGAGAGAGCGCCAGCATGGTGCTGTGGCAGTGGGGCAGGGACGACAAGCTGGCAGGGAGTCATAGCAGCTGGGACTCGAGGGCCCAGAGGCCCAGTTAGGTGGAGACATTTTAGGCAAAAGCTGCCATTGCTCATGTTCACTTGGGACAGAGAGACGTCACTGGTAACAAGAGGGCAGCAGGGTCACCTGCAGTCCCTTCCAGAGCTGCCCCTTTGACCCTGTGACAGCAGGACTCAGAGGCAGAGACTTGAGTGCAAGTTCCACTCTGCCACTGACCAGTGTGTGACCTCACCCAAGTCACTTAAGTCTCTGGGCCTCAGTTTCCCATTTGTAAACAGAGAGTGGTAAATGTAATTACTTGAGGCTGAAGTTAAAATTAAATGGATTAAGCTGAGAACAATGCTTAACAATACCTAGCGTACAATGCATACTCAACGCAGGCGTCTCTACTCACCCCTTCTTGCCTTCCCTCTTTGTGATTTCATAGGGTAACTGGACAAGGGAAAGGAAGGGAAAACTGACCTGAAGTTATGGTGAAGCTGCAGGTTGGGAGTCGAAGAGGTAGCCTGGTTCATTGTGCCAATTATGTAAGGGCTGTGGGTAAAATAAAGGAAAAGACAGCTGTGAGCTCAAGTCACACTAGAGAACAAGGTGGTCACAGAGGCCTGTGGCCCTGTGCTTCCAGGCCGGTGGACAGCTAGCTGCCTCCCCCTCCCAACCCTATGTGTGTGCACAGCTTCACTCCCACGCTGGCCCTGGGCCGCCTGTGTGCACAGTGCCCCATAAGGTGGCAGCACTCTCTCCTGGGGGCTATGAGGTCCAGAACCAGCCTTTACCATTTGTGGTACTTGCAGTTGAGCAGTCCGTTGAAGATCTCGCCCAGAGAGCTCACGTGGTGTAGGTTGTCCAGGATGATGACGAGGGGCATGTCCACAGCATTGTTCTCACTGTTGCACTGGTCAGCAAGGTTGGACAGGTACTGGCGCAATTCCTATGGTGGCCAGGAAGGCCGAAGGAGAACAAGTTGGTGAATGTACTCAGTGAAGACACACTGCTCAGGGTCTTTGCCTCACCCAGGCCAGTGGAGGTGGAAAAGCCCTTCATGATGCTGCGCTGTGAACACATTCCGGGTGCCTGCCTATTACAGGGCATTGGCTTGGTGCTCAGGGGATGCAGAATGGGCATGGGATGAGTTAGGACTGGGTCCTGCCTTCCAGTCAGTATTCACCTGGTGACTGAAAACCTTAAGCCTAGGGTAAAAGCACAGCACTGTACTCTGTATGTACGTGGCCTGAGAGCTACATACACAGAAGCCCTCTACACATCAGAGCAGCAGAGGAGCCAGACACACACTTAAGTCATGCTGAGTAGTGCTGTGGCAGACACAACACACAGCACAGGGGAGACGAGTCTACATGCACCGGGCTTGGGGAAATCCTGCTGAAAGGGCAGGCTTTGGATTTAACCTTGGAGAATGGGTGGGGCATTGGCTCAGCAGGGACTAGAACACAGCCCTGCATGCCTGGGGTAAGGGATGCATGTCAAAAATGGAAGAGGAAGAATAATGGTGCATCTGTGGAAAAGGCTGAAATGGCAAGGTAAGGAGCTGGCAGAGAACCTAGCATGGCTGCCTGCCATTACTGTCATCATAATGATAGCTGGCATCACTTAGAGCCAGGCAGGGCTTTAAGAGCCTTACACACAGGAACTTCTGTAGTCCCACAGTAACTTAGAAGGTGAGTAGTATGATTACCTCCATTTTACAGATGGAGAAGCTGAGGCATGGTACGATCAGGTGCCTGGCCTGAGAGTGCACAGTGGGTAAGCAGTGGGCATGGGTCAGACCTGGGTTCCTGCTCCAGTCAGTATCTTCACCACACTGGCCTGTCTTAGATGCGAGCCTGCTTGCTCAGGGGCTAACATCTTCTCCCTCTTCTACCAGCACCCACCCACCCTGGGCCTCCATTTTAAGTCAAAATATGACTTCTTAGCAGTAGAAAAAGCCCACCTTTTAAAGTGACTAGTTCTTTTAGTCCCTCTTCACCGTGATCTCTGGGCCCCAGGCACATGGCTCCTCATGCCTGCAGAGCCTTCACTTACTGGTCCCAGGAGAAGTTCCCTAACTCACACAAAGGCTCTCAACAGAAGGGCTCTGGGCACGTCTCCCTTGTCCTGCACCTACATCAAGTTACTTGGGGAGCTTGTAGATGGTGCAGATGCCCAGCCTCAAACAACCTAGTGAAACAGATCATCAAGCGAGGTCTGGGAACCTGTGTCTTCAAGCACACCAGGTGATCCTTAAGGCCAAGGAGTCATTTCCAATCCACCTTTGATCCTCAGGCCCCTCTGCACAGGGCCAGCTAGAGTCAATTATCCATCAGTGCTCACTAATGCATGAATGAACAGGTCTGAGAAAGCACTTTCCAACTCTCAGCTGGGACCAGGTCGGGCTCCATTCAAACTGGTTTCCATTGCTCACTGTGAAGCAGGATCCAACCTATTTGCTGGCCACAGGGCTCTAGAGTCCAAGACTTTGACTCGAGCTTCAGTTCTACCACTTAGTACCATCTGAGCGGTCTTAGGCACAGGACCAATCTACTTTAAGCCTCTGTTTCCTTCTCTGCAAAATGGGGATGGTGACAACTACTCCCTTGAAGGTATTGCTGTGAGAAGGTGTTTGCTGGCGATGGGGCAAGCAGTCCATAAATGTGGGTTTCTATCGTTTTTATTATTGTTATTTTTGTTAATGGTGTTGTCATTATTGTTCCAAAAATATTTTATTTTGGAAAATCAGTAACACCCAGTACACACATGATAACTTCTTGGTAAACTGCAACAGATGTATCTTGCATAACATTAAAGAACTACCAGGACTGAGCATCATAAATGAGCTCGATCGGCTTAACCACAGATGGAACTTCCTACTGGGATGATCGGAGTGGAGCCTTCCTTTCCGCTAGCGCCCTCTGGATCTCCTTCACTGGGCTTTCTAAAACCACCCAAGGAGAGCTGATAGGAAAAGCTGTTTTCCCATCAGGCACTAGCCTGATGATATCATCAGTTTTGAAAGGGTCAAAAAATACAGCAGACTCAGAATGACCTCCTCACCTTGCTGGACTTATGGTCCACGTTAAAAGTGGCGATAACCCCGTCTGTCAACTCCCGTCCCTCTCGAAGCACCATATACTCAGACAGCCGGTTGGCCAGGTAGGTTTTCCCAGTGCCGCTGGGGCCAGAGAGAATGATCCGACGGTGCTCTATCAGGAGGGAGACGTAGCGCTGCAGGATGGGCTTGGGAATCAAGGACTCAAACACCAGTGAGTCCAGGCTGTTTTCTGCGAGCCCTGCATTTGGGAGAGACAGGAAGCATCTGAAGTCCTGTAGAAAAGGTGGCTCTCTGTGCTTGCCTAACTGGGACTGCCAAGACCTGAGGTTATTCCTTTCCTCGCAGTCGACTCACCTGAGATTCCTGCACACCCAGGGACACTGGAAGCTGACAGCAAAGTGCTGCTGCTCTAGGAAGTCACCTCCCTGTTCATCAAAGCCACGTGCTTCTGTCTCCTGTCTTGGCTAACTTCCCAGACTCAAACTCACCTTGAACATTTGGGCTCTCAGTCCCCATCTGTCCTCTGCAGAATTCATAATGCTCTGGGCTCTATTTGCCTGTCTGGATTTACTATACTTACTACACACACACACACACACACATATATATATATTTACTATACATATGCTATGTATACTATACCTATGGCATCTGCCCAAACCAAACCTGAGTCCTGTCTATCACAACCCTGAGGTTGCCTCTTCACCCTGCTCCCTCCCACATGCCAGGTACCACTGCTATCCACACTAAGACGTGCCATGAAGGCAACAGTACTTTTATCTTTAAAAGGAAGAAGAATGCAAGGCGGGATCATTTGATTCTGGAATGTGAATACTGGCAGACCTAGCCTGAAAGCCTGAAATGTTGTTAGCTGGGACTCTTGGTCCTCAACAACATCAAGTGGAAACTTATCCTTTCCCTTTCCTATCTGGGACAATGTCATCAATCAAGGTGGTTGGCTTCACAAGAGGTTATCTTTTGGATACTGTCTCTAAGAGAAGATCCATCCAAGGTTGGCTGTCCAGAACCTCAGGTCATTGTTTAAAAGCTACTCTCAAGAAACCAGCAGAATTAATGAAAAGTAAACTGAAGAGTATTTACTATTTTGTAATAGCAAATTCCTTCTACATACTCAGTCACTGCTAGCAGATACTCCCAAAGCATCTATGTGTTTGTTTCCAGCCTTCCCCCAATCACGTAACCCCTAAATGCAGTGACTCTTCCAGAATGAACATGACAAAGGCCCCCAGATACCTTATCTGCTAGGGACAAGCCTAACATTTTCCTGCTACTGAGCTTGATGTAGCGTACACTTGCTCAAACCTCAATGCAAAGTATGGGGTGTAGGGTCTCTAAATTTAATATTAATAAACACAGGAAAAAAACCACTAGAACACCCTCTCTCTCTATATATATACTGCTCTAGTTCAGTCTTCTGCCATAAACCCCACAGGGAGTGATTATTTTGCCGATGAGCTCACTTCAGGAAATGCAAAGTCGAACCCCCTTCCCCTGGTACCACTGAAGTGAATCACTGCAGCTCAGACAACTCTTTCAGCTCAAATCTTTGAGTGGTTTTTAGTGCCTTGAAGTCATAAGTTTTAAGTACTCTAGGAAAGAGAAGAGTCAGGTATCACTGAAAAATAAACCAAGCTGATCCCTTGAGGTGCTGAAACTTGATGTGTTGACTGCAGCGACGGATCAGGGTCTGCAGAGGGGTGGCACGCTCCACTAGAGGCAGGTAGTCTTGTTACTTTCTAGAGAGGCTTGGCCTGGTCTCAGCAATAGGCCATTCCTTTTACCCCTCAGTCCTTTGTAATGCTCACCTGTAAAACCAGCAAGTGAACAAGGCACGCTTGACAGGAGGGATGAAATGCTATTTGAACCCAGGACATAAAAGGCTCTCCTGAAAGGGTTCTTGTTGAGGACGATCATTCCAGTGTGTCTGGTACTCCTTCCTGCTTCCCCTCATGGTAGAACTCTTCTTTCCCATGGGGAGCTCATTCCTGGTGGTTCAAGTGGAACCAATCCAGCTCCTCCATCCACCCAAAGGGATAGGCTTGTGAGCAGGCTCAGACAAATCCTCTCCCTAGTCACAATGACCAATTCAGTGACAGGCATTTGACTTATAGTGGGCCAGAGTCATCCCTAGGAATTATCTGTTACATTTTCCCCAAAATCCCTCTTTCCTTCAGGTTCCTAAGCTAGAAGGAATTGGGCTACCAGGGGCCCTTTCATCAACCACGTGCAAAGAATTCAATAAATAAGCACAGCCGTGACCGGCAACGCTGAGGCAGGCCTTGTCCTGATTCATTGTCTGAGCACCTGGATCCAGCTGTGCTTGAGGTATGCTCCTGGATTGCCCGAGGCCATGAGCCCATACATTTCCTTTTTACTCGTAGCTACTTTTGAGTCTGTTTCTGTCACTTATAGCCCATGGGCGCTATTGTGGCATTTCACTTGCCAGCAGGAGAAGGCTGTGTGAGGCTCAAGCAGTATGTACCACTTGCCACCTGCAGAGCAAGATCTTAATTCCTGCTGATGGAAAATGGTGGGGTGCTTCTGGAAACTCTACCAAGAAATACATCTTGCGTCAAACAACTGCAAAACTGCAGTCAAGAGGAGGGCCTTTCAGGGAAGAAAGAAATGGGACAACACAAAGAATGAGCCTAGTAGAGTATTTATGAAAGTCTATACTCAGGTGATCTATAACATATAGGAAATGATGCGGTTTTACAATCAAATAAATTTGGGACAGATTGGACTAAAGTCTTTTTTTTTTTTTTTTTTGAGATGGAGTTTCACTCCTGTTGCCCAGGCTGGAGTGCAATGGCACGATCTCGGCTCACCGCAACCTCTGCCTCCCAGGTTCAAGGGATTCTCCTGCCTCGGCCTCTCTAGTAGCTGGGATTATAGATGTGTGCCACCATGCCCAGGCAATTTTTTGTATTTTTAGTAGAGACAGGGTTTCTTCATGTTGGTCAGGCTGGTCTCGAACTCCCAACCTCAGGTGATCCGCCCACCTCGGCCTCCCAAAGTGCTGGGATTACAGGCGTGAGCCACCGCGCCCAGCCTAAACAGCCTTTTTAACAGCAGGAGTTAGGACACTGAATGACAGAGCCTTTGATGTACCAGTGCACTTCTGTCCCCCAAACACAAATGGGGATAACGATGTAGTTTCCCAGAATTGCTTGGCAGTGAAGCTTTTTTTTTCCTGAGTGAACTTTGTGGGCCTAGAGTTCTAAGGAATGCACTGGCCTGGGGCTTAATATCGCTAGGTAATGAGAAACCGGAAGCTCTAGCAGCACCATGCGTGGGCACAAGCTTTAGCAGTTTCATCAGGATGCTCAGAGTGACTCCTGCAGCCTATAGCAAGTCGTGGTTTTCCCATCTGTAGAATGGGATTGCATCCAAAGCTTGCTGGCAAGAGTAATTCATCAGTATTGGTAAAGCCCTGTTGCAACAGGGTTATTAGGATTCCATCATCTCAGAGTCATAAGGCGAATGGGATCTTTTGTTAGATAATTGCAGCAATAAACTAAAATGATTTTGTTTCCTAAGGTGGTTGAAAAAGCAAAAGACGGTTCAACTTGCGTAGAGTAACTGTTGGAAGGGAGAAAAGCAGCCCACAAACATATGCACAAACAAAACTGTGGCCACAAGTGCCTCTGCCAAGTCACAAAATGAAAACTGTAATTCCTGAAAGCTCCGACCTCTGCAACCAGCTCAATTACCTTTCACAGCCACTGAGATGGTTGTGTTCTCTCCAACCAGATAGCCACAAGGAAGCAGCTCTGGTGTTTCGGAAGTGTTGCTGCGCTTGATTTCTCCAATGCTGTAGCCAAGAACACTGTCTGAATTCAGCCCTAGCTGACTCACTGGGTCGACATGAATGATGTATTCCTGGAAAAAATAAAAAATAAAGACTCTATCAAAGATGTGGCTAAAATCTGCCCATGACTCATGTTTTCATTGGGTGATTTATGATCATCTTCTCTTCTTTCTCAGATGTCTGAGTTGAAATTGAGCTGTGGGATGAGGGGGAGAAGAACTGACTTTCTAAGGCGATAATGCCCAAGTACCACAGGCCTCTTAAAATACAGATTTATTTGGTTAGGAGTGGAAAAAACAAAAAAACAAAAAAAAACCCTAACAAGGTTGTGAACGTTTAGTCTGGATGAACCAAGCACGGAAAAGCCAGGCTGCTTTTCCTAAGTTCGACTGAAATCTTGAAGACATCAGGGCCTGTGAATGGTGCTGGAAAATTCACGAAAAAGTAATTTTGACAGGAAATCTCTCTTCCATTCCCTTCTTTTGGCTCAAAGATCATACAAAGAGATTAAAATGCAGGCTGCTCGCAAAAATCAGCTCTAGATCTTTGAGAAGGAAAATGTGTGTTTAATTTGGAAAGTGTTCCCTCTTAGTTGAGTGAACAAAAGGTTTTAGGTTAGTAAATGTAGAACTAAGGTCCATGTACTAGGAGGTGACTGCACGACGACTTCGGTGGAATCCCAGTAATAGGCCTTACATGGTCTCATTTCCTCACTTACTATGATGCCAATGTGCCTCTTTTCAGCCCAGACTGGTATTCTAATCCAAGGATGTCCCAACTGCCCATCACCAGAGGTATGTTTTTGGCCTAGGTAGGAGAATCGGTCCATCCTAAGCCATTCATACATCTTCTCTGGTCTCATTTCTACAGGCTGGCTTACCAGGATGGGGAACAATCTCCAGTCAAAAACCAGAATTTTCTCTGTATGAGGCTACTTGGATCTAGCTATTAGAAAGAAACTACAGTGTACTATTAGGCTGTTGCAAAAGTAACTATGTTGGTGCAATCACTTTTGCATCAATGTAATAGTTAAGTTAGGAGTTGAAGTCAGACCAACTAAACTAGACCAACGTGGTCTAATTCTAGATCCATGACCTTGAACAGCCCAACCTGACCTTCACTTTCTTCACCTTTAAATGGGGTAATATAAGGGGCTTGGCATAGTCTCTGGCACAAAAAACGTGGGCTATTATTACTACTCAGGGAATATGATTAATGAGCACTTATAATTGTTGACTTACTTCAGGACAATAGAAAAAATGTACCAAAAGCTTCCTTCAAATCACCATGTGTTTCAAGGTTCACCTTGGTACTCATTAGTTATTTATCCTGTGGCAAACACCCAATCTAATGATGTGATTAAAAAGAATAGAGGAATAAGTATGGCAACATCCTTGAGCCTGGCCATCGATCAGACATTAATGTCACTCATAAAACAAATCCAAGACTCTGAAGTGGTGGCACAGCATACCAGGCAAATCAGATCAAATCCCCCAAAATGAAGGCTAGAAATCTGATGTCCAAGCCCTGGCCACAGATTACATACTCCAAAACATATGTCCTAAGACACAATTCTAAGGTGAAAAGAGAGTTGAACATTAGCAATTCACTGTGAGAGGATCAAAGAGTTGCTTAAATCACACTCACTAGCTGGCTCACCACTGTAAAGGACAGATGGAAAGAATTTGGCCCATCACCAGTCTGTACTTACCATCATCCTTCCATTCCCTTGAGGGCCACGGAACAAGTTCCAGCAACATAAAGATGTAGGGAAGGGCACAGGTCTGAGAAATGGCCAAGCTCAAGACATCAACCTCTCTTTGCCTCCCCAGGCCCGGATGCCCGTGTTAGGTATTTTGCTGTAGCCGCCATCTTGAAACACTTACTTTGAACAGCCGTCTAACCACCCCATCGAGCACATCCCACTTCGTCTTGCCACTAACTCCAATGCAGCCAATAAGAAAGAGGTGTGGTCTGGAATCCTAAGGGTAAGGAAATGTACACAGGTGAAAACCAGGTGGATCTTTTCTGACTCAGTTCAGCAGAGGACTCAGGTTGCCTTAGAACTCCGCCAATGGTTTGAGAGGGGAATAAAAGTCCTATTTGTATTAATACCAGGTATAACTTAGGTGGAAGTAATAGTCTTAATACCTTTCCCTGCTTTACTGCTAAAACAGCAGACCAAGAGTCAGGAAGAGAGGATTTCCTCTCTGGAATATGGAACCTTCTGCTAAGTAAATGTGTCAGACAGGGCATAAATCACATATTCCTCTTCCGGAACTCTCCACACCTGTCTAACATCTCTGTCTTTTCAAACCTTGCTTACAAACTCACCTCTTCCAGGAAGACTTCAGTGATTAACCCCATCAGGCTCAGAGCTTAAACTGCTTCGGCAATTCTGTACATAACTTTTAGGTATTTCTGTCTTATTTTTGCACATCAAGTTTATCTCCTTACTAGATCTTAAACATTGTCAGGACAAAATGTGTTTCTATTTTTTCTTCTTTCTTGTTTTTAAATAACATTTACTGTTTTTCTTCTTGTTAAAACTCAAAACGTGCAACTCAGAAAACTAATCAAACTCCGGGAAGAATACTCTCAAAACAATATTTTTCTAACTCTTTTGCACCTCTGTTCACAGGGCTTTGCATAGTGGCAGCTAATCAGATCACACTGATAAAAGAAAAGCTGATAGAACATGCCATTCTATTGGGTTTTAAATACCTTACATGCTCATAAGGACATAGAGTCAGGAGTGTGGTTGGGCAGGGGTAGGGGAGGTGACATATGGCAGCTAAGCAAAATCAGCAGAGAAAAGAGCACCAGTCTTGCAGTGAGATGATCTGACCCAACCACTTGTCCCTGGCCTCAAATAAGTAACGCTTGGGGTCTTGGGTTTCTTAATTATATAATAAGGATAATAATCCCTGGTCAACCAACCTCACCTGGATGCTGGAGTGATGCAGAATAATATAACTTTTGAAGGTGATTTGTAAACTTTTGTAAAATGTATGTTCTATCTGTTCATATTGACAATCACTAGAATAAACAGTCCACAAGGTATACCTGCATTTACTGTAAGAATGAGTGTCTCAGCAGGGCATGGTGGTTCACGCCTGTAATCCCAGCACTTTGGGAGGCCGAGGCGGGTGGATCACAAGGTCAGGAGTTCGAGACCAGCCTGGCCAATATGGTGAAACCCCGTCTCTACTAAAAATACAAAAAAAACTAGCTGGGTGTGGTGGTGGGCACCTGTAGTCCCAGCTACTCGAGAGGCTGAGGCAGAAGAATCACTTGAACCCAGGAGGCGGAGGCTGCAGTGAGCCAAGATCACACCACTGCATTCTAGGTGACAGAGCAAGACTCTGTCTCCAAAAAAAAAAAAAAAGAATGAGTTTCTCCTGATAGTCCATCACTCCACGAGCTACGTTTTGAAAATGGAACGATCTATTGTATCTTTCAAGGCTAGATGACACTAATGGAAGTGCCAAATTCCTGAGCTCACCCCCTATCGTGAGGCTAGCAAGCCAGCCACAAAGTGGAATCCCCTAAGAAAGGTCTGGCTGTACCTGCTTTGTTCTGCGGGTTCGCTAGCTGTCTGAAACTACAATAGCATGTTGGCTAGAAATACTAAGAAATAACAAACAAAAAACTCAAGGGAACTCAATGGTGACTCATGAGGCCTTTCCACATTTATTCGAGAAATAGTCATTCAAAGCATCACTGGGTTTTAATCATTGGCTAAAATTCAACTTTCAATGTCAACTCTAGCCTCCACCCCAAAATAGTCTCTGGCAGTGGTATAGACTCTGGAAGTTCCTAGACTTTGGAAGTGAACAGAAACCATACTAGGAAAACTCAGATTCTCCAGCCTTGGTGAGTCAGGATGCCCCACCAGCTCTATCTTCGGTCACCTGCAAGCTCCCAGGGCTTGGCATCTCCATCTCTTGATGTCTACCAAGATGTCTACTCTTGATGACTGATGACGGATAAAACTGGTGCTCTTGGTCTGCTGCATGTGGTCAGCTTATTTCTGTACCTTACATGCTATATGTGCATAGCTGCCTCTGAAGTGCTTTGGGAATATATTACATTCAGAAAGGCCTTTTCCAATGGATGTTAGCGTTTAGTTAATTACATGAAAGTGAAACGTGGGACCATTTTTAGTATTCTTTATTAGACTTTCAAGCATACGAGAAAGGGAAATGCCATTCGCACACTTTACTTGTATCAAAATGCTGCAAGGGATTAATTATGGTTAGTTAAGAGAAGCGTTAGTAGTATTTCCAAATCACCTTAGGCTCTGAGGTGATACAGGTTTTACAATTAGATCACTAAGCTAGGTAGTTCTACCTGGGGGAGGGACAGGCAGAGCAGGGAAAGGGATCCAACTAACCTCCTTCCACTTCATTTCCTCCTGAAAGCTGACAACTATCTTAACATGCCTGCCTCCTTCCTTCCGAGCCGAGCATTCACCAGTGTCATCCAGCAACATGTCTGCGAATGGAAAACATCAACAGCCTTAGGCACATGGGGACAGCAAAGCCAGCTTCCTGACACCCCCGCTGCTGGTTGGCACAGCAGTGGGACAAACAGGTGTCAGGGTGCAGGGGGTGGGTGGGGGGTAGGGGAAGAGGAGAGGGCAAAATGGAGAATGCAGTCACAGAAACCAATGGTGGACCAACCAAGGAACCAGCAGGCTGACAATGCACCTTGCCGGATGGAAGTGCGAGGGAGAGACTCAACCAAAACAACAGCAACAGCAGCATCATGGATACAAAATAAAAGCATCAGCCTTAATATGCTTACAAAGAAAACCTAGATTGTGTTCACTGATGGTTGCGCCAGCCTAGAATCCATCCTGAAGACAGGAAGATCATAGACCAAGCCACTGCCCCGACTGGGACCTGCTACTATGGGGTTTGTGTACAGCATTCAGCTTGCAGGTCAGCCTCTTAAAATGGATCAAACAGAACTCAGCATGGTGGGCGAGGGTATCCAAGCTCAGGGCTTGGAGAATTTGGGGTGCTGGAGCAAAGCATGAGAGCAGTCTAACGGCTGGGCTCATGTTGGTAGCAGACTCACACCCAGACACATACACACCCCAAGTGCACACACGCCTGTTGCCTCTCCGTTTGATCTGTTGGTCTGCTTATTTTGGGGCTCTCACTTAGAGATCAGGGTGCCAGCTCTAGGTCCAGTCCTGCCCCCAAACCCTGTAGGCCACTCACCCAGGCTGGTTGACTCAGTGAGGTTCAAGCTGTGCTGGGAGAGGCCCATGGACTGCCTTGGGGAGGCAGAGATGGACACTTGGGAAGGAGCCCGGCTGCAGCCACTGCCTTGAGACTCTGACTTCAGCCGATCATTCTCGGCTTTCAGCTTCTCTATTTCACTCTGCAAAGAGTAATGGAGAAGCTCACTTAGTAAGCGGAAGTAATGTGAACAAGATTTTTCTGAAGGAAGGATCTGCAAGTTCCCTGCAGAAACCAGGCTGGCCTCCCACCCAAGGCGAACAACACCCTCAGAGAGATTCAGCAGTGTTTGCTGCCCCTGCTGTAGACACAAGACATGCTGGCAGGGGAGGTCCATCCACTCAGAGAACAGGCCTTTGAAAAGACCTCTGAAATGCTTCCCAGAGTCTGCTGCTTGAGGGTTAAGTGAAAAAGAGTCTTATGATCTAAGAGGTTTGTGCAACTCTGGCTTTTACAGGCTTCTTTCCTGCAGGACTTCTCAGAACGTTTAATGAGTTCCTCTACGCCATGAATCGAACAGAGGCACATGGTGTGCAGAATTTTCCAAACGTATTTGATCAAGGAGTTCTCCTTTCATAGAGCTTCTCACAGAATGAGTGTTTCAGGGAACCTCCTTTGGGAAAACTGACTCCATTAAGGTCCTGGCAGACTCCAGAGGTATCTTTCAGTCTATGAATATTCATGAAGAACCTACAATGTGCAAGGTATTGGTGCTATGTCCAGAGAAAGGTATGCAAAAAGCCCAGAAGACCCAAAGGTCTTCACTCCATGGCAGAAGGTGGGAGGGGCTGTAAGAACAAATCTACAAGAAGATTCAGATGAGGGCACTAACTCTCCGGCTGCAAGACTTGGACAGGCATCAGGCCGAGCATTAAGAGAAGGGTCTAACTTGGACGTGCAGAGGAATATTCCCAGTGGAGAGAACGATATGAAAGAGAGATGCAAAGATGGCAGTCAGCGACTCCATCTGGTTGGTGAGTAGATTCTGGGAAGAGGAGCTGGGGAGGGTGGTGTGGATTAACAGTGGAAAGGACCCTGTAGAAGGCCTTGAAGGCCAGGTGAAGAAAACTGCACCACATGCCATAGGCACCAGAGGAGTCACTAAAAGTATTATGTAAAGGAAGGGCACGGGTACTCTTATTCTTCCAAAAGATTGGTCTTTGAGCAATGTGTGGGAGGGACTGAAAAGAGATAGAGGCTGGGAAAGCGAGGGCTGCCACCAGATTCTGATGTAGCCCTTAGGGCTTAGTGGAGAGCAGCCTCTGGGAGCTCCTTCATAGACAGCCTTGAGCTCAGCCCATGCTCCTGGGCTCTCACCTGCATCCTGTTCATGGCCTCCCGGAGCTGGTCCAGCTGGTGGGCAGAACTGAGAGCTTCTAAGCGGATGTCCGTCAGCTTCATCTCCTTGTCTCTCAACTCATTTCGGAGCTGCATGACGGTCTCAGCTTCACTATCCATGCATTCTGAAATCCTAGGGAAAGAGGAATGTTACTGATGAAAGCAGCTCCTTTTAGTCCCCTACTGACCACTGGTCCACGTCAATCATCAGGTTTGTTTAGCGCTGACTATGAATAACCAGCTGCCTGGTGCTTCCTGGAGGTGATAATACCAAAAACACCTGAAAACAGATTTTATTCCTTCTCTACATTCTTTTTTTTTTTCTTCTTTAAATTGGTTTATTTAGATCACTGATGTTTAAAATCATTGCTAATATAGTTGGATTAACATTTACCGTATTGTTTTGAATTTGTTGTCCTTTTTCTTTGTTCCTATTTTTTTCTTTCACTCTTTTCCTGCCTCTTGCGGTTTCACTTTTTAAATTTTATTTTCATTTTTTTTTAGAGACAAGATTTCATTCTCTACATTCTTTCTTTGCCGAGCTCGGGCAATCAGAATGGCTTTGGTGTGCCTTTCAGCAAAATTCCAGTAATACAGGGAGAAGCAGGAGCTGGCGAAAGGGAGTAGTAACCTTCCAGTTTGATAACCCCCTCCCCCACCATGTGTACACAGCTGAGCTTCCATGACACCACGTGCCCTTGAGTTCCAAACTGACTCAGAGAAGCAGGGTCAGCTATCTGTTTTAAAGATTAGAAATTCCTTTGTTAAACAACTGAGGGGTGATTTTTATTTGCCAAAATGGGGATGAAACCTAAAGATATGCATGGAAGGTGTTAATCTGTTCCTGATCACATTCTGAAAACTCACTCCCCTAAAAATATCTAGACAGATCAACCTTTTTTAGTTCCCTCAGCCCCCACACTGCTTAACACACTCAGGGCAAGAAGGGAAACCTCTTCAGGGAGTTAGAGAACAGACGGGATGGTGTGATATGCAAGCCAAAGTTGTATCTGAAAACTCTGCAACAGCCTGGCTAATTGTCTTCTTTGCTGCACACCAGGTCAAGGTCACCAGGGGACCCTGTTGAGTTCCTCTTTCTGAAGAGGTGGTTCTTCTAGGCTAGGCTCCTTAATTACTTTGGTTTGCTCTCCAAACACCTGGCAAATCAGCACAAAGTAGAAGATCATAAAAGTCATGATGAATTGCAATGTTAAGAAAGATAGTTCTCTTAAAAAAATAGTTCTGTGAGTTTCATAGATCTTAGCATCTGGGTTACTGGGTGATCCAGAATAGAAAGCTCTGACATTTCTTGGACTGAAGACAGAAAAACAACCCCAAACACCCGCATTCTCAAGTTCATAAAGTTACAAAGCTGAAGCCGATTATGTCTAAAGGAGATGATGAGCATGTGGTCTCTGCAGAAATAAATGATCACACGAGTCTGCTCTCCAAGACCCAAGCGATGGGTTTGGGGCCAAACAAAACCTGACCTGTAAAACTGGGTGAGGGTGTGGAACTTTTATTTCCCAAAGGAAAATGATTTATAAAATTGTTAAAAGAGATGAAATTATATTTCAGGGGCAGAAAGAACTGGAAGAAAAATTTAACACTTGAATAGTCAAATGTTTTTGCTGCTCTTTTCTTGACCTAAACCTGAACTCTTTGGATTTGAGAGACACAGTAAAACCACCTTACGTTTTTAAAAGTTACCAGTCACCAAGGAAGATTCTTAGCTTCAAAATCTAATTCGAAAGAACTCCTGAAAATGATCTAATTATTTCCATCTCACACTTTTGAGAGACTGAAGCCAATAGATTTAGGACTAAAAGGGTGAGAGAGAAATGTCTTTAGAATTTGCAACATCCTTTCTTTCTCAGCTCTCTGTACTTTGAATAGACTGTGGTTTGTGAGGTTTACTGATCGAACCATGGTTTTTTTCCTTTCTTTTTTTTTTCTTTGGTTTGGGAGGTTTGCAGGAGGAGCTTGCAAAAACTGGTTCTATCTTGAGAAGACTGTTTCTTGGTTTAAATGGAGTGTAAAGTCTGAACAAAATTCCACTGCTATCTCCTGTCTTAGCCAAATCATGTCCTACACAGATCTTGAAGGCTCAGATTCACTGCAGAGAACAGTCTGTTCTGGCTGACACCATGTGAGGCTGGTCTGTCCAGCAGTACACGACAAGGCACCTTGCTCAAGTCATCTTCACCTGATCTGCACCCTTTTCCCAGAAAGCGCTCAGCAGGAGAGAAAATACCTTCTTGGCACTCACTTTGTGGAACATATCACATGGGTTACTTTGCAGAGCTTGGCTCAAACCCTTGACTATACAAAGGGTAGCAAAATGAAATGAAGAAAGTCTGTGTTGGGAGGACTTTGTCCCCCTATGCTCCTCCAGAATCAACCAGCTCTCAGAAACACACAATGATGAGGCCTCATGAGATGTCCTATAATGTAGACATGATGTTGAAAACACATTCTTGGCCGGGCGTGGTGACTCATGCCTATAATCCTAGCACTTTGGGAGGCTGAGGCAGGTGGATCACCTGAGGTCAGGAGTTCAAGACAAGCCTGGCCAACATGGTGAAACCCTGTCTCTACTAAAAATACACAAATTAGCTGGGTGGTGTAGCTGTGGTGGCGTGCATTTGTAATCCCAGCTACTTGGGAGGCTGAGGCAGGAGAATTGCTTGAACTTGAGGGGTGGAGGTTGCAGTGAGTGAGCCAAGATTGCACCACTGCACTCCAGCCTGGGAGGCAAGAGCGAAACTCTGTCTCAAAAAAAAAAAAAAAAAAAGAAAAGAAAACACATTCTTTTGCAGCAGCCTTAACTAAGCTTTAGTCCCTAATCCTAATGCCCAAGACAGAGCCTTTTCCCCTAGTTCCTTCCCTGACTAGACGTAGGCTATATCACTGATAATTTCATTTCACTTAACATGTTACCTCTGCTTGGCTGCCGGCTCCTCGGGGACCAGAGTTATTCTCTGCATCATTTCTGGCATCTGATCACATTGACATAATGGGTACCTAACAAATGCTTATGGAATACCTCAACAAATGGGCTAGGCATTTGAAGTATATTATTCCATTTCCTTTGTACATTACTCACTCCATGAAGAGGTACTGTAATTATCTCCAGTTTTAAAATGGGGAGGCAGAGACATGGAGACAAACAGGTCCAAGACTGCACTATTTAAAAATGATAGAGGCAGGTTCAAACCTGGCAGGCCTGCTTAGCTCTAGAGCCTGTGTTCCTGAACTATACCCACTAGGCACTCAATACATGCTTGTCCACTTCATAAACTGCTTACTGAAGCAATCTCATGTGTGTTTTTTCCTACTCAGTCCCTTAACTGTGATTCAAGCCTTTCTCCACTGTCTTGTCCACAGTCAGGGCTGGTGGCATACCTAATTTTAAAATGCCTCGAGTGTGGGAAAACGTTGCCTTACCACAACTACCATTCCTTTCGCCCACAGATTGGGGAATTTCCTAAGCCCAACTCCTCTGCCTTTGGTTTTGTCTTTGAACTCCCTCTCACATCTAGATTTGCACATTCTTACAAACCCTTCAAGGTTGGAAATAAGCATTTGCTCTCAGCCTACCCTTTGGAAAACGAGACCAAAAACAAACATCTCCAGTGTGCACGGATGCTGTGGAATGTAAGAAAAGGGCTGGGGAGCCAGGAGTCAACCCCGCCCGATTCCTCTGGGGAAAATGGCTTGGAGGATAGTTCTGTCACGGTCCTGCACAGCTGAGTGCACCACTGCCTCTCTCTGCTCATCTTACTTGGCCGCCCAGCAGCATCTGGCCCTGTTCCTACTCCCTCCAGCAACAATTTCTCCTCTCTGCTCCTGGGTTTCCTCCCACCTTGCTGGCCTCCCTCTTTCTGAACTTAAAATATCAGAGTGCACTAGAGCTCAGTCCTCTTGACCTCTTGTCCTCATGCCCTCTGATCATCTGTGTCTTCATTCAACCCCTTGGAGAACTCTTCCAGTTATCCAGCTTTCAACACCACCAACGAGTCTGTGTCACTCAAATCTATACCTCTAGGAAGTCCAGGCTGGTTGACCTGGATATGGATGTCTGCTGGGCATCTCAAATTTAATGTAACCAAAGTAGTGCTCCGACTCCTCACTCTGCCCTCATCTGTGTCTCCCACTCACCCCAGGTACTCAAGCTGTGAATCTAGGAATATCCCAGGATGGCTCTTCTCTTTCCCTTGCACTCACATCTGATCCATCACCACACACAGTTAACTTCTTCAAGAATATATCCTAAGTCCATCCAGGACTCACCACTGTCATCAGTCGCTCCTTCATTCCACCAAATATTTGAGTGTCTGCAAAATCAACAGAGTACCTACCTCCACGGAGCTTCTACTGTAGATCTGGGGTTGGGGTGGGAGACAGAGAACAAATAATCAAGGAAAATCTCTATGTTAGGTGTCAGGGGGCAACATGTGCAATGGGGAAAAATGAAGCAAGGGCAAAGGGACCATGGGGAGCACTGGGTCGTGGCGGAATGTTGGTTTATGCAAGTGAATGGGCAAGGCCTTATTCATTAAGTCACATTGAGCAGAGACCTAAGGAAATAAATATCTGAGGGAAGAGCGTACCAGGCAGAGGACACAGGAAGGGCACAGGACTTGAGGTGGAGAGTGTGACTGGAATGTTCACAGAACAAGTGGGTCAGAGTGGCTAGGAGCCCCTAGTGATCTCCCTTCCCCGCATTCCTCACACGCAGAACAGAGACTGATCTTTGTAAATTCAGATTCTCTCATATTCCTGTTTCAAACTCCACCACACTCACCCATTATACATGAAATCGCATGCGCATTCACTTCAAAGCCTTGCATGTTCTAGGCCCTCACTATGTCTGTGGTCTCTTTGCATATGTGGGAAGTCACGCTGTCCATCCCCCACCCTCTCTCAGACACATCAAACCTGTTTCTACATTAGGCTCCTTGTGTTATTTATTTCCTGGGTCAGGAAGACTGTCCTGCTCACTGGGAGGCTGCAGGGGCAGAGGCTGCTGTGTGTTCACCAAAGCCCATTTCCTCCTTCACTTCCTCCCCTGCAGGTGGCATGGCTTTGAGTCCTGGTCAGTGGACTGTGGGAAGAGGTGACGTAAGCCTCTTCCAGGCCTGGTCCTTAAAAACCCTCCTGCAGGCTCCTCTGCACTCCCCACACGCCCACGCCCACTGGCTGGACACAGAACATTGAGCAGAGGACTGGGCCCTGTGGATGGCGGGGGGCCTTATTGTCTACATCACTAGAGGACAGGCCACCTGCCGACTAGGACTATCTGCATTGGGTTTGGAGTGAGCAAGAAATACACAGTCATATATAAAGCTGCTGAGCGTCGGGCTGAGTTTGTTACAGCAGCTAATGTTACTTGCTGAAACTAACCCAGTGGCTCCCCGGCATGCAGATTCAGCTGAAATGTCACCTATTCAGAGGGCTCTTTCCTGACCACCCCATCTAAAGTTGCTGCCAAGGCACTCTGTATCTCAGCACTGTTTTAATTCACAGCATTAGCCCTTAGAACTCTCTAATTTTCCTAGTTTATTCAGGATTTATTTGTTTAACATTCATCTCCTCTCTTGGTATACAGGGTCCATGAGTAGGAACTTTGTCTTGTACTCTATCGTAACCACAACTGAGAATGGGGCCTTCAGAGTGAAAGTTCAGGAGTGGAATGAACTGTACGATGTCATGTCTCCACCAGTATTTACTCTTCTCAGGGGTGGAGAATCTGTTCAACTTTTTTTTTTTCTTTTAAATAGAGACATGGTCTCACTCTGTCACCCAGGCTGGAGTACAGGGTGATTACAGTTCACTGCAGCCTCAAATTTCTGGGCTCAAGTGACCCTCCTACCTCAGCCTCCCAAGTAGCTGGGACTACAAGCATGCAACACCATGCCTGATTGATTTAAAAAAAACTTTTTTTGTAGAGACAGAGTCTCACTATGTTGACCAGGCTGGTTGCCAACTCTTGGCCTCAAGCAATCCTCCCTTCTTGGCCTCCCAAAGTGCTGGGATTACAGGTGAGAGTAACTGCACCTGGCTTGGTTAACATCTTTTTGATCTCTTCAGAACATTGGGAATAGTATTCTGCTCAGGTTGCTATATAAAAAGTTTAAATCAATAGATAAAGAAGACATGATGAGTTCCTTTTTCTCCTGGTCAAGAGACAACTGAGTTGGGATGCTTTAGGATGATGGCATGTGTGAGAGTCACAGGCAACTTGTTCTTTACTCCTTCCTTAGGCACTCTGCAGATGGAGGAGGACACACCCTCTCAGTCATTTGTCTAATTCTTCACTCAAAATAACACAGAGCACTGGGCTGGGCACTACAGGACAAATCGAAGTCCAGTCCCTCAGTGTCCTTTTTCCTTCCTCCGTTCAGTTTAACCCTCACCCATAACAGTAGGAAGTATACATCCCTGTAGCTACCTCTTACTAGGGTGCTCCCCAAAAAAACAGGAATTGATCATTTAACTCAGTAAAGTGGAGACCCTGACAGGGCCATGTTTCAATAATGGGTGAAGTTGCTTAAAAGTCATAACCCTGGTTGGGTGTGGTGGCTCATGCCTATAATCCCAGCACTTTGGGAGGCCGAGGCAGGTGGATCACCTGAGGTCAGGAGTTTGAGACCACATTGACCAATATGGTGAAATCTCATCTCCACTAAAACTACAAAAATTAGCCAGGCGTGGTGGTGGGCGCCTGTAGTCCCAGCTACTCGGGAGGCTGAGACAGGAGAATTGCTTGAACCCAGACAGCAGAAGTTGCAGTGAGCCGAGATCATGCCACTGCACTCCAGCCTGGGTAACAGGGTAAGACTCCGTCTCAAAAACAAAAACAAAACAAAAAAAATGTCATAACTGTACTATCCTCTCTTTCCTCTCTTCCACTTCTGTGCAGTTGGTGTGCTACAAAGACCTGGCCTCTGAACAGGCTGATTTTGCCTGTATTCCCTCTACCTTTCTGGTAAGCCACTAAGGCAGGGCCTTAGGACACTTATGCTATCTTCAGTGGGCTGGCTGGTTAAGTGGACTTAGGGTCAGCTCCACAGACCTGGCCACCTGAGAATGAAGAAAGAAGGAATAGGATGGAAAAGGCCCTTCATGCACAGTATTTAACTTGGCCCTCCCAAGAATCCAGTGAAGTAGATACAATGAACCCTATTTTTACTAGTGAGGAAACTGAAATTTATACATCCAAACTTCTTTCTCTAACCCTATCTCAGTGGCTGTCCTGACCCTGGCCATGACTTCCCTCTTCTCCCAGGCACTGTCTCATCTCGCTGATAACTTTCCTTGCAGACTACCTGTGCTCCAGTTCTTTAATTCTAGGCCTGGTATACCGTGGTCTCAAAAGAAATTCAGCCCTATTGGGCAGGGCCAGCCTTTCTTACTGCTGCAGGAAGCAAGCTCCTTTATATCAATGTATCTTGTTCAATTCTTAGGGCTAGGATACAAACACAGAAACCAGTATCCCAAATTGACATATAAAAATATGGAAACAAAGAGAACTTAAGTAATTTGCTTAAGGCCAACCAGCTAGTTACAGACATTGACATCACCAGAATGAAAACCTAAGTTTCCTTTCTCTTTCAACTTTCCCAGTCCTAAAGCATTGAAAGAACATGCACAGTCCTATTAAAGCAAAGCATAAAGGATCCCAAGGAGCAGATGTGTCATAACAGGACTCCTAGCCATTCCTATTGGAGAGGGTTCTCAGGGGCCAAAGATGTTATCTGACTAGACAGACAGACTTACAGAGAGTTGGAGTGAGAATTCCTCAGCAGTGGGGTGGAACCTGTGGACCCGTTGTGTGGTAACTTTGGTGAGGAGGGCAAAGAAGAATCCGTCATCTCCTCAATGTCTGAATGAGAGGACGCAGATTTGGGGGACTTCTTCTTCCCGAAAGCTTGCTTGAAGGAGCTGCGTAACTGAATATACAAGACTGTCAGTCTCGCAATGGGGACAACCAATGCTTAGGCCTTGGCAAAACAGAGACATGCATACAAAAAAGCGATTAATTCTCCCATGTTTTTCCCCCACCAAGGGAAGAGGTTCCCAAGAGCTCTTTTGAATCAGTGCATTAAGGGAAGAAGAGTTATCTGGTGTTGCCAGCTTGAGGGACTGCACCTGTGGGTAACATTCCATGCCTACTCTTGGTTCAAGACTAGATGCCAACAGCAAGACAGAGCCTGGCTCAGCAGATGGATGTTGGGAAGATGAGGTTACACAGCAACAAAGCAGGATGCTCAGACACGGTGAGGGATGCGGATGAGGTTAGTCATATCAATGGATGGGTTAGCTTGGTATCTGATATTAAAGTCGGTCTTGCTTACCTCATTGACCTGCCAGAGAAAACGCAAGCAAAAATGGGGAAGGGGGAGGAAAAAAGACAATTTTTTAACAGAGAAAGCCAGTGACAGGGAAAGCTTCGGACTTTCAGACACAACAAGGCTAATAATAAACACCACACACAGGGGAGGTTTCCAGTAGGAGCACAAATCTTTAAAAGCATTGGGGTCATGTTCCTTCCTTCTGAAAGGGAATAGCAGGTTGGGGAGTCCTCTAAAATTCCAGTTCTTCCAGCTTTTCCCTGTCTGGCTGAAATGGCTGCCTCCCACCTTCCTGTGCTTCTCATTCTCTTCTTTTCTCTTGTCAGTCACCTCTCTGTGCCTTAATTTTTTGGAGAGGATGTCTTCTTTTTTGAGTAATTCTAGCTTCACTGTTACACTGGCCCTGGATGGCTGTACAGCTCCTTAACCTATCCACTTAGGAGTTTCTGCTATTTGTGTATAAAATAAGATAATCTAATAGGCAGCAAATTAGCCATCTCACTTGCGATTCAGAAAATGGTTATTTTAAAGAAATATATTAACCATATGGGGGGAAAAGGAACTAGTAGATTACAGTTTCCCCAAATCATGAGATGGATCTGAAAATTCTTTTCCCCCTCCTCTGTTGCAGGAAGTGGAGACCTAAACATTTTAATGAGAACATAAAGAATTAAAATGCAATGTCCTTTCTGAACGCCATAATCAGATTTTTCTAGGCCAAAAACTAATGTTTCATCTTGAAAAAAGCCCTTTTAAAAGTAATTTCCTTTTTCTAAAGTCTTTTTTCCTTGTGAAAATACATTCCAGGGGTTTTCTTGGCCATTGAAAAATTCAGAAAACAGGCCATTCTAAAAATTGATGAGATTTTTCTCCCATCAACAGGTTTCACCTATAATAAACCGCATGTCCAGCTTGTAGGCAAATCTAGATCCATTTCTCTCCCATTTCCTACTTCTGATCATATTTCCAGAGAGCAGTCACAGAAACAGAAGGATTAGGGACACAAGCCATCAACTGAAACCCTTGCCTCTACCTCTGGTGAAAAGCCAGGTGGAAGAGGAGATTACGAAGATCAGACAGAGTTAAGCTTTGGGATTAGCTGAGGATGCCAATTATCCATCTTCCCTGATTTGACTGATAACCAGGAGTTGTCTTAAAGCAACATAAGCAAGCTTTATTTCTTGAAGAAAATGGAATAACCACTATTTTTCACAGAAAATATCTCTCTTGTCACTTTGAAAATCAAAGCAGACCATGTTTATCAATTGCATGTTAGAGACAGCAATATGAATAAATCCTATCTGTGTTTAGTCATAACAAATAAGTTGACTAAGAGCCATTAGTAACTTAAACAAGAAAATTTAATCAGAATAATGAGAGGGTCACCCTAAACTGGCTTTTTAGCTTGCTTCCAATGCAAGTCATTGACAACCAAAATTACTAAATCCCTGACATCTGTATCACTAGACCTCGCCACCCATCCAAGATAACACAAAATGAGTGAGAAGTGTACGGAATGAATGAGGACACTGAAGCTACTAGTGAAACAGGATGCTGTCAGCACAAATGGGGACCAGGGGCCATTGGTCAACTCCAGATCAAGTTGGGATATTCTTGCACTGAAGACAAAGGATAGCAAATCTCAGTCAGAGTTCTGTAGCCTTAAAAGAAGAACTAAAAAACTGGATGGAGAGTGGGGGGTGGAATTTTTCCAGGAGAGTGGAAAAATCCACTTAAGGCACCACTGTACAGAAATTCAAATAACTCATTGGGATTATGAATACATGGAGAAACACTATAATAGAGACTGGTTCTATAACTTGCTATTTGAGGTACAACCTCTGATTTAGAACTACTTGCTAACTTCTAACACTGACATTAGTCAACTTTTATTTATAGGACATGGTCAAAAAGCTTTCAAAGAGAGGGTTGGTTTGATACTATCCCTTGGCATTTTTGTAAATAAATAGATAAAGACTTATGGCTACAGATGGGATAACTAGCAATATACTCAAAAAAATATTTTGGACTTATGAAGAAACCATTTAAGAATAACTTTGCCGTAGTACCTGAAACTTTGTGGCCAACATAAAATGAGGAGGAAATGACACATACATGAAATGAAAGATGAGTACTTTATGGAAAGTCTCATGAAAGAGAAAAAAAAAATACAAGGTGGGAGGGATGTAATAGATGCTAGTGTTTTGCTGAGTACAATACTGATTTTAGTAAAAACCCATCCACAAAGCATTTCCTGGGATCTACTCCCAAAGGGCTATGCTCCACAGATAGTAGCTGGGCTGGATTTTATCTGGAGGGATGCAGCAGCCAGTTCTGCAACCGACTCTGTCCGTCAGTCCCCAGGAGAGTGGGTGTGCACTCACCCAGTTCTTCCTCTTCTTCTTCTTTGAGTCACTCTCTATGTTGCTGCCCACGCTGGAGTGGCTGGTGGCGCTGTTGATGCTGGAGACGCTGTCTGAGGAGTGCTGCCTGCGGATGCGGAGGTCTGCAGACTGGGCAGTGCCATTTCCTGGAGACCAAGGCAGGGTGTATCAGCAGCTGCCAATCTGAGCCCTATTCTTTATCTCAGGATTTTGCCCTTTAAGCAAAACCCACCCACCTGAGGACTACTAGGTGTTTTCCACAGACATCAACTCTGTTCCCTACAGTTGTTTCTAAGATCCTTGAATAGGTGAGTGCATTGCCCTCTTTGGTCAGTTAAATGAGGTCTATCTCTCCCCACTTTACAAAACAGAAGTCAAGGGAGGTGTAGGGAGAATTTCCCCAACACCAGCTCTTAAGCTTTAGATAGGTGTGGAAATGTGCTTGTGAATTGAGCAGTCGGCACCTTCATTGCTAGTCCCCTCCCTCTCCTGCTCCCTGGGATCCTGTCACAGCGGCCTTCTTGCAGCCCTTTGGAAGTGCTATGCCTGCCTCATCTAGGGCCCTTCCGTGTGCTATCCCTCCATCTGGATATTCTTTTTCCTTGACTCTGTCCAGCCAACTGATTTGTAAATCCTTCCCATTTCAAAGCTATTATCACTTTTTCAGGAGGCCCAATACACGAAACAACACAGACACTGAAAATGTGTGATATCTGACATAAAGTCTGCAGATAGTTTTTCTCATGAGGACAGAATTACACCTAAAGGCTGGTCTTTGAGAACACTGGTTGTAGGGGCAAACCGACTCATCAGGTTCTAGCTCCACTTCAGTTTCTCCCTAATCCCTGACCTCAAAAAATGACTCTAGGCCAGGTGTAGTGGCTCATGCCTGTAATCCCAGCACTTTAGGAAGCCAAGGCAGGCAGATCACTTGACGTCAGAAGTTCGAGACCAGCCTGGCCAACATGGTGAAACCCTGTCTCTACTAAAAATACAAAAACCAGCCAGGCGTGGTGGCGCATGCCTGTAGTCCCAGCTACTCAGGAGGCTGAGGCAGGAGAATCACTTGAACATGGGAGGCAGAGGTTACAGTGAGCGGAGATCACGCCACTGCACTCCAGCCTGGGCAACAGAGTGAGACTCCGTTTCAAGAAAAGAAAAAGAAAGTGACTCTTATCTATGAACACTAGTGTCTTCATCAGAACAATGAGGGAAGAACAGAATCACACTCACAAGATTGTTGTAGAAAGAAAACCAGATAATGAAATCACTGAAACCCTTAGCACTGCACTTAGAACATAGTAAGTGTTCCATAAATCCTAGTTCTCCGTATTACTTCTATGATTACTATTACTGTTAACATTATTATTATGAGAGCTAACTCACCTGTACTTCTACATTACCTCAAGATACACAAGGACAAAATAATTCACTTAGAAACGTTTTCCTGGGCTGGGCATGGTGGCTCATGCTTGTAATCCCAGCACTTTGGGGGGCCAAGGTGGGTTGATCCCTTGAGGCCAAGAGTTCAAGAGCAGCCCAGCCAACATAGCAAGACCTCTCTCTACTAAGAATACATAAATTAGCCAGGCATGGTGGCACATGTCTGTAATCCCAGTAACTTGGGAGGCTGAGGCAGGAGAATTGCTTGAACCTGGGAAGCAGAGGTTGCAGTGAGCCAAGATTGCACCACTGCACTTCAGCCTGGGTGACAGAGCAAGACTCTGTCACAGAAAAAAAAAGAAATCTTTTCTTGGGCAAATAAGGTAGGAACTCAGTTCAGCTTACCCCATATATCAGCATGTAAATATTAAAGTGCTAGTGAAATTAAGGGTTGTAAAACACTTTAACGCTCTGCCAACAGAAACATGTTTTCTTCCATTTTTCAGCTATATCAGAGAAGAGGATGAACTACCATAGCCATTTTCATAAAGGCCAGAAGTGACTTGATTAAAGGTGTTTGCCTTCCAGGTCCTGCCCGCCTGACATGGAGCTAAATTACGCAGACACTGTCTTCTAGCAAGGAGGTTGCATCATAAGATGTCAGGGGAGGGTGCCTAAGGGCAGGCAGGTCTTCTGGCTAAAGGCTGTTTCCCTTATTTTACCTTTGCAGTTGAGCTCAGGTGTGTTAATTACTCCATTAATGGCAGCCTGGGCAGCTGCATTCTGTTTCTTTAGCAGCTCAATGGTTTTTCTTAACTCATTCAGTTCTGAATCCTAGGGAACAGAAAGAATTATCGGTCAGCCTAAAATAATTCTGTACAGAGTTCAACTGAAGTACAACTTAGCTTCAACACAGGAGGGGAAGGAATGGAGTAGCTCAACAAAACCTTTCAGATGGATCAACACGCATGAACAAACACATAAGAAGAGGATTATAACTACAAGATCTATCACTGATGCCATTATCACTCAATCTGTCATATTTTCACTCAACAGCTTGGACTCCTTACAATTAAACTTCAACAGTTCAAGAAGTACATTAACATCCATACAATGATCTGAAATGAAAGAACAGTATTTTCAAGTATGTTGTTAACTCCAAGTAGGGAAGGTAAAAGTATCCTTTCTGCCTTACCTTCTGCTCGGCTGTCATAGTCAGACTCTGGAGCCTGATTGTCATGTTACCAAGACTCTGTTCAAAGGCTGCCACAAGGTGAGCCTGGAAGGGAAGACACAGTCTCAGTTATATTACCTTGCAAGGCAAGAGTGCTTAGAAGGTGCCTGGCTCTTAAAGATGAAAATCCTGTGGGTCCACTTGATCTAGGCTACTTCTTCAGCCTCCTCTTGAATCCCACTCCTCACCACTCTTTGGGATCCAGTCACTCCAGTCTTCTACTTGCTCAAACACCCCGTGCTCCTTCCCACCTTAGGGCCCTTGTACATCTTTTCTCCTCTACCTGAAATGCTCTTCCTCTCAATCCTTTCTCCCATTCCTTGCCTAATAATTTTTACCTGTCTGTCTAAAAAGTTCTCGGCTTGTACCTTCAAGACACCCTCATATGCACTCTCACAAGCAAATTGTACTTCTGATATATACTTTGAGATATCACAGTTAAAAATACATGCAGTCTTGTAATTGGTAATGTATGTCTGCCTTCTGTACTACAATGGAGGATGATCTTCTGTTCGCCAAGTGCTAAGCTCACAGTAGAGGCTCATATTAAGCATGTTAGTAGAATGAACAAACAAAATGGTTGGCATAGTTTGCTTGTTATAATCCTGGTTAATAAAAAGCCACTGAAAGGCCCATCTGCTACCTCCTCGCAGAAATGTTTCCCAGTTCCTCCAGGGGGTTACCACTTTCCCACAGGCTTTCATGTAGTTTTATACACTTCTGTTAGAATATGACATAAGATGTACCATTACATCTTAGAAATAATTTCTAAGAATTTAAAAAAATGCTTCCAGTTATAAGTAAAATAGCATCTAATTTTCAGAGATGTTAAAATACAAAAAAAGAGTAAGTTTACGAATTGGGAAATGTGGCATTTTCCTGACCGCCACTTCCTCTGCAACTCTCTTCAAGGGTAAGAGGTAACTTTGTGCCCCAACACTAAGCTTTTGCCTGTGACACAGAGTAGTAGGTGATATATTAGTTGATTGAATGAGAATCCTGGTAATGTTATTAAAACCAAAAATACAGAATGGAGCTTTTTCAAACAGTCATGCTAAGGAATTTACAGCAAGAGACTGAAGAATCCATTAGGCAGCTAGGATCTTCTAATCTCCAGTCTCTACTTGTATAATGGAATAGTGGCATGTCCAAGAGTGACAGCCATTTGGGCAGCAGATGAGAAGGATCACCAGATAGTGCACTTGAGGGCTGATACCATGTCTATCTTGCTCCTTACTGTATCCACACTGCTGGTACAAAAACAGCCACTCAATCATGTATGTTGGATGAGTGATTAAAGGACTAAAAAGAAAAGCACTTAGATGAAGGAGGAAGTGTATAGTACAGGGGAAGGGAACAGGATTTAGGGTTAGAGGTCTTCAGCTCTCCCTGTAGTTCCTTCTGAATACCCATAACACTGAGCAAATCACATAATCCTACTAGCCTCAGCTTCATCTATGAAATGGTACCAATATCTATTTTCCCCCCAGGGTTATTTTCAGCTAAATGAAACAAGACCGGTGAAAATGGTCTATAAACTGTTCAGGTAGTGCAAAACACAGGAATGCATGGACACGTGTGGGGAAAGAAGGAGGTTTGGGAAGGAGGTTTGGGAATGAGAAAGTGACAAACTATGAGAGGAGTGAGAGTACCTGAGAACACAGGGGTAGAGAGGGGGAGTAGAAACACAGTGGGCTACAAGAGGGATGAGAAGGGCAGAGGATGCATGGCAGAGGTGAAATTTGATCATGCTGTGAAATTTGAGAGGAGGAGATGACTGACGCACAGAGTGAGGTATCAACCCCGGACAAGCATCGGGGTGGGTGGGAAGAAGCTATTGCTGTGCACTGTGAGGTGGCACAGTGACATTTCAATCTAAGGAAAGATGTGAGGGGTAAAGAGAGGCCTGTTATTAGACTTCATCAAAGAGGGATGGCGGAGGCTAAGACATCTCTAGAATCAACCGCTGGCAGGGAGCATTTCTATTTGTACCAGAAATGTTAAGTGGAATAGTTAGCTTCTCTCTGATTGCACTTCCTCTCTCTATTAAAAATGGAGACAGGCCAGGCATGGTGGCTCACTCCTGTAATCCCAGCACTTTGTGAGGCCAAGGTGGGCGGATCCTGAGGTCAGGAAATCGAGACTATCCTGGCTAACATGGTGAAACCCCGTCTCTACTAAAAATACAAAAAAAAAAAAAAAAAAAAAAGAAAAGAAACTAGCTGGGCATGGTGGTGGGCGCCTGTAGTCCCAGCTACTCGGGAAGCTGAGACAGGAGAATGGCGTGAACCCCAGAGGCAGAGCTTGCAGTGAATTGAGATCGCACCACTGCACTCCAGCCTGGGCGACAGAGCGAGACGAGACTCTGTCTCAAAAAACAAAACAAAAGACAAAAACATGGAGACAGTGCCTCTGCATTTTAGAATAAAGAGATACGCTTTACTTTGCCCTGGAAAGTGTGGCAAAACCAAAGCCAATCAATTTAAGACAGTCACGTAGTTGACAAAGGAAACAGGCCAGGGCCTGGATGTCTAAAAGAACATTTGCTAACCTCATATTGCAAATGAATGACAAAGTTAAATGTAAATGACTGGATTTCCATTGATTTCAGTTCTGCATCTGATTGCCATCCATGACTCCAGTTATGGGCATTCCTATTGTAAACAGGCTAAATGCCCCAATAAAAAAAAAAAAAAAAAAAAAAAGCAGAGTTGCAATCCTAGTCTCTGATAAAACAGACTTTAAACCAACAAAGATCAAAAGATACAAAGAAGGCCATTACATAATGGTAAAGAGATCAATGCAACAAGAAGAGCTCACTATCCTAAATATATATGGACCCAATACAGGAGCACCCAGATTCATAAAGCAAGTCTGTAGAGACCTAAAAAGAGACTTAGACTCCTACACAATAATAGTGGGAGACTTTAATACCCCACTGTCAATATAAGACAGATCAATGAAACAGAAAATTAACAAGGATATCCAGGACTTGAGCTCAATTCTGGACCAAGCAGACCTAATAGACATCTACAGAATTCTCCACCCCACATCAACAGAATATACATTCTTCTCAGCACCACATTGCACTTATTCTAAAATTGGCCACATAATTGGAAGTAAAATACTCCTCAGCAAATGCAAAAGAACAGAAATCATAACAAACAGTCTCTCAGACCACAGTGCAATCAAACTAGAACTCAGGACTAAGAAACTCACTGAAAACCACACAACTACATGGAAACTGAACAACCTGCTCCTGAATGACTACTGGGTACATAAAGAAATTAAGGCAGAAATAAAGATGTTCTTTGAAACCAATGAGAACAAAGACACAACATACTAGAATATCTGGGACACATTTAAAGCAGTATGTAGAGGGAAATTTATAGCACTAAATGCCCACAAGAGAAAGCAGGAAAGATCTAAAATTGACACCCTAACATCACAATTGAAAGAACTAGAGAAGCAAGGGCAAACAAATTCAAAAGCTAGCAGAAGACAAGAAATAACTAAGATCAGAGCAGAGCTGAAGGAGATAGAGACACAAAAAACCCTTCAAAAAATCAGTGAATCCAGGAGCTGGTTTTTTGAAAAGATCAACAAAATAGATAGATCACTAGCCAGACTAATAAAGAAGAAAAGAGAGAAGAATCAAATAAGATGCAATAAGAAATGATAAGGGGATATCACCACCGAACCCACAGAAATACAAACTATCATCAGAGAATACTATAAACACCTCTACATAAATAAACTAGAAAATCTAGAAGAAATGGATAAATTCCTGGACACATACCCCCTCCCAAGACTAAACCAGGAAGAAGTTGAATCCCTGAATAGACCAATAAGAAGTTCTGACATTGAGGCAGCAATTAATAGCCTACCAACTAAAAAAAAAAAGTCCAGAACTAGATGGCTTCACAGTCAAATTTTACCAGAGGTACAAAGAGGATCTGGTACCATTCCTTCCAAAACTATTCCAAATAATAGAAAAAGAGGGAATCCTCCCTAACTCATTTTATGAGGCCAGCATCATCCTGATACCAAAATCTGGCAGAGACAAAACAAAAAAAGAAAATTTCAGGCCAATATCCTTAATGAACATCAATGTGAAAATCCTCAGTAACATACTGGCAAACTGAATCCAGCAGCACATCAAAAAGCTTATCCAGGCCAGGCGCGGTGGCTCAAGCCTGTAATCCCAGCACTTTGGGAGGCCGAGACAGGCGGATCACGAGGTCAGGAGATCGAGACCATTCTGGCTAACATGGTGAAATCCCGTCTCTACTAAAAAATACAAAAAACTAGCCGGGCAAGGTGGCAGGCACCTGTAGTCCCAGCTTACTTGGGAGGCTGAGGCAGGAGAATGGCGTAAACCCGGGAGGCGGAGCTTGCAGTGAGCTGAGATCCGGCCACTGCACTCCAGCCTGGGCGACAGAGCGAGACTCCGTCTCAAAAAAAAAAAAAAAGCTTATCCACCACGATCAAGTTGACTTCATCCCTAGGACGCAAGGCTGGTTCAACATACGCAAATCAATAAACGTAATCCATCACATAAACAGAACCAATGACAAAAACCACACGATTATCTCAATAGATGCAGAACAAGCCCTTGACAAAATTCAACAGCCCTTCATGCTAAAAACTCTTAATAAACAAGGTATTGATGGAATTTATCTGAAAATAATAAGAGCTATTTATGACAAACCCACAGCCAATATCATACTGAATGGGCAAAAACTGGAAGCACTCCCTTTGAAAACTGGCACAAGACAAGGATGTCCTCTCTCACCGCTTCTATTCAACACAGTATTGGAAGTTCTGGCCAAGGCAATCAGGCAAGAGAAGGAAATAAAGGGTATTCAATTGGGAAAACAGGAAGTCAAATTGTCTCTGTTTGCAGATGACATGATTGTATATTTAGAAAACCAGATCATCTCAGCCCAAAATCTCCTTAACCTGATAAGCAACTTCAGCAAAGTCTCAGGATACAAAATCAATGTGCAAAAATCACAAGTATTCCCATACACAGACAAACAGAGAGCCAAATCATGAGTGAATTCCCATTCACAATTGCTACAAAGAGAATAAAATACTTAGGAATACAACCTACAAGGGATGAGAAGGATCTCTTCAAGGAGAACTACAAATCACTGCTCAAGGAAATAAAAGAGGACACAAACAAATGGAAAAACGTTCCATGCTCATGGATAGGAAGAATCACTATCATGAAAATGGCCATACTGCCCAAAGTAATTTATAGATTCAATGTTATCCCCATCAAGCTACCAACAACTTTCTTCACAGAATTGTAAAAAAACTACTTTAAATTTCATATGGAACCAAAAAAGAGCCTGCATAGCCAAGACAATCTTAAGCAAAAAGAACAAAGCTGGAGGCATTACACTGACTTCAAACTATACTACAAGGTTACAGCAACAAAAACAGCATGCTACTGGTACCAAAACAGATATAGACCAATGGGACAGAACAGAGGCCTCAGAAATAATGCACACATCTACAGCCATCTGATCTTTGACAAAACCTGACAAAAAGAAGCAAATGGGAAAGGATTCCCTATTTAACAAATGGTGTTGGGAAAACTGGCTAGCCATATGCAGAAAGCTGAAACTGGATCCCTTCCTTACACCTCATACAAAAATTAACTCAAGACAGATTAAAGAATTAAACCTAAAATCTAAAACCATAAAAACCTTAGAAGAAAACCTACCCAATATCATTCAGGACATAGGCATGGGCAAAGACTTCATGACTAAAACATCAAAAGCAATGGCAACAAAAGCCAAGACAGACAAAAGGGATCTAATTAAAGAGCTTCTGCACAGCAAAAGAAACTATAATCAGAGTGAAAAGGCAACCTACAGAATGGAAGAAAATTTTTGCAATCTATCCATCTGACAAAGGGCTAATATCTAGAACTTAAACAATTTACAAAGAACTTAAACAAATTTACAGGAAAAAACAAACAACCCCATCAAAAAGTGGGCGAAGGATACGAACAGACACTTCTCAAAAGAAGACACACAGCCAACAAATATATGGAGAAATGCAAATCAAAACCACATGAGATACCATCTCATGTCAGTTAGAATGGCAGTCATCAAAAAGTCAGGAAACAACAGATGCTGGAGAGGATGTGGAGAAATAGGAACACTTTTATACTGTTGGTGAGAGTGTAAATTAGTTCAACCATTATGTAAGACAGTGTGGCAATTCCTCAAGTATCTAGAACTAGAAATACCATTTGACCCAGTGATCCCATTACTGGGTATATACCCAAAGGATTTTAAATCATTTTACTAAAGACACATGCACATGTATGTTTACTGTCACACTGTTCACAATAGTAAAAACTTGGAACCAACCCAAATGTCCATTAATGATAAAGTGGATAAAGAAATGTGGCACATATACACCATGGAATACTATGCAGTCATAAAAAAGGATGAGTTCATGTCCTTTTCAGGGACATGGATGAAGCTGGAAACCATCATTCTCAGCAAACTAACACAAGAACAGAAAACCAAACACTGGATGTTCTCACTCATAAGTGGGAGTTGAACAATGAGAACACATGGATACATGGAGGGGAACATCACACACCAGGGCCTGTCAGGGGGTTGGGGTGGGGACCTAGGGGAGGGATAGTATTAGGAGAAATACCTAATATAGATGACGGGTTGATGGGTGCAGCAAACCATCATGGCACGTGTATATCTATGTAACAAGCCTGCACATTCTGCACATGTATCCCAGAACTTAAAGTATAATAAAACAAAATTTTTTTAAACCTGACTCCATGAAGACTGCTATTGAGAAGGTGTTTTTGCAAGCTTAAAAAGAAAACACATTTGCTCTGGAGATCCAGAGGATCCCATTTTTCTGCTAAGCAAAAGGGTTGCCTTTGTGTCATTAGCACAACTATGAAAATACAAGCTGTGGAGGCAGTTCCAAGCCTGGTTCAGAGCCACACACAACAGCCTACTCATCAAGTGCCATGCTCACATTCCCAGGGAAAACAAACACAAGTGGTATAAAAACACTCAGAGAAGGTGGCTTTGAGTAGTTTGTCCTAGAAAAACAAACACAGCTTGGTTTGCGAGAAAGATGGGAGACAATAAAACATGTTCACCCTTCCAGCAGTGTGCGGTAAGACGAAATATTAACTTTAAAACAATACTGGATTCAGTGCCTTTTATGAGGAACAAAACACCCTTCTGGAATAATATAAGGGATCTCACTCTGACTCTTCTAGAACAAAAAGCAGAGTTCTAAACGGCCTAAGGTGAGGCTCCTGTGGCAGCACGAGGTCACTGGAGCGATTAACTCAAGTTCACTGGAAAGTAAGTTAACTACTATTTGTTGACTAGCAAAGGCAACAATTGGCATCTGTAACTCTTAAACTAGGAGAGTAGCTCAGAATCACTGTGGATTGACAGGGTTTGCTGTCAGACCACACATTTGGATCACAACCAGAAGACCCTGACTTGCTGGGTCTAGAGTTTGTTCTGGATCCAAATCTACATATGTGCTTATTCAGATGAAGAATCTGTCCGTGGAATAGAACCTACCTATAGAATACTGTTTTTCTGAATAGGACCTACGCCTCAGAATTAAGTTCTCACGTCAGTTTTTAAAGTTCTTTGGATAGCATTACTGGTGGTAGAAGAGGTAAAGAAAATAAAAGGTTATGAAACACATTGCGGTCTCGCATGTTAGGGTTTTTTCTTTAAAAAATCAAAGATTTCCAGAAAAGAAAGAGAGCTTGGGAGGCTCCATATTAATGGGGGCAGCTACCAGTTACTGAGCTGATAACTAAGGTCAAGCACTGTACTAGGTATGCCACATGCTGCCCTTAAAGAGAAATGGTTCCCCTGAGTAAACTAAGGCTCAAGCTGGGAATACCATGACAAAAACTCCAGGCGAATGACTAATGTGGGAGACTGACTCAGTTTTCTAGTTGAAGGAAGACAGCCTTTTGAAGTTGGTTTCCATTTTAACGGCATGCTGTGGTCAGGCAGGTTGCTTTCTGTCTGGCTTGAACACATTTATCAATGGGCTCAGACTGGGTGGTGAACTCCTGGGCAGCAAGCCTTGCCTCAGAAGCATCTTAGTACCTTTTGATACCTCAGGCTCTGCCTTTTGAGCTTCAGCCTTCAGCTGATCACAGCTGTGCATCAGAGCTCCTATACAGACAGGGCTGATGGGGATGGCAGATGGAGCACCTCTGTCTCTACTCTGATCCTCTGTCTAAAGTGCAAACCAGCCCACCCACTGCTTACTTAAAACTCACTGAGAGGTCTCTACTAACTTCAGGAGGAAGCCCGGATGCTCACCCCAACAGCTCAGACACTGTGATCTGACCCTTGGCTTTCTTCGATGCCTTCTTCCTCCCTACTTGTGTCCCCTCTCCACCCTTACCTCTCCTCCACATCCAAGCCATAAACACTAATTACACCAACCTACTGAGAGTTTGAAATACACCAAGATCTTTCTCCTTAACCTTTGTGCAAATTATTCTCCTTGGTTAGAATGCTGTCATCCCTATGCATTCTCCCCTACATAGCATCCATTAGATGTCACGTCCTCCAGGAAGTCCTTCCTGTCCCCCTTAATTTTTTTTTCTTATTTTCAATATCTGATGAGCTGTCCCCTTTTTCATCCCTCACCAAGAGTGAGCTAGGTGCTCCCCCTAGATATTCCCACTACCACCTCCTCCCTTTATCTTAACAGTTATCATGTTATAGCAAAATTGTTTGTTTTGTTTCTCTGCTGTCCCAGAGACTGAATGTTAAGATGTCAGTCACTGTGCTTGCTCTGCTATTGAACCCATGGTGCCTGGGGCATAGCTGGCACTCAAACAGTTGAATGCTGGTTGGCAGCATCTCCTAAACACATAATTGTGTGTATTACAATGACAGAGCAGCTACCTACATATTGGGAAGCCCTACATTTCTTTCCTTCCCGCTTCCTTCCTTTTTGCTTTTTTTCCCACCCTCAAAATCAAAATTTTCAGAAAGAGGAAGAGAAATTAACATTTTAATAAGCACTTCGTATATTGCAAGCATTGACCATGAGCCAATACTGAGAGGTAAATACTATCAACCTTGTTACACAGATGAGGACATGCAGGCTGAGATTCAAGAACTTACCCAAAGTCACAGAGTCAGTAAGTGTCCAAACTGACATTCACACCCATGATGCTAAAAGCCTGTGTCTTTTTCTTTATAATGTGCTACTTCTATTTGTTCAGCACAGGAGGACTTGAGGCTATTCAGAAGGCAAGGATGGTGCTTCCTGTCCCGATGCTACTGCCCTATGTCTGTACTTACATTTGCTGTCAGCTGGGTGGTCAAAGCTGAAACTTTCTCCTGGGAGGCATCCAGTTCCCGCCGCAGTTTGCGAATCTGAAGATGGCAAGGGAGAGGGTTACATGCTTTAGGAGTCCATTTCCAAGGTGAGCAGGGTCAAATGATTGACAATAGTTAAAGAGGAAGTCCAACCAGAAAGCCATTCCTTACCTCTGACTGACATTTTTCTTCTGGCTGTGAAGAAAACATAAAGGAAATTAGACCAGTTAAGGAGCAAAGAATAGTGATGTCCAGCCCATCGGGAACACCATATTCAGATAGTTGCAGCCATCTGGAAGATTTATTCGTCTCTTTTCTGGTGTATTTCTCTGGAAAAACTGGTTCAATTAAATGGACCCATCAGAAAGGCCAAATACAAATAGCTTATGATTTTTAAAAATTAGGAAGAATGAGGACACCACTCCACATTTTGGTTGTGAGGAGCCACCCTGCTCCCCAGGGGATGGTGATAGGTAAGGTGCTCAGGAGAAGATATGTGAGGAGAAGGCCATGAGTCAGCTTTAGTAAATAAAAATACAGGAGGCCTAGTTAAATTTGAATAGCTTAAAAAAAAAAAAAAGTCTAGGGCTGGGCGCAGTAGCTCATACCTGACATCCCACTACTTTGGGAGGCTGAGATTGGTGGATCACTTGAGGTCAGGAGTTGAAGACCAGCCTGGCCAACATGGTGAAACCCATCTCTACTAAAAACACACACAGAAAATTAGCTGGGTGTGATGGCATGCACCCGTAATCCCAGCTACTCCGGAGGCTGAGGCAGGAGAATGGCTTGAACCCAGGAGGTGGAGACTGCAGTGAGCCGAGATCTCACTGCTGCACTCTGGCCTGGGCAACAGAGGCTCCCATCTCAAAAAATAAAATAAAATAAAATATAAAATAAAGGGTCTAATATGTCCCATGCAATATTAGGGACATATTTATACTAAAAAAATTTAGTTGTTAATCTAAATTTCATATTGAGTGCTTTGTATTTTCTCTGGCAACTCTGGCAACTTTAGATAGAGGATCAGAGTAGAGACAGAGGTGCTCCATCTGCCATCCCCATCAGCCCTGTCTGTATAGGAGCTCTGATGCACAGCTGTGATCAGCTGAAGGCTGAAGCTCAAAAGGCAGAGCCTGAGGTATCAAAAGGTACTAAGATGCTTCTGAGGCAAGGCTTGCTGCCCAGGAGTTCACCACCCAGTCTGAGCCCATTGATAAATGTGTTCAAGCCAGACAGAAAGCAACCTGCCTGACCACAGCATGCCGTTAAAATGGAAACCAACTTCAAAAGGCTGTCTTCCTTCAACTAGAAAACTGAGTCAGTCTCCCACATTAGTCATTCGCCTGGAGTTTTTGTCATGGTATTCCCAGCCTGAGCCTTAGTTTACTCTATGGAGCAAGGAAGACTGCTCCTGGGTTAATTCTGCCCCATTTTCTGCCCTCCTCTCACTTCCCTAGGACACTGCAGTGGGAGCACCAGGGTAGAAAGACCTCAAAGTGAGGGGGGTTTGGGAGCCCCTATTAGCCAGCCCAGTAACTCCACAGGTTGTGAGGATAAATGTGGCCTTCATCTTCATGCTGTCCCATTTCAAGGACCCCAATTACCTGTGACCCCTGTGGAGTAAGGGTGAACTCTGTTGCCCCTCTTACTGGCTTCCCTCTTTGTCCCTTCTATGCTGGCTCTGTGTCTGTGGTGACACAGGTACCTGCTAGCTAGAAACTATAAGACCCTCTCTCCTCCCATAGGGGGAGCCCACATGAATTGGGGAACCCACTGCAGGAGGAACCTTTCTTTCCCTCTCCTCTAGTTCCCACAGGGGCTCATAAAGAGGATCCCACCTCCTTCCTGGAAATGTTGAGTGTTCAACCTTCCCTCTACCCATTGCTCTAATTTCCCCAGGGAGGGAAGAGTGACTTGGGAACCAGGTAGGTGAGCGAACATCAGTAAGAACTCTATTTTGTCCTTGGGTCCTCCCTAAGTGTCCTAATCCAATTTTACTAGGGATAAGCCCATTATTTTTTTAAAATCAGCATCTGACCCTAATGTCAACGTCTCCATTAGTTCACAATACAATGTGGGTATGATTCATTAGAACTCGCAGAGCACATCCATCAGCTGGAATAGGTGGGCAGCTGCTTCCTGTCTGATCTGCCTTCACCCTGTGTTCCCCATTGTCCTCCCTCCTTATCCTGCCCACAAGCTCCCTCCTCTAGGTTGGCTCCTAATAGCAGCAACCAATTTTTAAATACATGGAGCCAAGTCATTTAATCCTTGCAGAAACTCCATTAGGTAGGTTTGTTTGTATTCCTTCTGAGGTTCAGAGAGGTTAAGTGTCTTGTATAAAGTCACACTGAACAACCTCCTTATCTAAGAAATGCTTTCAGGAGAAGGTTGGAAGATGTCCTCAGAGCTCACTCTTCCCTCCCAGATAATATTCACTCATCTTTGTCTGTCTGTCCATCCATCCTCACTACCACCACCTATCAAATATTTACTGATTTCCTACTGTGTGCCAGGCACTGTTTTTAAGAACCTAAGATAAAGCTGTGAACATGACCAAGTCCCTGACCTTGTGTTGCCTGCATTCTGGTAATAACAGCTAGCATTTATTGAATGCTTATCATGTGCCAGAGACTGTTCCAAGCACTTTACATTCATTATTCATCTAATTCTTATAACAACCCTTTGAGGAGGTGCTAATACTATTGCTTTCTGTTTTGTGTATGAGGAAACTGAGGCACAGGAAGGTTCAGTAATTTGCCCAGGGTCACAGCTGGTAAGTGGCAGAGTTGAGACTGGATCTAAAGTAGTCTGGCTCCAGAGCCTAGGCATATTCTCCTGTACTTTTACTATAGCTACATTCTCATGGGGACTTTCCAGAAAGAAGCCCCAAGTTCAATCCAAAGGGTACAAGTTAATGGTGAGAATGTCACCACTATCTAACATCTGGAAGGCCGGTGGAGGCCTGTTAGCAGGCTTAACCATCCACATAGGACCAGTCCTACTTTGAAGCACTTCCATCAACAGGCCCTAATAGCCCTTCCCCATGCCTCTGCCACTGTCTGTCACTGTGCCCACCTGTCTCTGGGGTTGGGCCCCCATTATCAACAGCAGCCTAGAGAAAGCATGTGCTTTGTATCTTGCCCCTGTTGCTGCAGTTCTGCATATCTGGTAACACTATGTGAAGCTGCTAGCCTCCATCCATCCAGCAGCTCTCCTGGGAACTCAAGTGTTCCCTACCAAACAAGAAAGCAAGCCTAAGGCCAGAGGTGGCCTTTGAGATTTTCTCTACTCTAAGAGCTAGCCATAACTTTTCCAAGGCAATCATTTCGCACTCTGTAATCTTTTCTTTCACTGATAATTAAAATTGCAGACAAATTTCATGTAGAATGAGCATTCTTGAATATTCATTATAGAGATTTCAAGGAAAGAACCTACTGTCATCCAGTAAGAGCCTTTAAAACTCTCAGCTATTAAGCAGGTTCCTTGGTCTGGGTCTGTGGCAACTTAACATTTCAAAGATCTCTTTTCAGACACCAAACAAGAATTTTATATATCACCTTAACATTTACAAAGGTGCCTGGAGCATGTATTTCAGAATTTCATTATCACCAAGAAGGTAATAATAGATAAGGGACCACACCTCAGTGCTGGGTGGTAGAGTAGCAGTCTCGCCAGACTTGCAGTTTTTCTTGAAATTAGTAGACTGCACCAGCATAAAAACATTCAACTGATAGGCTATTTTTTTTTTTTTAAGTCTGCAAAAGTAACCTATATTCTCAGAGAAGGCATATGTGAGGACAGTAAATGGAAGCCTTTGATTCCATGACTCATGGAATGTCAGAGATTGTAGGGGCCTCAGAAGATCACCTTGCTCAGTTTCCTGATGCCAAGGGCAAAACCGGGGAGACACTCTGAATAACTAGGTGATTTGCCCAAAGTCACATGGTGAGACGAACTCTGTGATTACACCTCGGGGCTCTTGTTATCCAGACAAAAAATGGAATTAAAAAGTATTATGATTAGGTCTTTGCTAATTTGTTGAATTTATATCAGCTCAGAAAAGACAATTTCAAATTTCATGAAAACACTATCTTCATGTCCCCATACCCAGAACAACACCTACTGAAAGAGAGTCTTTTACTGTAAGGACTTCTAGTGGTTGGCATGAAGGGGCTGCCCCCAGGAACTGCATGTGACAGTTTCCTAGATCTGAAGACACACAGGTTGAGAAGCTTATGCTCTTTCCCTCCAAGGCTGGTTAATGCTGGCCAGTCTCCCATGTTTTACTTTTCTGAAAGGCCCACTCCCCTTGGTGTTGGCAAGAACCCCTGGGAATGCCACAGGGGAAACACGGGGCTGGGCACTGAACCATCCACTACAGCTTCTCTGCACCAGTCCTGTGAAGCTAGAGTCCCATGTCCCTCTGGTGCCTACGGCCTCCTCCTTCAGTAGCAGGCTCCTTTCTCTCCTAAATTATATCCTAGGTGTTAGTCTAGAGCCAGGCATATCTATGGTGCCAGAAAATACTGTTGAAGAAGTGAATTTAGGTTTAAAAGCACCAACCTTGGTACCCATATCCCACAGTTTCATTCTAGAAGAAAGGACATAGTTTATCTACTGGCTGACAGCTGAAAGACGATCTCTATGCTTTCTTAGTAGATCATGGCTTAAAAAACCTCTCTCCAAGGTTTTTCTGTATAAAGCCTTTAAAAGGAAAGCTAGGACTTGGTGATGAAATTTCAAACAAGATGACTAGCTGAGGAAAGAGGAATTTTAGAGTTGGAGGGGTGAGGTGGTTAGGAAGAATAGAAGCAAGAGTTTCTAGGTCCTTCAAAACAGACCATATCAGTAATCATTGAAGTTTATTTGCTCACTACAAGCCTAAGAAAGAACAGTTAGGCCCTGGTATCTTTAACTTGATTCTGGGGTGGCCTCTTATTTTCCAGGAGCTATACACAGTGTATCCTGCCATATAGACCAGAAACCGGGCATTATCAAAACCTAAATTATTAAAACATTTGTTTCCATGGGATTAAAGGCTAAAGAATTTCCAATTCACAACTAACAAAGAGATTTTTTTTTTTCCTGTAGACATTCCCAAATTACTATTTTTAAAGTACATAGCATACAGCTATGGCCATGTGCGGTGGCTCACATCTGTAATCCTAACACGCTGGGAGGCTGGGATGGGTGGATCACTTGAGGTCAGAAGTTCGAGACCAGCCTGGCCGACATGGGGAAATCCTGTTTCTACTAAAAATGTAAAAAAAAATTAGCCAGGTGTGGTAGTGCATGCCGTAATTCCAGCTACTCAGGAGGCTGAGGCAGGAGAATTGTTTGAACCCAGGAGGCAGAGGTTGCAGTGAGCCAAGATTGTGCCACTGTACTCCAGCCTGGGTGACAGAGCGAGAGTCTGTCTAAAATAAAATAAAATAAATAGCATACAGCTATAAAAAGTAAGTACTACTGAACAAATCCAGTAGTACTGAAGATCCAAATGTATTTGATTACATTTGGCTTTCATTCAGTAAACCTCTTTCATGGATGACATCTAGCATTAGGAGTGCTTGCTCTGAGCTGTGTGTACAATATTCATTGTTTTAGATTTATTTTCCCATTTCTTTCAAACCTACTTTAAAAATACCTACTGTGTGCTAGGTACTATTCTAGGCACCGGGAATAAAAACAAAAATGTCCTTGTCTAGAAAGAGTTTATATTGTAGTGAAATGTAATCTTCATAACATTTAATCCTCATTACACCTCTATAAGGTAGGGACTGCTATTATTTCTACTTTATAGATAAAGAAACTGAGGCTGGTCAGGCACCGTGGCTCACTCCTATAATCCCCACACTTTGGGAGGCCAGGGTGGGTAGATCACAAGGTCAGGAGGTTGAGACCAGCCTGGCCAATACGGTGAAACTCTGTCTCTACTAAAAATACAAAAATTAGCTGGGCATAGTGGCACGTGCCTGTAGTCCTAGCTACTCAGGAAGCTGAGGCAGGAGAATCACTTGAACCCAGGAGGTGGAGGTTGCTGTGAGCTGAGATCACACCACTGCACTCCAGCTGGGCAAAGACTCTGTTTCAAAAAAAAAAAAAAAAAAGAAAGAAAGAAACTGAGGCAGACAAATGGTTAATAAATTGCTCAAGGCCTTTCTTTTCCAAGTCCCTCAGCAGGTGGCCAAGGCTTCTCACACATTCTAAATAGTTATCACCTAAAGCACAATGCCACTTTAACAGGGCAACCAGTTCTGGATTTTGGGGTTGGTATAATATAATTAATAGCTGTCTGTGAATTTTAAATCTTGTTCCCTAATTAATTGATCCCCTTATAATGGAAATGCTTTCCATAGGATAAATGCATATATTTTATTCTTGACACATTTGATAAAGGAACCCCAGCCTCATGATCTCATGATCACAGCCACACAGCATTGATTTATACTCACTGTAGAATAAATTGACGATGTGCTGGAAACCAAGGAGAGTGAGGATCCATGAACTATTAAAAGAAAAAAAAAAAGGGTGAATTGATAGATGGCTGTTATGGTACCAAAAAGGGGACAGAGGAGGAAAAAATCAGTAATACAGGACACTCCAGGCTTGGAATGACTTAATCTCATCTTGACCCAACCTTTCCTGGTTTGGTGAAAAGTCAGTGACAAATAAGTAAGATTTTGCTAAGGATGTCACTTTTCTATTACTGCATTTTTTCCTTCAACCTTCTGAATACTTTTTCTCTTGACTGTCAAAATAATATATGATTACTGAACAAAAATTTTCAAGTACAGAGAAGTGTTAAGAAGCATATTCACTGTCACAACCTGCAGTGACTGACAAATGCATTGCCCGGAGGCAACCTGCTACCATTCCAGCATATTTTGCTTCACTCTTTTTTCTAATGTATTCCTTTAGGGTTAAGACTGTGTTCCGTATACTTTTTTTTACCTTGTTGGCATCTGTCAGTTGTATATGCAAAAAAATGAGCTGATTATTTTGAACCTAAGAGGCTGTTGGCCACAGTAAGTTCATTCTAGATGACCATACAGCAGAATATTTGTTTAGAAAACATATTCATCGAAATATAGATTCTTTATTTGATTTCTACCATGTCTACAAAGTGACAAGCAAGTGGTGTCTTCTTTTCTGTTTCAAACTGGTACTTTTGACTAGAACCAACTTGTATGTCCTTAGCACCCTTCCTGCCCCCAGCCAGTGGAGGCATCTTATTATCTGTTCTAATTTTACAGCATAGTCTTTTCTAGGACTTCTTTTGTGGGAAGCAGGTTCTTTATTTTCTTGGTAACTTCTGAACAACTTGTTTGAAAAAAAGAAATATTCCTATGTTAAGGCATCATAGGACTTTTAACTGGGCACAGCTTTCCTGGCCATGGGTGGAATGGCTCTACTCCCACACCCAGTTATGACCTGTAGTCTAAAGTGGGAGGCACGGGGGTAACTTCCACGTCTACTAAATGGCATTCATCTACCACCCACGAAGTGAACTCACCTTGGATTAGCAGTCAGCAGAAGCTACATGCCAACAAGATAGCTGATAAGTAGCTCAGCCTAACACTCAGGCTCCTCTCTGTCATCTTTCCAGTAAATCTTCCCTGACATCTCCTTCTTCCCTTACATGTTCTTGTCACACTATGAATCCTACACTGCTCTCCCAAGCTTGCCCTAGACAGTACTTTCCTGCCTCAGAGTCCCTGCCCATGCAGTTCTCTTCATTTAGGCTGCATCTAAATACTGTCTATCCCAAACCGATCTGCTCAAATGACATCTTCTCTATAGGACCTTTCCTCATTCCCCTGACTGCCACCTGGGTGGGCTTCCTCCTCCCTCTGAGCCCACGTAACTCTTGGCTTGCTATTCCAGCTCTCTTCTCTCTTAGCAGCTCCCTAATGCTCTAAGCTGTCCCTCTATCATCACATACATCCACCCTCCTTAGCAATGCCCTGCATTCTAGATCTTTTCCTCCATGTTTTCTTCATCCATGACTAACCTGACTCATGCCCATAAAAAATCAGGTTAAGCTGTTAATGGCCAATAATGGCTTTCAGTGTTAATATGTCCACACATTAACACAGGCCTTTAATGTCCCAATTTAGTGGCCTAATGTTCCACTGAGGTAAGTTAATTCAGCTTATGACACAGACAGTAGTGGAGGAATTATGTTGGAGGTCCAGCTGGGTGAAGAGATGTGGGTAACACACAGCTATGCACACTTGCATGACTGGCGTGCCAGAGACCAGCACAGGGCTGCTATATGGCCTCTGGCTGCTGGAAAATGGAAGTTTTTTCGTTTCTATTTCTACATCTCACACATATAAACTTACTGACACAGTTTTAGCAACAACTCAGTGCAAGCATGGGGCCACAGGCAGAGAAGATCACATCTGGCAGGCTTAAGGTAGAGGTAATTATTTTTCTCAATAATTAACTCCTCTCACTTTGTAATTAGCAACAGCAAGGCTGCGTTCCAAAGAGACAGATTCCTTGATTTTCAGAGTCAACCCAAAACTGAATGTGGCTTACCTGTACCATTGCAGTTGGGCCTCCCTCAAGGGACTTGAGCCAAGTCAGAGCCTGGGTTATGTAATGTGGTTATTTTTGGACAACAAAATGTCTATGGGAGTTACAGAGGCTAAACAGCTAAAGCAGCCTATGTAGTTTTCCTCCCTATAGCTATACCTCCACATTTTTTCAGCTACAAGGAACCACAGAGAATATCTAGGCCATTTCTGCCATTGAGAAATCTGAAACTCGGAGAGATTAAATGACTTGCTTAAGGTCACACAGCAATTCAAGAACAGGATCTGCTGATAGAATTCAGGACATCGATCTGCCTTCGAGTGATCTGTTGTGCTGGTTTCTGATTTTCTTTTCCGTTCATTTGTTTTTTTCAAAAGAACCTTTCGGTGTCTTTTAGAACGGTGTCCTAGTCCCTTCATGCAATCTACACATGGGCACAAGCTAGGAATGTTTGAGAAGAAAGATGCTTTAGTAGGAGTGAAAACACTAGATAGAATGAAACAACTAGGCATTATTCCAGCCAATAAAGCAATCAAGTGCCTCTGACTCTCACAGCGAATCTGCAGGTAGCAATCCCAGACTAGGCAGGACTTTTCCACCTTTAATCAACAACAGAGTACATTAAATCTCAGAATGGTTAAGTGACGTGGCCAGACACACAGCTAGTCAGGAGCAGAAAGAGAATGTGGATCTAGGCATCACATCTCAAATGATCCATTTCTCATTCCACAATTGGGTACTGTGGAAAGAGTCAGAAGAATGAAATGCAGTTCTGATGGCCAATGGACTGCCCTGAAAGATCAGAGCTCGCCTCGCACAGGTTTTTTTCTTTTAAAAAAAAAAAACAAAACCAGCTGAGTCAAATATCAAGGTAGGATTGAGTAGAAAGAAAGAGGGACTGGAATCAAGAGGCTTAAGACATCATTGTGGCTGCATAAAGTCTTCAAGTCACTTTTGCCTCAATTTGGCCATTAAAAAAATGAGGATGATAATGGCCCTTGGAGAGAAGGCTATAATGTGACAATTATAACAATAGCTACCATTGAGTGAGCACTTACAATACTCCCCTTTCAAAGTTATTTGTTAAATGCTTTCCAAGATTTATCTCACTTAATCTTCACTTCAATTTTCCAAAGCATGTACAATTATTTTTCACATTTCAGTGAATAGGAAACAGGCTGAGCAGGTCAAGTCCTTGCTCAGAGTCATATTGCTAACAGTAGAGGTGCCAGGATTTGAACCACTTCTGCAGTTCAGGGGCTAGAAACACAAGTAAGCTGCAAGACAAGCTTTCTTGGTTAATAAGCATCTCTGCTCCTGGGGATTCCATATAAACTGATAGAGGAGGGTTTCTGTGTTTTTCATTGCATTAGCTCTTAGTGATGACTGGTGAAGTCATGGGATTTTTTTTTTTCTCTAGAATCCATTTTAAAAATGCCTCAAGCATCCCCTTAAATGTATGCTATTAAAGTTGACTTTAAGATCGCATAATGCATCTGATAGAAAGCAATTTACCTGAAACACCTTTGAAAGGCTGCATCTGGGCCATGTCTGTACCTAATCTACATATTTATAATTCCTAAAACTCCTTCAAAGTGGAAAGTGCTAATTAAATTGCACAAAAACCTCACATAAATACTTGTGCTACTTCTTCCTAAATTTCTATTCTGCTTTATGGCGTATAATACACCTAACTGATTATTACCAGAAGTTCTGTTTGGTCCAAACATGAAATGTCAATTTTCTTCCAACTGCTCCTGCAATACTGGGAGTTAATAAATTCAAAAGAAAAAGGAATTTCATCGAAAGGAATTAAAAACCTAATTACACAAGCCCCATTTTGTTTTTGAATGTAATATCCTTAGAAGAAATAAAATCAATCTGATGCCCTATCTTCCAAAAGATGATGTTACATATTCACAGTGTATTGACAGCAGACTCTATCCATTCCCCTAAAATTTGACTTTTACCTCTGTGCTTCAGTTCCATGTCACCATGAATCATTAGGTTTACAAAAGTCTAGACACTGCTTGTGGGCAAGCACTTTTTATCAATGTCATTTTGACATTCCAGATATTCCACAGTTGTGCTGTCCACCAGCTTGATTCCAGATGGAATAAATAAAAGCTATCTGATGATGATACTGCAATGGTCCTGGACCTTTATGAGGCGAAGTGTGCTTGTTTGGACAAGTTTCAGTACCGGACGTGGTTCACTCAGGAACGCACATGGTAGAGAAGAGAAATACAGTGCGGGACAAACTCCATATGCAAATCCTTCCCGGGGAGGTTGGGAAATGCTCCGTGGCGATGCTTGGCCGGTACACTGACTAGAAGGAAGTTCAAGACAAACTGCCTCTTCCTTCACCTTAGGATCACAATATATTCTCTACTATCACTGTTCTGAACAGTTATAGCATTAATTGGTAGCACTTAAATCTCACAAATGCCCCTCAGTGACTCAGGCTTCTCCCCTCCTTAATCCTTCGTCCCAGCAGCTTCCCATATATGGATTTACAGACTTGCGCCTGTTCACCGAATGTCATGGTATACAAATGATACATAAATCAGAGTGGAAAGTATTAAGTTACCAAGAAAATAAACCAGGGGGCAATTGATCTGTAAATTACATTCTTTAAAACTTCTGTTAAAAAGAACATAAGGCAAAAACAGAATCCTGTGCCTTGTGTTTCTCTCCCTTTTGACTTGAAACTTCCTAAACAATTACAGGTTTGTTTGTTCTTTCATGCTGGGAGGATGCTGGCCCTTTTCCCCTGCTCATACGGGGACTGGGAAGCACCTATAACTTACTCTCTGCATTCTGTTTTGTCAGTGGCAACAAAGGGACAACTAGATGTATAGTCCTCAGACTAGGCTCTGTTTGCTCCAAGATTCCCCATTCTCTGGCTGGGGACTTTGAGCTGCCAGGAAGTCAATGCTGAAGCTGTGTTTTTACAGCTATGTTATTATAGCTTTATGGCTGTGTTATTACAGGCCATGACATGTAATAACATTATTGTGTTAACATTTATATGTATTATCTCATTTAATTCTCATAATTCCATGAGCTGAATACTATTATTACTCACTCCTATTTTATCCGTGAAAAAACAGAGGCATAGAGAGGTGAAGCAACTTGCTCAAAATCGTATCCCTAAAAAGCAGTGGAGCTGGAATTTAAACTCTGCTAGTCTGACTCCTATTCTTAATCCTTGGTTGATGAGCATTGCTGCCAATGTCCTATCAGCCCCATCTTCATGGGGTGGGGGTGATATCCTCTATAGAATTTTGACTGCTTACTCCCCTAGCTCATACCTTGGGTGACAGAATAAAGAGAGAAATGAAGTGAGCTGTGAAGACAGTTGACAAAGTTGTCCACAGAACTTTTCTCCCATGATTCTGATGAAAATGAACCAAACATAAAAATCCAACCCCAAATATTCACAGTTAGCAACCAAAGAAAGAAAAGGGCATAACTGAAAATACACATAAAAATCCAGTGCTTGAGAAAAGGGATGAAAAATTCTGGAGCAGAGCAGAGAGGCATGGCTGCCTGGCCCCCAGAACTACATGGGTGTGTCAACACAGGGAAATGAACTCTTCAGTAGTTCTCTCTGCCAAGATGGTGAGCCAGTGGCTGAGCCTCAAGGTGGAGGCGCATGCCAAGAAGCTGTGGCCCAAGTCCAGGAGGGAGAAGCCTAAAGTGGAACTCAGTCAGCTCTATGGTTCACCAGTGATTTTTAAGCAGCCTCTTCCTTAAAGGCCTGGAAGGTTAATTAAGGGTCAGGCCAGACCTTACTCTTCAGAGATCCCCATCCCTGACCGCCACAGTAGGTGGGAGAGGTGGGAGCACTTATAGGTGGGAGCTCAGGTTAATGAAGTGAACTTAGCACAGAGGACCCTTAACTACAGTGAGTAACCTGGGAGATGGTAAGTTTCCTTCCTTACCTTCTTCAAATCCATCCCGGAATGAGCCTGAACGGCTCATGGTTCTGCTCTTCTCATCCAGGGACATGGAGCTATTCCGGAAGCGGCTGTCAGTGTATGGATCATACTGCCCATCAGCATTGGAGAGGCTGTGGGTCCTCAGCATGGTCGGGTTGGACAAGCTCATTTGGGTGACAGTGGTGGGACTCGCTGGAATAAAAGGAATAGACTGAAAAGGTTAGACATTCATATCTCTGTTAAAATCCTGGTTGGGGACAAAGAGAAGACTGCTTATTGTTAGCCATATGTGTTCCTGCCAACTCTTCTTCCGTCTGTTTTCTAAAAGGTAGTCCCATCAGCATTTGAGTTACACACTGGGAGCTAAAAATAAGAGTGGAAAGGCAGGTCGGCTCCAAAGCAAGGCTCTGGGCCTCAGCTTTTCAACTTGGCACGTTCAGACAGGCCAGTGTCACCTTCCAGGCATGAGCTAATTACTCCTCAGGCTCATCTGGAATGATTTTCTCTAAAGCCAAAAGCCCAAAATAGTCTAACCAGGCTTTTGATCAGATGGGAAGCATTTGTGCATGACAAGAATCTCCTGCCTCAAAGAGTTATGGCTGGGAAAGAACAGTATGAACACAGGTCCCATTGCCTCAGATGGTGGACATTTAATAATGGTGTATAAAGAGTTTTAATGCAAGGAAGGCACATTTGTCTCAGCTAAAACTAGCTTTCTTATGAAAATCCTGTCCATTTGAGTCATGTGCAATATTTTCAGAGGTACTCATTTAGTCAATCAGAAATGAAGAGTTAAACCTCACTTGACTATAAGCCACCTCTATCCTTAAAGACTCTGAATTTGTTATTCACTATATTCAGAAAAGGCTGCCTCTCTAAAGAGTGGGAAGAGATTAGAAAAGATTTCTCACCCGCTATCAGTCCTTCAAGGCTCAGCTCCTACCCTGCCACCTTCACATAACCTCTGCCTGGAACTCCAGCCAGCACTAATCTTTCCTTTTTCTAAATGTGTCTAATACTTGCTATCTAATTATATTCAGCTTTTACACAGTTTCATGTAAAGCTTTGGATTGTTCTCTTTTACCCTGTTATACAGGTGTGCACTGATGTGGTTGTCTTCCTGAAAAAGAATTCCATTGACATGTCAGCAGGGACTGTGACATAAATTCTTTTTCTTTCCCCACTGTGCCAGTCAAAGCATTATGTCAGAAGTAGGCATTGTTAAGAATACCTATTCAATCAAAACTTAACTTTTATTTCCAACTTAATAAAGTAATGAGGATGACCTAACATGGGATATGTGATAAAATCTATTTCTTCAGAGGTCTTAGAAAGAGAATGCATTCTTTTTAAGAATGTGATAATTGGCCGGGCGTGGTGGCTCACGCCTGTAATCCCAGCACTTTGGGAGGCCGAGGCGGGCGGATCACAAGGTCAGGAGATCAAGACCACGGTGAAACCCCGTCTCTACTAAAAATACAAAAAATTAGCCAGGTGTGGTGGCGGGCGCCTGTAGTCCCAGCTACTCAGGAGGCTGAGGCAGGAGAATGGCGTGAACCCGGGAGGCGGAGCTTGCAGTGAGCCGAGATCGCGCCACTGCACTCCAGCCTGGGGGACAGAGCGAAACTCCATCTCAAAAAAAAAAAAAAAAAAAAAGAATGTGATAACGTGTTCTTTGCCATAGCCCTACCAATATCAACCAAATAAAGAAAATTATTGATTAGAGTATCAAAAACTTTACTATTTTCTCTATTTGTTTTGCTATCAATCTCCTGTAATCAAACTATATTGCCGAGAGCTAATCAGACACTGAGCAGGATGTGACTATATGGCTGTTTCACGATATAAGGTAACTCAAGTGATGGGTGCACCAAAATCTCAGAAATCACCACTAAAGAACTTATCCATGTAACCAAAAACCACGTGTTCCCCAAAAACTATTGAAATAAAAATATATTATATATATAAGATAAACACTGTCCTAGGGAGCTGATCAATATAGCTAATGACAAGTGGCTACTCACCAAGCTGGGAAAAGTTGAATCTTGTTCCAGAGGGAGAAGTCACGCTGGAGCCAGAGGAAAAGGGGGAATTGGAAGCGGTGTCCTGCAGGCCTCCTGCAGAGTGGGACCGTAACCATTCTTTTGCATCTTCTTGTGTGCGAAGCTGGGAGGTGGGAGTATACCTGAACAGACAGAAATCAAGCCAGAATTAACTATGAACAACGCTTATTAAAATGAACTCTGTGGAGTTGATGGTAAATATATAAAAATAAAACATATATTCAAAGATGATTTTTTAAAAATCAGATCACTACACACCCGGGAACTTACAAAGTTTCTCAAAACCTTTTTTCTATTTGCCTGTGTTTGGGGAAAATGACTATTCCTTTCAGTTTGGAGGGAACACATAAGGGAAGAAGATTGGTAAATGCTCAGAAGAGCCGTCACTGGGCGTATCTGTAACATGTTGCTTCATGACAGTGTCATGTCAAAGCCCCCACCTTGACAGGACTGAAGCAACAAAATGAGCTGCTGTTAGAGCTTTGAGGGAGTTTTAATTAGACAACTCACGGCATCTGCCATTCTACAGCACAAATAAACGACCATGAATCACAGCATATGAAAAAGCAGACATACAAAGCAAGGTTTGAAGACACTGATGTTTATAGTAGTTGCTGTAATAGAGCATAAACAAATCTTCATAAAAGCAACCCCAAATCATTGGGTTTTATAGGAGAGGGTCTTCAGAAGTTATGTGGTCCACCTCATTTATTCTGAAATGTATATGGCGATGATTTATTGAACACCTACAACATGTTAGGTGTCTTCATGCACATTATCGTTACCGAAGCCTCAGATCTACTCAGCAACATAGATGCCATTATTCCCATTTTACATTCAGGGAAGGTAAGGACCCTGCTGGTAGTCACAGAGTTGAGATTTCAATCCATGTTTGATTTTTAAAATGCATGCTGTTTTCATTATGCTCATACGTAGCATCTGAAACTTCTTTCTTTCTTTCTTTCTTTTTTTCTCGAGATATAGTCTCGCTCTATTGCCCAGGCTGGAATGAGGTGGCACGATCCTGGCTCACTGCAACCACTGCCTCTTGGGTTCAAGTGATTCTCCCACCTCAGCTTCCCGAGCAGCTGGGACTATAGGCATGTGCCACCATGCCCAGCTAATTTTTTGTATTTTTAGTAGAGACAGGGTTTTGTCATGTTGGCCAGGCTGGTCTCGAACTGCTGACCTCAAGTGATCCACCTACCTCGGCCTCCCAAAGTGCTGGGATTACAGGCATGAGCCACTGCATCTGGCCTGCATCTGAAATTTCTGAGTGCCAAGTGGCCAGGGTACCCTCGGACTTATGTATTATGGAGTGACTACTAATTATGTCAATAGAGGGATTCTTTGGGCTTAAGGAAAGATGTTCTCAGTGTGTTCGTACTGGATGTTCATGTGTATGGAGTGGGTGAGCTAGACAAGGAAGAGTCAGAGTGAGAGGGAGCACAGAAATGTTTCTTCCTTAATGTTTTTACTATATCTGACAGACATGCAACTTTCCAGGTCACATCAATTGCCTGAAAATAGCCTGTCATGTATCTCTATTCTGAATTTTTAAAAAACCAGACCTACATAATTTTGATAGGCTAGATCTGCTACAGAAGTATACCCACCATTTCAAAATGTTAACATTTAGAAGTTAGCTTCCTCTCGGGGCACCAGTGGGGCATCAAAGTCAAACTCACAGTGAGAGTGGCCGTGAGTTTAGCATCTGGCACTGGCATGGTTGCTGACAAGCAGCTCATAGGCACGACTGAAACTGGTAAGTACCAAAAGGCCTTGCCAAGGCCCCCTCTAAGGCCACACTGCTCAACTCCCTCCTGCACGATGACTGTTGGGAGATTTTAATACTTTCCTTCTTAGATTCTTAGCATTGGCTTTACTCAGAGGCTCCCATTGAAAGGAAGCATTGATACCTACCTCACATTACTGTTCAGAATGCTCTCAGTCTTAAGAGCTGCAGGTTATTAACTACAGACATACATGACAGCAATGAAACATTTCATTCCAAGTTCCATTTTATGCGAAAGCACTTAATGCTTAGTGCAGGGTGAAGCTGATGCTACAAGGCACGTGGTGTGTAGAAAGCAGGAGAAATGACGGCTGCAACCATCAGACAGCAAGATCACGGGGGAGGCATTAGCAAACTGAAGTTTCTCTGATTGGCAAAGTGATATAGATGGTGTGAGCAATGGTGACTTATAGCATCTTGTTTTGCCAGGACTAGCATCAAAAATGAACCTGAGCCACCACTTACCAGGAATGGAAAGACGGTCCTTCCTGGGAGTCTTTTCTTTATTATCCACCAAAAAATGATCACACCCAGGTCTTGTTGGGCATTGAAAGTGGACCAATTTTCCATTAGAATATTTAGACAAGTGCAAACTATCTGTCTAGCAATTTTGTATGGGCAGAAAAGTGAAATATTTTCAAATTTGGGGAAAATACTCCTTTCCTCTTGTGCTCTTGTCCCAGCTTACCAATCAGTATGCTATAAGTCATGTCCTTTCTCTTGGAAGACAGCCATATGAACAGAATGGTCATGGTGAAGTGCTCAGAAATTAAACCCATTGGCCCCAGAAGTAGCAATGACTGCTCCCTGGGCTTGCCCAGGGATGTTTTTCATGAGATGGTTTTACCACAGTAAGCCTGAAAAAGCACAGCCCCTGTTCAAGCAAGTAAGCTGACAAATGGAGAGTGAGAACAAGAGGGTGCAAGGGAAGCCGTCATCCAAAAGGTCCTGCTGTGGTGGTCAAAGCGGGGACCCCGGCCCAGTCCAAACCCCCACCAGCCATGAAGGAGTCACACAGCCAAGCTCCAAAGCCACAACAGATGGCACAGATGCAAGGGGGAAACACAGATACCTGAGTCCTTTCTTAGGCAAAGTGTTCCTATCAAGGTGCGGGTCACTGTAGGAAAGTTAAAACAAAAATAAGAACTTCAGAGCAGCACACAGAAGGCAGGAAGGGGGAAAGCTAGGGAGGAGGCTTAAGAGCCCTGGAGAGAGAGGCGCACATCACCAGGAAGTGCCTTATCCAGCTAGGCATGCAATGCAACACATCCGCATCCGTGGAAAACAAAAGAAACCCAGTCCTCAGCCTGAGCTGACACCAGCGCATACTTTACCCCGGGTTACCAGGAAGCCTGAGTCCCTTAACCCCAATTGTTCCTCCTTTTCCACAGATTCAAAGCAAAACTCAGGGGTTGCCCCACCTCAAAGCAGAGGTCCTGTGCCTTCTGCTGCCCAGGGGCACTCTGCACCAACACGGCTTCTCAGAGAGAGGGATGCCCACTTCCCCGCACCCCTAACTCTGGCCCACCCCCTAAATGCCACTGGCAATGATTTCAAGTGGGAGAAGGGACTTGCTGGAGGTTGCAAGAGGCCAGCAGTCTGCATATTTGGAATTCATCTGTAACGAAGTGAATTCCAGGTCCCTCTCCATTTCTGCGGCCCAGGCATAGCTAGGAGCTGAGTCCTGGGTGGGGCATGTTACAACTTGCTGGCTGATAAAGTCAAAGCATTTGGATCTCTAAAGACCAACGGTTTAAAGGCTTGGTTTGTGAGCTGACAAAAACAAAGTTTTCACTGTTGATGGGGTGAAGGTTTTTTTTTTTTGTTTTTTGCTGGCAGGAGACAACATCTGCTTGTTTTGTTTGGCCAAGCCATCACTCCCCCACAACATTAAGGTCAGTATCCATCTCTGAGGCCCACCCACAGCTGGGGGCAAACGCAAGCGTGTACATTCGTAAAGTCTTAACACTCTACACATTCTTTTTCATTATCATCGCAGGAAATGGGCACACAGAACACAACAGTCTGTAAGACATAATGAGCCAAACTTCAGCAAAGGATTCTGAAAGGGAAAAGAGGCAGCTGCATGGGGAGGGGTAGACAAAGGTGAGGGCCAAGCTACACAGTGGGTGGTAGGTCAATTCTGGGCTTGGGGGTGGGGGTGGCAAAAGGAATGGGAAGGAAGCTGAAAAGCAGGAACATGCCACAGGAGGCCACAAGAGATGCAAGCGAGAGCTTCTGCTGCCCCAGATCAAGTGGCAGGGTTTGAGGTTGCCTTCCCAAAACGGGAATGAAGGGGCCAGCCCAACTCCACCTCTCCCTGGGCTTTAGCAGACAGAGGAATAGACTCTCACTGGCATGTCCATGGGTCACAAAGTACACGAGAACCACAAACACAAGCAGGAGCCTTAGGCCAACAGCCTCGCACAAGACATCTGGCTTGACAACGAATGGGCAGAAGAACCTAGAGGCTCGGTGGGTCCCCGGCCTGCAATGTCATTACCTGTCCTGTTTCCTGGGCAGAGTACTTCTGCAGAACTTAGGGCTAGCAGCAGGGGAAGAGAGAGGGCTAGAAGTCCAGGCAGGTAGAAAACAAGAAAAGGAACATTAGCTTGGAAGAAAGGAGATGTGTTGTTATATACATTTTTCTCATTCCCCAGGCTGATCCTCGCTTTCTTCCCCATATGCAGAAACTGGACACCTTTATCCCTGCTGCAGTGAAATCCAGGGCTCTGAGAACACTTTTAATTTCCTGATTTCCTATCAGTCCAGGAGGAGGGTGTTTGCCACGATGACAACAAATCTACCCAGCTGTCTAAAGAGCGTCCTACTCCACGCTCCATGGCTGCACCCAGTCACCCGCTCTGCTTGCACAATTACAAGGGGAGGGAAAAGAAGCTGTTGATGAACAAACAGGATAAAACTGAAGGATTTCAAAAGCTGAATGCCATTTCAAATGGTAGCATACATCTGCCCCCGAGAGACTGAGCAGCTCCAAGCACCAAGAATAACCACAGAGGAAAAGATAACAGGGAGCAGAGCCAAGCTTGATTCCATCCCAAACTGGCTTCCCCGTGAAACACAGCAGAAATTAGAAAGAGAAATCTCACAGGCAAAGGCTATTCGACATTTGGGATTCCTAAGCTAATCTTTTTACTTTTGGAAGGGTGTCTTTCTGAGAAAGGCAGCCAGAGGCACAGCACCAACCTTTCTGACAGTGTGGTCTTCACACTGTTGGTTCTGACAAAGGGAGTCAAGGAGTCATCCTTGGAGGAGGTGATGAGGCCAGTGGAAGAATTGTGGCTGGGGCCCCCTCCGCTGCTGAAGGAGATGTCGATGGACTCACAGCTGGTGTGGAGGCTGCTGACAGACTGAAAGCCCAGGCCATCCTTGCTAACCGCGGAGGAGCTGCTGGCGTTGGTGCCCCAGGTGAGGCTGTTGGAAGGGGCCGAGTGGGCTGAACTGGGGCTGGAGGCTAGCGGAGACTGGTTGAGGTCCACATTCTTGCTGTAGAGAGGACTGCTGCTCCCGCTGCTCAGGACACCACTGCCTGACGGGGAGTCTAGGTTACCTTGCTGAGTCATGGTGGCATGAGGATTGGAGATGACCACCGAATTTTTCATGTTTTCAGCTGTGGCGATGGGCACTTGCTTGGTAGCCTTCCCACCAAAGAGTCTGTGAAGAGACAAAGGGTTGTGTAAGTTGAACATGCTGTGCCAAGGGGCACCGGACTATTAAAGAAGGGTAGGGCAGAGGAGTGGGTGAGAATTCCTGGGGAAGGAAGCACAGCCATCCCTACTGAAATGGCTAAAGGTACTTCAGGGAAAGGTCGGCCATAAAGCGGGCCTAGATACTAGTTTATCACAGGCTGCCGTCTTCAAGTTCTAAGCTGCAGTGGAGACTCTGACTCCATCTGAGCCAAAGAGCCATGGGTAATAATTTTCTACAGGCCTATTCACATTACACTGGGCCAAGATCTTGCTTCTCTTGCTTTCAATAAATAGACTAACTAGAAAATTGCCCTGGCCCGGGAAGATGGTTGTCTTCATCATCTCTGTCTCCGTGGCCCCAGGCATAAAGCAGGCACACAGTTTATGACAGCTGAACTCTAAGAGATCTGGTTTCTTGACCTCTGAGCACAATACATAGAATCAAGAGCATGAATCTAGATCTGGAGGGGCCTGGGAAAAGTATCTTCAGAGATTTATCCACAATAGAAAGTGCAACTGGAAAGATGTATATTTTGAAGCCAGAGAGCTTACTTATCCAGTGACATACATGGAAATCTTGTTGGGTTCACAAGACATCAGACCAGACATGCTGGGTGTGAACTGTGTCTCTGTGACAGACACATAGAAATGTCATTCTACATCACCTCCCCTGCTCGTGGCCAAAAACATGCCATCAGACTATAAGGAATGACATAAATGCCCCCTCTTCCACTGGCAGAGAGCTCTCTGGTAGAATGTTGAAATTATCTTAAAGTCAGAGAATTGTCCACATTCTAGTAATGCAAAGGCTCTATTACACTCACTAAAACCTGTGTGGAGTGAGTATCTCACAAGTGACAAAACTACTACATATTTCTGATACGCAGGTTGCCTTGGGTGCTCAAAGTGGTGACAGTTTGATCTCTGTCCTCTCCAAACAGTCCTATAAATCTCAAGTATTGTAAAGACAATCAATCCATCAATCCTTACTACAGTGTGTGGCGGTGGCAGAAGGCCACCAGACACTTTGTGTCTGGTGACAATCAGGGAATGAAATATCCTAATGTAGAATCTTGGCTTTAGAATGCTTACATACTTCCAGTGATGACAGGGATCTCGTTACTTCAAAGGGTAACTTGCGCCATTGCCAAGCACTTCCAATTATTGGAAAACCCTAATCTCATCCACTTTTTTTTTTCTGACTTTTGCATATTGCTCCTCATCCTACTATGCATGACTATATACAAAAGTCTAATCTTCGGTCTGTTAGTCCTTCAATTCATTTGAAGAGAATTATCTATCACATTTCACCAAAGATTTTTCTTCTCCATACTAACACACATCAAGAAAACTGTGAATACCTCAACGATTTAGGAATAAATGTAATTTACTAGGAATTGGCCGAAAGGTGTTCAATGTAGAGCCCTAGGAGCTGCATGCATTTTCAAGCATTCTATTATACTAGCCTAAGGGTCTAGTAAAATGCCTTTGTAGTTAGTAAAGGAAATCTATAATACCAACGAGTGAATATTACATATAATACTTGAGGCAAGAAACAGAGAAAATTTTCATTTACAAGGCAATCTGTTAAAACAACAAAGAACAGCCCAACAGACTTACCCCTGGAAAAAAAAAATCATTACTGAAATTCTAATAATCAAGTCTGGACAAAGAACAGTGAATTGCTTCATTACACCTTTCATGTAGAATGCTTCTTCTGAAGTCTTTTCAAACATTCCTGTTCATCCCCAAAATATTATACGTGTGCCTATAATTTTTATTTTCTCACTGCTTGATTTTCTTTCCTTGGGACTTATTCTTTCTTATAAGAAATTCCCTGGGAAAGTAGGACGAACTGTAACCTAGCAGTTGTAGTTTGAGAATGGTCCAATGGATATTATAATAAGATAATACAAACAGGCAAAAGTTGAATAAATTTAAAAGAAACTTAAAACAAGTGAATAATTTTTTTATGTCTAGAGCTTCCACCCGGTGTGAAAATGTGGGGAAATGATGTCTATTTAAGGTAATAGGAAATCAATTTCTCTTTTTCAGAAACATTTCTTCTTTAAGAGTGGTGTGTGTGTGTGTGTGTATGTGGTGGGGAGGGAGAAGTTAAAATTTCAGACTGACTTGGAATTCTGGAGTAGTGTAAAAGTGTATGTGGGGACACTGGGGTTTGTGAGTAAAGGAAGGAACTGGTCAGGATCACTGCTTGCCATAACGAGGAAGCTCAGTTGCAGAATTATTAACACAAGAAAAAAAAGTATGTGCTCCCCTGAGCTACCCACCCAGGTCCAAGGGTGTATCAAGACCTCACTCTGGGTTGGATGGTAGCTAACTTTTTTTCTTTTTCTGTTTTTTTTGAGATGGAGTCTCGCTCGTCACCAGGCTGGAGTGCAGTGGTATGATCTTGGCTCACTGCAACCTCCGCCTCCCAGGTTCAAGTGATTCTTCTGCCTCAGCCTCCTGAGTAGCTGGGACTACAGGTGCACACCACCACGCCCGGCTAATTTTTTTGTATTTTTAGGAGAGAAGGGGTTTCACCATCTTGGCCAGGCTGGTCTCGAACTCCTGACCTCGTGAACCACCTGCCTCAGCCTCCCAAAGTGCTGGGATTACAGACATGAGCCACTGTGCCCAATGGTACCTATCTTCTATTGAGTGCATACTACAACCAGACATGGCTACAAAGATGCATCTTTACAAAAACCCTGACAAAAAGGTATCATCATCCCCATTTTACAGGTGAGGAAACTAAGGCAGAATTGTTAAGAAAGGTTATATGGCAGCTAATTAAAATGGAACTAAGATTTGATTCCAAGATGATTGATTCCAGAGGCCTAATTTTTTCATCCCAACATGGGAAAATAGTCAACTGCAAAACTGTCAGCAGGATCTGCCCAAACAGCTTTACCGGACGACTAAAGTGGAGAAAAACAGAGGGTGCTTCAACTAAGAAACAGGAAATTACTAAATCCATTCTCTGTATTCTGGTTCTGCTCAGCACATTAATGTACTCACTTACCTGCGGAGTGTGGGAGAGGCCACATCTGGGTACTTGGCTCCAGGCTGGAGACCAGCCTGAGCCGGGCTGGACACAGGCTGGGCTGCCGGGTTCACTTTCACCGAGTTACAGGAAGCCACACTCTCGTTGTCTGATGAGATGCCTTTCTCCTTATCTGTTTGGTTGACCAGACCTGGTAGAGAGCTGCCTAGGGCTGTTTTGGAAGGCTCCCTCAGTTTGGGCACTGGCAGGCCTGCGGACTTGCTGCTGATGTTGGAATCTATGCTGCTGGTGCTAGACCTGTTCCCAGCCCCATTCCGGCTGGTGGACCTGCTGGGCCTCGGCAAACTCCGGTACTGAAGGTTTGTCCGGGAGCTGAGGGCCAGATACCCATCATCCTGATTCTGAGCCCCGTCCATGCTTGACTTCCGACCAGCAGACCGACTGATGAGTGCAGATGACTTCGGTATTTTGCCCAGTGTGGCTGACCTGCTGGTGACAGTGGCCCCGCTGGCTGTGATCATGGCCAGACCGGCGGCAGAACCACTCTGCTTCTTGAACCCAAAGCTGTTGGCATTGGCAGTGGGTGTCCTAGAGCTGCTGGGGAGGGGCTTTTTGGATTCGTCACCACTGCTCCGGCCTGCATCTGATGGGGAGCGCTTCACCTGGGAGGCTTTAGGAGAAAGCCTTCCTTTCTCAGACACCTTTGCATCGTCTGTTTTTCCTAAGAGAGAGATCAGCAAGATTAGCCTGCAAGCCAAGAGCCCAGCTCATCCATCTCGTCTGTTTAAGATGCTCCCCTCCTCTGAAGAGCTGGTTCACTTTTCCCTTGGGGAGGCAGAGGAAAGAGCTTTTTATAAAAATAATATAGTCTCCTAATGTACTGTGAGCCTTTTAAGAAATGTCAATAATTTTACTCATTTGCAAAGCAGTCTAAATTTACCCAGGATAAAGCAAAGCCAGCCAATCACTGATGTGTCTGGGGGGAAATAACCCCCTGCCTTTTCTGACCTTTCACCCTCTGTCCATTAAAGGGCTGTCCCTAACATGTCCAGGGGGATACCCCTGCCCTTGTTTATAAATATCCCCTAAGTCAGGAACAACATCAACTCACCATACCCACAGCTCATAAATCCATGCTGTTTAGTAGCCTGAACTGGCTGCATTAACTCACCCAGTGTCTAGTTAAACCAATTCAATATGTCTCAGCAGCCGAACCGTCTTCAGAGCTTAAGAGGCTCCCATACTTACTTCCACTTAGAAAAAGGTAGGGATGTGAAAGTGTATGGAAGCTTGTTGTTAGCAGAGTATAAATCCTGAGACAAAATATATAATGTCAAGTCCTTGCTAGAGTTAACTATGGCTTTGGTTTTCAAAATGACAACTGTAGGGCCAAGACAGCTCCGGCCTCTTACCAGTTCCTGGGGTCTTCAGTGCGCCTGCTGGGGCTGACGGCTTCGTCCTTGGCATGGTGATGCCCACCTGAGCTGTCATGCCTCGCCGCCATGAGCCTGTCTGGGAGATGACAGGATTCTTCTTGCCTGACGTGCTTTTGTCGGACTCGTCAGACACGTCAGAAGGATTCCGCCTCCACTTGGAACCTGGCTCCATTTTTATGCCGCTGTCTGAGCCTCCGTCTGATTTCTTGACATCATCACCAGACCACAGTGAATTCCTCTCCACCTGTGAGTGCTTCTCAGCATCAGTCTGTGGACAGAGACTCTCTGAATTAGTCCTTCCCAAATCCCAGGCTGGGGAGCCCCTCACTCCAAGGGCAAAAATGCCAAAACACTGGAGTAGTTAAGGGAAAAATAATCATTACTTTAAAGATGTTTGGACTTTTGTACTCTGGTTATCTTGTCAGAAAGCCTGATTTTTTTTTTTTTTTTTTTTTTTTTGGTACGAGGAAAGTAAATAATATCAATGTATCCTTAGAATGGAATGAGGTGGCCGGGCACAGTGGCTCATGCCTATAATCCCAACATTTTGGCAGGCTGAGGTGGGAGGATCGCTTGATCCCATGAGTTTAAGACCAGCCTGGGCAACATGCAAAACCCTGTCTCTACAAAAAATAGAAAAATTAGCTGAGTGTGGTGGCACACACCTATAGTTCTAGCTACTCGGGTGGCTGAGGTGGGAGGATCACCCCGGGGAGGTGGAGGCTGCAGTGAGCCATGATCGCACTACTGTACTCCAGCCTGGGTGACAGAACTAGACTCTGTCTCAAAAAAGAAGAAAAGAAAAGCAGAAGAAAGGAGTGAGGGAAGAGAGGAAAAGGGGCCCAGGAAAAAAGAAGGAAAGCGCCCTGGCAAGGGGAAGGGGCAGAGCAGATGGAGATGCAGTGGGAATTCAGCCACCACCTATTTTCTGCCACTTGAACAAGCCTCTCCAACTCTGGTGGCTGATCTCTAACCAGCATCCAGTCTCCTGGCCCGTTTCCCTTTGTTCTGCCTTCTTCCCATCACTCCACCGCAATGAGATCTTTGGATCTAACACACCAAGCAAGGGAGTAAGTGAGCAAGGGTGGCTGCTGGTTCTACTCAAATCAGGGAGAGCCAGGAGCTGAGGGGAAGCACATCCTCAAATGGTTACTTCCCCCAAACGTGGAGAGCCAATGGTGCCTGCTCGACCCCAGCATTATTTATACGCCACTGCTTTGCTCCCCTTGTGGGATTTTGTTCTGACAAGGGATATAATTAGCCAGCTTTCTTTGGAAGAGCCCTGACCTGCTGGCCATGAAACCCAGAAGGGGAGAGAAGTGTGACGTTAATGATCTCCTGCAGCTAAAAGGCATAAAGCTGACCAGAATGCTTTGGAGGCCTCCTGGGGTTTGAGGCCAGTTGGAGAATGTCAGTAGTGAGAAGCAGCACAGTAAATGGGGAAGGGAGGTCAGAAGCGCTTTCAGGGTGGGTATACTAAGATACCAGTCCCATATTTGCAATGCTTAACTACCGAGAGTAGGCAAGATAGGAAATTAAAATGAACACCTGGCAAGAATCTGCCTAACGCCTGTCATCCAAGAATGGAACAAATGCCTTCCTCCATGGAATACAATGGCTGAATGGGATAAAAGCTAAAAACAGATAGGCAGCCCAAGTTCAACTGCCTCCCCCACACCACCCCAATGCCTTCTCCCCTTATGAATTCCACTCGTCCATTACAGACACCTTGTGAGTTCTTTCATTTGTTTTTTTCCAGCTAAGTATTAGTCCTCAGAGATATGAGGAGGACAAGCACACACTTCCTGGCTATGAGAAGCTCATCATTCAGCTGTGGCAAAGGACAGAGAGAGGGGAGTTCCTACATGTGGGCCCAGGGCAGGAGCTCACTCAAAGCTTGAAGAGCGAATGAGTGAGCCAAGGAACCAGCCAAGGAACACAGGCTTTTCAGGCCACAACAGACATTAACAAAATTATCTTATCCCATCTCAGCTTCTATTTAATCAGAAAGGGTTAAGTACCAAGTACTCTTATATCTTTATCTCAATCTTACAGAAACTAAAGTTGCCCATTCTTTGTCCCAGCTACCTCAGGTCAGTTTCCTTCCTCTAAACACTTTCAGTACATTAATCCAACCAGAATTTACTCCATGCTTGCTGTCTGCCAGGCACCACGGAGGGTCAGAGAATCTGGGGATAAGACTGATTTCCCACCCATGGTGGAGCTTACAATTGGGTTAAATGCAGCAGAGATTGAATAAGTAAATACAAACAAGGGTGTAATTGTAGATTATGAAGACTATTATAAGGAAAAGGACAAAGAGTCTGAGAAAGACATACAGACATTGACCTAATTTAGATGACAATGAGGTGGGTAGGCGACAGTGATCAGCTCAAAAAGAAGTACCCTAGAGACACAAAAAACCCTCCAAAAAATCAATGAATCCAGGAGTTGGTTTTTTGAAAAGATCAACAAAATTGACAGACCGCTAGCTAGACTAATAAAGAAGAAAAGAGAGAGGAATCAAATAGACGCAATAAAAAATGATAAAGGGGATATCACCACCGACCCCACAGAAATACAAACAACCATCAGAGAATACTATAAATGCCTCTACGCAAGTCAACTAGAAAATCTAGAAGAAATGGATAATTTCCTGGACACTTACACTCTTCCAAGACTAAACCAGGAAGAAGTTGAATCCCTGAATAGACCAATAGCAGGCTCTGAAATTGAGGCAACAATTAATAGCCTACCCACCAAAAAAAGTCCAGGACCAGATGGATTCACAGCTGAATTCTACCAGAGGTACAAAGAGGAGCTGGTACCATTCCTTCTGAAACTATTCCAATCAATAGAAAAAGAGGGAATCCTCCCTAACTCATTTTATGAGGCCAACATCATCCTGATACCAAAGCCTGGCAGAGACACAACAAAAAAAGAGAATTTTAGACCAATATCCCTGATGAACATCAATGCAAAAATTCTCAATAAAATACTGGCAAACCGGATTCAGCAGCACATCAAAAAGCTTATCCACCATGATCAAGTGGGCTTCATCCCTGGGATGCAAGGCTGGTTCAACATTCGCAAATCAATAAACGTAATCCAGCATATAAACAGAACCAAAGACAAGAACCACATGATTATCTCAATAGATGCAGAAAAGGCTTTTGACAAAATTCAACAGCCCTTTATGCTAAAAACGCTCAATAAATTCGGTATTGATGGAACGTACCTCAAAATAATAAGAGCTATTATGACAAACCCACAGCTAATATCATACTGAATGGGCAAAAACTGGAAAAATTCCCTTTGAAAACTGGCACAAGACAGGGATGCCCTCTCTCACCACTCCTATTCAACATAGTGTTGGAAGTTCTGGCTAGGGCAATCAGGCAAGAGAAAGAAATCAAGGGTATCCAGTTAGGAAAAGAAGTCAAATTGTCCCTGTTTGCAGATGACATGATGGTATATTTAGAAAACCCCATCGTCTCAGCCCAAAATCTCCTTAAGCTGATAAGCAACTTCAGCAAAGTCTCAGGATACAAAATTAATGTGCAAAAATCACAAGCATTCTTATACACCAGTAACAGACAAACAGAGAGCCAAATCAGGAATGAACTTCCATTCACAATTGCTTCAAAGAGAATAAAATACCTAGGAATCCAGCTTACAAGGGATGTAAAGGACCTCTTCAAGGAGAACTACAAACCACTGCTCAGTGAAATAAAAGAGGACACAAACAAATGGAAGAACATACCATGCTCATGGATAGGAAGAATCAATATCGTGAAAATGGCCATACTGCCCAAGGTGATTTATAGATTCAATGCCATCCCCATCAAGCTACCAATACTTTCTTCACAGAATTGGAAAAAACTGCTTTAAAGTTCATATGGAACCAAAAAAGAGACCGCATTGCCAAGACAATCCTAAGTCAAAAGGACAAAGCTGGAGGCGTCACGCTACCTGACTTCAAACTATACTACAAGGCTACAGTAACCAAAACAGCATGGTACTGGTACCACAACAGAGATATAGACCAATGGAACAGAACAGAGTCCTCAGAAATAATACCACACATCTACAGCCATCTGATCTTTGACAAACCTGAGAGAAACAAGAAATGGGGAAAGGATTCCCTATTTAATAAATGGTGCTGGGAAAATTGGCTAGCCATAAGTAGAAAGCTGAAACTGGATCCTTTCCTTACCCCTTATACGAAAATTAATTCAAGATGGATTAGAGACTTAAATGTTAGACCTAATACCATAAAAACCCTAGAAGAAAATCTAGGTAGTACCATTCAGGACATAGGCATGGGCAAGGACTTCATGTCTAAAACACCAAAAGCAACGGCAGCAAAAGCAAAAATTGACAAATGGGATCTCATTAAACTAAAGAGCTTTTGCACAGCAAAAGAAACTACCATCAGAGTGAACAGGCAACCTACAGAATGGGAGAAAATTTTTGCAACCTACTCATCTGACAAAGGGCTAATATCCAGAATCTACCAAGAACTCAAACAAATATACAAGAAAAAAACACACAACCCCATCAAAAAGTGGGGAAAGGATATGAACAGACATTTCTCAAAAGAAGACATCCATACAGCCAACAGACACATGAAAAAATGCTCATCATCACTCGCCATCAGAGAAATGCAAATCAAAACACAATGAGATACCATCTCACACCAGTTAGAATGGCAATCATTAAGAAGTCAGGAAACAACAGGTGTTGGAGAGGATGTGGAGAAATAGGAACACTTTTACACTGTTGGTGGGATTGTAAACTAGTTCAACCATTATGGAAATCAGTATGGCAATTCCTCAAGGATCTAGAACTAGATGTACCATATGACCCAGCCATCCCACTACTGGGTATATACCCAAAGGATTATAAATTACTCTACTACAAAGACACATGCACACGTATGTTTATTGCAGCACTATTCACAATAGCAAAGACTTGGAATCAACCCAAATGTCCATCTGTGACAGACTGGATTAAGAAAATGTGGCACATATACACCATGGAATACTATGCAGCCATCAAAAAGGATGAGTTTGCGTCCTTTGTAGGGACATGGATGCAGCTGGAAACCATCATTCTTAGCAAACTATCACAAGAAGAGAAAACCAAACACCACATGTTCTCACTCATAGGTGGGAACTGAACAATGAGATCACTTGGACTCGGGAAGGGGAACATCACACACTGGGGCCTATCATGGGGAGGGGGGAGGAGGGAGGGATTGCATTGGGGAGTTATACATGATATAAACGTTATGCACATGTACCCTAGAACTTAAAGTATAATAATAAAAAAAAAAAAAAAGAAGTACCCTAAAGAAAGAGAAGAAACTTACTTAGTAAAAGAAAGGTTTGAGGCAGAGCATACCAGGGAGAGGGAACCACAGGTGTAAAGGCCCTGAGGCAGAAAATAACTTGGCTTTGGAACATTCACTTCACAAATATTTATTGGGTGCCACTACATGCCAGGAAAGCTTATTCGCACTAGGGCTACTGCAATGAGTAAGTATAAATCATTAACCTCATGGAGCTTACATTCAAGTACATTTTAACATATTCTAATATGTTCTAAGAGGTACTGAAAATTTAGCACATGCCACATCCTGGGTTACTGCATTATTTATTCTTTTAATGTTCCTATACTTACATCTCCCCAATCAAATTGTAATGGTGCTAATACTAGTAGCATTAACAACTACAATTTATTAAGTACTTACTATGTCCCAGGCACTAAGCTAAAGTGCTTGATATGTATCATTAAATTTAATCCTTATCAAAAACCTATGGAGGAAATTACAGTTAATGGTCTCAATTTCACACGACAAAACTGAGGCACAGAGTGAAAAGAAAATTTCCCAAGATCACACAGTGAGGAAGTAGAGATGCAGGAATTTCAGGAAGTCTAACTGCAGAGCCCACATTTTAACCACCATGCCACACTGCCCTCCCTGAGGATAAGTCCAGGTATATGATACATTTATGCATACTCAGTAGCACCTAATATCTATACCCAGCAGATTCTCCTTCCATACGGGCAGGCTCCCCAACCCCAGTTCTAGAATAGCTCTAGCCTAGTCTCTGGGTGGGACCCATACAACTCCAATTCCATCAGTGGCAGAGAAAGCACACACACCCCTGGCCTGGGAATGTGGCTTGACTTTCTCTCTCTGGAAAGAACAGTCATCCAGCCATCACATCTCCCTAGCTAGGTCCAGGGTGGTCACCTTCCCAGCTCTACTCTGAATCCTTCATGAGCTACGTGCCAGACTATAAGGTGGCACCCCTTAGGATTAAAAATGAGAAAGTCGCAGCCTCTCTGTTCCCAGAGCTCACAACAGCGGGGCCAGCCAGCAGGACATCCGCATGGGGATGTACGAAGAGTTCTATCCTGCCTTCCCCTCCGTGCCTCTGCCAGTTGTTCCCATCTCAATGGTACCTCCTTTCTGAAGGGTTTTCTTCTGCCTGTTCTTGGAAGTCTATATAGTCATTTGATATCCATGCGGGAAGGTGAGGAAAGAAGCCACGCACAAGGGACTTCAGAAGGGAGGCCGATCTTCTGAGAGCAAGAGGTGAGGCCTGAGGAGCATGATGTGGGGGAAGAGTGTGGGCTTTCGGTCTGACAGATCTGGGTTCAAGTGCTGGGTGCTGCCACTCATTTGCTGTGCATGACCTTGGAGGACATTGCCTCACTTATCTGAACTTATTACCTCATGTATAAAACACAGATGATAATAAATAGGTCTCTTACAGCATTGATGGTGGACTCAATGAACTCAGTGTGGGAGGACTCAATAAACAGTGGTCCTTCTCATTACCAACTTTCCTGCCTCTGAAAATCCCCAGCACTCTGTTGTCTATCTTTATCATTTATCCCGCTTTTGTCTAGAATTAGGGAGAACAGGTACTTGTCTCTTCTGCTACTGGGCCACAGGCCTTTGGAAGGCAGGGATATTCCCTCCCTGTGCCATATCCCCTGCAGATCTAGATGCTGAGCTGGCTCAAGTTTGAGCCTCAGTGACCATAGAGATAATTATCAGCATCAACATCATCGCCTGCCAGTCATCCTGCCAGGCACTGTGTCCCTCCACATACATCCTGAACTCATCTTATCCTCTCAGGCTCTGTTATTATCCACATTTTACACATCAGGAAAATACAGGGCTGAAGAGGAAAAGTAACTTACCCAGCGGGTGAGCAGACGGGGGCACCCCTCCTCACCCCCAGCCAAACCCCATCCCTACATCCATGCCAACATCTAGAGAGCTCTAGGATCATTCAAGGCCACACAAGACAGGAATCTTTGCCACATAATTCAGAATTTTATCTCCCTGAGTAGCAAAAAATAAGCTGACATGGAATTATCTTTTTCCTCCCCATATGTTATTAAAGATTTCACAGGCATTGAAAATGAGAGAAAATCTTGATGTGTGCATCTTTGCTCCTCAGCACCTGGGATGGTGCCTTCCACAGAACTGAGAGAAAATACTGAATGTACAGCTGAATATGTGAGGGAGTCGCCTGTGTTTGTTAAAACCCATTGCCACCAACATCTGTCCTCAAAATAAAATACTGCAAAATAAGATGAGTTGCTTTGAGACTACAAACAAAATATATTAAGAACATAGTCAACCTTTAGTTACTGACATGAATGGAGTCTGGAGGCAGAGGAACAGCTACCCAGGTGGCAAGGGCTGCGAAGGGAGGAAGGGAAGGAGAGGAAGGAGGAAGGGAGGGAGAGATAAGAGAAATGGAGGGAAGGAGGAAGGAAAGAAAGTAACTTCTGAGCAACCATCCAGTCTCAGGAACCTAGAGAAGCATGTGCTGATAAAGCATTTCCCTGTTATTTTCACACGCACCCTTGGAGATGCATCTAATTAGCGCCATGTTATGGATGAGGAGGCAGAGGCTTGGAGAGAGTGATTAGTTCATCCAAGGATGTCAACGAGTGAGGAGAGCAACTCAAGATCATCTGGCTTCCAAGTCCGCACCTACTCCCTGACACTGCAATCGGCTTGGCCAACTGAACTCACCAGCTCTCCTGGAGGAGTTGCTCAAGAGGCTCTTGGGCCTGAAGCAGGGGATTCTCTGCCTGGCGCCGAGGAAACAGTGGGCACAGGAGCTGATGCTGGACAGCTGGGCACCTGGGCACCTGTGCTCTGTGGGGGGCATTCTCCATTGCTCCTCATTGTCCCCAGTGATAGCGAAGTCCCTCACAGACAAAGGGAATCTCCATTCCCAATGATCCGTCTCCTCTTCTTTCAATCAGCTACATGAGGCTGTTTCTTAGGTTTTCCAGACAATAACTTCCCTGTTCCTGGGATGCTTTAGTTATTTCTCAGAGGCTTTTCAAACAGCAAAAACCTAGGCAGGCAACCTGTCCTCAATTTGCTTTCCTGACGGACACACTGAGCCACTTCTCCCTGCCTCCCCATGTCTTGCCTGGCAGACTGTGTGCTGCTCCCCTGTTCCAGGGTAAACCAATATGTGACAGGAACCCAAATGAGGCAGAGCACAGAAGGCGCAGCTCTTGGGAAGGGTGCAACACACATCTTCCCATTGCCTGATGCTGCTCACACAGGAGTAATGGCCCTTAGCATTCCTCAGTGTGATATGAGGGAGGAGGGTGGGAGCCTGTGAATTATGCTGATTCAAATATTTTGAGATGCTCCCTGGACAGGAACAAAGGGATTGTCACTAAAAATCCATTTAAAGAAACCGTTGCGTTAGAAATCTTAGTAACTATTGGTGTAATCTGCATTTAGTTTACTCTAAGACCTACTTTTTTAAGTTTTCATTTCAATATTTTAAACTCAGGTAGTTTTATAGGAAAAACAAACCTACCCAATGAATAGTAAACCATTTACATCCCTTAAAATAACTTCTGATCTTGATCAAAAGGCATGTTTGTGCAGAATCCTGCAACCTTTTCTGATGTGACATTTACAAGATGAAAGCAAAGAGCTGGTCTAAAGAACTGAGGCCTTGGCATTAGGCAAATTCAACTATATCAGTTAGGAAATCATGTACAAATCTGAGGTGTTTATCAATGTGGAACCAGAGATTTCAACTCCAGCTTTGCAGGAAGGGAACAAAGACAAGGACATTCTTCCAATACAGTGTTTTACTGGCTCCACCTGCATCTCAGGAGCAAGCCTCTCCTACCTTGTAAGTCAAAAAGGGAACCTCACAGATCTCTCTTTCTCCAATAAATAGCCTGCCTCCTGAATACACAGATGCAGGTGAGCAATTCCTTGGTTCCCTCCTTAGTATCTAAGGACAGTCTGGTTGTTCTTATCTTGAATATACAATAAGCCTCAGGAAAAAAAAAAATTAGTGTTCACAAGAAAAGGAAAACTGGTGTCTATTGTAAACAATTGGCGTATTGTAGGTGGCAGGAACATAGCCTGGCTGGGCACTTCTGACTTGCGTCTAATCACTGATCAAACAGCGATCGGTTTGGGAAGTGTGGCCTAGGTTTTGTTTGTTTACTTTTTGTACAGTAAAGTACACAGATCTTAAGTACATAGCTTGAATACATTTTAGAAAATTAACATACTTACATAACCACTGCTCAGATTAAGATACAGAGCGTTACTCATGACCCCCTTTCTAGTCATATGGGGAGTTATTGTTTCTTAAAACAACTACCATGACCCACCATCACTAGGTTGGGTTTCTGAACAATAATCAGAAAGTCTGGCTCAAAAGAAGAATGCAAGAAGTAACTGGGAATCCCAGGGGCAACACCTAATGCATTTCATCAGGCAGTAAACGTTTCCATTTCTGTGGGACAGAATTACTCCCAACTCTGATACACCCTTTTTTTAGCCCTATTGTCAAAGAGACACCTTTAAAAGAAAATTGATTTCCAAATCAGCTCCTACCTGTACAAAGTAAAGCACAGTTGAGAAAGGAAGAGGCTATGAAAGGGAGTGAAAGACGGGGCAGTGCTAGTTTTGCCCCCCGCAAGGTTGCTCTGAGACTTTGTCCCAAACAGATTTTCCCAAGGGTTCGGCAAAGACGGGGGAGGGGTACCTACAAGTGGGAAGGATCAATCATCAAAAAAATTCCAGCCTACTACGCCACTGCCACCACAGATGGCCAGTTCTCTTGCTGGTCAGTCCCAAACTGGGGACAAGCTGTGAGGATGGCACTTTAGTTTTCCACTAGTAAAATGGGCCTTTCAGAACCATCCCTTGCCAATCATGAAGGAATGGTCTGAGGGTCAGTGAACACGTCCACATGAAACTATACCACATTTGAAATGTGAAATCTGAAGGCTTAAAGTAGGAATGGAAAACTCCAGTGCCTTGGGGTCAGGCAGGTAATTTAAGGATTACAGCTGGCGAGCAGGTAGCAGCTGTGCACACTGGAGCAGGAGTGGCAGGTCTAAGGGGGTTGGATACTGGGACATCTGTTGATTGCCACCACATGGAGAATGTAGGCTCAAGGAAGCAATATCGTTGTTTTTCTCAAGAGCAACCAGAAAGACATTTTCACGTGAAAAATGTAATTCTAAAAATTTGACAGGGAATCTAGTTTAAAAGAAGGGTAATACTGTGGGCCAAATAAAACATGTCAGCAGGGGAATGTAACCCAGAGACTGAGAGTTCTCAACCACAGGTCAGGATATCCTGGCCTTCCGGTCCGGGGTTCTCAATCTTTATTTCCACCCCATCCTCCCAGAGGGATGAGACGTGTGCCTGACAGCAGTGGCTCGCTGCGGCAAATAAGAGACACACACTCCGGGCCGAAAACTGCTGAAGTCCAACATCCTTTTCTGTTGTTTTTAAACAAATTATGAGACCAAGGTCCAGGGAGGAAGAGTGATTTCACAAGCCCACACAGTGAGGGTGGTGAAGCCTCCCTGCTCCCGTGTCCACCACCCCCTGCCTGACCCCTCCCTTGTGGACAGAGGTCAGGGTCAGGAGGTGAGAGCAGAGGCAGCAGGAGGCTGGGCCTCATCTCATCAACTTGGAGATTCTGCTTGCTCCAAATGGCCCTCTTATCCCACAAGCCCAAGGTTCCCTGCTCCCAGGGGCTGCTGGAGGAGCCTGGGAGGGCCTGTGTTCCTCACCTGCACATCCAGGTTTTTTCGAGAGGAGGCAGGTGTGTTGGCATAAGAGCTGATGGAGGAGCTGGTGTTGATGTCATCAGTGCTGAGGTTGTCTATGGTGTCGCTGATGCCACTGCTGACGGAGCTGCTGTCGTCCCAGCTGCCAAGACAAACACACATCCTGAGCACCAAAACCTCAGGCTGTTCCAGTTCAGGCTGATGACAGACAAACACACACTATCCCCGAAAAGATCCAATCTTTGCCACGAAGCCCCGGACAAAGCTCTTTTGCCTCAGATGTGACTCCTCTCCATGTCAATTGTTGCTGTCTGGGATTGGAAGCTGGGTGAAGAGGCTGACAGCTACCTTCCACAAACTAAACTGCTTCCATAGCAGGGGTGGCTACAGACACTACCCATGTCCTACCCCGTCCTCAACTTCATCCTGGGAACTTTATGGAAACCAATTTGTTCCTTCCCAGGCCTAGTGGCAGAGTAGGGGCAGTCAGTCTGGAGACTAGAGCTAAAAGCATGCAGGGAAGAACTCTGGAGCAAGCACCTGTCGGGGTCAGAGGGCAGAGCTGCTGTATGACTTCTGCAGACTTCACTCCCGGAATGAAACGCCGAGGGAGGGAGAGCAGCAACAGTCAGGAGAAACCTGTCAACTTGGTTAGCAGCTCTAACTCTAATAATATCCCCAAATACATCTAAAATAGATGTTCTTCATTTCCCAACCCTCCAACCAAATGAGGTCAGTCCCAAGCTGCCTAAGTCCAATCTCCTAGCAATGGTTCTTTCTTTCTTTCTTCTTCTTTTCCATCTTCCCACCTGCCAATACCACCACCACGTTTAATCTAGCACCAGGTCCTATCACCTTGCTTCCAAAACGTATCCAAATGTGCAGTTCTCTGCCCCCACTGCCACCCTGTAGTTCATGGTGCTGTTGACGGTGCCTGGGTTACTGCTAAAAGGCCAGGTGGTCTCTATGATCTGCTTCTGCTCCCTAATTGTCCATCCCCCCCCCCCCCCCCCGCCCCCGCAGCAGTCAGAATATCCTGTCGCTCTACTGCTTAACACCCTTGAGTTGATTCTCAGAAAATTAAGAGTCCAAATTCTCTACATGGCCCCTCAAGACCCTCTAAGCTTGCCTCCTACCCTAGTCCTGTTTCGTACCCCTCTCCACTGCGACTGGCTCTGATCACATGCACTTCTGTTCCTTTCAAGCCAAGGCTGCTCTCTTCGAGGCTTTGTGCTGCTTGTCCCTCTTTCTGAATGCTTGTCCCTGTCTCCTCTCATCTTGCAGATCTCAGCTGAAGTATTACCTTCTCAGAAAAACCACCTCACTACCCATCAAGACTGTCACACTCTGTCACGTCACCCTGTGGTATTTACTCATTTGTTTGCTATGGGGTAGCAGATATGTAGCAAGTGGTCAATAAAGACTTGCTAATTGAGGGCTGGGCACGGTGGCTCACACCTGTAATCCCAGCATTTGGGAGGCCAAGGCGGGTGGATCACCTGAGGTCAGGAGTTCGAGACCAGCCTGGCCAACATGGGGAAACTGCGTCTCTACTAAAAGTACAACAAAATTAGCCAGGCATGGTAGCATATGCCTATAATCCCAGCTACTTGGGAAGCTGAGGCAGGATGATTGCTTGAACCTGGAAGGCAGAGATTGCAGTGAGCTGGGATCGCACGACTGCACTCCAGCCTGGGCAACAGAGTAAGACTCTGTCTCAAAACAACAACAACAACAACAACAACAACAACAAAACTTGCTGATCGAAACTCATAGTAGTGAGAAGTCGAGTAGACAATAAAGCAAGCTTCCAAGATCAGTGTGACACTACTCTAATTGACCTATAGGGAGAAAGTGTAAGTATTATTGTTTTTCTATTGCACAGGTAGAGAAAGTGAGGCTAAGAAAAAAATAGATACCCTGTACAAGGTCAGAGGGCTAGGAAGAGGCAGAGTGGATCCTGATCCAGCCATTCTGATTCCAGAACCAACTACCCTCTTTACTGTGACTGCAGACAGTTTTGTATTATGTCAATTCTCAGCACATACCAGATGTGACACAGCCCACTTTCTCAGGTGGAAGCCAGGCTTGGGAGGCCAGGCAGCCTGGTTCAAGGCCACTCAGCAGGAGTGGCAGGTCTGATACCAAACTATTGACTTAACCTCATTATTCTAGCACTCAGTCTTCCACTGTCTTGCTGAAAGCCCTACAAAGTGGCAGCGTGGAACCTGGGAAATGCTGAGTGGCTGAGATTTGAAAGCCAAGAGCACATCTGCCACACACACACATTACCCCAAAGTTCTAATTCATTCCAGCAGCTTGGAAGATACCTGCCCGTACATCCTGAGCTCTGCTGATCAGGCAGGAAGACAAAGGCTTATTAAAAACCTGTTTTCATCACCTTCTCCTTCAACACTATTTGGCTTCCAAAACCCAATCTGGAACATCGCATAGAAATGCAGGGGAATGTGAGGGTGGTCCCAAGGAGGGAGGATGAGGCAGGGAGAATGAGGGCTCAAAAGGGGCTTATTGTGGATGAATCCACAAGGGTCCAGCAGCTCTGGAACTCTGCACACTTCACTCCTGTAATTCTACTTCTTGTGCCCAGCCCTCCATCCTATTCCAAGTTCTTCCTTTAAGGCTTTCTCCAAATACTCCAGCCCACCCACATCATCTCCTACTTTGAATTCCTACATAGTGTCATTTGTATTTGCTTCTATACACTCTTAGGCAGTTTTCTAGCTATTCTCTATACAAAGGGTTGTCCTATCTTCCAAATATATGCAGGGGCCTGCTTAGCGATAACAACTAAGTGCTTATCATGGATCAGGCATTGTGCTGGGTACTTTAAATCTATTGTTATAGATTTCTCCAGTCCTCTTATCATACCTGCAAGGTAGGTATCATCCTGTCCATTTTATAAATGAAGGAATAGAGGCAGAAAGACTAAGTACACTGACCGATGCCATTCCATGTTGGAACTGGGTTTAAAAGGCAAAATGTCTAATTGCAGAATATGCGCTCCTTCTAGTCTTGTCATGCTGCCTTCTGTAGCAACAACGGCTGTTCACTGAGCCTGTGCCACATGCCAAACTATTCAACATTTGCGCATACTCTCATAGTCACTCTTAGGGTGTTTCACAATGAAGAAACTGAGGCCATGAGGACTGATGGGCAATGCGGCAGCAATGTCAAGTTCATTCGGTGGGCCACGTCCCTTCCATCTCCAGAGACATAGTCCATGCTCCTTAAATACCTCCTGATGAACTCAACGTGCAGAGGCGAGACAGAGCAAGTTTCTGGTGCAAACTTGCCACCAGTAGAGGATTCTAAGCCCAGCTCCCTGCCCACTGATTCTTTGCAGGGTCACAGCTTCTGTGCCTGCTTCGCCTAGGCTGGTAACCACAGGAGGATCTGATGGGGAAAGCGTGGCATCACAGATGGAAAAGGACTCAAATTTGTTCTAGTGATTAAATGGGTCTTTTCTTGCACCTGCTCTTTGGGGTTAGGAACTTAATGTATCTAAAATTTCTCATAATTTGATGAAGAAGAAAGGGGAATGGTGGGAGAGGACCGCGGCTGGCAGGGAGGAAGGAGAGCAGTTGTAACAGATGCTCATGAATCCAAGTCCCAGATTCTGTGCTTTGAAATTGTAACCGTTCTTCCCCTGTGTCCTTTCAACACCAAGATAGTATTCCAGAGGGGCATGTGGCCCTTGATACACAGGATTCTTCCCATGTCAGTGCCTGGAGTACTGGGGGGCTTACCCTGAGTTCACAGGAAGCCTTTGTAACTGAGCCACCCAGAAGAGGGGAAGCCAGGGATCTAATCCATGGGTGGGAGTGGGGGTCCCTTACGATGCGGATGAAGGGAGTGACGCGAGGGAAGGCCACGATGAGCAAGGGCAGCTTCGATATTTGCCGGAGCTGTCTGTGGCCAGAAACCGAAGCTGCCTCTGCAGCTGGAAAACCAGCCATGTCTCCTTTGCTTTCGGATCTCTGGGATACTAGCAAGTTCATCTTGACATAAAGTCACTTAGTTCTAACTTGTCCTTTTCCCATTCAGGGTACAAACGATCATGAGCCACCAAGATTAGACCAGTGAGTTTGCAGATGTATTCTGAGGGAAACCAGTTCCACCAGATGCTCTGTGAAAAGAATGTTGCCCTAAGAAGGGAATGTGGAATCTCCTGCCTTCTTGGAGATTCACACTGTAAACAGTACCTCAGCATTTTAACAGCTGTGAAGTCCAGTAAAGATCACTATAACTTTGCCTAAAGGAGCATTCCCCAAACTTATGTGACTACACAGGAAACGCTGAGAAGGATGAAGCACACACACACAAAAAGCAAAAATGAAGAAAAATGCAATACAGCCTAGAGCTGCCAGTGGCTACTTGATTCTCACTTGCCTGAGAAGGAAGCTGGCACAGAGGGAAGCAGAGCTGAGAGGGATGGAAGTGTGCCTTTGACATTGCTTGAGCGCCCTTATCCAGCCATACTGAAAGCCAGAAGCATCCCTGGGAGAGCCAGCCATGAGAAATAGTAAATTCCTTTCTTTTGCTTTTTGTCACTTGGCATACTCATGCTAACTAATGGGGAAGCGTAATTTGTTTGTAAAATAACTCCAGACATGTGGCTGAGAGTCAGATGGGAAAAATGTGGAAAGCATGCAGAATTCACTCAGGCAGTAAGGACACTGGTTGAATCTAATCAAGTGGCAAAGGAAATTAGGTACAACCTGGGATGAGGCACAAAAGTCCACTGACCCAAATTGGGCAATAAATGTTGAAAGCAGTTACAAAAACTGATTAAGATAGCAACTTGAAAGGAACCTAGAGAATTCATGTTTACTATGTGGTGAAATGAAATTCCAGAGAGGTGGCTTGGGAACCCCAATCACACAGCAGAAAGAACTACAGTGTACTCAGCTATGATTCTGGAACCATCATTCCTGGAGGAGGATTTGACCATTCCTGTGTCCTGGTCCTGAAGCTGATGGAGAAAAACCATATGATGGCGCTGAGCCCACCTGAGATGATAAATCGACTACCCTCATTTCATATTGTGTGATTTTTAATCTGGGAAACATTTAAAAAGATGAACAAGAATGATGAAGTGAATCATAATATTAAGATTAAGGCTTTGTGATAATTCGGTTAATCTGTATGTATTTTTAACATGTAAAAGAATACACAGCATATAACAGGATCTGACAAAACAGTCTTGTGATTTCAATTTTAAATGACTATTGATTTTTTACTTGAGACTTTTAAGCTGAAATGTTTAAGAATTGGATTAAGGTTGTAAAAAGAATCGAAATGTTTATGATAATAATTTATGACATTTGTAACTTTAATTTATTTGATTTGCAAGAGTTGCTTAAGTGCTTAGAAAGATTTTGCTTGTTTGGTAAATCTACCCTGTCAGACATCTGAAGAGCTTAAGGAAACCATGTATGTTAACTTTACAAATGCAGTCTAAAATATTTAATAAAATTTAATTATCCAAGCTTTCAAACATTACTAATTTTGCAGGTAAGTGTAATCTGTTGCCTGAATTAATACAGTACTAACTGATAACAAGTGAAAATGATCTTAATTTGTGAAAAAAATACTTGTTTCACAGATGAAATTTGTAAGAAAATCTAGATAAAAAACCTAAAACTTCAATTAAATATTAAATCCTAGTTAACTCTCTAAGAAGTTATTTTTTGGGCACAAAAGCACTCTTAAAAATAAGGTATTTTAAAAAGTATTAAAGCAGATTTCATTTTTTGAATGAATCAATGATTTTTATATGAATGACTAGAAGAATAAATGAACCCAAGGTGGCATCTTCTCTCCTCATCAGTTTTTGCCACTCCAGTTCACCTTCACTCTACACCATAAAACTTTCAAAGCAGTTCCAAAATTGCTCTGAAAATGTTGGTGGAGATAGCATTGTGTTTGACAACCTTGAGAAATAAGCAAAACAACCCCAGGGCCTCCTCCTGGAAACTAACAGGAATATGGGAAACAGAGCTTGGCTGGTTTCCCTATCTTTTTGGTTTTTTAATAATTTTAAGACAACCTATCACAGATATGCCTAACGTCTTTGGCTGAAACAGCAGGAGAAATGGCTAGAAGATACTTCCACTGATTCATCAGAACAATCAACACAAAAGCATTATTTCCTAGCCGGATCAGCCATGTACCTTTTTCTCTACTAATGAAATGTCCTACATTGATCAAGTCAGAGATAAGAACGTAACTGGAGTTATAAGTGATCAGATTTTAAAATAACTTTCACCTATTTTTAGCCAATGTGTAGGTGGAAGGAATTTCATGGAACATTTTCTGTTTCTTCTCATAAACTCAACATTTTTAGACTCTTAGCCAGGGGCTTTGAATTCACTTGTTCATCTCATTCATTGAGCCACTGCCCCTGTGTGCCAGGCACTGTGTGAAGCGGTGGGGATAAAGTGATAACTCAGAGTTTTCCCTGCCTTGACCATAAACCCAGTAGACATAATAGACAACATAGCTTAGACATAAATGAAAACACAAAACAGGGAGATGAGCAAAGGGCACCAAGTGGAAACAACACTGGTTCTAAACATCATTTCTATAGCCTCCCAAATCTCCTAAAGCCACCAGCCAAGTTGGAGCACAAGGAGCTCTTCTGGCAGCATTCTAAAGCCTAGGCCCACCAACGCTTTTAGCAATGCTGCTTTCTTCTTCAAGGCATGGACGTGGCAAGGGCCAGGAGCATGGAGAGCCAGGCCTTTGCTCCAGGGTTCCACAGAACTATCACCCATGAGGGTTCAGACAAGACACATCCTCTCCAGGCCCCAGGCTTCTCTTCCTTATAATGGAGTAGCTGGACTAAGCCATCCCAAAAGTTCCTTTCCAATGGACATCCTTTACATTTACGCTCAGAGAAAAGTTGGTACAAAGGCAAGTGGGCATACTGCAGGTCTCCACACTGAATGGTCTCCCCTCGTTCAGTAAAAGCTGCCAAACAGGTAACTCTACTTTCTAATGTCTGGGCTTTTTCATTGCTGATTTCACCTCTCAGATTATTATTTTTAGCTAGCGCTGAGTAGTTAGCAGCCCTTTTTAGACAGAAGTATGTTCTCTCATTTGATACGATCCCCATGGGAGCCTTTCAGTTCACATGTGCTACCTGCTTGGTCCTGCAATTTGTGTTTGCAAACTCTGGTATAGAGGTGTTACAACTCAACTCACAATAGAGTGTCTGCACCAGACCATGCCATTTATCCAAAGAAAGAGGACACAATCTTGCCTAATACGTAAAGCCACCATTGACAGCGTTGCCAAATATGCCAGGCACTGTAGTAGGCACATTATGTATATTATTCCACTCCCATTTTCCCCTGGATGGAAAGGAGGCTTAGGATGCAGAGTTCATCAGAAGGATGAGACTCAAACCATGGTAGAATGACTGCAAGCAGCCTTCCAGCCCATCGGAAAGATGGCACGGTTAGTGAGTGTCTTATAGATTGCAGCACATAGCCACAGTACATACAGATCAGCTTATCTGTTAACTAGCTTAATTAAAAAGAACCTCCATCTGCCCGCAGCCACCAAGCGTATCAAGAACAGACCCCATTTTGGCCAACATGCAGCATTTTAACCAGAATCAAGTCTCTCACCGCTTTAGCTGTTTCTCTACTACCTCTTGGAGATGTGAAGGGAAAAGCCTCTACAAAAGTGACCAGAAAATCCATTCAGACATGGAAGGGCCCATTAAACCAGGAGATTCAGTTTCAGTCTTAGAAGGGATGCTGACATCACTGTGTCAGGAATCCAAATGCCACTCAGAGGGCTTAAAGCACAATTTTAACAACCCCAACACAAGCAATTTGCTATGAAAAATGCAGGTGAAAGAAGCACAAATTATTTCAGCTTCACACATCTATTTTGCTCCACTGTTATGAGGAGTGAGAATTCCACAGAACCGAGAAAGTAAACCAGACTTCACTGGGACCCCTGAGAAACCACATTTAATATAGATACATTTTTAATATCAAGCTCTTCCAGAGAGGTATCTAAAAGGAGCAAGAATCTGTAATGGTCCTGAATTAATGTGATATTATGTTTACAATTTCATCTCTCATGAAGCAAAAAAGCAAAATAGAATCCCAAGGTTCCAGGGATGATTAAACAGATTTTTCCACTAGGATATACACACCCTTGCTTTCAGCAAAAGACTCTGAGAGGAGGAGTTACTGAAGGATCTGGAGGGAGGATCATTACACCTTTCAAATGAACTCCCTGTGAGATAATGTTGTTTATTCAAGGGAAAGACATGCTAAATGATGCTGTAAAAAAATCAGATTGTAGATATATTTTAGTTCCTCTCTACTCACTAACAAAACCACAGCCGGTTAGCAGAGATGAGGTTCTCTAACTATGGTTCTGAAAAGCAGTCTTCACAAAGCAAGGATCCTAATCCTCCCCAAACTCCAAAGGCTGGGTCGCTTCCAGGAGGCCCTTACAGTCCTTGGAAACAGTCTGGGCCAGCCCCCGCCCCTCTGTCTGCCTCTTTCCAGGTGACTAAGCTCACACTGTGGAGCTGTGACCAGCTGCATCCAGGCCTTACCTGCTCAATTTTCCAATTCTGCTCCAGAATCAAGGCAGAGCCCATTTACAGGGCTGGCCCATGCCCCCTGCCAGACAGCTGCATTCAGTTGCAAAAAAGTCCAGACTGGTGGAACTTGTTTTCTGGCTATTGTACAAGGCAATTGTTCCCGTGAAACCCCAGGGCCCGAGCAGAATGAGATCCTTTGGTGTGGATGAGTGAGCAAGCCTAACTGTAGGCTTAGTAGTAACCCCTGGGGAAGAGGAAGGGTTTGGCTACCTACATTTCCCACCAAACAGGTATGTTAACTATTTCCTCCCCAGGAGGTTTGCTCAGGAGCATCACCTCCTCTAACTACTGCTGGGACCTATTAAGAAAATTCACCTTCAAAGAATGAAGCAGGGCTCCTGCAGAGTCCTACCTTTTGTAGTCTATGTGGAAATGATAATAGTAGCCAACCTTAATGACATTTACAGTTGTGAGCCCCTGTGCTAACTGTACCACATACTTTATTTCGGTTAATCCTCCAAACTCTGATAAAAATAATCACCAACACTTATTAATGGCTTGCTATGTGTGAGGCTCTGTTGTTATGTAACATGTTTCCTGCCAGGTACCATTAGATAAATATTATCACTATACCCATTTTACAGATGAGGCAATTGAGGATTGGAGAAAACAGTCCCAAGGGTCATACAACTAAGAAATGTTGAGGCTGGGATTTAAATACAGATACATGAGTGTTCAATCATCCCATTTATTTATTCATTTGACACATTTTAATGAACACTCATCATGTGTTCATTAGACTCTGAGGGACTTCAAAGTTTCCCACACCAAAGAAGATACGGTTACTTGAGTTAAAACTATAAGCAAGCCAGCCAGGCACGGTGGTTCCTGCCTGTAATCCCAGCACTGTGGGAGGCCAAGGCGGGAGGATCATGAGGTCAGGAGATCGAGACCATCCTGGCTAACACAGTAAAACCCTGTCTCTACTAAGAATACAAAAAATTAGCCGGGCATAGTGGCGGGCACCTGTAGTCCCAGCTACTCAGGAGGCTGAGGCAGGAGAATGGTGTGAACCGGGGAGGTGGAGCTTGCAGTGAGCCGAGATCGCGCCACTGCACTCCAGCCTGGGTGACTGAGGGAGACTCTGTCTCAAAAAAAAAAAAAAAAAAAAAACCACCACTATAAGCAAGCCACCTCTCTCTGGATTCCAGCTCTGGGACCAGCCTACATAGTTTGCAGTTTTGGTGCAAAATGATCAGAGCCTAAGCCAGAATTAATGCAAGGACAGAGTGTAGCCACTAACCCTAGCAAATTCAGTCTCATCTAGTACCACTAATCCCAGGAGGCTCCAAACGGAGGGACCACAGCTCTGCAGAAAAAAGTAAAATAGGTCTGTGTTTGAATTCTGGCTCTGCCATCTCCTTATCAGGGCACCTTTACCTCCTGGGTGGCACATTGCTAATAACATCCAGTTATCATAATCATTTTGTTGGGACCATATCAGGTAGCCTGTGTACAGCTCTCCCTGCATGTCAGTTGCAGTACAGGATCCAGGGAAGCTGCAAGGACTGCAGGAAGGAGATGCAGGCCTACATCCTGAAATTCATGATAAAGTTCTAGTGTAAGAACTTGCTTCTTACTGCCATAAATGGATAGTGTCCTAGGGGAGACGCAGCTTCTACAGACGGTGCCAGGTGCAAGGCCAGTGATTTGAGGTGGAGGGAGGAAAACACAAACCCCATAAAAAGGGCTCCAAGGGGATTTAGCAGCCATCAGGCTTGAGTTTCAGCGCACAGCACCTTTGTCCCATTTTGGTAACTCATTCCTTGACAAGTAGGTGGTCCCCTGAGTAAGCATGAAATTTTTCCCTTTGGCTTCAGGAGCTTGGTCGGGTTAGAAAGCCCGGAGCTTTGGTCCGGATGCTTTAGACCCTCATTGTTACACTAGGCACCAGCGTGTCTGCTGACCTCAGCTACACAAAGCCCTCTCTCCTTCAAGGCTCCTCCGGAGAGGGCTGCTTACCCTTGGGCCACTGCCGGCTGGCTTTTGCCAAGAATATCAACAAACTCATCCTAGTTTTCTGTTTACCAGAAGATATATTTCCCCTAAACATCAACAGAATTCAGCATATTATAGCAAACGAAAATAACAGTAAACATTTATACAAGGTGAAAAATTTTAATAATAGGTTCCAGGCACCATGCTAAGCACCATCCCACAAACACCTCTCCACTTTCTTATCAGGCACAAACTACTAATGCCCCCTTTTCATAGATGTGGAAGCTAAAGCTTAGAGAGGTTATGTGACCTGCCCAAGGTGCCAGGGTTAACAAACAGAGCTGGATTCGAACCCAGATCTGCCTGATTCTGAAACCCAAGCTTTTAAAAATCATATTGACTGAATGTTAAGAACAGAGGTAAAGATACTTTTAAATAGATCATGGTCATAAAAGAACTCAGAACTTCCAACTGTTATTCAAAATACGCAGGACACGTTAATGCAATCAAGCTACTTTTAAAACATCTCGAAGAAATTAAAGGAAAGGGGATGGGGGACAAATCCCAGACAGGGCATTGGCCAGCTGTCTTTAAGTAGAATGGGATGGGAGTTCAATACCTCCATAGTCTCCCTCCCTCCAACCCTCCACTAACCTCCCAATATAGCTTAGGGATGTGGGAAAACCTGAATGCACAAAACAGAACCACAGTTGCCCCAGGGCAGCCAAGAGAGGCAGTTATCTCCCAAAAACAGGCTGGCCTCATTTTGCAGTTTGTCAAGGGCCTGCCCTTAAGCTTTCTCTTTCTTGGGGGAAGTTGAAAGGGAAGGTACCTCAGGTCAAGACTTCTACAGACCAAGAGAAGCTCAGCTTTAGCTAATTAGGCACCTCCAGCACACATGTGAACAGCTAGTGCCAATGGCTTCGGTCAGCATTAATATGCTGGGTGTAGATCTTCTCCCTTCAAGACTCCATAAATTCAGCGTCTTAAGAAGTAGACCCAGAGTTCCAGGGCACAGCCTCAGCAGCCCAAGGCCAGCTCCAAGGTCACTGGCCTTTCCTGATTTGACCTTCACTTGGGATCAAGTCCTCCTGAACCAGGTACAAACTAAAGCTCCAGCCTGATCCATCCAGCAGCCCAGGAACCTCAAGATCACAGAACTCCCAGCTAGGTCCTACTGCCAAAGCAGGGCTGCTTCTTAATACACAGCCCTCTTCTTTCCAGAAACAAGCTGCATCTGAGAAGCCCAGGCAGGCTGTGCTGCTAGCATCCTGTGTATTTGGGTGAGTCCTCCACAACAAAGTGCGCCCTTCATCCAGCTGAAGTCACATTTACAATTACAGGTAAAACCATTCCAAGCTCAGATGCCAAGCCCACCCAGGAAGGCATGATGGTAGAGTGAACTTGGGTTCCAGTCCCAGCTTTTCCTCTTATCAGCTGTGTAACCTTCATTAAGTTACTTAACCTCTCTTAGTTCCCACTGCTGATTTTCAAAATTGAATGTAATCTTCCTGGCTTTGCAACGAAATTGAATGACACAATGTCTGCTAGATGCTTGGCATGTGGTAGATGGTCATGAACATTGTTTTCTTCTCCCCTTGTCTGGCTTAAAAAACAGAAATGTGCTTCCCTGGGCAGCTCTATAGGTCATAAGGTAGCAAGAAAAGTCCTTATGCTTAAATCTGCCATGCCATCTCTTCTGGAGCCTAGTTTACACACACACACACACACACACACACACACAGAGTAATCTATCAGTAAACACAACCACAAGTTCACCAGGCTCCTTAAATTCCAAACAAAACCTCCAACTGCAAGTCTTTTTAATCAGGGCCCTCTGAACCACAAGCAGCCCTTGCCTGGGGCCATACTGCCTTTCCCCAGCTCACCCCTCCATACTGCCCCCACCAGCTGAAAAGTCTGGAATAACGACTCAAGACAGCTGGGTGATCAACACCCAGATTTTCAGGCTCAGCAGCCTAATTTGGTAAGACGGTTTGGAAAATACTGACATTACCCAAATGTCTAGGTGGAGCCAGGACATTTGGGTAATGCCCCAGTTTCCTCTGAAACCATCAAGGTTAGAATGAATGGCGGTGGAAGAGGAGAGAAGGTGAATTTCCTGACCAGTAACCTTGCCCCCCGCCCCCCTCCCCGCAACACACACACACCACCACAGACCACCACAGAGCTCACGGTGATTTAGGCAGCTACACCACTGGCTGCTCCACCAGGCTTTTCAATACCGGCCAAGGAAGACAAGGCAGTACATGCACCACACCCGCCTCCTGGCCCCAGAAATTTTAGAAAATCGTCCTACCTTGTAAGGTTCCTAGGCCAGAGCATTTCACTACATTGTGGCCCTTGGAGAACAGCGGACAAAGAAGCTGAATAAATCTCACAGGATGGCAAGTCCTTTAGCCAGCTGAGCCAGCCCACACTGGGCCAGGGAATCCCAGGCACCCAGCAACTCCGTAACTAAAGGACTAGCTAGCAGGGATCACCATTCCCCAGGCCAGGAAAGAAATCTGATCCCCCAACAAAATTAACCTCTGAAGTGCTGAAGGATCCAGAGGTCAGGCCTGAGTGCTGGTATCAAGTCAGCTGTGAAAAGTTTCAGCAAAGCAAAAGCTAACACCAAACTCTGAAACCATTACCGTAAAGCACTGAATGGAAGGGCCCTCCCTGTGGTCCCAGGGGAGTTTGCAACAGCAGGTCAAATTGAAGAAAATCTAAGAGTGAAAAACTACTTTAAATCCTCACAGACTGCACAAAAACGTTGCAGGAAGTCTTTCCAGCCCTAAGTGCTACTTTTAATGATGCAAAAATCATTGACTATAACATTTCTTAGCTCATTCCATTGACGTCTGAAGGCAAAGCATTTGATTGAAATGATTAGCCTACAGAGAGAATTTCTGAACCTAAAAAGGAAATGATACCTGTTTGTACAGTTAACAACGACGCACATACATTATTTCCGGTGATGTCAATTTTGATGCAGTGCCAACAAAAATATGCATTAATTCCTCAGGCTACTTATTTCGAAAGAACAAGAATCTCAGTCTAGGCATGGCTATATTAAACATTATGGTACAGAGGCTGGAAGGGGAGGTGGGTGGGAGAGAGTCCCAGCTCTGGGATGGGAAGGGGTTGCACCGACTAATCCCTATTAAAACCTGTAATCAAGGCACTCAGAAAGAACTATGTAAACAGATGCTATGAACAATGAACAACTGTATTACTACTGAGAACTCAAAAGCAAACTTATGTTATAGCCACAAGCTTTATTTGAAAACGAAGGATTAAGATGTTCTCCAAAACCCTGACTCCCTCTCCAAAAATCCTACCAGTTGGTTCCTGGCAGCTTTAAAAGACTTTCCCCAAGAAAGGCTCTCCCTCTGGCCAGGGTGGCCTCTCCAGTGGAAGTGGGGAGTGGGGGTTGTGGCCCTGGGGGATGGTTAGGGAAGGAAGCAGTAACTGGCTCCAAGTGAGGTCTCTGTGTGGTCAGCGTTTGCTCAGCAAACAGAAGCTTTCAAAATGGAATGAAGAGCCATTCCTCCCCCCACTGAAAAGGGAGGGAATAAAAGATCTGCTCAAAGAGTAGAGGAGGGTCTGGTGGTGATTCCCAGGTGAATGAAAAAAAGATTGTAATCTCGAAGTCCCAACCAAAGTTAATCATTCACATCTGATCCTTCAGGGCCCTCCTCCACTTGAAATACTGCTGAGGCATCTGCCGTGGGGAGTGGGAAGCAGAGGTGGGGGTGGGCAGTGGGTGAGTTTGAGGGAAGGGGTAGTGTCCAGACTTATTAAGACAAAAAAGTTGGGATAGACCCAAGCTCTGGCTGACAAGGATGCTTCAAACCACCCCTTACCTTCTACGCTGTCCCTGGAACTGACTATCTTTACGATATTACTTCTTTGAGAATCTGTCCAATATCCGAGTTAACTTGGGAATGGGATGGTGATTGTGTGGTTTGGAGACACATAGGCACATGGGCACAGATGCACACACACACACACTCTAAAAAGTTTCCATTGCTTCCTTGCTCTAGGCAAATATAATAGGTAAACATTCTGATTTGTCATCAAGGTAAGCTAGGAAATGTTGATCTATTCATTTATTCATTCATCAACTAACATATTTATAGAGCATCTGCAATGTGGCAAGTGCTGTTCTAAGTGCTGACGATACAAGTAGTCAATAAAATAGACCAAAAAATCTCGACTGTAACGGAACTTAGCTTCAATGGTAGAACTATAAAGTAAGTGAGACAAAATGTAAATTTTACAGTACATTAGCAAAAGTGATCAAGAGAACAGCGTATTGTAAAGAAGAAGATGTGATTTGTGAAGGGGGGGGTGTTGGAAATTTTACATGGGGTGGCTATGGCAGGTCTGCTGAGGGCATGGTTTTTATTACAAATCTAAAAGAAGTATGGGAGCTGGGTATCTGAATACATTTTGGTTTTATATCTGGGGATAAGGGACTTCCAAGAGAAAATGGTCAGTGCAAAGGCCCTGAGATAGTATATGCAATGCATTCCAAGAATGAGTGGCTGGAGCAGTGAGTGGTGAACCAAAGTGGGGTGAGGAGGGGGTTAGGCCAAAGAGTCCAAGGGTACAGGGAGAGAGGAGAGTGCCTGAGTGGGGCCCTGAAAGTCAGCATAAGCAGCTTGTCTTTTACTCTGAGGGAGAGAGGATACACTGGAGGGTTAACAGATGGAGTTTCTCCTTTTTATAAAAGTTCATGTAAATGTACAACAGTAAACATATCATTTTGATTATACATGATTTTTACAGGGGCGAGTTTATTGCAGGAGACATAGTGCTTTATGGAGGTCTTAGTTTTCTTTCTGTGGTTAAAAGAATCACACCTTTCATGTGAAAGGCTCTGAATTATTTGCAGCTACAGGTTCTAATTGAGTCAGGGTTTTCTCATGGTTTGAAAGATAATAATTAGCAGGGATAAGGGAGACCCAGGCAACGGGAGAGGAAAAGGGAAAGTAAACCAACTCCATGAGGGTAGATGCCCTTTGGCACTTTTCAAAGAGTCAGGCTTGCTCTGTCATTTTTGACCCTTGCTTCTAAACAGGCCAAATTCCAAAGGGCTTCCAGAACTCCTAACACTTTTCTCCCTAGAAACAATGTTATCAGTGATGTTAAGGTTTCCAGGTTACTCACAGAGCCATTTATAAAACCAAAATGTAGCTGATGAACTCGACTCAGGTATCAAAAAGTAGAAGAAAACTTTATTCTTGGAATACAGTACATAATTAGACAAAACAGAAAACCACAAAGATGAATCTAAAAAGATGTTCACTTATTTCTAATGAGTATTTTATGAAACCAGTGCTAGTGAAGACACTTTGCTCCTTTTCCTCCAGCATATTCAACCCTCTTTCCTGGCTTTTCCCTGCAGGCTGAAAAATGTATTACTAATCTCATCAAATAAAACAAAACCCAAAACCTTTTTTTTTTTTTTTTTTTAACCTCATGCCCATATTATCCTCCACAATCATGCCGGTCTCTGCTCCATATTACAGGAAAACACCTCAAAGGAGTACTTTGAGTTGTTCCATGTACTTCTCATGCTCCATGATCCTTCAACCCACCAGGCAAGATGTTTGTTCCCACTACTCCACTGAGACCACTTTCTGTCTTCCCTGAGAACATCAATGGCTTCGTCCTTGCCAAAGCCAATGGACAACTCTCTATCCTTACCCTACTTGAGTTTTCAGCAGCAAGTAGCATCGACAGATTCTCGCTTCTTGAGTGGGCCTCATCCCGGGTTTCCATACTGTCATCTGCACCTGGTTCCTACCTTCCTAACTGTGCTCTCGGTCTCCTAAGCTCACCTTCCTCTTCACCTCTCCAGAACTCAAGGGCCTCCATCCCTGGACCCCTCCTCTTCTCTAACTATAACTTCTCACTAACTTCTAAATAAGTTATAACTACCACTTCTAACTAACTTATTTTCCTGGGTGATCTCATCCATGGTTTCAAATACTAGGTGCAGGCAGACAACTCTGAAGTCTGTAATCCGTAGTCTGGCCTCTTTGTGTACCCAACACATCTGAAATCAAATTTACCTTACTCAAAACTACTGCTCCCAACTTCCAATGTGTCTGCACCCCTACTCCCAAAGTCTTCCGTATCTCAAAGTATGACTCTACATTAACCGTCCTAATTTCCTCCTTCCTTCTTGCCTCCGATGTAATCCATTAAGAAGTCCTTTTGCCTAAAGCCCCCAAATATACCTTGAACCCAATCACTACTGAGCAACTGCAGTAAGATAACCTTGGACCAAGCTGCCATCATCTCTTTCCTGCAACAGTCACCTCCCGGGTCGCTCTGCCTTCCCTCATGCCCTGCTAGGCTCCATCCTGCACACCCCAGCAACAGCAATCTTTCTCCAGTGTACAGCAGATTCTGTCACATTCCTGCTTAAAGCCAGCACTGATAGCTTCCCAGGGAACTTAGAATAAAATTCAAATTTGTTCCCTCGGCCTAGAAGCCCTCATGTGATCTGGCTCCTCCTCTTCATTACATCCAAAGATAGGACTCACAAATGCACCAAGCTTCTTCCCACTTCCTAGGTCCTCACACTGTGCCTCCTTTCTGGAATGCTTCTGCCCATGTCTCCCCCTCGGCTGCCCGTTTCTCATGAGTCAGATGTTGGTTGGAATGGCACCTCCTCAGGGATTTCCTCTTAGACCCTGGCCCAATTACATTCCACTATATGATTTTCCTCATGGCGTCGATCAGTCAACACATTGTCTTTCAACAGTCTGTCTTTCCCTCAACACAATCAGCTCCTTGAGCACAGGTGTGCTGTTTGCTTTTGTTCTGAGCCATATCCTCCCAGTGCCTAGATCACTGCTGATGTGGTCCTGGATCAACCAAGCATAGGAGGACAAAATGGAACTGATTATTCTATGCTGTCTCCTGGGGACTGTGTAGTACTTCCAAGGACTTTAGTTCAATGGTTTTATTTGGTCACAGACCCACTTGAGAACCTGACAGAAACTTAAGTCTATCTCACCATCAGAAAAAAGATATACAAACAATATTTTACACAATATTTCCAGGGACTCACTGATCCCCTGAATCCTGTCCATAAGGCACAGGTTAAGGGCAGCTGCTTCTGAGTTTTATAACACCACTTTAGTTTCACTTTGTGTGTGTGTGTGTGTGTGTGTGTGTGTGTGTGTGAGAGAGAGAGAGACGGAGTCTTGCTCTGTTGCCCAGGCTGGAGTGCAGTGGGCTGATCTCAGCTCACTGCAACCTTCGCCTCCTGGGTTCAAGCAATTCTCATGCCCCAGCCTCCTGAACAGCTGGGACTACAGGTATGCACCACCATTCCTGGCTAATTTTTGTATTTTTAGTAGAGACTGAGTTTCATCATGTTGGTCAGGCTGGTCTCGAATTCCTGATCTCAAGTGATCTGCCTGCCTTGGTCTCCCAGAGTGCTGGGATTACAGGTGAGCCACCACACCTGGTAGTTTCACTTTTATACTGACTTTGTTTCCTAATTTGGGAATCAGTATTATACTCAATTCAGTTGCTTTCTTCTTGCTTGCTAGTAACAGAACAAAGAGAAAGGGGAGGGAGGGAGGGAGGGAGGAAAGCTCTCCTGGATGAATGAACAAGAAGGAAAACATAAAGGTTTAAAAGAGGATCGGTGTGTATGGGACACATTAAAAGATGTGACACGGCCGGGCGCGGTGGCTCAAGCCTGTAATCCCAGCACTTTGGGAGGCCGAGACGGGCGGATCACGAGGTCAGGAGATCGAGACCATCCTGGCTAACACGGTGAAACCCCGTCTCTACTAAAAAATACAAAAAACTAGCCGGGCGAGGTGGCGGGCGCCTGTAGTCCCAGCTACTCAGGAGGCTGAGGCAGGAGAATGGCGTAAACCTGGGAGGCGGAGCTTGCAGTGAGCTGAGATTCGGCCACTGCACTCCAGCCCGGGCTACAGAGCGAGACTCCGTCTCAAAAAAAAATAAAAATAAAAAAAATAAAAAAAAAAAAGAAAGATGTGACACACATCTCATTGCCTGATGTGGAATTTTACTGGGTGTGATCTGCAACAGGCAGATCACTGGGTGATCTTTCACTGGGTGAAATTTACTGGGTGTGATCTGGGAAGGGGAGTCTTTAGCAAAGATTTTGAAGTATAGCAGTTAATACTAGGGAGTTTATGATTTTCAACAAGAATTATACGAAACTAGGCAGCTTTGGGGTAGAAAATGAACAGCATTTAAAACCTTTGCCAGATATCAGACTGGACACTGGGAATATAAGGCAGAGGAAAAGGAAACACCCCAGTCCTGAGAGAGCTCTTTACATGGAAGAGACAAACAAGCAAAATCATTATGGATGTTACGGGGAAAGTGATGACAGAAATAAACAGGGTGCTGCGAAAGGGAGTCACACAGGAAGCACTTACTTTAAATAGCATGGTCAGGAAAGGCCATTCTCAGGAAGTGGCATTTAAAGGAAGACATGAAAGATGAGAGGGCACCAACCAGCCAGCAGAAGGAGAAAGCCAGGTGTTCCAGATGAAGGGGTTGGTGAGTGGATGGGGGACACATCAAGTGCAAAGACCAGAGGGAGAGGCTGGGTGTGCTGGAGGAGCTGAAAGGTGGCAACCATGTTTGAAGCTTAGTAAGTGGGTGTGGGGACATCAGTGGAAAAGAAAGTCTATCCTCTGGAGAACTCTCAAACCCATTAATAACAACTGATCCTAGAAAAGTGTCAATAAAGAGCTTTGAGAGGTAGTCAGTGTGCGTCTGCATCTCCCCCTTTCCTTTTCCACTTTCTCTATGCTTTTCTGGGAATTAGGACCTAAAGGATAAGCAGAGGGCCTCCCTTCCTGTTAATGTTCTTTTTCTTTTCTTTTATTTTCTAATTTTTATTTTATTTATTTGTTTGTTTTTTTTTTTTTTTGAGACGGAGTTTCACTCTTGTTGCCCATGCTGGAGTACAATGACAGGATCTCGGCTCACTGCAACCTCCGCCTCCCAGGTTCAAGCAATTCTCCTGCCTTAGCCTCCTTAGCAGCTGGGATTACAGGCATGTGCCACCACACCCAGCTAATTTTGTATTTTCAGTAGAGACGGGGTTTCTCCATGTTGGTCAGGCTGGTTTGAACTCCCAACCTCAGGTAATCCACCCACCTCAGCCTCCCAAAGTGCTGGGATTACAGGCACGAGCCACCACACCCGGCCTATTTTTATTTTTTGGAGACAGAGTCTTGCTCTGTCATTTAGGCTGAAGTGCAGTGGCGCAATCTCAGTTCACTGCAACCTCCACCTCCCAGGTTCATGCAATTCTCATGTCTCAGCCTCCAGAGTAGCTAGCACTACAGGTGTGCGTCACCGCACCTGGCTTTTTTTTTTTTTTTTGTATTTTAGTAGAGACAGGGTTTCGCCACATGGGCCAGGCTGGTCTCAAACTCCTGACGTCAGGCAATCTGCCTGCCTTGGCCTCCCAAAGTGCTGGGATTATAGGCGTGGGTCACTGCACCTGGCCCTGTTCATGTTCTTATGCAGAATCTCTGCTTCCACTGGATCCGGGGAAGCAGGACCTCACTCCATTCACCCAGATTGTGGATCCCTCCCTCCCTACTGTTTCCAGTGAAGTGGTGATACTGTGCTCCAATTATATCACAAAAACAGAATGAGCTGACTTTCAGTTTCAAATGTTTTATCTTACAGAGTTGTAGTTTCTGTTACCTTTTGTTGGTTAATTGTTGAGATTGTCTGGAGTCCACATTTGTGAGTACTCACATGTAAATGCACACATATTCCTTAATCTCTAAACAAAAGGTTTCATTTGGCAGGAAGAGTATCCAATCTATTATCCATGCTTATGCCCTTCCCATTCTTAATCTGAAACCAGTGGCTTGTTAACAAAACCTTAAACACAGCTAAGGAACAGGACCATGCGGGTGCCAGCATCTTCAGCCTCAACTCACAAATCCAGACTTTCCACCCTCAGTCCAACATCAGGGATGTCTTTTCTGGAAGGGTGCCAATCGGCTACATCAACTGCAAAATGGCAGCATTTCCAGTAAAGGACATAAGAGGTCAAAGTTACTCTCAACAATAACGATAATTAAACTTTATAAGCTTTACTGCCTACACATCTCATCTCATTTAATTCTAAGAACTGTTCTAACATGCGTTATTATCCCTATGTTATGAAAAAGAAACCAAGGCTCAGAGAATTTGGATGATTTGCTTGTAGTCATACAACTGCCAAGCGACAGACTGGAGCCAAATCCTGTTTGATTTCCATGACACGGCATTAGAGAAGTGAACACCTCCAGGTCACTATGCCAACAGATGACACTAAGACACGTAGTGGGCCAGGGCCATTCACAGGTTATCCCACAGTCCTTTAGCTCCTTCTAATACTTTTGGGTTTGGTCCAATTGAGATACAGTCATTTACCAAATTCCACACTATAGATGCTCCTCCTATATTTGCAGTGACTGTTCTCTTTAAAATATCAGCTGGATATTGACTTGTGTGTGCCAGGCATTGTGCTGGGGAAACAGTGGTATGTCAAAGAGAAGATGTCTCTCTCTACCCCCTCATGGAGCTTATAATTGGGTATATGTGGGGGTATCAAGCAGTCAAATAAAAAACAAATACATTTAACCGCAATCCATGATACATGCCATGAAAGAAAAAAAATAGTAAACCGTGAGGACATATTATAGGGAAGAAGAGAAGGAAATTGTTGTCCACAAAGTCAGAAAAGTCTGTACTGGGGCTGCCTGTATAGGAATGCTGTGCATTGCTGAAAGCTGACAATTTTGGTGAAAATTTTGAAACTTGTCCCTAGATGTAGCTTTCTAAATAGCAAAACCTAGATTACCCCATAAAACCCCATCCCACACACCCCTGGCTGAGAACAACAGCCACGGCCGGGTGCGGTGGCTCATGCCTGTAATACCAGCACTTTGGGAGGCCGAGGTGGGCAGATCATGAGGTCAGGATATCGAGACCATCCTGGCTAACACGGTGAAACCCCGTCTCTACTAAAAATACACACAAAAAAACTAGCCTGGCGAGGTGGCGGGCGCCTGTAGTACCAGCTACTTGGGAGGCTGAGGCAGGAGAATGGCGTGAACCCAGGAGGCGGAGCTTGCAGTGAGCTGAGATGGCGCCACTGCACTCCAGCCTAGGAGACAGAGCGAGACTCCGTCTCCAAAGAAAAAAAAAGAACAACAGCCACGAAAATTTCTGTGTCATTGTCTCCAAAGCCATAAGGAGTAGCAGCAGATGGCAAGGCTCGACATGTATTTCAGGGAACAGTCTGAAGTGAGGCTATCCTGCCTCTTTGGTCATGACCATAAATCTAGTTATTTAGAGGAAAACAGGAAAAAATCCAAAGAAGCAAATCCATGCAATTGGGTCTTTATTTATTTATTAATTCACTACTTTTTTTTGGAGACAGGGTCTCACTGTCGCCCAGCAGGAGTGCAGTGACACAATCACTTTAAAAAGTTAAAGCTCGTTGAAACTTTAAACTCCTGGGCTCAAGCAATCCTCCCGCTCCAGCCTCCCCAGTAGCTGGGATGTGCCATCATGCCTCTAATTTTTATTTTTATTTTTATTTATTTATTTTTGAGATGAAGTCTCGCTGTGTCACCCAGGCTGGAGTACAGTGGCATGATCTCGGCAAACTGTAACTTCTGCCTCCCGGGTTCAAGTGAGTCTCCTGTCTCAGCCTCCCAAGTAGCTGGGACTACAGGTGTGTACCACCACACCCAGCTAATTTTTGTATTTTTAGTAGAGATGGGGTTTTGCCATGTTGGCCAGGCTGGTCTTGAACTCCTCACCTCAGATGATCCACCTGCCTTGGCCTCCCAAAGGGCTGGGAATATGGGCATGAGCCACCACCCCTGGCCTATGCTTGACTAATTTTTAAATTTTTTTGAAGAGACAGGGTCTTGCTTTGCTGCCCAGTTGGGTTTTGAACTCCTGGCCTCAAGCAATCCTCTCGCCTCGGCCTCCAAAAGTGCTGGAATATTACAGATGTGAGCAAGTACACCTGGCCTTGGTCTTTTGAAAAACAGAAAATTAAAGGAGATTTAAAAGAACATGACTGGCTTTGAGGATCTATATTTTATTAAGGGTGCTGTAGAGGCACAGAGAGAATTCAAATGTTTATTTTTGCAGCTGCACTATTATCTCTATTAAGATGAATGGGGAATGAAAAAAATGTTTCAATGCTACTCTTTGACTTTTTCCAATGGGAGTCCGGCTCCAAGGACATCCCATTGGAAATTGAGTGTGTCTACCACAGGGTGAGATAATGAGGGAGAGGGACAGGTGGCTGGGGTGAGGAGAGGGAAGTGTAATTGGGGAGAAGGAAGGGATTGGAGAGGAAACTTATAAGTGCTCATCACCAGCAGCCCCTAGGCAGACTGTGACTTCAGCCAACAGTTGGGGACTCTGATCTCACTCCACTTCCTGCACCCAAAGTTTTCCCACTGGCCCCGGTCATGCAGCACTCATGTTGTAGGGCACACTGCAGGGCAGAGGAGAGAACACTGGAACAGAACAGAAGCTTGGGGCTGAGCCCCCGCATCTGTCACCACATTGACTTTGGCCAAATCACTTCCTGATTGTGGCTCTCAGATTACTCTCCTGCTCACTGAGCAGGCTGCCACCCCAGCGGTCCTCTAAGAACCTTCCAAGTATGAATGTTTTGTAAAACTATATCCCTAGATCTCCCACTGAATTCCTTCTCAAAAGAAAATTCATTTGCCTTGTGAATTTGACTCTTGATCCCTCTGTCCCCTACTGGGGACAGACCTTGAATTTACTGCAGACTTTCTAAGGGCCGGGCATTGTATGAAATGCTGTAAATACCTTTTCCCACAGGACCCTTCCTACAGCCCCATGAGGTCGTAGTTTCTCTTGTAAGAAAACCTGTTCTATACCTAGCTTTGGTATTTCATTGTTTCCCTTCTGAGTTTATAGGGACTATAAAATAGGTTCACAAAACCTTTCCCAACCTCTGAACCACAATCTTGTCTACAATGAAAGGAAAAAAAAAAAAAGTTTGGCAAAGAGCCCAACTCATTCTAGGTATTTGCCTAGCGGGAAGGCTAGCTGAAAAAGTTATAGACTGGTTAAGAATTAAACTCCTTCCATTTGATCATTAGTCTCTAAGAGAAAAACTGTTTTGAATGGAAGAAGAGAAGTTAAATCGAGTGACTGGCACACAGAAAGTGCTTACAAATTTTGCTGTTGGTTCTGAAAACCAACAGCACGCCAGAGACTCTACTAACTTTGTATACAACATTGGTATCAAAACTCACAATATCCCAGTATGATAGATTTTATTATCTCTCATGTACAGATGATCTACAGCTCAGAGGTTAAGTAACTTGCTCAAGGTCACATAGCTAAAAAATGCTAAAGCCAAAATCTGGACCTAGGTCCACGTTATTCATAAATCGGTGTCCTTCTAGGGCTTTCTTAAGTTCCCATTTATCGAGTTTTTATCATGATGGTTACCGTGCTGAATTTTCTGGTCTTATTTCATCCTTCTGACATTCCCTATGCAGTAGGTATAATCATCCCAAGTTTATATGAAGAAATTGGGGAGCAGTGGGTTAAGTGAGATGCCCAAGGCCACACTGCTGGTAAGCCCTTAGGCTTCTGATTTCAAAGCCCATACTTAAAACTACTCTTTATCACCTCTAGATTTTTGCCTTGAGACTGGTAATTGGCATATTGGGGATGATTTTCTTGACTTTACAGCCAGCCACTTCACTGGTTTGAGTATTAAGAGTGTATTGACAACAACCCTATCCCCTGGTCACCCTTTTTCCCCCTTTCTTTTTTTTTTTTGTTTTGTTGTGTTTTGTTTTTGAGATGGAGTCTTACTTTGTTGCCCAGGCTGGAGTGCAGTGGCATAATATCGGCTCACTGCAACCTCTGCCTCCCGGGTTCAAGTGATTCTTCTGCCTCAGCCTCCCGAGTAGCTGGGATTACAGGCATGTGCCACTGTGCCCGGCTAATTTTTGTATTTTTAGTAAAGATTGGTTTTCGCCACGTTGGCCAGGCTAGTCTTGAACTCCTGACTCAGGTGATCCACCTGCCTTGGCCTCCCAAAGTTCTGGGATTACAGGTTTGAGCCACTGTGCCCAGCCATGAGTGGATGATTCTATCAGTAGGCACCATCATGGTATTAGGTTGGTGCAAAAGTAATTGCAGTTTTCACAATTAAGAGTAATGGCAAAAACCACAATTACTTTTGCACCAGTCTAATGGTTTCAAGTTCTATATTTTTGCTATCAAGTTTGCTATATTTTTGCTTATCAAGTTCTATATTTTAGAGAGAAAGATAAATGCTCTCATTCAATTCAGAGCACAATGCAAACTGATGCTACATTTGTAGGTTCAGCTGCAGGGAGCTAGCTGGACCTAGACAGAAACTCCATTCTTCAGCCAACTTTCTTCCAAACACCGTACCAGGAACAATGGAGTATGGAGAGAAAAAGTATGTGAATGGTTCAGGGTAGCCCCATCACCAGTGCCAGAAGATACTCGAGACTGTGCTCCTCTGTAGTGCATCAAGGGTATCATCTGCACACACAAATGTCAGAATTATAAGGAAAATATAGAATACGAGTTTTATTGGCAGCCCACACTAGTGTGCATACATTAGGTCTAAGAATGGTCTTTGCATTTTTGTTTATAAGAACAAAAGAAGTGAAACACCCTAAATATCCACCAGTAGGAAGAGAGTTAATCAAATTATGGCTCCTCCATAGAATGGAATATTGTGTGTGACCATTAAGAATGATGTTAATGAATCCTGATAAAGAAAGATGCTCATGCTGTACTATAAAGTTACAAAATTAGATTACAAAACATCTCTCATTTTTTAGAGGCTGTATAATGTAATTAAAATCAAAGACTATAGAGTCACACTGTCTAGCTACAAATCCTGGCTCTGTCACTTTTAGCTGTGTGACTTTGGACACGTTGCTTAAGCGATGTGTGTCTGTTTCATCACCTGTACAATGAGTTCTTACTCCCAGAGGTGCTGTAAACACCAAATGAATCAATACATGTAAAGAATTTAGACTAGTGTGTGACTCATAGCAAGCAAGTATTCAAGACATGTTTGGTCTTTCAAAAAACAAAATGTCTAAGTGCTTACATGATTAAAAAACACCTGGAAAGCACCACAGTGTTAATGATAGATTTCTCTGTGTCATACAACATTACAACCTTTTTCTTTTACTCCTATTGTTTGCTTATCTGCATTTTCAATATTTTTTCCAAAATTAAACATGGGCTAAAAAAAAAAACCAAAGAAAATCACATTTAATATTTTTAAATCCCAATCTTTTATCAGAAACAGAAACCTCACCAAAACTCATTTTTTAAAAAAGCTGTGGGTCAGGCCAGGTAATTACAAAACCTGGAGTCTGGAGAAAGCGCGTTGTGTTTCCTGGTCGTTTCTAGTTTGATGGCCTAATAGCAAGAAAGAATTTGCACCCCAGCACCTTGATCCTGAAGATGCATAGGCAGGGCTGGGGAGAGGAAGAGACTAGAGAGATGGGAAAGCCTGATTTCATTCCTAGCTATCCACTTAGTTTAAAATGTCAGGAAGTTTAGCGGATTAAGGGTATTACAGTCACTATTCATAAAGGTGTTTTGTTAGAACTTCTAAATAGCAATCTGATGAAATAAGCCTTGCACAGGCTTAAATGAAAGCCTGTTACAGTACTTAACGTTTCCTAGAGAAGGAAAAAGACCCCCAGGTATTAGTTTACCTAAAGAGCAGCTGCCTGGAAGACACTGTAATGTATCCTAAGTAGCCAATGCTATAAAATAGATAACCAGTCACAGAACTAGGAGGTTTGAGCCCAGATCACCCGGTGGTAGAACTGCAATTAGCAGTAATGAGAGGCATGTCTACATTTTGATAAGAGCCACAGCTGTACATATATTATAGACTTGGGTCCTTTCTAAAAAATTCAAGGACATTTAAAGCTGTTGGAATCCAAGAGGCAGAGAGGCGTGTTTGAATTTCAAAATTCACAAATTAAAAAAAAAGTAGTGGGGGGCTGTTATGCTTATCTCACAAATGCATCTGGATGGGACAGTATGTCAAACTCCAGGGAGAAAAGGAGACTTACAATTATTAAGCCCCTATTTGCACAGCAGACACAGTGCTATTTAAGCCAATCAACCTAAGTGTTCTCGTTTGCAGTCTTGATCCGCAGGGGCAGACAATCTTATAAATGAGTCTCTAAATCAAAGGTCGGCAAAACAAATTCCATTTTCCCCCCGTCCTTCTTATGAGATCATAGAAGGATCTCAAGAAAAAAGACATCTTCACAATTAGGGGGAAGATGGGTCAGGATGAGAAGTCTTACAGAATGGAAGGGGGTGGGGTTTGAGAGAAGCGGGCTTGGGAGTGAATTCTGGCTTCACTAATAAGCTGAGCTATACAGACTGGAGCTAGTCTACCTGCCTGAGCAGTTTCCTCATTTGGCTTGGGTAATGAGGAAACACTGGTGAACAAGATAGGTTCTCACTCTCAAGATGCTTAGAGTATAGATGAGATGACAGGCTAGTAGTGGACATTTATAATATGATGTATTTGGTGCTATGATAAGGAAAAATTCAGGCTATCACGGGAGCAAACAGGAGGGACACCCAATCTGGTCTTCGGCGTGGGGTAGAGAAGGCTTCCTAGAGGAGGTGACATTTAACGTGAGCCCTGAAGGGATGGGGTAAGGGTGAAGACAATGTCTCTGCAAAGGTTGAAAGGCAAGAAAAAGGATGGTTTGGGGCCTGGGGGAAGCAAGTAATTCAGTGTGGTTGAAGAGAAGGAGGGGAAGAATAGCAGGAGCCAGATCTCATAGTAAGCCCAGTAACATTTGAACTTTATCCAAGGGGGATGGGAAGCTCATAGACAGGCATTTACTGCTTTTGGGAAAGCCATGGGTAGCAGAGATGCAGACATACCAAAGGAAAATTACTCCAGCTCTGCTTCCTAACTCAGAAATCGCACGACGTTGTTTGCATTTTATCTAATTTCTCTGACAAAGTCAACGTTTTAAAAATTATGATGTCCACCCCATGGAAAGCTGTAAATCACAACACTATGTCACAGCTCATTTGTCACAGGTTCTAGAGCCTCGTTCAGACACCATTGAGTTCAACGAGCACCTGCCTCCGTGCATTTCATTTTGGATAGTCAAATCTCAAATTTCATACAGGGTTGGTTATCTAGTAAACTGGAGTCACTCTAGACACTCAGAGCTGAAAAGAAAATTAGGGGCCATTTGGCTTAAATCCAAATTTGAGTAAGTAAGCTCAGGGGGAAAGTACCTTGCTTGAGGTCACAGAGTTTAGGGGTAGACCCAAGGTTAAACCTCAGACCTCCAACATCCAACCTACGCTTTTTTGTTTTGTACCTTCCTCTCTCCCCGTTACAGACTAGGAATTCCAAATTCCTATCCCAAGGTCAGGGAGGTCTCACTGACGCCTGTGTAGCCATGTGGGGAGGGGAAGTCTCATTTGCCGGTAAGCACTACAGGAAGTGATGGTTGAACAGGATGGGACTGATAAGAAGGAAAAGTAGTTACAGTGATCTTATTCATTAAAAAAAAAAAAAAAGCAGCAACAATACAGCAATCGAGGAAAATAATCAATTCTATTTAAGCAAAGCACTTTAAAGTAATGTTTCCAGCATTATCCTATTTCAAAACATTTATCAGATGCCAGGGAAATTAAGCATGTGCAAGTACCCACATAACTCTGTGCAAACTAGCAAAACAAGCAGGCGGGGGAAAAAAAAAAGGTCTGAAGAACTTCTGTTTTCAACTGCCAAGTGGATCAAAGACACAAGCAACAGAAAAAGAAATACACAAGTCTAAATTTAGTCATCTCTCATACTGGTTAAGTCCTTTTCCAAAGTCTGTTGGCTGTTGCCTGGACACAGCTTTGGTGTGAATGACTTTCATCTGAGCCTCTATCCTAAGGGTCAAGCTTAAGATGCTGATGGCAAGCATGCTTGTTTGCGTCCCCGAAGTCTCTGGCTGTTAGCAGGCAGGAAAAGCTCTCTGGAAGGTTTTGGACCTCAAGAAGTAGCTGAAAAGAGTCAAAGTGATAGAGAAAAGACAGAGAAGACAACAGGCATTCATACACATACACTGATTTAAACTTTTTTTTTTTGAGACAGTCTCACTTTTTCACCTAGGCTGGAGTGCAATGGTGCAATCTTGGCTCACTGCACCCTCCGCCTCCTGGATTCTCCTGCCTCAACCTCTTGAGTAGCTGGGATTACAGGCACATGCTACCACACTTGGCTAATTTTTGTGTTTTTGGTAGAGATGGGGTTTCACCATGTTGGCCAGACTGGTCTTGAACTCCTGACCTCAGGTGATCTGACCGCCTTGGCCTCCCAAAGTGCTGGGATTACAGGCACGAGCCACCGCGCCCGGCCTTATTTAAACTTAAAATACACAGGCTGAGAGTTCTAAAATATTTGGTTTCTGCAACTTTGCTCGACAAAACAAGGCTCTCTCAATGACCAATCTCACAAGATTTCTGCAAGGGGTAAAGTATGATAATGTTCTCTTCTATAAAAACATTTTTTGTTTTTGTGAATATAAAATATTTTTACAAATCCAAAACAGCATCACAAAGCAAAGGATCTAAAGTATGTGGCTGGGGATAGCAGGCAGTTACTGTGCCGCGGGCTGGTCTTGGAAGATGATTATAGCTGAAGCCCCATAGCGCTGGCAGTTGTGCCTCCTGGTATCACCACTCCATTCTCCCACTGCAGCTGCTGATCAATGGGCTCACACACCAGGCTCAATGGAGACAAATAATTAGTCTGACTTACCTTTCAAAGGAGAACTAATTTCTTCAAGGGCTGGCTTTTGTCCCCCAGCCAACCTGTCAAATCTATCTTCTCCTGGTGACCCGGGTGCACAGCACATGAATACACTGTGCTGGCTAAATTTAGACTTTGAGAGCCTTTCTAACCTGTCATTTCACTCCACAGAAAAGCAGATCAGTTTCTTCAGTGAAAATAATACTGCCAACCCAATCAATGTGGAGAGATGAGGCAAAGCCCCAAGGCCACTCAAGGGTCCTCTCAAAATTGCCCTGCAGCTCCAGGAAAAATTCTGTTCACACATCCTGGGCATATGAACAGGGAGTCTCCTTTTCAAAACTTTTAGGGAAAGCAGTGTACCATTTTACTTAATCACCTAATTCTTCTGTTTCAGAAAATCCTATGGAGTCCTTACTATACCTATAAAACCCTTACCTATAAAATGGGCCCGCACGGTGGCTCAAGCCTGTAATCCTAACACTTTTGAGAGGCCAAGGCTGTGGAGTCCAGAAGTTCAAGACCAGACTGGATGACATGGTGAAACCCTGTCTCTACAAAAAAATACAAAAATTAGCCGGGCATGGTGGTGCACACCTGTAGTCCCAACTACTCTGGAGGCTGAGGTGGGAGGATTGCTTGAGTCTGGGAGGCAGAGGTTGCAGTGAGCTGAGACTGTGCCACTGTACTCCAGCCTAGTTGACAGAGTGAGACACTGTCTCCAAAGGGAAAAAATAAAAATAAAAAGAAGAAAATGATCTTTGGAAACCAGGATCTGGTCTCAGCTCTACCTCTAACTATGTGCAAATTATTTTGCATTTTTGTACCTTGGTCCTCTCTTTTTTTTCTTTTTGAGATAGGGTCTTGCTCTGTTGCCCAGGCTGGAATGCAGTGGTATGATTACAACTGACTGCAGCCTCAACCTCCCAGGCTCAAGTGATCCTCTCATCTCAGCCACCTGACTAGCTAGGACTGCAGGCATGTGCCACTATTCCTGGCTAATTTATGTATTGATTTATTTGAAATGGAATTTTGCTCTTGTTGCCCAGGCTGGAGTGCAATGGCACGATCTTGGCTCACTGCAACCTCTGCCTCCCAGGTTCCAGCGATTCTCCTGCCTCAGCCTCCCAAGTAGCTGGGATTATAGGTACCTGCCACCACGCCTGGCTAATTTTTGTATTTTTTGTAGAGAGAGGGTTTCACCATGTTGGTCAGGATGGTCTTGATCTCTTGGCCTCATGATCCACCCGCCTCGGCCTCCCAAAGTGCTGGGATTATAGGCGTGAGCCACCGTGCCTGGCCACAATTTTTACATTTATTAGAAGGAGGCATGGGTTAAACATTTTTCAGAAGAAACATCTTTGGTGCCTCTGCTATCACCCCCAGGCTGGCATGAACTGTGGAAACCTGGCATTCCAAGGAGACCTTTATCTCCAGAATATAATACTCAGTCTGCTCTGTCTATAATCAAGCCCTAATGATCCCTATGGGAATCTGGACACCCTGAATCATACAACTGAAAGACCTTTGAAAGATCACCTCTGTCTCCTTCTCACCTCACACAGGAACCCCTTCTGTATTATCTGAGATACACAGTTTTCCAGATTCTGAGTGAATATTTCCAGGAACAGGGAGTAACAGGGTCTCGAACTCCTGACCTCAGGTGATCCACCTGCCTCGGCCGCTCAGATGCTGGGATTACAGGCATGAGCCATTGCAGTCAGCTGGTTCCCTCATCTTTAAAATGATGAAATCTCATTGAGTTATCATGAGGACTAAATGAGTCAATTTAGGTAAAGTGGCTCATAGTACATGCTACATACATGTTAGCTGCTGCTGCTGCTATTACTACTACTACTATTATTCTAGCTTACCCAGCTATCCGACCTCAGGCAAGTTCACTTCTCTGAGCCTCATTTCAGTTTTCTGGCATGAAAAGTGAAGGACACAGCAGCCTTGCAGGAGTTCTGCAGGAGGAAGTGAGGTGAAATACTTTGAGCATTCAGCTCACTGCCTGGCACAATGAGGTACGCAGAAATGTTGATTCCCTGTCTCTGTATTCCTCTCCTTATTGAAAATCTCTCTTATTATAGATAGGACTCATTTCTCTCTCTGTTTTTTTTTTTTTTAAAGAATGATTAGGCCGGGCGCAGTGGCTCACGCCTGTAATCCCAGCACTTTGGGAGGCTGAGGCAGATGGATCGCCTGAGGTCAGGAGTTCAAGACCAGCCTGGCCAACATGGTGAAACCCCATCTCTACTAAAAATACAAAAATTAGGCGGGTGTGATGGCAGACACCTATAGTCCCAGCTACTCGGAAGGTTGAGAGAGGAGAATTGCTTGAACCCAGGAGGCAGAGGCTGCAGTGAGCTGAGATCGTGCCACTACACTCCAGTCTGGGTGACAGAGCAAGACTGCATCTCAATACGACCACCACCACCACCACCACCACCAACAACAACAACAACAAAATATATATATATATTTACACATATATGATTAAAACTCAGCAGAATCACTTGGGATTGAAATTGTTCTCAAACATTTATTGAACTTTCATCATGTGGCAATTTCTTCTCAGGCCTTGGCTTTAAAGTGTTAAGACAGACAGAGAGGGTCTTTATTGTCAGAGAGCCTGTGGGTTAGTGAGAAGGAATCAGAAGACACTTCCGTTCCTGCTCTGCCTTGGAGCTGAAACGTCATTCCAAATCAAAGCTATCATTTATTGGGATTATCACAAGTAAGCCTCACAACTCCACCAAGAAGCACTTCTTACTATCTGCATTAATCTACTCTAAGTCATTTACTGGTTAGCAAGTGGCTGAGCTGGGATTTGAGTTGAACCCTATTCTGGAGTTTTTGCTCTTAACCACTGTGCTATACTGCCTTGGGTTCAAAGTCTTGCAGCAAAAGAAGCACTGGAAAAAAGGAATGGCAGACGAGAAACCCTGACTCCCTAAAGCACATCTGGTGGTGTCTGGAACAACAGCCATGGCCAGGTGTCTGGAACAACAGCCATGGCCAGTGCAGTCCATGATGAGGGCTTAATGCTTGTAATGTGAAAAGCAACCCAGTGGATTTAGATGCTATCTTCTTTCAGCACCCCCTTAAGTTACACTAAGGCACTGGGAGGGAGAGGGAATTTATGAGAATGGCAGGACTGAGGCCCTCTTGGAAGGAGGTTCTGAAAAAAGTCACTGTAACCTGATCAGAATACCAAAACCACCCAGCATCAGAGCCCACTGCTTTATGTTCCGTTAGCACCAGGTGGTCACTTCTTCAGTGGCAGCAGAGAGAAGCCAGGCTTCTCTGGCCAGAGCCTTGCAATTGCAATGCCCCTTGGTTCCTAGGGGTGCTGTAAATTCCTTGCCAGTATTGACTGATGGCAGTGGGGAGAGGACAGATCAGGACTTTACATGCCCACTTGACAGAAAGGGAAAATGAAGCACAAAAAAGGTGTGGATTACACAAGAAACATGGGTTCTGAAATTAAAGGTTCCTCCTGAGGATATTTTAGCCTGGCAAGCTTACCACCTTTTGGCATCACAATTCTAACTGTTCTGGTGAACGTACAAAAGAAGCAAATTAAACCTTTTAAGGTGATACGGGCCAGGTGCGGTGGCTCAAGCCTGTAATCCCAGCACTTTGGGAGGCCGAGATGGGCGGATCACGAGGTCAGGAGATCGAGACCATCCTGGCTAACCCGGTGAAACCCCGTCTCTACTAAAATATACAAAAAGCTAGCCGGGCGAGGTGGCGGGTGCCTGTAGTCCCAGCTACTCGGGAGGCTGAGGCAGGAGAATGGCGTAAACCCGGGAGGCAGAGCTTGCAGTGAGCTGAGATCCGGCCACTGCACTCCAGGCTGGGCGACAGAGCGAGACTCCGTCCCAAAAAAAAAAAAAAAGGTGATACGGAGGGGAATGTAGGACCAGTGTAATAACATCTGCTGCTAGGAATTCCAGGTGAGCTTCTGGATGGTCTGGAGGTGTCTCCATCTCTGGAGTTTAAAGACCCCTGGTGTTTGGGAACCAATTTTCAGGAGTTCACCAGCAAGTGAAGTGAACAGGCTTACTCAGACTGGACACAATTTTCCTAAGATGTTTTCTTCTCAAATATTCCTGAACTCACAAGAGCCTTCCATACTGTCTAGTAGCAACTAGAAATAGATAGTGTTATTAGCAATTTGACAAAACCGGAAGCTAGAAAATCTAAATCCAATGAACAGAATAGCTGTTTTTCTTCCTGAAGAATAAGAGCAGCAGATCCTAATAATCCAGGCTAGCAACAAGGAATGGCTTTGTTCTCATCCCCAGCTCTTAGAGGCTGGTGAGGGTCTGCTCCATGCCCACAGCCCTGGTCTGGCCTGTCCAGAACAGTGGGAAGTACACAGGTAGGTGGGTGTGAACCTCACCTTTTCCACCAATAGGGTCCAGTTGCCTCCTTCCTGGAGAGGCAACAGACCAGAGCAGGGGTGATTCTTTTACCTGCTGAACTCAAGTAGAACTAACTTAGAGATGGAGGGAAGAGGGTATGGGTAGAACAAGAGAGGCAGTGTTCCACACTTGGCAGACTGAGTTGTTTACCCCTGGGAGTCGCTCAGTATAATCATTTCAGATAATGAAGAGGGCTTGTATTGCAGGGTCAGAGGACCTGGATTCTGGTTCTGTTTCTAGTCACTTGCTTGCTGTGTGATTTCAGACAAAAGACCTGGTCTCTCTGAATCAGCTGTATCAACTAACTTAAGGGTAGTGGCAATAGGTTTCCCTCATAAATAGATATGCAGATAAAATAGACCCTCAATACAGATGTCATCTGAATCCATCCTGATCAATTGCCAGCTCTCACCAGGTTGTGATGTAAGTTAATGTCCAGCACGTTTAGAGCACCTAGCACAGGGGAGGGGAGGTGCTTGTTATTTTCCACTCTCAGTGACCTCAGAATCCCACTTTTCCCCTCTCTGACTTCCCTCCCAGAGTGCAGGAAAGGTCTGGGTTTGTTTTCTGGGCTCTGCCTGGAGGGCTGGTTGCTTAGGACAGAAAGCATTTCTGTAGCCTCGCTTCCTCTCAGTTGGTGGAACAGCCACTGTCCGCTCTGGTTTACAGCCCATTTATGGTAGGGTACCCTGGTCACTTGGTGTTTGTGTAGTGTTTAATCATTAGGAGGCGGCCAGTTCTAATACTGTGAGCCACAGGGCATCTATGAATAAGTCAGCTATTTGCCTCAGCCTATCAGAGTCTGCTTTTGGAAGGCTTCTCTCCAAGAACACAAGGCTGACCCCTGACACAGAAGCTTCCAGGGGCACTGGGGTAGGTACTTCTGAAGGGCACAGTGAGACACAGCTACCGGAGGCGGCTATTACAGTGGCTTTGAGTATCACAGTGGAGCACCTACTGGCCTAGAAAAAAAGTGGTTGGCCTTCAAAGATAGGATTTCCCAGAGAACAAAACTTCCCAGGCTCAGTCTCTTTTCTCCATCCCTCCCGCACATTCTATCTTCCTTTCCACCAAACCTGGACTGCTATTTCTCTTCCTCACCACCTGTAACTCCCACCTGTTTCCCAAGGTCCAGCTAAAAGCCTATCACCTCCAGGAAGCCTTCCGTCTGACCCATGCTACAGTGCTCTCGTTCTGCCCTCTCGAATCTGAACGCACTGACATCTTCTTGACTGCACTGTCCCTTCCTTTAGTTGCTCATGACCTGATCTTTGAGATATAGAGAGGGCTTTGGGATCTTTGAAAAAGGCTCTACTCCAGGCCCCAGTGTCCCCAAAGCACCTCTCACACAAGGAGTCCCCAGCAAGTATTATGCCTGATGAAAGGTGGTAGGGACTGAATTCCCCTTCCCATGCTCCAAATTCACGTTGAAATCTAGCCCCCAATACGGTAGTGTTTACAGGTGGAGTCTTTGGGAGGTGATTAGCCATGAAGACAGAGCCCTTGTGAGTGAGGTGAGTGCCTAATAAAAAGGATCGCAGAGACCTAGCTTGCCCTCTTTCTGCCATGTGAACGTACAAGCAGAAGTCAGAATTTCTGCAACCCAGAAGAGGGCCTTCATCAGAACTTGACCATGCCGGCATCCTGACCTCGGACTTCCAGCTTCCAGAACTGTGAGAAAGAAGTGCCTGTTGCTTACTGCCACAATGTTTGCTACTTTGTTACAGCAGCCTGAATGGATTAAAACAGGTGGGACAGCCACACCCCCACATCATCTCAGGGAGGCTTGCCCTGATGTTTATTGAAGACGTGCTCTGTGTCACCCACTGTGCTGAGGGCTGAGATAGTCCTGAGAGTGAGAAGAACAACAGCGTGCATAGTGAGAAAACCAAGGCCTCTGGATGGAGAGAGATAATTCATCCATCTAAAACTGGAGTTCATTTCAATAAGCGCTGAATGAGTGCCTACTATGTAGCAGACACCATATTTTTGGGTCCTGGAAACTCAGTGATAGATAAGATAATCCCTGTCTTGAGGCCAAGCAACAGGGAAAATAGGACAAAAAAGGTCAAGATTGGTTAGACTTAAAATAAAGGATTGCACGGGGTCCTTTGGGAGCCCTGAGGAAGGGACTTAACTAAGCCTGAGATGCCTAGGAGTGGGCACTGGAGCTGAATGCAGAAAGAGGATGTGTTAGCCTGGCAAAGAAGGGTCGGGAGAGGGCATTCCAGGGGGCAAAGGCACAGAGGTTTACAACACCCCGGAGCATGGTAGAGACTGCCAAGTGTTTGGTGCAGCTGGCTTAGACGTTGGGGATGAGGCGGGTGTGATAGCAGGGGCCAAGGCTGGAGGGTCATCTCTGAGGTTTGTGCTTTATCCTGTATGTGACACGGAGCCACAAAGGTTTTTCAGCAGGCAGGTGGGACACAGGGTCAGATCTGTATTTCAGGAGGATCACTGTGGCTGTGCTGGGGATGACGTGCTGGGTAACAGGACGGGCACAGCAGGACAGTGGCAGTGAGAGCAGAGAGACAGTGCCAGGAACCGCAGCACACGAGGACGTGCTACACAGCAGTGGATGAGGGAGGGAGAGGAAGCATTCGTCCCAGCTCTCCAGTGGAGCTCAAACCTGAAGTCTCTGAGCTGACCTCTGTGGCACCAGAGAGGCTGGGTCATTAGCATGACAAGTGCTGCTTGTGTACAGAGGCCTCCCTAGCTGACTTCCTGCAGGGACATTCAAGGCCAGGGCTCCCATTAGCTACCCCAGCTTGCTGGCTTTGCTCACTACCCCTTTATTCCAGATCATTAAGAACGCAGCCCTCTGGGAGGTTTCCTTGGGCCCTTTGTTTAAACTGAGAAGCAAGTACATTTAATTGCCTCAGCTAGACACCCTGCTTTACTCTCCCCACACCACCCTCCACACCCCTTCCTGGTCAGTACCCCAGGCCCTCCCCCAGGCAGCTTCATCCCACAGCTTGTGGCCTGAAACATAATAAGTGCATGCTCTGAGGCCCTCCTCAAATTATGGTTCTGATCTTTACTTCCAAAAGCAGAGCTGGAATTATAGCTTGGCTCTATGAGAAGTTCAAATCCACAGGGTCATAAACCCTTTCATGTTCTGTTTCAAGATCTTTGCTGGGGATTTTAACAGGTTTGCACCTCTGATGTTGTTACACAGTGGTTAGTCTGCCAGTTCCAAAGATTAAGACCTCCTGCCAGGATGTGGAGCGTGTTAACTACTTCAGGTTTTGCCAGTTATCCATCAGGGTCTCAGGTCTTAAATATCTTCTGCCTTTTATTCATTGCCAGAGTTCCCAAAGGACAGAAGAAGCCAAGGAATAAGAACTGAGTGAGACCTCCCAAAGCAGATCACAAAAAGAAGAGGACATTGCACCAAGGAGGTGACACAGGCCAGTGGCCACAGTGCTGGACCTGGGACTGAGAGAATCCACATGTATATCCTGGCAGATTTATGCAGAAAGGCACCAGAGAGGCTGGGTCATTCCTCATCTGTGAAATCAGCATTCTGATCATGACTAAATAAAAATTGCTGCCATTGATCAATGGCACTGACTGGGCCAGGCACTGTGCTAACCTCGTGCATGGCACTGTCTCATTTAATCTTAACAGCAGCCCAATGAAGACATGGGGGCTCAGGATGGTTAACTGACCTCTATGTAGCAGCAAAGTCGGCGTCTGAACTTGTAAGAGCATCACATAGGTTAAAATAATTTTTCCTGGCCTGGCGCGGTGCCTCACGCCTATAATCCCAGCACTTTGGGAGGCTGAGGTGGGCTGATCACCTGAGGTGAGGAGTTTGAGACCAGCCCAGTCAACATGGTAAAACCCCATCTCTACTAAAAATACAAAAAATTAGCCCGGCATGGTGGCGGGTGCCTGTAATCCCAGCTACTGGGGAGGCTGAGGCAGGAGAATCGCTTGAATCCAGGAGGCTGAGGTTGCAGTGAGTGTACTTGTGCAAAGCTTCTGATGAAAAAGAAGACCTGGCATGTCCAGGGGACTGGATGAAGGCAGGAGTTGGGGAGGGAAAGTGTGATGAAGTGAGGCTGGAGAGGCACGCAGGGACCGAGATTGTGCCATAGCACTCCAGCCTGGGTGACAAGAGTGAAACTCCATCCAAAAAACCCCCACATTTTTCCAAAGCAACAGTAGACTGGGTTAAACCATTCAGTCTCCCACAAGAAAAGTTCCTGAACATCAATAACCTCATTTTATCGAAGGCAAGTTGGGCCATGGTTCTCTCTCTTTGAGGACTGGCTGAGGACTGAGTGGGAGGGTTCACCAGGTGCCACAACAGCAGGATTGATTTATGCCAGCCATGAGTGGCTTACAGCCAACGGATGCCCCTTTCTAACGGGTCACAGCTCTGTTCTGATTATTGGCTAGTGCCCTATTCTGGTTGGTTGGCACCAGAAGCACACTGGTTTTAAACATTTTGCACATCAGCCCTGCATCACAGTGCCCGGCAGTCATTTATTCCTTCATGGTATATGTAATAAGCACCCTCTCTGGACAGGCACTGTGCTGGGAGAGGGGATTCACCTGCAAACAGAGCTGACCTAGTTTCTCACTTATTGATACTTACAGTCTAGCGGGAAAGACATAACAGGCAAATAAATAAAAATGAACACAAATGAAAGTAAGAGATGTCAAATAAACAGTTTCCAAAAAGAAACTAACAGGTGAAACTTTCTTTAGATCGAATGGTCGGTAGCAGCCTAAGTGGTGAAGTTTGAGTTGAGACCTGAAGGAAGAGAATGAGCCAGGCTTATAAGGAGAAAAGGAGAGAGGTGGGAAGCATAGTCTAGACAGAGGGGACAGTATGTGCAAAGCTTCTGACAAAGGAGAAGATCTGGCACGTCCAGGGGACTGGATGAAGGCAGGAGTCGGGAAGGCAAAGCGTGATGAGGTGAGGCTGGAGAGGCACACAGGGGCCAGAACACACACCACCTCGGAGGCCATGGCAAGGAGTCTGGCATTTATTCTAGGTGCAATGGAAAGGCACTAAGGGAGTGTTTCAGGCAGGGGCAGAGGGGATCTGATGTATATGTTAAGATTACAATAGCTACCGGGGCAGCCTGGTGTCTCTGATACAACACTGGCTTTAGAGCCAGACAGTCCTGGGTTAGAATTCAAGCTCTGCCACTCTCTGCCTATGTAACGCTGAGCAAGTCATATAACACTGAGCCAGGATTCCTTATTTGTGAAATGTGGTTAATTCCTGTTGTGGTGAGTCCTCTGGGAGGTTAAAGCTAATATGTAGAGTACCTGGGAGCCTAGGAGAATACCTAGAACATACCCAGTGCTCAGTGAATGAAAGTTGTTGTTTTTGATGATGAAACTCAGACTAGAACCACAGATCCCGACAAACCGTCGAGAGTCCTATGGTGGAGTTTAAGCAGCCTCCCAAGGAACCTCTGTTTCTGGTGTACCCAGAGCTCTCATGAGTTGCTACCACATTGACAATGGAAAAATGAGCCTATTCTCTCCACAGAACTCTTCCACAAGTTGGAGGGGCCCTGAGGTCCACCATCATTTCCCCACATAGTGCTCCACTAGCTTCTGGTTAGTTGTAGAGCACCCAAAGTTGTTCCTGCACTTACCTTCTAGTGTCCACCTTTGAACCCTATAGGAAGTGACATGACAGACTCCCACCCAGACTACAATGGCCTATGGTTCTGTTCACATCTTCTCTAGGGCTTCAAATACTGCATACTCATAGGTTGCCCACAAGCAATGTCCAGGCAACTCAAATAAGCGGCCAGGGAGAATTTTTTTCATGCCTTGTTGTGCCAGTACAGAAACCGTAGGCTTCTGAGTCTCTCTCTCCAAACCTCAGGGTCAGCTAAAGGAAGAGGTACCAATAGAAATCCTCAAGTTGGAGGTTTGAGCCCACTGAGCCATGCAGCCACCTCATTTCCCTCTGACCCCATATAATCTCCACACAATCCTGCAACATCCCTCAAAATGTCAGGGTCTCTCTTCAGATCTCGTTTCAGGCAATTTTACAGTACTGAGCACCACAGATTAATGAGGGAGATAAATCAAAGAGCACAGCGGATGAGGGAAAATAACAGGACTGCAGCTGAAACACATAAGGCCAGCCACTTCTTCCTGCATTACTGAGACGCAAAACAGCCACAGGGGTCTACAGCAGAGGCTGCTCCTAGAGGAGGCAATGGAAGACAGACTCTGAAGGTCAACTGGTGTGATCAACAAGACAATGGCAACTCTGACGCCTCTGCTGGGGATTCTGGCAATAAAACAGTTAAATGTCCTTAAGAGAAAAATATTATACTCGTAGCTTCAAGCATCCCTAAGATCTTCTTAAGTAAAGGATAGAATTCCCTCAGCAATAGCAGAGCTTGGCCTGAGCCTGAGCCACACTCTTGGGCCTTCTTTTTGCTGAGCGTCCCAGATGGGGAAAATGATACATGGAAGGGGGACTGTCTTAAAGGTCAGAAATCCAGATGCAGTGGCCTTTGCAAGCACCTCAGTTAGTGCCAGGACCTAGGGGATGCTCACCTATTACTCACGCAGGTCTAAACAAGGTTCGCTTTTTGAAAGGATAACAACTGACCCTTTAAACAAAGAGGGAGGCAGCCACCATGATAAAAAGCAAAAGTTTTGTGGCCAGAGAGACTTTAATTCAAATTCTAACTTTGCCCCTTATAGCACTGTGGCTTTGGGGAAGAAATGTCACCTTTCTGAGCCTCATTTTCCTTATTTGTAAACCTATCCTTTCCTTGTGTAACTTATTCCAAGTGCTTATTCATTGCAAGTGCTGTTTTGTCCTTTGGCATGCTGGAGTACCATGCAAAGCCTGTCAACTGCATGAAAAATCACTGCATAGGCGAGTCCCTCCAAATGACCCGGCATTGCCCGTTCTCCAGGCTGACCACTGCCCTGCTCAGGACAGGCAGCACCCCCCCGTTAGTGCTGATTTAGGGACCAAAGTACATCCAAGTCTGATTAAATCCTGAGTCAAAGCACTCAGCAAAATAAATACAATTCAGCTACTTGGAATTTTGTTATCTCAAGGAAAATAAGACTACAATTTCATGAGTGTCATCTCTGAATATAATTTTGGTGAAGCTCCAATTAGAACAAAATCCATTGCAATGTATAATAGCAGGTTTGCTCCACAGCATCAGAAAAGTCCACTCTCCACTGCAGCTGTCCTCTTTGTACTTCTCCTTGGGAAGATTTCATTCTGGCTCTGCAGGCCCAGACATTCTTCTGTACCTACCATCAGCAACAACAGCTATCCACTTCTCTCAAATACTTCGAAGTGCATCACAGCTTAGCCTAGGCTTAGCTTTGAAGTACAGTGAGGATGGACACCTTAAGGTCTTCTCCTCTCTGGAAGAGGTCTGCTGCCTGCAGAAGAGGGGGCCCCTCAGCATGCCAGCTCCAAGAAGCCACTCAGCCTGCTGGAGTTGTACACATAAGAGGCCTTGGGCAAGAACCTCACTCCTAACTGAAATACCATCAAATGAGACACATGTCCTCATTACCATTACAGACAAACAGTTCACAGAGTCCCTGCCCTGCATGGATGAGCTATACCCATGAGTCATTCTGTTAACTCTGCCCTTCAAGTAATAAACAAGAACACTGACTTACAGGAGCTTGAGGACCTTAAAGCTCAGCCGGGCTGACCACACAAATGAACAAATGGAGGTGCAGAGAGGGGAAGCACCTTGCCCAAGGTAATTCACTGGTGACAGAGCCAGGTATAGGACAAGGTCTTTCGGTTCCTACTGCACTCCTTCCCTTATTGCCTGGATAGCATTCATAATCATCACCAAATAAATAATGTGTGCTTTCATCAGAGTTACTTAGAGTTCCCTTTCCAAACCCACAGAGATGACCTTACTCCTGAAGGCTAGAGGACAGAGAGTAGTCACTGGGCTACTAACAATCTCAATTTCCTCATTGGCAAAGTGACAGGGCTACAATTGATGATTCTGAACAAACCCAACCTTGACATTGAAAGCTTCTATTTGGTGTGAACTGGCTGAGGAGAGGCAACCTTGGGAAAACACATTTATATACAAAGTAACCTTGGATAGAAACACTGGTTCACTACAACTCTGGGTATCATAGCTGTCCAGCATGACAAATGCAAAGGTTATAGTGAAACCAGGGACCCTTTTCCATAGGCCACTGTAAGTGCCTTATATTCTGGGCTTATTTCAATCAGAGCTTACATTTCAATAACAGAAATCATTGCTAGGCTGATCTTTCTTTCTTTTTTTTTTTGACAGAGGTTTTTTTGCTCTTGCTGCCCAGGCTGGAGTGCAATAGTGCGATCTTGGCTCACTGCAACCTCCACCTCCTGGTTCAAGTGATTCTCCTGTCTCAGCCTGCTGCGAAGCTGGGATTACAGATGCCCGCCACCAAGCCTGGCTAATTTTTGTATTTTTAGCAGAGACGGGGTTTTGCCATGTTGGCCAGGCTATCCTCGAACTCCTGACCTCAGGTGATCTGCCCACCTCAGTCTCCCAAAGTGCTGGGATTACAGGCATGAGCCACCACGCCTGGCCCTAGGCTGACCTTTCAACATGACAAAAGATACTTAGGGAAACAAAGTGAAAATCCCAAATGGATGATGAGATAAGCAGGACTACTGGACACTTGGGTAATGTTTCTAAAGGATCTTTCACAGCATCACTGGCAGGAAAAGGAAATTGCCTGCATTTTATTAGGATAACAGTAAGTTCCCAGTATAGGACCATATGTAGTCCCCAGAGATGCTTCTGGTCTTCTCTACCCACAAGGCACATAGTCAAAATCTCTATAGCACTTGGTACATCACGTTACAATGGCTTGTTTAGGTCTTTCGCTCTCTACTTGATTGTAAGCTTCTTGAGTACAGGGACTACATCCCACTCATCTTTGGATCCCAAGAGTCTGGTGCATAGTAGGTGCTCAGTAAATTCTAAACAATCACCAGCATTTTCTATGAGCCATTACATATTAAAACATGGTCCAAATACTTTGTTGAAATACAACTGTCTCATAGCATTGAATAAAATTCCTTAACCAACTCAACTATTATGTTCCTTCATCTACCAAGAACACAATTACACCTGCTCACTCTTCCCCACCCAGAAGAGCTACCAGAAGCCATGTGATCAGACTGGGTGGCATAATGCCTGGCATCTGATAGGCATGCAGTAAATACGTGATGAACTGCATGATACGGCATTGGTTAAATAACAGGGGGAGGGGGAAACATCAAGCACAGGCACTCACTTGCACGTGATAAAAGCATGACAGTCATTAGTGCAGTGCACTACATCTTTTCTGTTCTCCTTGCAGGCACATGGTATAACTGTACTTCCCTTCACCTTTGAATTATGTGTAGCCATGTGACTTCCTTTGGCCAAAAATGAGGAAAAGTTATGTGGGTCATTTCCAGACAGAAGCTTTAAGAAACTGCGTGTGGTTCACCATGTTTTCTCCTTGCAATGAAGACTGTCAGTGCTCTAAATGGTAGTTCCTCTGACACTCTGGATCCCAGCGTGAGAATGATGTACAACATAGCCTTCCACTGACCTGTTAGGGCCAAATAGGGTTTTTTGAGAATTGTTTGTTATGCAGTATAACCTATGCTATCCTGACTCATACAAAAACGTTCACAGGTACCTAGATTAAAACACATGAAGTTATTTTCTGTTGCAGGGCACAGATATAGTCAGATTCTGATTCGGGGTTGGGGCCTATGCTTTGGGTTACCAGGGGAGTTGGCATAGAGAAAGGTGACCCATCTTGACCTTTCTCTTTGGCCTCTCATTCTTGCTTTCATATTGCTAGACATCTTTTTTTTTTTTTTTTTTTTTTTTTTTTTGAGGCGGAGTCTCGCTCTGTTGCCCGGACTGGAGTGCAGTGGCCGGATCTCAGCTCACTGCAAGCTCCGCCTCCCGGGTTTACGCCATTCTCCTGCCTCAGCCTCCCGAGTAGCTGGGACTACAGGCGCCCGCCATCTCGCCCGGCTAGTTTTTTGTATTTTTTTTTAGTAGAGACGGGGTTTCACCGTATTAGCCAGGATGGTCTCGATCTCCTGACCTCGTGATCCGCCCGTCTCGGCCTCCCAAAGTGCTGGGATTACAGGCTTGAGCCACCGCGCCCGGCCGCTAGACATCTTTTCCTCCATACTTCGAACAATGATTAAGTTTAAAAAATCACCTTTAAACAACTGTTGAACAGTTACCATTTATAGAAAATGTACTTTAGGCTGGGTGCGATGGCTCACGTCTGTAATCTCAGCACTTTGGGAGGCCAAGTAGGTGGATCACCTGAGAGTTCGAGACCAGCCTGGCCAACATGGCGAAACTCTGTCTTTACTAAAAAAACAAAAAAACAAAAATTAGCTGGGCATGGTGATATGCACCTGTAATTCTAGCTACTCAGGAGGCTGAGGCAGGAGAATCACTTGAACCCGGGAGGCAGAGGTTACAGTGAGCCGAGATCGTGCCACTGCACTCCAGCCTGGGCAACAGAGCGAGACTCCATCTCAAAAAAAAAAAAAATGTACTTCAGGGGCATGACTATACTCTCTCTGACCCTCAGGTGTGCTTTTACATAGTGTAAAAAAGTTATGGAACAAAGTTATGAAGTTGGGCAACACTAGGGAATGGGAGAGTCTCATGAGGCCACCATATGGCTCTTTCCTTTTTAAAGTGAAAACACTGCATGCACAAGAATGGTACTCTGCAGACTACTCCTTCTCCTCTCTTTATAGTCCCCTGGTAGAATTCCTTTGTGGTTTAAGGTACAGATGGTTTACTTCCCATCAGCACCATCCCTTGTTCAGCACTTGGGGCTCCAGTCACTGATCCCGCAGGCAGTGGCACTAGCATAAAAGAGCCTCTTGGGCAAGACCAATGTAGTTATTATTACCCTGCTATTGAGGAAATAGGCCTTTGCCTCTAAGGCTCCTTTTATGAGCTTTAAAATGAAAATGACTTTCACTCTCTCTTACTTTGTTTCTAGTTGTTATACACAACTAGGAGAAGAGGAAAGAGGATGGAAAGAAACCAGTGAAGATCATTAATGCTGGCCACTGTGCTAGAAGCATCTTCTTGTTCCAAGACAACGGGTATAACTCTTGAATGCAGGAATGAAAAATGCTCAGGGGCACTAATGGTATAACAGAAAGTTATAAAGCAGACAAAAGGAGAAGGCAAGGAAAATGAAAGAGGAAGAGAGGGGGAAGGGCTGGGAGTGAGAGGTAAAGAACAAGAGAGAGAGAGTCAGAGAGAGGGTCAACTGATTGACCCTAGCAAGAAAAGGTGAAGACACAATAATATGAGAGAAGTCATGAAGGAAGGAGGGCGAAGCAAAGACAAGTTCATCCTCACTTGGCCCAGTAGGAAGCTCAATGCTGAACTACTGAAAAATGCAACCATGTGAGACCTTATGTTTCATCAATCCATGTTCTCTGTTTTTCCTTTTTGTTGCACATCATATTCAAACTTACATTTCCCCACGGTCCTAATGCTATACTCATTTATTTTATAATTGTTCTCTTATTATATGCAGTTATTATAAGCTGTTATAAAAATAAGAGGGGTTAATTATGAGCTAATTAATTAAATATAAAGAAAAGTGAGTTGCAAAGAGGTAGAGCCTAGATTGCCCTAAGTAGCTTGCAGGACCTAAGAATTAGAGTACTTATCTGGGAGGCTGGGCACAGTGGCTCACACCTGTAATCCCAGCAGTCTGGGAGGCCGAGGCAGGCAGATTACTTGAGCTCAGGAGTTTGAAACCAGCCTGGGCAACATGGTGAAACCCTGTCTCTACAAAAATGCCAAAATTAGCCGGGTGCAGTGGCATGCACCTGTAATCCCAGCTACTTGGGAGGCCGAGACAGGAAAATCACTTGAGCTGGGGCAGAGGTTGCAGTCAGTCAAGATCATGCCATTGCACTCCAGCCTGGGTGATGGGAGTGAAACACTGTACCAAGAAATAAAATAAAAATAAAATAGTTATCTTAGGTGCTTCGCAAAAGCACTTTCACCACCCTCATTCACCTCATTTGATCCTCACAACAGTCCCATGAGACAGTATGAATACTGCCCTCATTTCAGAGACAAAAACCGAAAGTCAGGGGAGTTAAGTGACATGGAGAGTGAGGACTGGAATTGGGGCATGTTTACAACAAAACTCACATCTTTTCTTCATAGCTGCCTTGGCAATATAACTGCGATGGTTTGTATTAGTACTGTCCAAGAGTTTCCTTTTTTTTTTTTTTGTTTTGAGACGGAGTCTCGCTCTGTCGCCCGGGCTGGAGTGCAGTGGCCAGATCTCAGCTCACTGCAAGCTCCGCCCCCCGGGTTTACGCCATTCTCCTGCCTCAGCCTCCTGAGTAGCTGGGACTACAGGCGCCCACCACCTCACCCAGCTAGATTTTTGTATTTTTTAGTAGAGACGGGGTTTCACCGTGGTTGCCAGGATGGTCTCGATCTCCTGACCTCGTGATCCGCCCATCTCGGCCTCCTAAAGTGCTGGGATTACAGGCTTGAGCCACCGTGCCCGGCCGCCAAAAGAGTTTTCTACAGTGTGGGAAATGTTCTGTGTCTAGGAGAGCACTGGCCACATGGGACTTTTGAGTACTGGAGATGAGGCTAGTGTGATTAAGAAACCAAAATTTTAGTTAATTTTCATTAATTTTAAACAGTGGTGGCCATTATAGTAGGCAGCAGAGATCTACATTCTCTCACCTCTACTACATGTATGTAGGGGAGATAAGGTTCACATACTGGCAGCTAGAGATTGTATGAAGTGAGATTAGTGGTCAAAGAGGAGAGATCACCTTTGCTTTACTTGATGATGGTGGGAAGATTAGGAACTGACCGTACATAACAAGTAGAGAGGGGAGGTAGTGGGCGGAGGGGGAAGGTATTTTAGGGTGCCCTTCTTAAACCATGGTCCCAGCTTCTGGAGGCCCTACAGATCCCCAAGCTCTGGGTAGAGAACCTCCAGCAATTGCTTAAGGCGCCATATAGTGGTTAGCCAAGACCAGGAGAGAAAAGTTTTTGAATGACTGCAGAATCTCTGCAGATCTGGTGGCCTCGGAATTCCTAGCTCACTAAAGGGAAGCATCACCCCTGCCCTGTGATCTTGACATTGTAGACTCCTCCCTCAGCTAACACCACAAAAATTGCAATAAGTCAGAATTCACAAATAGGCATCCCTCTTCTAAACTTGCAAGAAGACCAAGGAGGCAACTGGCCCAGCTTTGTGTAAGAAGCGACTTTTTCCTTGAAGTCTGAGAACAGTGACGAGAAAAGGGGTGAGGGCAAACCCACTCGCACGGTCCATGTGTAACAGGTCTGGGAGGGAGACAAGTCAAGAAATATTCCCTTTTTCCTCCTAATACAAATCATTTTGCATTGTCTCTGAAGGATAGAGTTCACCTTTCCAGCCGTTTGGGCATTGCTTGTATTTTCAGTGGCTAGGGGCTCATTTAAAGAGATAATACCGTGGTAAGGACTCAAAATTAGGGAAAATCTACAAGGAGAGCTCCCTAAAAGAAGCAGTATGTTAGGTGATTGGAGGATTTGGGGGTTGTCAGACAGGCCTGGGTTTGATTCCCAGCTTGGACACTCATTAGGTGTGTAACCCTGGGCAAGTTTACTGGCCCTCTCTGAGCACCACTGCTTCAAATCTATGAAGCCAGGATCATCTCTCCTCTCAAAGGGTCAGGTGTAAATGCCATAGTATTTGTAAGGTGCTTGACACAGTTCCTGGCATAGAGCAACTCATCAGGAAATGGCAACTATTACTGGTTTTCTTACCTTCTGATATAAGTTTATATTAGTTTTCTATTGCTGACATAACTTTACATCAGTTTTCTATTGCCATAACAAGTTAATATAAACTTAGTAGCTAAAAACAACAAAAACTGATTAGCTCACAGTTCTGTGAGTCAGAAGCTGACATGGGTCTCGCAGGCTAAAATCATGGGTATGTGCAGGGCTACATTCATTTTTGGAGACTCTAGGAGCATCTGTTCCTACGGCTTTTCCCCTACATAGAGGCCGCCTGCATTCTTGGGCTGTAGCCTTCTTCCTCCATCTTCAAAGCTGGCAATGGCAGGACGAGTCCTTCTCACATCACATCACTCTGACCTCCTCCTCTTGGCCTCCCTCTTTCACATTTGAGGACCTTGTGATTATGTTGGACCCATCTGAATAAGCCAGAGTAATCTCCCTAACTGCCAGCTGATTGGCAGTCTTGATTCCCCTCAGCATGAAACTTAACATATCCACGGATTCTGGAGGTTAGAATGTGGCCATCTTTGGGGATGATTATTACACCTACCACAGGCTTAGAACGAAGCGTGAGGGGAGCAGTCTCTTCCCGTTTTTGCTGCTTCTCTTATGTGGCTCTCAGTAGGGACTATGTCTCAGAGATAACTGGCTTGTTGGGGTCCTACCGCCTGGTAAGGGCGCCAGTTGCATCTGCCAGCTGGGGATCTCTGGCCTGGATTAAACTCTTTCCTCCAGATCAGACCTGAACCCATGAATGCACTGCTTGGTGCCAGAAGGCCTGCTTTGTTCCATACGAATCACAAAGCCAAGCAGTGTCCTGGGCTCTTGGAGTTCTTGTGACACTCCCAGCAAGGAAGGAGGGCTCAGCTTGGCAGGCTGCTCAAATACCAGGTTGCATAGTTACATTCTCACACCATGAGACTCTCCTTGAGAGAGGCCTTGCAATTCAAGCTGAAACAGACGTCTCTGAGTGCCAAGGCCCTGGATGCAGCCTGAAAAGTCTGTCCAGTGACTCTGAATCTTGCACTGAAACAGCAATCTCAATACTTAAAACATTCATAATTTGAAGGGTAATGAAAAACTTGTAAGAAGAAGGGGGAAAAAAAGTCTCTCTATTCTGCTTGGTTTCCTGGCACAAAGGTGGAGGGCGATTTTCATTTTGTTCAAGTCTCAGGCTGACTCTTGACAACACAGCATTTGGTTTTTTTGTCTTTAGAAGGTTTTAAGTAATATAGCCTTATTGCCTAAATTAATAAAAAGCACTGAAGTTCAGTAAGTGTTCTAATGGCTTAGAAGAAAGTTACCAAGTAGTTCCAAAGTTCTCCTCCTGATCTAATGTCACACCAAGCCTGATTTCTGTCCTCCTTGTGCTGTCAATGGCATTTATGTGATCTTGGGATGACATTCAAGAGGAGCGTCTAAATAACTGACCCGAATTATGTGCTCAGCCCATTGTGTGCTAAAACACAGGTGGGTAAAGAAAAGGATGAGGAGGACGGTGTGGCTTTGCAGTCACCAAGAAAGGAACTTAGAAGTGGAAACTTTCCCAGAGCTGATCTTTATGCTTTCAAAGCTCTCAACTTGCTGAAGTTTGGGAATTTTTGATGGGTTCTGAAAGGACAGCAGTGCATGTAGGAACTGGCAGGAGTTCAATGAGCCATTTGACTGTCTGTTAGCCTAGTCTCTTGGCCCTCCTTCCCATATTTCTTCTTCCCAGTCTGCCAGTTTGGAGACCTCCATGCCAAAGCTCCTTTTATCTGTCTGTTATCTGGAGCCTATGATGTGTAATAAGCCACTCCATTTGTCCCTTTTGATCCTCTCTTCTCAGCCACCTGGCTCTAGTCTGCTGGAAGTAGACACTGATCACTATCAGGAAAAACCTGGAGCCCAGGGGTGGCAGCCCTAAAGAGTGACAAGAGATCAAGGGTACACTTTACTATCTTGTTTTCTTAGAAGCTGGCTGGTAACATACCAGACTCACCAACTGACACGGTCTCTATCTCCCAGACTCTGAAGGCATCCATTCCTATCAGTTACTTTTAATAACCCTGAAGCTACCCCAGTCACATTCTGCTGCAAACAGGCAAAGTCTGCCTGGTAGGCCAGCATCCCTTAAGGTCTTTCTCTGGAAGAGCTGTTCCCCCCAGCTGCTTGGCTGTGGTTACTAACAGTGGTCTGCCTTTCTTTCGTTTGCTGAGGTCTAGTCAGGTTTAACCGCTCAGTACTTTTCCTCTTTCCCTTGTAGAACTCATGTGGTCTATTGCTTCTGTGTGAATCGAAAAAGGACTGGGCTATCTTTTTATACAGAACTTCCTGTAAAAACATTAGCTCTAGGACCTTCGATTTTCAGGTTTAAAAGAAAGAATTCGGGTCAGTTATATAATTTAAGTTGTTTAAAGAACATATTTCCAATTACAGGGACAAGAACAGTATTATCCAAATTGCAGCCACTTGCATACTACCTTTGTCTTCTGATGTAACTACATACCATCTGTGTAATATTCTTCCTTGATATTTCACATTAAATTGTCTCAAGTCTACACTATCCTTACCGTAAGTAGCATTTGTAAAATCACAGGTTTGATGTGCTAGTTGTAAGTTTTTAAAAAATATTAAAATTAAGCTGTAATTGTTAAAAAGGAGTATTTTCCTATCTGCCATCTAAAATTATCTCCTATACCACCATGATAGCCTCCCACTTTGGGAAATACTCATTTAGAATATAGATGTTGTAACTACATAAAACTAAATTTGCAATTTACATGAAGAATTTTATAGAAACAAATGTACTATTTCAACTTAGCCAAAGATGAAATATTACTATGGTCAGCTCACAATTAACTTTGGAAATTATAAAAATTTAGCATATTCTAGAATAATGGAAAATATCTCTTTGCCTATAGGCCAGAACTTATGTAAAACAAGGATAAATTTGTAGTCATTTACAAATCCTATGTCTTTAAAAAGCCATCTGAGTTCTTTCTTTAAAACTTTGTCAGTTTTCGGCCGGGCGCGGTGGCTCAAGCCTGTAATCCCAGCACTTTGGGAGGCCGAGACGGGCGGATCACGAGGTAAGGAGATCGAGACCATCCTGGCTAATACGGTGAAACCCCGTCTCTACTAAAAAATACAAAAAACTAGCCGGGCGAGGTGGCGGGCGCCTGTAGTCCCAGCTACTCGGGAGGCTGAGGCAGGAGAATGGCGTAAACCCGGGGGGCGGACCTTGCAGTGAGCTGAGATCTGGCCACTGCACTCCAGCCCGGGCGACAGAGCGAGACTCCGTCTCAAAACAAAACAAAACAAAACAAAAAAACTTTGTCAGTTTTCATTCAGTTTGTTTTTTGTTTTGAGACAGTCTCACTCTGTTGCCCAGGTTGGAATGCAGTGGCTGCAATGGCACAGTCTTGGCTCATTGCAACCTCCGCCTCTGGGTTCAAGCAATTCTCATGCCTCCACCTCCCGAGTAGCTGGGATTACATGTATGCATCACCACAACCGGCTAATTTTTGTATTTTTAGTAGAGACAGGGTTTCACCACGTGGGCCAGACTAGTCTCAAACTCCTGACCTCAGGTGATCTGCCCACCTCGGCCTCTCAAAGTGCTGAGATTACAGGCATGAGCCACCATGCCCGGCCTCATTTAGTTTTAAATAAATGATCATATCGGAGTATTCCATTCTGGAGAGAACCAAAGGACATTGTTGTCCATCTGGTTTAACTATACAGGCTGAACTAAAACAACCTAACAAGTGCTACCTATTTTTCAACCCCACCCCTCAGATCCTCCATCTCCAGAAGCAGAAACAAGCTCAGCTGTGATCTATCATAATTCCATTAATCCTACAATGAAGCATTAAATTAAACTTTCTAGTGGAGATTCTTCTGCTACAAGGACAACTGTATCTTGTGAATCCTGTATTTTATGCAGAGAGATTTACTAAACAACGGATAGAGGAATACAAATAAGCAAAATAATTTGGCAAATTGTGAAATCTCCAGTGGGGGTGTTGTAGTAACTGATTTTTCCTGTTATTATTTACTATAAAGATTTTAGTTACAGAGAGTTTAGTTTCACCTTAGAAACAGCAGTTCTCAGGCTGGGTGCAGTGGCTCACGCCTGTAATCCTAGCACTTTGGGATGCCGAGGCAGGTGGATCACCTGAATTTGAGAGCTCGAGACCAGCCTGGACAACATGGTGAAACCCCATCTCTACTAAAAATTCAAAATTAGCTGGGCATGGTGGTGCACACCTGTAATCCCACCTACTTGGGAGGCTGAGGGAGGTGAATTGCTTGAACCTGGGAGATGGAGGTTGCAGTAAGCCAGGATCATGCCACTGCACTCCAGCCCAGGTGACAGAGTGAGACTGTCTCAAAAAAAAAAAAAAAAAAAAAAGTAGAAGAAGAAAAAAAGAAAAAAGAAAGAGCAGTTTCAAATGGTTCATGTTTCTATGGAATTCTCAAACCCATTCCTTTCTTTGTTAATTACAGGAAAAAACCTGACTTGAGCTAAAACCCTAGTGGAAGGCCTTTTGACATCCCTGATATAAATCACAAGCCAGGGTACTGGGGGGACTCTAAGGAGGACATATTCAAGTTAGTGGTAGAGACTGGGCCAGATCCCAAGTTCCTAACAACTCATTCAGTGTTTCCCAGTCTTCTCTGAGAGAACATGAAGATTCTTCTTCGGCAAATTCCATCTCTGGGTGTGATTTTAGTATTTGTCTCTTTGGTGTGCTGCCCTATTTCTCTAAAGCCAGACAATTACAGAATTCACTTAGCTCTTTGTAAAAAGCATGCCCTGGGAACAGCAGGAAGCTGTGTTTGTGCTACTATTCGGCTTTCTGACATAAAAGGGTTAGTACCCAAAAAGTCTATGGTCATTTTACACCACTTGCATCTAAATTCCATGTTACGTCTCATCAACCCAGATGTGGAAAGAGGTCAAGTGTTCCAGTAAATCCTTAAACAGCCAGATCATTAAGGGCATTTGAAATCTGCACTGAAATCCAGAATCATAGCACATTAGAACTGGAAGGGATAATAGAAATCATATAGTCCAAACTCCTCACCTTCATAGGTTGCTCTGGGTCATAGAATCAGTTTGTCAGAGTAAGAACTAGAACTTGGAGGCCGAATAGTCCTCTTTTATTATCATAGTATTTTCTGAAACTCTTTTCTTCTCTGAAAGCAGTGGCAGTGACGCCTGACTAACCTCTGTGATGTTAACTACTTAGCATGTGGTGTATAAACCCATGTCCTTAAGCGTTGCCTCCTATTACCTTGCAACAGGAGGCTTTTTGGTGAAGGCTGCTCAGCCAAGGCTAGGAGAGATCCTTTCTGCACACAGACCTTCTGTGCCACAAGGTGCAATACCTAGAAAGCTGGCTAATGAGAGACGAAGTAAAACACATCCCTAGGGCCTGCTGAATTGACAAAGACACAGTAGCCACAACCAAAACAATAACAAAAACCACCCAAGCCTGAACTCCCTATGTTCTTGCTGTCAGAAGCACCACCCTACACAGAAGCAGGACTCAAGAATCCTCGGCAGCGCTTTCCTACCTACTGTGCCTGTTTCTAACCCCAGGTATAGATTCCAGGCCTCCCCTCCTCTCTGTGGGTTAAAGAAGTCTCCAATCCCTCTCCCAATATCATAACCCTCATTTCTCAGGCCACCCTGGGATCACCTCTGTATCTGACTAGCCTCACGTGGAGGAAGCTTACCTGTCAGCGTCTCCGAGGCCCAGGGAGGTATTTCGTTGCAGGGTCTCCCGTACCACAGCCATCCCATCAGGGAGCCGGTTCAGGCGACGGGTGTAGAGGCCAAGTCCACCATCAGTCATGTATCTTTAAAAGAAGAAAAGGATGATGCACATGAATGTCAAAAGCAAGTGGCTTCCAGGCCTGCATTCATATCCAGAAACCCTGCACAGCCACCAAGTCCTCTAAGGGGGAAGAAACTGAGGATTCCCTGAGGTTCTGGCACTGATCACAGCCCATGGATAACTCAGCTGCTGATCCAACCTATAGGATCACCAGCTTGCTAACAAAAACGTAAAAAAAGAGAACAAACTCAGCTTAATTAACCCAAACTCACAGGCACCTACGAAGCAGAAGGGAACTAGTGAATAAAATTAACTGTCAGATGGATTCATGACATTCTTTTTAATGTCAGCAATTATACAAGCAGGTGTTTTACCTGAGTAATGGAAATGGAACTGACAAATCAGTAGCAAATCATAGGCAATAATATTACAGAACAGCGCAGTGGAAAAAACAGGCAAGGCTTTGAGAGGGTGGAAAGAAAGGATAAAGGATAGATGAGTGACCTTTGCCATCACAGGCAAGTCACTTCCCTGGAGGGTGAGTTTTTCACCCAAACTATAGGACTATCACAGCCTGTGATATGTGGGAATATCACAACATGGGCATGAGAATTAGTGAGATAAGGAACATGAAAGTACACTGCAATCTGTGTAAGACTATATAAGTGGAAGACATTATGGTTGTCATGATCATGGAGTGAATTTCACCCTTGATACTGATGTTTTAAGGGGGTTGTCACAAAACTCTGTGAAGAACACTAATGCTAATTTATTCTTTTTTTGGTAATGTTACAAAGCTGTCTTCTGATGAAATCAGTGCTGTTCTTGGGAGGGAGGATGTCTGGAACTTTCTGTACAGATGGCTGATTGTCTACCAACCAGACAAGTTCCTGAAAGCCTAGCCACTAGTAGGAGGTAGCTCAGTCCAAGGCAGCTGTACCTTATATCTACCTTGGCTTCCTCACAGCCCCATAAAGGAGACTGGCTGTGTCATTTCCCTCATCTTCAGAGGAGAACAGGAAGGCAAAGCAAAACTTGGGCAGAGCCAGAAACCAAACTTGGATTCCTTCAATCCCTTATGGGCCCCATCAGATTGCCCTGCAAGCTATCTGAAAATGCAAGCATTTTACATTTCAAATCAAGTAATACATAGTAAGAGGACTAATGAGTCATTTTTCTGAAACAGGGTCAGCTGAGCATGGAAAGTTTTATTGCACTTGATATTTTAACTTTTGCATATATGGAGTCAACCCCAAGGGTTCCCAATCCTTGAATTTCTTCTACCTGTAGCTGGGGATCTTTTGGGGATATATTTTTCAAGAACAGAATTATGAGATGCAGATAAGATTGCCCAGACCAGGAAGTTCAAGTAAGGGGCAGAGAAGAAAATTCTCACTGGAGTTATCTCATGAGAAAAGCATCTTCCAGAATGGGTAAGAGGAACCCAGGAAGCTTCTAAGCTATTATGTCTAAATTCAACACCTCCAATGTTCCCTCCTCCTCCCTTTATGACACTGATGATCACTGATGTCACAATGTCAACATAATGAAAAATCTGTTCGAGTGAATCAGACCAAGTGTTTGTGCTTGTACTGAAAATGCAACAGAAGAGACTGAAGTTTTCACTCAACTTTATCATTTTAAAAACCACTCTGTGAATATACTAAAAATCATCAAATTGTATGCTTTAAAATGGTGAATTTTTAGCTGGGCATGGCGGCATGCACCTGTAGTCCCAGCTACTTGGGAGGCTGAGGCAGAAGAATCGCTTGAACCCGGGAGGTGGAGGCTGCAGTGAGCCGAGATGGTGCCACTGCACTCGACCCTGGGTGACAGAGTGAGAGTCCATCTCAAAACAAAACAAAACAAAACAAAAAAGAAACCCCCAAAAATAAATAAATAAAATGGTGAATTTTATGATATACGAATTAAATCTCAATAAAAATATAAAAAATGATTGCAGCTATAGTTAAATAATTATTTGTCTAATTACCCTTCAATGCATGTCTTTCACACTAAATAGTAAGTTCTTTGCCGGCAGAGATTCTTATTTTGTTCAATTCTATATCCCATGAGCTTAGTACATACTACGTGCTTATTAAATACTGTTTTTGTTGAATAAATGAACACATGAATGAATGAAGCCCAAAGACACAGCCATAGGGCTGTGCAAATTTTTTTTGGCAAGAACACTGATTACAGGTTTTCTTTCCTCTTAAACATTAACAAACTTACATGTAAGACATATGGCAAGCAAATTAAACTGTCGATCTGCCAATCTACCCATCATCCATCTATCCATCCATCCATCCAGCCAGTCAGCCAGCCACCCTCCAACAGATAGAGTGACTCAGGGTAGAGTAATGGGCCATGGGCATCCATCCTACAACTAGCACAAGGAGGAAAAAACACCTACACCAAAATGTCATAACTTTGCCAGAGGCTGGACTTTCCAGATCACATGTCCTTTCAAGGAGAACTCAGTGGAAGCTCTTCACAATACAATCTATTGCACCATTAAGCAAGGCAGTTAATTTTGATTTTAGCAAAGTCTGCCCAGCCAGTTAGATAAACAAAATTCTTTCAACTGGGGAGATCTTGTCAAAGGACAAACAAACTAATTTTAGCATTCATTTCCCTGCTGGATTTTTATTGCTGGTGAAACAACACACAGGGTTGGGTAATTACACACACACAGGCATGTAAACAAGGCCCACACATACAGAACCCTGGCTTCCTGCTAAGGCCAGACTATGGGGCCTGGTAAGCATTCCAGACACAGAATGCTGAGACATATTGCAGCCCCAGCCCAGCTACACCCGGGTGCAATGTGGATGTGTCAGAAAATGACAACCCCAAAAAGCGGGAAAGCCTCTGAGAAATGGGACTGAAATGGAACTGAACGTGTGAACTGGGCTTGTTGCTGGGAATTCTGACTTTGTTTCGGCAGAGGGGAGGGGAAAGGCAAAGCTAAATCAGGATCTTCTGCCCTCTCAAACTGCAGGAAGAACTGAAAGTCAGGGAGCTGAATGCAACTAGTCTGACAATGATCTAGTTTCAAGACTGCAAGTCTATTTCACTTACTGTGCGCATGTAGAGGGAGGGCAGGCAGGGTGATAAGGAAAATGGGGAACTTACTATCTCTTCTTCTAGAGCTATGTAAACATGTTCAATTGATTTTTAAACAATAATATTCTTTAAAATAAATTATGTTGCATGTTTCTCCCTGGGAGATGGCACAGCACCAGAGACAGAGCTGTGGTTAGAGCCAGCCTCACACTCAAGAAACTAATTTAAAATATTTCTAAATTATTATCCTCCAATTACGATGATTTACAAACAGCTCTGTATATATTTAAAAATAACTCCTGTATTATACAGTCAATGAAAAATATACAAATTTGGGTTTGCTGGACCAAAATTTGTATAGGAATTGGCTACTGTATACATTAATATAGACTGCCTTAACAAAGTGAAACTCTTAAGAAAGCATACTTCACAGATGAAGCAGCCATGGGTGTGCTTATCTGAAACACTGGCTTTTGCCCAGGGGTGTTAAAAAAGCTTGTGTTTCTGAAGGTTCAGGAAGCCAGGGGACTGATGGCCTCACCCACCTCTTTTGGAGCTTTTACAAGAGGCTCATACTGGGTGAAGAAATGACTTGCCTGAGGTCACAAGCCAAGGAACCAGCTGATCCAACAACTGAATCTCAGAACAACCATGCCACACTTTCCTTCTCCTTAGAGAGATAAACAATTAGTGCTAGAGCCTAATGAGGTGCTGGTAACATCCTAATGTCTTCTGAGTGGGCTCCTGACTGAGTTGCCAAGCTACTGAACCATCCCTCCCGTTCGTTACCCTTCCGAGTCCTGCAGTGGTAGGTGGATGGAGGCAGCTCTCCACATCCACCTTCTAAAGCTTCTCCAGAGACCCCTGGGTGGAAAAAGTAAGAGCCTTTGCTAAAGGGACAAGATGTCCGTGGGGTGTTTTTCTTGCTTCCTTAGGGTGGCCCATGAGCATCAGGGTTAAGGAACATGACTCTGTTGTTAGACCCAAGTTGTTCAAATGCCTTCTCTGCCCCTTGCTGGCTGAAGGACCTAGTATACATCATTGTTAGTAAGTACTAATGGTACTGAATGCTCACTGGGTACTGTGTTAAGTGCTTCACATAAATCATGGCGTTCAACCTTCAAAATCATCTTATCAAGTATATTATCATCTCTATTGTTCAGATGAGGAAAACAGAACTGTGGTTAAGATCCCAGTGCAGGCAGGTGAATTCAAATCCCAACTTTGTCACATTTCAGTGCAATTTCTTCTAGCTTAAGTTCCCTCATAGGATTGCGGCAGGTTAAATGAGACAGTGCATATGTTTAGAAAGCCCAATGCCTGGCATGTGGGGAGCACTTCCTAATTATTAGATGCTTACAGGAATGGCAAAACCTAGTTCCTGCTCTGGTGAAGCTCAAAACCTACTGGGGACTAAGACATGCAAATAGCTCTACTGCTACATAAAAGTGGTATAACAGACGAATGCATGACTCGCTTTGGGAACACACGGGAGAAAGCATCACAGAGGAGTGCTGTTTAAGTTGGCCCTAAAGGGTGCAGAGGATTTTGCCAGCCAAAAGAGGATCCATCGAGACACATGGATAACATATGCAAAAGCAGAGAGAAATGGAAGAGGGGAAGGTATGTGCAGAGAAGGGTAAGTAGTTCATTGCTGCTGGAACACAGGGATCACAGCCAGGAACTGGGCTGCATGGGACCTGGGGGATGGTTTTGAACACCTTGGATGCCAGACCTTTGCCTGTAAGATGGGGGATACATGAAGGTACTAATGAGTAACAGGCTCTGGCTTCTGTTTCAAAGAGAACGTTGACTTTTCGATTCTTCCATCATTTTGTATTCAATTTTTGGTGGGCATTTTCTCGTATTTTCTTCTACAGATTTTTCAGAACACACCATTTCCTAGTCCTGTCTGAGTCATCCCAGACCTCTGGGAGCTGGCCAGACTTGAAGGGTAGACCTTACCATCCCTCCAATCAAGACAGACCTGTGAAGCCAACATGCCTTTTACAAAAGGAACTTTCTCTACAGAATAGGTTGGTAACTGACACTAGCTACGAAAAAGCTGTGGAATCTAATAGGACCTGTTAGAACAAATACTCTACACTTCAAGTCCAACATTTAGTAAATAGATTTCTTCCCTTTCTTTGAATGTAATGATGCAACAATGTGGAACCAAGTGAAACTGGCTTTGTGAGTCACCTTCAGAAGTGGTGAAAGGTGGCTTCTCATTTCCAAAGTTCACAGTTCAACATGGCCTGCATAAGTAATACAAACTGACTGTCACTAATCTCACCAGAAATCACCTCTGTCAAGAACTGTGCGAGGAGAGAGGGGACAGAGAAGGAAAGAAACATGTACCAACTTGCTTTAGTCGAGTGCATTTCTAATAGAGCATGACACAAAAAAAAAAACACACCTCTCAGATGCAAGAAATGAAAGAACAAACAGAAAACAAATCAATCCTATGTAATTACTTTTCTTCAAAGACATGTCAGCCTGTCTCTATTTTTTGGACACACTTTTGGTTGAAACATGGAAAACGTGGACATAGAAACATGGAATAATTACAAATGTGTGTGTAATATTCCTTGCCAATAACAATATAAATATCCAGACATATATATCAACACATACTTTGTTGCACAAGGTTGAAAAAAATGATGGGGGCTGATGAAAAGCCCTTGTTGTTGAGCATGTCACCAACATCCAAATCCCCAAACATCATACGCTTTCACAGGCCCCTCTACTCAGTTATAATACGGTGTGACATTCATTCTCTGAGTTTATTAGGATGTAAAACGAGTTTCTGGACAGACCTGCAAAAGAATCCCTTTAGTTTAGGGCCTCTGAGAAGTCAGATGAATCAACTTCACTACAGGTCATAGGAGGACGCACCAGCCAACGAGACTAACAAAGCTGCCTGCATCCTTTTCAAAAAAGCTGACAGGCTGGGCATGGGGGCTCATGCCTGTAATCCCAGCATTTGGGAGGCCGAGGTGGGCGGATCATGAGGTCAGGAGTTCAAGACCAGCCTGACCAATATGGTGAAACCCCGTCTCTATTAAAAACAAAAATATAAAAATTAGCCGGGTACGGTGGCAGGTGCCTGTAATCTCAGCTACTCGGGAGGCTGAGGCAGGAGAATCACTTGAAGCTGGTTAGCAGAGGTTGCAGAACAAGACTCTGTCTCCAAAAAAAAAAAAAAAAAAAAAAGAAAAAAAGAAAAAAGCTGATCTTTATGAAAAGAAAAGCAGTGGCCACATTGGCTTAAGGAAGAAGAGAATGCATCTGAAATGCAAAAATATGACTGGAAAAAAATGGGCTTATTTCTCAGTGAGAATTATAAAACTACAGCACTAAAATTTAGTGAACTTGGCTTAAAATTTTGCTAAGGAAACACATGGAAACCACTTTGTCCTCAATTAGTTTTTAGGCATAAATGTTGAGGCAGGTGTAGCATATTTCATTTATCAAAAACCCTTTGTCCCCCATGACAAGTTAGAGACATGTTGCATGACTCTAATATCCTACTCACAGCATATTCTTACATATTTTAAAATCAAATAAAGGTGAAATTCAAGTGAAGAACACAGTGTCGCCTTTTCCTGATTATGGGTCACTCGAAACTGACACAAGGTGAAACAAAACCAACAGCAACCTTTGGAGAGAAAGCCCAAGGTGAGAATGCCTTTACTCGGTTGGGGTTCCCTGTGGCAGCAGGACTTTAACTATAAATAAGACAGACTGCATAATCCACACAATTAAGAAACAAGGGGGGCCGGGCGTGGTGGCTCAAGCCTGTAATCCCAGCACTTTGGGAGGCCGAGACGGGCGGATCACGAGGTCAGGAGATCAAGGCCATCCTGGCTAACACGGTGAAACCCCGTCTCTACTAAAAAATACAAAAAACTAGCCGGGCGAGGTGGCGGGCGCCTGTAGTCCCAGCTACTCGGGAGGCTGAGGCGGGAGAATGGCGTGAACCCGGAAGGCAGAGCTTGCAGTGAGCTGAGATCCGGCCACTGCACTCCAGCCTGGGCGACAGAGCGAGACTCCGTCTCAAAAAAAAAAAAAGAAAAAAAAAAAGAAACAAGGGGATGTGAAGCGGAAGAGGGGTAAGAAATGACTCTTTCATTTTTATGACTTAGTGGGCAATTCTTCTAACATAGACCCACACATCGTTGTCCTTCATGCCTTTGGGGGAATGCTTCCAACAACCGCTGGCAGAGGCCAATGGGAGATGTGACTTAGAGAATCCAACCAGTTTCCTACCTTTCTGTTTGATGCAAAATTGGGGCACGCTTTACCTGATTTCCTACTGTCCTCCAGGACTGTCAGCTCTTCAGGATGTCACCAAGTTGATAACAACTTGTTCTTTTTAGGAGGATTTGGGAGTTCAACATACATTGTGAGTAATATCTTCCCTTAGCTCATTCAAGCCTGGAGCAGTCTCCTGTGGCCACAACACACACGACCTCGGTTCAGAGCATAGAATGACATGACCATGGCAAATAGACGGCACTGCTGCGAAGTTTCTTCAATGGCCACAAGCCATCCCCCAGGAGAATGCACAGTTGAAGGGGCACTAACTAGCCCCTGCTTCTCTGCTGCAAAGTGAGCCAGATAACTGGGAAAACCCAGATCAATCCTCTGGTCACGGTAGAGCAGGAAGTCAAGGCTGCTGTAGAAGTGAACTCACTCAGGAGGTCTGGAGCTGACTCTGGCTAGCCCCAGTCAACAGAGCACACCTCACTGGGGAGTACTGCAAAGATGTTGCTAAGCTAATCAAACAAGGGCTCAGATCTAGCAGGCCATTGGGACAGCGGCAGCAGCGGGAAAAGGCAGGCCTGAGTTAAAGAGGAGTCAAAAGGTCCCAGGGGCCCCCTGCCAGCCTCACCAGGGAAAATTGGTGCCATAGACTTTTGTCATTTCTACTTCCTAAAACCGGTGCTGAGGACTGCTTGAGAGAGAGAGACAGAAGACATAGCGTGGGAGTCACTGTCTGCAGCTCAACTCAACACATGCCTCACCATCTACCTGCTGCTTGAAATACGGGCCAGGGAGCAGCAGTTTCAATATCACCTGGAAGCTGTTTAAAAAGCAGTATCCCAGACCTTCTAAATCAGACTCAGCATTTCCATAAACTCCCCAGGGGATCTGTGTGCACACTAAAGAAAAAGAAGCACTGGACCCAGGCAGTGGTCTCTGTAGTGGGGAGCACAGATGATCTAGGAGTGAAAACGCAAGTGCTTCTATGTATATTTATTTCTCATCAAGATCTTTCTGATTCCTATGTTTTCGTACGCTATACAGTATATGCAATATTTCAATAACATGGCACATATATATTTTAAAAACAACTACAACCAAATCCAGTCTAAATCAGAAATTCCTAAACTTTCTTAAGTTATGAACCCCTTTGGAGAAACTAGTGAAAACTATGGACCCCATCTCACATATGTGCAAAATTCACATCCAGCATGAGTTGGCTCACAGACCTCCAGGCCCCACCTTAGCAGTGGCTTTGCTAAAACAGGGCAATAGTAGATCCTGGCTGAGTAGATGCTTCAACATACTCTGCAATGATTTCTACATTGCAAGACTTGTCTGTTTGTTATAAACCAATTCAGTAGTGGCTCATGACATTGCTACAATTCACATTTCCCTGAGTTTTAGCACATAGACTCAATCTCACCACTGCTTGGGTCTTGCTTTCACCAAACTCCTAGAAGAGAGATTGATCAAGTGGAGAATATCTGTGTGGTGGTAAAACAGGCTACCAAGGTTTGTGTGTCTTTTGCAAAATGCAATGTGACTTTCTATAAGTTTAATAAAATTCCCTCTAATACTAATTTCCAGAGCATTTTGGTTTAAAAAGATCTAGGCTGGGCGCGGTGGCTCATGCCTGTAATCCCAGCACTTTGGAAGGCCAAGGCGGGCGGATCACAAGGCCAGGAGATCAAGACCATCCCTGTAACACGGTGAAACCCCGTCTCTACTAAAAATACAGAAAATTAGCCGGGCATGGTGGCGGGCGCCTGTGGTCCCAGCTACTTGGGAGGCTGAGGCAGGAGAATGGCTTGAACCCGGGAGGCGGAGCTTGCAGTGAGCCGAGATCGCGCCACTGCACTCCAGCCTGGGGGATAGAATGAGACTCCATCTCAATAAATAAATAAATAAATAATAAAAATAAAAAGATCTATACGTATATAAACTCCAGAAGCGTTTTAATTAAAAAGGCCCATGATAGCCCTAACAAAATGCATACTTCAATGCACAAAGAGTCAAGGATTATAACAATAGTGTACTTATCACCCTTAGACCAATAGACATATGTAAAATTTTAATTATAATCCATGGCTACACTTGTTTGAAATGGATGTAGGCAGGGCACACTTCTGAAAAAAGGTTGCACGCATTCGAAAATTGACAGTCCCTGTGTCTGAAACTTGTCTTGCCTGAATTGTCTTTATTGTGGTTCAACTGTCAGTGTGGAATTGCAGCAAATATTTCTAGCATTAGCAGGAAGCTTTTTGTCCACTTCTGAAAGATGAAACACATCCTAACACACAGGAGACAGTTCTCTAGACAAAGCCCCTTTAAGCTCTTTCTTGGAATAAAACAGATGGTGAAAGGAGATGGACTGATATCCAGGAATTCTCAAACCTCAGAATACACCTAAATCCTCTGGAAAGCCTGACCAAAATGCTTATTCCAACGCCTCGACTTCATACATGCAACATGTATTTAGTGAGGCCCAAATCTTGCATTAAACAAACAAACAAACAAACAAACAAAAAAACCCACAGACTACTTTTTAAGAGATACTTTCTCTAACACTGTACAGAAATTACAGAGTTCCTTTATATCCCCTCTTTCCCCCAACACTTTGCTCTATTATTATGTACATTTTTTTTTTCTTAGAAACAGGGTCTTGCTTTTCACCCAGGGTAGAGTGTACACTGCCGTCCTAAAGTCCTGGGCTCAAGGGATCCTCCTGTGTCAGCCTCCCGAGTAGCTGGGACTATAGGTGCAGGCCACCATGCCCTAATTTTTAAACTTTTTGTAGAGATGGAGTCTTGCCATGTCACTCAGGCTGGTCTTGACCTAGGCTCAGGCCATCTTCCCACCTCAGCTTCCAAAGTGTTGGGATTACAGGTGTGAGCCACTTCTCTGGGGGCTATTATTAATATTTTGTATTAGTATGGTTCAGTGTTGCAATTGATGAACCAATATTAATACATTATTATTAACTGAAGTCACATTAGGGTTCACTCTGTGTCTTACAGCTCTACTGGTTTTGATACAGAATGTCACCTACCCACCATTACAGTATCACAGAATATAATTCTACCACCTTAAAAATGCCCCATGCTCCACCTATTCATTGTTTCCCCCAAGTATGCATTTTTAACAGACATGCAAGTAATTCTCTTGCAGGTAGTCAGGCTAAAACTGTGAGAAATGGTGCCTTAAATCATGAGACCTGGGTGGAAGAACTGTAAGTTAGATTGTATTCAGTTTCCCTAAGAATTGGTTGACTATAATGTGGCTACACTGTAACAGTAATTTAAACTTCAAATCCTCTTAGTAACTACTCTTGGCCCACTCTGCATTAGGGGACAATGTCCACATTAACCTAGGTTGAAGCTAATCCACAATGTTTCCTCCATCTCTAATCAAGGCTTGATAAAAGTTGTTACTACTTTAAATTTCTTCTACAATATCAAGTGACTCATGGTCTTGTAGTTAAATGCCTACCGGCCTCAGGACAGTCTGACTGTTGGAAACTCACATGGCTGGCAAGTGGCAAGAGCGAGCAGTATTAGGCATGCTGAATTCAAAATATTATGGACAACACACAGGTAGCTCAGCGTGGCATCATAATCAGATGCTCTTCCTCTGGAAAAGCCTTCCACATTGTCGACACAATCTGACAGAAGTGGATCCTGGCTGAGTAGATCCTTCAACATATTCTGCAATGGTTTCTACATTGCAAAACTTGTCTGTTTGCTATAAACCAATCCAGCAGTGGCTCATAGCATTGCTACAATTCACATGTTACCCTGAATTTTAGCACATAGACTCAATCTCACCACTGCTTGGGTCTTGCTTTCACCAAACTCCTAGCAGAGAGATTGATCAAGTGGAGAATTTCTGCATGGTGGTAAAACATACCAGCAAGCTTTGTGTGTCTTTTGGAAAATGCATTCTCCTGAGCACTTCTAGTACACTGAAACACACCTGCCAATCATCATCTGTGGGCTGCTAAGTCTTATCGTTCCTGTGATTTCTGTTACGGCTCCCCAAGCCTCAGAGTGCTCTGAGACACAGGCTCACTTTTCACTTTAAGTCAGCAGAATTTATGCTGGCTTTGAGGATTTATGTTCCCTTTGGAAGACGACTAGAGCCTATAGGGGTGGGAATCTGACATCTAGTGTCTGTTTCTCTTCTGGGTTCATGCAGACACCCCCAGGTAACAAAGTCTACCAAACTGGGGAGAAATCAGCTGGCACTTTGGCTTAGGTTCATGCAAGTTTTACCTTGTCTTTTCCAGACTGCAGCTGAAAGAATGCCACGGTGTACTGAGAAGAGACAGAATGAGAAGGTGACTAATTTGTAATTGTGAGACAATTCCCTCTGTAGACAAATGTAAAAAGCAGGCCTTGGGAACATCACTCAAGCTCAGCAAACAGCTAGATTTCTGGAAGCACTGTGGAGAGGCTGTAAGAAGGGCTCACGTAGAGTCACAGGTAGGACTTTGCCCAGAGGAGGCCTATGTTTAAGGTGGTGGCATTTGTGCAACAAACATTTATGTAGCACCAACTGAGAGGCAGGCACTAGCCTGGGTATTGGGGATATAAGAATCAGACTCAGTCCTTGACCTTGAGGGGCTTAGTGTCGGCTTGGGGCAAGCAGATGTGTAAATATTTGCATGGGGTTCAGTAAAGGCCAAAGCATAGAGAGACACCAGAAAAGGCTCCTTAGAGAAAGAAAACCTCCCATAGCATCTTGAAGGTGTCTGCCAGGCAATGTTGGGTTGGGGGAGGGAGATCAGGTAGTTCACAGAGACACGCACGTACAAATACGAAGGACCCAATATGTAAAGTGAACTCGGTGTGTGGTTTTCTATGCTAAGTTTCTACCAAGCGATATTTTCATCAAGACAATGATTATTCTGGGCACTTATTCTAAATGGGATTCAAAAAATAAACCATCAATACCAAGGAAATAGATATATAGACCTTTGGCCTTCAAGGGTAGAGGGTTAAGCAAAACTAGGTGACTATGGGATGCTCAAATTACCTGCCACTGAGTCCACAAGAATAGTAGACATGACAGCTGACAACATGAAATGCTGGCCCTGGTCACTCATCCAGATGTCACCTTCAGAAACTGTACACAGGCAGCTGAGAACACTGGTTGTCTGTAGGAATGATCCTATCTCTAGGGAGGGAGCAGGAATTTGAAAAGTATGTTCAAGGCCCAATGTTTCTGATAATGCATTCTGTAAAGTTTGACAAAATTTGAGTTGTTGTGGAGCTACTAAGGATACAGTGATTCTGAAAAGCCACATCTAATTTTACCCTCCAACTCTGCACCTCCTTAATCCCCAATCACGGTGTGAGATCTTTCAGGAGGGGGCATGACATTTAAAAAGAAAAAAGTTTGGGCCAGGCACGGTGGCTCATGCCTGTAATCCCAGCACTTCGGGAGGCCAAGGTGGGCAGATCACCTGAGGTCAGGAGTTTAAGACCAGCCTAGCCAACTTGGTGAAACCCTGTTTCTACTAAAAATACAAAACTTAGCTGGACGTGGTGGCACGCACCGGTAATCCCAGCTACTTGGGAAGCTGAGGCAGGAGAATTGCTTGAACCCAGGAGAAGGAGGTTGCATGAGCCAAGATCGTGCCACTGCACTCCAGCCTGGGTGACAGAGTGAGACTGTCTCAAAAAAGAAAAAAGTTTGAAAAACATTGAGTTAAAATATGTGAGGATGGAAACTAGTCATTTTCTTCCTGGAGAGTTCAGATTTTGAACTAATTAAGGTACCAGATTTCTGTATTAACAGAAACTATCCAAAAATGTGTTGTACATCCACAAAAGTTGCATATGATACATTCACATGGGGGGAAACAAGGCTGTGGCTGGGGTGTTACAGGGGGGCCCACCCATGCCCTGAGCAAGGAAAGGGAAATCTCACAGCTCTCTCTTTGGGGTGTAAAAAGCTTTTTCTATACCCTGCAAAATGGGTCCCAAACCCATCCCCCCATCCCCTTGCCCCCCTAAAAAGCAAGCAGGCCATGGTAGAAAGTCTTAAGATAAAATCCTACAGTGAAAAGGCACCCTACGCAAACCACGGGCCACAGGAAAAGAGAACAACCACTCTAACCTCTTCAGCTGGGCACGTACCAAATAAACCCCTGTCCCTTGCATGGTAAGCAATGGAAAAACGCCCTTTTCTACGAAGGTTGGCAAAAGTGTATCCTACTCAAAAACGTGCCTGTGGGGCCAGACATGACACAAACTCCCCGAAACCAGATGATGTGCTTTCAATGACTAAAACACTTGTGCTTATCTTCACCAGGGCATGTAGTGTTCCCACACCATGATGTTCTGCCTCATCTAGCATATTAATGTTAAATTACAGGATGTCTTCCACCTCCCACTTGAGGACATCACACTGAGAAGGTGCTCACTCTAAAACCTCACTTTCAGTGCAACAGAGCATTGAGAAAAACATCCATGATCGGCAGTTTCACGGAACTACAGAATATTAGATCTGGGGGGATTTCAAAGATTACTTGGTTTAACGGTTTTTCAGATGCAAAATGAAGACTCAGAGAATTGGAGTGATTTGTCCAAGGAAACACAAGCAGAAAGTAGTCACAAAGGCTTTTTTTTCATTTAAATGTATTTGTATGTTCAGTAAATCCCTTTTTCTGTCTTTTATGATAAAATGCAAGCTTGGCTCCTTTATTTCACATTTATTACAACTGTTGGCTTGTGTTTCTTCTTGTGCTCCAGACTTCACCCAACAAGTTCAATAAAGGTAGCTCTATTATTATTATTTTAGAACCAATATTTTTGCTTCAAAATCCGCAGTCCCTATAACTGTGCCTTCAACTCTCAAAATAGGTGCCTACCAAGTGTCTCTTGGTGTACTGAAGAAAGAATAACAATCAACAATTAAATTGTTGGAGTGGGCACAGTGTCTGTAATCCCACCACTTTGGGAGGCTGAGGCAGGTGGATCACTTGAGGCCAGGAGTTCAAGACTAGCCTGGACAACATTGTGAAAACCCATCTCTACTAAAAATACAAACATTAACCAGATGTGGTGGTACACGCCTGTAATCCCAGTTACTTGGGAGGGTGAGACAGGAGAATCACTTGAACCCAGGAGGTGGAGGTTGCAGTGAGCCAAGATCATGCCACTACACTCCACCTGGGGCAACAGAGCACAACTCTGTCTCAATAAAAACAAAGAACTGCTTTCACTGTAGTCCTCCCTTATCTGTGGTTTCACATTCCACGGTTTTAGTCATCCACAGTCAACTGTGGTCTGACATTTGGTGAGTATGTTACAATAAGATATTTTGAGAGAGAGAGAGAGATCACATTCACATAACTTTTATTAGAGCATACTGTAACAACAGTTCTATCTTATTGTTAGTTACTGTTGTTAATTTATTTTATTTTTTTGAGACAGAGTCTCGCTCTGTCGCCCAGGCTGGAGGGCAGTGGTGCGATCTTGGCTCACTGCAAGCTCCACCTCCTGGGTTCACGCCATTCTCCCGCCTCTGCCTCCCGGATAGCTGGGACTACAGGTGCCCACCACTGCGCCCGGCTAATTTTGCTTTTGTATTTTTGGTAAAGACAGGGTTTCACCATGTTAGCCAGGATGGTCTGGATCTCCTGACCTTGGGATCTGCCCGCCTTGGTCTCCCAAAGTGCTGGGATTACAGGCGTGAGACGCTGCACCCGGCCAACTGTTGTTAATTTCTTACTGTGCTGAATTTATAAATTAAACTTTATCACAGGTATGTCTGTAAGCAAAAAACTCCCATAGTTTATATAGAGTTAAGCACAATCTGCAGTTTCAGGCATCCACCGAGGGTCTTGGAACATATCTCCTGTGGAAAAAGGAGGAATAGTGTATGTATATTTTATGTATTAAGCATCTGGAGAATACAAAGAGAAATGAGATGCATCCTTGCATCTGCTTTAGAAATAAGTCAAATACTATCAATAGTAGACTTTGATACAGAAAGGGTCCAAAAATGACTTCCAGGAAGATGTGGACCTTCCAGGTCTCATTTAAGGGATAGCATGGCTCCAGCAGAGAGTCCATCGTATTGGGAACAATGTTACTGTCACACTCTAGGGCATCCTGAACTTGAGCTGAAGCGAGTTCCATTTCCCCATTGTATTTGATTCTTAGAAAAGTGAAAGCAGTATAGTGGGGAGTTCAGTTTGAAAGTCAAAAGAACGGTGTTTCTCTTTTAGAATTTCAACATGTATAGGTCAGGACAGTGCCACAGGTGTGTTCACAAGAGGGATAGGGTGTTGCACAAACTGTGTGGATGAGCATGCTTCTCCCTGTAGGAAGGCAGCTGCTGGAGCTCTGGAGGTAACCTGGGCATGAGACACTCAGAAGTCAAGGAGCCAAGCACCCAGGCAACCCAGCCAGCCTGCGGACAAGGAGAAGCCACGGCAGGTGTGAACAGGGTGTGGCAGGGGCGCCCTAGCAGCAGCCGGAGCACTCTGGAGGGAAAGACAGGCTGAGAAGTCACCGAAACACAGGCCAATGACCTCCAGAGTAGAAAGCAAGCTATGGCCAGTTGTCTATAGGACACTCAAATTACCTTCTATCAGTGCACCAGGAGCTGGTCATAGTGGCTGCCTGATACTACTACACAGAACAAATAATGGGGTACCTTTTTTCACTCTTTAACTTGTTCAAACACTTCCGCTTCCACAAGAAGGTAGACAGATAAGCTAAAGTCATAATTCAAATGGAACTGAAGGCAAAGCAGAATTCCCTAGGCTCTGTATATTGAGAAAGCACATTCAATAGTAAAACATTTTTACACTTTAAAGACCTATTGTTAAGGCTGGGCACAGTGGCTCATGCCTATAATTCCAGCATTCTGGGAGGCCAAGGTGGGTGGATCACCTGAGGTCAGGAGTTTGAGAGCTCTGGAGGTAACCTGGGCATGAGGTAGCCTGGCCAACATGGTGAAACCCCATCTCTACTAAAAAAATACAAAAAATTAGCCGGGTGCCTGTAATCCCAGCTACTCGGGAGGCTGAGGCAGAAGAATCACTTGAACCTGGGAGGCGGAGGTTGCAGTGAGCCGAGATTGTGCCATTGCACTCCAGCCTGGGCAACAGGAGCGAAACTCTGTCTCAAAAAAAAAAAAAAACCTTATTGTTTTCAGCATACAAACTCTAGGTAGTAAAGGTCATGAACATCTTAGCCAGTGTGCAGACACTGTGTTTCCAGTGGTCCTCCTACTCTCTTATCTGGACTGTAGCCACAGTCTACTTCCTTATCTTCCAGATCAGAACCTGGGGTAGGAGGGAGATGTGCACACTTTTTGTATTTATTAGAAGGAGGCACGGGTTAAACATTTTTCAGAAGAAACATCTTTGGTGCCTCTGCTATTGCCCCCAGGCTGGCATGAACTGTGGAAACCTGACATTCCAAGGAGACTCTTATCTCCAGAATACAATACCCAGTCTGCTCTGTCTATAATCGAGCCCTAATGATCCCTATGGGAATCTGGACACCCTGAATCATACAACTGAAAGACCTTTGAAAGATCACCTCTGTCTCCTTCTCACCTCACACAGGAACCCCTTCTGTATTATCTGGGATACACAGTTTTCCAGATTCTGAGTGAATATTCCCAGGAACAGGGAGTGACAGGGCTCATGTCCTTGCAAAACTGCCTCTAGTTTTGACAGGTGTAATTCTGGACACGTTTTTCCTTATGTTAATTAATGGTCACTTGGTGTCTAGGCAATACAAAACCTAAGTCTAACTTCTATCTATGATTCAAGTTTGGTCCACTGGAATCTACTGCTTTTCTAAGTATTTTCCATGCCAAGCCAATATTTGTACTTTCTACAAACATTTCTATTATGTTTTGGGGTTTGAATCCTGTACCTTCCTTGTTACCCATTCCTAAAAGAATCTCTGCCTCATTCTGAACCCCTTAAAACCTAGCACCAAGAATAAAACAGAGCTTGATATTGTCTAGCTAGCAGAAAATCTGTTGCCTCCCATATTCTTATTCTATGAATCCAGTTGAAAGTTAGGCTTTGTAGAGCTCTAAGGAAAGGTAAGAAAATCCTCGGGTCTACAGAGCCTAAAGGGCAGCAGGTGGCAGCACCAAGAGAACAGGCTTGGTTGTCAAGCTTCCTGAAACTGGTCGCACCCTTTAGTAGCTGTATGACCTTGGACAAGTGACTTCTCTCATCCTCAGTTTTCACATCTGTAAGATGGGGACAATCGCATGCTATAGGCCTTCCAGGATTTCTACAAGAATTCAATGAGATAATGCCTGAAAAGTACCTGCCACGTATAAAGTACTCAATGAACACGAGCTGTATTATTAATAGCAGCAGCAGCACTGCTCCTTCTATCACCCCCTTTCTCTCTCTTTTCGTTTCACTCATATTACCAAGCATACACAACAGGTCTGGTAGAAGAAGTTGGAAATGAGAGAGAGTAAAAAGACACAATCCCTCTGTTCAAGGATATTCTGGTCTGGGTGACAAACAAGCCCAAAGAACCTAAGAGAAGCCATCTGGGAGGTGTTACCAGGTGTTTGGAAACTCAGAGGAAGGAGACTATTAATGTCCATCAACGTGTATCAGTGAAGGCTTCCTAGCTGCAGTAGACTCTTGAAGGACTGTGGCAGGTGGGTGGTAATTGATGGGGAGGAGTTTATGGACAGAGCAGACTCATGCAAAGGCTCAGTTACAAGAGCATGGTATCCGTATCAAGGAAAATGTCTGTGGTTCAGAGTGGCAGGAACAGGATGGCAGTTGGAGAGGGGAGAGGATGGGTGGTCAGGGAGGGGATGAAGGAGATGGCAGGAAATAAAGAAATGAGGCTAGGTAAGTCGATCATTTGTTAGCTTCTCAAATGCAAAAGGAGAGCCCACGATGAGCCATGCTCTGTGCTAGGCACCAGGGATACACAGTATCCAAGAAAGACAAGGCTTGTGTCTCCACGGAGCAGACACTCTAATGTGAGACTATGCGGGGAGGGCCTTGTATATCACGCTGGGTGGTATGGGAATATATTGTTGTGAACTGTATTTGCCACAGATGATCACAGCAACATCTCTGATCCCACATGCAAGGTGACCTTGCCATCCTCCCACTGACAGGAAGGATGCACCTTCCTCTCGAATCTGGAGGGCTCATGACTGCTTTGACCAATACAGTATGGCAGAAGGGACAGTCTCCACCTTCCAAGGCTAGATGATAAAAGGTGAGGCAGCTTCTGCATTGTTCACTGTACCCTTTGTCCTTGAGCTCTGAGCTCCATGTAAGAAGTTTGCCAATCCCCAGGAAGCCAAGCCATGTGGAGAGGCTGCAGCCGTCTTAACCTTCAAGTCATCCCAGCCCAGGAGTGAGACGTGGGAGTGAACAAACTTTGGAGTAACTCTAGCCTTCAGTTATCAAGTCAATGCTAGCCCTGGTGTTTTCCAAGCTGAGGCTCCAGACATGGCAGACCAGACACATGCCATCTCTGCCGTATCTTGTCCCAATTCCTGGTACAGAGACCCCGTGAACATAATGAAATAGTAGTTTCAAGAAGCTAAATTACAGAGTAATTTGTTGTACAGAAACACTAACTAAAACAGAGTTTACTGAACAGGCAGTGAAGAGCCACTGTGGAATGTAAGCAGAGAATATAATCAAATTTGTGCTCCAGGAAGAGCTCTTTCACCATTGTGTGGAATGGGTTTGTTGGCATGGGCATTGGGATCAGAGGAAAGGAAATTGGTGAAAGGATGAATTGTCATCATCTAGGTGAGAAATATGAGCGGCAAGATGAGAGAAAAACCATAGTAAGAGATAAGAAATGGAATCCATCAAACTCAGTGACTGGCATTCCACAAATAAGGGAATGGAAGAGTCTAAGATTCTGGGTTCTGGTTGTGGGAAAAAAATGGATGGTGGAAACACAAAAGAAAAACAGATTTGGGGGAAAGAAGAGCGATTACATTTTAGACATGTGTACACAGCGTCAGTGAAAGTACTGAAATAAGTGGTTGAATTCAGGCTCTGAAGTCAGGTTGTCCAAGTTTGAATCCCAGCTCCCTAGCTCACCACCAAGGCTAGAGCTCTGCAACCTTGGGCAAGTTACCAGTGTACCCCCCAAATCCCTGTGTCCTCATCAGGAGAATGGGAAGAGGAGTTCCTAGAACACAGAGATTAAGGTAGGAGGCCAGGTCCAGTGGCTCACATCTGTAATCCCAGCACATTAGGAGGCTGAGGCAGGTGGATCACCTGAAGTCAGGAGTTCGAGACCAGCCTGACCAACATGGAGAAGCCCCGTCTCTACTAAAAATACAAAATTAGCCAGGCATGGTGGCATATGCCTGTAATCCCAGCTACTCAGGAGGCTGAGACAGGAGAATCCCTTGAACCTGGGAGGCGGAGGTTGTGGTGAGCCGAGATTGCACCATTGCACTCTAGCCTGGGAAACAAGAGTGAAGCTCCATCTCAAAAAAAAAAAAAAGTAGAAAGAGGCCAGCTGTAGTGGCTCATGCCTGTAATCCCAACATTTTGGGAGGCTGAGACAGGAGGATCGTTTAAGGCTAGGAGTTTGATACCAGCCTGGACAACATAGCAAGACACCATTTCTACAAAAAATGTTTTAAAAAAATTAGCTGGGTGTGGTGATATGTGCCTATAGCCCTAGTTACTCAAGAGGCTGAGGCAGAAGGATTGCTTGAGCCTAGGAATTCGAGGTTTCAGTGAGCTATGATCATGCTACTGCACTCCAGCTTGTACAACAGAGCTCTTAAGCTCCTGTCTCATTTAAAAAAAAAAATTGAGGATGAAAAGAGATAGTGTATATAAAGCACAGTGCCCGGCATTTAAAAGTGCTCAATAAACAGTAGCTGGTCGTGTTAATATTATTACAATGGTCATTGTTATTAACTGTTCTATATACTTGGTCAGAGGCTAGGCAGGTTCTTTGTACCCCGAGGGCCTGGCTGCAGGGCATTACATGAAAGCTGTTCCCAAGGAGCCTCACATACAAATCTGGTGCATGGTTTAGCCAACTGTAAAGTCCGTGTCAGCTTCTAAAATAGCTATGCCAGCTTGCAAAGGAGTGAGAAAATCCAGTCTGTTAGCTGTCCTCAATCTCTGTCTCTCTCTGTCTCTCTCAATGGTTGAGTGGTTTTAATTAACAGCTCCCACAGAGTATGGCAAAAGTCACTCGATTAATAAAGCTCTAACTTGCCGTGCACGATTCTGAGGTCTCAGGGTGGTGCTGAGCTTGTAATTGTGGGTTTTGTTTGGGTTTGCTGTGGGTGAGGGTCTGAGGGAGTGGAATTTCCTCAGAGAAATTCGGGTACCACGTCTAGAAACCGTAGGTGACTGAAATGCCCACTTTCATGAGATTTAACAACAGGAAGCCACATTGCGGTAAGGTGCTTTGGTAAATCACCGTGCAGAATTGGCTCTTGATCTGAACTTTCCTGCCTCTGAGCACCTCATCGGTTTTCATTTCCAGCACACACAGAACCAGTTTTGCCCCCATTCACTTTCTGCATAAGCACTGGGGAATGTTGACACAAGTGTTTCTCATGCTCCAGTAAAGACCTGTGACATTTAATCGAAATTAAACACATAATATTGCTTTCGAGGCAAAGAGAAGTATCTGCCTCTGCCCCTGCCACAGCCTCCATGGTCCTTGCACAAGCATTCTCCAACTATTTTTTTAAGTTCCTACATAACTCACTCCTCTGTGCCTTACCCTTCCAAATGGTAATTTCAGGTCCCTTCATAACTCCTTCAAATGGCACTGGGAGCATCTGCGGCTTCTGACATTCAGAAGGTGCATGCTCTTCCTTTTTGGTCTTGCCTTCCATATATTCAGATATTCAGAGTGTGGTGTCTAGCTATAGTAAATTGCCATCCTATGGGGTGCTCGGGAGCCCGGGCTTTGAATCAGCCTGGCTGAATGCTTGCTTCCACCAGTTACTGTCTGTGTGGCCTGGCCAAGTAACTTCACCTCTCAGAGCTTCGTCCCCTTGATTGTAAAAGGAGGACGAGAAACAGTCTCTACTGCAAAGAACCAATGGAAAGAGTAAGTGAGAAAAGCATGTAAAGAGCTCAACACAGTGCCTAGCACATAATAAAGTCTCCAAAGCAGTTAGCGATTATGAATTACAGTGCCACCACGGCAGGACTGGCAGAAAGTCATGGGTAAGCAGGCGCTGTTGAGTCCTCTGTGGCCTTCCCCCTTCTCTATAGAGCCAACACCACATTTATTTCGTCCCATGTTTCTGACAACTTGAGTTGACTTCACCCTTTAAACTTCACTGCTCAAGTATGTGAGATTTCTAATTTCGAAACAGATGACTGCATGATTACAAGCACAAAACTCTGGGAAAGGGATACAAGACTCCAGTGATGCAGTGGAGATAACCACAGACCCTGTCTCCCACTGTTCTCAAGATCAAGAAGTGAATGTGGGCTTGATTTATAGGTAGAAGGCTCTGGAGAAAAACTTGGGGCCTCTCCTTAGGCTCGGAATCTTATTTCACTTCTGGGTCTCAAAAATCATCAGCTCTCTGGAGGTGTCCATGCCAGTGTGTCTGTCTCACTCTGCAGTTATTTCAGGATTCAGAGGAAAGGTCAAAACCTCCATTTCTCAGGGATATTTCTTACCAGGACCCGGGGGACGCAGGAAGGGATGCAATGATTCTTCCAAGGCAGGCATAGAGTCTTGATTTGTGGTGATATCCCAAGTAGGGTGCATTAGCTTTGAGCCCTTGCAGATGTTCATTCAAGCGGATGTGTTGCTCTCTTTGACCCTGGGCCACAGGTGAGCTGCCTCCTCCCTCAGATGACTCATTCCCACTGATCATATGGCAAGGCCTGCTTACAGGCTGGGATGGCTGATTTTATGTGTCAACTTCACTGGGGCACGATACCCAGATATTTGGTCAAACACTAGAGTCCAGATATTGCTGCAAAGGAATATTTTAGGTGAGACTGACAGTTAAATCAGTAGACTTTGAGTAAAGCAGATCATCCTCCATAATGTAGGTGGGTCTCATCCAATCAGTCGAAGGCTTTGAAAGACTGATATCCTCTGAGCAAGAGGGGATTCTACGTCCAGACTGCCTTTAGATTTGGACTGCAACACTGACTCTTCCCTGGGTCTGTCAGCCAGTAGGCAGGCCAACAGGCTGAGAGACCCAGAGAGGAGTTGATGTTGCAGCTCAAGTCTAAAGGCAGTCTAAAGGTAGAATCCCCTCTTGGCCCGCAACAAGGGCACCTGAAGATTTTGGACTTGCTCAATGATATGACCAATTCCTCTACACACGCATACCCCATACCCACACAAACCTACACACACCCTACTAGTTTCATTTATCTGGAGAACCTTGACTAATTCACAGACCAACTCTGACCCAGCCAGGATCTATTTGGTCATTGTGCTCAAGAATAAGATGTGCCTGACATCATCTTAGTAAATGTCCTAAATAAAATAAAAGACTAAAAAGAAAAACAGATGTAATAACTCCAATAGGGCTAAAGGAGCCACCAGGCTACCTGTGCCAAACACTTTACAAACACCATCTCCTCTACTCCTCCTCACATACCTGAGAGGTGCACCACAGTTTAACACATGGGAACAGAGGCTCAGGAAAGGAAGTAATTTCCCTATGGTCACAGCTGCCAATCAAGAAATAGGAAGTCGGGTCTTCTGCCTCCAACTCTAAAGTTTCTTCCATTGCACATTTCTTCTAGAACAGCATGATGAGAGGTTCATGAGGTCCCAACAAAACTTAAGCTTCTTATCTTGATCTAAGCACAGGCACACATGGCCTTCTGTTTTGAGTCTTTCAACATGGGCTGACTGTCTCAGGGCCAAAATACTCCCAACCTCATCCAAATGTTTCTTTTCATATTCACCTCAACTCGAACTTGGTATTCTCCAACCTTCCCATCATAAATCTGTTGAGCTACTCTGTAGCTGCCGGCCCTTGAAAAATACTGGGAAGGGTATTTTCAACTTGAGTGATCTACATGCTTAAGATAAAAATAAATACAGGCCAGGCACAGTGACTCACACCTATAATCCCAGCACTTTGGGAGGTCAAGGTAGGAGGACTGCTTGAGCCCAGGAGTTCAAGACCAGCCTGGGCAACATAGTGATACCCCATCACTATATAAAAAGAAGAAAAAAACTAAAATTAAAAAAAAAGAAAAGAAATATGGACTGGGTTTTCTAGATGAGAACTATGCAAAGGCTTAGCAGGAAAAACAGGGGTGCTCAGGGACTGTCTGTGAGCCCCCAGGTCTCTGTCTTCCAGGCCATTTGCATAGTACTGAGTAGAGAAAGAAGATGCCTGCAGACCACTGCTCTCCAGCAGAGAGAGTGGCCCTGGGCTGGGCATAGTGGCTCACACCTGTAATCCCAGTACTTTGGGAGGCCCAAGGCAGGTGGATCACTTGAGGTCAGGAGTTTGAGACCAGCCTGGCCAACATGGTGAAACCCCATCTACTAAAAATACAAAAATTAGCTGGGTATGGTGGCATGTGCCTCTAATCCCAGCTGCTCGGAGGGCTGAGGCAGGAGAATCACTTGAATGCAGGAGGTGGAGGCTGCAGTGAGCTGAGATTGTGCTATTGCACTCCAGCCTGGGCAACAGAGCAAGATTTTGTCTCAAAATAAATAAATTAATTAATTAAATTTAAAAAAAGGGTGGCCCTAGAGGATGCGGAACAGCAGCAACTACAGCAAAGCAACAAAAGCACCAAAGTCACACTGGGATTCCAGGATATAAAGGGAAAGTGTCAATAAAATGGTAGGCCATTTTTTCAACTCTTCCATGGGCTTAAGACAATTAATAACAATTACCTTCTAGTGTCATTTTCTTTATTAATAAAAATAATATAAAGCCAGAGTGTGGTAGTTAGATAAGATACCTAGCACACAGAAGGGGTGCCATACATGTCAGCCCCCACAAGCCACCCGGAGCTCCAGAGTAGGATGGACTATGTTTTTCCTGCACATGTAAGCACACTTCACTAAGTGTGAGCTCATAGGCCCCCTGTTAAGAACCTTGAATGATCAAAAGTTGGCACAGAAAGTAGAGTATCAAATGGTCCTGCTTTAAGAACAAATCACTGACTCCTCCTCTTGTCCATCAAGCCCCAGGGCACAGTCAGGGGCCTGGAACTGACTAGACACTTATTAAATACTTGCCAACTTGATTCAACTAACATGCAGAGTCTCGGTCGTGATGATTAATGGACTTAAGGTGGAATTTCCCTTAGTTAAACACCTGGGCCAGTCTGAGTAACACCCAAATGCTGACTGTGTTTTGTTGATGTTGCTTACCAGTGAAGAGCCCCAGAAGGGCAGGAGGTCCGTTCCAACAAGACAGCAGACAGTCCAGATGGTGCGGGGGGAGAAGGAGCGCCTTGCTAAGCATGATTAGTCACAGTGGGCTTCTCTCGCCCAGCACGGTAGCTGTCGGCTGGAGGGTATCGTGTTCATGCTGCCCACATGAGCATCAGTTATGGTCTTATGTCTAAGGAGAGGTCTCACTAGCTTCTTACCCACTGGGGTTTGGGGAGGAGTCACGGGAGGAAGAGTATGATATACGTTGAGGACTTTCATCCTGCACCACACACTGAATTTGGTTATATCAGATCGAATCTAGGAAACATCCTCATTATGAGGACAGTTTGGAAGGGTCTGCAATGCCGCAGGCACTGGGCTAGCACTTTGTCTGTGTCACCTCAGTCAACTGTCACAACTCCAGGTATTATTATTCTCATTGGCAGCTAAGCACAGTGGGCTTCCCAGAAGGGGAAAGAGAGAACATACAAGGTCCCCACAGGACCTGCTCTAGTTTCAGATCCACTTTGGAACCCCCACATTTCGCCTCTTCATGGTAACATTCACCACCATCTGCCTTGGGTTAGAATGAACTATTGACATGCAGGGTGGTCTTCCCCACTGGGCCCTGAGCTCCTCTGGGGGCAAGAGTTGGCAGGCTGTGGGCCTGGGTTTTCCTAAGGCTCCTGAAATCATATTCTACACTCTCCTTAAACATTCAGCCAGCCCTGGTCTGGGGGTTGCCTGGAAGGCCTGAGACAATCTGGGGGCACAGGGTGGGTGCTACCATGCAAGAGGGAAGGCTAGGAAATGACCAAGGGTCTGAGGATAGACACCAACTATTTCCCAGCAGTTACAACACAGGCTGGAGCTTGGAAGCCATCCTTATCTTCTCTGTCTCCTTTGCGTCCCCTGTCTAACCGGCCCCCACGTCAGGCTGAGTTTAATGTAAAAAGTGACTTTAAGCTCATTGTGCATCTGTTCCCCTGGCCCTGGCCTTACCCAGCCCTGTGCCTCTGCTGCATGGTCTCTGGAATAGCTTCTAACCTGAGCCCACTGCCCCCCCGACCTCCATCTTGAATCTGCAACCCACCCAGGCACCAACCTCATAATAACACGGCAATGCCTGTATGTCCTCATGCCACTGGTCTGCCTGCGCCCTTGTTTATCCTGCGAGGCCCAGCTCACATGTCCTCAAGGTGCTACCACTGCTGCTGGTAGTGACAGTGGTGGACAATATGGTAGTGAACCCTGCTGAGTGCTTACAGCATGCATGCCAGGCACTGGGCTGAGAGTGCACACCATGATCTCACTGCAACCTCATATCAAATCTATGAGATGCACACAGTGGAATTAAATAGGTTGCTCAAGGACACGCAGCTAACCAAGGGGTAGAACCAGCCTGGACGGCAGGTCAAACTCCACAGCCCACACTTCCCACGGACCCTCACCTCATGGTAAGGGTGTTTGTGTCCCAACACGAGCCATCGCTTCCTCACTGGCCTCCTTCGCGTGACTCTCTTATGCTGACCTACACAGTGCCCTGTTGCATGATCCTCCCTTCACAGCATTAGGATCTTGGCGACCTGGTCTTATTCATTTCCCTCGGCCTCAGTGCTTTTAGCATAGTCTCTAGCATATAACAAACTCAATACACACTTTTTACAGGGGATTTTACTGCTTTTTCCCTGGAGCCTTCCCAGAAGGTAGGCCAAAGGAAAGGTTTCCAGTGTCCAAGGCCAGAAGAGCCTGTGCTTTGGAAAGCTACGGGAGGAGGAGGACATCTGAAAGGTGGGTGGCAGGCGGGGAGCAGCCCCTTTGGAGGCCTCTCAAGAAGGGCCTAAGACTTCCTTCTCCCAAAGCACCCACTTTTGTTCCCTTCTTCTTCTTCCTTCCCACAGGATGCAGGGGTGGGAGGGAGGCAGGAAGGGATTCAAGCCTCAAAGCTAGATAGGAAATTCCCAGGAAATCGAGGCTCAACCCTAGTTTCCTAAGAAGACAAGACACCCATTTATTTATTTTTTCTCTCTCTTCCCCATAAATTACTAAGCCAGCATTTGCCATTAGACATCTGTGGCAATATAGGCAGTCAAAGCTGGACCACACTTCATTTCTCCATGGGGCTGTCCCCCAGTAAATCTCTTTTTAATCCAGGTCTCAGCATGCTAAGTCTGTCATCACCAGCAGTGGACAGAGTGCGCATGGGAGTGCTGGAGAATTTCTCCTCCTCCAGCGGGCTGGCAGCCCAGTTATTCTTTCTCCTCTGATGAGACTGCCTACCCAGATGCCAATAAGGGCTAGTAGATTTCCTGTACTCAGTACATCAAATGGGTCCACCGTGGAGGGAGAAGAGGTATTCAGTTGATGCTGCCCCAGCCATCAGGGATGACTGATCTTGGTAGCCAGAGCCATCCATCTGCCAAACCAGCCATGTCAGATGACATCACAACCACGCAGGGAAAGCTGTCATTTTTTCTGCAGCACTTGGGGAAATTAATCTTGCCCCCTGCATGACTCTGTGCTTGCTTACTCTACCTAGAGAGCTGCTTAGGAAAACAGGGACCATTGTATTTGCCTGGGATATTTAACACCAAGGAAAATATCAGACAGGGAAAAGTATTTATGATTTCTATGAATTCATACACTATTAAGAGCTGTCAGAAATAGACACCGAGGGAAGCAGAGAGGCACGGAAAGACCCCTAGACTGGATCCGGCCCAGCCCCATCACCAACCTATTGGGCTGCTCTGGGCCTGTACTTTCACCTTGGAGCCTCATTGCATCTTTTAAGTTTGTCTGTTTTTTGTTTTTGTTTTTTGTTTTTTGTTTTTTTTTGAGACGGAGTCTCGCTCTGTCGCCCAGGCTGGAGTGCAGTTGCCAGATCTCAGCTCACTGCAAGCTCCGCCCCCCGGGTTTACGCCATTCTCCTGCCTCAGCCTCCGGAGTAGCTGGGACTACAGGCGCCCGCCACCTCGCCTGGCTAGTTTTTTGTATTTTTTAGTAGAGACGGGGTTTCACGGTATTAGCCAGGATGGTCTCGATCTCCTGACCACGTGATCCGCCCGTCTTGGCCTCCCAAAGTGCTGGGATTACAGGCTTGAGCCACCGCGCCCGGCCAAGTTTGTCTGTTTTAAGAGGAGGGCAGTGCATTAGCGGCAAGTGACTTGCTGTGACATAATGAGAAATGTATATTTGGTCTCTGCTCCTCGTGTCTGGCACAGAGCTCCTAAGTCTTTGGAATTTCTTGATAGGGGTAAGAGGAGCATCTTTTGTTATTCATAGCAAACCCCTTTCAAACATACCTGGGCTTATGCTACTGTGGTGACTCTTGGAGGATAGGAGCTGGTTGCGAGACAAACCAACCATGTGATTAGAGCATTGGAACTTTCATCCCTGCCTTCTGACCTCCAAGACAGTAAGGAAGGGCTGGAGATGGACTTAATTGCTAATGGCCAATGATTTAACTAGTCATAGCTACATAAGGGAGTCTCCAAAAAACATTCAACTATGGGACTCAGCGAGCTTCCAGGTTGGTGGACACATGGGGTGCTGGGATGATGGCACTCATGGAGAGGGCATGGAAGCTCTGCACCACCCCCACACCTTGCACTATGCACCTCTTCATCTGGCTGTTCATTTGTATCCTTACCATATGCTTTAAAACACACCAGCCACAGTAAATAAAAGTGTTCCCCTGAGTTCTGTGAGCCATTCTAGCAAATTACTGAATGTGAGGGAAGTCATGGGAACTCCTGATTTTCAGCCAAGTTGGACAGAAGCGTGGGTAACCTTGGGACCTAGGACTTGTGATTGGCATCTGGAGAGAGACAGAGAGAGAGAGAGAGAGAGAGAGAGAGAGAAAGAGAGAGAGAGAGAGTGAGTGTGTGTGTGCGGGGTGGTGGGGGGAGTGTGGCAGTCTTGTGGAACTGAACCCTTAACCTGTGGGGCCTAGGCTAACTCCAGGTAGATGGTGTCCAAATTGAGCTGAATTATAGGACAGTCAGCTGGGGTAGGAGAATTGGTTGTGTGGGGAAAGCAACCCACACATTTCGTGTCTGAGTGCTGTGAAGAGAGAGTTTCCATTAATTTGCACCAAGCCCTATAGATGGGTCTGTCCACACAGCTGAGTCTTTACCTTTCCTTGACAGCTCAATCTTCCTAATCCCACTGAGACCAGCCCACTGGCTGGCTGGCAACCTGAACTTCCCAAGCCTTCCAAGAACACCAAAAGCCAAGATCATTTCAATGGGATCAGCTTAGAGAAACAAGAACCTATCCTTTCCAAATCTCAAGATGCCTGCACACCCTGCTGGAACCTGCCATGAATCAGTGCCTTTCAGGACAGCCTCTCCTAAATTCATTTATCTTGGCTCCAGGGTGCGTTAGGCTGTAAGGAGTACTCTGGCTTTCTCTCCTATCAGTCTGCCAGAAACAACAGCCTATCAAGGTCACTCCAGGTCTGGTCTGGAGAGATTCACTAGATAAGAAAGAGCCTTTCATGTTATTAATCTACCCCCTTTGACTCAGGGTGCTGCCTGCTATGTTCTATGCTGACTTGGTGAGAAACACCTCACACATTTGTCCCATAATGTTCAGTGAAGGAAGGAAGAGATGAACAGGGGCATGTCTATCTTCCATCAGTCCACATGGCAAGTGTTCCTAGTTCTGTTTCTCCTGTACTGATAATGTCAAGCTCACAGGGTTAGAGGCAGTCCAAAACGACAGGGCCCAGAAGAAGAAAGACATGTGGCTAGGTCCTCAAACTCAATGGGGCTACAATCATAGGCACAAATTCATTTAGAGAAATATGGTTGGCCTTGCCATTCTTAAAGTTAGTTGTAGCATTCACTTGATTTTTTTTTGAGACAAGGTCTTTCTCTGTCACCCAGGTTGGAGTGCAATGGTGTAATGACACCTCACTGCACCCTCAACCTCCTGGACTCAAGTGACCCTTCCACCTCAGCTGGGACCACAGGAACATGCCACCACGAACAGCTTTTAAATTTTTTGTAGCAACAGGTCTCACTATGTTGCATAGGCTGGTCTTGAACTCCTAGGCTCAAATGATCCTTCCATCTCAGCCTCCCAAAGTGCTGGGATTGTAGATGTGAGCCACCGTGCCAAGCCAACAAATATTTATTGACTACTTACTATAGAACAGGCAGGCACTGTGCCAGCCAATGAAGATACAGGAGCACTCAAGACAGATTTGACCTTAACCTTTAGAACTTACAACAGGTTTGGGTTTTGTCTTTCCTATCTCATATATATATATATAAATATATATATACACACACACGCACACGCATACATATACACACATACACACGTATACACACACACATACATACAAACACTAATAAACTAATTCTGATGTAGTGCTACCAGGGCTAATACAGATACAGCAAGTATCAAGGAAGCACACAGAAAAGTCACTACCTCTGCTTGGATGGAATCAGAGAGATGACTGACAGGCAATAAAGGAAAAGATAGGCTGGGCACGGTGGCTCACACCTGTAATCCCAGCACTTTCAGAGGCTGAGGTGGGCAGATCACGAGGTCAGGAGATCAAGATCTTCCTGACTAACATGGTGAAACCCCGTCTCTACTAAAAATACAAAAAATTAGCTGGGTGTGGTGGCAGGCACCTCTAGTCCCAGTCATTTGGGAGGCTGAGGCAGGAGAATGGCGTGAAACCCAGGAGGCGGAGCTTGCAGCGAGCTGAGATCATGCCACTGTACTCCAGCCTGGGCGACAGAGTGAGACTCCATCTCAAAAAAAAAAAAAAAAAAAGGAAAAGATATAGGGCATTATACATGCTAATGATGCATGAGAGCATGAGGCACCCTCTTAAGAACAAATAATACAAACAAAAATAAAGCATAGCAACTATACATAGAGCATTTACATTGTATTAGATGTTATAGGTAATCTAGAGATGATTTAAAGTATATAGGAGGATATACATAGGTTATATGCAAATACTACGCAATTTTACATGAAAAACTTGAGCATCCACAGATTTTGGTATTTTCTGGAGGTCCTGAAACCAATCCCTCATGAACACTGAGGGATGACTTTAATTGATTCAGCACGAATGAGTTCCTCAATTTCTGAAGAATGGAGTCTCCCAGCAGGCATCTGTGTCCATATTTGCCGAGGGAGTAATTCCTACCACCAAAGAGGGAAAACAGCAGCCCCTAAAAAGCCACTGTGGAAGATGAAATGCTTACACCCTGGTTTGTCTCCACACTAGGCTATTGATCAGCCTCATTCTCAAAAGCTAACATCCTTAGCCCTAAATATCACCAGCCAGGAAGGAGCTTTAAACCAACACAACGACTCACAGTGAAAAGCAATTGAAACCACAGCATCACATCCTCTATCAGCCACTAGATGGACACCACAGGCTAAGTTGGCTTTCTCCAAGTGTTCTGTAAATAGAACCATTGAGCTTCATATCGTGTGGCAGCGAGTTATATAAGCATAAGGTCCTGTCAGGGTAGGCATCAAGAACGAACAGACCATTCTCAAAATATTAAATACCTGCTATGTCCCAGTCTCTGGGTTTAGAAAAATAATGAGTGCTGTCTGCCTGCTAGGAATTCCAAGTTTAGTGGAGAAAGACAGACACACACACACACACACACACACACACGCACGCACAACATTTCTTATGCATCTCAGATTCTTGCCTGTTCTTTTCAAGCTCCATCTCTAATATTCAAAGGTTAAGAACTTGTTCCAGTTCACTTGGCAGAGCCAGGATTAAATCTCAATTCTGTTTGCCTTTTAAGATCATCCTCTTTCCTCAATACCATCCAGTGCCTCTCAAACATTTCCCATGCAAAGTGAAACGGTTATATATAAGGGTAGGTGTGAACCAAGACCATCAGAAACATGTGAAACAGAGCTAACTCTGACTGGGGGAGTCCCAGAGGACATCACAGGGGAGATGTTTTCTTCAGGATTAGTCAGATGGGCACGAGGGGAAAGGAATTCCAGGAAGAAAGCAGCATGTCCCAAGAGGGAGGGCTTTGCAAATGCAGGAACCAGAGACAGGGCTTTGCAAATGCAGGAACCAGCCTTTGGTGGCGGCAGGTGGCCTAGAGCAGTGGGAAGTCTGGAGTGTGTGACGGGAAATGTGGTCGGGGGTAAGTCAGCGAAGGTAGGTGAGGCAAAGGCCATGAAGGGCCTCCACAGTTAGTTAAGGCATTCAGATCTGTTCCCACAGGCAACGGGAAGTCATCAAAGGTTCTGAGAGGGAGAAACTTCTGATGTTATATTTAAAGGGTCCATTTTTGTCCATAAAGGGATATATATTTATACTTTGGAACACTGTACAACTCAGTGCCTCCTTTGAAAAGAAAAAAAAAATCATTTCAAACATATGGACTTGGAGTCTGCCCCTTTAATTTTATTCTGTACCATATGGCACTTTGAATTTTAGAATATGAGTAGAAGATTGACTTCACAGATCAAAACCTAGTAAGAGAAATCTCATCTGTTATTTTAATTTCCTCCCCGCTATAGCTAATGTCCAGTGTATCAATCCAATAAAAGGATCCAGTGAGATCAGATAATAACCTGTAAAGTACTTAGACATGCCTGGTATATACCAGGCACAATATAAGGATTTGAGATACACACACACACACACACACACACACACACACACACACAAAGTGTAAAAGGCATTTGCCCTTAATTTCTTAGCTAAACTACATGGTAATATGGTAATAAAGTAATTTCAGCCCTACCATAGGGAGAACTGAAGGATACACACACGTGCACATGCACACACCAATACAGAAAAATGAAGAGAGACATCAAAAAATAGCTGTTATACCAAGCCAAGGTACAGTGTCACTTTAAAAACACAGTTCTTAGGTTTTTAGAAACCAGAATTTACCTCCATATCAGATTTTCTAAATAAACTTGCTATAAACTTTTACAAGAACTTTCCTCAAAGAGCCTCTGTATGGATTGATAGATTACTCATACATCAAGGTTATGTTTCTACTAAGCCAAATAAACATCTGGACAAAAGCTTTAATCATTTCATTGTTTCCAAGCGCCTGGATGTTTGAGGGCGATAAGGCATCTAGACTCTGACTGGGATTTTGGTCTTTATCAGATACAACTGCAAAGAGAAATCCAGCTGAAGGTTTAAAAACCATATTAATTGTAGTGCTTCAAAGCTCAGGGAAGTTAAATGACATGTCTAACGCCATAGAGCTGGCAAGAGGTTGGGCAGGGTTTAAGCCCTGGTCTGTCCAATAAGATATCTCAGCCTATTTCCCTTTCACTATATCAATTGCCTCAACAGTGCCTTATTCAGCAGATTCTGAAGCACAGAATAACCAGCCTTTCAATATTTATAATCTTGCCAGTTTATAGAAAGAAAATGATATGAGTAGAAAAGACATTAACTGTCTTGCCCTGAACTCTGCATGTAGACACGAACTGGTAACTTAGCCTCAAAGCAGAAATTCACATGCATTTAAACAGAGTGGAGACATGCTTAACAAGTGTTTTAGAATGCTACAACTAGAAGGAGCATTAGGTACCATCTGGGCTACCTCTCCTCATCCTGAGGGTACATTTCTACATTAAAAGGAACAGGAAGAGAAACCAGACCAAATTTCTCCAGTTTCAGTAATCAGGTGCTTTGCTTACATTTCTGAACTTTTTATCTACACTTGCTCTAAGTGCTATCACACATGCTAAAACGTAAGCTTGGCAAAGCTGGAACTGAAATGTAAACATTGGTGATTTTAAGCAAAGGTAAAAGCTCTGGTTTGGATGGTTAAAGAAACCAGGAGTTTCTCACTCGGCTAGCACTAAGCTTTAGGTTAGAGTGTTTCAATGTCTCCACCTTGTGGACATAATCAACACTACATCAAAATAAATTCACTGGCCATCTTTTTATAATTAAGACTGGTTCGACAATAAAATAAACTCTTTATTGCAGGATACAAAAACCTCAAAACAAGCCAGAATTTTTTTGGTAGTATATGAAAATGGGAATTGATAATAATAAATCTGAGTCCATGCTAGATACCAAAAGTCTTCTAAACAATAATACAAAGATTACGTTATGCACAATTCAGTTGTAGTTAATAGGTGTATGCTATTGTTTTTCATGTTTGTAGAAAACTAGAAAAAAAAACGATGCTCTAAGTTGACCAGGTCATTTAATTTCTCAGTCCGTTAACTGTGCCAGCCATTCCAGGTAGCATAAATTTGTTGTACTGTAAGGTGTTGGGGCTCAGAAAACACTACAAAATAAAGGCCTCAGAAGCGAAAGTTTTTCTCTGACCTTTTCCTGCCCTCTGGTCTCTCAGTCCTATTTCTCCTGAGGCCAGCCATAGAAACTAGAATCCCTCTGCCCCCAGGTGGGCCATAGAAATCAGAACGCTTTTGCCCCAAAGCCAGCCATAAAACCTCCAAACATTACTCTAATTTCCCCTCTTCCTTTCTGCGTGAATCCTGGGCATGAGGAAATTATCTGAACCACCTTGTTTGATTGTAGAAACCTCCATTACAGAGAGGGCTCTGCCCCACACCCAGAAGGCAGGAATGTTGCTCAGAAGGGCCAAGAAGGATCTAGACAGACAGACCTTCCCGGGATTCCCCACTTCATCTACTAGCATTAGATCATACCCTTTTTGCCCAATCATATTTCTACACAGCTGTCCATACTTTGTAGAACCTAAGCATAAAATTGGACAATTTCCCCTATATCTTTGGGTATTTATTCTGAAGGCTTCTGTGTATATACGTCAAGTAAATTTGTATGTCCTTTCTCTAACGAATCTGCCTTTTGTGAGTTGATTTTCCAGTGAACCTTCAGAGGGTGAAGGTAAAATTTTCCTTTTCCCCCTGCAAAAGGTTTGGTGGATCCTATTTTCAAAGATTTCCCTACCCAAGATAGTTCTAAAAGTGACAGGCTGAAAACCAAAGCACCTCTATGCCTCAGCTTTTAATGACACAAAAGAACATTTCTAGTCACAGAGGTAGAACGGAGGAAAATTAATTTTGAAATAAACTCTAGTAGTTGTAATATTTCAATATAGCAACAAAATGTTGGCAAGATGATACACTATTATGCTAATAGCTGCAAGCCCTTGGGCAAGTTATTTAATCTTCCTGGACTTCACTTTCCTCATCTCTAAAATGGGGATTGTAATATCATCTACCTCAAAGGATTGCTGTGGAGATAGAACAAGAGAGTATAAAAGTAAAGCATCTAGCACTATATTTGGCATATAGGAGAGTTAGCTATTATTTAAATTACAAAAATACTGACTCACCCATCGGGTTATTGATCATTATTTTCATGGAAATGAGTGGCACAATTAATATTTCTGCTTTTTCTTATCTGTAACTTTGACAGCTAGAACATTCGAGGTGGAAAAGATCTTGGAGAACTTCTGGGCAAGTCACGTTAACAGATGAAGGAAGAAGTCTCAGGCAAGTGAAATAACTCACTGCACCTTAAGTCTGCAGGGTGATCTGAGAGGGGAGCATGAACAAGTTGCTGGCCAGGCCTCGTGCTATACAGTCATGGCAGGCTCCACCTGAAAGTTTCCTTAGACATCATCTCATCACCCCCCTTTACTTCATATATGAGCACACAGAGAAACAGGGAAGCTGGGTTTGTTCATTCATTCACTGATTCACATGTTCATTGATTTAGCAATATTAATGAGCTCCTATTATACACAACACACTGGGGATTCTGCGGTGAATGACCAAGACAAGTCCTTGCTTTGTGGTGCTTATTGCTGCAAGCAGGAGAGGGCTGGGAGGCAATAAAGGATATACACATAATCAGGCTCATTTCAAATAGTGATAAGCTTCCAAAGGAGCCTGCCACAGAGTGGTGGAGATGCTTAGGGCACACACACACCTACTTCAAATTGCACGGTCAAGGAGGGCCCCTCCAAGGAGGTGTCAGCTGAGCAGCAAGAAGGACCTACCACACAAAGATCTGGGAAGCAGAATCCAGGCTGAGAAACAGCGTGCAAGGCTGTGAGGTGGAAAAGAGTTTGACAAGATTGAGGATTGGGAGGGACAGCTGCAGCAGGGAAACAGGTAGGAGAGAGGAAGATGAGATCTAAAAGGTAGGTACAGGCCAAATCTCATAGGCCTAGGGAGGTCGTCTAATCTGCAAGGATTCCATCCTTAGTGCAAGGTTTGTTTTAAGGGACTAACGCGACATGGTTTGTTTTCAGGTGTCACTCTGCTGTTTGTGAGTTACTGGCCAAGCCTGGACTACCCAGGCCTTCAGACTCACAGTCCAGCAGCGTTTCCCTCCACACAGCCTTTGATATGGACAGCAGAAACTCAGGTGGGCAGTTGGACCTCCTCCGGAAGACTCAAAGAGAGCCCTACAAAAGGGAAGCCAGGTGCCAAGCTTGCTTTCTCTCTGGGAAAAAGGGCGGCCCTGGATACTTACCCGCTTGTAATGTCATCGGTCCGGATGTTCTTGCTCAGAACATCCCCATCGCTCATGTAACCGGGGGCGTCCATGCTGATGCCTTCCAGGTCCATCTCATCTCCTGCCTTGTCTGAGACGTCCACGTGGCAGACGCTGCTGCCCCGGGAGGCCAGCTGCCTTCTCAGAGGGGCGGAGTACACGTAGCGACCTGACTCAGTGTTGATGAACCGGCTGGCGTTGGCTCGAGGTGGGTACCCATTGCCCATTGAGGGGGCATCTCCTGCTTGGAGCCGAGGGCTGGACTGGCCCAGTCTCCAGGACAGAGGTGTGGGCCTCCCTGTCAAGCTGAGTATGCTGCGGCCACTCATCTCCGTGGTGACATTGGTGTCAAACGTGGTTTCCAATGTGCTAGAAACAAAACCAACCTGATTAGACTCAAAGGTACCTAGTATCCTTCACAGTTTATATGTTCTTTAATCATTTAGAATTATGAAATAACCCTCATATATAAAATAGGATAAAACAGCTGGCTCCCATGTACCACCTGGTGTGCTTCCTCTGCTCAAAATGAAAAAGGAAAGCTGCACATCTACATAACATTCTGAAAAGCCTACCGGAGACTTTCCCTGCTGAAACATGGTACAAGAAACAAATTCCTTTAATTAAATGACCTTAACTGCTAGAATTTTCTTTCCAGGCCGGATGCAGTGGCTCACGCCTGTCATCCCAGCACTTTGGGGGGCCGAGGTGGGCGGATCATGAAGTCAAGAGATCAAGACCATCCTGGCCAACATGGTGAAACTCCATCTCTACTAAAAATGCAAAAATTAGCTGGGCATGGTGGCACGCGCCTGTAGTCCCAGCTACTTGGGAGGTTGAGGCAGGAGAATTGCTTGAACCCAGGAGGCGGAGGTTGCAGTGAGCCGAGATTGCGTCACGGCACTCCAGCCTGGTGATAGAGAGTGAGACTCCATCCCCCTCCCCTCCCCCAAAAAGAATTTTCTTTCCATTCTGGGAAAGAAAATACTAGAAAATGCTGAGCTGATTAGGATGGGGCATGAAGGTTCCTGCTTGCCCATTCATTCTAGGATGTTGCATCACAGCCCTCTTTTCCTAAGGGTGGGATTCTCCACCCACCAGGAGTTCCTGATACCACATTTTACATTCTCAGCTTCCTCCCAACTGAACAGTGGACACAGTTCTAATTTTGTAACCCTCTGAGGTTCACTTCCCCCAGACTTTTGCTTTTCTCAGATTTCATCCAAAAAGTCTGGAAAGATTGGTAAATGCCTGGGCTTGAGTTCCCTCTTCAATCAAGTTACACAGACCAGAATCTGCCCAAAGATGAGCTCAATCTCTTGGCAGAGTCCGTCTTCCACTGTCTTCACAGCGCTGCAGTTTCTTACAGCCCAGTCAAAACTATCATCTATACTTTCACAGGAAAACTGGAATTTCCTCACTGAGCAAAGACAGTGAGATTCTTCCCTGCAGAAGAAACCACTGAAGTCTTCCCTCCTGTCATAATTACCATCCCACCGTGAAACTGCTATGCCAACATTAAGTCAGTGTCAGTGATGACGGTGGAAAGACAGATGTTTCACACTAATGGTAGAGTCACGAGATCCAATATCTGACTCCCTTCATTCAGATACCTAAAGGTTTAAGACAGTACCACCCCCAAACGCCCGAGTTTACTCTCCTCTGGAAGAGCCAATTTGGTCCCTTAAGCTGTTTTTGTTTTCCTCTGATCTTGGAAGTGGCCTTATTTTTCTCAGATTGGACCCCTTGTTTTGGGCCTCAGTCCTATTGGAGATGGAACCCACAGTGGTTAACCCCAATCTGCCAAAACTGCTGATAGTGGAAGCCCTGTGGTTTCCTTGCCATAGCCACTTATCAAAGAAACTGAAATTGGAGAAGCAAAGGAGACTCCGTGGAAGCTCAGTGGGGACAAGGAGAACTTTCCTCGACTTCCACAAACTATAAAACCTCCTCCTGCCCAAATCACAAAGGACATCCCAGGGTTGCATCCTCTTCAACTTCTTGTTCAACAATGAAAGTACCTGATAAATGTTTCCAATATAATCCTAGATTTCATCCAACTAAATTAGAGTTTAAACACGATCATAAGTTTTTATAAATATTTCCTTACATGTTTTATGCACGTGCATGTCTAACAATATTACAGAGTGCTGCATATCAGAAGAGTGGGTAGGAATTCAAGTTATTCAGTTTATCACACAGGTCAAATACAGTTCACCTGCTCATTTCAACAGCACCAGATAGTTTTAGAAAATGCAAGTAAAGTGAAATTTAAATAGAGCTGGTCTACAGTATCGTTTGTTGAATGGATTTAGCAGCCTTCTGCTTTTGGGAAAAAACTGTCTATACTAATTTTTGTTTCCTATAATTCTCTTCTGCATGTTGTATGGCATTCTTTGTGAATTCCGGCACATTTGGAAAGCGAGGCTATTGATCCGTTATAACCAAATCGCTTTGCTAATGGTATGAACAAACACAGTAGAAAATTAAGATACCAGCTAGTTCAGTAAAGTAATTCACACTGCAGATACCTGTGTGTAACCTGAGTTCCCCTTAAACTGGACATGGTTTCCTCCAAATTCTGCCGCAGATCAGCGATGTTCTTCACTGTCCGCAGCCGCCGAGCCTCAGGATCTTCCCCTGGAAAGACGAGGGTTAAGACTAGTTTAATTCTCTGACCAACCCTGAGCTTTATAAGGGCAGCATCCATGTCTGTGACCATAACTATACTCAGTATGTGCCTCGCTGTGGGTGCTTAATAAGGATTTGAGAATGAATGAATGATTGAATGGAAGTGTGAATGGAAACCCAAAGGAAGTGTGAAGTCCAAGGAGATTCTTCCTTCAGGTGCGTCCTTAAATAGGTGAAGTCTAGCGTGTGGGAGAAGCCAAGTGCCTAGTCTGAGACGTAAACACATTTCCACAGTGTCTCCAGCAGAGACACGCTCAGGTTAGGTCTGACCAGGTAGTCATTTTCTGCCCATGCAAAAATGAGTGGAGCATTTTGTTTGTTCACCTATTGGTGATATATGCAGCTATCTTAGGCCCTACTTTGCAAGGATAGCTTGCAGTAGCTAGAAGATCTGCACCTGTTAATCACAAATATTTATACAGAGAAAGATTGCTTTCTTCCTTGTTAGATGTATTATGTCACCTCAAATTCAAGCTCCTCTACTTACTGGCTGTGTGACTGTGGGGAAGGTGCTGGTCCTCTCTGTCCTTCAGATTTCACTTTTCTAAAGGAACACAGTGGTAGTACTGATCTCAAAGGACATTTGTGGGGACAAACTGGGATCAGGCCAGGATTTCCCTTAGCACAGTGCCCACCATAAGCACTCAACACAAGCCAGCTGGTGCTCTAGAGCAGGGAGCCTTCAAGAAACAGCTGGGGGCCGGGCGCAGTGGCTGACGCCTATAATCTGAGCATTTGGGAGTTCAAGACCAGCCTGGGCAACATGGCAAAACCCCGTCTGATGGCATACACCTGTAGTGCCAGCTACTCTGGAGTCTAAGGTTGGACGATGTCTTTAGTTTAGGAGGCAGAGGTTGCAGTCAGCCAAGATTGTGCCATTGCAATCCAGCCAGGGTAACAGAGAGTGAAGGGAGGAAGACAGGAAGACAGGAAGAGAGGAAGGGAGGAAGGGAGAAAGGGAGAAAGGAAGGGAAGGGAAGAAAGGAAAGAAGGAAAGGAGGAAAGAAAGAAGAGAAAGAAAGACAAGAAGGCAAGAAGGCAAGAAAGCAAGCAAGCAAGTGAGCAAGAAAAGACAGACAGAAAGCCAGTCAGTCAGACAGAAAAGAAAGGAAAGAAAGGGAAGGGAAGGGAGAAAGAAAAGAAAAGAAAAGAAAAAAGAAAAGGAGAAAGGAAAAGGGAAAGGGAAGGAAAAGAAAAGAAAGAAAAGAAAAGAAAAATGGAAAGAAAAGAAAAGAAAGAAACAGACAGCTGGGTTCCTCTTTGTTAGGACCACAGCCTTCCATTCCCTGGGCAAAACTTTCCAGAAGACACTTGGCTGAGCAGCATTTGAGCTGAGCTGGCACTAGTGTACCGTGAGAGATATGCCACATACAAGCTAGGACACAGCGCAGTCTTGTTTTGGGTTCTCTGGCAATTCCATTTCTTTCTATTTTTTTGAGACAGAGTCTTGCTCTGTCGCCCAGGCCAGAGTGCAGTGGCATGATCTCAGCTCACTGCAACATCCACCTCCCGGGTTCAAGCGATTCTTCTGCCTCAGCCTTCTGAGTAGCTGGGATTACAGGCGCCTGCCACCACACCTGGCTAATTTTTTTTTTTTTTAGTAGAGACAGGGTTTCACCATGTTGGCCAGGCTGGTCTCGAACTCCTGACCTCAGGTGATCCTCCTGCCTTGGCCTCCCAAAGTGCTGAGATTACAGGCGTAAGCCACCGCTTATGGCCTAGTTCCATTTATTTTAGCCTTACAACGGGAAGAGGAGGGGGCAATAACTATAATAATGATTAATAGAATTATACATTTTCTCCCTCAGAGTAATTTTACAGACAGCTGAGAAGACTGAAGAAGCACAAACATGGGTCTTCAAAAGCCTAGGACTATTTTCAAGTGTTGAGCAATATTTTCAAAGAAATCTCCATCTAGAACATAGCACAAGTGGAATTTACATTAGACACGAAGCAGCAGCAAGTAGAATTGACATCAGACACCAGGTAGAACTTCCAACAATTGTCATTAACAGGGGACTGGGCAGCTAAGAAATGTAATAGAATTAACTTTTCTTCTGAGATAGATGACAACTTTCTTAGGTTGTTCTTGGCATGGTGGTGCCTGGAGGCTGGGATGGAGTAAATGACCTACCCATGATTTCATGGAGGAAATTTACTTGAAAATGTAAGTGCTTTCCAATATCTCCTTCCACCTTTTAACCCAAGGAAATCTGTAAAGCATTTTTCTCTTATCTGAAAAGTGGCCAAACTTGCATTTCCCTCCCAGTGCTTTAAAATACATATATAAGTATGTATTTTTAAACAAAAGCAAAGATGAATGTCTATTATACCTTCCCCTAATGACTTTGGAGGAATGTAACTGCATCTACCTTCTGGGCTATCAGTGAAATCTTTTACTGCCAATTTGGCCACATTTTATGTATATAAGCCTGCTAAAAAAATATTCTTAGGTTAGCTCTAGGCCCTTCAGAAAACATCGATTATGAGGCTAAATCTAGGCATAGGTTTACAAATTACCTCAACTAATTACCGTAACCACACACAAAAAATATAGTAACCGTATTTACTTATCCATCACTCTATTAATGGTCTTAATAGAAATTAAGAAATTTCATTAGAAATTCCACTATTAGAATTCATTAGAAATTCAACTATTTTGTTTTATTTTTTAGAGACAGAGTCTTGCTCTGTTCCTCAGGCTGGAGTGCAGTGCTGTGATCATAGCTCAATGCAGCCTCAAACTCCTGGGGCTCAAGCAATCCTCCCACCTCACCCTCTCATGTAGCTAGGGCTACAGGGATGCACCGCAATGCCTGGCTAATTTGTTTTCTTTGCAGAGTCTTCTATGTTGCCCGGGGTCTTCTATGTTGCCCGGGCTAGTCGCAAACTCCTGGCCTCAAGCGATCCTCTCGCCTTGGCCTCCCAAAGTGCTGGGATTACAGGTATAGCCACTGCACCCAGACAGAAAGTCAAAGATCTTTGAGTTGGGGATGGCGTCTCATCTTTCCTTTTGGTAACCCCCACACAATTTACAGAAGTCTAAGAAATGTTTATTATGCAACACGTTTGGTCAGTGTGGGGTTGTAGGAAAAGCATGGACTTCACATTTCCACAGATAAATATTTGAATTGTGGCAGTGCTGCGTATTAGGCACTTGACCCTAGATCTCATTTGTAAAATGGACATAAAAACCCTTTGCTAGAAGAGTTAGTGTGAGCATCAGATGAGATGGCACATAGCACAAAACGAGGGCTCAGTAAATGTGAGTGTCCTGTTTCCCTCTTGTGGGTCCTGCTGGGAAATATTTGCCCTCCTTCAGGGCTCTACATCAGACCCCAAGGGTAATGTAAGAACACAAAACAGTAACCCACCTGACATGCTTAGGTGATCACATTCGGAACTGCCAATTATGCCTCCTCTGAAAATGACCTGAATGTAGGATTTACCTACTAACTCACAGCCTGAACACAATAAAAACATAATTGAGTTCCAGTGGAAACAGCTGGGAGCTTTCAGCTCATAGATTCAGAGAGGTCTTAAAAATTTAGTGTCTACCTGTAGCGATCAGGATTTTGCCAACGATGCTCAAGCCACTAGTCATGATTGGCAGAGCATCACATTGCAACCAAATATGACTGAGTTTGGAGGATATCAAGGTGTTACAAAAAGACCATGGAAAAAATCCAGGATTTTTAATTGGAAATAAAGAAACCTTAAGGGATATGTTACAACATGAAAAAGAATGAAAACTGCTGGGGCTTCAGAAGGCTGAATTATATCCGGTGATTGGAAATGTAAGAATAAAGAACTCCATTAACTGATGAAGCCGTCAACAACAGCAAAAAAATAGCAGGCTGCCTTATGAAGGAACAACATTTTGTCCAAGAAATATTCAAGCAGAGGCTGAAAGATAGTCATCAGCAAGCTTTAGAAGGAATTCATGAGCAGGATGATGAGCAGGTGTGTGATTCCTTCAATTCTATCATCCAAGATGCATTTTTCAACTATAATGTTCTGTACATGATCATACACCATAGGAAAACCCACTCATTTGCATAAGTAAGGGGAAGAACCAAGCGATTGATCAAATAGTTATGTAAATGTCCATTTCTAAATAGTCCTAGCATTCACTGTCATTTCAAAGGATTGGCTGTGGGTAAGTTAAATTCAACGTCATGCTATTTATTATTCAGTCTCTCTATAAAAAAATTCAACATAGTCACAAGTATGATTTCTACTGCTTGAATATAAAGACCTGTCACCCTGATAAGGAATTTTCATTAGCGACCAACCCCATTTGATTTGACACCAAAGAGTGAATAGTCAAACACTACTGGCTGCACAAGTCTCTTCCCCAAAGCCAACTCAGGGTTTCTGAGTTCTTAAGGCCCGGTACAGTGGAGACATGAAGATAAAAAGAAAAATTAGGGGAAGATCACATACTGCAATCTGTCACTCTGAAATCTAAGTAATATTTGGAATATTCTCTGGCTCCTGCTTTTGCTTTTCCAATGTGGATTTTGCTGAGATTCAATGTCTGACAGGAATCCACACCACTCCACGGGCCACATATCTGAACCATGCTGGGATCTGAAGCGTTGGCCTCGTTCTTTTGATGTCTGCACATCAGAACACAATCTGGAATGTACATGGAGACTTGAGTAGCCATCTGAACTCCACACCCTTCTCATTGCTGGTCCTTTTCCTATGCTATCCATGTACTCATATACAAGAAAGCTACAAACCTCGAAGAGAAGGAAACAAAATCAATCCCAAATGTGGGGCCCGAATCATTCTAAGATGGATTGCTTACAAATGGCTTGAAGAATCTCTGCACCGTCACTGTGCCCAGCCAGTGGAATCAGAAGGAAATAGATCACCCAGATCCTCTGAAATTAATTGTTGGGACTAATTGCGAGATGGGTAAGTTTCAATCATTGGGCTGCAGAACAATTCCACAGCTGTAATGTGGCTATTAAAATGCTGTAGTCAGGGATATTCAATTTAATAAATGGATTTTAAGCATGGATTCAGTTTTTAACCTGACTGTGGAAGCAGTAAGATATGAGAAGAGTGACACAGCCACTAATAAATCAATGGCTTACCACTCACTTCCCTGACTAGAAGTTGCTGGAGCATGGGACACAGAGTTGGGGAATGGGGAAAAGAGACAGAGAAGATGGAAGCTTGGAATCCACTGTAGTAAGAATTCTAATTAAGGTGTGACTTTTCTTCTTTAATTAAGAATGTGAGAGTATAGTGTTCATAAATAAATGCTTGTAGAATTAACTATAAAACAACTGTGGATTTTATGCTGTCATACAGTATAATGTCTCTGTAATCTTCATTGTCTATGTTACAATTAAATAAAATTTAGATTTCTTTTTTTGTTTCCGGTAAAAAGAAGCATGTTACAATTTTTCCCCCTAATTCATGTAGGACTCTAAGAACACATTTTAAATCAGTGCTTCTATACAGGAACGAAATCCACTATTCTAAATCTTGTTGAAAAGCAACTTTATCTGAAGAGTAAACAAGAAGATTCAAAGTTAAGTATCAGTGCAGTCCAGAGCCCCTAAATGAATAAAATTGAATATATCTTAAAAAACAGGATTTGCACACCAGTAAGAGATTTGTTTACAATTCTGGGGAGGTGGGAAGAAACTGTAAGAGGGAGAGTAAAGGGAAGAAAAAGAAGAAGAAAAATAATAGGAAACAAAAAAGAAAGTAAGTTTGTTTAGCTCAAAGTCAATGCAACCATAACGCAACTTGTAATCAAGCTGGGTTCATGCTGTTCCAGCAGGTAGTGCCTCATCACCAACAGACACAGATTTCTGGGGCTCCATACTCACCAGTGAGTTCTTCCAGAGCAGGCTGTCCAGTCTTGGAGAAGTGGCTGGGCTCCATGCTCACACCCGTTGAGCCTGACTCGGCAGTGACATTCCCTTCAGTGTCCGTCTGAGACCTTCACACACAAACCAAAGCAGACACACTTGTCATGAGAGGCAACTACCACGTCTGGACCACTGTGGTCTAACCACAGCCCTCACCATTACCTCCTATAGCAAGAAGCTTCAGAACAGCGGACGAGCGGACTGACGCTAAATAATTCATTAGCCGTATGTGGAGCAATGTCCTAAGAACAGAGAGAGCCACCGAACTGTAAAAGATAAACTTCTCATTGCCCAGATGGAGGGCCTGTAATCCCTCACTGGTGAATGCTTCTCTGAACCTCCCTCAGGATGCTAGGTCTAGCCAGACACACGCTGGAGGGTACTGGGTGGTTTGGATAATTTAACCTATGCCAAAGAACAACTTCTAAGTAACCAGCAACGCCAACAAGTCAAACATAAAGATGACTCTATTAACAGCACCCCCACCCCAAAATCATCCTGACATGGTTTTCTCTATAAAGGTGACCATAAAACCAGTTGGAAGTGGGTGCCAAGCAGGTGTGTTTACCCTCCAGGTCTCTGATTCAGAGCTCAGTTCTTCTGACATGAAAGGTCTCCTTGATCATTATTTCAACACTCGACTGAAATCTGTACTTCCCCAAACCATCTCCATGCCCTTATTTGTCAAGCAAATTGAAGCAACGGCTTCATGCAATGTTTTCTTGTCACAGCTACCTCTGCTCTTTCAGGCATGGCATGCAAATGCATAATTACACTCAGATGCATGACCCTGCATGTAACATTATTAACGCACTGGCATCCTGAACTAATTCAACCGATTTTACTATCTGTGAGGAAAACGTTTGCCAAGAATGAGAATGGACGATGGAGGATGTACTGATAAACCTCAAGTCACCCAACCGTTCCTCCCTCCTTTCTTCTTCCTACTGAGGCCATTGTTCTCAAATCTGTTATCTTTGCCTTTAAAGGATTTCATAATCCCTGTGCTCCTCTCACCTCCAGCCAGGGTCCAAGCCCTCTTCATTTCTACTGAGGCCTTAAGAGTGCTTTGAAACAGGTACCTCACACCTAGAGGTTGCAAATGGCAGCCCAGTGTGGAAACCAGCCCAATTTATTCCTACTGGTCTACATAATATTTTAGAGTTTTAAAATTAGTTCAACATTTAAAAATTGGGATATTTCACAATAAATATCTGGATTTCTGCCTTCGTCCAGTAAAAACAATAAAGCCTGGGAAAGACTGAGCCTTTGTTATTGTAGATCGTCACCTGCTGGTGCCAAGTGGTGGCTGCACCCTCTAAAGAGGTGTGGCTCCCTCTGCCACAGTCTCGCTCACCCTGAGCCACCCATCTAGATGACCATTTAGAGGCCAATTAGGCATCTGAATCTGTGATCTCCATTCTACACTCTTCCTAAGTTTGGTCTACTCCCCACACGATTCTTCATTGACTTCTGTAAAACTTACATGATGACATCACCGTCTTCAGTGGTTTCCATTACCCACAGAACAAGGTCTAAACTCCTTATTGTGGTAGACGATGGCCACATTCTTCCTTTATTTCCAGCCCCATCACCTGCCTTTCTAACCCTTTGCATACAGCTCTACTATGCTCCACCCACATGTGGCTTCTGTCCACATGCCTTTAACAGGTTTATCTTTGTAGTAACTGCAACCTCTCTGCCTAAAGGCCCTTCTCCTCCTTCCTTAGTTCACTCCTAATCTGTCTTTAAGATGTAGCTTCCATGTCATCTTTGCCTGACAGCCTTCCTTGACTCCTTGCCAGGAGTTCCTATAGCATTCTCCTTATTCTCTTGTTGGCTGAACTGTGATCCTATAGCACTCTCCTTATTCTCCTGTTGGCTAAAATGTGATCTAATAAGTAAATCTTTCCTCAACTAGATTGAGAGCTCTCCAGAGGCAAAGGTTAGTTCAAGTTCATATGTTGCACAGGCAACACAAGAAGGGCGTGTTGACTGGATACATAAGAAATGTTTAAGTCTCAGAAGATGCTAGGTACTAGAAGGAACATTAGACTTGGAAGTCTAAATATTTGACCAGCTCCAGGTCTAAGATCTGTAACTTAGTTAAGATCTACTTAGTTAAGTAACTAAGTTAAAAATGCAAATTTGAGTTAAGTCACTTCACCTCTTTGAATCTCAGCATCCTCATCTGTACAATGGGGATAATAATAGCAACCTCCTCTGATTCTATAAAAATCAAAGGTATGTGACACACAACTCTTAGTAAACTATAAAGTGATAGAGGAGTCTACTGTACTTCTGAATTGATAAATATAATTCATTCTGAGTGATTTTTTTAAAAAATGACCCATCTTCCCTTTACTCCTTGGTAACAACTTTAACATGGAGAGGTTTTGCTGGGGGGAGCAATTGTAAGTTATATATAGTGAACCATAAGCTTGAGGGAGAGAATGTTAGAGCAGAAAAGAAGAATAAACCATTTTATAGAATCTAATCTAATCCAAACTTCTCACGTTCCAGATGAAGACAATGAAGATAAAGTGATTTAGAATCAAGACTGGCGGTTAAGAGCCTGGTCTCACTAGTTAGACAGACTTGGCTTTTTGTTTGTTTTGTTTTTGAGACAGAGTCTCGTTCTGTTGCCCAGGCTGGTGTGCAATGGCATGATCATGGCTCACTGCAACCTCCGCTCCCAGGTTCAACGGATTCTCATGCCTCAGCGTCCTGAGTAGTTGGGACTACTGGCATGTGCCACCTCGCCAGGCTAATTTTTGTATTTTTAGTAGAGATAGGGTTTCACCATGTTGGCCAGGCTGGTCTTGAACTCCTGACCTCAAGTGATCCGCCCACCTTGACCTTCCAAAGTGCTGGGATTTCAGGTGTGAGCCACTATGCCCAGTCCACACTTGGTTTTAAACATGAGCTCCTCTAGTCTAATTCTGTGACTTGGGGCAAATTGCTTACTTACCCCTAAGCTGCTAGCTCATGGAGGTGTGGGAAGAATGAAGTGAGCTAAGAGGTAGAAAGCCCTTAGCAGACTCTCTGCCCACACTCGATCAATAACTGTTCCTTCAGTTGGTACCCAAGACCTCAGAAGGAACCAAGGGCTGATAAAGGACAGGGCCTAGGTGTCCTGATTTCTATCCTGGTGCTCTTGGTTCCAGTGTCACTTCCCAGACTCCCCTAAAGAGGAAGGCACCTCAGAGGGGACAGAAGGACGTTACCCAGAGCGGGTATTAACATAAAAATGGGGCTAGTCAGATCCACATCCTAGACATTTTCCTCTTCCTCCTCTTTGTCAGACTTTTGATCTTTATCATTAAGACTTTTCTTCTGATAGAAAACCTTGAAATAAAAAGAGGTTATATGTTTTATAATCTTTCAAATTATAGCGAACAACAAAAAAAGAAGGAATGGGATTGACGGTGATCAAAGACTGTCATATTTTAATTTTGAAAATGCAAATAGAGAATCTGTGAATCTTGAATATGTATTACCTCAAGACTAATAACACTACTGGAATTGTAAAAATTTCACGTGGAGCTATTCAGTTGCCTCCACACTTCAGAGAACAATTGTATTAAAAGCAGTTCATGGCTGGGCGCAGTGGCTCATGACTGTAATTGTAGCACTCTGGGAGGCCGAGGAGGGTGGACTGCCTGAGCTCAGGAGTTCAAGGCCAGCCTGGGCAACATGGTGAAATCCTTTCTCTATTAAAATTAAAAAAAAAAAAAAATTAGCTGGGCGTGGCGGCATGCACCTGTAGCCCCAGCTGCTCAGGAGGCTGAGGCAGGAGAATTGTTTGAACCTGGGAGGTGGAGGTTGCAGTAAGCCAAGATGGTGCCACTGCACTCCAGCCTTGGCAATAGAGCGACACTCCATCTCAAAAAAAAAAAACACAAAAAACAAAAACAAAACAAAAGCTGTGAGTGTAGACCAGCTGAGTCATTATCTAAGCCCTGGTGCTCTTCTCAGGATTGTGAGCTGAGCTGATGACTTGATTCAATAAAGTGAGACCTTCTCCCAATTAAAAAGATCAGCACAACCCTCACTGAAGGAGAATGCAAGCAAAATAAAAGGAAGGAGCACAATGCCTGACATTCTTTTGCTGGCCTGGTGCTGGCTGGCTTTCCTTTGAAAGCACTTAAGCCAGTCCCTCCACCAGCTATTGGCAGGAACTGTAACAGAGCCCACTAGAACACAGCTCAGGAGGAAAGAGGGAATATCAAATTCTTTGGGGAATCATACAAACATAGCAAGCTGAAAGTCTGGGCATGCACCTATGCACCTGAACAGGTATATATACACACGTATGCATATGTGCCTTTGCATTTCATGTATGAATGTATACTTGTGTTCATGCTTATATGTGACTTTTAATGTGTGTCCACATGTATGGCAGTATGAGTGTGAGTGTACAGTTGTGCATCTGTATGCACTTGAATTACAACTGTGAAACATGTGTCTAGAATGTGACACTTGATCATTAATCCTCTTTTGTGTGTACGAGTATTAGTTATCCAATTGTGCAGTGTGGCCAAATGCATTGCTCATCTCCAGCACAGGACAGAGTTGGGCACTGTCAGTGAAAGCTCTGGGAATGACAAGAACTTTAAGGGCAGGGGCTGGGGAGCTTCCATCTGCCTGGAGTGGACTCATCCACGTGTATGACACAGACCCTGGAGCCCGCGTGCCACATTCAGTAAGGGGCGTGTTGTAGCCTAAGCAACAAGCTATGTCACTGGCCAGAATCACACAGAGCAGCAGCACCACAGTGTGGACTGGCTCCACACAGTCTCTCATGGTCCTGAGGATGTGCCATCAAGAGAAAGGGGCTGGGGGACAGATAAGGACAGAAGGATCCGTCCATCACCACAAACACCCAGGCTTATCTCCTCAGAACACGAGCTCTTCTGTTCTTCTAGAACCAGCCCCTTCCCTACCATTACTCTTCTCCCCCATGTCCCTCTCCCTTCAGAAAGCCCCAGCATGCAGCAGGGACTGTGAGGATCTGAATGTTCAAGGCAATCCCTGCTATAAGAAATCTTAGTTATTGAGCCAGGTGTTTATTATTTTATTTATTTTTTCAATATGTTAGGATGTGTTAGGACTAATGCTGGGGCCTGTAGAGTGACACCAAACCGCCCCCACCCTCATATTTAGGCCTTCATGCTTTCTGCTCAGGGAAGCTGCTGCTACAAGGCCTGGGATCAGCTCACATTTTACTTCCCTTCTTCAGCTTTCTCTGTTCCTCCCCCAACCTGTGCTGTATGAACTGCTCCCTGTAGCACATTGTGTCTGCTTCTCTTAGGAGCTTATCACATGGTTTCTTAGCTATTGACTTACATATTCCTGGAGCACAGTCTAGCTCCTGCCCTCACAGACCCGGAATCCACTAGATAGGATCTTTTACCCAATGTCCCAGGCAGCACAGGTGGGTGGCAGCTCCTACCTGTACAGGAAAGGTGCGACCGTGGCAGTGTTGGGATGGTTGTATTGCTGCTGGGGCTGAGGTAGCTGAACACTGACGGTATTGCTTCCTGTGGTCTGGGTGGTCCCGATGGACCCACTGACGGTCTGGCTGCTGATGCTGTGGTTCAAGGTGGTCCCTCCTGGGCCTTTTCCTTCTGAGGACGCCAGGCTGGAAGAGGAACTGGAGTGTCTGCCGTCCAGCTGGGGCTTCTGCTGGGGGAGCCCTGAACTCGGCTTCCCACTCCGGCTCCGCTCCCCTTCCTTGGAAGGCGCTGGGGCACTTGGGGATTTCCCGGGCATGCTCTTCATTCCTGGTTTTGGTATTCCACTGTGGGAAGGGGCCATGGTCTCCTTCTTGGCACTGTTGAGCTTCCCCCCTTTTGGGATGAAGCTGGCGATCTTGGAGGACTTTTTTGGCATCTCGGGCAAGGCTGCTCCACTGGGGTCTTCTTTTGGCTCCTCCTTAAGGTCCAGCCTCTCCGTCACAGAGGCTCTCTTGGCAAGGTCCTTGCTTTTCTCCTTATCCTTCTCCCGCTGTTGTTTCTCCTTCTCTTTCTCATTGCCTTTCAGAGAACTCTTCTTGTTGGTCAGCGCCCGGCTAAAAGTCCTCTGGGCAATGCCCTTGAGTGCAATCTTAGGGCTGCTGGAAGCAGGGCCCATGGTGGTGAGCATACGACTGGCGGCCTCCAGCTCCTCACTCTCTTCGAAGCTGGGCAGAGTCTCCAGCCGCTCACAGCTTGTGTCCCGGGACCCCGGGCCCTCACCTGCCTTTGAGCCCCCTTTACTGTTGAAAAGTTTCAGCTTTTCCAGCATGGACTTCTGATTGTTGGGGGCTGGCTTCATGGCTTCAGGTGTGGGCCTGGGAGCCTCAGGCCCAGGAGACTTGACTGAGAGCATGGATACCGTGGCACTGTGCTTCACGCTGAGGGATTTGCTGCGCCAAGGCTTGGTGGCTGCACCGGGCTGTGGGATGGCCGAGGAGGGGCTACAATTAGTAGGGGTGGAGCTGCTGCCGCTGTCCAAGGAAGCAGGTGCATTGTCACTCATTCCGGGGTGGGAGGAGGCTGAGCTTGCCAAAGGCTCTGCAGAGACAGAAGAGAGGAGGCCTGAGTAACACCTGTTGACCTGCACTGAAGATCAGGGAGGGTCAGCCATGGCCACACAACCAATCACTCCCAACCCAAATGCCATATAGCTCCATTGCCCACTTTGTGGATTATCTGTGGTTAGGTTTTAATTCCTGGCTTGACTTCCTCCTGCTTTCCGTATGGCACAGTTCACATCCCCCCGACCCCATCACATTTTGGTGGCATGTGCCACACGAATGTGAGGGTCTTAACAAATCTTAACAGATACCTGCACCATTAATATAGCCAGTGCAGGAAACAGTAGGAAATACCTACCGTTTTCAATTATTCATCCCATAGTCTGTTTCCCAATTATGGGAAAGAATCAAGAATTATCCAACTTTAAGCAAACAATGTATCAGAGACACTAAAATACAATTACAAAAACAGAAAAGGAGGAGAAACCATGTAGAATCTTTAAAAAAGAATAATTACACACAAAAGTTGTTAAAGCCTATTAAAGCATGTAAGTTTTTCCTATGCTGGCACTTTTAAAAAGCTGCAAATGGCTAGGTGCACTGGCTCACACCTGTAATCCCAATACTTTGGAAGGCCAAGGCGGGTGGATCACCTGAGGTCAGGAATTCAAGACCAGCCTGGTCAACATGGTGAAACCCAGTCTCTACCAAAAATACAAAAATTAGCTGGGCATGGTAGAGCATGCCCGTAATCCCAGCTACTCGGGAGGTTGAGGCAGGAAAAGTGCTTGAACCTGGGAGGCAGAGCTTGCAGTGAGCTAAGATGACGCCATGGCACTCCAGCCTGGGCAAAAAGAGTGAGACTCTGTCTCAAAACAAAACAAAAAAAAAACAGGCCAGGCGCGGTGGCTCAAGCCTGTAATCCCAGCACTTTGGGAGGCCAAGACGGGCGGATCACGAGGTCAGGAGATCGAGACCATCCTGGCTAACATGGTGAAACCCCGTCTCTACTAAAAAATACAAAAAAACTAGCCAGGCGAGGTAGCGGGCACCTGTAGTCCCAGTTACTCGGGAGGCTGAGGCAGGAGAATGGCGTAAACCCGGGAGGCGGAGCTTGCAGTGAGCTGAGATCCGGCCACTGCACTCCAGCCTGGGCGACAGAGCGAGACTCCATCTCAAAAAAAAAACAAAAACAAAAAAACAAAAACAAAACAAAAAAGTTGCAAACATGGTTCAGGTTTGACTTAAAAACAAAAAAACTTTTTTTTTTCTCTAGAGTGTAATCTATGCACATGGCTTCACTGTGGGCAAGAAAACACACAGGTTATCTGAAAGTCAAGGCTTCCCCTTGGCTCTCAGTGAGTATTTCCCTGGCCAGACTCTTTTCTCAGAAAAGCCTCAAAATGTTTCCAAACTGGAGCCAGAATTGTTCTAGTGAGGGCAGGCTCCAAACTAACGGCTAGTCACCAAGGTGGCCAATGTGACAGAAACGGAAACTGCAGCACCCTTCTTCCGTCAGTGCCCGGGATGATGCAGCCTATCTCTCAAGGAAAGACAGCTGTTGGAGAGAAAATGCCAGGCAAGGCACGTCTCCCCTGGGCCCTGTGCCCACGCCCACCCATACCCCATACCCAGTGTGCACGGCAGACAGGACGCACCCCTTCAGCCCCCCTAAAAGCACCTCTGCATCTGCAAAGTCACAATGACATGACTTACCTAGCAGCAGCCACTTTCTCCTGCAATGATTCCCTAGGAAAAATCCTCCAACCGGAGAGGCTGCCCTTCCAATTGTCACAAGTGTTTTCGGTTAAACTGCTCATGTTTCTAATTAACTTTTGTCATCCACAACTATTCCAGTGCCCAGAAGCCTGGCGGGATTAACGGCTGCTTCTTCTGCCTTTTTTTTTTTTTTTAATACCTATGTTCCACTGCCTTCTAGCAACAGAGTAAACTGTATATAGAGCGGCTTATTATGATTTAAAAGTCAACGGCTGCTAAAGCCGAGTGAAGGCAGCCCCTGTGTGGGGCGTGAGCACCGTGCCGTGAGAGCTCACAGCAGAGGAACTGCCTCCTTTCACTCTCAGCTGCTCGGGGAAGCCACAGCTCCAGGGTGATCCAAAGCAGACCTCCCGATGTTTTAAAACACATATATCTTCCTGACTTACTGGGGATTTGGATTTGGAGGGAGGGTGCCTCACAATCCTCCCTAACAAAACTCAAGGGGTGTTGTTGGATCTTTTCCTGGGGAGAGCCAGAGACTGGCTTGGAATCAGGCTCAGAGAACCCACCCACACTGCTGGCCTGTTAGAGGGTTGCTACGGGCTTGACGCTGCCCATTGGTGGCCTGCTCGGTGTCAGGAGGCTCAGTGCTCAGCATATTGTGAAAAGGGGTTCCTGTGCCTATTTTAAGAGTGAGGAAACTGAGACTTAGGTAGGGCTAAAGAATAATCCTAAGTTACACAGCCAGAAATGCAGAGATCTGGGATTTGAATTCAGGTCTCCTGACATGATATCATACCTACCTCCTTTGATGAAGAATACATGTAAATAGCCACTTAAACACCAAGAGCACTTTTAGGAACTGCCCTTTCTACTAGCTTATGTATGTTCATGACATCCACGGTGGGGTACAAACCAACCCTGCCATTTGAAAGAAAGCAGCCTACATCACAGAGGACGGCTCTCTGGCCGAAATAATAGTGAATCCACCAATCCTGAGTACCACACCTCCTAGGAAAACTGTCTTTCCTTCACCTGAACCCAGATCTGGGGCAGGTGTAAAGTTTTCATTCATTCATCCAATACATTCATTCATATATATCTATTCATTCAATGAGCTCCTAATACGTGTCAGATACCATTTTAGGTACTTGGGATCCATCTACGAAAAAACAGAAATCTCTGCCTTTATAGAGTTCACATTTTAGCAAGAAGGAGCAGATGATAAATTTAATTAAATAAACTATATTATTTGTTAAAAATTTGTGCTAAAGAAAAGGATGGGGAATTTAGGGGCAGGTTGTAACACTGTCCTTGTAGCAACTACAAGATCATGTTCAAAGGTATGTTCCTCTTTCCTAAAGAAGTTTTAGGCATAGTCCCCATCTGTGCATGGATCGATGTGATCTTGCTGCTTGGAACTACTCTGAGGCTTGCTGAGAAATGGATGTCTCTACTATCATTTCTATTTTTTTTTTTTAACACTAACAATCACAGCTAGAAATCAACCAACCACGTAGCTAATAACTGACCAAGAAGAAAACAGATACTTGGCTTGTCTTGGTGAAATGGCCATCTGAGACCCTCAGGCCTGGTTTATATCACAAGGCATTTTCCACTACTGTGTGCTTCACTAGGATTCTGTCCATACCCCTTCCATAGGATGATTTTGGAGGGCCAGCTACTTTATACAATGCTCTGGGAACACAGAGTTGAATAAAGCTCCTGCCCTCTAGGAACTCACTGTCTCAGGGTGCAATAGACTTCAAAACAATCCACAAAAACAGTATAAAAAGTGGTAGAGGGCTCTACGAGGTGCTATGAGAAGCAGAGAATTAGTAGCCTCTAGTAATTCTCCCTGAAGAGTTTGAGAAAACTTCCTGGAGGAAGTGATCCTTGTGTTATCACGTGGTGCTTCTGCTAAAGGTCGGTTATTCCCCTGGTCTGGGATTTCCTCCAGGACAGAGACTCCCCTCCCTGACTCATCTTTGTGTCCTAAAACCTGCTGGAGCATAAAGATACTTAGCAACTGGCTTCTGAATTGCTGGTTGATAATTTTGACATTTGCAAGTCATATTTAAGGCCACAGAGATGTGGGATTTGTGATGAGTCTTTAGGGTTTTATTAAAACTCTTCAGCCTACACTCAGGAAAAAAATCAGATTAAAACTCAGAGAATCAGAATTTCTATGTGGTATTTAGTCTGGGCTCCCCTGGTTATTAAGCCATGTGTGCATTTCAAGGCTACTCATACGACTACAAAAGGTAGTACCTGGGTATGATTCTGAATTTGGTTTCTAGAGCAGAAGTCTTGAGTGGGGCTAGAAAGGGGGCATTAGGGCATCTGAGGACCAGGTCATCAATATTCTACACTCATGTCACAGTCAGAAGTCCCCTGTGTCGCGAAGGGTATGTCAAGTCATGAGTGGTCTTGTACAAAGTAACTACATACATTTCTATCATTCCTAGGATATCACACCAGTGATCTCAGAGCTTGGCTGAGTGGCTGTTTGGGGCCTGTTCCTCTCTCTGTCCGTTTTTCTTTTCTTTCTTTCTTTTTTGTTTTTTGAGATGGAATCTCACTCTGTCACCTGGGCTGGAGTGCAGTGGCTTGATCTCGGCTCACTGCAACCTCCACTTCCCGGGCTCAAGTGATTCCCCAGCTTCAGCCTTACAGACGAGTGCCAGCAACACCTGGCTAATTTTTGTGTATGTGTGTGTGTGTGTTATTGTAGAGATGGAGTTTCACCATGTTGCTCAAGCTGGTCTTGAACTCCTGAGCTCAAGAGATCTACCCACCTCAGCCTCCCAAAGTGCTGGGATTACAGGTGTGAGCCACCGCACCTGGCCTTCTTTGTCCGTTTCTAATCCTGGGGTCCTATGACTCCTACCATGAAGCTTTCCTCAACAGGATTCTCAGGCAGTAAGTTAAACAAAGAGGAGGTGCGGGTGGGTAGGCTGGACCTTCAACTTTGTCCCCAGCTCATGGCATGATCCTAGATATGCCATTTTGCCTCTCTTGGCTTCAGTGTCCCATTTGTTAGAAAGAGGATGAGCTATTTCTCTAGTGTTCTTTTAGCCTTGTTTCTATTCAAATCTGGGCAAGCCTCTGAGAGGCCCTCTGCAGCTGGGTGATTTCCAGTCTTGATGGAGAAAACTGGCTGAGTCAAGGTATGGTTAACATTAGATGAGCTGCTTGTAAATTCAGAAATGCTAGTATCCTATGAAAACCAGTTTGGGGGAAGAGGGTGGGATGAGTTCTTCAAAATGAAAAGCACTTATTTCCCTGATAACTAACAACTCTTTTTATTTTCCTCAAATATCTGAACCTTTGTTAAAGCAAAGGAACCTAAGGGGGAAAAAGAAAAGCATAAAAGAATGTTTTGAACATCTGTATCCCCCAAATGATGACATGTGGGCCACTGAAGTGGATGAGATTGTTTTGGATGGCACATGAGTATTTTTATATTTTAAAATTCATATTTTCATTGCTTATTAGATGTATTAGAAAATCATAACTAGCCATATATAAATTAACAGTTTCATGGATATTAAATGTAGATTTAAAATTTGAGCTAGTTCAAGGAAAATATGAAATAAAAAACACAAGCGGCTCACAGATTTGGCAAAAATCATGCAGAAATTTTGTGAAAGACTGAAGTGGGAGAAACACTGTTACATTAAATCAAGATACACTCATATTAAATGTGTTCTTTTGAAACACGTAATCAACCAAATAGAAATCAAACCAGAAAGCTCAAATAAGAATTAGGTTCAAAACGAACCTGAAATGGTTAGTTTTTAGTTATTTATTTCTATGTATTTGTCTAGTATATGATATTTTGCCAGTTCTGGCAACATGACCAGTCCTTGTTGAGCCAAAGATAATTTTAAAATAGTAGCTGTGACAATTTTTGACCACATAGTAAAAACATGGTAAGAATGATATATCGCCATCCAATAAACAGCCACTTCTCCACATGTTAAACTGAAAAATATCAAGATATACTCTTATTATGTACAATAAACTCTGATATATGCTACTGTAGTCTGTTCTAAAATGCTGATTGCAGAGCCCTTAAACAGGTCTTTTTTTTTTTTTTAAGACGTAGTTTTGCTCTGTTGCCCAGGCTGGAGTGCCCTGGTGCGATCTCGGCTTACCGCTGGAACCACAGGCACATACCACCACACCTGGCTATTTTATTTATTTTATTTTATGATTTTATTTTGAGACAGAGTTTCACTCTTGTTGCCCAGGCTGGAATGCAATGGTGCAAACTCAACTCACTGCAATCTCCACCTCCCGGGTGCAGGCAATTCTGCTGCCTCAGCCTCCCGAGTAGCTGGGATTACAGGTGCCTGAAACCATGCCCAGCTAATTTTTGTATTTTTAGTAGAGATGGGGTTTCACCATGTTGGCCAGGCTGGTCTGGAACTCCTGACTGCAGGTGATCCTCCCACCTTGGCCTCCCAAAGTGCTGGGATTACAGGCGTGAGCCACCGTTCCTGGCCCTTAAACAGGTCTTATGCCCCACTAGTGGGCTGTGCCTTGCAGTTGGAACACCTCAGTTCTAAAAGACCAGCTTACAGGGTTGGCCCACCACCAACTGACAAACCACTGCAAGAAGGAAAAGTCTCATTTGAAACACTGCAGACAGGATGCCTTTGAAGAAATGGAATTTTTTTTTTCTTGGAGTTTAGAGAGAGCATTAATCCTCCGGTGGGGAGGGAAAAAGTTTGGTTTGGTTTTTCTGGCAATCAGCCTTAATCTTCCCTGACAGGAACCAAAATGCTTTCTAAATGAAAATACTGTTCAAAGCAGATAAATAAACCATTTCTTCTTCTCTCCTTCAGTGAGGGGGGACACTGGCCGCAGGTCTCTCCTGTCCCCAGCTTTTCAGTTAGGGAGACGTTGGTGGTCTGGTCCTGATGCCAACAGGCACTCAGGGAGAGTGTCCTGTTGAGCTCAGCTCCTGTCACTGCTACTGTGATTTTTAAATCTGCCCTGGGGAGGTTTCTGGCCTAAATCCTCTCCCAAGTCTTTGGAGAACAGGCCTTATAATTGGGTGTGGGAAAATGTTTGCAATTTCCTATAATTTGTCAAGGTGTCAATCTTGAGTATTCAAATTGGTTATTATAATTGAAACAAGTTTTATTTTTATTTTTATTTTTTAAGTGTATTGACTCCAGCCACATGAGCTAGAGACTGTTTTCAGAGTCACCCTGGTCAGTTCTTGACAATCTGGTAGCCACCAGACCACAGAAGGGCAGGTGAACCTGTCTCGATCCACTTAGAGGTTCTGCAGGGTTCTTGGAGCATGGCTGAAGGAGCCTTCTCAGCGGCACTGTGTCAATGTCTAATATTAAGGATATAGCTTAAACACAGTCTTCTCTCCAACTCCTTCTTGGAGAGGATCCCTGGAGGTACAGAGAGAAGTAAAGAAGGAAAGCGGGGCATGAGGACAAACAACGAATGGAGTCAGGAAAGTGAGAGGGCATGGCGGGAGAGAAAGCTGGGCTTTAGATCCACATGCTCCAAGGATCTTATTGTATCTATAATTCCATACGCTTCTAGAAAGTCTAAGCTAGAATAAGGATGAGGATCTATATAATCAAATGTTTTTTAAAGGTTGTTTTGTTAACGCAATTCCTATCAAAATTCCAGCCACTTTTTTTTTTTTTCCAGACACAGAGAAATCTATCCTAAAATTCACTGGAATCTCAAGGGACCCAAAAAATCAAAACAATCTTGAAAAAGAACAAAGTTGGAGGCCTCACACTTTCTGATTTCAAAACTCACTACAAAGTTAAAATAATTTTTTAAAAAGTGTGGTACTATCATAAAGACAGACATATACACCAGTGGACTAGACAAGATAGCTCAGAAATAAACCTTTGCATATATGGTCAAATAATTTATGGTAAGAGTTCCACAACTATTCAATAGGGGAAATAATGGTCTTTTCAATAAATGGTGGTAGAAAAACCTGATATTCTCATGGAAAAGAAAACCAAAGTTGGATTCTTTTTTTCTTTTTTTTTGAGACAGAGTCTTACTCTGTTGCCTAGGCGTGGAGTGTAGTTGTGCGATCTCAGCTTGCTGCAATCTCCACCTCCCGGGTTCGAGCAATTCTCTTGCCTCAGCCTCCCAAGTAGTGGGATTATAGGCATGCACCACCACGCCTGGCTAATTTTTGTATTTCTAGTAGAGACAAGGTTTCACCACATTGGCCTAGTTGGTCTCAAACCCCGACCTCGTGATCTACCTGCCTCAGTCTCCCAAAGTGCTGGGATTACAGGCGTGAGCCACCACACCTGGCCTGGATTCTTACCTTAAACCATATGCAAAGATTAACTCGAAATGGATCTAAAACCTATACATAAAAACGAAAACTATAAAACTCCTAAAGGAAAACATAGGGCAAAACCTCATGACTTTGGATTTGTCAATAATTTCTTGGATATGACACCAAAAGCACAGGGAACCAAAGAAAAATAGTTGGATTCACGGAACTTTAAAACTTCTGTGCATCAAAGGACACTATCAGTAGAGTAAAAGGCAACCTACGGAATAGGATGAAATAATTATAAATTGCATATCTGATAAGTGACTGATATCCAGAATATATAAAGAACTCTTACAACTCAACAAAAACAATCAACCTGATTTTAAAATGGGCAAAAAACTTGAATATTTCTCAAAAGAAGATATGTAAATGGCCAATAAAAACATGGAAAGACATTAAACATCACTAGTCGTTCGGGAAAGCAAATCAAAACCACAACAAATACTATTTCATGCCCATTGGAATGCCTGCTATTTAAAAAATAAGTGTCCCTGACACTTGTTATCCTGCATTGTGGTTAGTAGATGCACCTGACTTAGCCTACTTCCAAGAATGCATCAAGTCTTATTGTGTCCCCTGAAATGGTGGCTGGAAAAATCAATAAACAAACAAAAACTATCATCCACACCAGATCTCGCCATAGGGCTCAAAATTAAAATCAGGTGCTCCTGACTTGTGCCCCTCTTGACTAACCATGTCAGTTCTCTCTAAAACTAACTGAACTCAGTGACTAGAAATCTTGGTGATGCTTTTAATGTTTTCTTCTATGCATGGTGGAGATTTTGCTCTACTGGGTCACTTAAAATGTCATGTATGAATATTCCAGTATCTTGTGACAGTTTGATCAAAAATAAACATGCAGAATGTAAAAGCACATTATCCTAATAGACAGAACCCTTCTCTGTCCTACATGAACCACACATTTCCCAGTTTTCCTCAGTGACTTTTTCACCCCAGAGGAAGCAGAAAAGGCCCTCGACAGCTGGAGCAATTACAGTTGTGTTTCTCTTTAATATATGACAAGGTAATCCTTTTACTTCAGTGGCTTATTTTGGATAAAACCAAATGAAACCATGGGTAATGAGGTAATTCGTTTCTCTGCTGGTAGCTAAAACCCAGTTTTTTTTTTTGTTTGTTTTTTTTAAGCATTATCCCTTTCCAAAGTAGTTTTCACTACATTTTCTCCAAACAGTTTTACAAGGTATGTTCTCAAATCCCACTTCATGTTATAAAGAATTGGTAAAGCTAAACAAAGGTTAACTTGCTGGAAATATTCATATGCAGCTGGGCTTATATTTGACCTTATGATAACACCTTAAAAAGAGAATAAGTTCTTAAAATCTCTCCCTCTCTCTCACACACACACCCTTTACATCAAATGTATTCTATACACATTTTGAAAATCCTCCCACTCAGCTGGATAAGGAGACAGATAATTTGCTGGTATCTGAAGGAAGATACCTTTAAAAATATAAGACATGCCTATTCTTTATCTTTCAGTTCTTGAAGCCACATCACCCTCAAAACACATCCTTTCCCTCTCTTGAACTTATTTGTTCAAAATCCCCAGGAGAAAACTTTTGCTTTAATTGGTCAGGCAATTTCTCTATCTTGTACCATATATGGCTATAAGAAAGTACAAAATTGGCTGTAGAAAACCATCTCCCTTTTTCCAAGAGTGTATGAAATTTCACAGACAGATTATACACACTTTACAGGGGGCAAATCCCATTCTTTCAGGAGGTCATTGTTCACAACCAGCAGCTTTTTGGCAGAGTGCAATGGCTGTACACTATTGTAAATACTTCCTTCTAAGATAAAGTTAGTTAAGGAATTCTGTAGGCCCCTTCCTCTAGGAGCCCAGTCCAATCTTTCTGCTTTCTATTGGGGCAAGGATGGGTAGCCCCAAATAGGAGCCTCCAAATCAGTGTTAAACCAGAATGGCTTCCACTGAACAATACAAATAGGCAGTAAAAGAGAGAAGAGATTCCATGGTCAGGTAAGTTTGGAAAATGGAGGTCTAAATAGTAGTCAAATAGTTTTTTTGTCTACAGGACTTCTCGGAGCCTTTAACGTGCCTATTTGCACTGGGAATATCCTAAAGGATAATGGGATGATAATGTGATTCTTAAATGTATTTTTGCCAGGGAACTGATTTTATGGGATAGTTTAAGGAAAAAGCCTACCATGGGATGCATTTTGGCAAACACTGTCCTAATGAAGGGGGCATAAAATGGGCTTACAAGCTAAATCAGAAAAGACAGATGTCCACTGGCCATTTACTAGGAGAGCTAGAAAAGGGAGAAGGAAGAAGATGTGCCCTTATTTGCCCCCATGATGCTATAGTCTAGTAAAATGAGGGATTCTTTCATGCACTCGAGCATTAAACACCCATGAGGTGTACCTGCTTTCTTTTATTTACTCTGCATGGAGGCCAAAAGCTACATGAAAATAGGAAGTAGGTTATTACCAGGCAGCAGTATGCCTAAAAAGATTTCTATCAACAGTTAGGTTCACTGTGACTCACTACAGAGATGTGGCTGCCATGAAAATCCATGGGATCTTGGGTCATATTAACACAGGAATGACATTCAGAACGAGAAGGGTAAGGATCTTGCTTTGCTGCACACAGCCCAGATCACAGCTAGAATGGTGAAATCTTAGAATTTTGGACCTGGAAAGGCTTCTTGGAGATCAGCTACTTTAAGACATTCTTTTCTCAAAGAGGGCAACAGAACCGTGGGCAGGTAATGACTTCTCCAAGGTCTCACATTCAGTAAATGCCACAGCTGCTACTACACTTGGGATTCTGGAATTTGTTAAGTAACACAGCTTCCCCGGCACTACCCTAAACATACCAAATCAAAGTATCTCTGGGGAGGGACCCAAGAAACAGGGGTTTAACTAGCTCCCCAGGTGACTGTAATAGATACTGAAGTTCAAAAACCAGGTATTCATAGAGTTCAAATCTTACAACACACACTGAGAAACTATAGTTTGCCCTAAAGGACGAGGATGACCCTAAACCATGCTCAAGGAAGAGTGGCCAAAATGACAGAGACCCTCGGCTTTAGAGAAGAGACAGCGAAGGAGAAGGCAACAGTAGAAGAACTCTTCTGAACAAGGTGGCTTTTCTTTCCCTTTAGTTTTTCTGCCCAAAGACACAGGGCGGCAAAGAAGAAGAAAAAAAAAGTTACAGCAACACCTGCCAGAGCAGTCCATAACTCAGGACCATTCTGAACAAGAGTGTTTGGACAGTGAGAGACCAAGGACCCATTACAGCAGTGGGTGTTGGGGGGAGCCCTGGGGTTCCCTGGAGCAATCTTGGGAACAGTTGAGGAGGGTGAGGTCAGAGAGTATTTACAGCAATTGTGGAAAAGGGGAATTGAGTCAGCCTATTTTTATATATTCTCTGCTCCACTTCTACCAGAGCGGCTAAGATTTTACTGGACAAAAATTTTCCATGGCAAAATATATATACATACATATGTATATATACACACATATTTATATATAAAATATATTTATATACATATATATGTATATATACACACACACACATATATATACTCATAGCAATATTACTAACAACACACGTTTAGAAGGATAACAGTCAATATTTCAGAGCATGCATTTTGTGCCAGGCACAATGCTAAGCATTTTTATTGTTTTTCACTTCTTTTATTCGTGCTATAAATCCAATGAGGTAGGTAATAATGATCCCATTTTACCCGTGAGGACAATTGAGGCATAGGGGTTTAGTAAGTTACCCAAGATCAAACAGATTAGAGCTAGGCAACTTTATTTCAAAGTTCACACATGTAAGCTGCACTTCTAGTCTACCCCACCTTGAGAAGGGACAATAAACTGGACTCTCAAAATATGTGCTTTTCTCTGGGAACAAGATATAGTATTTTCATCAAGTCTTCTGTCAACAGCTTTTAGAAACTTTACAACAAAGTTTGTTGACCTTTAACTCCTTCCCTGAAGAAAAAGAGAATGTTTCCCTCCAGGAGGTTCTTTTTAAAAATAGGAACGTCAGACAGTTTAGCAGTCATTTAAATATGTTTTTTGTTCTTCAAAATTTAGGATGCAGGCAAAATGTAATCTTTCTGCTGTTATTTTTTCTGTCAATCAAAATCAGGAGCCAACCAAAGAACGAGCTTATTGTATTTCTCTGGGGGAATCAATGCAGAAACTGAGAGCTGAATTGGACTATTATTCACTGTCTATGAGTGTATTATGCCAAATGTGCAGGAACAGAAGAAGAAAAGGAGTCATTTATCCTGGTTCTGCCAAGAATGCAGACACTTAGTATCAGATAGATCAAACAATTTCAGGGCTTCACGGATGTGACTGATCCACACACAGCCCTACCAGATTTCTGGGCCTTTTCACCTGACAGTTGTCTTCTTAATGGGAAAACAGAATTCTTCTGAAAAAAGGAAATATACTGAGATAGAAAATGCCCCAAGAGACTTCTCACCAGCTTTACTCACCTAAATCAGGAAGCAATTTCCTCCATGTGTCTGTTTTATTTTATGTAATAGGTCTGGCTGTGACAAGTCGGTGGTAGATTGAGGTTTTGCAAATGAAGCACCCATTTAGAGGAATCCTAACAATTATTTGTAAGGCTAAGTTACCTTTAAAAATCAGATAACTATAATGAAGTGGAAACAATGCCAAGATAATCATTTTACTCTGTTCTGTGCTATTCAGACTACCCTTAGAATTATGTAATCATCAAACTTTGTGAATGGGTTCAAGTCCAACTTAAAAGCTTGGTAATCTTGAGTCTAGTTAAGCTCCAGTTTATTCATAAGTAAAAATAAAACTAACACTAATAACTAGCACTTTTTGAATGCCATCTATGTACCAGGCACTGTACTAAGTGCTTTAAATAATTTCATTTAGCCAGGCATGGTGACTCATGCCTGTAATCCCAGCACTTTGGGAGGCCAAGGTGGGTAGGTCACGAGGTCAGGAGATCAAGACCATCCTGACTAACATGGTGAAAACCCATCTTGACTAAAAACACAAAAAAATTAGCCAGGCATGGTGGCACACGCCTGTAATCCCAGTTAGGAGGCTGAGGCAGGGGAATCGCTTGAACCTGGGAGGCAGAGGTTGCAGTGAGCTGAGATTGAGCCACTGCACTCCAGTCTGGGTGACAGAGTGAGACTCCATCTCAAATAAATAAATAATAATAATTTCATTTAACAGATTTATTTAATTATTTCATTAATTCATGTAAGTATCTGAGGCAACGGATTTACTGCAGCTCAGAGACATTAGCAACTTGCCCAAGTCATGGCTTGTAAGTGGTAGAGTAAGAATTTGAACAATAAAGTCCATGCTCTTCTTAGTTTTTTTGAGACAGGGTCTTGCTCTGTTGTCCAGGATGGAGTGCAGTAGTGCAAACATGGCTCACTACAGCCTCACCTCCTGGGTTCAAGCAATTCTCTTGCCTCAGCCTCCCATGTAACTAGAACCACAGATATATGGTACCATGCCTGGCTAACTTTTTTATTTTTTGTAGAGATGGGGTCTCACTGTGTTGTCCAGGCTGGTCTCGAACCCCTGGGCTCAAGTAATCCTCCTGTCTTGGCCTCCCAAAGTCCTGGGATTACAGGCATGAGCCACCGTGTCTGGTCCCATGCTCTTCTTAATCAATGAACTTTATTAAATGGAGATGGTGACTAAAGCTTTCTTCCCTCCTCAAGAGCAGCAAAAGGGCAATGATGTGAAAGCACACTGCAAACTGCAAAATGCTGAGATTAATTCTTATTCTTCCCTACTAATACTGGGCTTTCTTAAAGCAAGATATAGCTACGCCAAATTTTGGTGGCATTATTCTCTTTTATAAGCAAGATGGGACCAGGTCTCTAACCCAACTCTATAGAGAAAGAGAGAACTGTCCTTCCAGTGCCATGGTTTCATATGTGGCTCCCACGGCCCCGCCCAAGCTGACCTCTGCCATATTCCCACTCTGAGCCAGGGCCCTGTGCCTGACAGGCATTGGCCTGTGTGCCCCATCAACTTCACCAGGCTGGCTGGAAGCAGCCCAGTAAACACACAGTTCTCACTGTCTGGAGTGGTGACTCAGTCACTCTTGGCAACATCTACTCTGTTTCCATAAGGCTCAAAGAGCTCTTCATATGAACCTTGGTGAACAAGGACTCAAGGAGCTTCTCACCCACGTGCACGGCTACGAGATAGAACATGGAAACCAGGCTCACTCACAGACCAGCTTGGAGGTTTTAATTCCAACTTAAACATGCTCAAGCTTATTAAATTTTGTTTCAGAGAATCTTTGTCATCTTGAATAATGAATTCTGGATGTACAGGAACCAGGGATATGACTGGGCTCAAAGTTATTTGGCCACATTTCTCCTCGGAATCCTAAAATAACCACAATGTTGCATGTTTTTTTCTCCAATCACCCTATCTCATCCCATCCTTCCAACTTTTATTTTTCTCTTGACATTTCTTCTGCTCCAGGTACTTTCCCAGGTGTTAGGGATACAGCAATGCATACATGGTCTATGCCTTCAAGGGGTTCCAGGTCCTGGGGATGAAACAGAGCATAAAGCAGAAGGTAGGACAAAGCAAGAAGCTGTCGTGATGATTGGTTTCCAGACCTGTGGATCACAAAAGGGGTTGCCTAACTCAGTCTGAGGGCAAGTGGGAGTCAAGAATTCATTCAAGCCACGGAATGACCGCATGAAACTTCTAGAACTAAACCCTTTGCAAAGTAGGAAAGGGAAATAAAATGTCCTGGGGTCCATGCCTAGTGATTAAAATCAAACTCAGGAGGACAAAATATATAGATTCTGTACTTGATCAGGGCAAAATCTGGTCAGCCAAATACATTCATGATACTAATCATAACCAGAAATTCCAGGGGCATATCTATTCCACCCAAGCATAATGAAAAATGGGACATATAACTCAACCAGAATGTTGTTCTTCTCTGCTCACCCAGCATGCATATACTTTTTTCATTCAGTTGCACGCACTGAATTTATTTCCACAATGAAGAATGCTTACAAGTCACCTCCCAGTCCATGATGGAAAAAAACAGGCATGCAGGCTCAACTCTCATTTTTTCCCCAAATTTGGCTGACAAACCAGAAGCAAAGTTGATGGTTTCAAATAATATCAAACTGACTATTGACCTAACCACTCCCAGCTGTCAATCCAGATACCAGTAGTTTGAGACAAACGGCTAAACTTTCTCCAGCAAGAGTCACATTTTGTACTAAAGATGTAAATGAATGGCAGACCCAAATACAATGTTATCCTCTCAATTTGGGACTTCAAGGAGAAGATGAAGGCAGGAAAAGACAACCAGCATTAGCTCCACACTGAGGTGCACTGGGCTTGATGGACCCAGGTTCTCTCCCCGAAGAGGGCATTATCAAGCCTGTTTTACAGAACAGTAAATTCAGGCTCGGAGAGGTTGAGTCATTGGCCTGATATCAAAAAGCTGGAGAATGTAGAGGTGGGATTCAAATCCAGGTCTGTCCAATGGGGCTACAGTCTGTTGCCTCAGTCTCATTATCCTTTATAAAAATTAACAAACCTGGCTGGGTGCGGTGGCTCACGTTTGTAATCCCAGCACTTTTGGAGGCCAAAGTGGGCGGATCACCTGAGGTCAGGAGTTCGAGACCAGCTTGTCTTGGCCAACATGGCGAAACCCTGTCTCTACTAAAAATACAAAAATTAGCCAGGCATAGTGGCGGGTACCTGTAATCCCAGCTACACGGGAGGCTGAGGCAGGAGAATCACTTGAACCTCGGAGGCAGAGGTTGCAGTGAGCCGAGATCATGCCACTGCACTCCAGCCTGGGTGTTACAGAGTGAGACTCCGTCTCAAACAAAAACAAAAACAGCCCTGTGAGACCAAAGCTATGAAATGAGGTAGATGTGAGATGAGAGGGGGATACAGAATATTGCTTAGAAGCCACTAGCTGTGAGAGTAAGGGGGCAATGACATTTCAGTTATAGGGGAGAGTTGTCTCTGATAGGATAATTCCTTGACAAGCCACCTGGGCCAGAAACTGAGGCCCTAGGAGAACAGCAGCTGCCTTACAGAAGGCAGAAAATTGCTAGGGAACATGGGGTGTGCAGTATTTCCCTCCCTGTGATACCCCCTCCCTCAACAATCTACTGTCACAAAAGTTACTAAAAATATGAAATGCTTGCTGTGAATGCATATCTCTTGGAAACCAGCAAGGAGGTGGGCTTCTGTGTACAAAATGCTGGGGTGGAGTAGGGACCACCTTCACAGAGATGCTGCAGGCAGCACCTCATGGGAACTCACAGAAATCCTGAGGCAGGTTCCATATTATTCAATCAGATCTCTAGAGGGCAGATAGGTCCTTGAAGCATCTAGGCTGGGCAGGGTTGATCCAGGACACCTGATCTCTTAGTTACACCAGCATTGCCTGCTTCTGCATCAAGGGAGTCATGCATTTCTTCCTCCTGGCCCTAGTTGTTCTCCTTTACTTCTCAAAGTACCCCCAGTTCCATAACCCATTTCCTAACCCATTGTCTTCTCATCTCCCCATTCTCTATCCTTCACAGATCTTGGCCTTCTGTACTTATTAGTAGACTGGCACAGACTTAACTCACTCCTCTAGGATGGAAGCTGGTAAGCCTGGGCCTGAAGGCCAAATCCAGCTCCCCACCTATTTTCGTAAATAAAATCTGATTGGAACACAGCCACACTCATTCATTTACATATTGTCTATAGCAGCTTTCTCACTATAGTGGAAGAGTTGAATAGCTGCACCAGAGACCCTATGGCCCTCGAAGTCCAAAATATTTATTGTCCGGCCATTTGAGAGAAAGTCTGCCATCCCTTGCTCCAGAATATTAAGTCCTTGAAGCCTGGGGCTCTGTTTCATTCATCTATCTCCAGTATGTGAAACAGAATAAATTTTGTTTGATAAAGTGGGTGAATGCATGCATGAGGGTTAGACAGACATGATTAGATCAATTTAACACAGTTGTTACTGCAAAGACACTAATTAGAAATCCTTTAAACTGAAAAGAGATGTTCTAGTTAGCCACATTTGCTATTTAAGCCAGTTAACAGCAACAGCAACTTTTATGTTTTAATGCACACTGATTTTATTTTTTTCCTCAAAAGCATGTTATTCTATTTCCCTTTCTTAGTAAACTTGGGTCTAACTGAAAACTCTGTGATGCTTTGGGCTGCATTGCTGAACATTAGTATCTGGTACTGAAAATCACAGGTATAGCTTTGGAAGATATTTGGGAATAGGATAATTTATCTTCCAGTTAAATGGCGGATGTTATTGGTTTTTGGTACATATACCAAAAACACTAGTTTATTTCCCTTTCATTTGCTCTTCATGATTTTAATCATTAATAGTTTAATAACTTATTAAGTATGTATTGTATAAAAGGCACTATGCTAAGTACTGTACTTGCATCACCTAATTTACTCCTCACAATAACCTATGAAATAGGTACTGCTATATCCCCATTTTACAGATGAGGACACCAAGGCTTGAAGAGACTAAGTAGCTTGTCCAATGTCAGATTACAGGTATACATCTGTGTGGCTCCAGAGTCTGAGCTGTAAATAATTACTCTATAACTCACTCATTTATTCACTATACCAACACATATTAAAGTACTTAACAAATATTTTAATGTCTCTGTATGCCAAGTCCTATAATGGCAATGGAGAGAGAAGAAAATGAGGTTCAGTCCCTGACCTCAAGGAGCTCACCTGCTCATGAAGGACCAACAAGATAACCATGGAACCTGAGGAGGACAACTAGGGAGTAGAATAGGGGGCAGGAGAACTCAGAGAAGGGGCTTCAAACTCAGTCTCCAGAGGTCAGGGAAAGATTTCTAGAGGAAACAAAATCTAACCTAAAACAAAAGATGAGTCAGAAACTTGGTGGGAAGAAGGATGAGGAAAGTGGACCTCTTCAAATGGAGAGCTGCAGTGACAGAGGCTGATTATAAGAGAGTATGGCCTTTGCATGAAAACACATATTATTTGATATGGCAGAAGCTTCCAGTAAGAAGGGAGGGGACAGCAAAAAATGAGGTCAGCTCCTGGAGTCCTATAGGCCATGGTGAAGAGTCTTCAAATAATTAAAGAGAGAGGAGAAATGGTGATTCAGTGTTTCAAATTTTATGTTAAGAATTTTACCTGGCTACAATTTTCCTCTTCTCAACAGAAGTCATTTTCCCCTTTATGAAAATCAGATAACTTCTGACAGGGCATTTCTCCCCAATGCCCCACTGAAAACCCAGCTCCTGGTGTACTCCATGATCAACTGAGTTCCTTGAAAGCACAGTGGCTGGAAAAAGTCAGGACTCCACAAATATGCACCACATGAATGCACCGGATTAGTGCAGCAAAGCTGTGCACCAACTTTAACTAACCTTGGACAGGTTACTCCAAATGTGGAAGATAAACCTCTAAGGGTATTCTCTGAAAGGAGATAAGAAAACAGAGATAAACTTCTCTGTATAAAAAGAGAGGAGAAAAGTAGAAAGGAGAGGAAAAGGGAGGCAAGGCTGAACAATAAAGCACAAGGCTGGAATATTAAGAACAAAACAAAAGGTGGCCGTGGAGAAATTCTAAGTGGCAAGGGAGCTGAAGAACTTTTAAGAACAGGAACAACAATATTAAATTTTCAGTAGTTTGTATTGCAATCGTATAACCCCTCCACAGCCTTAAACTTTCAGGAACAGTCTGCAATGCCCAAAGCCTGTCTCACTTTTCTGAGAATCATTTGGGGTGGTTCCAGTGGGTAAGAGAGGGATATTACACAGAGAATGAAGATCCGTGACCTGTAAGTGCAAGTATTTTGGCAGAACAGACTAGGCAAAAATAGTGACCAACAGTAATGTGACACCACCTTTATCCCAACAAAACAAAATAAGCAAAAGGAAACATTTCCAAAAAGATTAAAAAGGACACTGGGTCTTCCACATGTGAGTTCTCCAACTCACATTTAATGCAGCATAGGCTGGCAAATGACTAACAATTGATTCCGAAGGGGGAAAAAAAAGTTCTGATTCATAGTGTTTGCCGATTCCTGTGGTGTAGATACTCCTGCTATGGCAGATTTCAAGCTACCAGCACAACATCAACAGGCTTGCAAAACTCCTGAAAATTAAAAAATTCACTCTGATGTGCTAGTAGAAGCCGACTCCAGCAATAACACTGACTCAGGGAGTCCACAGCTGATGTCTAGGTTAAAGGCAGTTTCCATGGATCAAGCCTTTGCTTAGGTTTTGCCAAGACAAGGTTTTATCCAGAGTTGTAGTAGTTTTTGGAGACTATGCGGTCCCTATAGGAGACTAAGGTAGGCACAGGGATAAGAAAGGCTTAGAGCTAGTCGCGTGATCAAAGTACATAGAACTAAAAGGAAGCGCTGAGGTCAGCTAGTGCAATGGAGGAATCTAAGGCCCAGAGAGCATGGTTGCTACTCAAGGTCACTCTCTGAATTACTAGATCTGGAATTAGAGTTTTGACAGCCTCCCTCCTTCCTCTCTGTGCTTCGAAGTCTCATCCTCTTAGGGAAAGGCACGGCACGAATTTGGCTTATAACCGGGCAGGGGCACACACAGGCAGTTCTGGCTAAATTTGTACATTTTGCTAGTTTACAATTTGCAGGATTTCTGCCTCTCTCTGTATGAAGAGGAGCTCTGCCAGGGATTGGTGTGAGCTTAAGAAAGCCAGCCAGAAACCCAGCTGACAGGAAGATAAGACCAACTGGGGTGGCCAGCAGTGAAGGAATGAGCAGACAGGTTTCTACAAGACAACATACAAGGATGTGGGACTGATGGGATATTACAGACTGGGAAAGGCTCCTCCACACTCTCATGTTAATCAGCAGGAAATAGAAGGGCAGAAGAGGAAGGTCCTTTTATGTTCTTAATAAAGCCCCAAACACAAAAAATACAAAATGTAGCAGGCAATGCCTCCCTTTCGCTGAAAATGAGATCAAATTAGGCACCCTAATTGTTTTTCAAATGATTTCTGACCTGGTTATATTACACAAAACAGGACAGAGTGATTCAAACCTGCTGTCAATACAGAGTCAAGGAAAGAAAAATGCCAGCGATTCTGCAGCTGTCCAGCTGGAATCCTGGAGGAGCAGCTTTCATGACGACTCTGATGCACAGAAACAAGCCAAACGGCCAGAGCAGGAGTTAAACCAAATAAACCTGAAGGATATCAGTTTATTAGGAGGAGAGTCTTAAAATAGCAGCCAGGAATGCATGGGTTTCCCTGGACAACTCAGATTACATGCCCTATCCCTGCCTTTAGTAACAGGAAGCACTAAAATGTTTTGATCAATCTAGTTTTTCTCCGAATTGCAGTAAGTTTTCAGCTTAGGGAAGTCAGTCTGTAAGCAAACACACTGGATGAGCAAAATGTATACATACAGTGATGTTCCTTAGAGGGGTTAGCTGGGTATAAAGAAAAATAAGGCACAGTCTGGGTCTCTGGGAAATTTACACCAGGGTTATAAGAAGAAAAATGCCTATAAGGACGTGGTCCCAAGGGCGAAGGTTTCCAGTTAAACTGACAGACGGTCTTCATGACAATGAGCATTTGACATGAACTCTAAAGAATGCATTCCTTCATTTAATGCATCTCTATTTTATGCCAGGTTATGGAGACACAAAGATCAACAGTGACCAGTCTCACAGGGTTGGGTAAGGGGCATCAGGCATTCTAAAACATTACATTGAAACAAATTTTCTTTTTTGTTTCATTTATTTAACATTTTGGTAATCAGCAGCACAGACATTAAAGTCCAAATGTGTTTAAGTGGAATGTAAACATTTGCTCAAAGCTGTGGGTGTCTGAAAGCAAAGAGGACTTTCGCAAGAGATACAGAATCATACAAGAATCACTTTCTTGCTCTTATTCTGCAAGCGAAGCAGCAAAATGTCCTAGAGTCCAGATGTAAATTCCATTTCCATTTTTTCTATTTCAAAAACATTGGCCCTAACTCATCTTGTCTTTGGCAGTTCACTAAACTTTATTTAATGAGATAAAGTTGAAGAACTACTACCAAACACAGACATTTTGCTTAAAAATTAGAATGTAAGCACCAAAAGATTAAGTCAGGATGTAACCTAGTAGAAATTCAACGATGAAATGCCTGCAATCCATCATTTTTGCCAGTTAGAATCGCCAGAGTGGCTGCAGATGTTACCACTTGCACTCTCAAAGGTTGAGAGCTGCCTTTTGCTAACAGATGCTGAAACCTACTAGGATTTAGGTGGCCCAGAACTTCATCACCACAGAGCTCTATCAGGTTTCCCCATGTCCACAAATAAACCGATCACTGGATCAAGATGCGCTCTCCCTTTCATGTAAGCCAACCAAGTTATTAGCAAAGCTCCTTGGACAGAAGTTTGGAGTCTCAGCCTTTGCTGCAGCTCTGTCCCCCACCAAGAAATTGATTTCTGCCCTGACTGGCTTGGGTGGGCATTCTAGGTCATCTACTGTCTGAGGTCAATTTGGAACTGATGAAGAATTCTTAGAGTGAGGTGACAGGGTAAAACATGAAAGAGATTCAGAAAGCCTGGGTTCGGATCCCTTTTTGACCACCATCCTCCCAATTCTTCGACAAGGATTTATTGAACATGACAGGCATGCTCCCTGCCCTCATAAAACTTGGAGTCTAGCACCAATCTGCTGGTTAGAATTGAGAAAGTCGTTTTGCCTACTTCATTCAGACACCTACACATATGCACACACTTGACTTTCCTCTATCAAGCCATGCCCCCCTTTACCACCTAGAGTTTGCACACGCTGTTCTGTCTAGAATACTCTTTCCTTATTCTATATAGCTAATACAGTTTTCAGCTTAGACCTCACTTCTTCCAGGATACCTTCCTGACTCCTCCAAGATTGGATTGGATGCTCCTTCCAGATATAAATGTCCCATAGGTACTTATCACAGGATATTACAAGTGTCTGTTTCTGTGCTATGTGTCCTGTCCCTATTCCAAGCACACCATCTGGCACATGCTGGGATTTCAGGCACCATATAGCCAATAGAGTTGGCTACAGTTCACTTCCAGCTCACAAATATTTGCTGAGCCCTGTCCTTGCCCTAAACGAAATCAAAACAAAACAAAACAAAAAAACATGTGCTTGCAAAATGATGACACTGTAAAAGCCAATGAGACAGGGATTAAGCATTACCTTACACTTAAGGGCATTGCAGGAGGAGAAGTGATCATTGTCCTAAGAAAAATGAGTTCAAATTATCACGATCTTTTTACATGTGGTGTTTGGTTTTTTAAAATTTAATTTTATTTGTTTTGGAGACAGAGTCTCACTCTGTCACCCAGGCTGGAGTGCAGTGGCACTATCTCGGCTCACTGCAACCTCCGCCTCTCAGATTCGAGCAATTCTTCTGCCTCAGCCTCCTGAGTAGCTGGGATTACAGGTGCATACCACCACACCTGGCTAATTGTTTGTATTTAGTAGACAGAGTTTCACCATGTAGCCCAAGCTGGTCTCGAACTCCTGAGCTCAGGAAATCAGCCTGCCTTGGCCTCCCAAAGTGCTAGGATTACAGGCGTGAACTACCACGCCCGGCTGGTTATTTTTGTTTTTCTCTTAACATGCTAATATGTCAGAAAACAAACTCCAGAGCCCCTCTGATTTAGAGTGTCCCTATACAGTTTCAAGAACTCCATACTCTTCCTTTAAGTTCCAATTCTATATGAACTCGCCCTGTCTACCTTCTCCCAGTCCCTAAGATTCCACTTTCTTCTCTGAATTTCCATGACTCTGACTGCCTGGACCACTCATCTGGCATTGGCTGGTTTTGTTCACAGTTGCACCTCCAGCAATTTGTACAGCATTTAACATAAAAGAGGGGCTCAATGATTACTAAATTTAGTAGAAACTAGCTTGTATGATAGCATGAGGGTTAAAAGCAAAATACTAGCTTTGCAGTGATGCAGATTCTGGTTCAAATCTCAACTCTGGCCCTTAGCTGCATCATGTAGGCCCATTATTTAACCACTCTGAGCTTCAGTTTATCTATAAAACGGAGATGTTATTACTGACACTTCCTAATAGTGATGTGAGGGATTAAATGAGACTATGTATGCAAAGTACCTAACACACCTCCAGGCACATAATAACTCAATCACCCCCAATGGGCAGCTACTGTTACCATTTTCTTTGTTGTTACTGTTTCAGGGCCCCTTTTCTATTCACAGTCCATCTCCTCACCTATATTATAAGCAGTTATATAAGTTATTATATAACTTTATAACCTTATAAAGTTATTTATAAGGCAGGCATTTGTAACATCTGTTGTTGACACACATGGAAGGCTTCAGGATAGTGATGAAGAGGAGAAGTAGAAGGAACGGAACATGAAGGCAACTATTACTTCTTCTGATGTCACTAATTTGCAACCCTATAGCAGGCTTTTGATTTCAAAAAGAGCAGCTGAGAAGTGGGAGAAGAAAAAGACCAAGCTTGCTTCTGAAGAAATGTGCTTCCCAGAGATTCCACAGGACCCCTGGACCACAAACCACAGAAAACCATGAGATGTTTACAGCCAGGAATCTCCTCCTACCCCCAACTCCCCAGCTCTTCCCTGGCCAGAGTCTTTGCTCACTAAGGGTATGGAAAGCTGTTTCTGTGCATTAGCATCAATTGACAACTCAGAATTACAATCTGTTTTTATCTGGATCAGAGGCAGAAAGATAAATGTCTCAGGCATTACTTAAAATTCCTAGGCCAGCACCAAAGGCCTTCTATCTATGCTGTGGTTCCAGAGGGAATGCCCAGAGCGGGGTGGCCAGTTACCTGGATCCATGCTCCGTTTACTGCCTGGGGTACTCCTGGAATGGGGCACTGTCTAGAATTGGGGTCCCAGAAGGAGGGGGTACTACAGTCCCATCCCATATGAACTGGATTAAAGTTAAATATATACAGGGAAACGAGGACCAGAAATTCTCTCCTTTAGTATCCTTGAGGCAAAATCAATACCCTCTTTTTATTGAGGGGAAACTGAGGTCCAAGGAAGGGAAGACATTTAACCACTAATATTTATATAGAAGAGCTAGAGTTATAACATCTACTTGAATATGGCATGAACAGAAAGCCATTTTTAAAACCACTCTATTGACATATAATTCACACACCATGAAATTCATGTATTTAGAGTGATTCAATGGTTTTTAGTATCCTCATACTCATGAAGTTCTCCAACCATCACCACAATCTAATTTTAAAACATTTTCATCATATCAAAAAGAAACTCTAGCCACTCCTCATCCCTCCTCTATCCCCACTCCGCAGCCCTAGCAACCACTAATCTATTTTTTGTCTCTATAGATTTGCCTACTCTGGAGATTTCATATAAATGGGATCATACAATATTTGGCCTTTTGTGCCTAGAATGACATTTTTTAAATGACAGACTTCAGCAGCAGACTCACTGGCTGCTCAATGAATAATTATCCAGAGCTGTGCTGTCAAATACCATATCCACTAGCAAATGTGGCTATTTAAATGAATTAAAATTTACTACATTACAAATTCGGTTATTCATCCGCACTAACCACATGTCAATTGTTAATAGTCACATGTAGCACTAGTGGCTACCATATTAGACAGCATAGAGTGTAGGTTATTTCCATCATTGCAGAAAGTACTGTTGGACAGTGCTGCAGAGGATAGAGGCACTTATTTATTCATTAAATACAGAGCAGCACTCTGTGTAATGTCTCCTCCTCCTGGTGTTGGAGAGTTACCAGTGAGGATGAGGAAGAGGTTAAGGGAGGAAGGAGGGAGTGAACGGGTGGGCCAAGAAAAGCTCAGTATACCCTCCTCCCACTACTTCCAGTGCCCTGAGAGCTCCCACACTCACCCTGGACCTCAAAGGCTCTCTGTTTAGTTAAGCTCATCCAAAAGGCAGATATGCCAAAGCCTTTGGAAAGACTTCAAGGAAGCCAGCCTCTACCTTAGCCGTTTGATGATTTCTGAAGCGTTACATGTCAGAAGGTGATCTGAGGGGCTCCTTAATGAGACTGAACAGTTCTGATCAGTTTTCGGCCAGCAGTGGCCATTCTGGTTGCCAAGATCATAAGCGCTAATGCTGACTAACACCTCAAGGCCAGAGCCAGGGCATCTTGGCACACTCAGACTGAAGGGAACACAGAAAGCTCCCTGCTCCTTTGCTGGGGGCTGCCTGTGAGTTCAGCTACAATGTCTTTCCTCTAATCTGTCCAAAGACACTGTAGTCACCAGCCCCGAGCAATGGGGCAGCAAGTTGCATATTGTGGGTCTGGATGCATTAAGACAATCAGGGCACCCAGACTGAAGGATGATAACAAATAAAATGAAAAATAAAATCATATTCAGAGAAAAGTCCTTTGATCCTTCACCTATCAGAGTACTTTGTTCCAAAACACTGTGGAAAAATCATCAATTCTGACTTTCAAATGTTGTTTTATAGGAGTACAATTGGCTAATTTCCTTTTATTTAAAACTCTGCCAAAAGATGTATCTTCTTTCGTCTACTTTGGCCAATTTATAAAAAAGGAAAGGACAACCTAACAAATGCTTCTTTCAGTGTTTGCTAGTTTCAATCAATACTTCCATCTCAAATTCCCCCTCCCCCTAGGAGTGGCAGTGGGGGGATTTCAAGAATCAATAAGTGACATTTCTAAGATATCAGGAGCAAAAGATAACAGGGTGGATATTTACCAAACGATGTCAAGCGTGCATTTACTAAAAGTTGTCCTTTCAGTGAAGGTCATTCTGTGTTTCTTAGTCCTTTGGTTTTCAAAAACACCTTTCATCATGGTTTATCAGGGAGAGAGGAGGCTGAGCAAGAAGAGGTGGCTACATGGGTGCTTCAGACCTTTGATCTGAAGCAACGGACCAGGAGTGGAGAACTGGCTCTCTGAGGTTCTGAGTTCAGCTGCTGTGGTTACTTTCTCCTTCGTAGTCATTTCTGACTTTTGGACACATATGAAATCATTGATTCAACAAACCTTATATACACAATTCAGGGTATTTTCCCATATGTTTCATCTCATGGAAACCATACAATAACTTTACGTGGTTGGTGCTATCCTCATTTCCATTTTAGAGCTGAGGAATGTCAAGTTCAGAGGTGTTAAATGACCCATCAAAGCCACACACAGTCATCAAGCAGAGTTGCTGGGACCAGACCCCAGGTGTCCCGAGCCCAAGTCTGGCATTTGGATCATCTTCATCACACAACTTTTGCCAGTTGGTGTGGGAAAGAGAAAGCAGAGAAGTGTAGGCCTGTGTATACCAAGAATCCCAAAGGCTGAAGAATGGGCTTGGAGAACAGGCTCAAGTGGAGTCAGACCTGTTTTGCAGAGTTCTACTTTAACAGCTGGTTCCTACCTTCTTCCCTTGGCCACAGGGGCCTCATAAAGCATCTGCTTCTTAGAGACACCTTCTATGGGACTGGGGTAACCAAGGATGCTTTGGCTGCTCTCCCCCGTGAGTTCTTAGAGCTACATGCCCCCATAACTTATAGGAAACTGCAAGTATGTCTTAGTACATCTTAAATGAGCTCAGTGCATTCTCATTTTCATGCAACTACAGTGGAAACAGACTATTACCTTCACAACTGAAAGCAATCCATCAATACAAATTCACTGGGTGCAACCTGTTTATTGTGATAGATTGATTACAAAAACAGCCCCTAGTGTTCACCCCTTTCTGTGCCATGTATGCTTTGCAATGTGACTTTGCAGCTCCTCCTTCAGTAGGTGGAATCTGTTTCCCAATCACAAGAATTTGGGCAGGTCACATGACTAGGTTTGGCCAACAGAATGAAGACAAAAACTGGTGTCCTCTTTCAGAGTTTAGGCCTCAAAGGGCCTTGCACATTTCAACTCTCTGCCTTGGAACTCACCTACCACCAGAAGAATAGCTTAGACCAGCCTGCTGGGGGATGAAAGATCATGTAGAGAAATCTGAGTTGTCTCATCTGAGGCCATTACAGATCAGCCAGCATGCAGTCAACATGCCAGATGCTCTCAGACATTGGAGCAGGCCCAGCTGAGACCCCCTGAAGCTGGTGTACCTTAGCAAGACTGTCGCATCAGCCTTGGGTGTGTAAGAAATCATACATGGCTATGATTTGAAACCATTCATTTTGAGGGGCTGGGGAGATAGGGGTAAGGCACCTTTTTCACCAAACTTATCAAGGTGAGAGGGTCCAAAAAACGGTTCGCCCCCTCAAGTTTTATTATTAACTATTTCCTAGGCAGTAACAGGTTTGAAGATGTTCTGGGGGAGGCAAACACTATTTGTGTTGGAAGGTATGAGCCTGAAATGGTTCAAATTGTGGCTAAAAGAGCAAAAGCTTGGAGTCAGGTGACCTAGGTAAGAATCCTTGCCCTAGCACATATGTCCTATATGGAAAAGTCCCTCTCCCTCACAGGTATGCACTGGTTTTCACTCCGAGCCAGATGAATGTAACATAAGCCAATTAATTTAACATAAGCCAAATTAAGCCCCCTAAGAAGGTTCATTATTGAAAGTCAGAGCCTCATTCATGCATGAACAACAGGACAGAATGAATGAGTCTCTAGTATACAGAAATAGTTAAAAATAGGGCATAGTTTCTTCCCTACAAGGTCGAAATTACTGGCTCTTCCTGGACTCTCTCCCTGGTTTTCCTTAATGAATACTGCCCCCTACAGCATGTCAGTGAAACAGATTTTTTAAAAAATTGCATGAACATTCCAATCTGGCTCTTAAATCAGGGCAAGGAATGATCCAAGTGTTAAATGGTGGAAACCACATATACAACTTCTGACAAAGTAGTCACGATTTCTTCTGTGTGGCACCCATCCCTGACCGTGAACTCTCTGATGGCCTCCGAGCATGAACTTGGCAAGTTCAAGACAATTTAAGTGAAGTTAAGGGAAAAATCTTCCCAAGTATGTGAATGGAATAAAAGAAGTCATCACAAATGCACACAGGCATATCCACACAAGATGCAGACTTTTCCCAGCATACAAATGAATCCTAGAGTACAAGTAGCACCCTCAAAAATAAAGTGCATTTTTGGAATGAATGAATGCTTTTAAGGGAACAATTCCAAAGGTGGGATTTTGGGAACTCTAATAAACTGTGGGGATATGTGTGAAATTACTGAGGTGGAGGAAACTCTTCCAGAATGAATCACACCAACTCTACCCTTGCCTGGGGTAATCAAATGCTAGATTTGCAAGCAATCTTAGAGAAAATCTATTCCAACCTACCTGCTGTTATAAGAAACCTCACCTGTAGCATCCCTAGCAAGTGATGATGACGCCTCTATTGAATACATCTGGGGTCAGGATACTCACTACTCTCAAGAGAGCCTATTCAACTGTGAGAAGACAAACGTGAAAAGTTCTTTTTACAATATACATATGGAGCCAAAGCTTGCCTCCCTGTAATTTTTTTTTTTTTTTTACTTCTACTCCCTGTGGCCAGAGAGAGAAGGAAAAGGCTAGTTCAGGATATAGATCTTCATTTGTGCAAGGGAACTGGTTTCGCTCCATAAAACTGTTTTCAAAAACATCTTTTATTTCCGACCATTGTGTGGGAGAATGGGGATCACAGGCACAATGGACCCCTGCAAACTTTGGCTATGGGTCTCACCCTGAAGAGGTTGTACCTAGTCCAGAGAATTAAGTTTCTACCTAATCCAGAGAATTAAGTTCATTCCTAGTACCCGCCTTTTTTTTTTTTTTTATAAGAGCAGTCACTACAAAATGTAATGATACTGTTTGCATTTGTTTACCGTCTCTTCCGTCAGACTTTAAGTTCCATGCAGGCAGAAATTATCTGGTTTTTCACTTTTGAATACTCAGTGGCTGGCATAATGCCTGGTACATAGAAGACATTCAATAAATAACCTCTGACACATGAATATATGAAGGACTGAGTTCCAAGTACATGAATGTATAATAAAGGAGAGAATCATTTATTCCACACTACACAGTCTGGTTTAGAATTATTTGCCTCCTAAAAATGGAACCAAATCTAGCATAACCTTTTTGCAGCAAAAATCAACTAGTGCCTTCAAAGATCCTTCTTCTTAGGGCTAAACCTGATCCTTGAATCCACCAGCTGGCTGCCTGCCCATGTGAGTGGGAGGATGGCTTTGTGAAGACCAATTTTAGCTCAGGCCTGCTGTCAGTTCCTCACCGCTCAAGAGAAAGTTTTTCCACTAGGCCACATGAACTTGATCACACCCACACTGTGGGTTTCCTCCACTTCACATACATTCTCCTAAACTGAGGAAACAAATGTGGGAAGGCCCTGTCTGGAAGAAAGCATTTAGACAGTCTGCAAGTCATTATCCTCCCAAGCACAGTGCCTGAGAATGCCAGGCTAGAAACTCTAGGAGACACACACAAAACCTGGGCAGTAGGGGGCAGCAGAGACTTACAGTCCTAGGCTGTCCTGGAGCCAAAGGACTTATTTTTCTTTAACTTTGCTTTTTCCAAGCTATGTAATTATAGCTTCCCCACTCCACATTTAGATTTCCCACTCCACATTTCAGAAGAATGCTGTGATTCTCCAACTCTGAAAAAGGAGAAGGGAGCATTAGATGTTAAGAGGCCTTCTTTATCTTTGCTCTTATGAAGGAAGCAGGCCAGGTCATTGATTTCCATCAGCAGTTGTTATCTGTGCATTGTCCACAAAGTTTGGGGAGCCTTGCCATCATAAGAACTAGCATAACCATTGCTAAGGAATCATTGTAGGAGCCCCTAGGACACTAAGAATGTGAACTGTGTCCCATGGGGCCTTGGCACCAACCATTATGTAGCATGACCATTCATCCACAGGGCGTGACACTTGCAAATGGCCCATGTGTCACTCTCACCACCAAGTAGATATACTGTGACCATTGTCTCAAATATTCTCAGTGCAACCCCCTGACACCTTCATCAGGAGAAGATGGCTCCCTGGCACGTGGGCTACACACTAGTATCCTAATGAAATGCACACATTGATGGAATCACAAAGGCAAGCTGCAGCTAAGAAACAAGCACTTTATTTGTGAGAGTCACTGAAGCCTGAGGATGTCATGTCCTCGGCCCAGAGAGGCAGCCAAGTGCACATTCACAGAAACTCCTCAGTAAGTAGTTACAGCTACATGAGCTGCCAGGCTTTACTGTTCAGGGTCTCTCTCCTCATTCTGACCAGCACTCCAGCACTTCACATGGTGAACATGGGCTACATATGCTCACAGAAATGTTAACTTCATTTATCCCAAAATGTATGTATCTTCTTGTGCTGATGAACACTGTCTCAAATACCTAAACTTGGAGGAAACAAACTTTTTAAAGAGGACCTTAAACTAAGGAATGACTAAACTAAGCCCTGACTGCAGATGAGACCTTGATTTAAAAAATGAGTATAATGAGAGCACCCAGAAATGTAAATACTTCCCCCTCCCAATGATCCTTGAAATGAAATTGAATTCATGAATGTGTGATGCTTTCCACGTAACAGATGGAAGCAAGAGAAATGCTGAGATTTATCATCTGAAGATCGGATGAACATCAACCAGTCATTTTCTATTCCTGAGACAAGACTAATCAAATAGATCTTTCATCTTTCCAAATGATTTATTTTCTTTTTCTCTACTCCCTGTTACAAAAAGCCAGGTTTATTGTATTTCAGAGAAAGGATATATAGCAGAACCATAAGTTCACACATTGGTTTTGAAATGTATCCATTTTTAGAGAAAAACAAACATGGTGACATTCTTCTTCTTCTCTGTGAAAAAAGGATGACTTCAGCATTAAAGGTGATTAGTTTCACGCATTAGAGGGATTTTTGTGTCTCCTCTTCGGAAGGCTCTTTTAAATTACACAGATCAAGAAAATGACTCCCAAAGGGGGAGAAAGAGACTGCACCAGATACAATTTCTTTCACCTTGATGTTTGATTGTAATGCTTGAGGTTAAGGACAAAAGCTAGGGTGGAATAAGGGCGGTTGGGCACATCACTCAGGTCCCTCTCTAAGGCAGCTTTAATAGTGCTCGCCCTTCCTCTGAACAGGACAGTGCTCTCCTCCACATGAAGTACCACCAAGCTCTGCAAGTGCCAAGGAGACAAAGAGCCAAAAGGTGATTCTCCAGCTAGGGAAAGATGAGCCAACTTCTCCCTCAGAGCACCTCCTTGTCTTGTATTCCCTCTGCTCCCCTATTTAGACCCCAAAGGGACACTTTCTTTTTAATTTCTCCAGTCTAAGGAAGAATCTATTAGCTCAGCAGAAACAAGACAGCAATGAAAATGTAAAAATCAAAAATGCAAGAAAGAACTTTGCTAAAGGTTAGTGAGGCAATAGCACAAAGCCGAAAGAAAATAAGACCTATGCAAGTAGCTAAGTCTACCCAGTATATGTTGCTGGCTCTGAGAATAAATTTAAATATGTATATGATAAAATGTATACATATATTTAAATGATTCCCCATTTATTCATCTCCTGCTATGTGCTAAGCCTTTGTCTGGGTGTCTTACTATATTACCTCCATTCCCCATAACAATGTACTACAAAGTAGTTGCTGAGAATTAAAGGGCAATGAAAAGGGAGTGTTCTCTTTTCTCACTCTGTTGCCTAGGATGGAGTGCAGTGGTGTGATGTCAGCTCACTGCAACCTCTGCTTCCTGGGTTCAAGCAATTCTCCTGCCTCAGCCTCCCGAGTAACTGGGACTACAGGTGTGTGCCACCACGCCCAGCTAATTTTTGTATTTTTAGTAGAGACAGGGTTTTGCTGTGTTGACTAGGATGGTCTCAAACTCCTGATCTCAAGTAATCCTCCTGCCTCAGCCTCCCAAAGTGCTGGGATCACAGGTGTGAGTCATCATGCCCGGCCGGTGGGGTTCTCTTCTAAAGGTAACCAAGAAGTCCGGCTAAAACTAGGGTTCTCAAGCTCCAGTGCCTTAAGATCTCATGGGTGTGAAATGTAAACTTCTAGGCTCTTACTCAAATATATGAATTAGAAGGACTCAGTTTGTAATGCCTGGGGATTTGTCTTTTTAGCAATTACCTCAAGGGATAATGAGATGGACCATGAATCACACCTTGAGAGACAACAGTCTAGAGTTTTAATTGGGTTATGCAAAAAATGAGAAAGAATGCTTCACATCTAACTTTCTCCCATCATTAGGGCTATAGAAGCCTGTTGCCACTTCAAAGATAAATCAACTGAATCTCAGAAGTGAGATAACTTCCTGTTGGAAAAGGATTAACAAAACCTTTTCCTCTTTTAGATGAGAATTTGACCTTGGGTTAACCTGCTAACTCTTGCCCTGGAAATGTGATAAAGATAGAATGCCCATTACTAAGCAACATTGCTTATGGTAAAAATGATACATCTGGATGGGAAAAACCATAAATGAGGTATAAATACTTCTTGGGGACACCATCATTTTGAGTTTCTCTGAGTTCTATGACAATTGATTGGGCCTAATCCTTGTAGGAACCCTAGAATTTATACTTATGGGGCTGTTACATACTCCCTTGGGGTATGTGACTTTTAAGCTGGACGGACTTATGCACCTGCCCTATTCAAGTATTATTCCCTCACACCTGAGCTGTTACCTGGGGGTGAAGGGGTATAGCACTAGAACGGTGCTAAGCACAGCCTGTGATGGTCTTTTGAGGGTCATCCTGAGCAGACACATTGGTGACCATGACATTTGCCCAGAGCCATACTTCTGGGAAGCGGCAGAGCCAATACTCAAACACAGTGATCTGCCTTCACAGTACTTGCTTTCTCTTTGATTGCAAGTCCCCAAAACTCCTCTCCTGAGAAAACTGAACACTGGCCCCAAGACCTTGGTATAACTTCTTGTTTATTCCTCCAGTGATCTGTGAAGTCCCTAAATTTGGCAGCATCTAATCCATCCTGCCTACTTAGCCTCAACAGGTGGTCTCACTGGTCATTGAGTTCCATTCTAGGCAATATCCCAGAGAATTATTTAAATTCAATGATGCCACCTTGGTTCACACCTCTAGGTTGGCTTTCTAAGCCCTTTGACAACTATGGGTTCTAGCTAGAAGGTCATAAGAACATCACAGCTGATTCCCAAAAAGAGATGGCTGTCACCCTCTCTAACCAACCAACACCTAAGCTCTCCCTGGCCTGGGATAATAGCTCCAGCAATGACAAAGGTCTCTTGATGACCAAGGGAGGCCCTAACCCATCACAGAAATGATCTTGCAGAAGTTTACGCTCTATGGGCCCTCCATAGAATATGAGCTGAATAACACAGTGAACCCAACATATTTGCTGTCAGATTAACACCCAGATCAGGAAGTGTGGGACGAGTCATTCCTTCCCAAACTTCTTTTCTTTTTCTCTAAGCAAAAATTTTGAAATGGAAATCAATACAAATGATATCACTTCTCAGAAGTCCTCCCTGAGTCTTCCTGGCTACGTTCATCTTTTTCCTCACAACTTTGAGCATCTCTCTATTATAGAACATGTGAGCGTCATTCTACCCTAAGACTGTGAGTCCCTGGGAAGCAGAGTCTGTGTCTCAGTTCTGCCTGTCACGACAACCGGTCCAGTGCTGGACAGATAGTAAGTGCTCTATAAATGATGATGAAATGAACAAATGAAGAAAGTAACCTGAAACAGGCCACCCCAACCGTATTTTTGTCTGCATGACTTGGACGACTGAATTAATTTCATCTAGGCTAACCTGCAATTTTATGTCAGAATCCTGGTTAATAGCAGGACGTGGGCAACTTTTCCATGGTTACATCTAATCACTAGCTCAGATAAATAACTTGGTTTGCCAACCATAAAGTGACATGTTTATAGAGATTCTAAATCAATGGCCCCAAAGTTACTCAGACATGACATAGTGCTGAAGGTTATAAAACTCTGTCTCGAGCTATGTCTGGCTCTTTTCTTCTGCTCATGACAAGGAGTGAACAAAGAGGAAGGGAGTGACACGGAACGAAGACCAGAGGAGGAAACCCACCAGAAAGAACGGATGGCGCTCCCATCAGATGAGGCGCAATAGCCAGTGCCAACTAAAGAATTCATTCACACCTCACAGTGGTTTAGTGATGGAGGACCTCAGACTCATAGAGGGGAAACTGAGGCTGGTGAAGTATCTTGAGAGTAGAAAGTTTGATCTCAAACTCAAGTGCTTTTGTACTATGTTAAGGCAACTGGTTGTCAAAGCAGTGTCAGTAAACAAGGCCATTTTTTATCAAATGGTCTGGTTATTTCAGCTTCTTAAAATAATTTGCCTCATTTCAAAACAATGAAAGATTTTTTTGCTGAAGACAGTGATAAAAGTGCTATCAAGTAGGTAGAGAAAGTAGCCTTCTCATATCTTGTTGATGGGAATATAAATAGGTATAATCTTTTGGGAGCAAAATTTGGAAGTATTAAGGAAAGTAATGTGCATACCCTTTGATACAGCAATTCCACTGAAATGGTTATGTACATGTAAAAAAACATACAAGGATATTAATATTTTAAACATCAAAAAATTGGAAACAACATAAATGAAAGTGATTAAACAATATTGTGGTAAATCCATACAATGGAAAATTACGTGACTATCAGGAATAAAGAATGACCTATATGCACAGATGAGAAAGGCTGTCCATGACTTGGTGATTTCACTTAAAAGATTTTGAAAGTAATATCAATGTTTGTATGGGTACAGAGTTTCTGAAGAATAATTACTTGTAAAGCACTTTAGAATACTATTTGGAAAATAATAAACACTAAGAAAATTTCATCTATCAAAATGTGATCATACGTGCATAAAAATATGGAATAATATAAACAAAGTGATAAACAGTGGCTAATCTAGGAGGTGGGGCTATGTAGGGTTGTCTTTTAAGACATTTCTATGTTGTTTGAATATTTTCCCATTATTTTTGTAATGAAAATAAAGATGTGCTTTCTGTAAAATGAAGAAAACCATATTATTCAGAAGAGAGTATCTTCTATATGCACATAAGTCAATCTAGGAATACCAAATGTTTCAAATTCATAAGATGGACCAAACACTTTAGAAATGTACTAGATCCCAGGCAGTGTTAATTCATTCAAAGGATGTGAGAGGAAAGGAGGAGAAAACAGATAATATCACAAATATTTTAAAAGACAGCTAGCTATTTCTTTGTCCCTGAAAATCTGTGATTCTGGTCTGGAGCCCTAGGGCCACTTGGAGTCAACAGAAGTGAGTAGTCTTCCTGCATCCTGACCATCTCTGGACACTGACTTTTCACTGGCAAATCTGCTCATGTGTACCACAGGTCAGGCACAGATGTGGCTCATTGCTGCTTGCAAGAGAGAGAAGAGGAAATCAAAGGCAAATCTAACCATGATGGCAATGATGATGCAACAAACAACTTTTCCTAAAAGCTCTGCAGACTTTCCTTCAAACCTCACAGGCAAAATCTGAGATCAGTCTTTGGGAAAACTAGTAGGTTATGTTGCTGTCCAGGAATATTTTTGTTTTTTACACATCAACTGTGTACTTGGCCACCACCTTATGGAACAAGTGAATGAATTTCATGTGAGTCTCTAGGCCTTTTCTAGCTAAGAAGTATTATATATTATCTCTTTTCTTCAGCTTCACATCTCAGAGGGTTGTTCTGTGTAACCAGAACTAAATTCAGTGATGATGGCAGGAGGGGGCATGATTTTAAGATAAATCCTTTAGGATTTCCCTACAAAGTATAAAGTGCTCTACGGGTTTTGAAAAGTTGCCTATTACAATTTTTAATTCCTCTAATATTTTTTAAAAATTGGGACTAAATGTTGAAATATTTTTGTCACTTATTGACAGAATAATGAATTTCTAATTGAAGTTACTGATGTCATTAGAACAATTCCTCAGAGTGAAATTCTTAGGTCAATGGGGTCACACATTAAAGTCTATGAATTGCAGGCTATAACATGGATGACCCTTGGGGACATTATGCTAAGTGAAATATGCCCATTATTTATATTATTCCATATTTTTATGCATATACTATCATATTTTGAAGATAAAATTTTCTCAGTGTTTATTATTTTCCAAGCAGTATTCTAAAGTGCTTTATAAGTAATTATTTAATTCTTCAAAAGCTCTGTCCCGTACACAAAAAGACAAATGCTGTGTGATTTCATTTGCGTGAGATATCTAGAGTTCTCACTCATAGAAACAGAAAGTAGTTGCCAGGGGCTGCTGGTGGGAGGTGGTGATGGAGAGTTACTGTTTAACGGGTACTGAGTTTCAATTTTGCAAGATGAAAAGGTTCCAGGCATCGGCTGTATCATAATGTGAATATACTTAACATTATTGATTAAAATGGTTAAGAGGGTTAATTTTATGTTATAGGTATTTTGCCACTACTTTCTGAAAAAGTAGTCTATGAATCGGCTCACCTGAGAGTGCAATGCCAGAACCCGAGCCAGTCAGGGTCTGACTCACTTACAGGAAGGATGAAGGAGCAGGGGTGATGGGATTACAGCACGGATTTTATCTCACCTGAAAACAGTCCACACCTCAGCTACAGCACCCACCACAATAAACTGTGGTTCATCTGTTCACAAGAGTATCCCTCCCCGAGGCGGAACTTCTTAAGGTGAAGGACAAGAGGTAACCTCATCCAGGTACCTGCTATGTCTTATTCAGGTAGTTATTTCACTCTGCATGTGGGCTGGCTACCTCAGGAGCTGCAATCAACAGGTCAGGTTCAAGGGAGAACACAGACACCAAGGAAAAAGGTGAAGGAAATGCAGCAGTTTCTGAAAGTAAACTTCTACTGCCTTTTTACCTCAGGATGGTTGAAAAAGTTAGTCTAAAAAAAAACATGGGACAGCCCAGGGTAGGGAGAGAATAAATGCACCCTGCTACAGAGTGGGACCACCATCAGTTGTTTTATCATTGTGAATCCTCACAGGAGTTTTCCAGTGTCACAGCTCACATAACACTCTCACATGTACCACCCCACTTTATCCTCATCACAGACCTCCCCAAGGATAGGACGAAGCCAGAGTTTGAATCCCGGAGTGGAACCTGGATACAATTCCAGTGCTTAGTTACCAGTGAGGGCAAGTTACTTAATCTCTATTAACCTCATTCTCTCTGCCTGTAAAATTGAATTAACAGTATTTACTTCACAGAACATTTGTAAAGATCAGGTACCATACTGAAAATCAGGCCAGGCACAGTGGCTCACACCTGCAATCTCAGCACTTTGGCAGGCCAAGGCGGGCAGATCACTTGAGGTCAGGAGTTAGAGACCAGCCTGGCCAACATGGTGAAACCCTATCTCTACTAAAAATACAAATATTAGCAGGGCGTGGTGTTGCACACTTGTAATCCCAGCCACTTGGGAGGCTGAGCTAACACTGTACCATTGCACCCCAGCCTGACTGACAGAGTGAGACTCCATCTCAAAAAAAAAAAAAAAAAAAGAAAAAGAAAATCAAAGTTCCCGGCATATAATATGCACTTAATAAATAAGCATGATGGCCGAGCACAGTGGCTCATGCCTGTAATCCCAACACATTGGGAGGCAGAGACGGGCGGATCACCTGAGGTCGGGAGTTCGAGACCAGCCTGACCAACATGGTGAAACCCCATCTCTACTAAAAAGACAAAATTAGCCAGGCGTGGTAGCACATGCCTGTAATCCCAGCTACTAGGGAGGCTGAGGCAGGTGAATCGCTTGAACCCGGGAGGCGGAGGTTGTGGTGAGCTGAGATCACACCACTGCACTCCAGCCTGGGTAACAAGAGCAAAACTCCATCTCTAAATAAATAAATAAGTATGACTTCCCTTTCTTTCTTCTGACACTAAAGTCTTTCCCTGGGGCACTGCCTCTACTAGAATTTGCACCATGGTCCTTTAAGGGCCTCGTTCTCAGGCTGCTCAGAGCAGATGTGGGAGCCCTTTGCCCAGGGCAGTGGCAGGTCAGTCGCTGTCCTAGCATTGGTGGGCACACGCGTAGGCGGCTGTAGAACACAGTATCCTTCTACACCTGTTCCATCCACTAGGAACTTTTACCTTTATTTTCTCAATTTTTTGAACTTGGGTCTCACATCCATCTTTCAGACTCTTTTATGATAGCTTCTTCCCAAATGAGCATGGGGCAAGGGCAGATCGGCCCATGAGGAGAGGCCCAGCACAGGCTTTTCCTAACACCCTCTCAACTTTCTCCTCATGTGCCGGCCAACCAGCCCTCAACAGGCAAAGCTTCAAGCATTTGCTTCCCAATTCCAGGGAAAGCACGGTATTAATCATGGTTCTGAAACCGAAGTGCCTGGGTTCAAATCCAACTCCATCTCTCACTATCTCTGATATGACTTCAGCAAGTACTTAACCTTTCTTTGCTTTAGTTTCATCTTTTGTAAAATAGGGATAAAATAAGACACATGGTAGGTACTCATAAAGTAGCTTTTACACATCAATGTAAAAACACAAACCTTTCTATTATATACATATACATACGTACATAAATATATACATATATAAAATGCATTGTGAAAGTTCTAGATGGATATATAGAGAATGGTATATATTTGTACTCTAAGGAAAATAGACAGGAGAACTTTTATCTGATACCTGTACCATTTTACAAGCATATATTATTTTTGTAATCTAAGCACACTTAAAAAACACACGGGTATGGTGAAGAAAAGGAAAGTGGGAGATAAGAGGGGAAGGAAGGGGGAAAGGAGAGAGAGAAGAAGAGTAAAAATGGTTGCTTGAGACAGAAACTAAGGGCTGGATGACAAAGTTTTGATGGGTTAAGACATCCTGGTGATAGCGTTAGTGCCATTTGCAGAGTTCCCAGTGCCTTGGCTGGGAAACCTTTTTCCATACACATCTGTCAGCCCTCTTCACATTTCCTTCATATATGGGGAGGAAAAGATATAGTGATTAGCAAACACTTGGGGGAACTCAGTTCCACTGAATCAAGTGACCTTGAGTTAGAGGAGAAAATGGTGGCAATTCCCAGCTCATTCACAGTAGGAGGGCTGCCCATGCTCCTGGGGCACTTTAGGGAGTGAAGGGCAGCTTTCCTGGACCTCAGGGAAATCGAGAAACACCATCCAGACAGCCCTAAGAATCTTCTACACCACCAGGTAGGAAATGCTTCCAGGAGACCTGGACATATTTCCTAAAGATGTCTAGTCTAGACTACTTTGCCTAGAAGGAATGAAGGAAGGCTCTACCTCTTTTTGAATAATCTTTGAAACTACCTCAGTTTCTCCAATGTCTCAAGAGATAGAGGCTGAAATAAGCAAAGGTTTGTTTTACTACCTTCTGGGCAGGACCCCCACGGGACTATTCACTATTTTTCTCCATCCTAAAAACTCAGTACTGTGTATAGTTAAAAAAAATCCATATCCTTTTATGGCAAAAGTTACATAATCACAACTCCTAGAGCGATGCTGTCCACTCCTTATATGTAGCCAAGATCTTCAATGAGCCAATTCACATTCCTGAGTTTTTCAAAGGGTGAAAAACCTCTTGTTCCTAACTCCCCTCACATTATTTCTGATAGATAAAAAAGCTTATCATAGTTCACAAAATGCATGCTCCAAGAAGCTACTTAATATATAAAACATATTCCATGAAAATGTATTTTCAAATTCCAAATGCTATATCGCTTCTATCCATAGCCAAGTGTTTATGGGGCCCCACTCAAACAAAGATAGCAAATTATTTTTGCTAGTGACTATAATAATATTTCCCCCACTTTATTAATACCTCTGGCTAATAAAGTTCCTGCCTGCCAAATATGTCCTTGGAACCCATTCTCACCACAAATGCAACCCCCCCGCAGGACACAACCTAATTTACCCAAAGGAACTAGGTAGACGTACTCTGAAGGAAAATGCCAAAAAGGCTCCTCAAGAAGGTGACTCACCTTTCTCGTGGCTGCTTGGCGGTGGGGGCGGGGAGGTGACTGGTTTGGATTTATCATAGTTGTTAAAGCTCTGGCTGCGTCGGTTGTTAGCAGTAGTTGACCCTCCACGTGTTTTGGCCTCGCTGCCTGCAGCGGATACCCTCGTGGTAGGACCTGGAAGTCTAAAATGCAAAAGCAACAGGATTATGCATTCAGTCTCAGGAGGGTAACAGTGTGTGGGAAGAAGGAACTGCAACCATGCAAGAGGTAAAATAAACTATCCAAGACATTGTGTGGAGGTTTACCAGTCACAGAATTTGGTGGAACCATTACAAACATGTAGGCAAGTAATGATCCCAGCAAAGTCCAATGGCAAAATGTGAAGTTTTCCTTTGAGCAGAGAGAAAACTTTTGATGAAGAAATATGTTTGTGGATTAAAAATACAAAGTTCAACATGGCAAAACCCCATCTCTGCTAAAAATGCAAAAATTATCCAGGCATGGTGGTGGGCACCTGTAATCCCAGCTACTTGGGAAGCTGAGGCAGGAGAATTGCTTGAACCTGGGAGGCGGAGTTTGCAGTGAGCTAAGATTGTGCCACTGCACTCCAGCCTGGGTGACAGAGTGAGACCCTGACTCAAAACAAAACAAAAAACCAACCAACCAAACAAATAAACAAAAAGTTCACTTTTTTCCCCCCCGAGATAAGTATTTTTACTTTTTAATAGAGTCAAGTCAGTCATTTCTAATTCTATCAAACATGGAACATAAAGGCCTCAGAGGATTCTAAACTGATAACCTTGGTGTGCATCTCTTCTGATAGGTATAAAACTGTTTGCCATAATCTGGGGTTGTAAGTATCAAGAAAAGGACAATTTTTTTTTTTTTTTTTTTTTTTTTGAGACGGAGTCTGGCTCTGTCGCCCAGGCTGGAGTGCAGTGGCCGGATCTCAGCTCACTGCAAGCTCCACCTCCCGGGTTTACGCCATTCTCCTGCCTCAGCCTTCCAGGTAGCTGGGACTACAGGCGCCCGCCACCTTGCCCGGCTAGTTTTTTGTATTTTTTAGTAGAGACGGGGTTTCACCATGTTAGCCAGGATGGTCTCGATCTCCTGACCTCGTGATCCGCCCGTCTCGGCCTCCCAAAGTGCTGGGATTACAGGCTTGAGCCACCGCGCCCGGCAAGAAAAGGACAATTTATAATGGTGAGAAGGTGAATTACTACTACTCAGAACCCAACATATTTGCAATGAAAACTTAAGGTTGGTTGGAAACACTTGCCCACAAATACATTTCCCTTCAACACCTGATGAACTGTCTCCACAGGCATTATTTTGAGGCTGAAGTACAACTTATCTGCACAGTAGATGGAAAACATCATACATTTTTCCTGTAAAACTGGTAGGAATTTGTTAGCCTAAAGACAAACACACAACATTCTCCCTTTAAATAAAACACCTCATTTTGGGTGGTTTGGGAAATAAAGTCACCATCCATAATGTGTCTAAAGATATTATGGCCCATTCACCAAAGAGTTAATGGTAAGACTCCTCAAATCAGAATTTTGGTCCAGGGAATTACTAAGCAGGCTGTTTCCAGTAATTAAAGTTGAAAGATGAATAAATGATGAAATGTTTAGTTATATCTTTCAGCTGAAATCCACTTAGCTGTGTTTAAAAGCCACTGGAACCTCAACTGACTACCATTAGATCTAGTGATAAGTCTGAATTTTCAAGTCATAAACTTTCAGCCTTCTCTTTCCATGCAAATCTGTAAGCACCAAAGAAGTCTACAGTCTGGAAGCATTTTAGATATAAGCAGGCAATCACTTTAAACTTTTTCTTGTTGGCTGGGCAAGAAAGATGGTTGTAGAGTAAACAGAGAACATGAGCTGGTGTGAGGGGACTGTAAAATTTATATAGTTAAAAAGAAGCTGGCCCAATTCCCTGACTGGGAGCTGGGAGAGAAGGAAGGGGGTTACCTCTTCCCCGCAACATGTTGCAGTGAGAATTACTTCCCACTGCACTGCAAGGATTTGTCTCTTACTTAATTTACCCCATCTTGTTTGGAGAGGACATTCACTCCACAAAGACAGGCACAGAATGGAGTACAAAATACCAGCAGTGCCAGTGCCTGTGTTTGGGGACCAGATGTGGCTAGCACATCTGGCAAAGGAGGTCCAGCAGTGGGATCTTAGTACCTCTTGGTTCTGCCTCCAATGCAAACAATGTTCTACAAATCCTTCAAGTCAGTGCTATCTGATTACTCACATGCAATAGAAGAGCTTCTGCAGGTGAAGATCTGGACCTCCCTTGGGCTGGACTTTTTAAACCAGACATAGTCTTCGGGAATCATTATGCCCACAGATAGGCCTAGAAAAGGATTATGGACTTGTTCCAAGATGATGTCACAGCAATGGTATTAAGTGGTGTAGGAGAATGCAGGTCACAGTATTCTACCAAAGTGTGGAATTTGCAAAGGGCAGGGAAGCAAAAAGCAATGAAGAGGGGAAAGATGCATTCCTTTCAGAGTTGCTGGAGAGCCCCCACTGTGCTGACCCTAGGCTGAACCACAGCAGATTTTTAGGACAGGATAGAGGGAAACAATCAAAGCATAGGATGGGAAAGATACAACCTTGAATCAGGTAGACAGTCTGGTCCTCTGTGAGACAGCATGGTGTAATGGATAGAACACAGGTTTTTTCCATACACAAGACCCTGGAGCAGTCTCATAACTTCTCTGAGATTCATATTCCTTACCTGTAACTTTAGAATAATGATGAATAATGATTTACAGTTATACCCAATAGTTAACAATTATACCATTGGGTACAGCTGTAAATCTGAAATGGCTTAATATCTGGCCACCGTATGGTAGTTTCCTTTCTCGTCTTCTCCACCAAACATAGGTTCATGAAGGGATTGGACATTGGCATAAAAGAAACATGCTATGGCACCAGAAATAATTGGATAAATCAAGAAGAAAACAGATGAGTCTAGGTTAAAGTATCAGAGAGAACTGGACAAAAATCAATATACAAGAGTCTGAGATGAACATTTTCAAAGAGGCAAGATAGGCTTTGGCAAGCAGGGCTCATCATCTCCCTAGGAACATTCCAGAAGAGAAACTACTCAATCCAAATATCTGTGGCTGACTGAGATCTTACACTTGGGGTATCTGTGGGCTCCACTCTCTGGAATGAAACATCCCTGGTTCTGGACTAAGACAGTTCTGGGTTTCCCTTGAGTTGTCATGGTGAGATTCTTTTCACTGAGTCAGTGGCTAGCTGCTCTTTTGATGGGAGCAGCACATCGTTCAAATGGCTGCAGCATTGTGCCAAGCCTTCTGGAACATGGAGAAGGAGTTCTTGAGGACTGTGAGGACAGCTGACATGGCAAAGGGAGAATGGCTTGCATATAGCCATCAAAAGCCACCACAAAGCTCAAGCCAGCTCCTGTCCACCCCTGACCACTATCGCCTCCACACCTTAGACAGGACGGCTCCCTGAACTTCATCAAATCAGAAAACTGGATGGAGATCATGTACTTTTTCCCACCATTCAGAGAGAATCTATGTTAACTCTGTAGTTTAACACTTAGGTTCTGTTGTAAATGGGCTCAGATCGTTGCTTGCTCCAAAGTAAGCCCCCTCGGTCTGACATTTTCAACAATATTTGGTTCACAAACAAAGGCCATAATGACTGTGTGGCAGGTGGGAAGAAAGAAAAAAAGCTAAGCCTGGACTCACCCAGGAGGGAACCAAAACATCTCTTGGGATGATGAGTCCATCCACAAACTGAACTAATTCAGACTGAACTTATAAGTACTGGAGTTCAAGGGCAGGATTTCAAAGCCAAAGGTGACCACGAGAACCTGAGACACCCAAGCAAACCGGGGAGGCCACTGGACTTTCTACAAACTCAAAGAGGCAGAGCTAGAATGCTCAATCTTACCCAGATCTCAAGGGGCTTGTTGACCCCAGCTGACATCTAGATTACACATGTATTGATAAAATACGTGAAGTTCAGAAGGTATTCAGAGAAGGAAATGAAAATCTTGGAGGTTGGTGAGATGATCAGGAAAGGTGGTGCATAGAAGACCCCAGAGCAAGTCCAGCATGCTGAATGGGAATGTGAGTAGAGGATGGGAAAGCAGGGGGCAGAGCATGCCACTTCAAGGGAAAGCCTGTAGAAAGTACAGGGGAAAGAAAGCACTGGTGTATGCTGGGACTCGGGGGACAGAGTGGGAGGAAATGAGGCTAGAGAAGCAAGCAGGGCAGGGCAGGGAAGACCTTGTATGCTACACTATGGAGCTTGGACTTTGTCCTGCCCTCCAGGGGTATGGTGTTAATTAAGAAGGCTAAGAGCATAGGTAGAGTTGAAAAGCAGAATATCTTCTTGTTTACCAGTGGCGCAGACCTGAGGCCTCTGGCTAACATTTTGAAATTCATTATTGTTAACATCCTTGTGTATCATGGGAATGTCTATCAACCTCCAGTCTGGAAGCATCTGCCATCTGGAGCATTAGAATACCTATTTGCTGAAGAGCTAGGTCTTGGCTCCTGTGGAACAGCTGCAGGTATCACAACAGATGCTGCCTGCTGGGCCTGCCTTACTGAGGCAGTGTGGCAAGAGGGGAGCGTGGCAGGTTAATTTTGTGTCCCCTACAGCACAAGAAAGTCCCAATAGCTCCTTCTCAAGAGGAACTTGACCTCTCATAATCACTGTATGTCCAAACAGTTACAAATAATAGAGAACACAGATGGGTTCTTTGAAACATATACATGTTGGGTTTTTAAAATATTAAGCTTAAGAGAAGTGGTGTAAGAGGTGGGGGAACAATCGTGCTGTTGTTAGAGCCGTGGTCAATTTCTCCAATGTGTGCAGAGCCAATTAAGCAGGACAGTAAAACTGTTATTCCCAGCACATAACCTATGAGTGCATCCCGGCTCCTCTGCTCCACGTGATGTACGTGCTGATGGCAAAAAAAGTAGTTCTTCCCCTCAAAACCACTTCAAAGGCTGGAGGCAGAGGATGGCCCCTCCCAGGAAGGATGGCAGCTTGTGTGCACATGCCGGGGTTTGGGTGGTGGGGGGGGGGGGGGCGCGGTCATAATCAGAGATGCTTTTTGCCAGGCGAGATGATTAAATACTAAATCTCTCTCATTTCCATGGCATCTGCTTTTCAATCCAGCAGCTGGGCAGCCAGGATCAAACTGCTAACCCCACTGCCTCTTTTCCACAAGACAGTTGCATACAGATCAATTCTGCGGGACTTTCTAGAGGCATTCTGGTTGCCTTCCCTGGCCCAGATGAACCCAACACTGCCAAACTTGAACTGATTATATGTCAGGAATAAGGAATGACTTTATTAATTAATTTATAATTATTAATAAAATGACTTTATTTAAGCCTCATAACGCTGTGAGCAAGGCAAGACTACGCCATTTGGCCAATAAGGAAACCCAGGCTCATAGAGATCAAATCATTTGCCCAGGTAACACCATCAGCAAGTGGTAAGGATGGGCCTTCACTTAGGTTTACCTGCACCTCATAGCCACTATGTTTCTCTGCCTCCTGCAGGTAAAATAAGCCTCCCTGGTCTCACCAGGGAGGCCGGGGTTGGGGGGGGGGAGGGCAAAAAGAGTGGTCAAAGGCAGAAGTCCATGGAGAGCTTTCACCTTCATATCGATTCCCTCCATATGCCCCTTCCCCACATCCAGATTCACAGGTGAGGCTTCCCATTCTTCTCAATACCACTGGTGCCCATCAAAGTGTTGGGCTCTGGCAGGTGTTCCATCAATGCTTGGTCTCCAACAAAAGACCTATTTCCAGAGCATCAGGGGAGGTGGCCTACTCTGCCAGAAGGAGTAGGACTGCTTCTTTTGGCAACCAAACTTTACTGCTGTGCTTCGTGGTGCTTGATCAGCTAAAATTCTTCACAGGATCCTGCTTAAGGCTGGGGGTGGGGAAAGGGGAGTATAGAGAAGGCAAGGAAGAGCCTTCGAAGGCTTCATTTGAAACAAAGAAGCATCCCTTCGTTGGCCTCAGCAGAGACGAAAACGTATCTCAAAGAAACTCTAAGTGGGGGATATGACACTAAGGGAAAGCCAGATCTTGGCTTAGGGTAAACCCAGAAGCACTGTGCCCAGCCCAGCCTCAGGACGGGGTTGACACGCCCTCATCTTCCAGTGCTTCCTCTCTTTCCACTGCCTCCTTCCATCATCTGGGACTGATAACAAATCATTCACGGGATGGCCATGTGCTTCCATTTAGATATTTCCCCAGCTAGCTCCTGTTTTCTTTATCTTGCAGGACTGAGCACATCGTGGGAACAGGCACTAAATTTCAGGTTTCCTCCCAGCTCATCCCTCCCCTTTCCTTTCCTATGTACGTGCATCTGTGTGACATTCAAATTAACTGGGAAAGGACCAGTTTGCCAGAGCAGTGGGTGTCCGCTCTGACTTGGGCCTGGTGTTGTCAGGGAAAGCAGCCACTTTCTGCATGGCTACCAGAAGCGGTGACAAACTTAGGTTCCCTACTGTCCTCCTCCACTGAGTCTAGGTAACACGCTGACTTGCTCTATGGAGAAGCGCAGTGCCATGCGGTTTCTCCCTTGCCAGCCAGGCAGAGCCTGACCTGGTTGTCCCCAAGTGTAAGCACTTTAGAAAACCAAACTCTAGGCTCGGCAGCTCAGCAGCTCACACCTGTAATCCCAGCGCCCTGGGAGGCCAAGGCGGGAGGGAGGATTTCTTGAGCCCGTTAGTTGGAGACCAGCCTGGGCAACACTGAGACCCCACCTCCCACCTATACAAAAAAAAAAAAAAGTAGCTAGGTGTGGAGGCATGTGCCTATAGTCCTAGCTATGTGGGAGGATTGCTGGAGCCCAGGAAGTCAAGGCTGCCGCGAGCCATGATAGCGCCACTGCACTCCAGCCTGGGCAACAGAGTGAGTGAGACCCTGTCTTAAAAAAAAAAAAAAAAAAGGCCGGGCGCGGTGGCTCAAGCCTGTAATCCCAGCACTTTGGAGGCCGAGACGGGCGGATCACGAGGTCAGGAGATCGAGACCATCCTGGCTAACACGGTGAAACCCCGTCTCGACTAAAAAATACAAAAAATTAGCCGGGCGAGGTGGCGGGCGCCTGTAGTCCCAGTTACTCGGGAGGCTGAGGCAGGAGAATGGCGTGAACCTGGGAGGCGGAGCTTGCAGTGAGCTGAGATCCGGCCACTGCACTCCAGCCTGGGCGGCAGAGCCAGACTCTGTCTCAAAAAAAAAAAAAAAAAAGCAACTCTGGCTAAGGAAAGGCACCTAGAGGCTAATACACTGGGGCAGCAAGTGAGCAGTTATTCAGTATGTATTTGTGAGAAATTAAGACAGATATGAGTATGGATTTCCCTTTCCCCTTAAATAAGAATTCAATGAAAAATACCAGTCAGCCGGGTGTGGTGGTTCACGCCTGTAATCCCAGCACTTTGGGAGGCCGAGGTGGGTAGATCATGAGGTCAGGAAATCAAGACCATCCTGGCTAACACAGTGAAACCCAGTCTCTACTAAAAATACAAAAAATTAGCCGGGTGTGGTGTCGGGCGCCTGTAGTCCCAGCTACTCCGGAGGCTGAGGCAGAAGAATGGCGTGAACCCGGGAGGTGGAGCTTGCAGTGAGCCAAAATTGCACCACTGCACTCCAGCCTGAGTGACAGAGCGAGACTCCATCTCAAAAAAATATATAATAAATACATAAATACCAGTCATAATAAGGAGGAGATTCTACCCCAGCAGCAATTTCTGCTAGGATGCCACAAGTACAGTGTGAGAGAAAAAGCCAAGAGAAGTGGTTGAAACACAAGATTTTAAAAAGCAGCCTCAACAACCACAGAGATACCAGAATTGAAGCGGGGGTGGGAGAGGCAGGGGAAGAGAGTGTAGCACTGTGGTTATAGTGAGGGTTCTGAGTTAGGCCACTTGTGTTCAAATCCTGGTTCGTCCATTTTTTATGTGTGTGGCCTTGGGCACGATGACCTAACTTTCTAAATTTTAGTTTCCTCATCTGTGAAACGGGGATAATAATATGACCTACCTCATGAAGCCTGGCATGAGGATGATATAAGATGATGCATTTGAATTAGTGCATTCAATAAATGTTAGCTGTTGGTACCTTTAAAATAACAGTAGAAGCAATGATGCAACGTGATGTAACTGGCTTTTTCCATACCATAGAATGGGTCCTTCTAGGAGGCAGCAGACAGGTTAAAGTCTGAATTAAGAGAACTAGCTCGTGAGCAAGGATATTTTTTATTTTCAGGGAACTGAGGCGGTCTCCATGGCACCTAAGAGCATCCAGAAACAAAAATGAGACATAGCTGCCTTGGTGTTTTGTCTCCTCTGCCCAATATGGATTCATGCTCAGGTCTTTATAACTCAAGAGAAAACCAAACCCACATTAGTCATTTTAACAACAACACAAAGCACAACACACATAAATGAGATGCAGGTGAGGTGGGATTAGGGCCAGGACGAAGCAGGGAGCAAACTCATCATAAAACCACTATAAAAACTGTGTAGAAACTCACCTTTACCTAAATCAGAATAGATTCTGATGACAAAGCAGTCAAAGCCAAAAGTCAAGAAAATGTGAAACGTCATGTACACCTCAATCTCACTTGCACTCTGTCACTCCCCCCTCACACACCTGCAACAATCCCATGGCCACTTTCAAAGCTCTGCACCATGGGACCATTAGCCAAAGCACGTTTAGTTTTCTCGAACTGCAAACATGAAACGGGGAGAGGACCAAAGGGAAACTCAGCCAGAGCAGAGGGAACAATGGAACAGTGGGTTGGGATTAAACCATGCTTTGCAGGACACAGAGAAAGTCTAACCTAGAGATCTTTTTCTGACCCAGAGTGAAGCGGATGATTTTGCTTTGAGATGAGTCCTTGGATGATGCACTGCATGATAGGAAAGAAAAAAGTAGAAGAGTTGAGTGAGGAGAGAGAAGATACGTTAGACACACAAATCCAAAGAATCTTCTGACAGTGGGGATGTTGCTGTTTCTTTCCCCCTGCTCACTGTTTTCTATGACACGCAGCTTTATTTCTAGGTCTCATTTTACTGATTTGATAGATTTCCAATGTGAAGAAACTGCTGTTAAGATTATCTAAGAATGATTGTGTGTATGCATCCATGTGTGTGTTTCTTTAAACATCAAATGTCTTTCTTAAGGCCTTATTCTCAAACTATGGGGTCCTTGACAAGTAAACCAACTTTATGCCTTTCTAAAGTATTGAGATGTTTCTATTTCACATGCTTGTTCTACTGGGGTGCTTTTCAGATGAATGTCCTCAGTATCCCATAAAGGTGACCCAAAACAAGGGCATAGATGTTTGCAAATCTATACCCAGATGTTGCTGATCTTGGAAATTTTTGCTTTTAATGCTATAGAAATGACCGTTTAATGCTTGTTAAACTCACTAAATTCTGTTTTTCCTGTACTACAAATTGGTACACATGAAGAATTTTAGTTAGGCTTTATCAAAGAAAAAGTTAAACTTATTTACTGCTTTATGAAAGAAATATTTATCTTTCTTGCATCCATACATCCTGTACCACGTTCATACAAGGATCTGAGGTAAGAAATAATTTATTGGTTTTACTAGTCTTAGGCAGTGAAGAGAGGAGAATAGAGAAAAATATAAAGTCATTTTCTGGGTTATTCCTTAACAACTGAATACTGATTATCTGTGTAGACACAGATGGAGAAAAAAAGCAATTCCTGGAGACTATGCTCCTCTCCTGGACTCTAGACCGGGGGAAATTTCACAGGGTGAAATGTGGATTAAGTTCTTGGCCACCATGTTGTGAGATGAGCTAAGGTGAGGAGGCAAAGTGAACCTCTATGAGGCTGTCATGGAGGATTTGCTCTGATTCCTTCACGCCAGTGGAGCAAAGAAATTCTCAGATTTTCTTAGCCAACTTCCATAGCTCCTTTACTAGCAAACTTCATGGAAAGTTGTCCAAGCTTTAGTATTTGCTACCTCCCAGGGGTGCTGAAACTAGGTAGCTTCAAAATAGTTTTTAGGCAGAGTTCTAACGGAAAAAACAAAACAAACCTGGCATGTGTGGGGTTGGCATCAACATTTGACATTCATAATCAAGGGTCCAAACCACTACCCTTGGAATTTTGGTTATCAAATATAGAATTTGGAGACCAAGACACTGATGTAATTTTATCATTCTTAAATTTATAGCCAGAGTGTTAGCATGGGACAGCATATCCCTAGACCTTGAGAACAAGATTATCCTTTGGAAATAAAATTAGAAAGTATCAGGATATAGTGAATAAAACCAGCCTTCTGCAGAATTAACCCAACCTGGGCAAGATGAAGGGGTGAGAACATACAGCAACTCCAAAGCCCAGTCCATGTCACCACTGTAGGTGGTGGGCCATGATGGCAGGACACTTTGTAGCTGGAATAAATGAATGTAAAAACCTGACTCAAGTAAGTTTGACTCTTCTTTAGGTAAAGCACTCGTTAGTAGTAGGATGTCTTGGCGTACTGGGAGATGGGTGCTCTGACTGGAATATCTGGTTATTTTAAGAAAACAAATGCCTACCATGGAAATGGATGCCTCAGGCTAGCAAAGCTCAGTGGCATAAACCAGTATTTCTCAATGCGTGTTCCTTGGAACCCTATGCAGTGAGATGCTCTATAAAATAAGAAGGGTGCTGTGGCCAAGTTTGTAGAATGCTCCTTTCTGTGTCACCGCCTGTCTGAACATTCATAATGCATACCTGCTCTCCCCGGCTTCCTCATCTCAAAGAATAATACCACCACTTACTTAACTGTTCAAACCAGGAATCTAGGCTTTAGCTGTGATTCCTCTCTTTCCGTCACTCCAGAGAGTTAATCTGTTTGCATGCCTCTTGGCTCAACTGCCTAAGGATTCAGAATTGTTCATCTCCATTTCTGCTTCTATTACCTTGACCCAACTTATCTATAGGATTGCAAAGTCCTCTCAACTGGGGTCCTTCCTTCCATTCTTGCTCCTCCACAATCTCATTCTCCAAAGAGGAGCAAAGGTGGATTTCTTGACCTGCCAATCAGATCAAGTCTTTCTACTACTTTAAGACTTTCCCATGGCTTCCTGTCACCCTTAGAATGGAGTCCAAACCCTATCCAGTTTAACTGGCATTCTATGACAGGGCCGGAGTACCATAGCAATGCACAGCTCCAGGGACCACAGGTCACACCGTCATCCACATAAATGGTAGCAGCCCTCTCTCCTTCCAAACCACCTTATCACTGGTCCCTCTCCTCCCCTACTAAGCTGTAATAACCTTGTTTATGCTCTTCCAACACACCAAGCTTACCATTCATGTGCTGAGAGAGACCTTTCTATCAACCAAACCTAAATTAGCAACCCAGCCCCTCTGAATCCCATCGTCTTATTATAATACTCACCACTATCTGATAGCTTCCTTCCCTGTTCATGTGCTTGTTTGCCTGCCTCCTCCAGGAGCATAGGAGAGCAGGCACCTTGGCAAGCTCATTCATTCTTGACTCCCAAGTGCCTAGAACAGTGTCTGGCACATGGGAGGCTTAATACCAATTAAATAAACAAATGCATATTGGCAGGTTCAAGGATCTGAGTAGACCTACAATGACAGCCATATAACAATTTAACCCAAATTATCTCCCAATATTTTCCCCCACCACAGAACTCATCTCCTGCAATATGACCCAAGTTAACATCCCAGGGAATAAGCACTTGGCAGAATGCAGTCTGGGAAATGACGCCCTGATCATTTAAATCATCCATGTCCATCAGGGAAGCTCTGACTGGGAGTGACTCCCACTCAGGCAGTTCTCCAGGGAAAGGGTTCGGCAACTGGCTGCTAGGCTGTCTGTTCCTCATTGCTAGTCCAGGCATCTCTCCCACCCCACAAATTTCCATAATGCAAACTGGATATAATTAGATAATTAATTACGGGGCCTGATTTACATTACACCCATCACTGCTGGTTTTAACACCATCACAATTGGGAAATAGCACTTCTCATGGGGAAAAAAGAAGGCTGTAACTGTCTATAAGGCAGCAGCTGTGTTGGAGCAGCTTTGTGCTCTGCCTAACTACAACGGGTAATAAAAGGTATATCAAGGTATGTGAGAAGCCTTATGATTATTAATGCTGGTGCTTTGGGGGAATGAAAAGGAAAGGCCATTACACTTCAGCACACACTGGATGAAATCAAGCAATCAATCTGATCAGTGACATTTAGGGTTTATAGCTGAAGTCTTGTGGCTTAAAAGAAAACAGTATGAACTTTTCTGTAGAACTTGACCTCGAGTCAAGAACTCTCTAGTGCCTAAAGTCTTCCTATTTTTTTCTGCCATTAAGACAAAAGTTTTACAAAGTGATGTTATTTCCATTGTAGCACAGTAGATGGTAACTACAGTGACAATTGGCTTGTACCTGGTGAGTACGACTGGCAAACGTCAGTCCCCCTGGGAACAAAATCCAGGCCCTAACCCTGCAGACCACTCCTGCATTGTGGGACTCTCCCCATGGCAGTTCAACACAACAGTCACATTTAATGGTAATTGCTCCCATTAGGTGATGCTGCCCTGCTCAGGGATGGCTGCCCCCTTCCCTTGCCACCTTTCTTCAGTGCCCTCTATATTTGTCTTCTGGCAAAGCAGAGGCATCCACTGGAATAGAACTTTTACCTCCACTAAGTAAAACTACTCTCATGTATAACACTGAACATTCGGCTTGTAGGCAGACACACAAAAGGGGTTTGAAGTCTATTTTAGGGGCTGTTTACTGCCTACAAGCATGTGTGTAATAGACCAGAGTAATAGCAGGAGCAGCTAATTAGCTTTGGCTGCTGGCAATTCTGACCTATAAAAGTATACATCTCCGCCAGACACAAGAAGGGCTCCTCACGGTATCCATTTCAAGGCCATGCTAATTTCTCACTAACCACCAGTAGCTCTCAGCATTGAAGAAACACAAATGAAAAACCCATACAGGATAGCCTAGAGATTGGTTGGTGTGGAGGAAGATGCCTGAGAAACAGAACCATCAGTTGGCAAGGAGCCCCCACCTGGACTGCATTTCAGCTTGTGCTTTTGACTGCTGATGTGGTGCTGGCTGGTGAGGCTGGCACAGGGCTTGGGGAGCGGCTGGCACCTGCTGCTGAGGGGTGCCAGCCTGGCACTGGGAGGGGGCCCCAGCCACCTGGGACACGGCGGGCGGCAGAGGTGAGGAGAGGTGCTGCTTCTGGGGCTGCTGCTGCTGCTGCTTGTATCGGGAGAGGCTGAAGAAGAGGCCTAGAATGGCCTTGAGGTTTCCATTCCTGATCTCTGCAAGACAATAAAGAGACTCTTGTCAGATGGGGAGCTCTTCTTCCTGTTCAACGGGCTGTTTCAGCCTGCACGTGAGTTTGATTTCTTTAGGATATGACAGGCTTTGAACACTTCATTGGTATCACAGTCAATTAAAATCGGCCTATACCACAAAGAAATTAGCTTATTCTCGCCATTAGGATTAGAGTGGATACAGGAGGCAAGTTGCAACTAGATGTCTGGTAGGTGCCAAGAGGAAATTCTCAGTAAGGACACCACTGAAAAAGCAAGCGTTTCGAGCAAGACTGTGCTTGTTCTACAGGCAGGGGATGGAGGAACTCTGGCACTGGGGGAAGCTCATGGGTCTTCATAGTGCACTTGGCTTCTGCCAAGTCCATGTTCTAAGCTTCAAGCCACAATGAGTGTGCCAAGTGGCTGCTGTCCCACTCCATGATCTGCGTGCTCTGCTTTCCCCAGTCATTCTACTCTCAAATACGTGGCTCTGTGTCCCTCATCTGCTGAACAAATAACTCTAATTTGGGGTGGGTATAGGACAGGCTAGAAGGACTTGCTTCCATAATGGACTCATACAAAATATTCCCTACATTAAAAGAAATTAGAACAGAGTGGGAATAAATGTTTGTTTTTATTCCGGACAGTATTTTTCAATGTTAAAATGCATTTGCCTCAAGGCATGCATAAAGAGTTGCAGAGAAGAATAAAATATTTACTCACAGGCAAAGGCCATGGCTCACGAGGGGCTTCTCCTTGGGAGATCCCTCCTTTCTATGCAGTTAACACTAGATGCAGATGGCCAGAGTCTGAGCAGACCCTAAGAGTGAAGTTCTGGGGCCACTGAGCATGAGGGACAGAGGACAAGGAACCTTGGGGGCAAACATACTCAGCACTCTCTGCTTTCCTATCACTCTAGAATGGGTTTTTCTTAACTGGCAAGGGAGGAAAGACAGATGTGAAGCAAGAAAGCTTCAAAGGCCTTGTTAGAAGGGTAGGTAATGCACACTTACAGGTTAGCCCCGGGCTGGGAAAGAGGCTGCTAGTGAAGGAACAAGAATTTCCTCCAAGGCTTAGTTGAGGGGCAGAAAGTATGAATGGAGTCCTTTCAGAAGCAAGCTCCATTCCATGCAGAAAAGGAAGTGTGCCCTGCCAGTGCCTTGGCCTGATGTGATTTGCTGATGAGGTCAGGCTGAATTACTTCCCCTTGGAGCATCCCATTCTCCAGGCTCTGAAGAAACTGACAATACAAACTTCTAGAATCCAGCCTTCACACCCTACTCTGGGAGCTAGCAGATTTTATCACAGGATAAAGCAGACAGGGGCACAGCATTTGGAAAACCTAAGCCATGAGTTCCAATCTGTATTCCTATCACTTACTGGTTGTGCAACCCCAGGCAAGTCACTTAATCTCTCTGGGCCTCAGTAAAAAGGCAATACGGACACCACTTTGCCCCATTGCACAAGATTGTTTTGCAGAACAAATGGGAGCATTTAGGCAAAAGCGCACTTTAAACAGTGAAGTCCTTCACTCGTCTTGGTTATTATATGACTACAACCCCAGAACCCTGAATGAGAGTCTCATACAGTTCCAGCTTCATACCTTAAAAATGACAGTTTTTACTATGGTGACCTTTTAATCTATTGTGTTAACTATGATTCTTTTGAGAATGAAAGCCAGGGAGTGGGGAGCTCTTAATTATACCAGACCACAGTTGGTAGCCAGTACTGATGTGGCAAGCCAGGATGCAAAGTCACTGTGCATAAACCACTCTGTGTGATGTGTGAAGCAGAGAAACGCCCAAGGGGTGGGCCAGCCCCTCGGTCTCTTTTGGTAATTCAGCTTTAATCCTTCAGCCATGCTTCCCTCTCCATACTAAAGAAACCAAAGGAGAGGCACACACCTGTAGCATGTTCCACTTCTGATTCCAAATGTTCTCAGTGGTGCATGAGAATCAGAGTGTGAGGCTTGGATGAAATAATTCAGCTAGCTACTCACTTTACTTACGGGAAAACAAAGGCCCATAAGGTGAAGTGACATATCTGTAGTCACCCAGCTGGGCAGTGACAAGAGCTAGGGACAGAATCAAGGTAAGCCAAGCAAGGGCTGACATACAAGTTAGTGCCTATTAAGGTTAAGAAAACAATCTCCCCTCAAAACTGAATTCACTGAAGGGAGAAAGCACTGTTAATTATGGGGATGGGATAGATGAAATCTATGTAAGATTTTTTTTTTTTTTTTTTTTGAGACGGAGTCTCGCTCTGTCACCCAGGCTGGAGTGCAGTGGCCAGATCTCAGCTCACTGCAAGCTCCGCGTCCCGGGTTCACGCCATTCTCCTGCCTCAGCCTCCCGAGTAGCTGGGACTACAGGCGCCACCACCTCGCCCGGCTAGTTTTTTGTATTTTTAGTAGAGACGGGGTTTCACCGTGTTAGCCAGGATGGTCTCGATCTCCTGACCTTGTGATCCGCCCGTCTCGGCCTCCCAAAGTGCTGGGATTACAGGCTTGAGCCACCGCGCCCGGCGTAAGATTTATTTTTAATGCCTTTTACAGTTATCAAGTCATATAGTTTATAACAATAAGAGCTATTATTAACCAGTGTGTATCAGGCTAAGCTTTTTACGTGCATGATCTCATTTAATCCTTACAATATGGGAAGTGAGTAGGATTATCCCTCTTTCACATAAGGGGAAACAGAAGCTCAGAAAGGTTTTATGACTTGTCCAAGGTAATAAACACTGGAGCTGGGATTTGAATCTAGGTTTTCCGACTCAGGGTCCAGTTTTCTAACACTGTGTAACTTGGCTTACTTGTATAGCCATCATGTTTTATTTATTAAGCTAGCTGGTAGGTATTTGAGTATTCTTTATTTTTCTGGGATGTCAAATATTCCATGATGCATTTTTTTTTAACCATGCGAGAAAAAAACAAGAGGAGAGGAACTAACAATTCAGCATAGCCAGAGGATCAGGGGTCATCCACTGCAAAAAGTAGGCATGTTCACATCAGCACCCTCCATAACCTACCAGCCCAATCCCAGTGCAGACAAACAGAGCCAGTCCTGTTGTATTCTCTACCTACCATGGTCATTTAGTCGTTTACTGATCAGAATGGCCATTGTTCCCTAAAACATTTCTTTTTTCTTTCATTTGTCAGAGACTACAGTGCTCCTCCAATAAATATACTTCCTTTTAGGAGGCAGCATTTTTATAACAAAGATCTCTCATTTTTTGGAGCCAGAAAAACTTGTGGTTAAATCTCTACAGTCCATCATTTATACACTTTGAGATTTTACAGGATTCAATCTCTCTGAGCCTCGGTTTTCTTCTTTAAAATGAGCATATGTCCTACTGTACCTTTCCTATAGGATTGTTATGAGAATTAATTGAAGATTAAATGAGAAAATGAGGCCGGGCATGGTGGTTCACTCCTGTAATCCCAGCACTTTGGGAGGCTGAGGCAGGCAGATCACAAGGTCAAGAGATCGAGACCAGCCCGGCTAACATGGTGAAACCCCATCTCTACTAAAAATACAAAAAAATTAGCCAGGTATGGTGGTGGGCACCTGTAGTCCCAGATACTCGGTAGGCTGAGGCAGGAGAATCACTTGAACCCGGGAGGCGGAGGTTACAGTGAGCCGAGATTGTGACACAGCACTCCAGCCTGGGTGACAGAGCAAGACTCCATCTCAAAATAAATAAATACATAAATAACAAATAAAATAAAATAAACAATAAATGAGAAAACGAGTGCACCTAGGATACTGCCCAACTCTGTACTTCCCTTTTGGCTGAGAAAATGTGGCCATTTTACCTGTAGCCTCCTCAGAACCCACTACAGAGCTCTTCACCCAAAGGAAGCCTGAGAAGTGGTCCATTCTCTCTGCTCATCCCTGTATGCCACAGTCACTGGTGACCAGAAAGGAAAATCACGAATGATCTAACATTAGAGAAAACGCAATGGTAATCTTTCTGGTTTTTAAAACAGTTTTACTGAAGTGTAATTTCATAAAATTAAGTGTACAATGTAATGATATTTAGTAAATTTAGCAAATTCTAGATTTAGAAAGTATTTCTATCATCCTAAAAAGATTCCTTGTGCTCATTTACAATCAATCCCCAAACCCACTCCCAGGCAACCAGTGATCTGCTTTCTGTTTCGACAGATTTGCCTTTTCTGGATTATTTCACATAAATAGAATCATGCAATACAGATGGTCCCCAACTAGCGATGGTTTTACTTACAATTTTTCACCTTCACCATGGTGTGAAAGCAACAGACATTCAGTAGAAACTGTACTTCAAGTACCCATACATCCCTTCTGTTTTTCATTTTCAGTATAGTATTCAATAAATTACATAAGATATTCAACACCTTATTATAAAATAGGCTGTGTGTTAGATGATTTTGCCCAACTATAGGCTAATGTAAGTGTTCAAGTGTTCTGAGCACATTTAAGGTAGGCTAGGCTGAGCTATGATGTTCAGTAGGTTAGATGTATTAAATGCATTTATTTTCAACTTATGGTGGGTTTATCAGGGTAAGTTGAGGAGCATCTGTATATAGTTTTTTGCATCTGGTTTTGTTTGTTTGTTTTGACACAGAGTCTCACTTTGTTGTCCAGGCTGCAGTGCAGTGGCATGATCCCAGCTCACTGCAACTTCTGCCTCCTGGGTTCAAGTGATTCTCCTGCATCAGCCTCCCAAGTAGCTGGGATTATAGGTGCGTGCCACCACGCCCGGTTAATTTTGTGTTTTTAGTAGAGATGGCGTTTCACCACATTGGCCAGGCTGGTCTTGAACTCCCGACCTCAGGTGATCCACCCACCTCGGCCTCCCAAAGTGCTGGGATTACAGGCGTGAGTCATTGCGCCGGGCCTGCATCTGGCTTCTTTTACTTAACATAATGTTTTAAGGTTCATCCACGTTAGAGCATTTATCAGTTTTTATATTCCTGTCATATAGATACACCATATTTTGTTTATCCGTTCACCAATTGATGGACATTATAACTGTTTAATTTTCTTTTCCGATTTCAAAAACTCAAGAGTGCTGAATGTGCTGACAACCACACAGTTTCTACCTTGGGTGGTCTATAACAGACAGTATCCAAAATAGCTAGAATTATATTCTTTCCATATTTCCAAATGGTATTTGTCTGTTCCATGAGGCTTGGTAAGCCAGCTCCACAGGAAGCCTAAAATAAAAACCCCAAAGCCCCACAAGAATGTTTCCCTCATGACATTCCCCAAGGCTTTGGAAAAGGAGTTACTATTTTGTATCTGATTAACCTCGCCCTCTGGACTTCTAGAGAAGGAAAAACATGTAGATTTAGAGAGAACTGACTTGCCCAAGGAGACACTAGCCAGTTGTGGCTAAACCCAAACTGGAGCCCTGTTCTTTCTCTTCCTGTGGCCACTCTTGTGGCAACAGAAAAGCAAATTGCATAGGCCATATTCTCATATTCCAATTTCTATTTGAATTAGTATTGCCTTGACTCCACTTTCTTTGGGTTCGGACTAATCGCTTTCTTCCCAATGGCTGGTCCTAATCTGCATAGATGCTGTAGGTAATGCCAGGAATGAAGAGTAAGATAAATAGGAGTTATTTTCTTTCAATATTTTTAAAGAGAAACTTCAGGCTTGGTTTACAATGGCACAAGTGCTGAAATAATCTAATACAAAGAAACCTGCTTTGTAGGGTATAAGGGATTAAAAGCCAAAGGGAGGGCTGTGCAGACCACAGAGCTACAGAACTCCTATTCAATTCCCTTGAGCCATGGTTGTGTGAGGTTCACCCAGCTGATTAAGGACTGTGGATCCTGCAGCATTGTCCCTGCAGTTGGGCTGGCTGCATAACCGGCATCCACCACTTAACTTGCCGCTCCACTCGTCAGCCCTCCGTGTTCTTGCTGCTCTCCAAGTCTGCCAATGACTCTACCCACAGGAGAAGTGGGATGAGAGGGTGGGAGCAGAGCCTATGGTGCCCCTTCTGCTAAGAAACAGAAACTGAAAGTCCCAGTCAATGCCATACTCAGGTAATATAGGTAGGAGGAAATGGAAACATTCCACCTGCTGCTTTCGCCCTACAGGTCCAGAAAGACCTCCTGCTTTCTAGCTTGGGATGAGAGGAGGAGCAAACTCAGTACCTAGATCTCTGGTCATCAGGGCAGCACACCCAGGACTGAGCTAATCAAATCAGCAACTGGTTTCACTTCAAAGCATACAGTCCTTCCACCTGGAAGGATGTTCCTACTTTTGTGTATACAATGTCTGCAAGGTTTCCCTCCATCATATTAATATTACCTATGCCTGATCTTCTGTTCAGGTTTCCTTTCACCTTCCTTTTCTGTCTGGCAAATGCCTATTCATCCCAAGAAATCTGGGGGGAATCATCACCACTTCTGTGTAGCCCCACTGAGAGCCCCAGGAAAAGTTGATTTGCCTTTCTTTGGTCACCACTGGATCCTGTGCTTACCACTAACACAGCTCTCTCTTATTAACTGGAATCAAGGTTAGTTTAATATGACTGACTTGATTACTGATGTACCCCAGTGCCTAGCACTGGGCCTGGCATACAGGATGGGCCCAGGAAACATTTGCTGAACTACATAGAATATGCCTTACTCCCCAACCTCTGCTTCTCCATTGCAGGAGGATGGGCTCAGGGCCAGATAGCACAAACCCCAGGTGTTCTCAAAATGGCCAGAGACAAAGGCCATCCTTCCTCACAGGGGCAGGTTTACAGATGGCGGTGACCAGTGGTGTGTTCTGGGGAAGGGTTGGTGGAGGATCTTGAACATCACACCAGGGCAAAGGGAGGCCCAAGTTCACAGGACTCTGGCACATCTCCAAGAGCAAATAGATGGGTTCAATCTTCAGGAAAACTGATGGGGCAGAGAGGCCTAGTCCAGGGAAGTTCCCCAAACCAGCAGCACCTCCATGGGGCTCACTTGGGCCTGCAGCCTCTGCCCCCAAGCATCCGCTGTCTGTGCCCTAGAACAAAGGCTCCCTGTGGCTCTCTAGCGGGCGGGTCAAGGCAGGCCTGAGCTGCTGAAATGCTTTCAGGACAGGTGCATACACCCTCCTGAATGCAAACCCAGCTTTAGACTGGGCAAGGGTGGAGATGTATCTATGAGGCCTTCCAACTGCTGATGTTTTTTTCATCAGAGAAGGAGCCTCAGGGCACTCAGTCATCTTCAAAAGGAAAACAAAAAGCATTAAATCCACATTACTTTTTAATACACCACACTGCTTTGCTAGTAGTTATGCAGGTGGATAGAAACATACACAGTAATGTGCATTATTACACATCAGGCCTTTGAATCAGCAGATATGGGTAGTTTAGCCACTGCTGATCTTGTGGCTCTCCTTTTTTTTTTTTTAAACTGTGTAGCTTAATCTCTTTGGGCCTTGGTTTGCTCATCCGTATGATGGGGATAATACTAATACTGACCCCATAAGGTTGCTGGGGATACTAAATAAGATATAAATATGTACAGCACTTAGCTCAGTGACTGACATGTGATAAGTTCTCAATAAATCTATTCCTGTAATTTAACATGATGTCAAATGAGATATTGCCTGTACCCTGAAATTGTGAATAAGGCCAAATTTGAGGATTAAAGGCTCTAAGTACCCTTGCTTGTTATAAGTTTGAGAATGTGGCAGACGTTGGGGCCACTTTCCCAAAGGAATGCAGCAGTTCACACTTTTACCACTAATATATTCATCACTCCCCAACCTCCAAAAAATATAAGAAGATCTAGATGACAGAATGTCATTCTGGGGAGACAATGTTTGATGATCATGGAGAAAGGATATTTTCCTCCCCTCACCAAGGGGGCAAGGTAGCAGAGTCCTTGGGCCCCTTGAAGTCAAGGGAGTGGTAGCTCTGAGAATCGCTCAAAGTGGGGGTGCTGGCAAGAAGGAGGGTCCTGGTATTCCAGTCCCAAATTGGACATCTGCTTAGAAGAGACTTGGCTGATCTGCCTCTTGGCCACCTGAGTGGGGAAAAGAACTGGAGAGAGACTGTCTGGTGGGGGACTGCTGCCAGGTGACAGGAGGCCTTGCAATTCCACCCACTGCAAGTGGAAAATGGAGCCCACACGTTCCTGCCAGTCCTATGGTAGGTATTGGAGGGATCATAAGACTGAGGTAAAAGATCTGGCCAAGTCTCACAGAAGACCACCAGTGCCCTGGGAGCTACATGGGAGTGAGTCCTGGTCAGAAGGGCCTGCTGAGACTACCAGCTGAGACAGTGGCAGTGATGTATACTGAGGACATCACCTTCCCCAGCAGCAGAACTCTGCTTCCTCTGTGTTGCCTCAATTCTGGGGGCTCAGGCACAAGAACAAGGGAAGGGGAAAGGAGAGAAAGTCAAGTCAGCATGTCCCCATCTCTCTTCAAACTCCTAAAGCCATTTGTACTGGAAGGAATGAGGGTAAAGAGCTTTGAGTAGAGTATTGAAGTTTGAGATTGAAGTTTAAAATGAGATTGAAGTTTAAAAATGACCATGACTGAGTCATAAATATGGGCATCAAGTAATTGTAATAACTTGAAGATGACTAAAGAGCTACACATTCTGGCCAAAATATCATTAAGTGAGTCTCGACCCAGCAGGAAGGATGGGGATTCAACACAGCACAGTTAAGGCAGTTACTGAAATACCATAAAACTCCTTCATGGTTATACCACAATGGCTTGATACCACTGGCTACGGTATGCTCTTCCCATGCTCAGAGCCTCCAAGGGTCATCCCAATGTTAAAAAGGGGCAGACGGCTGAGTATCTCTCTGCATGACGTTCCTCCATGGGCTATAACATCTTCTGAAACCATGTTCCAGGTAACCAAGAGTTTAAACCTCATTTCCCTTACCTTTACAAGGCATACTAGATTTTATCCACCTGCTCTCCCAGAAGATGCCATGATCATGAGCTCTGAAATTACACAGAACTGGGTGCAAATCCTGGCTCTGCCACTCTCTAGCTACGTGCTTCAGGGATGTCACTCATAACCTCTTTAAACCAAAGTTTCTTCATCTATAAACTGAGGCTGTCATAAACTCCAACTTTAGTTGTGAGAACTGAAGCCAATACAGATAAAAACCTTCAAAGCACAGTTGGTACTTGTTCATTCAACAAATACTTATTGCATAGATTCTCTATGCCTTGGGGTACAGAGAGGATGGGGCAGATGGGGAGAACAAATGAGGCAGAAGTCAGGACAAGGGGTAGGTAGCTGAGTGGCTAGTGGTCACTCCCAGCCAGGCAGGATGAAGCAGGCCTGCAGAGTCTGCATACCCAAGAGGCCCTGCTGCCACTTGCTGCCAAGCACACCTTGTAAAAGTCCCTGCTTGTGCTCTGCTGGGGGACACAGGCCTGTGCCAGGAGTTTAATCACTCCCAGAAAGTAGGAGGAGCATGCCCTGCCACCTACCAGCCAGCATAAGAACTCTGTACCAGGAGGAAATCATGTGCGCCTCTGAATGGGAATTTGCATCTGCCTATGCCCAGTAAACCCCCGCCCCACAGCAAAGCATATTCCACATGTCAGCCAGCCCTGATCTTATCCCCATGGATGAGGGTCTGTACCCCAGGGCTGGGGAATCCTCTGGAATGAGGACTGACCACACGACGACTGCTTCTGTGACCTCTGGAAGCAGTGTGTCCGTGCCTGACTGGGAACAGGTCCAGCACATCAGAGTTCCTACAATTCATCAATTGGGAATTCCTACAGTCCCAATGAGACACAACACTCCCACTAGGCACTAATCATGGCCATTTATATTGCCCACCCCCAATACCAGAAGAGACTACCACTCAGAAACGCAGCCCGGAGAACCAAGCTTTCACCGTGTAGCAGAGCAAAGGCAAGGAACAGGTCCCAGATGGAATCCATCATGCCTGCAAACTTACCTGCTCCATTTGGCTGTTTGCTTTCTCATTGTTCTCCTCTGCCCCACCCTGACCACCAGAGTCCATGCTAACAGGCATCCTTTCAAAAAGCAGTCTCACTAGGGAAAGGCACTATCGTCTGAAGCCCAAACTGCTTTACCTGTTCTGGGAAAACTGGAGGCAGGTGCAGCCTAATGAGCTTGGGAGGATGCCTGGGCCTATGGCAGCTCTGAGCTGGCAGCTGCTTGTATTTACAAACAGGAGAGAGCGTGAAAGTTTCAGGCTGAGATGTTGTCTGAGGTGGCTGAGAATTCAAACCAGCCATCTCCAGACCAATAACTAACTTAATAGCAAAACGCTGGTGAACTAATGTGCTAATTAGCCACCAAATTTAAGTTAATTAAAAACTAATCACGATGTAAAAATACAGTGTTGCATTAATAAATCACATGCTTTTTATAAGAGCAAGAAAAAATGCTGCTTCCTCTAATAAAGTTAGAGATAAGGATTAAGCATTTCTCCCTGGGAACTGTACAGCTGAAATACGTTCTGTGGTGAAGCATGCTCTCTCCCATAGATAAGGCCTAACTTGATAGTTAACTGAATTACTAGACAGGTGAATCAAACCAGCATTGTTTAAGCAAGTCTTTCTCAAATAGGATAGCTTTCCCTTCACTACCCTCTCAGGGTCTTGCAGAGGCAGCTGGTATGGGTGAATCCACATTCTTGGAGTGAGTCTTTGGTGAGTAATAATGTTGGCATCCTCAAGTCTAGGCAACCATTGAGGAACCTAAAGGAAAACAAAACCAGAGGAGCCCACCAACATCCCTTGTCTTAATTGTGTTAATATCATTCATAAGTAACAGGTGGGCATTTCTAATCATGAGGCAGCTTCATGACAAGCGCTCTGACTCACCTTCTGCAGACAGCCCCTGGATGTTTATTCCCTTAGCTGCCAGGAAATTCAAGCAGGCATCTATGTTTTCAATCTAGGGGGGAAAAACAACAATATACACTTAATAAATGTTCACACTCTCCAGAGCCATCTCTTATTAGGAACAATGGGAAAACAGAATGCTGTAAAAACGGCCGACAGATGAATGAACGCAAGACAGGACTCTTTGTCTGTACTTGCACAGGAAAAGTTTACCTAATATCCCAACCACATAGTGCCAAAAGTCGAGGCCTTGCATTGCTCACAGCTGCCAAAAATAACCAGGGTGGAATGGGAGCTCTCATCCTGGTCACTGCCACCACCGGTGCAATCCTGAAAACTTGAGCAGTTGCCAGAAAAATGGAAGCGGGGAAAGGTTTAGTGGACACACCCATCTACCAGCAGCTGGGAGAAATTTCCAGCCACCAAAGAGGCAGGCAGTCAAACGTACAAACAGTGAATGGGAGTTTTAGCGGGAATCTGGGTAGCATTTACACACAAAATTTTCCGGATGGGAGGCATTACAGATGACTGGGGACGGCTGTGACCTCCTGAACCCCTCTGTCCTTTGTGCTTTCTGTGACAAGAAGGGACCCACCAGAGTCTGTGAGATCTCTTAGGTTTGCCAGGGCTGACGCCACAGCCAAGGGCAAGCCAGTGTCCAGCCTTCCCAAAAGAACAATTAGGTCATTCCCAAGAGGCTAATTTGACTTCAGTTGTCAGGGCTAATTATTGTTTGGTTTAAAGGAAAATGTTCTGGCTTGATTAATGTCAATGGGTACCATAAGTAAAAGAAATTGCTTTAGACTTGGCACAGAGATCTTTGAATTTCACACAATTTGCATTTAACAATGGGGACCCCACTCATTCCCCTCCACCATCACCCTACCCCTCATTACTTCCCAGGTTCCATCAACATTCCTATGAACTCAAATCAGTACTTAACCCATGGAATTTATTTTGAACTAATAAATGATAGCCTTCCACAGTATACATGTGACCCTTCCTGTTTCCTCAACCCCAAGCAATTTCCCAATGCTCCTTCATAGCCACAGAAAATGTAAAGTGTCTACATTTAAGAGCTCTAATTTGAGTAGAGTCTAGCTCCAAGGCAGTCTTCCTGAAGTTCACATCCACCCGCCTACTGACATTTGGCATTTTATGACTTATCTACTCCCAGTCTTTACATCTTCCAAGGACTTTAAACTAAGCTATGGGACACCTGAATAAAACTGCACCCGTATTATAGACTCTACTTGACCCTGAGCTTGAAGTTACTCCATCCTTGCATTTTTAGCACAGGTTCCCATCTCCTTTCCAACCTCCATCTCACACTTCAAGGGTCCTTATCTGGAAGACATTTTCTCATCTCTAGATAAAGGTGCAGAATGCAACTTGCTGCAAACTAAATGTTGATGCTATGCATTATGCCTGCCATCATTGCAGAAAGTCCTTTCTTATATACATGGAGGAAAGGTGAGCTTTCTTTTCATCTTTCCTGTCCTCTGTCCAGCCCCAGGGATGACCGCTTTTGATGGTGTTGGTTTTAGCAAGTATTATGTGAGGGAGAAAGTGAGGTAAGGAGGTCAGATTTCTGACCAAGATTACACAGGTCAATGTCAATGGCAGAGCTGGGTGAGAAATCAGGAGGTCCTCCTCCCTGTCATACACAGGAGCCTGCATTTACATAAATGCAGACAACCAGGTGCTATTGGCTTAGTGGGAATGGGGGAGGGGAAAGTAAAGGAAAGACTGGCTGGGAGTACCCTGAGTGTGATGTCTTGGAGCAATCTGCTCTCATTTGTAAGTGTAATAACAGTTGTGCCTCTAAATGCCACTTCACTATACCATGGAACCCTGCTTTTGAGAAAAAATGTTAATTATCAGTGCTTATTTCTACTGTTGTACACAGTGGTAATATACCAAATCCACTCAAAAGGATTTGTTGCCCCCAAAAGAGACACTAGTATTTTTTTTTTTTTTTTTTTTTTTGAGGCAGAGTCTCGCTCTGTCGCCCAGACTGGAGTGCAGTGCGCAATCTCGGTCACTGCAAGCTCCGCCTCCCGGGTTCACGCCATTCTCCTGCCTCAGCCTCCCGAGTAGCTGGGACTACAGGCGCCCACCACCTCGCCCGGCTAGTTTTTTGTATTTTTAGTAGAGACGGGGTTTCACCATGTTAGCCAGGATGGTCTCGATCTCCTGACCTCGTGATCCGCCCGTCTCGGCCTCCCAAAGTGCTGGGATACAGGCTGAGCCACCGCGCCCGGCCACTAGTATTTAAATCATAATAAAATTATAAAATCCTTCTTCTACTGCTTGCCTTTTCCTATCATTCTCCTACTCCTTTTATATAATATCTTTCACATGGCTAGTAAGTGAGGCTTTGGCAATTTTGTTCCCATGGAAAGTGAGAAAAAGAAAAAGCTCACCATTCCGGAATCTCTAATTGCAAATTCAAAAATAGTACACTTGATATTTATCCTGGGAAGTGTCATGGAGGTGGGCTGATGAGGTAGGTTAAGTTTTTTCAGCAATAGTCCAGCAATATGGCACTGAATAAAAAAATAAAGACAACTGCCAACATATTCAAGAAAAGCACTGTTCTACTACAACACTATTTCTACAGAGCTCACATTCCAAGAAGCATAAAGTACATTACTTATATTTATGGAACATTCAACACATACAGCATCATTTAAAGTACATGATAGTGTCTGTTTGCAAGGCTAGCCTTGATACATTTCAATTCAGCCATCTGCTGGACTTTCTTTTAATGTCCGATTCTATTAAAAGGATAATTATAAATAAGTTACCCGAATACTTCTTCTTTTTTAACTTTTTAAAGTCCTGTCATTTTTTTCACAGAATTTTATAATTTTGATCAGTAGCTCTCCACTGGCTAGGGATGGAGGGTGGAGGTGAAGGACCAATTTGTCAACAACTGGCAGCGTTTGGGGCTGTCACAACGGGGGCAGGGTACTATTAGCATCTTATGGATAAAGGCCAAGATGTTGCTAAACATCCTACAACGCACAGGACAGCTTCTCACAACAAAGAACTGTCCAGTCCAAAATGTCAACAGTGCTGAGATTGAGAGGCCCTGAGTTGCAGGATTCTTTCAAGCATTCATTCAGTCAACATCATTGTATAGACGTCTGCTCTGCGCCAGCATGGCACTCAATTCTTTGGATGGTGTTGGTTTTAGCAAGTATTATGTGATACAGAAAGTGAGGTAACAAAGTCAGATTTTTGAACAAGATTACACAGGTCAATGTAAATGACAGAGCTGGGTGAGAAACCAGGAGGTCCCCCTGCCCATCCTACATAAGAGCCTGCATTTAGATAATCCTCCTCTAGGGTCCACAGAGCCATTCAACACACACCTTGATTCCTGTCTGTCTCAGGAAGAATCAGAGCACATAAACAAGAGAAGCATTAGGATCTTCCTTTATTAGGTGAACAGAAAAAGCCTAAGGGCACCAGTGTTTTCTTCTAAAGAGAAGAAATACAGGGAGCCAAAAGCAGATGGCTGGTCTGCACTCCAGAAAATGTTAAAACGAAGAACTTGGTCATTATTTAAAAGATCATTCGTAAGTCCATCAAGTGCCTTGAATTTTACCCTTCTACTATGATTTCTCTGTTCACAGAAGGAGTTCAAAAAACATTCCTCAAGTCTCAAATCCACTGTTTAATAATATTCCATTAAGGTTAAAAATCACTGCTGACAAGGCGGCCGAGACCCATGCTCTTTCATCTGCACCCCAGGAATAGAGTGAGCCTGGGAAGCAGAATGGGGTCAGATGTGGCTTCCAACCTCCTGGCTTCATTTGGAAGGAGATCAGAAAGGGAGATTGTTTCTTTGATCCAGTTCTTCTTGTGATTAAAATTCACCTTATTCTTCTAAATACTGTACAGGTAAACACAATCCATCTTCGAGTACTGTTGAAATTGCCAACTCCTACTACATCTCAAGAGGGAACGGCCCCAGCAGCAGCACCCCAGTAGTCATTACAGCACAATGATGTTCTCGTGCCCATCTTCAACAAGACTCATGTGTGATCCAGACACATAGCATGAGATGAGGATCCGATTAAAGTTGGGAGGCAGAGTGAAAGAAAAGACTCTTAAACAGCAAAGTATGTAAATAAGACCAAACTTGTTCACTAGCATGTAGTGGCCAATATAAACTACTTTCCAAAATGAGCTGAAAAATACCTGTATGAAGTCTGACATTCCAGTGTTTTTGAAGTGGGCTGGGGACTGGGTGAGAAGCTACTATAGTTGTTGCCATAGAAATGGGTCCAAGAGCTCTGGGACTGAGTTGCTGGAATTTGCAGCATTAGCTGGGGTAGAGGGGGAAACCCAGAAGAGGGACCACCACGTGGCCTGGAGACTCTGGGAGCAGAGAGGTGTTGGATGAAGGATGGAGGTAAGAGAAACGGGGCAGACCAGGATACACCTCCCCAGAATTCCCTTTGTTTGGAGCCAAATATGGCTTCCACCTTGTGCAGTGCCGGAACATCCATGAGAGAGGCTGCAATTAAGCCTTTTTGCCAATCTCTGCTGAGACTGCCATCCCAAAGTTGAATAGTTTTTCAACAGTCTCTGAAGTTTAGACTTGCAGGGCAACTTCCATGGTCTATGTGTGTTGCAGCCTTTGTCTCCCATATCCTGAAGTATTTCCCCACCCAGGAGAGCTAGGGAGTTAGAAAAATCAAAACAAATGCCAAACAACTGGAAAGAGAATCAGGAGATAAGAAACAAATGGAAAACTTTGCATTTCAATCATGATTAAGGCTGGACTTGGGTCTCCTGATAACGTAAAATATGCAAACCTCGGAAGCACTGCTATATATCTCCCTGGTAGCTTAGAGACTGATCAAATACCATCTGTTGTGGCAGTTGTCATGGCAGCATTTTTCTCTGAATACCAGTGTAGCTGAGTGCTAAGCGCATGAAAATGATTAATGCAAACGAAGACCATCTCTATGGGTGCTACCACAGCCTAGGGGAAGATGACATTCTGGGCATACCAAATAAATGGAACTGTATGTAGTTCTTATGGTATAACAGTTTCTCACCAAGCCCCTTGGGAAATCTCCAGTCTGGAAGGAGAGGCAAACAGCTGCTGCATTAAAGTCAGGCATGGTCACTACCATTTTTGTAAATCATGAAATGCCTGAAGCTTAGGCAGTAAGAGCTTTAGACCCCAGGCAAGGCTAAGTGAGAATCTGCAAGTTCTGGTGACTCTGGAAGCACAGTGTAGCTTCTTCATAAAACTCATATGTCAACTCAAACAAATTCCTCCCAGAAGTGGGTGGGACCCTCATACCCGATATTGCTATTTGCCATCAAAAATAATTGTCATCCATTCATTTATCTATTCCTTCACCCCTATTTACTCAGCACCTACTGGGTGTCAACCAATGTGCTGGTGTTGAGTATATAGTGGTAAATAAGACAGACAGAATCCCCAACCTTGTAGAACCTACAGTCTAACATAGGGAAACCAGCATTAAATAAAGAATGCACAAATAAGTACATGATGACAAGCTGTTATGGTTACCATGAAAGAGAAGAGTGTTGGAAACGTGTATACAGGAAGGAAGACCTAATCTAGCCTCTGGGTGCAGCAGGGCCAGGGGGTGGGTAACAGACAAGAATATCTTAAGGAAGAGGCAGCATGTAGTTCCACAGACAGGGTTTTTTGTCTGCTTTGTTCACTGATGTAGCCCCAAGCACCTAGGATAGGGTGCAGCACATAATAGATCTACTCAAGAATATTTGTTGACTGAAGGAATGAAGGGAAATTTGTGCTGAGACCTAAAGAATTAGCCAGGCACCAACAGCGGGGAGAATAAGAACTTACCAGGGAATCCAAAGCTAAAAGACTCCATACAGGATGCAATATACCACATTCTGGGAACTCAAAAAAAGTCATAATGGCTGGAGCATGGTGGGCAAGGGAGAAGGGCAATGAGAGGTCCCTCGAGCAAGGGCAAACAGGGCCACATTGGGGCATGTTGACCACACAAAGGAGTTGACATGGAGAAGGAGCAAAGGCAAGGGTCTCTTCATTCCTTGGGAAGTCTTGTCAGTACCTCGACCTGCCCCATTACCATGGCAGTAGCAACCCAGCCAAGTCCTTCCTATCTGAAAGCTGGAGGATGGATTGTTTCATGTTAGGGATGGGTCAAACAGGGGCCTCAAGGTAGGGTTCCAGAGGCTTCTGGGCTGGTCACAAAGAAGGGGAGGGATGGCAGGCAGATATCAACATCTGTGGTCACATGTACTGGAAATGTCTGTTCCATATCTAAGAGGTCTCCATATCCTTCTAATACCCCTTCCTCTGTCTCTTTCCAAAGGGAAAAAAGAAGAAGAAAACCATGAAACAAAGCCAAAAAGCAAAATGAACTTTGGGGAAATGCCCTCCTAAATGTCTGTCTTGCAGTGTTATCTGTCTCTTTCCTCTATACTCCTAGAGGCCACCACTTTACCCATGATTGACCCAACTTCTTTTTTTTTTTTTTTTTTTTTTGTCCACCTGTATCAGTGTGGGGGCCCTAGCAAACTCACAAGATCGCATGTCTCATGGAGCATAGTGTGGTCCTGGAGATGCACAACCCCATAGGGCAGAGCTTGCGGGGTCCTGACACTATACTTTTAATTTTAGAAGGGGACCTCAGAAATGAGGGAAACACATGGTGGTGCTTCCAGTTCTCCTGGGCATGGAAATATTCAGGAGCATCAGGGCCTGCCCTTGTGTAAGCCACACAGGCTGATGTATAAAGAGCCAACTTCGTCCAGTCATAAGAGGGGCTCCATGACTCTGTCCCAGCTTTGACCATTCAAGTATTATTACCTTTACAGCAAGCCAGTTCAAGCTCTCATGGTGGCTTTGAAACAGGAAAGCTTAAGAATGTGGGAATCAGGGGCTGGACACAGCTTATGAGTCCCCACATCAGACTGCTTCTCCTCCTGCTTTATTGCCTTGCCCAGCTCCTTTTAATTTGGCAGTGTTATCCACCATACTGTTTATAATATTTATAACTTCAGCTTTCCAAGATGTTGTCAAAAATTCCCTTTTTAAAAAACTTTTTAAGAGTCTCTCTGCTTTACAGCAAATGGGCAAGTCCATATGGATACAAAGAAAATTATCTCTAGAGAAAAAATTGAAAGCAAGATTCTCAAATTCCTCCAGTGACTATCTTTTTCCACTTTGCTTCCAAGTGCCTAGAATAAATTTTCCTATTATTTTCTGACTTCTCAATTTTTCCCTTGAAACAAAGAAAGAAACCTGGGAGGGGAGTTGTAGCTAAAGTTCTAGAAGTCTATCCTTACTCTGGAGGTTCCCATAAGAAACTCTTACGGTTGAACTCTGTTCTTTTTAAGAGATGGTAGACCCTACGAGAGGAAAAATTCCACTGGTGACCAGTGTTGTCAGAAAGGCCCAAGGATACCTTTGTGTACATTCAATCAGTATCCCATTCTGTATATCCTTTCTCCTGCTACAATTTCAGAGTAACTCTCCTTAAAACTTCCTAGCACTTCCAAAAGGAATCACTGCTCCAAGTCAAGGACTTCAAGCTAGAAGCTGGACACAAACACAAAAGGGGAATGATTAGGGCTAAGGAGTGATATTTAGAGGATGTAATACAGGTTTTAGGCTCTGACAAGTCTGGATTCAAATCTTGTTTCTGGCATTTACTAAATTACGATGTTCAGCAAGTTACCCCAGTGTCCTGATCTATAAAATGGGCATCATAACACCTACCCCCCAGGGTGGTGGTTGTCATTAGACAAGAGGATATAGTTGTGATGTTTAATATGTGCCCAACAACTGGTAGTTTTTGTTACTGTGTTGTAATTTTAGGTATGAGTGGCCCTGGGCAATAGTTCTAAGGACAGGACATTCCAAAGTTGTGTCTTGGGTTGGCCCCTGGTGAAACAGAGAATTGAACAGGCTTATTTGCTTTCCGTTTCCTCCTCCAGGCTTTCCTTTCAAGCACAGCTCTCCAGGAATCTAGGCCCTCTCCATAACCTGATGTCATGCTTACTTCTCCACAACTCTTTCTTGAAAAGTTGCTGATAAACAAATTCACGCCACGACAGAAGGGACTCCCATTGGCTTCCCACGTTACCTCTTGCCCACAATTATTAGGTGACAATATCTGTTTAAAAGAACATGACTTTGGACTCCTCCATACCCGGTTCTGGCTCCCTGACAGATGCCCACAAGACGCTGAGAAAATTATTAACTGCTTCAAGCCTTAGATTTGTCATCTGTAACATGAAATGCTGATATCTATCTCCCACCATTACTGAGAGGATTGGCTGGGTGGATATATGTCAATGATCTGGAACTTCACATATTCAGAGCTCTAAAAGGGCTCATTCTTCATGTAATTTCATAATGGCAGAATTTTCATACCAGTGGCATTTCCTGGAAGTGAAAGATCATTTTGAAGTGTGAGACACTCTGAGACTTGTTAAATTATGTGACACTAGTACAGCCTTTCTACAAATATATAATTTGTCACTAGCATTCATTTTTACCCTGCCAGAACCACAACTATCTATCCAAAAAACTTTGTGGTCCAAGTCTCTTCTATTGAGTTACATGAGAAACCCTAAGACCTTTTAGGCAAATAGTTTTCGTTAAGGAGAGTCAACAGTCCATTACGAAAAACAGTATGGAAGTTCCTCAAAAACTTAAAAATAGAACTACCATAAGAACTACCACTGTCAAAAGGAAAGGAAATCGGTATTTCAAAGAGATACTTGGCCATTCAAGCATTAACGTTTACAGCAAGCCAGTTCAAGCTCTCATGGTGGCTTTGAAACAGGAAAGCTTAAGAATGTGGGAATCAGGGGCTGTACACAGCTTATGAGTCCCCATGTCAGACTGCTTCTCCTCCTGCTTTATTGCCTCGCCCAGCTCCTTTTAATTTGGGGACTCATGTTCACTGCAGCACTATTCACAATTACCAGGTTAGGAAAATAATCTAAGTGTGCAATGCATCAAAGGATAAATGGATACAGAAAATGTGGTATATGCACACAATAAAATATTATTCAGCCATAATAAAGGAGGGAAATCCTGCCATTTGCAACAACATGGATGGGCCTGAAGGACATGATGCTAGGTGAAATAATCTAGGTACAGAAAGACAAATCCTGTGTGATCTTGTTTATATGTGAGATGATAAAAAGCTGAATTCACAGAAGCAGAGAGCAGAACAGTGGTTTACCAGTGGCTGGTGGATGGGGGAAATGGAAAGATGGTAGTCAAAAGGTATCAACTTTCAGTTTTAAAATGAACAAGTTCTAGAGATCTAAGGTACAGCATGCATGGTAATAGACGTATCAATTATTTTGACTGTGGAAATCATTATACAATGTATACATATATCAATTCTACTTTTTAAAAATCAAATAGTTTTTGCAGAAAACATTGGTTTTACCCACAGAGGAGGACATAAACTTGGACTCAAACTTTAAGAAAAAAATCCTGACTGCCAGTCCCCCAAGACACACAACAGAGGTAGACAGAATGGGATTACAGACACTTGTTGGAGATTTCACCCAGTGCAATTACCTGGAACCTGACAGTCTCGTTCATTCCTTGAAAATACAGACTGAGCATCTACTCTCTTCTCAGTCCTATTCAATGGGCAGATAACGCAGGCAGACAAGACAGTGTGGTCCTTCCCTCAAGGAGCAGCTAGTCTCCTGGGCAAGAGTTGACTTTAAGTAAACAATCACTCCACTAAACATACAGTCACAAATACATTAAGGGACAACTTATTCTTATCAAGGCACCTACTCAAAAGCCTGACACTTACTCACTATGCTCTTTTAAAAAGGTCTGGATTGTTTTTTTGGTACCTTTGCCATATTACATGCTTAAACCCATAAGCCACCATAGAATCTTCAAGCGGTAGCAGAATATAAATGCAAAATTAAATAAGACAGCAGATCCTTGAAACTCAGGAGTAGATATGTCTCTAGAGTGCAGTGAATCTTCAGTTTCGGAAGATCACTAGACCACGTCGTTATACCCACAAAATAAGTAGATATAAAGGAATATGGTAATGGAAAAATCTGTAGAGGAAGGCCAAGAGTGAAACTCACTCCTCAGCTTGGTACCAGTTCCCTCACACCAGCCTGTGTAAGTCAGCTTTGTGCTTTGTGCCTCAGCCAATTTGCCACTATTGGCAGCTTATGGTACTTCTGGTTGTTCATGAACAGTCAATCCATATATTTCCTGAAATTCCAAGGATAGTATGTACTTAAATGTAAGACCTGTCCTGGTGGCATCCATAAGCAGGAAACGAAGCCAAGCAAATACATTTGAATGCGTTAATACTCAATTCAGAGTCCTGCAGGACTTTGCTTACCTACTCTGATGATGGCTAGAATGAAGGCCATGGTCTGCTATTCTCTGCCTTTATAGTACACCCTATTGTGTTAATGCCTATGAGAAATCTAACCCCAAATCACCATTGTTTCCACTCTAATTTCAAATTCTGCGACCAATCAGTGGGTGATTATTACATGTCAGGCACAATACTAGAAACTTCCACATACATTACCTCAATTTATTTTTTATTTCAAAAGCTAGTTGTAGGCATGGCTAAGGAGTCGCACCTGAATCCTAGATCACTGATGATTGTGAATATATAATTTGGGGGAATTTTGCAAGGAATACACAAAATATTTTATACTAAGAAACGATTTGGCCAATAGTTTCAAATTCTAAAATCTGTGATAAAGGCAAAGAGCTACATGCCAGCCAATTAGGAATGATGAAATTAAAAATAATTAAGCATATAATAACTAATTCTCCACTCTGCATACTGCCTACTGCCACAGCCACAATGTCAGAGGCATGACCAAAATCCACTGAAAGAGGAGAGCAAACTAGACAAGGAAAGATTCCATTACAGGATATCCCTGAGCTTTCCAAGGCCACAAGATACCTAATGCACCTGTGAAGAAAAAGTGATAATTTTTAAGTTGTCATAGAATGCTAATCTCTGTTACTATTTACATCCTTGCCAAATCTTTGGTTGAACTAGATAAAATTGCCATTTTTGTAGGTAAAAAATGGTTAAATATTGGTCATTCCATATGGTTCTATCTATATATCCACATATCAGGAAGGCTCCCTCCACCCACTCCAAGGGCTAAAATTAAACTGCTGGGTAATCATAAAGAGAGAGCACTTGATAATCATTCATAAAAGGAGGCAACCAATAAATTCTGAAACTCAAATCAAATCTCGGCAAATCCTTCTCAAAGGAGTCTCACAAGACTGGTTATACAATGTATGTAGATGAAAAGACCAAGTTGGAAGAAACAGCCTATCCAAAGGCTAACCATGAAAGGCCCTTTGGTCTGGTTAGGGTTTCTTCTGTACAATCTCCTTGGAGAAACAGAAGGGGGCCTGAGGAATACTTTAATGCCAAGTTGACTCACTTCAGAAAACCTCCCACTAAAGGTATGCACGAGTAGTACCTTAGTGGAAACCTGGAAGGCATGCCCCTTTCTTCTTGCTTCATATTCCTTCAGGGGAAAGTATATGAGATTAAATTGTGGACAGGTTCTCCCCCGACATCCAACTCTGTGTAACTGGTACCATGTTCTCACCACTGTGAGAGCCCTCTCACCCATGAAAGCTACTGAAATAGGAAAAGTCAACTCATCTCAAAGTTTCATCGTTATTGGAGCTACTACTAAGAGGAGATTTCAAGGGTAGAAAGGGGAATTAAGGATTTCAAATGACCAGATGGAAAGCCCAGGGAATCTTGGATTTCTCAGGGCTCCTTGGCCACCTTTGGGCAAGGTACTTAATTTCCCTAAGCTTCAGTTTTTCCTTCAGTAAAATGGGGATAATTATTCCTTTCTTGAAAGCCGTACAGAGACATTGCCAGAAACCAATATTTGCATTCTTACGAAACATGAAGCACTGGGCTAAATTCCGTCTCATACATTATTATTTCAGTTATTTTTTTTTTTTTTAATCCACACTAGATAAGAAAGATATTATTATCATTTTTCAGATGGGGAGATGGAGGCACAGGGTGTTTAATAGCCTTCCTAAGTCACAGCTGTTAAACAGCAGAGTTAGAATCTGAACACAATAGGAAATGTTTTGTAAGCTACGAAGCCCTGTGCAAACATGGGGCATTAACAACCAAACAGCAAGTGCTTTGCCAGAGCTGAGGAGAAACATCACCACCTTTCTTGGTCCTTTTTCCTGCCCTCTGACTTCAGCAGTACAACAAGGCAATAAGCAATCAGTCCCTCCAAACTAAATCTAACCTTTACATTTTAAAAAGGACACTTCACAGAGGAAGAAGTAACTTCCTTAGGGAAGACATTTAGGTTCTTCCGTAGTATTTTAAATCTTCAGGAGCAAGAACAATTTAAATCAATATAAACATTTATAGGCCTTATTTCCAAATCAAAATGCTCCCAAAACAGAGATCTCTCAAGCTACCATATGCCAGTGCTTAGGATTCCTGAGGAAGCTCAGGAAACTTATGAGAATACAATCATTTAGGGATCAAAAACCTCAAATGTGTGCAGGGGGATAGGTCGGTAACAAATGAGTAAAAGGGGTTAGGTGTAAGACAATAGGGAATGGTGGAGATTGTGACCAACAGCCCACACCTACCTAAAGGGGGCAGCTGCTACCCAGTTATAGTCAATTTTTTGCCTGTTGCATGCCAATCCACAAAAGATCAACTTTAATGAAATATATTGATTTTTATCTAACTGTTGGCATCTGTTCAGTTTTTGTTTTAGAAGCACCTCAACTTAGCCTTTTGGCCACCATTCTCTACTTTCTGAAGTGAGCACACTGGCATTTGTCCACTGACCTGACCAGTTCCCAACATGCAGATGCCATAGGCTAATCATACCTTACAAAGTGCAAACAGGAATTCCTTGCTAAGTTCCACTTCATGGCAAAATTTTTAAAAAAACAACACATATACAAAAAAAACACCCCTTTGATGCTAGGCTGAAACATAAGAACTCCATGAAGACATATGCAGGGAGGTGGATCCAAGCGTGAGGCCCAGATGGCTTTTATATAAACCACAATCCACACAGTTATAAATCACCATCCAATTTCTCTTTCAGCTCAGATATGTAGCTATGTTTCCCTTCCCCCAGCCCCAACCTCGGTCAGCCTCACATTTGCTACATTCTTTAACCTTCCTGAGTATACCATGTTGCCACTCACAACACTTCAGTCCCAATGCAGGTGTGTTGGGAATTTCTTCATTAAACATTCACTGAGTGAGCATCTATGAGATTGCTAAGCAGTGTGAGCAAATGGACAGATGCGACTCCTGTCCTCAAAGAAGTTAATGTCTAGTGGGGATACCGGCATTTAAGCCCATTATGCTAAAGAATTATCACCCCAAACATTCAGTGGAAAAAAAAAGTTACAGAGGTTAAGTGAGCTGGAAGGGGATCCAGAAGGCATCTCAAACTCCAATCAGATCATGACCACGTGCACAGTTCAGATCATATCAATTTGGAACTTACAATAGTTCTAAGAAAAAAGAATGTACAAAGCAGGAATGCCCACACTTTTGACTTCCCTGGGCCACATTGCAAAAAGAAGAATTGTCTTGGGTCACACGTAAAATACACTAACAATAGCTGATGAGCTTTAAAAAAGTCGCAAAAACAAAGATCTCATGATGTTTTAAGAGAGTTTACAATTTTGTGTTGAGGTGCATTCAAAGCCATCCTGGGCCGCAGCCGGCCTGTGGGCCACGATTTGGACCGGCTTAAAGGCATCCTAACCTTTCCAAAAAAGCAAAAGGATTCCCTCATATTAACTTTTAAAACTGCAAACAACTTTACAAACTAATGTGTATTTAAATGCTTGTTTGCTCAGTCATATCCCAGCAAAGAGGCTTTGTTACTTAACTCAGAGACAACATGTCATGCTTGGCAAAGTGTGGTCACCAGAGCAGTAACATCATCAGCACCTGGGAGACTGTCAAAAATGCAAATTCCCCAGCTCCTCCCTAGGCATACCAAATCAGAAACTCTGGGGGTGGGGTCCAGCAATCTGTTTTAATAATCTCTCCAGGTGCTTCTCACACATAAAGTTTGAACACTGCTATCGGAGGTTTTACCAGCCCAAACACCATTTCCCTTATTAATGTAAATAATCTGTTATTTTGGTGTCTTTTTATTTACCTTTATAACTGAGTTAAAATATAAAATTGTGAGTGAAGAGACTGAATCTCACATTTCTTGAGAGCACTTAAACTTACACAGTGCATTCAAAATATTAAAATGTGATGTGTCACATCACTCCATTCTCTCTGAAACTCCTGGATTGTTGGACCACTTATTGTTTAGCTTTCTCATTTGAGAAACATTAGCTGAGCACTTCTAACATACCTAGGCCTATGCCAGGTGCTGAGAATATGGATATTTTTACTGAACTGAAAGAGATTAAAAAAAAAAAACTATTCACATTTCAAAGCTTTGATGTTATTAAATAGCATATAAAATATGGTAAATTCCTAACATTTGCTTAAATGTTATGTTAATTAACAAGACAAACATATGTTAGTTGCAGGGACAAAGTACCTACTTGTGAGTTTACGTTGGCAAAGAGGTCCAGAAGACGCAATATTCACTTCTAATTACTGAGATGAGATGCACTTGCCTCTCTCATGACAGTTCAGTATGTCTATCAGCCCACAATGTGGACACAGTGCTAGAAATAAAAAGCTGTAGGTCTCTGTCCTCCACATGCCTCCCTACAGTGATGTGCTCTGAATGGACTGATGCAGCAAGCTCCATTCTGAAGAGTTCTAACCACAGAAGCACCTTCCAGTAAACTCAGAAATCCAAGGAACCCACATTTACAGCAAAATGAGCCTACGCTGTAAAATCCAAATAGCTCACTCTCTGATACAGCAAGAGTTATTTTGCATGAATCCCAGTGTATTAGTTTCTTATTGCTGCTGCAATAAATGAACCACAAACTTAATGGCTTAAAACAATACGAATGTATTATCCTACAGTTCTCGAGGTCAGAAGTCCAAAATCAGTCTCAGTGGGCTAAAACCTAGGATTTGGCAGGGCTGGATCCATTCTGGAAGCTCTAGAGGAGAATCTGTTTCCTTTTCCTTTTCCAGCTTGTGGAGGTCACCTGCATTCCTTGCTCATGGCCCCTTCTTCCACCTTTAAAGCCTGCAACTTAGCAACTTCCAATCTCTCTCTCCAACTTAACTTCCATTGTCACCTCTCTCTCACCTTCCTGTCTCTCTTACAAGAATCCTTGTAATCACATTGGGCCTGTCCAGATAATCCAAGATCATTATCCCATCTCAAAATCCTTAATCGCATTTGCAAAGTGTCTCATCAGGTAAGATAACATATTCACAGGTTCTGGGGATTAGGATGTGAACATTGTTGGGGATGGGTTGACATTATTCAGCTACCCCACTGAGGGCGTACTTTTTGAATATGAAGAAATCTTTTGATGTACCATAGTTAGAAAATATGTGACTTGTAAACAGGGCAGGGAATGACCTTCTCATGTGCACTCACTGTGAGCCAAGACGAAACCAGGTGCCTTTATACCCCCCTCACAACAACCCTAGAAGGTAGCTTCCATCATTATCCTTTTCCAGATGAGAAGACAGACTCAGAGAAATTAAATTAACTTGCCCAGCACACATGCCCCGTGTGTGGAACCCAGGTCTGCCTGATCCCAGAGCCCATGCTTATTCTTCTTATCTCACATCTCCTTCCCACAATAGAATGTCGCATCCTGAGCCTCTGCCTAGATGAGGAGCTAGGGTTACAAATAGAATGTTTGCCTTTCCATGTCATAGTGAGTCTTTTTTTTCTTCTTTAATCAATTTCATTACATGTAGAACAGTATAACAGTTAAGGGAGTAGACTCTCAAGCCAGGCTTCCAGCAAACAAACCCCAGCTTGCCACTTACTAGCTGTGTGACCCTGGGTAAGTTACTCAACTGCTCTCTGTTTCCTCATCTGTCAAATGACAATAATAATTATATATGCTGTCATAGAGTTTTAGGAAGATAAAATCAGCCAATACAGATAAAATATCTAAACCAGTACCCACTCTGAGTGTTTGCTGTACTTTATTAAACAAAAGCACGGTGGAAAGTCAGGGACAAAGGCGCTACAGTGTGAGGGGAAAGAATGAGAGGTTCTTTATTACAACCCATAGCTTGCCCCTGGCAGAGCACATCAAGTGGCATCAAGGTCTAAGTTCTCCATTCTTTTTAATGGAATGGATAAAATATATTCCTCATTCTATAGGACTGTTATGAGAATAAAATGAGTTAAAACATGTAAGGCACTTAGAACAGTACCTTATCATCGTTTTTGTTATCAACATTAATAAACTGGTGGTTGTAAGGGTGCTTAAATACACTCATCTCAAGCAACACAAAAAACTCAACAAACTAAAAATTAACCACAATTCCTGAGAGTCATTACAACGTTCTACTTGGGTCCTCTGGATAAACTGAGGAAGAAAAGAATTAGGGAAAGACACTTCTAGAACAGTGCTACATATCTATTTTTTAAATCCTATAAAGAACTTCCAAATTAATACTGAGTGCTCAAAGCACTGCTCAGCTGTAGATAATGAAATCAGAATAATGGTTGTACTCTAGTCACACACACACACATTCAGGTCAGCTCCCTCCTTGGTCTTTCTGTCTGTCCATCTACCCATCCTGTATTTACTAAATGCTGACCACATGCCATTCACCAAAATGACAGATGCTTAGGATACTCAAGTGAAAGACACGGTATCTCCTTCAAGAAGATGAGTAAACAGACAACCACAAGAGAGTGTGTTATGCTAAAGGCAGGCACAGGACACTTGGGGACACAAAAGATGACAGGCACCTCATTATGTCAACACCTTGAGGAAACAAGTGACCTGAATATTAAAGGTCACACTGCCCAGGAAGGGGCAAGCGGGAGGTCACTCCTAGCAGACTGGACAGTACTTTGTCTGTAAATAAGTACTTTGTACATTATCAAAGTACAAAGGCATGAGAATACGAGGCCTCTTTGGCATACTGCAAGGTATCTGGTCTTGCTGGGGCGTAGAGTTTGAGTGACCAAGTGGCAGGAGAGGATGGTAATCAGATCTTAAAGGATCTTCTATTCTGTGCTCAAGAGTATGGAGAAGGAAATGGGAACACAGTGACAGTTTTAGACAGGCATGACTGAAGAGAGAGACAGACGTGGAGGTTGTTGCCACCTTTGAAAGACAATGAACGATGGCCAACACACAAAAGTGATAGTGTGTATGTGCCGCCCTGGGCGGGAAGCAGTGCATGCTTCCTGCTGATCTTGGGCCTGAGCTCTTGCTACTTTGCTTTAAATTCTAAGTGGCCTATGGACTTTTCTCCATTCCTTCTTGGTTCTGCAACATGTGTGTGCCCTTAGGGCCGTGTAAAAATAGGCCAAGGGCCCAGGGAAGAGGCAACTCAGCTGCCCAAGGATCTCAGACACTCCCCAGGCATGTGGCCGGCTTTCTGGCAGCTGTTGGGAGGGCTCAAGGTCACTGGGTCTGGAAACCTGATCCCACTGCAGATGGCCTTCTCCTGGCCCAGGAGATTCTGGAGAGAATGTAGCCAGAGGTACCTGGCGCCTGGGCTCTTCGAGGCCAACTCAAGGAGCTGCCTTTCACAAGGGGCCACCTGCCCGTTTCAGCTTTCATGTTCCCATCAGCAGGTCAACTCAGGCCCTTTCCAGAAATATTCCGTCTCCTCCCTTTTTGCTAACTCTCAGCTAAGCCTAACTGGTTCTGCTGTATTGGCAGATGAAAATTAAGGAGAACAAGGTTTGGTGAGGTGGAGACTATTTTTGATACCCCTTCTCTGTCACAGAGGTAAACACCCTATCTCTGAAAATAGACTTGGGTTCGAGCTCCAACTCTGCCTCTGCCTAGGTAAATAATCCGGGACCAAGAGCAACCTTTTAAATCCTCAGTCCCCATGTACAACATATAGACAATAACTGCATCTTTATCATAGGGCTGTTCTGAGTGATTAAGTAGGCTCTCAGCACATAGTCTGGTACATAGTGAGTACTCAGTAAATGTTAGCTCATTAAAATCTCATGGCAACCCTGCGAGGTGTTGTTCTCTTCCACATTTCTCATAGAAGGAAGTGAAGTGCTAAGACCAAGTGGATTATCCAGGGCCACTTATGATGGGACTGAGTGAGACTGATCACCCTGCTCTGTGACATGAGATCTCTCAGGGGTTTCCTTTGAGTCCAGTGCTATCATTCAGAGAGATGTAGGTATACAGATGAATTCAAACCCCACTAAACAAGCCCCCACCCAAAAGCAGGGTTGGCTGTTCCCGAAGCATGTCTGCTTTTTTTTAACAAATACTTAAGTCCCTTGAAAAATCATCAAAAGAGCTAACATCTACTGAGGCCAGCAACTCTGTGGCCAGCAACGTGCCAGCACTTCATGTAGATTGTCCCAGGGAAGCCTTAAAACAACCCTGTGGGGCAGGTACTGTTACTACCTCTGTTACAGGAACTGGTTCCCTTAGAGCCTAAGGGACATGCCTGGGTTACAAGCAATTGGCCTTCCCAGCCCTTGCTCTCAGCTGTGATGCCCTGCAGAGGTCAGAGGTAAGTGAGACCTAATCCAACTGTGTCTTTTCACAGAAAAGAGACTGAGGCGGACCAGAGAAAGCAGGGCCGGAGCCAGGAGCAGAGCAGAAACCTGATGCTGCCAAGTTCCTTCCTAGGCTCCATCCCACTGCATCTCCCCAGGTGCTGGCCTCCTGCAAAGGGGCAGCTATGGTGGGCCTGTCCTGGGTTACCTATCCCTACTTATAGCAGCTTTTATCACTCATATATGGGGTTCCATAGGTTTTATTTGGGAAAACGAGGGGTTCTGCTTATGGAATAGAAGTTAGAAAATCACTGCCTAGCCCTTCTCTGTGTCTAAGTGTAGATTCCTACTGTCTTAGGAACTCCAGTGTGGGCATTTTCCATAGAGCTCCTGAAAGGACAGGGCAAGAAGCAGAGCAGTGCCCTACGCAGCAGGGGCACCAAACCTGGGGTCTATGGAGCCCCAGGGCATACATGAGCTGGCCTCTGGGGTTCATGATCTGCTCAGGTTGTATGCAAAATTCTGGGGTAAGTGCAATCTGGGGAGGAGAGCGCTAGAAGATTTCTGAAGGGTTCTCAGATTTCCAAAGGGTTCCATGTCCCCCAAAACATGAATGACCACTGAAAGAAATCTTCATTATCACAGCAACTGCCATATATTGAGTGCTGATTCTATGCCAGGAGAATAGGGATAATAAGATCACCAGCATCAAAGGGCTATTGGGAGGATGAACTAAGGGGACATGCTGTATTTGTAAAGCACTTAGAATGGTGCTTAGCACAAGGCAAGCACTGTAAGCTTTGGTTGTATTTTATCACTTTAATTATTATTATCCATTATTATCATTTTCATTGCCTCATTAGTCTTCATGAAAACTTTATGAGGTATGTATTATTATCAACCCCACTTCATAGAAAAGGAAATATGAGGCTTCAAAGAGTTAAGTAATTAACTCAAGGCTGCAGAATAGAAAAGGAATTGGAAACCTGGCCTGGCTGGTCCCCAAGTTCAGGCTGGCCCTCAGTCTAGATGCACTGAGGGAAGAAGGCAGGAGGACTCCTTGAAGAGCCCAGAGGAAGCAGGGGCTCAGTGCTGGGAGGCTCAGCTGACCCCAGTCCCAAGATCAGCTAAAGGGGAAAGCAGGCCTGAGGCTTTTTTGCTGAAAAGGCAAGCAAGCCGACCTAACTTTGCACTTCTCCTCATCAACAACAGAGAGGCAAGCTGCTTAAAATAATTATGACGAAAAAAGAAAACCACCCCCTGCCACTGGTTATTCCCAGGCTCCAAAGTGAGCCAATGCCCCCAATGTCTTGAGTACAGTGAGTTCAAATTGGGAAGCAGGTCCACCCCAGCACCCGCTGGCTAACCTCCAAGCAATGTTTTTCCTTCCACACTAACACATAACTCTGCTGAACACACCACTTGAAAGCCAAAGAGATGCCCCTTGGTTGCCATGGCAATGTTAAATAGACAAAACATTTTAACCAGCTCTGACGCACACACACAAACTTATTTAAGGGCCAAGGGGATGAATTTGGTGGGGGAGAGGGAATGGGGTGGGAGTGTTGTTTCTAAAGCTCCATCTCCAAGAATTTGGCCCCAAAAGCATCTGGGTCAGACTGAAACAGGGCAAAGGGCTCCTTAAAAACAAGCCAAGGCTGGGCTTGTTCCAGGAAAGGGAAGCCACTGCTGTGCCTCCCTGCCTTTTTTGTTACAGTCCTGGTGCCATTTTATGAAGGCCAAGAGGAGGGCGGCACTGAGGGTTACAAATGCTGATGGAAAAGCATCAGGCTTGCATCCTGGAGACAGCATCTCAGTTTCTCACCCAAAAGGTGTGACTGTTACGCCAGCCCACAGCAGTCAGGAGGACTGAATGTGTCATAGGCTCATAAGCCTTAAAGAACTGTGTAGATGCACATTCGTGCTGCTATAAAAATATTAACAGCTGCTTTCAACTGGGTTGTGTTTCCGTTTCCCAAATTTCATGGCTGAACTTCTGTCCACAGGAATTGATGACCTTGAATTTTTTGCTTTAGAAAACTCTGTTCTGAGGTTTCTCCCCCAGATGTAGGAATCTGTGTGATGAAGCATACAGAAGGCTTATCCCAGGTCTGAAAAGACCCCTGTGCCTATGAGTCTGTTGTACTCTGGGCTCTTCCATGCCCCTCCTTTCACCCTAGGCACAGCAGGACGAGGAGTTGATGTTGCCGAGGGGCTAGAAGAGCCTCACCAGACAAAGTTCGTGGCAATTTGGTATCATCAATGAATGTTTGTAAAACCTCCCTCTGTGGGATCCAGGATATCCTCAGGTAAACCCATTCTGCAGAAATGGGTTCCATGCCTGGCTGTCTCCGCTTGGAATCCTCTTCCACCCATCGTCTCTTGTGGTGAACTCTCTGGCCTTTCAAGACCAACCCTTTAGAAGTTATTTTGGAACCTTCCTTGTCCTGGGGGTAGAATAGGTCCCCACTGTGCCATGCACAGATGTCTGTGGGAGCAGCTGCAGTTGTCTATTGTTCTAATTGTTCTCTGGTCTCTTGCCCACTCATCTGAGTTCTTTGAGGGCAGGGATCACATCTTGGTCACCTGTGTATTCAGCTTGGCCTAGCCTAGCACCTGCCATTAGCAGGCACTCTGTGACTGCTTGCAGACTGACAGTCTAAAAGTACACAATGCCAATGATTATGCACTGCTGCCCCTGGAATCCGCTAAGCCATATTCCACAAATGTCTGCTTTCACTTCCCTATCCTCTGGGAAGACCGCAGGAGTTAGAGCAGAGAACAGAGCAGCTGGACAGCCTAGTGGGTTAGGAAGAGTGAAGGGAGGGAGAAAAAGGTGCCTTCTTCCAGGACTTGCTCCTCCTACAAAGCTCATGCTCTTAACCTACCCTTTAGCTGGGGATACGAACTGACCCATTGAAAACTGAAATAGCACCCACTCCATTCCTGCTCTGAAATAAAACTGCTTTTGTCTCCATTATTAAAGGACCCTAAAAGTGCTCTATCTGTTTTCTTAGGGAGTGACCACATTAACTCTATGCTGATTTTCTTTTTTTCTGGCAGAGCCCATTACCCTCCTAATAGGATACACTTCCCAAGTTCTCATCTCATTGTGTGTCATCTTCCTTCCGCCATGCTTTCTACATATCACCTCCTTTGGTATCCTCCAAACAGGCAATATTTAGCAAACAACCAATGTTTATTATTGGTCACCCATATAAAGTCTAATTAGAAGGTTAACCACCTAGGAATCTAGAAACAGTGGCTCACACCCTACGCTATATTCTCAAATTATACTTGAGCAAAATATGCTTGTGTGCACACAGGTGTCCTATTAGCCAGAAAATCACCCATGCCTGTCTATCGAAAGAACTTCCTGTGTGATCTAGTGAGTTCTGCCTTATGAACTTGTCATTGTTTTGTGATGTAGGGGCAAGAACAACGAACCTATTGTCCTTACCATCATCCTATTTATTTCCTACAGAATAGAATAACTGTGGCAGAGGTTCTTACATTTTCCTGGACTCACATCCTGTACGCTGAACTATTCTCTGCTAGGCTTACCACAAGACTGTGTCTGCCTCCCCACCCCTAAGTTGGAACTAATTATCACAGACAATTATAGGATTTTATAGTCTTGTGTTCTAAAAAAAAAAAAAAAAAAACACACACAGTTCACACACACAAAAACAAAAACAAAACAATATAGCACTGGCATGGCTGAAAGAGTTATGGAGAAACTGCAACACTGCATTGGTGCTATGGTAGTATTTATAAGTAACTTATTTGCATATAAATTTGCAAAGAAGAATCTGAAGTGACAATATTACAGGTTGAGCATCTCAAATCTAAAAATCTAAAATACTCCAAAATCCGAAACTTTTTGAGCATGATATAAGGCTCAAGGAAAGTGCTCAGTGAAACACTTTGGATTTTCAGATTTGGGATGCTGTAAACATAATGCAAATATTCCAAAATCCAAAACATTTCTGATCCCAAATATTTCAGATTAGGGCTACTCAATCTGTATAAGCTTGGAAGTAGACTCTAACAACAAGCAAAACCTCCAACAGAAGGTGCTTAGAATACAGGTGCACCAAATAGAATAAAAGGTTGACGATTTCCACATACCAGTTCTACATGCACATTATAATGGGCTGGGGCAATTGCATCAGTATCTATCCTGGAGGGAAATAATGGATCTGTTTCATATGAAGATGGGACTACATGTGTAGCATGCCTGCACTAAAATTAAGTCTTCTATCATCCAAATTTTCTCAATTATTAATACCCTAGACAGCTGCAGTAGCTGCAGCAAAAATAGCAGCCCAGTTTTTCCAAAAGTCAAAGCAGCCATGAGACGTCAGCCTGGGGACTTTCCTATGTAAGGAGTGGTTGGTCTTTGGATCAAAAAGAAAGAAAACCTTCAGTGGAACAACAAGAACAAAAACTTTTTCAGAATATAAACTGGAAAATGGCTCCCCTTCCATATATACACTGACATCTTTATTAAAAAAATGTTTTTGTACACGAAAAACAAAGCCAGCTGAAAAGGCTGCCTATTTGCTCAAGTCACTGGGATAACAATTCAGAAAACTAAACAGTAAACCCAAGGAATGCCAATCATTTTGGTTTATTCTGATATGAGACCTATCAAACTGTGCCTACTCAAAGGAGGTAGGATGGGGTTAGAGAAGCAAATTATGCCTTTTTTTTTTTTTTTTTTTAATTTAGATTTCTGGAAGCGAATGTCCAGCAAAAAAAAGTTGTCCTTAAGTTGCCACCTTCATGTTTTAAATAGGTTATTAGTGTTATCTTAACAGACACTGAAAACATACTTTTTTTTGGTAAATATTCATGCTTGAAATGTGTTTTGAAGTGAAAAACTAAGCTGATGTTTTCTGAACTCAACAATGACCATAAATTTTAATTCAAAGATTATGTGCAGGACATGCAATAAGAAAAAGAACAGATTTTTAAAAGATTAGTTTTGGGGGTTATGTATAAAGCTATAATATCAGAGCTTAAATGCATCATGCCAGAGAGAATATCACTTGCAAAGGTTATGTTGAAAAGCTTCAGATGTGACTGCACATTTCACATTTCCTGTCACAGTTCTGATTTCACATCATTCTAACCTTTAAAGGCAATCTGACCACATGCTCCAGTTTCTGATTAGTAAGATACCATCACCTCATCCATGCCTCAGCTCCACACACAAACACACACTGATGTGGGTCTTTGAGGAAGCAGAACGAGTCATAACAGTTCAAGTACTAAACATGTGTATGTTTGTACCAGTTCTGCATAATTTGTGTCTAAGAGCAAGGACAATATTTCACTTTAACTGTCTCACAATCTACATAAAAATCACAGCCATTTTTCAATAAATGCCAACAAATGTCAGAAAAGCAGAACACGGTTACTTGGAAATAGCTGTGAGTTTATTAATATAATCCCCTGGAGTAAAGCATCTGGTATGAATGTTTTCAAGATGGCCAATATCATTTAGAGGCAGGGCTTACTGACAGAACTCAAACATTTGCCACCTATGCACCACTTACCATTTGGGATCTGTTCTTCGGACAGCCATTGATGTCTTCAATCTTTTCATTTGCTGAAAAAGGAAACACAAGTCAGAAAAGTAAATCACCAGAGAGACACTTTCAGTAGTGATGTTCAGGACACTTGAGGCAACCAAGTCCTAAGGCCCACACCAGGGTTTGTCCAATCAGTGCAGGCATGTGAAATACTGAGACACATCTAGCAAGCTTCAGGACTTACTCATCGAGCTGCCGTCCTCCAGGGACAGCTGGGGCAAGGTCGTCATTTAAAACAGAGACAACTGCATGGATGACAGTCTTGGAGTGATGGGGTATCGTGGAAATGCTTGGAGACTGGGAAAGAGAGTGAGTTGTGATTGTGCTTTAGGCTCTTGGAAAGGCAAACACAACTGTCACAAAAGACAGAATAGTTCAGAGTGGATCAGTCCAGCTACAACTCAGCTCCCAGGGACAAAAGCCACAAATGAAAGCATCTCACTCTATCTTTGGCCAGACTAATATTGCTTTTGTTTGTCCTAATAACTGTTCCCAAAGCAGTGGCAAATGGGGAAAATGAGAAAGTGAGACTTTATCACTTTCTCACTATGTGACTTGACCAATGCCACACAGTAAGTCCAAATTAGATCAAGGGACACACATGTGTGAAGTCATATCACCCAGCTACTTAGAGAAGCGATAAAAAGAGGCTGCATTGCATTCACAGGAAATCAAGTACTAATACAAAGGAGGATTGGCCCAGCTTCCCAGGGTGAATGCAGTTCATTGTAAGTATGGAGGAGTCCCTGGCATGACGCAGTCCAAGGTATCTATGGAGACACTGTGTTTGAGAATACAACAGCACAAGAAAGGCAGTAAGCATAGTGGTTAGAGCACTGGCTTTGGAGGCAAAGATATGTTAGCGTGAATTCCAGCTGCAGAGTTTTTTAGCGTGTGACATCAGGCATGTCACTCAATCTCTTTGGGTCACAGTTGCCTCATCTATAAAACACAGTTAATACTACCTGCTTCACCAGAGAAGCAATGAGAATTAGATGATGTCAGTAAAATGCTCAGCATGGTGCCCAACACATAGTAAGTATTTTCTAAATGGTAGAATTATTAACCCAGTAATATGTATTATACATAAAAATTTCCTTTTTGATATCTCCAAGTTTGGAAACTTAGCTAGGACTCCATAGTAAAGAACTAAGGGTTAGCCTCCTCTTGAAACCTTTATAAGCTCCCTCTGCATTCCTATGTCCTCACCCACAGAAGGTAAGACATACTCAGGCCTCTGTTCTCACAGCACCCTCTACCTGCCTCTGTTTTGTTCTTCATCATCCAATACATAACTCCTCCTTTTCTTGTTTCCCCCAGCTATGCTGTGAGAGCCTGGCAGACGTGTATAGTTTATGTTTCACATCTGTATCCTTAGAGCTTAATAACTGCTCACAAAATTGAATTCCCCAAATAAAATCATGTCATATTTTAATAAATATGATATCTAAAACTTCCACGAAGAGAAAAGCCATTGGAAACTGTCTAAAAAAGATAATAGAATAACAGTGTCCCAAGCCTCCAAGATTTTAGAAACCTGAACCATTATCTCAAATTAAATTTATTTTTTCTCTGTTTCTATCTTGAGAGAGAAGTGAAAATTAAGAAGCAAGCGAGTGGCAGAAAATTGCTTAAAACTCTGATCACCATAAGACAGACTGGCTAGTGTATATTCAGTCTAATCTACACCTCTTTTTAGAACTTGCCAGAAGTAATAGATGTTAAGGTTTATGACCCACCTGGGAAAATCCCAATCTTCAGAGATCTAATTGCATTTTCTCAACTCCTCTTAATATAAGAACACTAGGATAGGCATCATAGAAAGCCTTGCTCCCAAAAGAGGTGCCATGAAAACCACAAACAAGGCGACCACTGAATGAAATCACTCATGGGTGTTTGTTCTTCTGTTTATCAGAAAATATAATGAGCCAGCATATATCACTAGCATGTAAACTTCATAAGAACAGAGATTTTTATTTGCTTTGTTTCCTACCGTCACCCCAGAGCTTAGCACAGTGTCTGGTATACAGGAGCCACACAATAAATACTTGTTGAGTGGAACTAAGAAATGAGTCTTTGAATATCTCAATGAATCAAGAAATCTTGATTCTTGAGCATTGAGATGAATCAAGAATGGCTGCCTATTTTCAGGCAGCTATCCTTCCACTTGTAATACAGATGTACATACTAAAGACCAAAAAAACCAAACGCTTGACAAATGGCACTCTTTCATACATGGGAAATTATGGCAGGCATGAGTTCTGACCTTGGATTTTGACACTCAACATTGGAGAGAATAAATATGCGGCTTTTGAGAATCAAGGCCAATCAAGGTGTCTTACAACTGGATACTGGTGATGGCCAAAGTCATAAGTCATTGGATTCTGATCAATACCTAGTTCAGCATTAGGTCATTAGTGCTCATTACAGTAAAGGATGGATAACTGTGATCCTAAGAAGTCATTTGGGACATTTTAAAGATTCTTTATATGCCACCTGAATAATGAAACCAAAGGGCTTGGTCTAATTTCTCATCTAATTCCTTTTCATGGTCTGTCACCTAAACCCAGACCAGTCAGGTGCTCTTTGAATTTAAATATCATGGCTCTTACAAGCATAATACTTCCATTTTACAAAAGTCAAAATAAACTGATGGGGTAGAGCCTAATTACAACCACTCTAAAGAGTATATGGGAAGAGATGAATCAAATGACTAATCCAATCTCAAAACAAACAATAAAACTACAAAATGAGTTTTGGGTCTCCTAGTTTCCAGTTTCATATACTTGAAATACTTCTCCTTTACTTAAATTCCCAGGAATTCCTATGGTTGTCATAAATAATTAGAGTGCTAATAGCAGCTCTGATTCTGCTGGTAAGAAGGAAGAGCTTGGTCTTCGAAGATGAATTTATTAACTCAGGGCAAGGGGTCTTTGGCAGCATCCCAAAAGCAGATAATCAAAGAAACAAAGGCACTTATCCCCAAAGTCCTCATCTGTGATTAAAACTGGCATCTTTAAGTGCCAATGGTAATTTATTTGTCCCAGCATATTCAAGACTTTCTTAGCCCCACTAATGCAGTAACCTGCCTGCATGCAAGGTGACAAGTTAGTGCCTGGAAAGCATCAGTGCACTTTTAAAATAAGAACAGTGGCATCAAGCTTATTACTTTTCAAAAGACTTCATTAAAGGATTCAGAGCATTTCAATATAGCTTGTGCATCTATGCACTTACCATCCCTGGCAGTTAACAATCCTGCCAATGGGAAGAGACAAAAACTGGCTCCCCAGAAATGCAAATGACTTACTGAGGGTCACATAATGGTAGTAGAACATCAACAGAAAGAAGGGATAGTCCTACATGTTGTCTGAATTTCCTGGTTGTATGCAGAGGCAGCCCAAATGGTGGTGGAAAAGAAGCTGCTATCAGGTCTTCCCACTTCTAAGAAGAAATTCTCTCTCTCCCTTTGCTCCCTTTTTCTCCAATCCTCCTTTGTTCATCTTTTCCTTCCTCTCTCAACTCTTATCCCTTTTTCTCCTACCCCTTCTCTCTCCCTCCCTGCTTCCCTTGCTCCAAACTCTTCTGGCATCCTCCCTGAGTGACAGCAACGTAAGCAAAGGAGGGAGGCCTGTCTCTCTCTTGATTCATGCTGTTTATCCTGGCCTCATAAACCTTCTTAATAATTCACAGAGATGCCACTGTGTTGGGCTGGCAGGCAATTGTCAACTTGGGGAAGCTCATGTCTCAAGAAGATAATCACACTAACAAGAGGCTGAATACACAGATCTAACCTTAGCCATCAAAGGAAGGCTCCTAAAGAGCAGTAGCAAAAGGCCCACTTTCTGCCTTACAGAAGATGATGGCAGAAAAGTCCCAAACAATCCCACTATCTAGGAAGCCCAGCTCCAGGGGTGTCTGGGATAGATGAAGACTTAAGAACAGGGCATGTAAACAGCATTTAAGGCCAGGCTTGCGGCTCACACCTATAATCCCAGCACTTTGGGAGGCCGAGGCAGGCAGATCACTTGAGGCCAGGAGTTCCAGACCAGCCTAGCCAATATGGCAAAACCCTATCTCTACTAAAAATACAAAAATTAGCTGGGCATGGTGGTGCATGCCTGTAATCCCAACTACTTGGGAGGCTGAGGTGGGAGAATTGCTTGAACCCGGGAGGCGGAGGCCTCAGTGAGCTGAGCTCGTATCACTGCACTCCAGCCTGGGTGACAGAGTGAGACTGTCTCAAAATAAAACAAAACAAAAAACATTTAAGATTTTCCTTGAAATAACACATCTGATATCCCTTCCCAGCCTGAAAAATCAACTCTTCAACCACCGGCCCTTGTTCTTAGGCTAAAGCCCAGAATTCGTTGCCTTATACCTGGTGGCCCTGCCCGACTTTGCCTTGCTGGCCCTCTGGCTCTCCTCTCTACACACTGTTTTCTCTGCTGGGAATGCCCTCCCTGACTGCTTTGCCTGTTTCACTCTTAATAAAGTCTGAAGTCTTGGCTCATAGGTAAGCTCCTTAAGGAACCTTTCTGTGATTGCCACCTTCCCACCATCCCCACTCCGTCCTAGATCGGGTCTTAGCACCCGACCCATGATGGAGTGGATCCTTAACCATGCCATCATCACTACATTCCTCCCGGGCCTAGAAAGGGGCTGTCCCTTAAAAGGCACAATCTTGCTGCCTGCAAATTTTGATGGGCCTTCATTTAGATATGTTTTCTTTTTAACTTTTCATTTTGATATAACTTCAAACTTACAGAAAAGTTACAGGAATAGTATAGAGAATTCTCATATACCTCATCCATTCTCCTTTCCTTTCTCCCTCTCCTACCCTTCCCCTCTTTATCTGTAAGGCACACATATCTTTCTTCTGAGTCATTTCAGAGTAAGCCACGTGGATCATGCCCTTTGCTTCTTATGCTTAGTGTTTATTTCCAAAGAACTAGGATATTGTCTTCCATGGTACAGCTATAAATTCTGACAATTTAACATTGATTTAATTCCAACATTCCAGTTTTGCCAATTGACTAAAAAATGTCCTTTAGACCATGTTATTGCCCTGCACAGGATACAGTTCAGGATTATATAGTGCTTTTAGTTGTCACATCTCTTTAGTCTCCTTCATCCTGGAACAGTTTCTCAGCCTTTGTCTTCCACAGCATTCACATTTTTGAACAATATAACCCAGTTTCTTTTTTTTTTTTTAATAGAATGTTCCACAATTTGGGTTTGTCTGAGATTCCTCATGATTAGTTTCAGGTTTTCCATCCCTGACTGGAATACAGCGTGAGTGATGCTGTGTTCTTCTCAGGGTATAACCTCAGGAAGCACATGACGTCCATCTGTCCCTCACCAGTGATGTAATTTTCATCACCTAGTCATGATGTGACCTGGATACTCCAATTAGTACTTACTTTGTTTCCCCTTGCAGCTAATAAGCAATCAATAGAGAGATATTTTGAGACTATGCAAAAATCCTGCTCCTCCTCAAATTTTCCCTTCTAGATTTCAGCATCTGTTGATGATTCTTGCCTTAACTCCCATCTACCAGACGGTTGCAACTCCCTCTACCTTTATCAGTCAGCGTTCTCCTGTAGAGTCCAGCCCTCTCTTCTCCTCCATTGATAGATCTATTTTTAAATGTATCTATTTATTATTTTAGGCGTGTGGATTCCTATTTTATTTAGTGGCTATAATCCACTGTTGTCCTCAATTGATTTTGATGCTCACACTGTCCCCAGATTGGATTGTTCTTTGTAGCCCTACAGGGAAGAGACACTACCAAGGGGAGGACTTAATAAAAGTAGAGCTGCTCTGGTCTGAATGTTTGTGTCCTCCCAAAATTCATCTATTCAGGTTTAATCCCTAACATAATGGTGTTTGGAGATGGGGCCTTTGGGAGATAATTAGGTCATGAGGGTAAAGATCTCATGAACAGGATTAGTTCCCTTATAAAACAGGCCCAAGAGAGCTTGATCATGCCTTCCACCATGGAAGGACACAGTGAAAAGATGGCTGTCTGCGAATGAGGAAGTGGGCCCTCCCAAGACATAGAATCTGCCAGCACCTTGACCTTTGACTTCCAGCCTCCAGAATCATAAGAAATAAATGCCTTTTGTTTATATGCCACTCAGTCTAGTATTTTGTTACAGCAGCCTGAATCTAAGACAAGAGGTTTGGAAGGATTTCAACTCTCCACCACTAGAACTAGTGCCTGAAAAGGTAGTAAGCTGCCCATCACAGGAAGTAATTAATAGAGGTTGTTGACTAGTTTTTACAGAAGCAATTCATTAATCAGATTGGGGCTTTTAAAGGCCCCTTCCAAACCTGACAGTTGAGAGCTGTGGCAGATCCCTAGAAAGTAGAACGGTGTGATATAGAATTCAGAGGAATGTTTAGGGGAGTACTAAATGTTGAGAAGGGAAGGCCAGGCGTGGTGGCTCACGCCTGCAATCCCAGCACTCTGGGAGGCTGAGACGAGCAGATCACGATGTCAGGAGATCGAGACCATCCTGGTTAACATGGTGAAACCCCGTCTCTACTAAAAATACAAAAAAAATTAGCCGGGCATGGTGCCAGGCACCTATAGTCCCAGCTACTCGGGAGGCTGAGGCAAGAGAATGGCATGAACCCAGGAGGCAGAGCTTGCAGTGAGCCGAGATCACACCACTGCACTCCAGCCTGGGCGACTGAGCGAGACTCTGTCTCAAAAAAAAAAAAAAAAAGAATGAGTAGGAGCTTGCCAGTCAAAGAACAAGTGCAGCTACTAGAATTCTGTCCAGCATAAGATGAAGTCACCAAGATTCCAATTCTGGGAAAATTTTTTGTAGATACATAGATATGGATATCTCTCTCTACATATACATATATGTATATTAAATATGTGTACACATACAAATATATCTTTTTACATTTTCTTTTAATGGGTATGTATGGGGGAAAGCATGGACTTGAAAGGCAAAGTGTTCAAATGGCTAGTAGTCCAGCATCCGAGTTAGAAGATGCTTCTCCCCGTCTTTCACCAAGAGACCTGCGTTCATAAGACAATCTAAGAGTAAATGCTCTGAGCTGGCTGATAGACAACTGAGGAAAGAAGTCACACAGGAGATGCCTATGATTGCTGTCTTCTCAATCCTCCTTTTAGTCTGTTCTCTACATACAGAGCAGAGTTTCCAAGCCCCAGCACAACCAGTCTGGTGAGAGAGTCACATGCTGACATCCAGCCTTACTTGAGGAGTCTCTGGACAGAGCGATCCTGTGCTGGAGGGTTTAGGGAAGCAATTTAGTGGCCTCAGTTGTGGCCTGAACAACTGGTGCTAACTTGGGTCTCTGGAACTGCAAACCAGTACACTAGGCCTAAAGACGCCACTGTCTAGGGAAGTTCATCTCATCTGAATAGATTCAGGGAAGCATCCTCCTGAGCAATGATAAAACTGCTAACTTACATTTTCATAGCACTATGTTTAGAAAATGCACAACATACATACTCCCATTTGCCTCTTCTGAGCCCAAGGCAGACATGACTAATCTATCACAACATACTGACACAGATATTGAGACCTCATCATCCTTCCATACCTACCTTTCTAGGTAGCTGCTGCCAAGTGCTATTCAGAAACATGTCATAGATTTCAAATATATATCATATTTGATACCTAACTTGAATTTCATAAGATGGCTATAAGATCAGACAAAACAAGTATGGATATCCTCATTTTAAAGATGGTGAAACAGGCAGCAGAGCTGATCCCACAATCAGGAGGAATGGAGCTGGAATGAATGCAAGACCTCTCAGTATGATACTTTTTATACTCCCTCTCCTGCTGCCTGTGCCAAAACCTGGGAAGGTTTCAGGTAGAAAAACTCTGCATAGCTGCAAAACTCAGTCAAAGTAGGCCCACATGCATAATGTGATTCTGCTGATGTGGGCTTCAAAACCCAGTTCAGGTGCAAGTTGTATTTCCATGAAGACCCTACCAAAAAAAATGGCACCCCTTCCTCTGAGGTTCTCGGCCTTCCACACATTTGTTCTTTATTCTTAGCAAGGAGTACAGTGCTGGAACATGTTAGTGCTCAATAAGTGGTTACTAAAGTGAAGGAGGACAAAGCCCTGCACTAAGTTCAGCATCTCTGGAGTAAAAAGTGATATAATACAGTAGAGCAAAGAACAGAAGCTTTAGAAGAAGACTGGCTGGGTTAGAATTCCCAAGGAAACTAGTCAGGTGACTTTGGACTACTAAGCCTCACTGGGCCTCAATTTCTGCATCTGTAAAATGGAGAGAACACCACTTACTTCAAAAGGGTTTTGAGAAAATGAGAGAAATTTTTAAAGAGCTTTGGACAATAATGATGAAGAGTAGGAGGAAGAGGAAGAATTGGAAAAAGGAATGTGGCAGACAGACTTTACAGAGACCCCCCAATGATGCCTGCACTTTGGTATTCATGCCCTTGTATCATCCCATCCCCTTTGAGTGTAGGGACCTGTGACTTGCTTCTAACCAACAGACTATGGCAAAGCTGATAAGATGCCATTCCCACAATTAGGTTAGGTAAGATTCTACCTTGTTAGCAGACTTGTTCCAGAAGCTTTCTCCCATGCTGGCATTGAGGAAGCAAGCAGAAATTGGGAGGCCTATGTGGCAAGGAGCTGAGAGCAGCTTCTAGGAGGTGATGGTGGCCTCCAGCTGACAGCTACCAAGAAGCCAGGACCCACAGTCTTATAATTGCAAGAAAATTAGTTCTGCCAACAAACTGAGTGAACATAGAAGCAAACTCTTCCCCAGTCAAGCCTCCAGATGAGAATGCAACCCTGGGCAACAGCTTGACTGAAGCCTTGCAGAGGCACCCAGCTAAGTTATGCCCAGAGTTCTGATGGACAAAAGCTGTGAGACAATAAATATGTGTTGTTTTAAGTGGCTAAGTTTGCGATAATTTGTTATACAGCAACAGAAAACTAATACAGGGAGAGGAGGAAAAAGGAGAAGAGGAGAATCAATGGTGGGTAGTCTTAAGAAATAAATAATAAGACAGCAGGGAAAACAAACTCCTTTCTCTTTGAATGGCAGCAGTAGTCCAAACGTTTCAGTTAAGGCCAACCTTCTGTGTTTTCAGGTACATACTCCAAGGATTTGAGCAGAGCTCCAACTATGAAAGACTACTTCTCACACTTGAAGGGTAAGCAACTTTTCCACAACAACATGCCAGAGAGGCTGGGCCCTGTTCTCTCCTTGCACCTTCTCCCTTAGCCAAGGCTACCAGCGACAATAATCAGGCTAATGCTGTCCAATTGATCTCCAAGCCTCCTCAATCTGCTCTGGGCTCTTAGGCAGGCCCACGGGGTGGTTGCCTTAAGGCCCAAAACAGCATGGTACTGGTACCAAAACAGAGATATAGACCAATGGAACAGAACAGAGTCCTCAGAAATAATACCACACATCTACAGCCATCTGATCTTTGACAAACCTGAGAGAAACAAGAAATGGGGAAACGACTCCCTATTTAATAAATGGTGCTGGGAAAATTGGCTAGCCATAAGTACAAAGCTGAAACTGGATTCTTTCCTTACTCCTTATGCGAAAATTAATTCAAGATGGATTAGAGACTTAAATGTTAGACCTAATACCATAAAAACCCTAGAAGAAAACGTAGGTAGTACCATTCAGGACATAGGCATGGGCAAGGACTTCATGTCTAAAACACCAAAAGCAATGGCAGCAAAAGCCAAAATTGACAAATGGGATATGATTAAACTAAAGAGCTCCTGCACAGCAAAATAAACTACCATCAGAGTGAACAGGCAACCTACAGAATGGGAGAAAATTTTTGCAATCTACTCATCTGACAAAGGGCTAATATCCAGAATCTACAAAGAATCCAAACAAATTTACAAGAAAAAAACAAACAACCCCATCAAAAAGTGGGCAAAGGATATGAACAGACATTTCTCAAAAGAAGACATTCATACAGCCAACAGACACATGAAAAAATGCTCATCATCACTGGCCATCAGAGAAATTCAAATCAAAACCACAATGAGATACCATCTCACACCAGTTAGAATGGCAATCATTAAAAAGTCAGGAAACAACAGGTGTTGGAGAGGATGTGGAGAAATAGGAACACTTTTACACTGTTGGTGGGATTGTAAACTAGTTCAACCATTATGGAAAACAGTATGGCGATTCCTCAAGGATCTAGAACTAGATGTACCATATGACCCAGCCATCCCACTACTGGGTATATACCCAAAGGATTATAAATCATGCTGCTATAAAGACACATGTACACGTATGTTTATTGCGGCACTATTCACAATAGCAAAGACTTGGAATCAACCCAAATGTCCATCTGTGACAGACTGGATTCAGAAAATGTGGCACATATACACCATGGAATACTATGCAGCCATAAAAAAGGATGAGTTTGCATCCTTTGTAGGGACATGGATGCAGCTGGAAACCATCATTCTCAGCAAACTATCACAAGAAGAGAAAACCAAACACCGCATGTTCTCACTCATAGGTGGGAACTGAACAATGAGATCACTTGGACTCGGGAAGGGGAACATCACACAATGGGGCCTATCACGGGGAGGGGGGAGGGGGGAGGGATTGCATTGGGAGTTATACCTGATGTAAATGACGAGTTGATGGGTGCTGACGAGTTGATGGGTGCAGCACACCAACATGGCACAAGTATACATATGTAACAAACCTGCATGTTATGCACATGTACCCTAGAACTTAAAGTATAATTTAAAAAAAAAAAAAAAAGCCCAAGGCAGAGCTGTGGCCAGTATCCAACCACGTGCCTTCACTGGAGGAACTCTCTCCTCCCAGAACATGGCCAAGGCATGAAAAATTCCACTGCTCAAGTTCCCTTCCCCTAGTATTAACCAGGACCATCTAACCCTCTCTGGAGTCTTAGCCTTTGATTTGTCAGACCCAAGTAGAGTTGGCAGGATTAAACCAGTCCCATGTTACTTTTTGGGAAATATTTCCAGAGTAATCCACAAAAGTACCATACAAAGGGGGAAATGAGAGAACCAGAAAGATAATGGGAGGCAAGAAGTGGGGCAGAACACCTCTTCCCCAAACCACCAGCATTTCCCTCTGGCCTTGGCCAGCCTTTCTTCTAAGAGAATCAAGATGATATTTCTGTGTATGTGACCTTAACAGGAAAAGCATAAAATCAACGCTGGTACTCACACAACCTGAGTCAAAACACGAATCAAATAAATTGTCAAGATGTGAGACAGAAAGCTGCCTTCTGAGAGATTTCAGTGTTTTGTTCCCCTCACCCCAGCCTTTTGGGATGGCTCCACTGTAACTCATTACCCACAAGGTAAAATCTGCTCTTACCCACAACCTGGATAATCTGGGCCAGGAGGACGCCATCAGTCACATCTTGCTGGAGATCCTTGATGAGACGCTTGTGGCCAGATTTGGCTAGATAATGATTGGCCCAGTCTGTGTAGATCTGCAAGAAAAGCAAACAGGCAACTTTAGGAAGCCAGTCGGATCCCCTCTCAGAATCTGAGACAGCTGCTCGGGCCGGCACAGTGGCCACTGTCCCATTGGCGAGCTTTCAGGGCCAGCCAGCACCATTAAAATTCAGTGCATTGTGCTGATCACGCATTCAGCTAACCATAGCTGGGCCTTAGCCTATTGAGAGAACTGCCGTCAAGATTCAGGGAAAGACTAAAGAAAGCTTCAAAACATGCAGAGGCCTGAATGAGACAGGGGACACAGAACTAAACAGTCTGCTCCAGACGGCTTTGAGAGGCTGCAGCTTTGAGAGGCTGCGACTCTAGATGCAAGCAAAGTCTCCCCCACCCCTTCTCATCTTTTTCTCTTTATTGAGAAAACGTATGGGGAGGTTACCACCCAACAGGCATCTCTTAATGGGCCATTTCAGGGTAAGGAGGGCTATTGAGCTATTCTGAGTTCTCAGGAGCCTGGGTCCCTTGAAAAGAAGCCAAGTATGAAAACAGAGCCCCTTCAATTACTCTTGTGTGAGTGAAGTTATTTATGGCCTCACAATAATCTCAAATTTAATCGGTTTAATTTAAAAGCCAGGCATCATTTTCACTGTTGGGATTCTGTGAACAAAACCCAGCAAATTCCAACATATTTAAACACAACACTGTTGTGTGCAGCATTTTAGAAGGCAAAGACTGGCTGACCCATGGAATCGGGAGAGCAGACCCCCTTGGGGAACATATCTGACCTGCTCTTCCTGGTCACAGAATGGTCAGGACAGAAGAATATTTTCTTTCCAAACAGGCCAACAAGCACAAGAAAACTCTTGCCTGAAAATTTTCTCCCCAACAATCAAAGCCAAAAACAAACAAAACAAAAAACCTTCTCACTGATTTTGAGCGCCAAGTTCCATGCATGGATTTGTGAGTTTGCAGAAGAGTGTATATGTGAACATATAGGCCTTAGGGTATCAGCACCTCTTTTTTTTCAGAGGGATAGGAACAAATGACTGGTCAAAAAGAGAATGTCCTGCCTCAACTGGTTAGTAGCAACAGGCTCAAGTACTAATCCCATGATGTCTCCACCAAAATGAAGGTGATCATTCTACCTCAACCAGTAGGCCTGCTCCAAGGATCCATGTGACTCCCAGAGCAGCATATGGTCTTATCTTCACCCTCCATCCTGTTCTTCCAAATGCCTTTCCCAGTGTAATCTCCCACAATGCTCATGGCCCCCTCCCCCAACACTCCTAGAATGGGAACAGGAGCCGGGGTCAGGTTTGCCAAGCAGAGACCTTCTAAGGAGGCAGCATCTCTGGCTACTCCACCTGGGGACCATGAGGGCCTCATAACAGTAAGGGATGAGGTAGAGCTGCATCATCTGGTTCATGAAGAGATGAGAGCTGTAGCACCTGTCCACCACCCACCCACCTAGACGCTCTGTCTTCCACTGCAGAGGCACACCCACGGTGTGCTTCTATTTCACAACACAGTCCAAGGATCCAATTCTTAAATCCGTGCTAGTCTCCTTCCCTGTGACTCTCCAGTTGTCAGAGACCAACAATCCAGTAAAGCAAGAGTATTTTCAATTTTATAAGCACAAAGAAAGCTCAGGAAGTAGACCATCACCTTTGTAATGACAATGGCCAACTTGAAATTTGAAATTTAAAAGATCATTAAAGAAAATTATTAAGAGGGAGAGAGGAAGGAAAATAAACATTAAAAGGAAAAGAGGCAGACATGGGTTCAGGTACCGGTTCTGTAGGCTCCACAACAGTAGGGATTTGGGTCTGTTTTGTTTAATGACGTATGCCAAGTATCTACAAGAGCACATTTGAAAGAGTGCCTTATGTAGAGAAGGAGCTTAATAAATCCACCTAACATACAGTGCCTACTACATGCCAGGCACTGACATAAACATTTTATACACGTTAACTCATTCAATCCTCATTCTATGTGGCAGAGGTTATTATTGTGTCCACTTTTCAGAATAGAAAACTGAAGAGCAGAAAGGTAAATAACCTGTCCAAGGTCACAAGTGGCACAGCCAGAATTTGAGCCCAGGCTAACCTATTTTACAATCCTTTTGACATTCTACAATGCCTCCCTGAATACAAATATGAATGTTAATTGAGTTATTCATCCCTTCCATGGCATCCTCCTACTGACTCTAGGTTCATGCCTCTATTATGTTCTCAGTGAAAGAATTTATTTTATTTTATTTCTTCCCAAGACAGAGTCTCATTCTGTCGCCCAGGCTGGAGTGCAGTGGCGCGATCTCGGCTCACGGCAACCCCCGCCTCCCGGGTCCAAGCAATTTTCCTGCCTCAGCCTTCCAAGTAACTAGGATTACAGGTGCACGCCACCACGCCTGGCTAATTTTTGTATTTTTAGTAGAGATGGGGTTTCACCATGTTGGCCAGGCTGGTCTCTAACTCCTGGCCTCGTGATCTGCTCATCTCAGCCTCCCAAAGTGCTAGGATTACAGGCGTGAGCCACCATGCCCGGTCTCAGATTTTAAAAGCAATCAAAACCCAAACCTAGATATTTTCCTTGCTATCTGAATGCTTTTGGATAAGTGACTCTACTTTTCTGGGCTTCAGTTTACTCATCTGTAAAATGAGTACAATAAGGCCTGCTTCAGAAGGTTGACGTGAAGACTCAGAGTGGCACTGTATGGAAGTGCCTGGCCTGACCCACACGGGGGCTCAGGAAGTGAAGGCAATTGGGGAGAAGGGCAATAAAGAGGTGTGGTCTGGAACTGACAGAGTTGCTTTAATCTTAGTTTCTATGCTACCAATTCCCTCTGAGCCCTCTGGCCTAAGTGTTGTCATTTGCAAGATAATAATACCTACATCATTGGTATTATGAAGATGAAATGAGCTCATACATACAAAGGTCACAGAATCCGGCACATGCTAAGTGTTCAGTAAATAAAAGTTAATCATAAAAAATTTTATTAACAGCTTCATGAAATGGGCCATAACAAAATCAGTCACAGCCTCCACCCTGAATCTCCAGGATACAAATGACTCAAGGATTTCTTCCCCTTCTCACACCAAATTTCAAGAGCCTGGAACATCCCCTACCTGGAATCACAAAGTATGGCAGAGTGTAAAAGAAAAACAAGTCAGAAACTGGCCAGGCTGGTATACAAAACAAGGCTTCCTTCCCTAACTAGGGGATGCACCACACTGCTCTCTCAAACCCTGGAGGGATTTCCTCAGCCACGTGGGAGGCACCACGAAGTTTAAAGTTTAAAGCCACGTGCATCTAAAACATCAGCTGAGTGAGAAGTGAACATCAACAAGGGCACAGCTGAATGGGATGAGATGCCGGTGCCTCAGCTCATCCCTTCTTAGATGATTAAGGTTTTTTAAAGTAGATGTACTGTCTCTACAACTAGGCTTCTTTGTGAGTTTGCATAACCCAGCAAGAAGCCGAGGTTAAACTTATTTTAACAAGTACACCTACACACACACACTGCAATTGCAGAGCCATGGTGAGGCCACACAAGTATCAGGTATGCTCACAAGAACCTCTACAGGATAGAGTGGTTGGAAACAGCTCTGCCAAAGTACACTTCTCATTCTGAAACAAGAGCTCTTCTCTCAACTTTAATTTACCTACACACCAATGCCAAATGAACTTTCATAGGGCACAGCTCTAATCTAATTGTCTGTTCTCATCATCAATGGCTCCCCACTTCCCACTGAATTAAAGGGAAACTCTTCACTCTTGAGTCAAGGCAGACTTATCATCCGTCTGTTCTACCCCAGAATGTCCTCCAACCTTTGAAGGGGAGGCAGCGTGTGTGGAAGAATGGAGCCTTTGGTATCTGACCTAGTCAAGCGGGCCCTTGGCCCTGGGCAATGTTAGTTTCTACTAACCTTTCTGTTCTTCGGTTTTATCCTCCATAAAACAGGGATTACATCAAGCATATTAAAAGGCAGGGGCTGGCAAACTGCAACCCGGGCCAATTCTAGCTGACCACCTATGTATGCAAACAAATAGGTGGTCAACAATCTCGGGACAGGTATCAGGACACGGACTCATCCATTTGTGGTCTCTGGTTGCTTTCATGCTATAAAGTAAAGCCAAGCAGTTGTGACCGAGAGACCTGTGGCCCACAAAACCTCAACTACTGACTTCCAGCTCTTCACAGAAAGTCTGCCAGTCTACAAGGACCAAATGAGATGATACACCTACGCATACCACATGCTCAGCTGTAATAATACAATAGCCCTCAGGAAAACCAGACACACCCCACACTTCCCTCTCTCTGAACTCAGCCTATCCCCTCTGCCCAGGTATCTCTGCTGCTTGAGGCCATCTAGTCCAGCTCAATTCTAATGCCCATCCCCCATCAAGTCCCTCTTAATTGCCTCACCCAAACCTCAGCTGCCTGTGATATAGCAGATGTAGATAACGTGTATGCTGGCACCACCTTTCCACTCCCACTTGCCCATCTCTGCACTCCTGGTAGCGCCTCACAGGGGCTGGCCCACGGCAGGAGGCTAGTAAGTGGTTGCCAGGTAGAGCTGAACATGGAGAAAAAGGGCAAATCTTGGGAAACTGATTACACTTGAGACATACATAATGTGGGCTCTCAGCAAATCCTCCAACCAAAATCTCTTTATTGATTAAAAAGAGCAGGGAGCAGGGAAAATAAATCACTCCATAGCTCAGACTCATTAATCAGAAACCATTTTACAAGGATCATTAATTATCTGGAGTTTCCCCTCCCTTCCCTCCCTGTCCCAGCTCTCAACTTTTTCAAGTGAATCATAAGAAAATACCTAGATTTATTTTTTAAATCAGTGTTCATGGGCCATGCTAATCATGGACATAAATTCAACCCCATCTCCTCCACTTGCTGTTTCAGTAGCTCATGCAAGGAAAATCATTCTCCCAAGGGGTACCCTTGAAAAATAAACGTATAATTTCTTTAGTCATCAAAGATAGATTTCGTCAGGTCCAGCAATTCAGCAAAAATGGAGCAATGTGTTTTGAACAAGGGCTCAAGATTTTGAGTAAGGGCGTAAAGCATGCAGGCTTCCTGTCTAAGCCTCAGCTATCCAGAATTGTTTTCTCCAAAGCCTTCCATTCCCTAAAATGATGGAAAATTGAGGGCTGCTGCTGCTTTTTTCCCAGGAGCCCATTGATTCTTCACCTTGGTTTGCCCCCAGGTGGATAGCTGCGAAGTTTCAGCAGAAACTGGTAGGACAAAGAACCAGCAAAGAACAGCAGGAAATAACAAAACTACCATCCCCATCCCCAATTCCAATCCTAAATCATCAAGTCAATCCACGAGAAAGGCTCTAGGATCCTTTGACACCAGTACCCAAGAAGGAATCCAGCCATCCTCTTGCTCCAAGCACTCCATCTCGCAGAGGTACCCCTCTGCCCATCCCTTCTAACCAGAAACTCAGCGCTCCAGAACTGCTGTGTGAGGGAGAGAAGCTGCTGTCAAAGACTTGACAAGATAAAAGGGGAAGGAAAGCTAAGACAGCTAAACAGTGAATTCATTTTGATTCACTTTATTACCCCTGACAGAATTTCAAGGAGTGCGTCATTTGTTTGCTTATAACTCCACATCATTCCACATCAAACAGGCTGAAATGCAAAAGGGAACATTTTGACAGATCAATTCAAGTAAAGAACCCAGTCATTAGTTGTAATAACAAAAACTGATAATAATTGTACCATGTTAAACCAAAGGGGATAATAACACTGCTAAGTTTATACTGCAGTTAGCCCTCAAATGAAGCAGGATAGCACTAAAGAACCCAAGAAAAATTCTGCAAAACAACTGCACTGAAAGTGCTAGAATGGAGCCTTAGCAACCAAACTATAAATGCAGATGGATATGTCAGGCAGCCTGATGGATCCAGAGGCAGATAGCATCAGTTTAGCAGCTCCAGAAGAAACAGAGCAAACTGTATTTCTTAGAAGGAAATGCCAATGTGGAGACTAATGATTAAAGAAAATCGGTCGTTTAGCGTCTGAGGCATTTCCAGTGGATTAATTGTAAGGGAAATGCTACTGTTTAGCTCCAATTCAAGAAGCCTCACTCTAGACTTTGGTAATGTCATCAATATAATGCAATCTTTTTTACTTTTTATTTTTATTTTTATTTTTTGAGACAGAGTCTCACTCTGTCTCCCAGGCTGGAGTACAGGTGTGCAATCTTGGCTCACTGCAACCTCTATCTCCCGGGTTCAAGTGATTTTCCTGCCACAGCCTCCCAAGTAGCTGGGATTAAAGGCGTGCACCACCACGCCCAGCTAAATTTTGTATTTTTAATAGAGACGGGGTTTCACCATGTTGGCCTGTCTGGTCTCAAACTCCTAGTCTCAAACTCCTGGTCTCAAACGTGATCTGCCCACCTCGGCCTCCCAAAGTGCTGGGATTACAGGCATGAGCCAACACACCTAGCCAACACAATGTCATTTCTAAGACTGAGCAGTATGTGGTTAAATGGTGTAGTTGTGAATGCTCTGGAGTATAAAAATGATTTTGCAACAATAGTAGCATGTTCATCCTGTCCTTGAACACCACAAAGAATGTCACTGTTTATTTAATTGTTCACAATTTTAAGAAAATCGAAATGCACCACTTGTTATCAAGAGCAAAGCTGGTGACACATTCATTCTTGCATCTGCAGCATCTAGCAAGGATACCCACCCCACAGGTATCAGCCACACGTCCACATAACCTTTTAGCTGCATGGGGTGAGGAAACTGAAATTAGCTGGTGGCTTTTTCCCACTTCTGTCTCTCTATAACGGTTTAGTGTATCCTTTTAACGTAGTTCCCACCTTGGGATTAAAAAACACTGCCTTACAATACTCAAATAGGTGAAATGGTATCCCCAGCCCTACACACTGAAGAAACAGGTAGAGCACAGAGAAGCAAATCTTTTGCTCAAGGCTGCACAGCAAAACAGGGGTTTCTGCTCCCCGGTTTTTCAGAAAAGTCCGGTTCTGCCCAGTGTCCCCACAGTGTCCCACATGCCCAACCTCTAGGGCAGTGACCATCCTTCTAGCCCCATCCTTGCCATCTTCTGATGTATTATTTGGGACATTTGTGGGCTTTCCGCAACCACAAAATCATAAAGGCAAGTGTTTACAGTCTCAGATGTGGGTGTGGATCAGGGTTGAACTCTGGCTTTGCCTTACAAGCTAGATGACCCTTGGGGAGTTATGTCTCTTCTGAACGTCAGTGTCCTTCTGAACTGGTGCAGTGGTGATATTCAGTTGCTTTACAGATTAAATGAGATCATATAAGTGGTTAACTCAGTGTCTGGCACATAGTATGTAGCAAATAACGATTATTAATATTCAAATGAATAACACTAAGTTTTGGAGAAATAAGTCATTCTAGATTGCTGAAGATTCACACTTCTGAGAGCCACACATTTTAAACTATTCAGCTGGGATTTTTTTCCAAACAGATTATAATGATCCCTGATTTTTAATTAACACAATTGCACTTTTTCTTTCGCCTTTTTAAAAATACTTTTAAGTGCTGGGATACGTGTGCAGAACGTGCAGGTTTGTTACCTAGGTATACATGTGCCATGGTGGTTTGCTGCACCCATCATCCTGTCATCTACATTAAGTATTTCTAATGTTATCCTTCCCCTAGCCCCCCAGCCCCCAACAGGCCCCAGCCCCAGGGACATCACTATGAATGTTAGTGTTTTGATGTTTACATGGATATGTCCTTAGGACCTACTGAGTTGCTGGACCTTCCTTAAGAGACCCCAGAGTCTTTAGAAACTGTATAAGCTGCACACAGTGGCTCACACCTGTAATCCCAGCACTTTAGGAGGCTGAAGCAGTCAGACTGCTTGAGCCCAGGAGTTCAAGACCAACGTAGGCAACATGGTGAAACCCTGTCTCTACGTGGCTCACACCTGTAATTCCAACACTTTGGGAGGCCAAGGTGGGCAGATCACCTGAGGTCAGGAGGTTGAGACCAGCCCGGCCAACATGGTGAAACCCCTTCTCTACTAAAAATATAAAAATTAGCCAGGCATGGTGGTAGGCAGCTGTAGTCCCAGTTACTTGGGAGGCTGAGGCAAGAGAATCACTTGAACCTGGGAGGCAGTGTTTGCAGTGAGCCAAGATCACCCCACTGCACTCCAGCCTGGGTGACAAGAGTGAAACTCCATCTCAAAATAAAATAAATTAGCCAAGTGTGGCAGCATGTGCCTGTGGTTCCATCTACTCAGGAGGCTGAGGCAGGAGGATCACTTCAGCCCAGGAGGTTAAGACTACAGTGAGCCATGATCGCCGCTGCACTCAACTTGAGTAACAGAGTGAGACCCTGTCTCAAACAAAACTCTGTATAAAGTAAGAGCACATACTGTTTAAGCAAGAGCCACACTGGAACTTTTCCCTCAAGGAAAACACATAAGCAGAAGGATTTTGTGACACCCCTTTGAGCTGCTCCTAGGTAGAGCAGGGAAGGCTCTTTGGTTCTCAGCTGATCTTGAGCCAGGTAAGACTCCTAGAAAGCTGGGTTCCAGGAGCACTGAGATGTGAATGGGTTTTCTATTCCCCATCTGAGCATATGAGGAATTGTACCGCCAGCACTTGCTCTTGACATATGCTTTGTAATATGGTTAACATGAACATTTATACCAAGGGGTATAAATCCCTGTCTGGACCCAGAAGAAGGCAGCAGCAGGAGGGGAAGAGCCATCTGCCAGTTTCTTCACTTTTTATCTGCAGTAACCTACTTGTCTCCACAACCACCAAACAAACATAAACCTTAATACCTGCCCATGTGGAAGCCTTTGTTTCAAAGGGATAGTCACACAGAGCAAGTGACCAGCGAGAGTGGCACAGCTTCTCGTTAATTAGGATTTTCATCTTTTTCCACATCCCGGGACTATCCCGACTCCTAACTTTGCCTCTGAATATCAAGTTAAGTAGCTTAGAGCTGCATGTGTGCCTTGGTGCATGAAGTAAACATTGCCTGAGCATCTACCTGTGCAGGGGGCAATGCTTGCTCCAGTCTTATGTAGGATACTAACTACCATCTGCCAAATGTCTATGGTGAAACAATTAAGAGAACACTTCTTAGAGTCAGATAATTTAGTTCCAAACATGCTCCAACCATTTCCTGATAGAGTAATTCTGGGCAAGTTACTAAAACTATCTGAGACTCAGTTTTCTCATCTGTAAAATGGATCACCCATTCTAGTTACTGTGAGATTGAAATGAGATAATCTATCAATGCCTGGCACATGGCAAGGGCTCACCAGGTTAGCTGTGATTATAATTACCACGAAGATGATGCCATGCAATGTGAACACTTTACCAACAATGGATTCCTTCAGTTTCCAACCCACCTGTGAGGGAGATATTATTTTCCCCATCTTACAGATGAGGAAACTGAGGCTCAAAGAGGTAAAGTGACTTTCCCAATGTTACGTGACAAGTACTCAGGGTTTGAAAGCAATAACTGGCTCCTAATGATGCTACACTGTTACTGAGGGGCCCACACAGAAACCACTAGCCACAGAAGGTCAAGTGCTACAGCAGTGTGGAAAAAGCAGAGAGAGGGAAAGGCATATTGCATAATAACCATCACAGTGTTCCCCTTGTCCCTGGGAACAGGGCTGGCCACTTGTCACTCAGGACTAACAGACCCAAGAGGGGAGCTGACACTTTCCCAGGTCACCAAAGCACAAAGCAAACATAGTTTCACAACAATCTCACTGTAGCAAAAACAAAAATGCCAATATAACATGAGTTACCATTGCAGGACTGTATCCAAATAGGGAAACACTCAGGGGCAAAGTTCCCCAGTTCTTCCAGTCTGTGGTGTGCAAGGCTGGTCTGGGACCCTATGCAGCAGCAGACACTGGGTCATGCCTGGGAATGGCACCACAGCCACACAATGGTGGCATTGTCTGTTGGGAATATGAACAAGCCACAGGTGGGTGTGCACAGCACATCCAGAGGTTTTGAAACTATGCCTTAAAAGAAAAAATAAACCAGGCTGGTGAACGTGCTGGGAGGAACAGGTGATATTTTAAGGAAGAGGGTATAGGTGCCTGTTTCATCCACACCTCAGGATAACCCACATTCAGTACCCATGGTCTTCCTCTCTTGAACTGTTTCCTGGACAGGCAATGCCCCGTACCACACTTCACATGATAGAAAGTACTTTCCTATTCATTTCCTCATTTGATCACTACCCACTATGTACTAGGAAGTCTGTGCTTCTGTCTACTGTGTGCCAGGTGTTTTGTACCTGTAATCTTATCTGCATTCTTTCACTTACTGGAGTAACAGCTCCAATAGGCCAGGACGAAACATTCAGAGCAGTCCTTGTCACATAGTAGGTGTTCACTAAACAGCTGTTGAATGGATGATCAGCCCCATTTTACATACTGGAAAACAGGCTCTAGGAGGTTAAGGTGCACGGGATCACACAGCTAATAAAAGGTGAAGCTCCATCTGACTCAAGCTGACCAGCCTCACAGCTACCACCTCTCACCATGGCAAAATATGTCTCCAGGTCTCCCTAGAACTCCCTGGAAAATCAAATAAGTCCACGTGAGGCTGAAAACTGGAATTCTTACTGGTCACTTCAGAACAAGATTGAGTTCCTTTCTACAGCACTTCCCCCCACCCTCTCCAACCTTAGAACCTAGATCTGAACAACTTTTAACCACAATGTCTACTAGCTGCCAGAAAGCCAAATGTCAGAGCCCCACTAGGAATTTTTCAAGTGTTTTTTTTCATTCATTAGTTACTGACTAATTAGATGCATTCTCCTTCCAAGTGCTTCCTCTGGTATGATGGGAATCAGGCCCTTGCAGAAAGGCTTGGGAGCAGATGCAAGCACACTTATTGACAGCAGACATCAATCAGTGCCACTGCCTGGCAGGGCAGACACACCTAAGGGGGTAGCGAGAACCCGGGCAACTGTAAAACCTCTCTCTGGTCACAAACTGACCTTTTAAGTCTAGCCTCCATCTAGTTGTTCAAACCTCCACAGCTCCCCTCACCTGCAGACTGTAGATAAATGAACTGTCAGCTGCCCTCATCCAGCCAAACACCTCAGCGCCACCTTCTAGGCACAGGCTCCCTACCACTTCCGGCCTTACCATGCTCAGCCAAGACCTTGGAGTCCTGGGTGACGTCCGACAGGTTGCTTAACATCTCAGGATTGTTGAGGGGATAGAATGAGAGATTATATCTGCAGAACTCTGCACATGTTTGGACACAGACTATGCTGAGGCTTTGTGGCTTTGGGCAATCTACCACTCTCTGAGCCTCAGTTTTCACATTTGTAAAATGGGATAATACTCTATTGTTGTAAAGACGCTGTGTCTATTGTGAGGACCCAAGGTTTGTAAAGTGCTTAGCACATAGGTGGTGCCTTTACTGTTAGTTTCCTTCTGTTATTTCTGTCATCTCCATGTCCCTAAAAAATGCCTTCAAGTGCATCAGCTGGTGGCATCCCTCACACGACAGTTCCATGCTACTCTAATCCTCAGCCCCTGTGGGCAGGTTCTCAGGTCCCATGTGCCTCCTTTGTCCCCTCCACTTAGCAGAACGCTCCCTTCTCCTAGAAGCCAATCCTGCCTGCCAGGCTTCTGTGTGAACTGGGAGTTCAGAGAAGGCAATTAAAACAATCCTGTGGGACCAGCTCCGCCGCCTCTGTGCCTTTTCACACGCTGCCCTCTCTGCCTAGGGTGCCTTTCCCCCACCACCTAGGAAATGCCCACTTGAAACCTGAAAAGCAAAGTAAATGTCAGTCCCCCTAAAGCCATTCCCAACCTGCTTTCCTACTCCTAACAGAATTACTAATTTCTTCTTCTCACCTCCGAAAGCAGTTTGCATCAGCCTTTATCCTGGCTGTTTTAACTACTCACATCTCTCCCAATCAGGAGCTTCTATAGAGTAGAGAACAAGTTTTATATATATATATTTAAAACACAAGCACAACACCTGACTCACTACAGGAGCGTGATAAACAAGCACTCATGGATTTACTGGTGGGTTGGTAGATGGATGAATGGAAGAAAGGAAAAATGGATAGAGGAAGGGAGGGAGGAAGATCTGTGAATGTTCAGATGGATGGAAGTGTGGACGAGTGGGTGGAAAAAAAGAGATGACTGATTAAATGGTGGGGGATGCCTGCATAGACAAATGGACGAATGGGTGGGACAGACGAATATGTTCCCCTTCACTGCCTAGATTATAAAGTCCATGAAACCAACATATTTCATGTAGCTTTTAGGCCAGTCATAGCAAAAGGCCCACAGCAAGCGCTGGTAATGTTATGCCCAGACCGTTTATTCCCCCAAAGAAGACCACCAGAGTCCAGAGTCAAAGCCAAGCAGCAAGGATCTTTACTGCAAGTTCGAACTTGGTCCCTCCGTTCCACAACATACAAGAGGGCCCCGAACGATGCATGTGCCTGCTTTTTATAGCCCGATGTATACAGGATATGTAAGGTTACAGAGGAACAAAGGAATTCTTTTGGTCGCAGCATCACAATTGGTTAATATTTTAAGTTATACATTTAACAGTTTTTTATTTGTTCCCGCGCATTAGTAAAACTACAAACGGTTGTGACCTTATCGGGGGCTCTCTAGGTGGTGTTTCTGAGATATATGGGGGGATGTGTTTGTGTTGGGCCCAGGAAGTTGGGACAAATAGAGGAATGTGTTTGTACTGGGCCCAGGACTAAGATATATGGCAGACACCGGTAATTAGAACAGAACAGAGCAGGACAGGGACTTTCACAACGCTTGTCCTTACAACGTCTGGAATCTATAGATAACCTAATCGGTTAGGTCCGGGGTCGATCTTTAACTAGGCTCAGGGCGCCGCCCGGGCTGTTTGCCTGTGGACTTCATTTCTGCCTTTTAGTCTTTTCATTTGATCTCTTTCAGTAAGTAACACTGCCATGAGACAATTTCAGTAGCTTGGTAGTAGGACCCACCCGACTATGGATACTAAAGTGCTATTTTCAAAGGTATAAACACATATACAGTGGTATGCCAGGGCAGGCATGGACTGGTTCAAGAGAGTTGGTTGTAACATCTTCAGTAAATTTTGGAGCTGATTGTTAACTACAGCCATTATTTTAATAATTAAATTATATAAACTTAAAATTATATTTTTAAGGTGACAGTAAATATTTAAAACGTATCACTTTCTAATTATTTTACTGTGTTGTACTATTGTTTATGGTCATGGGATTATTTACACCTATTATATCTGTATGAGGGAAATACTATATAATAATGCACTACTGTACATCTCTTCCCGGCTCAGAGTTGGTAAATCAAAATCAGTCCTGGTAGAAAGATTTACACCATGGTAACTGGCAAGTACTACCTATCAGGCTTTTGTCCTTGGAGGGCCAACTGTTAAACATCACTGAGTATACACAGATGAGATGGAGAAAAAAAATCACTAAATATACACAGGCAGGACAGGGAAAAAACATACGAGTTATTATTTTCCCTCCTTACCCATCACCCTCCCCCAAACTGGAAATCTCTTTGTTTTGTAGAATGATGGGTACGAGTATGCAAATTTAGGGGACAGTAGACTGTGCTAAAATGCTTTGCATGAAAAAAAGGGAATTTAAGGAGAGAGGTAAGATCTGGAGCCGGGAAGCCTGTGGGGCGCAGAGAGGCTATCTGGGTGGGCAAGAAGGCTTGGAGATGAGATCCAGAGGCCTTTAGTGAGACTGAATACGATCTGAACTCTCCCCTTGGAGATCTCCAATGCGATCTGTGTTCTTACTGATGCTTTCTAGGGCAAGTGGAATCCTTCTCAGAAAGGACAAGAGGTGCCAAGTTCTGCTTCCTAGTAGGTGAAGGGACAGGAGCAAGTGAAGTGGAGCCAAGATTCAGTTACTCCCCATTAAGAGAGTGACCCGGGTTTATTTACAGGGCCAAGTGGGTAGAGCCTGAGCTCAAGGTTTCCCTTTGCAGCACCTCTCAGTGTGCTTGTTACAGAGCACCTGTTCAAGGACTGCTGACTCACAGGCCCTCTTGGCCACCCCATCCCTCCTTTCACATGAGTGTCTTTGGTTTTGGCACTGGTCTCCCCATCCTCAATTTGCCCAGTCCTTCCCTCCCCCAACTTGGACCTCGTCACCCGCTGAAGTGTCCCAAAAGCCCCACTCCAGGTGTTCCCCCATTTCCAGACACTGGACCTAACTAATTATCTCTGCTCAAAACTCACCTGACCCATATTCCATTCCATCAGGGCTTGCTAGGTCCCAGGTACACACCTCTGGCAGAGAAAGGTGAGTCACGGTTCCCAAAAAGCATTTACATTTCCAATGGGATCCTCAATGCTTTAACCCCAGGAGATTGATGTGAGTCTATGTAATCACTCTGGAAAGCCCGGGAGAGATTTTTTTTTTTAATGATAAAGGATTTTTGTTTGGTTGTTTTGTTTTTGTTTTCTTAGGGCCATTCAGACCACTGCAGGTGAGTGGCTATATAAGGGGTACATTGCTTATTAAAATTCCCAACACCCAAGGCAAACTGTGTGCACTCATGGTGATTATTTGAGAATGTTTCTTACCCAAGAAACCTGAGCAGTGGGGTGGTAGGGAGTTTAAGGATTTCCCCTAGGAGAAGAGGGGTCAGGTTTCCTGAAAGATTACACAGCAGACTGATTTATCTGGGAGAAGTAGATCCAGAGAGGGCCCAGGTGGAGTCCCTTTTACTGCATAAGGAGCTGTGACCGAAGGCACAGAGGGGAAAAAAAAAGGTGGTGGGAGCCTCCTCTGGTTTCACCTGGAGAAAGAGGGAGGTGGAAGGGCCTGAAAATGATATTTTGTGTATAAATATTATATGTATGTTTACATATTTTTACATAATGATGCCAACCATAAACAATGGACCATAAAGCACTGACCTTGGAATGATCAATTGTAAAATGTTTAAACCCTGGAAGCATTTGCTTAGGAGAGCAGATATTCTGTGCTGATGTTACTCTATAAACCATAAACTTCCCTGAATTTTCTGCTAATGTATCCAAGTCCAGGCAAGTCATTTAAACTCTTCAAACTCAGTTTCTTCATCTGTGAAGTGGAGGTTGTAATCGCATCTACTGCACCAAATTAGATGAAGAATTGAATGAGTAAAAAAATGTGAAGCACCTATGAGCACACCTGCAGAAGTACTCAGGGAGGGGTAAGGGACAGAGGGATGAAGGGGTGAAGGAAAGTACAGAGGGACTAGAGAAGATCTGACATTCTCATAAATGGCCACGGCCCTCCAGCCCTTTGGGCAGAGAGGCACAGAACCTAGCAAAGACTGTTGTGTCATTTGTGGGAAAGTTGTGTAGCAAAGGCTTTAAAAAACTCTGGAAGGCAGGCAATTCCCAGCAGTGGCTGGCGCTGCCTGGCCCCAGGAACGTGCTTGCCTGCTCCTTCCCCATTTAGGAGCCTCATTCCTTTCTCAGCAACTCCATGGCCAAGAGACTTGGCCACAGTGGAAATGACCGTTGTGCCCCGGGCCCTTCTCCAGCCCAGATGTCAGAGCTCTCAGACCTGGAGGCATCTCTGATTTTTTGTGTTTATTATTTTTATTATACTAGGTGTTTACTAGGAAGACTACCAAACACCAAGCTGGCACCTAGGAAAGAAGGGGTGTCTCCCCTGCCCAGGGGAAAACCTGGCCCAGAGCACAAAAGAACAATTTGCACAAAGATATTATTTATTCTCCAAAGTCCTGGAAGAAGGCCCCGATTGATTCATCTCAAGAAGAATAATAAAGTCCTAACAACAGTGCTGTCTCTGCCTCCCATCTGCAGTGCTTATAGTTTATAAAGCTCTTTCATAAACACAATCCAATCTGAGCCTCACCACAATCCTGGGAAACATGGGTGGCGGCAGCTTGCATTCTCCCCATAGAATGGATGAAGCCAGTGAGATACCAGCAGGACAAGGTTAGCATCCGTATGACAGACTAGGTATTCCAACTCAGTCCAGTCATCTTTATGCCACAAGGCAGTTACAAAAATCAGACCAGGTCATTCAGATGACCACGATGAAAAGGAAGTTCTAGGATGGAACTGGAAGGAGCCTTGTGTTCCTATGAAGATGGGAATTTGAATTCTGTGTCTATCCAGCCAGGTCCAGCAGCGGATAGAAATTCTCATGCAGGCATATAAGATGTGTTCATCCCACTTCAGAACCACATACCATAGCTGCCTCCTATTGAAATGTCTATTTTTAACATTCTACCTCAAAAGAAATCTCTTCCACAGGTCAGTGAGCCTAGACCCCAGGAGTTAAAAATAATAATGATAACCCAGGGACATCCCCATTAATTGTGCTTCGCCTGGGTAGTGTTAGACATCTAGAGCAAACGACACACATGTCCAATATCCCAGCAGCCTTCCACCTTTAATGAGCCACACACCCAGAGGATGAAGGAACAAGAGGATATCAAATGGAGGACTCAGTAAAGTGGCTCACATGGAAAATGACCTCAAAACTGTGTGAAAACATATCTTCATGCAGGGATTTTTTCCCTACACCTTTCACACCCACATCATTCATATCTTTGTACATAAAGGGCCACACAGAATATGTGCTCACCAAAGCAAATGCTTTGGGGGTTTAAACGTTTTTATAACAGATCACTCCAGGGTCAGCTGTATACAGTAATCATTAAGCAGATAAGCACACTCTTTCCTAGCAAATAAGCCCCTGCCAAACCACCTAATAATGCTAATGTTGCCTAGGAAGTTGGGTTAGATATGTGGGGGAGAAGGATAAGTTTTAGGAGGGGAGGGTAAACTACAGCATTTTTGCAAGAAGAACAGGCTAAGAAGGTTCTCTCTCTGTCATAAAGCCATGGCCTCTGACCACATCAAAGTGACCATTCTGCCTGGGCACGGTGGCTCAAGTCTGGAGTCCCAGCTGCTCCAGAAGGCTGAGGCAGGAGGATTGCTTAAGCTCAGGAGTTCAAGACCAGCCTGGGCAACATAGTGAGATCTGCTCTCTAAAAACAAACAAAAAAGTGACCATTCTGATTGTAAAACCAGAGCACCACACAGCTGCAGGCACCAGGACTGCCATTAGCCCCTGAGTTACAGTAACCGTCTGAAGGTTAAGGAGGCATAAAGGAATAAAAGTGCATCTTGCCTTTTTGCTCTGTGAATGCATGCTCCCAGATGGATTCTCGGCAGCAAGTGGAAAGCCATGGGTGCAGACGCCTTCCAGCTTGAAAGATCCCATTCAGGTCGCCCTGGCCAGGGGAGGGAGAGGGTAGTGGGCCCTTCCTAGGACATCCCTGGGTCTCACTGAACAGGAAATTGTTTCCAGTTTCCCCCAAGTAAGTCCCTCCTTCAATGAAGCCCTCTGGAATACTCCCTGACATCTCCTCCAACTCTTTTGCACCTGCTGAGGCCCACAATTAAGAAAACAACCGCAACCTGCCACACCTGTTGACATCCAGGACCTTCCCAATTTCAGCTTCCTCAGCCTGGCCTTTGGTTTATGCAGTTGTATTTTCTCAGGCCACCAACAATGTCCAGACAGATCTTTCTCTACCTGCTCTAAAAATACACCAACCAGCCCTCACCCTGGGCGGACGTATGAAACAAAAAAGCAGCACAAAGGTGGCAGCTAGCTCCTCTAGCTTTCCACAGATGAAAGTTCTGCTTGGAGGGCTCGTGGTCTCTGCTCTGCATAGAAAATAAATTGAAACCATCTCTAAACACAAGCCCAATTCAAATAAACTTCATCGTCTCTCCCCAGAGACTCTGCCAACATCCCTGGAGGTTGCTTACCACTTTATAATGGTCACAGGAATCCCGACTTTGACCCCGAGTGGGAACCCATAAGTTGATGCTTATAGGCATGGCTCAACCCACAGCAGCAGCACGGTCCTCAGCAGTCAACGTCCCGTGCCCTCTCTGGGGGTGTCTAGTTCAAAGCACTGTGGAAGCGTATGAAGCCTCCAAGGTTAATTTTAGCTGAAGTCACGCACCCGCTGTGGTCAGATTTTCTTACACAGGCCACCTCCTGAATAGCGGCAGCTTATGTTACCCCAACCCACTGGGCGGCCCTCTGGCCCCCAGCCCTGACTCCAAACTGCTGCAATTCTTCCATCTCCATCTCCCCCATCAAATTCTCACCCTCCAAAATAATCCAACTCTTGGTGCTTACATTTTCATGACACACTCAGGGGAAATAAATCACCATTTCTTTGGCTGCTCCAGGCAAACAAACCTGGGGAATCGTTCCCCTCCTCGGCCCATGCTTGGCAAAAGCTGGGCATGAAGCTCCAGGCCAAGGGACTGTGCAAACTTCACTTGAACCAGGCAGTGGCTGCTGAGGCCACACAAGAGCAAAACCTTACATGCTCTCCAACTCCTCCAGTGGGGTTTTGACAATCATTCTCAGAGCTTTTAGTCGCATGGTGCCTCCACGTGCCTCATCTTTTGCTTGACTCTGTTGAAAAGAAAACACAGTGCCTGCCCTTACATTTCTCTAAAAGGCCAGTGCAGAAGAGGAATCTGCGTGTTTCACTGGAAGGTCTCACTCCTGCAAAGAAGAGTTTGAGCCTTCATTCAACTTCGTAGAGGTTATGAAAAGGCTACCGAGACATTGGCATGGGTGCTGGATTCCAGATTCCAACAGGGGAATGAGTATAGGCTTCAGGAGGAAGGTTATTAGAAGAAGTACATTTCAGGCCTCGCCTCCTGCCAAGCTCAGAGATAGGGGCCTGGCAACTTCATGATGCAATTTGTGCAAGAGTTGCTTGCTGGACTGAATTCTGATCTGCTCTTAAGATTGACTTTTTTCATTGTGGACAGGACTATGGAAAGGCGATGGAAAAACTAAACAAATCCAGAGTGGCCTGCTATGATCGCAAACAAATCCCACAGCCTGTAACCTTGAAGACAAAACTCTGGTATGCAGTGTTTAAATTAGGCATTAAGGCCACATCTAGAAACTGCTCCAAGTAGGATGAAATGCAATGTCTTTGCTCCACCTTAGATCTACCTGTTATACTGCCAAGGCATCCTAGGTCTTTCCTTCATGTGACTCATTATACTTGCAATTATTTCATTCATATAGGTATTTATTGATCATATACTCTGGTACTCTGATAATCTCAGAGGATTCAACAGTGTCTAAGGAAGTGCTCTCATGAGGTTTTATTCTACTGAGGATGATGGGTAGGAGAGAGAGACAAAATGGCAATAAAAAATAAGCAAACTAATATTAGAGAATAATAAGTGCTATGAAGATGCATTAGAGAGTGAATGAACAGGAGTAGAAGGATAGTGTGGTAGGGAAATCAAGAATGACCTCTCTAAGGAGGTAATATTTGATTAGAGACCCAACTGATAAGAAGAGAACAACCATGCAAAGGCTCAGGGAGTGGTTCTCCCAGACCAGCAGCATTAGCATGGCCTGGGAACTCATCATAAAAGCAGATTATCAGGCCCACTCCAGGCCTACTGAATCAGAAATTGCGGGGGTGGCAGCTTAGCAGTGCAATCTGTGCAAAAGTTGCTTGCTGGACTGAATTCTGGTCTGCTCTTGAGATCGCCTTTTTTCAATGTGGACAGGACCATGGAAAGGCGATGGAAAAACTAATCAGCAGACTGGGTTTGAACAAGCATTCTGGTGGTCCTCATGCACACCACAGTCTTGGAACCACTAAACCATAGGAAGACCATTCCAGGCGAAGGATTCTAAAGACAACGTGAATCTGTTTTGCTCACCACTGCAGTTCTCAGCCACTAGACCAGGGCATAGCGCATAGTAGGAATTGAATAGATATTTTTTTGACCGCTCACCAAGCTTAAGTCCCATCCCCCTAGAATCCAGATAAAAATCACAAAAGGCTATATGCATAAAACTTTAGCAAAAGCAGGCAAAAAGGAAGAGGAGGCAGTCATTTACAATTCCAGGTGGCCAGTGGAAAGCTTTCTGTCATGCCAGAAACTGCCAGCCGCTAAGAGCAACTCTTCCCAATCTAATAAACCTTGGCACCACAAGGTTGGCAATTAGATTTCCTGTAAAAGGCTAAATGTGGTAACCTTCTGCTTCCTGATTCTGAAACTCAGTAAGAAAGGCATTAGTGTGTGGCAGCTGGGATAATCATTTAATTGATCTTTTCCACCCATAGAAGCCTCCCTTCCCTGCTCCAACCAACTGACTTGTAAATCAATGTCACCTTCATTGTGAGCATGAAAAGGCAGGAAAAAACAACCCCCTTCCCAAACCAAATTGGAGTCAATTTCCTAATGGGGCCTGGGTGACACTCTAAATGGGTGCTGCCATTTCTCCCCCTCTGACCTCCTCCTGGGCCACCCACACAGCTCCATCCAGGCCAGTAGGAGAGCCCACGACATACAAAGCAGAAGACAAGAGCTTTCCTACCAGCAGGAACTCCACAACAGAAAGGGTGTGGATTCTGATGTCAGCCAGACCTGATTCAAGTCCCTGAACTGGACAATATTTAGAAAGCAACTAGACAGCCGTTTAGCATGTAGGAAGAGTTCGATAAATCATACACATTTTTCTCTTCCTCCTCAGTGTTGCTGTGTGTCATTCCACCCATTCATTCAACAAATATTTAATAAATACTTACAATGCACCCTTTCTGAGGACAGAATGATGAGCAAAACTGACACATAGTCTATTGTCTTGAGGGAGCTGACAGATATTAATCAAATAAGGATGCCAAATAAAGATATAAAAAGACGCCAAAGGGCAACTGTGACAAATGGAACAAAGGAGAAATACATGGCATCATGAGAGCCTATATTGGGAGAGTTCGATCTGTGTAAAGCTTATTAAAATACAGATGCCAAAACCCCAGGTGGGCATCTACCTCAACCTCAGGCCATAAGGCCCAGGCCAAGGTGTGTTTATTAACAAGCTTCACAGGATGTTCTCACTGTTGGAGTGAAAGCTTACAGATGAACAAAGATGGAAGGCTAGGATGAGCCACGTGGTAATGGATTAGAGTTGAAGACTCTATAGAAACTAAAAACCACTCTCAGTTTATAAACTAAACTATAGTATAGTTTATCAGTATAAATTACATACTGATCCATATAGTATGTCAGTGTAAAGGAATCTAGATAGGATATTTGTAAATATGTGTACATATCCTTGTTCTTTCAGCTGAAAAGTTCTAAAAATAACAACAGCCCAGTAGCAGCAAGCAGATCTAGCCCCTGATCTTGGTTTCTAATAGCATTCTGCAATCAAAAGAACCAGAGATCCTTGTAGAAGTGATTCCTGGACTGGGGCAGGAAGTATTTAAAATAAGCCTGGAGCATAGCATAGTGCCAAAATGTAGGCATGTATCCCCACTCCAAAACACAATGATGGAGTATGTCAAAGTGACACAGGAGCCAACTGAAAGAGCTCCCAGTGAACAGCCAAAGCTGACCAAGCTCAAAATAATGTGAGCAACAAAATCAAGTAGTACTGGATTATAACTCAAAGTGTGAAAGAAATATCCATGGGTTGATACTGCTATAAAGAAATGACTGACTAAATAAATAGAATAGAAAAATCTTCCATGTAAATAGAATTTCAAATAAAGTATGTAGATGTTCTGCTCTCAAGGTTAAGTGTGGGCTGCACAAAGAGTAAAACATGGAAAAGAGGGAAAGAGTAACTTCACAGTGAAGATACCAGACAAACACTATCTCAGCCAGGTGATTGAGGTTAACATAAACATTAGCAAGTCATGTTGATAGCATGACCCTGATAGGATGGGATGAAAAATGTCACTTTACCTCTGTGGTCTTCCTCTCCAAAACCTACAACTTCAGTCTAATTAGGGGAAATGCATCAGACAAATCCCAATTGGGGGGCAATAGTGAGGAGGTCCATTCTACAAAAATACCTAACTATAACTTCTCAAAACCATTAGGAGCATCAAAAACAAGGCAAATCTGAGAAGCTGTCAAGCCCAGAGAAGCCTAAGGACGCATGTCAGCTAAATCAAATGTAGTGTCCTGGATGGGATCCTGAAACAGATAAAGGTCATTAGGTAAAAACTAAGGAAATCAGAATAGAGTATGGACTTTAGTTGATAATATTTCAATGTGGGTTCACGGGTTCACTAACTGTGGCAAATGTGTTATGTGAATATTAGTTGTTAATAATGGGTAGGGTATATGGCAACTTTCTGTACTATCAACTTTTCTGTAAAATTAAATCTAGTCTTAAAGTTTATTTTTTAAAAAAGAACAATTACAAAGCTCCATAGTTGACTACGGTGTGAAACCAGGTTTGAAAACCCAATGCTTAATCCTCCATGGATAACATGTGGATTTAGCCATTTCAAGAGCAGAATGCTAGCCTGATGTTTGATTTGAGATCAGAAAATCTCAGAAACTCTCATGTGTGTGTAAACACACAAACAACATACATGGGTATGTGAATATAAAGTTTATGCCCTAGTTATTATATACAAGAAATTCTTCCTGCATGCATGAATTTCCTAGAATACTCATTAGTAACTGTTCAGGATAAAAGGACTTAACAAAAAAGAAGCCATTCAAAACTCCAGGTTTTGCTTTGATCCATTCAAAAGGGCCATGAAAGAACTATTTGTGCCCAAACAATAAGTATTGGGAATCTCCAGTTAACAACCCTGAGCTCTAACTCAAAAGCTCCCATTTGTTCTTAGATAAAGATTTTGCATTTGGTTCTTCCTCACCATTAAAAGAAGGACTCAAAAATGCTGGAGGTTCCCTCAAGTTTACTTGATGTGAGACACTGTAATTAATAATCAATAAATTAGAAAAAATCGGATCCTAAGAACACCAGCAGCATAAAAATGTCTCCAAAATGAACTAAATATTCAATAACCCATGATGTGAAGATTTATTTCTAAGGGTAAAAAAAATCCCCCATATGATTGGTAACATAAGCCAGGTTTTACCAGCAATAGGTGGCAGCATTTCTATTCTCTGGGCCACATTCTACATAATTGTACTGACTATTAATAGACAATAAAAAGACAATTGTTTTTTAAGGTCCTAGTGTAACTCTCGTTTTCCACTAGCGGATAAACTTGCTACAAATCTCTTTTGCCAGAGATAACAAACTCACATCTCTTCTTTTTTTAATAAATAAAAGAAAAAATAATAAAGTGACAAATTAATTTCTCCAAACTTAATAAAACTAATTTAATCATTTTGTGCAGGCCATCTGCTTCATGGATGCAAATCTAACTGCATTTTCTACTGCCTGATAACTTGCTTAATTCAGTTAGCTCTTGTGACCCCACTTTTGTGCTCAGTTCTCAAGGGGACCTTTCCTTGGCGGCTTCTGACAGCTCCTAGTCAGGAGCTGACTGAGCCAGAGGAGTGTCCCCCATGGAGTGGTGATGCAACCCCTCTCCAGCTGGTGCCCCTCAGTGAATGAAGTTTTAAGGAGGGCAGCTAAGATGGCTGGAGTTTTAGTGGAACTGAGGCTGGACAATGGGTACCACTTAGCACGTCCTATGTGCCACACGCTAAGCCCTTTATATGTGTTTGCCACATTTAATCCTCACAATCTTAGAGTTAGTTTCTGTGACTAGTCCCATTTTTCAGAGAGGTTAAAACACTTGCTTAAGGACTCATAGCCAGGTCACAATACCAAGCTGATCTCACCCGACAGCCACCTGCCACTAGGCAGGTAATTCAGCATGACAGAGTGGCCACTCCTAAGTTGGCTTAAGCTGAGACACCAATACCACAGTTAGTGGTTACCAAAGTAAGCAAGCACAGGACAAATATGCAAAATGCAGGATTTCAAGGAATATCAAAGAGCCAGTTTCACAACTTTTCCTGCTGTATCAGATGGAGGATAGAAAAACAGATGAACGTGTAGAGAGATAATTTTTTGAGAGGAGGTTATCATTGGAGAACACTGCTATGAGCACATCCTTTGCTCACCCACTCAAACCTAGTGGGTGGGTGAGAACTTCAGTGGGGTCACTGGGGAGCCTGCGGTGGATGTCCCTGCAGTTAGGGATGCTGTGGCCTGAGGCCTGACTCCTGCCCTGAGAATCTAGAGGGAGAGAGAAGAGCATGGCTGATGGTTCAGTGGTAGCACCAGGGGATGGTTCCAGGCTGGGATTGGCCTGCAGCCCCCACCACTGGGGCAAGGAATTAAAAAGTCTCATTGGAGAGAGTGTGCACAGAGGTGCATTTTGGGTTATAAGAAGGAACCCTAAATGTGCCCCAAAAAAGAAAGGCCCAGCTTTTAGCAGAGCAGGAAACCAGCTCAAGAAGGCAGCATCTAAATAAGCATCTTTGTCTTCTGTGTAGCTCCCTGGGGGTGGAGCAGAAAGGTGAGGGTGGAGGAGGCCAGCTGCTTTCACTCTCCTTCTTCAGGGTCCTGACCAGAATTCCAGTTTGGAGCTTTGGTTTGTATTGTGGAAGGGATATTCTAATTTGTCATATGAAACTATCTTTGCAAATTATCGTGACCATGGGACTTTCCATGAATGAACAGAAAGCCCATGGGTTGCTGACGCATTTACCCCCATGGCAGGGAAACTCCATGGGCTTTGTCCACAATCCATACATCACATTTGCCCCATATGCTGGTAACATGAGTAGTCTCAATTCTAGCTGTGCATCAGAGTCCATGGGGAGCTTTTAAGAAACATAGATGCCTGGGTCCCATATTCGAAGAGTGTGAGTCAGTAGGTTTGGATGACCGTTTTTCTTTTCCCTTCAAGGATCTCAAGAGGATTCTGATGCCCAGGCACGGTTAGCTATCATACCACACTCTACATAGAGATATGTAGATAATTATCTCTGAAAGAGGAAAGAGGGGCATTTCATTGACACCCAAGTTACTTCTTAACATTTAGAAAATCTGTATTATATGGTGAGTGGGACAGCGAGGCTTAAGTATTCCCCCAAAAGGAGGGTCTCTAGCATTGCTTTTTCTAATTCATCAAAGCATCAGCATACAAAGCCTCTGTGAGATTACCAAAAGAAATTCCCCATCCCCTCTTTAGAAACGAATCTCCACTTTAAAAATAAAACAACTGAGATTCAGAGACACGATCTGCCCAAGGTCTAGTAGTTAACAAGAAGCAAAGCTGACATTCGACCAAGGTTTTCTGCTTTCAAAGACCAGGTTATCAATCATAATACCTTCTTCTTTCTAAGAATCCACACTGATATGAGAGATCAAGAGGTTCTCTCCCTGGCCCCAGGCCTGATCATGTTCCAAATTTTAAGTTGAAGAAATGCAGGTACTTGAGATGAAAGGGATCTGATGACAACAGAAGTGACTGATACAGGATAATTTCCTACACAGAACTGCAATGTCAAGGCCACTAAGAAATAGTTATCACTTACAATGTAATATCCCTTTGATGGAGAAACAGAAGTCAGGAAAAGAATATTTTCCAATGAAACATTCACTGGAGAATTCAGCCATCTATAAAATACATTAGGTTATAAAGCCAGAAGGAATCTTGCCTGACATTTTAGGGCCTTGTTTATTTTCATATAAGAATGTGGGAAAGAAACTCTATAAAGATGGAACACTGGTTACTACACTAAAGCAGATTCAGCATGAACGAGCTTTAAAAATTGCATGTTCAATCAACTACTTAACTCCAAGTGACTGAGCTATCAGGGGACAAAATAAATAAATAAAAACCTCTGTAGTGAAATTCCAGGTTCAGAAATCAGACACGCATGGTTTCATGGAAATTATCCAGGCTTTGATTCTAAGCAGAAGTCGGTTTGAATTCTGGCTCTGTCACTTATGAACTGACCTGGTGACTCTGGGATAGCAGTTTAACCTTTTGACCCTCAGTGTTCTCTTCTGTGAAATGGAGATGTGAATGCTCTGGTTTAGAAGGACATTGCGGGGATGAGAAGTACATTTGGTAAAGTCCCAGCAGCCACAACACAAGCGTTCCTCAAGATTATCTTTTGAAGAACCTAGATAAACATGGTTAGATATTTCAAATAAATGGAAAGAGACAGCCTGATAAGGAAAGGCAGCTCACAGCTCATGAAATTTTAATGTCAGTGACAGTTCAGGTTTGGCCCTAGTCAATAGGAACCATAAATAGCTGTCACCTAATGGCCATGTCCTCTTGAAAATAGGTTATTCGTCTGAGTCCATCTCCCAGAGGACAGCTGCAAATACCATCAATACTGGCACTAAGCAACAGCCTTATTTATAGCCAAGGGACAGATTCCAAAGATAGAAGAAGCCATGGACACTGAACCCCCATCTCCAAATTCTCATTCCTAGAGGACTGAGAGGTGAGGCTGGAGAGTAGGTCTTAGAGGAATGCCTGTGACAATGGAGAAACTGTTAATAAAAGTGACAAAAACTAAAATTAAGAAGAGGTCTGAAAAAATAAGCCATGAGAGAAGAAAATGTAAGTGGTGCTACATATGCCTGGCTTTGCTGAATCAGCCATCACTCATCATTGAGACTGCCTCATCTCTCAGCTCACACTTAATCTTTAAAAATTGCAAGACCTGTCAGAATCTGTCAGTATGCATCCAGATTCAAATGAGGGCCAGAAAGTCTTCCCTTGGCCACTCCTGCCATGAAACCATTCCCAAGCACCTACAGAACCAAGTCCTACTTCCTTAACTTGACTTTCAAGAAGTGCCACTTAAGCAGGTGCCCTGATTTCCCACTCCTCCCTTTCACTTCAGCCCAATTCAACTACTGGTGATTCCTCATAAAGAACCAACTCTTTCCAGCCTTTGGGCCTTTACTCCTGCAGTGGGAATGCACAGTCTTCATAAACTGGGATCCTACAGGTTTCTCAAAAAGCACTGGGTTAGAATGCCGCTCTTTACCCCAAACTTTTCCTTGGCCTCTTCATCCAGTTCCTTACATGTCTTATCCCCTATTTCACACGTTAAAGTCTCTAACAGCAGGATCTATGATCATTATCTCCAAATCCCCTTGTAAGTTTCATGTCAACTCGTGCCAATAAATGTTTATCAGATGGATGGATGGATAAATAGATGGATGGAAGGACAGATAGAAGAATGAACAGATTTGATGGATTACAAAGAAACCACCAAAGGAACACATTATCCACTATGTCATTGTCATTGAACACAGCCAGGAGATGGAATGTCCTGGTTATCACAATACGCTGATTAACAGAATGCTCCTCCCACAAGACCATCCACAGATTCAACCACTGATAACTGACCTTCTCAAGATTAAAATAAGATCCGCCCTGAATTTCAAATGGACTAAAAAAGACTGTCTCTTGTTGATGATTCATTCAGCACTTAGATATCTTGCAAGACTTGGGGCTGGGAATTGCAATTGCCACTGCACTAACGTATGTGAGAGAGATGGCTTAGAAAGAGTACTGATTAAAATAATCCTAGATAACTAGACAAACACTTGGTGAGATTGTAACTGAAAACGAATAATTTTTTCCATATTCCCTTCTTCAATGGAGACTTATAAAATGAGTATGAACATTACCTATTTTCAACCAGATGACCCTAACAAATCTGCAGATACATGAAGGACACACACACACACCCGCTCTCTTAAGTGCATGAGGTCTGGCTCTTCTCACTGACCTAATGAGCAGACCTGGATTCAGAAAGTCAGTAGTAAAAGTCATTAAGCAAACTGGCCACAGATCACCTTATACCATATCACCTTTGTCTCACCTTTCATCCTAGCCACACCCCTTTCAAGCTCTGTTCTACCCTTGTCAATTGTCCCTAGACAAGGGCCATGTTTGTTTGACCACTTTCCAATTTGATAAGCCACAGATGGGGCGAGGCAGAGGAAACACACGTCAAACAAGTCAGATTGCTATTACTTTTAACTTGCCTTTTTCAAGCTCTCAGGTAGAAGAACTGGTTCTGCTGCATACAGAATTTTTCCATTGCAAAAGCAGGGAGAAGAATGAGGGGCTTTCCTGGACTATACATTATCCTCTACCATTGGGGGAATCCCCAAGGGCTCATTTAACAGTTTCCTCTCACAAGCACCTTCCCTGCTCCAGGGCATTCTGCTCTATCTCAATTAATTATATGCAGCATCTCAACGAAGCCTCACAATATCCTATGAGGCAGGGATGACTAATTCCATTTTGCAGATGAGGACACTGACACTCTGTAGAGGTAAGTAACTTGCCTAAGCCACGGACAGGATTTGGACACGTATCTGAAGCTCTGCTCCCACCATTTCAGTGGAAAAAGTGGAAAGATGTAGCATTTCAAGCTGCCAAATGTTTTCTTGGCCCCAAGGCACCCTCTGCAGTGTGAGGCATTCTCTGCTAAAGGGCATTAAAGGGTGAGCAGATACTCACCAGAGGGAGCATCTCCCTGCCTGCATTTTCAAGACAAAGCTGATGCGCTCTGCGTGATCAGAGACTCCATCTGAGTTCAACAGATGCACTGGCAATTCTGTTGTGTAGTTTTGATATCCAGCACCAGCACAACATGCCCACCTGGGAATATTTTGGTGCCAAGAATGAACAGAAGGGAATGCACTGCAGAAATATTAACCTTGGCAGCCTCCTGCCACAGTAAACCACTGGTTGAACTTTAATGAAATTTTGCACAAGAGCAGAAACATCTGTATTGCCGGTAAAAATAAACCCCAGCCTGGAACACACAACTGTCTCTGCGCAAGAACATGACAAACCTGGAAACGAATGGAAAGGAGGCCATTCTCTGTGATCAAAATGGCTGTTTCTAACAGAGAGGAAGCAGCTGCTCCCCTCTGTCTGTCTTCCTAGTTAGGGTTAATGGCTTCTTGGGAAAGAAAATATATTCTAAATTTGTGCATCTGAGGTTTTCCTAGAACGCTGATTTGCGTGGGAGAGCAGAGGTCCTGCAAATTGCCTGTCCCCATTGACTCTCTCATCCCCACAAAACCATTCTCCAGGATGAAAAAACATTTCTGTAATTTTTTTTTTTTTTTTTTTTTTTTTTTTGAGAGACAGGGTCTCACTCTGTCACCCAGGCTGGAGTGCAGTGTCATGAGCATAGCTCACTGCAGCCTCGAACTCCTGGCCTTAAGTGATTCTCCTGCCTTGGTGATGTACTATTCTTAACCAATACTGGCACTATATGGCCTAATTGCTTTAAGTATCTAAATAACTCATCCAAAACCAACATTAAGAGCATGGACATTAACTTATTTAAAAGATGCAAGAATAAGAGGCCAGTTCACAGATCACAGGTGGCTGGGGGAGGCCTCAGCAATCACATGAAGTGACTATACAGTGTGGCATGTTCCTCTAGGTAGTCTTTCTTTAGGAAAAAGAGCACAGGCCCTCCTGGAACCCAAAATCAGAGAATTCTGTGAATGGAAGAGGCCAGCAAAGCCCTCTGGCCCAATCCCACTCCTCCCTGATGCATGAATCCCTTGTACAAGCTCCATGCCAAGTTTCCCTAAACTGCCAGGGGTAAAAACCTTCTGACCTCCTGTGAGAGCCATTTGGCATTAATCTCAGAAAACTCTACCTCTAACTGAATTGAATTTTGGTCCCAGTTTGGTGAAGAACCCCAGTGATTAATCCTTCTAGCCCTTTGGAGATAAAAGGTGGCACAGTGTCTCTTGCATGAGTCATAATATCATAAAAGAGTTTCAAATAAATATTCTTCATAGAACAAAGCTTTGGTTCTCTCACCACACTGGCTATTCTCCTCTGGACAAAGGTGATGATGGATAAGGTCAGCAAAGATAATTATTAAAATAAAAGCAATGATTTTAGCTCTTCTTAAGCACATACTGTGTGGCATACACCATACTACATGCTTTATATGCAGTTATCATTGAATCCTCACAACAACGCTAGGAGTTCAGGACTATTATCCTTTTAATTTCACGTTTTGAAGAAATAGGAGCTCATAGGTGATGTAACTTGCCCAAGGTTACAGAGCTAGTAAGTGATGGTACATGGATTTGAACTCAGACTCAGCCAGAGGCTGCCCTTCTTTGTCACCATGCCTCCAGAAGATGGGGGCATATTCCAGCTCAGCCACATCCTCCGAAAGTAGTCCCCAGTGGTGTTAGCCTGGCTCATGGTCCTCAGGGCTAGGAGGTCCATGTGCCTGACCCTATACTTCCACTTTCAGGTGGAGGCCAAAACTGCCTTGCTCTACTGAAAAGAAAAAGATCCAGGGAGACGTAAGCCTCAAAGAGGGAAGAGGAAAAGGAAAGTGGGAGGCAGTGAGGACACACTTTGTATCATTTAGCAATCTGAAGCAATGCTGGGCTTGGAGAGGACACAGCAAAGGCAGAGGTGGCTGAGGAGGACAGCAGAGGGCTGGCAAAGGACTCTGCCTTTTGGGAGACCCAGTTAGTCAGTTCAAAGAGGAGAGGGGCAATCTGCTGCCCACAGGCAGGGGGCAGGCCGCACCACCACAGACTGACTTTGTGTCTACCATTTTCCATTCCCTAAACTGGGATGGGGTCCTGCTGTTGCCAAACTGGTTGGACTAAGTCACAGACAGTAAAAATGACCTGTCTGGCTGCCACATCCATGATCAAAGCTGACTCATTTCAAAGGCGAACTGTCAGCAAGTTGGGAGATTGTAATCAGACAACGAAAAATAAACTATACGGTTACTTCAGGGGTTAAAATACAAAACCTCCCTAAAAAAATAAAGTTATCTTTTGTGCTTTTGAAACGTTCAGTCCTAACAACCCCATGAGGAAACTTATCAGGAACTAATTAAAGAATACATCTGGGTCCTGAGGTAAGACCTACTGTTCATTTGGCCTCACGCCTTGTCTAGGATGGGGAAATTTTCTGAAGCTTAAATAAATGACCCAAGGCTAAAGACCAGACTGGGATCCCAGGTGTTTGGAGATCCCAATGTTGCTTCCACACACCTTCACATTTTAATCATGGTGCAATGAAAACACAAAAGTTCCCAAAAGATACACACATATACACATATGCATCTATACACACATGCATACAAACATACACACACACACACACACACTCTCCTTTTTTTCTCTCTTTTCAGAAAAACAAATAATCATCAAGCTATCAAGTTGGAGCACACTAAGCTTGCATTTCAAGATAATTTGGTTTAAGATTCATTCAGAAGCTGGATTTTCAGAGTAACATGATTTGGTCAAGAGAGGGATTTTTTTGAGCAGGTCCTAAGGTGTCTACTTAGAAATGGGAAGAAGAATTATTTTACATTTGATATGTTGAAGAGAATGGAAGTTTTTCTTGCTTCTCAAACCATGAGAGACTTGAAAACTTCTATGAAGCCCATGCATGTTCCCAGGAGGGGACAGCCTTGCCTGGCCTCCTGGAAGTCAACTGGAATCCTCTCTCTGTGTGAGACTGTGGGCTGCTCCCCAAGTGCTAGAATATCCAGAGAACCCCACAAAGTCCAGACTTGTCAGAAGTGGGCCCAGCCCCACTATCCCCATACAGAACTGCCAGCAAGGACAGCAAACTCCAGTGTGCAGGGAGGAACGTCAGTCTAGCTAGTGGGGAGGACAGATGTGCAGTGGGGGGCGATGAATAGGAGAGGTTGGGAGAAGCACTGTGAAACCATCACTAATGTCATACCTGCATTAATCAAACAAAGTGTGTCAATTTAATAGAAGATGAGAGGCTCCCTTGAGCTCCAGGAAACTGCCAAGATGCATTTTCCTATTCAAGTTTGCAGCCCTGGGCTCAAACCCAGGGACAGTTAAAATAATTTCTCCATCAAATTACTCTTGTGAAAAGGAGCATGTTCTAGCCTCCTAACTGAAGAAAGTCACTTAAGTCCATATAAAGTAGAGTCTCTCAGGGCTCTGCTCTCCCCATCAATATATGTGGAATATAGCAAGTGGGAGGCAAAGACAGGAAAGAACAGAGTGGGTGTCGGGGGGGTGGGTTCCAAAAAGCACCCGCACACCTGACCTCACTATCGCTATTGCACTTGGGACTCTATTCCCTTAACGGTTTGCACATGCTCTGCAGGAAAAACAAGTAAATGCTGTGCTGTCCTGGCAGAGGCAGGTGACAGACTTCCTGAAGCTCAAGGGTTGCCCAGGAGCTTCTGAAGTAGCAGTTCTTCATCCCACACACACCCCCACCCCCATCCCACACCACTATAACAGGTGTCCTGGCCAGTTGCAGCCCAGCACCTAATTTGGGAGATACCGGGTTCATTGTACAGGGCAACTGATTCCAAATCTCACGCTATCTGCCCACACTAAGATCCACTGGATAGTTCTATCTACTCACCTAGGATTGTTGCTTGTTAGTAGGGTTTTGGTGACAGGGACACAACACTGAGCATTTGTAGAACTAACTAAGTGGAGGTCTGTAATCTGGAATGCCCCTCACTCTTCCTTACCTTTCTAAGTCCTATGAAAATGTTCTATGCTGGTAGTTCCCCACCTGTGGGCCCAGAATCCCCGGAGTTCTTGCAGGTGAAGCAGTAGGGTCTCTTGGAATTCATGTGGGCATAAGAATGCTTTCAATCAATCAGCAGGAAAAGGCACATCTGCTAGTGTCGGCCCTCAATGGTTGCTGAAATTGCTTCATGCCACTCTTCTGTTAGGACTTTCAATATCATCCTACTAACCTCAAGATTAAGTCCCAGCTCCTGACACCTTGGCATGGTCTTGCAGGACCCAGCCTCTGCTCACCTCTCCTCCTTAACCACCTCGTGCACTTCCTCTGAGCGGAGTGGAGGGGATGTGTGCTAAAGGGGTTACAAGAATACTGACTGGAGTAGTCCTGTTATTTCAGTTCTGTAAATTTAGGGATTTTGTTTCCAGGAGTCCATAGATTCATAGGTCGAAGTCAGGCATTGCCAGGAAAACTATAGGCTTTGAAGTCAGTTAAACCTAGATTTTAAAATCTCCACCATCCACTTGGTAATGCCAGGCAAGTTACTTAATACATCAGAACCTTGGTTTTTCTCTATCTGTAAAATGGGTACATGTGAAGGCATCTATGAGATAACCCATGTAAAGCATCTGACATGGTATTTGACACAGTATCAGTTGTAGATTCCCAAAACGCCAACTCAGGCTTCCAAAGTCGAGTTAAACTAAAACAGTACTTTATCCACAGTCAGAAACAAGCATGAGGGCTCCCCGTGGCCAGCCTCCCTTCCAACAACAAGTGTCATTTCTAGCCATCTTCATGCACAAACCATCCCCTCCCCACATCTTTTTAAAGCCATTTTCCCACAGCAGAGGAGATTGGCAGTGATGATTTCAAACTAGATTTATGAAAACCCATAACTAGAAGATTAAAATTCCAAATGTCATCTAGATAAGATGGGCCAGATGCTTAGAGAACTGCAAAAGCTTCAAGCTCTCTGCACTGGCAGAGAAGTTGGAGCGGTCAAGCAGTCATGTCTGAGCACTTCTCTTGGTGAGAAGGGAGTGCACTTCTGTCTATTACTGGAAGGAAGAGCCACATTTTAACTGGACTGAGTAGGTACACTGCATCTGCTAGATGAACCATCAGCTGGTGTTTGGTGTGGACTTCAACTCACTGGGAGACAACTGTGATCTGGGTTGGCTCACTGGCCTTCTCCTGGGTGGGTCTGGAATGTGTGTCTATCTATGCTGAGGCCTTTACTAGAGACTTTTACTAGGCCTTTACTGAGGCTTTTACTAGAGACCAGAGGGAGGGGATCACTCCATGGCCACTAGGAAAGAAAAGCCCTAGAGGTTACATCATCAGACAAACATCAACTGACTTAAGCTGGTCAGAACCATCTCCCACAGATCCCAACAAGCTGAAAAGGAAAGGTGAAAAGTATTTCCAGAACTCATACCATATGCATGCCCACCAGGGTGGAAGCTTTATACCGGTGACTTCACTGAGTCCTCAGGACCACCTGAGGAGGGCCACTGTTATCCCTCCTGTACAGAAAGGAAAACTGGTGCCCAGGGAAGCTAAGAAAGATGCCCATGTTCTATAAGCTCCCCACACAAAGTGGATTCAAAGCAGGTATTTCTGAATTCAAAAATCCATCCATTGTCCAAGAACTGGCTCCTTCCAACCAGAGCTGCCACATCTCATTGTCTGTGTCCACAGAAGCTGGCTCGCTCCCGCTCACTGTCATGACCAGAGTGTCTCAGGTCAGAAGGCCAATCAAATCTTCCACATCATGGTCAAGGCATTAAAAAATAGCACAGAAAAGAAAAAGAATGAGTGGCATTTACAAGTTGAGTCTTGGAAATAGTCTAAGATCAAAACTCTCCATGAGTGAAAGAAAAATGCTTTTCAGAAAGAACCTACTCTTAGCCTTCTGAACTGTGCAATATGGGGATGGGAGGAGGTGGAGAACATAATTGCAGCTGAAATGGATGGCAAATGCCAATAGACAATAAAACCGCTGGTGGCCAAACCAAGAGCCTAAAACCACCTGAGATTCAGGAATTGCTAGGGAAACAGTTCATGCTCTTTGAAAAGCCAATAAAGACCAGGAGGGTTGGAGGGGAAGTGGGGGCACTCATCTACTGCTCTTGTCTCCTAGCTGCTCTCTGATTCTGGCCTTTTCTCATGCCAGCCAGGCCCACATTCTCCTGCTCGATCCTCTACATGCCTCCATCACATCACTCTCTGGCTCTCAAACCGCCAGTGACCCCTCATACCATTTGAGATAAAGTTCAGCATCCTTAGCCTGGCACTCAGGACTCATCATATACCTGCCTCAGCCTCACCTGGGTTCTGCAATATGGAGATGGCAGGGGATGGAGGAGAAGAAAAGTGGGGGCCAAAATGGATGCCGAGTGCCAAGAGACAACAGAGCCATGGGGAGACTACCTAGTCAGGGAAAGTGTGCAAATCTCAGCTACATGGTAACAAGTAGCAAGTATCAGCAAGGCCACAGGAAGAAGAGAACAGAATTGGCTTAATCTAGATCTTGCAGAATTCTGCTCAGGGTGTGTAGGGGCATGTGGTAGTAAGGTTTGGATGAGAAACAGTCAGAGATGGAGTAGTGCAATGCTACCAACCTATCTCCACCAGCCTTCCCTCCACAGAGAGGTGGTGTGGCTTAGCAACTGGGCACACCGGTTTCAGGACCAGCCTGACCTTTGTTTAGCATCATGGCTAAGCTGCCTAATAGCTGTGTGACTTTGTCAGGGAGGAAGATTACTTAGGTTCTCTGAGGTTAAAATGGGAAGAAATAACATCCAGATGAAGAACTAAATTACTGCATGTAAAACATTTTCAGTACAATGTATGGCACCAAGAAAGGGTTCACAATAAAGAAGGTTGAGGATTTTCAAGTCCTCATGCCAGCAAACAGGTTTGTTTAATTTGGGTTCTGTCAATGAGGTGCACCTGCATGAGGAGTGAGGCGGAGGCCCTCTTTCTTGTTGTAATACATATTAGGAGGGTCTGGTTGAACGCTTGGTTTCAAGGTCAAACTACTATAGCTGAGCACCCCTAGATCTAACTTCTGTTCTTCGTAACTTCTCATTTCTTTTCTTCTAGAAATTCTATAAGTATCCAACTCCCTGTATGAAATCTCTTCTTGTTTGAGGTATGAAGAGTGGTTCCTAGTTCCCAGACTATCCCCCCATTGATGAATTCCCTAAATTGCCATTTAGCTCCTTAAGCTCAGTAACTACATACTATATATATGCAGTTTAGTGCTTGGCCCTACTCTTAGCAGCTGCTCACTACATAAGTCCATAAGGAATCCAGATTCATTTTCATTCAGGAGCCAGTTAAACCAAAATGGGTTTCTCAAAGCCACTAGAGTCTGTGGAACTAATAAATGAAAGTATATATTGCCTAACCATGCCTATGGCCAAGCAGGGCTCAAAGTATCTACAAAACCTTTTGCTGGGCAAAGAAATAACCACAATTTGTCCCATGGCAAACTGGAAGGACAAAAGCAGATCTGTCACTGAGACCAATCTTCATCACACTTTCCAATCAACATGAGGAGGCAAATTTAGCACAAAGTGTTAGACTAAAACTTTCTGACCATTCTGTGAGCTTTAGTAGTTCCTTCACTTTCCCATTCCCCTGTCTTCCTTTCTCTCAATAAGAGTTAGACTTACTTTATAAATCTCTATTTCACAAACTGCAGTAGATGAACCACTCATGGTATAATCTGTAAGATTTCAGACTGTACACTGGTGAACCTCTTAATAGCTATATATTTTTATGATTACCTTCTATTTTGCCCAATACTGCTTTCGCATTTACCATTAGAATATTGTTTCCTCTTTATTTAAATTTATACAGATCAGGTAGTCAATTTGAAGGAAACAAGTAAATAAGGGGCATAAGTGATAGACAAATAAGGCAAAAATTCTAAATATGCCATAAGAATGATAAGCTTGGGTGACACTGACTTAAATCAAATCTTACAAATAAATGTTCTGGGGAATTCCAAATATCTAATCTATTTGGCTTATCAGGACAGCAGTATAAGATGGCTCTGAGAATGTTCACAATTCATTTTAAGTAACTTCTGTCCCATTTCTCTTCTCAGGCCCTTGGGAATAGTTTGGTCTTACAGGAAACTGTTAGGAAGAGTCAGGAATTTCAATAGCCTTGCACAGACTGTGGCACTGGACAGGTTATTCAACCTTGTTTGCCTGTACTCCTGTACCTGGGAAAGGAAGCTACTGAGTATGCCTACTCCACAGGGTACTGAGTAGGGCAGAAAGACACCACTAGGCCTTTTAAATTAAATCATTAATTTCAATGGTTGTCTTTATTGCAATTGTTTTCTTTCAATTCAGTTTTCAAGATACATACATTCCTAGAGTTGAGGGAGAGTAAAGATTTGCAATAAATTATTCAAATAAATGAATATTAACTGGGAAAAGCCACAGAGCCATGGCTGCAGAGGTAAGTTTACCTCAGGAATACAAATTCACAATTACGTGAGGGAAAGGAGGTTGGTATTTTCTCTCTAGTCATCCTATAAAAATGCTACTAGTACTTAGGTCTCTCCGCCCAAATCCATTACAAGGGGCATAACAGGAAAGATTAGGAACAAAGCCAAGGAAGTAACTCACTGCTAACAGGACAGAATGAAGCCACATTCTCTGTGGACCGACCATGGTCATTTTTAGCTCAGATGTCACAAAATATATCCTAGAATGTTTGAGAAGGGAAAAGGTCTTCTAGGGAAAATAGTTGTTATATTCACTGTAAATACCATATTGACTCAAAGCAGTTTTTGAAAGGTGGGATCACACCTGTTTTGTAAGATCTGAGTTGGGTTCTTCAGCAGCTATAAAGATGTAAGAGACTGGAAATCTATCCATAAGAGTGGGATCTCAGAGAGGATGTGAGAAAGATGATGCATTATAACCAATGTGACAACGATATATGGACTGTGGGACCCTAACAACAGTTCAGGGAGAGGAGGAACCATCGCTGGCTTAGGTGGAGTGAGAAGGAAGACTCCTTACAACGCTGAGCACAGGCGTTCCTTTTCAAAGGACCCTGCTCAAGTCATTTGTCATTCATTCATTTGATGAATATTTATTAGGCCCTACCTTTGAACCAGATATTCTGTGAGGTACCAGGAATTCAGTAGAAAATAATGCAGACATGTCCCTATGTCATGGGGCTTATCTACAAGCTGAGTGAGGCAGATGATAAACAAGTACACATACACCTAAACGAGGCGATTTTGATGTGTGATGCACCCTGAAGGAAGTGTGTGGTAGACATGAGGTAGAGACCGAAGCGGGCACTGTGGCTGGGGGTCCCGGTGGCCTCTCTGAGGATAAAATGAGAAGGAAGCATCATGTGAAGAGCCAGGTAAGAATATTCTGGAAAAGGAGAACAGCCAAGACAAAGGCCCTGAGGTGGGCGCCTTTGGCTGAGGAAACGAGAAACTTGGGATGATGTCAGGAGGAAGGCAGGGGCCAGATGATACGGGGCACTCCAGGCCAGGACAGGGGGATCAGATTTTATTCTATGTTTCCTTGGGTAGCCAGGGAAAGGTTAAAACAGGGCACAACACAATCCAATTTAAGTTGTCTATAGGTTACTCTGGCCACCTATAGGGAGAACAAACAGAGAAGCAGGGTTGGGAGCAGAAGCAGGAAGCCCAGGCTACTAGAACAGTCCAGGTGCAAGAGGCCCGGGTCAGGTGACAGCAGCACAGACGGAAGGAAGTGAAGAAAACCAGTTCACAGAGTGCTAGTGCTGGGCATGCTTTGGCACTGAATCAATGCTTCCCCAGTGAATACATTATCACTTGGCTGGAATTTTAGCTGATTTGATTGGCTTTTCTAAATTCAATCATCATAAAAGTTAAGACGATTATATACATATCCAATAACTCTAAATCAAAGGTGGAAAACAAAAGATATCTTCAAACGACAATAATCAGCTGTTGTGATACATGCATTGAGACAAATCCAGGGAAGCACCTCCATCCATCCAAACTTTCTTTCTTTTTCTTTTGAGACAGAGTGTCACTTATTGCCAGGCTGGAGTGCAATGAAGTGATCTCGGCTCACTGCAACTTCTGCCTCCTGGTTTCAAGCAATTCTCCTGCCTCAGCCTCCTGAGTAGCTGGGATTACAGGCTCCCGCCACCACGCCCAGCTAATTTTTGTATTTTTAGTAGAGATAGGGTTTCGCCATGTTGGCCAGGCTGGTCTCGAACTCCTGACCTCAGGTGATCCACCCACCTCGGCCTCCCAAAGTGCTGGGATTACAGGCATGAGCCACTGCACCAAGCCTCTTTCTTTCTTCTTCTTTTTTAATGGTTCACTCAAAACTGAGCTGTCAGGCGCTCCCTGTCTTCCACTGCCTTCCCTCCATCCCTCATCCCTCACAACCCAAGTCTCAAAGTTAAGCACCTAAAACCTCCCCCAGAACAAACTGTAACTTCCAAGGAAGAATGTGCTCTGGCATGATGCTTCAGTAAACCCAGAAGGCATGCTGAGATAAGAGTATTAAGGGTACCTATTAATGAAGCCGGAAGTTTCAAATAAAGCAGAAGAGAAGTCCCAAAGGGAGACATAAACCAGAGCCTGTATCCAGGCAGAGGCTGAGTGAGTTCCGTAATTGCTGGCAGGTTTGCAGAGAAGGCCTTTGCCTCCCAGCTTCCTCAAAGAGCAGCAGAGTCACAGCAGCAGGGAGGAGTAGAGGTTTTCTCTTTCCCTCTGGAAGCCTGAGGTGCATACATTTAGGACACGGATCTTCAGTGGGCTCAGGAAAACCATTCTTATTTACACAGCGTGCTCTTCCCTGCAGCAGACCAGGGTGTCAGGCTTGGCATGAGGAGCCAATGGGCTGGCCAAACCCTTCGGAGGGCAGGAGGAGGGGGCAATGCCCCACTACTTAGAACAAAATCTCCCTGGCAGTGAGAGCTTTGACTTCCAGAAGAAATTATGGGAGAAGGGAGAAGCAAAGGGACCCATGACAGGGAGGAATGTCACTGGCACAGAGCTCCTAAAGCCTGGGACCTGGACCCAAGTATATGTGTGTTGGAGAGACATGCAGAAAGGAGGGTCTCCTGTCAGTCTCTACATTTAATCACCTTCCACCACCACTTTGGTATATAAATTGCCATGCATGCATATAAAGGTATATAAATTTCACACATGTGCATAACAATCACCCTCCTCTCCCCCACCATGCTAGGACAGTCCACTCATGGGGGCCCAGTACTGGTGCTGCACAGAGATGGTGAAAGAAACCGAACACTTGCAAAGCATCTCCTGTGGCCACGCACTCTGTTAGCACCTATGCTCACACATGTCTACCATATAGCCCCTCTAAAAATCATCTTAGGTGGAGAGGAATGACCATCTCCATACTAGAGGGGAGCAAATGAAGGCTGAGAGTCATGTAAGCAGTGCTTGGCAAAGCTGAAATTTGAATGAGTCCTGTGCTTTCCCCACACCTAGCTGCCTTCCTCTCCTGCCAGGCTTTCTTCTGGGAAGACTGAGTGCCTGCTCTCTGGATGGTCATGGCCTGAGATTCCAACCCAAAGCCCGCTCTCTGGATGGTTATGGCCTGAGATTCCAACCCAAACACTCAGCTTGCCCCAAGTGCTTACCAAGCTTGAGAAAGGCAACCAGTCACAGATGTTCTCACATGGAAGTAACTCTTTTAGGGAGGAAAGAACTCTGCAGCACCCCAACTCTGCTACCAAGTGTATTTACCAACAGCAATGGGATGAGGTCTCTCTCATGTGCAGATTAAGATGCTCCTTTGAACAGCTCTCAGGCACAGCTTCTTCCTGTCCTGCCAGCATGTGCTCCCCAGGGACTCCACACCTGGGACAGGAAAGGAAAGGAACTTGGCGGGCTTGACCTGTTCAGAGGCCCCAGCAGATTGGTGGCTGCAGCACAAGGGGCGGGCTGGATAGGGAAGGGGAGGAGCTCAAAGATGAGGTTCCAAAGCCGTGCCCTCTTGCCATTTGGCAGCTGGTGAGGTAGTAATGGTTAACCTGGGAAGGTGCTTCATCCTCCTCTGCTGTTCTTGATGTGAGTGATGTCCACTTGGGCAGGACTTGTCTGCAACCGGGGCCTGGCACAGTTCCTGGCCGAGAATGGTTAAGGGTATAGTTTTCAAGCCAGATTTTTCTGAGTTTGAAATTGTGGCTCTCCCTCTTACTAATGAACTCTGGGTAAATTATCATCTTCTGAGACTTAGTTTCCTCATCTATCATATTAGGCTAATAATAGTACTTACATCATAGACTGTTGTGCAGATAAATTATATAATGTGTGTAAAGCACAGAACAGTGATTGCCACCTAGCAAGTGCCCAATAAATGCTAACAAATAAAAAAAAAATGCAATATTCTTTTTAAGTGAAAAGTAATTAAAGCTGTAGGTCTTCCCTGGAAGTGGCAGCAGATCCAGCCCTAATATTCCTCCTTTTTGCAAACAGAAAGGAACAACTGTTAGCATTGACTTGGTGTTGCGTGATGTGCTGGTTGCCTCACACCTTGGGGGGCAGTAAAGGATGTAACCATTTACTCAGAGCCTACTATACAAACAGGTAGGTGCCTCATACACATAATCTCTAATCTGTTAACAATTCTGGTGAACCAGAGTTACTCCTACAGAGGAGGAGTCATAGGCTCAGAGATATCAAATAACTTGTCCTGGGTCACACAGCAAACAAGCAGCAGCTTCACAATGAAAGCAACATTTACACAGCCCTTATGCTGTGTAAGGAATGGCTGAGCCCTGTCTGTGCTTACTGTACTACCCTGTCTCTAAAAACAAACACTCTTCTAATAAGAGACAACTGTGTTGGAATAAAAAACGCCCTGGGCTGGAAGTCAGAGATTTTGGGCTGTGACATTAAGCAAATCACTTTCCCTCTCTGGATGTCAGTTGGCCCAAGTATAAAAGGATTGGTTTGGACTACAACTCTGTCCTGAAAACTTTCAGTTCTAACAGTATATGGTTCTCTGAATTGGGCTTTCCTCCTTCCAGAGGAAGATCAGGAAATCCATGAAAATGTGGGCTGAGGTTACTGACAAGGCCCTTCCTCAAACGGCCAAAGCACGTTTAATGGAAGAGAGAGCATGCAACCGGTTGCATGAGAGCCGCCCATAAGTGAGCATCTGAGGCTGGGAAATCCTGGGCAATTTACCAGGCCCTTGTTTTTCCCCCTTGGCAAAGAGAGGGAAATAACTTGCCTTAGCGGGTTGCTTTGAGGTCATAAAAATGGTCATAAAGCATTTTCCCAGATTCAAAGTCCGGGTTTCAAAATGCTCTTGAACTCAGCCATGAGAAGGGTAATCAGAGAAGAAGTCAGGACCTTGCAGGATTCCCAGAAAGCAGTCTGAGAATGTTAAAAATCTTCATTACTTCTCCATGCTTCTTATAGCTGAGTCTGGTCCAGAAAGGGGGAGGAAGCCCCAGCACTAATTCAAAACAACTACAAAGATACTCAAAACAGTGCCATGCTATTTAGCACAATTATATGCTATCCTGTTCTCCAAAGTCACCTCTTCCACTGGACAATAAATTCTCACAGGATATGAAATTTGTCTGTCTCTAATTAAGACCTGCTGACTGATTTCATTTTCACGATAAGACCTGAATATACCTTCTCTGTACACCAACCAGTCTAATTCTCTTCTCTTTTTCCTAAGTGCTTTGATTCAAGTCAACAAATGTTTACTGAGTATGTACTATGGGCCATGCGGTATGCCATGTATGCATTCCAGTTACTTCTATAAGCTACAATAACAGTAACGGCCAAAAATAGCATCAATCTCTTAGACTTGGGAGTGGAAGAGGAGAATCAAACCTTCCCTCCCTGAAAGTTTGAGAAGGTCAAAGGATGGATCTTGGGATTTTGATTACTTGCTTAAAATCTGTTTATTTTCATTATTTAGCATTCATAAAGTATTACATAAGTATGAATCATTCATCCATTCAACAGTGATGTCTTGGGCATCTACTCTTTAGTAGGCAGCTTACTAACAGTACTGAGAAGCTAAAGAAGAAAACTAGCTTCTTACTGATTTTATTGGAAGAATCATTCCAGAGGTCTGCTGTTACCAATTTTAAACTAGAGAAATGGTATCTTTCTTCCTCAAGAAAGATGAAGAGATTCATTTGTTGATTTAGTCAAATAAATGAATATTTACTGAGCACCTATCTTATGCCTGGCAGTGGGGCTGCATTAAAAGCATTGCAGCAGGATTCTTGCCCTCACAAGACTCAGCAATATTTCAAGAAGACAGCCAGTTACTAACCGGGACAGCTGTTATGAAGGGATAAAATGAAGGACTCACATTTTGCAGGGGGTACCTACATGAGACAGAGGGATCAGGGAAGGTCTTTATGAAGGAGCTCCACTTAGGTACAGTCCTGAGGGATAAGAGCCAGTCAAGTAAAAAGAAGAGAGAAGAGCATTCCAGGGCAAGGGAATGCCATGGGCAAACTCCCCCAAGTGAGAATGAGCTTGGTGAGTTCAAGGAACCAGAAGAAGAATGGTGCAGCTGGGGCCTGGTGAGCAACCAAAGGAGGTACAAGAGAGAGAGGAAAGGGAGCAGACTGACATGTGCTTAAAGCAGCAGACTGGCACAGTGACATTTCTTTTTTGACATCTCTCTGGTGCTGTATGGAGAACAAACTGGAAGCAGGCAACAGTGAAACTACGGAGACCAGTTAGGAGATTATGGCAGTTCTCTAAGTGAAGGGTGAAGGTGTCCTCATCTATGAAATGAGAAGTCGTTGGACTTTAGATCTATTGGGGAGGTTCAAACAGAAGTATTTGCTATTAGAATGAAGGAATGCAGAACAGGAGGACTCAAGGATGATGCCTCAAGCTCTGGCTTGTGTAGCTAGTTAAGCAGTGGGACCATTTACTACAGTGGTTCTCAACTAGCAGCAATCTCCCCCACTTAGGGACATCTGGAAACTTCTGGAGACATTTTTGATTGTCATGACTGAGGGTTGCTACTAAACATTTTAGAATGGGTAGAGAAGACAGAGATACTGCTAAACATCCTGCAATACACACAAGAGCCCCCTATAACAAATGGTCATCTGGCCCCAACTGTCAAAAGTGCTGAGGCTGAGAAATCCCGACTTTCAGAAGTGGGAAGACTGAGGTGGGGGAAAGTTTGAGGGGTTACTTAGCTGTACATCTGGGACATATTACATTTGAAATATTCATGCTAAATTGGACTTGGAACCACACTGCTTAGAATGGAGAAAGTAACACGTGGGACTGCCATCCAGGTCTTTCGAACAGGAGAGAGTGCATGTGCTCTCTCTGAGCCAGGAAAAGCTAGCTACTCATGAGCCTCTCCTGCTAGCTAAATTATGAAAGAAATTTCATAAAATCAAGAAAGTATGGCTCTTTACACTTGCCAGTCACCTTATTTATGACCCTCCCTTTCTCCCACTCTAAATTTTGCCTATTCTTTCAGCCCAGCTCCAAGTCCTAGATTTGTGAGGCTTCCCAAAGGACAACCATCCTTCCTGGGTCTAAATTCAGAGGAGGTGACTTTTCCAGCACCTCTCTAAGTTTACTATCCAGCTATCACATACACACCTCTGAAAGATATCTGACATACCTGTGAGAAAAGGACTCCACCAATCTTCCAGATAGAGAAATGGAAGCTCAGACAAATTAAACGACTTGCCCAGGGTCACAATGATTTGTACCAAGTTCTTTTTGTTTCTAAAATCAATGCATCACACAAGTGGCCGCCCTCTGATCTCCAACAGTGCTTAATCTACAACCTTCGGATGATTTCTACATCCTGCTTTAGAATGTAGTACTCTACCGAGTGCAGTGGTTCACATCTGTAATCCCAACACTTTGGGAGGCTGAGGCAGAAGGATCCCTTTTCCCCAGGAATTCAAGACCAGCCCAAGCAACATGCTGAGACCCTATCTCCGATAAAATAAAAAGTATCCAGATGTGTTGGTGGGTATCTATAGTCTCAGCTACTTAGGAGGCTGAGGCATGAGGATCCCCTGAGTGCAGGAGTTTGAGGTTGCAGTGAGCTATGATGGTGCCACTGCACTCCAGCCTGGGTGTCAGAACAAGACATTATCTCAATAAATAAATAAATAAATAAATAAATAAATGCAGCAATCTGGCATCCAGAGTGGCTATCATACAGTTCTTCTTCTTCTTCTTTTTTTGTTTATAACTTTTTAAACAATATGGGGTCTTGTTATGTTGTCCAGGCAGGAGTTCAGTGGCTATTCACAGGCACAAATATAGCACACAACAGCCTTCAACTCCTTGGCCTCAAAACATCCTCAGCACCTACCCCCCTTCACCTCCCCAGTAGCTGAGGCTACAGGTGCATGCTACCACACCCAGCTTAGCACACAGTTCTTGCTGGGTAATTTGTAGAAGTGCTTTCCCTCTAGTCCAGCCTCCCTAGCCAGTATGTTGTAAACTGGACAGCAGGGAGCTATGTAGGGAAGGAAGGGAACTCCTCCCCTTTTCCCTTTCTCCCAGGTTCCCACTTGGATACCCCAAAGAAAGCTCCATCAGTATTTCTGGCTTCCTTCTCCACATCCAAGTCACTCTCCCACAGGAGAAGCTGTATCTAATCTGACCTGGCAAAAATCAGTACTCTTACGGGGCCCCAACTTACTGGTTGGGTGACTGTGTTTAAAGGCACAGATGAAGCTGTATGCAATCTCAATGACCTTATAGTAAACAATCCACATTTTATGTGATTCAACTTTGCATTATGTTGAAACACTGAAGTGGTAACTGTAGCATTGTTCCATTAATTGAATACTTAGTGTGTGCCAGGAGTTGTGTTGTTTCTGGGGATACAATAATGATGGAGACTAAAGTGCTGACCTCCCAGTGCTAATGCTATAGCAGGTGTCTGCAGAGGGTCAAGATAAGCTAAGAGTAAGATGATGGCATGGAATAGTGGACTCTAACCACAACTGCCACTGTGAAGACATAATAGGCTTAGCAGCTGAAACATCCTGGAACTGCACTGTAGATGGCCTTGAAACGCCAATTGCCTCTTTGAAGAAATCTATTTCAATTGTACATTAATCTCCACATTTTTATAATCTAAAACACTTCTGGGAATTAAGTAAAGAAGATAATGCAATAAACTCCAAATTTCTAACTCTGCCCTTTTATTCTTTTTTGACCAACTTGGCTATCTAAGAAGGTCTATGAACAGAGACTTTTCCCTGCTTGCCTGGTGTAAGGTAGGTGTGCAGTCATCCTTACTGAGTGATAAGCATCTTGGGAAGGAGAAAGGGCAGAAAGCATGTAGCATGTATTCAGGAAACATAATATAAAAGAAACCTTTTTGTTCCCAAGTTGTCTGGGGTTGGAAATCTATTTATTCAAATAAGGGTCCCCTTAAGCCAAAATACACTTAAATCTGGAATAGTACCTAACAAGAGAGAGTGAGACAACTTCTAAGTGAGACAACTTCTAACAACCATGCCTATAGCTCCCACTCCTCCCATACAGTGGCCAGACATTACTCCTTGGATAGAACATTTACTACTGCAGTTAGTACTTTAAAAAAAAAAAAAAAAAAAAAAGCCAACTGACGCAATAAACTCAGCTCATTGAATTTCAAAACATGAACTCATTGCTATCTCAGGAAATATCACCTTACTCTTTAGATTAAATGTTATCCCAAGTCTAGGAGGCATTCAACATTGAGAAAGTAATATACTTTAGTTGGCTTCTCCAGGCTCAAGTTTCACCAAAACAAGTTTCATGCAAAGATTAGCCAAGTACCAGGTAATGGGATATGGCAGGGTTACGTCATCTGTGGCCCATTTCCAAAGAAACATGGCTTTTCCAGGTGGAATTCTAAGTGCTTTCTCTTCTCACTCTTTACAGTCTTTGCTTCACCCATCAGCAGGATGGTTAAGGACAGATGCATTGAAACAGGCTGCAGGCCATGAGGCCCTGGGCAAGTCATTTCAGCTCTCTGGGTCCTTCCTTCCTCTACTGTGAAGTAGATCGTACCGGGCCACTTGTCATGGGGCCTCTTCTTGAACTAACATTCCAAGATTCTTAGTCCTGGACTCTACTTTCCAAACTCTTTCTGTGGCTGCCCCAGCATGAAGTCCCCTACCGGATCGGTAAAATGTAAACACTGTGTGAGTCTTACATTCTGTAAAAATGAATGGAGGCAACTACTTGGAAGATCAAGTCAGCTCATCTCCCAAGTCCACTGCTCAGGTGCATTTCCAACCCTAACATTAATCCACCTTGAATATCCTCAACCCCTTCCCAAGCACAGAGATATGAAAAAGAGTGATTTTTGCTGTTGATCTGATGATGATGATGAATTTCTGTTGACTGTTTATGAGGTGTCAGGTCCTGTACTGAGTACTTTACTTGCATTATCTCATTTAATTCTCACAAAATCCCCATTAGGTGTACATAATAAATGAGGAAACTGAGCTACAAAGAGGTTAAATGATTATTCCAAGCTCTCACAGACAGTGGTAGAACCCGGGATTTGAATGTAGGTCTGCCTGACAGCATACTATCTCTTACACTTGGAGTGATTAAGTGCAACTTACTCTGCCCGAGACAGGACCAACTTACAACTGCATCTCAATTATCAAAGGGAATGCAATTATCATTAGTACTCCCTTTCACTCTCAGAAGTATCTTGGTTTGCATCATAAACTATATAGTCACCTGGTATAATGCCTGAGGAGTGCCAATAATAATATACTAATTACTATTATTATTACACAATATTCATGTCACTTTTGCAATAAAGCCCCTCTTTTTCTGTTTCTTTTTTTTTTTTTTTTTTTTAGATGGAGTTTTGCTCTTGTTGCCCAGGCTGGAGTGCAATGGCGCCATCTCGGCTCACCGCAACCTTCGCCTCCTGGGTTCAAGTGGTTCTCCTGCCTCAGCCTCCTGAGTAGCTGGGATTACAGCCATGCACCACCATGCCCAGCTAATTTTGTATTTTTAGTAGAAATGAGGTTTCTCCATGTTGGTCAGGCTGGTCTTGAACTCTCGACCTCAGGTGATCTGCCCACCTCAGCCTCCCAAAGTGCTGGGATTACAGGCGTGAGCCACCACGCCCAGCCAATAAAGCCCCTCTTAACCATCCTACATTACAGGTAACCTCCACCATTCCTCCCTATCCTTCTCACCCTGCTATATTTTTCTTAATATAATAGCATTCATCACCATAAAAAGTAACATGTTTTGCTTATCATCTCTTTCTTCCAGTAAAATATAGATACGAAACTTTTTTGTTTACTCATGTATTTCCTAGTTCCTAGAAGACGTTTCATAAATGTGTTAGATGAATTAAGGTAACATCATGATCATCATCATTATAACAATGGCTAACATTTATTGAGCATTTACTATGTGCTTGGATGCTGCTCTAAATACATGTATCTTATCAAACAACCCTAACAATCTTGAATTTGGAATGATTATCATCATAATTTTACAGATGAAGAAACTCAGGCTTAGAGAAATAAAGCAATATTCTCCCCAGGTCACACAGATCATTGGCAGATCTAGGAGGGAAGGGGGGTTGACTCTCCCCAGTATCTATGCATGAAGCCACTGTTCAAAGTCTGATAGCAAAGGTACCACATCCACCAGCAGCTCAAGGATTTAGAGAATCAGAGGAGGGTTCACACTACTGCCTGTCAGGGTTTAAAAGCCCTCCCTTTTAAGAAGTCAGGGAGGGTTTCTTAAAAAAGGGGGACGCAATATGAGTTTCAAAGGATGGGGTGATAATATGGAGAGATGGAAGAAGCGTGAAACTGGAAAATCACTGGGCCAAACACGCTGATTGGAACTAACAGCTTCTACGTGGAAGCTCTGCTGAAGAAGACCTAAAACACTGCTAAGTGTTTTAGGAGTTGGACTTCATCCACCAGTGGACTGGATCCCACAAAGATTGGAACGAGAAATCAGTAGTCTTGAATCCTGAAACTTCACATCAGGAACAATGCCAGAAAAATAGGCAAAGCTACAGCTATGAAACAAAACTCGCCACTGGACCCTCTACAGACATACACACCTTCTTAAGCCCAGGAAACATTCTGGAGCTGGTAAATCCCACTTAAAGTGCCTTGCTTTCTTATAGATTCATTTGTGCCACAGGTCCCATCATGTTCCCGGTGAGTACACAGCCCATCTCTCACTATGACAAATATAATGTACAATGCAGGTGCTTACCCTTCTCCCACTCCACAGTGTTACAACCAGACATATTATTTTTGGTCACAAGGGCAATCCTCTACTACATCCTAGCCCACCCAAATATCTCCATCACACCTTCTTGTTACCCTTTTTAAACAGTATCTGTCAACTCGTTCTAACTCTTTACTCTAACATCCATTCTTAGTAGGAGGTCAGGCTCTTCCACTGCCTTTCCACCTCCCTGGCTGCTGCTCTTATATCAGAGCCAGCATTTCTGTAACAATCTCTGAATCAAAAAGAACAACCCTTGGGAATAGCACCTGGGTCACCCAGCCCAGATCTCTGGGCTAGCAGCTGGATAGATGATGGCAGCCTGGTCCATATGTCCTGGAGAGTCTTGGAGACCCTGAAGAAAAGCTTAGCCACATGACTTCTGGGTGGTTGGCATTATATTACAGGAGCCAGAAACAAAACAATTTTTTTTTCCTGGCTTCACACAAAAACAATTGCATAAGTAATGTAAGCACTGCCAGGTCACCAAAGGGACCAATTATAAATCTCTACTTCTCTATTAACACAAAAATGAAAGAAAATGTGTTACCTCAAAATGTCATTAAGAGGAAGTTACTTACTAATTTCAGAGGCTTTCTCTCCTCTCCTCCCAATATTCCCTTCTTTATTTTCCTAGTAATTAACCAAAGTCAAAACCTTCCTCACATGGTTTGGTTTCAATTCAGAAAAGTACATCAAGGCTATGATGGTTCATTACCCATAGACGAAATGCATATGGAAATATTCCTGTATATTCCAACCTGCTTTCTCGAGGAAAGAATGGAATTTCTTGCCCTTGAGATTTTGGGGAATTAGTAGAAAATGGACATGATTTCAGTACCTGGGAGATGGTCAAATCTATGCCAGTTACAATTAGTGGAAAGCAGGGGAAAGTCCTAGAAGTCCCTAAGAGTGGAAATGACTGTTATTTTCTAGCCGAAGGTGGTATAATACTTTCATGTGAGTGTTAACGAGCTTTAGTTAGGAAAAAAAACAGAAGTTGTTAAGATGAGAATCAGTCTATACATGTAAAGAGCTGAAGAAAGCTGATGGATGTGTTAATTAGTTTGATAGTGGGAATCATTTCACAATGTATGCATATATCAAATCATCACATTGTACAGCTTAAATATATGCAATTTTTATTTGGCAATTAAGCCTCCATAAAGTTAGGGATTTAAAAAAAAAAAAGCTAAAGGAGCATTTGTCTTTTAAACACAGCACCTGGAAGCCCAGGAGCTCTGCAGGGCGCACAGCATCCTGGCCTTTGGGAGGGAGCAATATAACTACAGGGAGGCAGACAGAGCCCTTTAACCCACTGACCTCTTTTAATCTGCTTGTTAGCCAGGCTGCGGACAGGCCCAGGGGGTCTTTGACCAATGCCTCTCTGGGGAAAGGTCAAAGGTCTGGGGCACATTCCCTCATCATCATTATTCTCAATTATTCTTCATACAGAGCCACGTTCTCCTTCATTTTGAGGAAAAGCCCCCATAAGTGTTTTCCAAGACGCTGAAGGATGATGACTCAACCCATCCCCACTTTCTTCTCCACCTCCCTCCCAGGATGTCCCTGATCAAAGGGGCTAAGAGGGGACTGCAGTGAACAGAGAGGCCCCTCACAGAGAGAACTGAAGCAGTGAGCACAGGCGTCTATACTGCACACTCACGCAGACCCACCTCAGCAGCAGGCTCTGCAGTGCTCTAGGAGGCATCCAGGGTATCTGATACAGCAGCTCCAAGGCACAGCCTTTGCCATCAGACAAAGCAGCCCTTCTAAAGTTACTAGCTCTGGAATCTTAGGCAAATCATTTAACTCTCTGAGCCTGAATTTCCTTATCTGAATAATGGAGATAATAACAGTTTTTATTTCAGAGGATTGTAGAGAAGTTGAAATAGAATCATGCACATAAAGCTCAAAGTAAAGGTTCAACACGTTAGCTATTAATATGATTTTAGCAGTAATTTTAAAAAATCTTTCCTTGATGATAAATGTAACATATGAGCATTGTACAAAATTTAGAAAATAAGGAAAAGTATAGACAAAAAACAAAAAATAAACCAAAACAACAACAACAACAACAACAAAACTAGTCCTGGTAACTTCCCCCACAAGAGCTTGGCACTATTGACTTTTGGGAATGCTTCTGCTGAGTCTTTTCTTTGTGCGTGGAGAAGTGCACACACTACTGGTTCATCTTGTCAACATAAGAGCAACCATTCACTGCCCAATAACTAACTGCAGAACCCTGGGCTCAAATCTGGATACATTCTTTTTTCCCAATTTTTACTGTAATTCTGCGAGGTGCTACAGTCTCCACTTACAATGAGAAACCAAAGGTCAAACAGGTGAAGCAACTGGCCCATGTCACAGGGCAGTGGCTCCTGTGCAGAGCTCTGGCTGCAGGTCTCTCTGACTGGACTACCCGTACTCCGTGCATTAGCACAGGCTGCCAGACCGGCCTCTCTCAGTGCCTTTCCTCTTGCCATTCTTGGGCCCTACCACTCCTCAAATAATATCAGCTGCTCCAGAAGTGGCCTTATTGTTTCTCCTTGCTCTGCCTAAGTCCAAAGAATCTAAAAGAAGGGAACTGGGGTGGGGAGGGAAGGTGGTAAGAATGTCAGAACCACCCACGGTATGCTCTGTGGCTGTGCCCCAAGCTCATCCTCTCCCAGTGGGTGCTTTGGGCCTGGGCAGTCACCTCCTCTTACTTTCATCAAAGGCCTGTGACCCTGTCAGATGGGATTTGGACAGATGTAGGATTTACCAGCTACTGCCTTCTCTCCTAGGTGGGCAGGTGCATTTCTGACATTCCCCTGCAGAGATAACATATAAAGATGCAAGTTTTGCCTCTAATTACTCTGGGCCTTATTTTTGATCCAATTAGCCTTAAAATAGAACATGAAACAAGACCTTTAATTCTACTATTCAAACAAAACAATGCATTTTCAAGCTATGGTTTAACTGATTTCATGTTTATTGAAGTGCATCAATGATAAAAGTTCAGGCACCCACCTCTGGCCCCAGGCCCCATTCTGGAGCAGTTATTCACACACAATTGACTTCCAAGATGTTCCCAGGGAGGTCCTTCCTGCTGAGGGCCACTAATGATTCAAAGGTAAGAAAGGTTTGTTTTCCCAGAGCCCATAAGAAGAACCAACCATTCACCCAACAGTACAACGTAGAGGGGGGACAGAGATTATGTCTCATTTACCATTGAAGAAAACAATGATAGTTCCCATTTAATAGACAAACATGCTTCAAACTCTATGCTGGATCATGTTCCTATGTCATTTCATCTTTTCACAACTTGGGGAAAGAGAGTTGTAAAACAGCCTTTTACAAAAGAGGAAAACTGATTCAGGAATTAGTAAGTGGCAAGGCTGGAATTCAAAGCAAGAATCATCTGCAAGCAAAATCTTTCATGACGAACACAGGCACCAAGGCTGTGCTCTGCACAAAATACACAACAAATAAAGGGTAAATTGATCAATCAATAAGTGCATGAACAAAAAACAAACTAATGATATTTCAGCTAATGATGTATCAATGGTTCCTAGCATTCACAGAAAAGCTGAGGCTCATCTCTGAGGATATCTGAGGCTATCTGGATGCCAAGACCCAGTCATGCCTCTTCCTGCCTGGGCTCTGGGGCAGTGGGATATACGGGACAGAAACTGCTACTCCCTCAGGGCTTCCCAGTTGCTTGAGCTCCTCTAGCCCCTCCTCCACCTCATGGGGAAAGGGTACTTTGGTGGACCATAACTACCTTGGGTGGTCCTCACAGTTAATTTGAAAAGTGAGACAGGTCTAAAGATTCAGGCAGACCCAATAAAGGCTGACCTCTGACCCGGGTTGAGGAAAGCTCCCTCCAAAGACTAAATGGGCAGCAATATCCGAGTGGAGAAGACATCCCAGCCCTTACCATGGCCACCTGCCACCAAGCTCCAGAAGCCATACCCTGGGAGGCTCCACGTTTTCCCTGCCTGGCAAATCATTCTTTTTCTTCTTTTTAAGAAAGCATTAGCCGGGCGCGGTGGCTCACGCCTGTAATCCCAGCACTTTGGGAGGCCGAGACGGGCGGATCACGAGGTCAAGAGATCGAGAACCATGCTGGCTAACACGGTGAAACCCCGTCTCTACTAAAAAAAAGTACAAAAACTAGCCGGGCGAGGTGGCAGGCACCTGTAGTCCCAGCTCCTCCTCGGGAGGCTGAGGCAGGAGAATGGCGTAATCCCGGGAGGCGGAGCTTGCAGTGAGCTGAGATCCGGCCACTGCACTCCAGTCCGGGCGACAGAGAGAGACTCCGCCTCAAAAAAAAAAAAAAAAAAGAAAGAAAGCATTTAGGTTTGGCAATCTGACCCTATACAGTTCAGATCAGAACCCAGCTTTCCTATGCTGCCTGTTAGAGTGGCATCTCAGGTATGGCTTGGAGAGAAATTATGTGAAACTCTGGCCTCTTCCACACCAGTCTGGTTGGAGAAAGATTCCAGGAAAGGATTAAGGAGCTGGAATCATGACATAGTACAGCAAAGGTGCATAACGTCTGCTAATGTTACAGCACATTAAACGAAGTTGTAAAATAGTAGCTTAAAGTTAGGCAGGCCAAACATAACACAAGAAGTATGAAAAGCAAGGTGCCATTTTTCCAACAAATAAGTTCATTATATGAAGACCTAGCTTTGGTTGATCTAGCATCTTGGTATCCAATGCAGCTGCTGTGACTTTCTCTCTCTCTCTTTTTTTTTGGTAGCATCTTTAAAGACCTCACACCAGCAAGTATACATTGCAGTTTATTAATCACACCTACTTCTTATTGAGTCCTTTTTATATGCCAGGCAATCTACAAATACGATTTCTTATCCTGGCACTAGTTCTACCAGGTGGGAACTTGCCCCATTTTACTGAGAAGGAAACTGACATCCAAGGGGGTTAACCGACTTGGCCACAGCACTGGCTGACTTTAATGGGGGAATTATGGTCCCCGCCAGTTGAAACTATCCGATAAAAAAACAATTCACAAAAGCAAAACCCAGAGATTTCCGATCACATTTCCTCTTTGGGATGGAGAAACAACTCAGGCTTCTTTGGGCAGCAAGGAAAATCCTGCTATTCTCCGCTCTCCCGGGAGTGATAGGCGGTTATTTTTGAAAACGGAGGAGGGAAAAAGTACCTGCACCCTGTATGGTTCTTTGCAAGCTTCAAAGAGAACTAAGGCATTGTGAGAGGCGGGAGGAGGACGCGGGGCATACTCACTCACTCGGGGCTCATGTATTCCCCACAGACAAGCCAAACCGCAATAGAGATCAATAGCCATGTGCACCCAAAGTATCAAGACACAATGAGAGCTCGGGGGAGGCGGACCACGCTGTCCCAGGACCGACTGTGAGGGCGCAGACCTGCTCGTAGGAGACAATCCCAGCGTGTGCAACCCAAGAGAGCTCCAGGAATTCGTAGGTGGAAGGGACGGAGAGATAATGCAGCCCAGTCCCACCCCCCTTCAATGACTTAAAACCACAGACATACACACATCGACTTTCCTGGTTTAAACACACACACCTCCCCTGAGATCTAGCTTCAAAACAATAAGGGAAATACCAAGTGCGGAATGCATTTCAGGGGCTTTCCACCATCCGGGCCAGTTCCTAAAGGGGATGGGGGGTGGGGTGGGGGATTAAAAAGTAGAGCAGTGCCCAGGGGGTGCGGTCTGCAATCCACCCTTACCAGCTTCATGGTGGTGTTATTCTGTTCCCAGCGCCACAGCATCACGCTCATCTTACTTCAGGGCGAGGAAGGAAGGGGCAGAGGAAAAAGGAGGAGGGGGAAAAAAAAAAAAGCCGAAGCACCTGCCCGCGCGCCCGGCAGGTCTGGCCGTCCAGTCCCGGGTCTCCTCTCCGCCGCGGCCCCTCCAGGCATCCCCGGCGCCGGCGGCCGCCTCACCCCCGCCCCGGGGTCGCCGCTGCGCGCGGGGACCCTACCCTGGAGCCCGGCGCCCGCCCGCGCTGCCCGGCTCTCGTGCCTCCCTCGCTCGCTCCCCGCCGGCCTCCCCGCCTCCGCCAAATCAAACAACTCCCCCTGTGTCCAAGCGCCCGCTTCTCGCAGCGCGGAGGCCGCTGGGGCCGCGGCGGCCGGGGGCGGAGGGGGGGTCGGAGGCTGGTGAGATCCCCGCCCCCTAGCTGGCCCGCGGGGCGCCCCGCGTGGCCCCCGGCGCTTCAGTGGGCCTTTCGCCACTGCCGCGGGTGGGCGCGAAGGGGGAAAGATGGTCGGAGTTGGTGGGAGGATACTTAACTATTTCGGGGAGGGCGTGGGTAGTAGGGAGAGCCTAGGGCAGAAGATGGGTAGGGGTGAGGCAGGGGGAAGGGGCTGTGGAGCGCAGTTCGTGGCTCCCGCGTCCCCATGGGTTCTTAGCCCAGACATCAGCCGGCGCCTCACTATGCGCGCTTATCTCCATTCGCATTTTCTTTCTGCACCGAACTCACGCAAGTTGGCAGAGCCGCCTCCCCCTGGAGCAGCTGGAACTATGGCTGCAGGATGGATGCATTTCTGACCCCCGCAACTCTAACCACATACACACACACACACACACACACCCTGCCCCAGCCCTGGGGACACGCTGCGTCCCCAGCAACATTTATTTCCTGCCACGTGAAGGACAGAGTTTGGGTATTTCCAAACACACCTGGTCTGGCCGCTGCTGGAGATAGGCCATTCAAGGCCCTCTGGAGAGGAGGAGGGGTCAGGCAGTGACAGAGGAGGCAGCCTGTGGCCTTTGTTTCCTCTTCTGCCTGCTCCACCTGCCACAGGCCCTGGGTGCCTTCCTTTGAGGACTGGGATCTCCCCACCTTTCTGCCCAACTCTTGTCCTGGGTCCAGCCTCCTCTTATCTGGCAGTGACCCTCCAGGGGTCCCCAGCAACTTTCGGTATCCTGAAAAGGCTCAAGAATCCTTCAGCTCCCCAAGGCAAGATGGCACTATCCACCCAGACCTTGGAGCTTGTTTCTGATTTGGGCAGCCATGACATCCTAGGATGGGAATCCTGGCTCTCCCTGACTGGCAGAGAGTTATAATGAGAAATCACGGATTGCCTTATTATGTATTCATTTCCGTAGTCAAAACTGTTCATAATGAGGAAACGTGATAAAATTGGTCCTAATCTTTTTCATCCTAATCTTTAAAACATGCCAATTAGATCAACCTGTCACCCTACCTAAATCTTTCAGGACTTGATTTCCTTTCAGTTTAAAAATCCCAGCTCTCTTCTATGACCTGCAACCTGGTCTCCCACCCTCTGTCCCTGGCCGGCTATGTTGCAGCAACAGTGGCCATCTTTCTTTCTCTCAAACACATCCAAATCATTCCTACCTCAGGACCTCTGCACATGATAGTCCCTCTCCCTGGAGCACTGTTTCCCCCTAGACTTGCCCATGGTCTCGTGTCTAATGTCACCTCTTCAGGGGGGACTTCTGACTCCTAATGTCGAACCTTCTCATTCCCACACTCTCTTCCACTCCATTACTGTTGTCTCGTCGCCATTGTTTTGCCTCTCAGTTAACTTAGCTAACCTGTATTCTTGTTTCTTTTCTCCCTTGTCCCACTAGACTACAAATTCCAACGACCTTTTCTGTTTTGTTTCCCTACTGTTCCCCAGTGCCCAGAACAGTGTGTGGCCCATAGTGGGAGCTCAGTAAATATTTCCCAAATGAAAGACTGTTGATGATTGTCCTAGTGTAAGTCCATGCAGCTTCCTCTACAGCTAGGACTGAGCCAGACCCAGGCAGCAGATTCCACATCTGCTTAGCCCTAAGTCTAACTTAGACTGAATGACTACAAGAGGCCCTTCTATGTACATCTCTACATGTATTCCTGAAGAATGAAACAGAGGCAGCAATATTTGCTGTCTCAAGGGAAGGGGCACAGGCTAGGACAACATATCAGAAATGAGAGAGCATATGTCATTTGAAAAAGCATATTCTATATTAAAATATATTTATATATTTGGAAAACAAATCCTAAAATCACGTGTTTTTTTTCCCCCAAAAATAAAGCTTGATAAATCTTATTGGCTAAGAGAGCAAAACACAAGATATCTCTATCACAGTTTTTTAAAGCCAAGCGTTCCTTGGAGTTGAGTGGGTGGAAGAAGAATCCAAAATCCTGATTGTGTGAAAATGCTGCAAGATCAGGGATTTATACATTTTCTGGAAAAACATCATTAGGTTCATTATACTTTCTAGGATAGCCACAACATTTATGAACTATACATCTGCAGAAACTCATTGAATGAGCACCTAGTTTTCAATCTTTGCTGGAAAAAGATAAAAAAATACTACTCATGGTACAAGGAGAGATGGGAAAGTGTGGAAGGAGATACAGAATGTACCAGCCTCAGCTTTAATTAAAGACAATAAAGCCTGTGACCTTTCCCTTCAGATCTCGAACACCTGAGGTCATAGGTATTCTAGCTCATTTAGCAAACACTCCTTGAGCATCTACCATGATGCATTTACTCAGCTTTGCCCAGAGTGTTGAGAGTCAGGGAGGATTCCTTGTCTGGGGTATGTGTCTGTGTGTGTGTCCCTACCATGCACACACACAGTCTAGTAAGAAAATGGACAAATACACCAACAGTTGCAATGTAATGCAACAGGTGCTACAAAAGAGGGCTGTATAGTGTACAGCTGGGTCACAAAGAAAAAAACTGGCTGAGTGCAGTAGCTCACACCTGTAATACTAGCACTTTGGGAGGCCAAGGTGTGAGGATTGCTGAGTCTAGGAGTTCAAGACCAGACTGAACAACATAGTGAGACCTTGTCTAGACATAAAATTTAAAAAATTAGCCAGGTGTGACTGTACATGCCTTAGTCCCAGCTACTTGGAAGGCTAAGGTGGGAGGATCATTTGTGCCCAGGAGTTCGAGGCTACAATGAGCTACGATGAGCTCAGACTGTACTCCAGCTCAGACTGTACTCCAATGAGCTCAGACTGTACTCCAGCCTGAGCAACAGAGTAAGACCTCTGCAAACTCTGCAAAAAGAAAAAAGAAAAGAACAATGCACAAGGCTGGGGAGCATGGAAGGACTTCACAGAGGTGATGCTGACCTGCTTCTGGCAGGTTTGACAAGAGGAGAGAAGCATCTCAGGAAGGTGGAATAGCATGTGCAAGGGCGTAGAGGGGTGAAAGTTCATGGCAGGTTCTGTGTGTTCACCTCACATAGGGTTATTTGGTAGGCTGGGACAAGCAAGATTGCTGTAAAGGAGACTCTGTTCTTTTTTTTTTTTTTTTTGAGACGGAGTCTCGCTCTGTTGCCCAGGCTGGAGTGCAGTGGCCGGATCTCAGCTCACTGCAAGCTCCGCCTCCCGGGTTTACGCCATTCTCCTGCCTCAGCCTCCCGAGTAGCTGGGACTACAGGTGCCTGCCACCACGCCCAGCTAGTTTTTTGTATTTTTTTAGTAGAGACGGGGTTTCACTGTGTTAGCCAGGATGGTCTTGATCTCCTGACCTCGTGATCCGCCTGTCTCAGCCTCCCAAAGTGCTGGGATTACAGGCTTGAGCCACCGCGCCCAGCCAAGACTCTGTTCTTTTTTTTTTTTTTTTTGAGGCGGAGTCTCGCTCTGTTGCCCGGACTGGAGTGCAGTGGCCGGATCTCAGCTCACTGCAAGCTCTGCAAGCTCCCCCTCCCGGGTTTACGCCATTCTCCAGCCTCAGCCTCCCGAGTAGCTGGGACTACAGGCGCCCGCCATCTCGCCCGGCTAGTTTTTGTATTTTTAGTAGAGACGGGGTTTCACCGTGTTAGCCAGGATGGTCTCGATCTCCTGACCTCGCGATCCACCCGTCTTGGCCTCCCAAAGTGCTGGGATTACAGGCTTGAGCCACCGCGCCCGGCCATGACTCTGTTCTTAATTCTTATAGATCAGGGGAATGATTTGTCCAAGCTCACATTTTAAGAAGACCTAAGAACAGCAAGAAGATAGCTTTAAAAAGATAGAGGCTGGAGGAAGGGAGACCAATTAGATGTCTGTTGAAATCATGCAGGGGATGGGTATGAGCACCCAAAGAAGAAGAGGTGAGTGGAAAAGATGACTGATGTCACCAGCATGGTGGTATGGGTGGTTCCAAAAGGGTAATGGCTGAGTTCACAGGTGTCAGGACATTGTAGATTTACAGAGACAGAAATAGCTTCTTAAAACCTCCTTATCCACCAAACCTCTCCTACCATCTTTCTCCTTCCTTCCATTTCCATACTCTTCCACCAAGACCTTTGATGTGAAGTAGTGGAAAGAGATCAGTCTGTGTTGACCACATGGAACAATGCTTGTGAAGGTCTGCCCTGAAGTGCAGTCTGGTTCCTTCCAGCTGTTGGCCTCTTTATTCAGTTCATGGCTTTCTGACCCATCCCCTGGGCCTGACAATTCAGTGTTGACCCTGGCAGATAGCTCCTCACTGCTAGCTTAGCCTATTTCCCTAAGCATGACCATTCTTGAACTCTCATGGTAGCCACGAGGTAGGGCCCCAGTGTTCTGGTACTGTGGAGCCCCTGGTGGGGCTGACCCCTCAGAGTCTGGATCTGCCTGTCACTGAGTGGTGTCCTCTGTTCCAGACCTTTCCCATCCCACCATCCAAGAGGCCTGTCCCACATCGTTCAATCACTCAACACTCCCATGTTTGCCTCCCATGCTTCTCTGAACTTTCAGCACCTGCCCAGCTATGGTAGCCACATCACAAATATCTCCTGAATGAAAGTTGGACTGCCCATCTTGCTCATCAAGGCAGAATGAAGAGGAGATCAGGCCAGGAGGCAGGGTTGAGGCCTGGCATCCCAAAAGGTGCCACTGGTGCTTCTTTGAGCAAGAGCTACTCATCAGTGGACCTTCTTTTCTTCACTAAGAAACTGGTGATCTATAAAGTTCCTTCTCACTCCTAAATTCTGCAAGCCCAGCCCCTGTCTGATAAACTAATTTGTGTCCAGCTGTTAATGGCTTAATGTGTTTCCCAGATAACGTCCTTCAGTTTAACAGGGGTCTTCCACTCTTTCAGCCAAAGCGATGACTAATGGGAAAAAGCTCAGACAAGGTGGGGGCCGGCCGGGAAAACTTCAGACAAAGTAGGCTCTCTAGACTGCTCCCATGCATGATGTGGGCTGACGCCTCTCTACCCACGCATGAGGCAAGGCCGATGGGGGGATGTCAGCTTTTACATGGTCTTAGAATGACAAAAGAAGGATCAGAAGCAGTGTGGCACCCCATGGGGAGGAGGCAATGAGCTAGATAGCTTGTCAGAGCAAGCCCAGTTTGCTTCCAAATAGCTGGGCTTGAATATAAAAATACCACAGAAGAGCTTACATTGCCTGTCACATGAAAATCCTAGCCATAGTAGTGGCTATTTATTGAGCATGGTACAGGACACCTTTCACTTACTCATCACAGCAATACTGAAAAGGATCCTTTTTTCCTATTTTGCAGATAAAGGCTCAGAGAGGGAGAGTGATTGGTCCTCTTCATCTGACTTGAAAGCCACCAAACAGGAGTAAAACTCAGGCCTCCCTGTCTGGTCCCCTATTTCTGCAGTTGTCTGCATTACTGTCATATTACATGCAGGAAGTGAAACCCCAGAAATGCCATCTCTGGGATAATGAAGGCTAACTGTGTGCAGACATTTTTGCAAGTAGCTTAAAGACTTCAAGTCTCTTTCCTTCTCTGGGGGCACCCAGAGACCTTGGAAAGAAAGGAAGAAGATATATAAAAATTAAAATAAAAGGCTTGTGAAAGTACACAGCTGGTAGGCTTTTCAGAACTTGAGAGTCAAATGTAAGAAAAGCACTAATCCTCCCTAGAGAAGAAAGGACTCCTGTCCACAAGTCAGCCACAAGGAAGGCCTGAGCACAAGAGGTGCCGTCTCCCCTCCACCAGCCTTGGAGGGGAGTAAGCCTCCTACCAAAAGGTCAGCCTTGGAACACTGGGGTCTGCAGGGGGTTGAAGGCTGTTGGAGGGTTTGAAAGTAAGATGTATGGCTTTCAGGAGGGCAGACACAATGTCACACTGAGAAGCCTACGAATGAATGAATATTCCCCCAGAAAGGGCTGGGTTGGGCTAGCAAAGGATTTCTCTCCCTCCTCTCTTCCCTTTTTTCTTGAGATAAAGAATTATGTAAAGGGATCTCTGCATTGCACATACTAAATGCCACTGCATTTAGTATGTTCCCTTGACTGGGTTTAATTTGTCACTTCCTGGCTCCCCCCACGACTCAGATACTTTCTTCCTTCTAATGGTGGGGGTCAGGTGAGGGTCAAGAATTCCTAGGTGTAGTGTCTCCTATCACCCCTCCCAATGTCCCTGTGGGCTGCCTACTCTTCTGGAGTAGGTCATGCATGGTCACACCTCCATGCCTTTGCTCAGGCTGTTCCCTCAGCATGGAATGCTTTCCCTTCCATTCTCTACCAGTTGATATCACGTTGATCTGTCAAGACTCAGAGCAAAACTAACTGCTAGTGAATTCTCAGATCCTTTCCACTCATCGGAAGTGTGTATGTACTCTTAGTACTTTGCTTCTATCTGCTCTATGGTCTTTAAAACAGTATAACTCCTCTTATAGTAGGGGAGCGGTACATTTCATTTATTGTTATGGATGTCAGTAATGACATTAATATTATTACAACTGGATAATAAGTTGCTTAGGAACAGGTACTCTATTTTATTCATCTTTGTATACTCAGAATAGTACTTGGCTTATCATTGGTATAATTAAATAGAATTAACAGATTCAGGGTCAGGGCTATAGGGAATTTAAAGATCATCCCATCCTACTCCCTAATTTTCCAGAAGAATCTGAGTCCCCTATATAGACCCGTTTCCACTGTACCATCAAAAATGTAATGAAAATAAACTGCACTGAAACAGGAAGCCAGAAATACTAGGCACAAAGGCATCTTGGGTGAGACCCCAGGAAGAAATCAGAAATTCATGATGCCCTCACCAGGCTAAAGATTCACTTGTTTGCTAGGAATCTGGATATGTACTTGATATTTTATTTTAAATATTACCAGAAGGAGAGCTTTTGGAGAGCGAAGATTATGTGTCATTTCTCTCCATAGCCCTCAAAACACTGTGAAACATAGAAGGCACTCAGGGTAAAAAATAAGTTTCAGGATGAATGAATGAATAATTGAAGACTAATTTGAAAGCTCCAGGGTAAGTGGTTTTTTACTTATTCAAGCAGACAAACTGGTCCCAAGCAACCCAGGGCACATATCCCCAGAGCAGACATGCGATTCCCACAAATCCAAGGGTTGCCAGGTGCCCCTGGCATTTATTTGCTCTGTTCAACATCCGTGCCTGAGGACTCCTTCTCCACCCCCTCCCCACCCACTGCCTCAATGCAGCAGATAAGGGTGAAATTGTGCAATCTTTGGGAGACCTCTCACCCCCTTTGAAGGGCCTCCGTGCTGCTCGACCTCCCTCCTCCCACCCTCCCAGGAGCTGCACCTCTAGGGTCAGGGCATGGGGACCTATGATCATTTTGGGAAGTACCTTAAAGACTAATTTTAGGCATACCTAGTCTACTCAGGTGGGTTAGGGGTTCATTAAGGTGAAACAAAAATTTTTTCTAACTTAAAAAAAATTCCTGCCACAGAACTGTGGGCACAGAAATATGGATAGCTATTGTTAAAGCACTTTTAAAAGTTCAATGGCTTCTAACTTTTGTCCTCTGTTCTGGTTTTGTATTTGAATGATTCAGAGAAACAGTTTAGAAAGGAGTTGCCTTCAAACTCTCACTGGGTTGCATTGGTTTGTTGGTTTTTTGTTTTGTTTTGTTTTTGGTGGTTGTGGTTTGGTGAGGGTGAGGGTTGGTGTGGTTTTGTTTATTTTATTTTCCCTGTGGGATCAGCCCTTTCATTCTTGGCCAGTTCTGGTCACTAGGAATTAAGGTTAGCAATTTAAGAAGCAGTGTCTTTCCCAAAGGGCTGTGGTCTGTGTTTCCTGGGAACTGTTGAGGAACTGAGTGCCTCCCTAATAACCCTTTTGCTGTAGGGAATGTGGTTGCTAAATGTTACCTGATTGAACAATTAAAGGAAAACAAATAGCCTTGAAGTGGGTTAAAAAATTATTACCTGATGGGAGGCTTGGGAAACCTTTCCCTTAGAACAAAAACAGTAGGTAAACTAACTCCATTTTTGTTAGGCATCCTATTCCTCCCAGGAGATGGTTGTTTGCAAGCACACACGCACAACGGTGGACACAATCTACTTCAGGGCTTCCTCCTCCACCCAGCCCAGGAGAGGGTGTCTCCAGTGAGCACCACTGGAGTGGGGGTGGATACTGGCACCCTGGGTCTGGTCCACAAACATGAGTTCAGGGAGGACAGGTGCATCAGCAGAAACAGAGTGTATTTGCAATCACCCTCTATCCAAAAGTCCAGAGAGACAACCTGGGAAATCCCAAAATGAAGGTGCCATTGTTTAGCAAAGGAAAACTTCAGCTGCTGCTAATGACTTGCTTTTGGCTTCTGTGCAGGTCCATGACATTGCATTGGTCGTAATTACTGCTGCTGTTGATTGACCTCAGCAGTTCTGGGCATTTCTCAGATTGTAGAGCAGAACTAGTAGGGAGGTCCTCCAGAGCAAACTCAGTTCCTTTCCACAGCTTCCTTCCTGGTCATATTCCAATGAAATGCCAACATCAAGAACTCATGATAACCTGGTTTTATGTTTTTCAAAAACACTTTCACATCAGTTATCCTGGCAGTTATTCTTAGAACCGCTCTGTGAACTAAGCTGAATGGCTGGCATGGTCCCATTTTCCTGAGAAGGACACTGAAGCACAAAGAGGTTGAATGAGCTGTCCAAAGTTGCACAGCTGCTTAATGAGAAGTTCACACTAGGCCTTAGACCTATTAGCTCCTATGCAAATACCCTCCTCATAGGTTCCCAAGACAAGTGGACTTTACACAATAATGTTATTATTAGCAAAAGCAATGGCAGCAGCAACTATAGCTAATACTTCCATGTACTTCTCAGAATGGTGCCTGGTACTATATACATAAAAGTATATCTTATTGACTTATCATAGGATATAACAATATAGGTTTGAAAATTACATTTTACAGACGAGAAAACAGGAACAAACAAGTTAAATAGCTGGCTTAAGGTCACACAGCTAGTAAGTGATACAGCATGGATTTAAACCCTGTTTGGCTACAAAAGCCACATTCTTTTTTTTTTTTTTTTTTTTTAAGGCGGAGTCTCGCTCTGTCGCCCGGACTGGAGTGCAGTGGCCGGATCTCAGCTCACTGCAAGCTCCGCCTCCCGGGTTTACGCCATTCTCCTGCCTCAGCCTCCCGAGTAGCTGGGACTACAGGCGCCCGCCACCTCGCCCGGCTAGTTTTTTTTTTGTATTTTTAGTAGAGACGGGGTTTCACCGTGTTAGCCAGGATGGTCTCGATCTCCTGACCTCGTGATCCGGCCGTCTCGGCCTCCCAAAGTGCTGGGATTACAGGCTTGAGCCACCGCGCCCGGCCCAAAATCCACATTCTTAACCTGTGCTGTTCTGTCTCACTGTGTGGTAACCTTATAATCATAATGAGAACCTAAGAGTCATCAATAAATTCATAATATAAATATATATAAATATAGTCAACTCTACAAAACCTTTCAGTCAACTGTTTTGTTTCCCTTAGAACAAAAATAGTAAGTAAACTAACTGAAAGGTTTTGACAATCACATGTGGCATTCCTAGTTAGTGAGGTTTTTTCTTGTCTTTTTTGTTTGTTTGTTTGTTTGTTTGTTTGTCTTTGATGATTAGTGTTATTACTAGTAAGTTTCTCATTGAATGTACCAAATTCTTTCTCAGTCCATGCAATCATAGATAGTGTTTTAAATAGCTCTGTGACCTGGGGCAAGTTATAAACCTCTCTCCATCTCAACCTTCTCTTCTGTAAAATAGGTATGACCATACTTATCTCTCAAGGTTGTCTTGAAAATCAGGTGAGATACTACATGTGAAAGCACTTGGAAAACTGTCAATTCCTAAAAACCAATTTCCCAAAATTAATTGGTGTGAAACAAAGTTTAGCTATTTCAACAACCTTACATATGCGTCTTAACTGCAAGACTTCTAGGAGTGTAAATATGAGAGTGAGCATTCAGGATCTCCAGGAAGAAAATTAGAAATGGAGTACTTTCCAAATTTATTTGACTACAGAACCCTGTGGGTAGAGCATTTCTCAAGGTACTATGCCGAGGAATCTAATTCAGGATATGTCTCCCATGAGGCAGAATCTGGCTTGTATCTTCCCAGAAAGCTCCCCATCGCAGCAACATTCAAAGCAACCCTCAGATGCCACCTGAAGTCACCTCTAGATTTCCCTACTTAAACTTGAGACTGCACCAGGAGACTTAAGCCTGAGTTTCTACCCGAGGACTACAGGATACAAGTGGGGAGAGGAAGAGGCCCTGGGGCTCCAACAGAACCTTGACTAGAGACCTTCGACACTTCCACCCTAGTCCTTGTGTCCTATACACCAGCAGTCCCCAACCTTTTTGGCACCAGGGATTAGTTTTGTGGGGACAAGTTTTCCACGGACCCGGAGGGCAGGGGATGGTTTTGGGATGATTCAAGCGCATTACATTTATTGTGCACTTTATTTCTATTACATTATAATATATAATGAAATAATTATACAACTCATCATAATGTAGAATCAGTGGGAGCCCTGAGCTTATTCTCCTGCAACTAAATGGTCCCATCTGGGGGTGATGGGAGACAGTGACAGATCATCAAGCATTAGATACTTGTAATGAGAACCCTATTGTGAACTATGCACATGAGGGATCTAGGTTGCATGCTCCTGTGAAAACCTGATGCTGCTACTGATCTGACCTGAGGCAGAGCTCAGGCAGTAAGGTGAGCAATGGGGACCGACTGTAAATACAGATGAAACTTCACTTGCTCACCTGATGCTTACCTTCTCCTGTGCGGCTAGGCTCCAAACAGTCCATATACTGGTACCAGTCCACGGCCTGTGGGCTGGGGACCCCTGCTATACGGAATCTGGCTTCTATCAGGCAGCCTCCTGCAGAGTCACAACCCAAAAGCCAGTCACTCAGAACGTGTAGCTGGCTCCTGACGCAAAGCCAAGATTTGAAGAACGGCTCTACTGATGATAAATCTCCAACCTTCCAGCAAGGAGCAGATAGGTAAGAACACCAATGGGATTGGCCCTTCACATGGGGGCAAAATTGGAGGGGAACTCTTTTCTCTGCTCAGACTCCACTGTCCTGCGGAGGTGGGTGCGAGGTGTCCAAAGTTTTTACCACTTTATTCTGATAAAAATTGCTAGCATTTATTATTTACATACCTGTCCTAGGCACTATCTAAGTGCTGTATATAAATCACCATCTTCAGTCCTCACAATAAACCTTTGAATATGGTACCACCAGCATTTTACAGTACAATGGAGGTATACAAGTGTGAAGCAAATTGCTAATTGTCACACAGCTTATAAATAGTGTGGCTGGAATTGCACCACAGGCCTGTCAGACTGCATAGCCTGAGACCTAAGCTTCTGTGCCTTTCTGCCGTTTTCCTTAGACTAGTCCCTGCCATCCCTCCTCTACCCCATGGAGTCCACACAGAACTCGCCTGCCTCAAGACAGCCCTTTGGATATTTGAGGACAAGTGCTAAGGCTTTCTGAATCTTCTCTAGGCCAGGACAAAGGCCATGGTTCCTTCAATACTTCTACCTCTTTTCTGTCCTTTTGCCACACTAGTCCATCCTTGAAAAGGCTCCTCAGGCATTCTCAGAGGGGTGCTCAGAAGCCCTTATCAGCTACCTTCTGTTGACTGAACTCATCAAACTCTACTTCACTGACTGATATTAGGCAAGCAGCGCAAACAGCACCATGGGGCTGTGCTGCTGTGAAGGCAGAGAAAGGGCTGCAGACAGGAAGTGCTGACTGCTTTTTCTTCTCTCCTTCCTGATGAGAACACGGAAAAAAACAGCCTGCCCTTCAGAGATTGCCTCCCTGTCTCTGCTTTCTCAAGGAAATGCTTTTCTGAGAGCCACTCAACATGCGTGCAGGACACCCATCCTGGATGAAGAAGTTCCAACCACATGTGTCTGCTCTTCATAACCTGGAGGAGACCCTGTGCCCTGGCATCTCTCCCTGTTTCCCAGGATTGCTGAGGATTTGCTGTCCCAGCTGGAACCCTTAGCTCTTAGAGCTGGTAAACATCAGGCTCTGCTCAGGCTCCGCAGCTTCTCTGCAGTTGGCAGGGATCAAGCCCGTCTGCAGAGAAGAGATAGACATGGGTCTGTTTTCCCTGGACAGACTCGTGGTTATCTTCCCAAAGGAAGCCTAGGGGGCTGGGCTGGGAGCCTGGAGATCTGCCCTACAGGCCCTCAGGGTCTGAGTGCATCCTCCAGAGACAAGCTGCTTGAATTCAAGATCTGGTCTTCCCTGGAAAGCTATGTGACTTGGGGCAAATTATTTAAATTTTTCATGTCCTGCTCTCTCATCTGCACATGTGGATTATAACGTTGACTGTCTCTCAAGATTGCTGTGGGGACCATGTGAGATATGCATGTGAATACGGGGCACAGGGCCTGGCAAATGATCAGCGATCATTGAATGTTTATTGTTCCTATTGGTATTATTGCTTTATATAACTTGACTAGGGATCAAGTTATACATGGCTAGAGCATTTTTAACTTTGCAAGGACTTTCATTATTCTCTCATTTGATCCCAATAATTCAGTGAGGTGACAACATCAAGTTTTACCATTATAATTGTGTAGGAGAAAACACTAAAGCCCAGAAAGGTCAAGTGACAGGTTCAAGGTCACAGTGCAGAACCATGATTAGATCCCAGACCATCTCACCTCCTGCCTTGGGCTCCTGAGACATGGCTGTGATGAAGTTTGACATGTACTATCACTACATTTTCCCTCCTGTTATATATAGCTGTCTTATTTACTAAAATCAAGAGCTACACTCATGATCTAGGACATAAAATCCCCAAATCTGGATATGTACAGGCTACCCTGATCTATACACCCCAGTTTCTATCCCAAGGGAAGTCCGAGGAAGAGATTCTTGCATCTTTTCATTCCCTGACCTGGTTCCTGGGCCAAGGCTGGTCCAGTCCCTGCCTGGTGCATGAGTCAGTTTATAGCCTGGCGCACCGCCCAGTCCATCCCATCCTGGGACATCAGGTTCAGCCAAGACTCATTATCTGACTATGAGCCAAAACTCAAGGGTGTAGTGTACGAAGTACTCCTGGAGCCTTCCACAGGATCATCCCCTGCAGTCCACCCCCCAAGGGACCTTTTATGATTGTCCTAGGAATGGGCCCAGGCTCTCTTTTGCAATGACCCAAATCCAAGCTCATTTCTCCTGAGGCCTCTGGACTGTAGCAAAGCAGGGTGGGAGAAGGAGGTGGAAGGAAGGTGTAGCTGGCTGCTCCAGATGCATCCCTCTAGTTGCCAATCCCAAGCGGCCTATAGAAGGAGATCCCAGGGTAGAAGGGTTCACACCTGGAGCTGAGAGGCACCATGCTCCATAAAGCAGCTCCAGAACTCCCAGCTTTTCACACCATGATCCATCCAGGACTGATAAGCACCATCCAGTCCCCGTCCACACCAACTGGCTTTCAAGCTGGCTCTGCTGTGTGTTCCTGGGAAGGACAGTTTATCTCGGCACTCTTCTGGCTCTGAGAGCTACTTCACTCCCTCCTTAAGAGACATCAGCATTGACTCCACTCAGCACTTATTGTCCAGGGATGCTCGAATGACATCAGCTTCCTGAGAGCTGGACAGTTCCCCTCACATCAAAGCCTGGCTCAGCTCCCCTCTACCGCCATCGCCATGTTCACACTTGGATTCATCCTTCAGACCATGACAACACATAGAACTGGCCTTTCACAGTCCATAGGCACCCCGAGCACTGTTTGGTACCTTCATCTGATTCCTCTTTGCATTACACAGAGCCAACAGGGCTGAGGATTTAAAAAGAGGGCCTTGTTGCAAATGAGTAGCACTGCAAGGGTTGAAAACCAGCTGGCCACATGGTAGAATTGTCCTTATATTTATTAATGTATCCAGCAAATATTTGTTTGAATGACCACTAAGTTCCAGGTTCTATTCTAGGTGATACGGAGGGAGACTGAAGAATGAGACAGACAAAGCTGGCACCTGCCCTGGAAGAGCTGATGCTAGGCTGGCATTGACGACATACAAGCAAGTGAAGGTATAGTAAGTCCTAGGGAGAGAGGCCTCTGAGGGATAGCATGTCCCTGGCGTGGAGGGGGGAGAGCATTTTGGAGGGACTGCTCAGAGAGGCTTCTCCAAGGAGAGCTTCCGAAGCAGAGGCTTAAACAAAGGCAGGGGCCGGGCGCGGTGGCTCAAGCCTGTAATCCCAGCACTTTGGGAGGCCGAGACGGGCGGATCACGAGGTCAGGAGATCGAGACCATCCTGGCTAACACGGTGAAACCCCGTCTCTACTAAAAATACAAAAACTAGCCGGGCGAGGTGGCGGGCGCCTGTAGTCCCAGCTACTCGGGAGGCTGAGGCAGGAGAATGGCGTAAACCTGGGAGACGGAGCTTGCAGTGAGCTGAGATCTGGCCACTGCACTCCAGTCCGGGCGACAGAGCGAGACTCCGCCTCAAAAAAAAAAAAAAAAAAAAAAAAAGGCAGGAAGCAAGCCACATGGAAGACCTGAAAAGGCAATGTTGTAAGGAGAGGGAACAGGAGTGTGCCAGCCCGGAGCAGAATGTGACCAGTGTGCCCCCAAACAGACAGCAAGCTACTGAGGCTAGAGCACAGTGAGCAAGGCAGTGGGCAAGAAGATGTGAGCAGGAGAGAAGGGTCAGGCCAGCTTGTATAAAGCAAGAGTCAGCAAACTGCCACCCAGGGGCCAGATCCAGTCCTCAGCCTGTTTTTGTAAGCCCATCAGTTAAGGACAAGTTTCAGTCTTTCCATTTTTAAAGGGTTGAAAGGAGAAGGAGACAGAGGGAGAGGGAGGGAAAGGGGAAGAGGAAGAAGACAGAGGAGGGGAGAGGGAGGGAGGGAGGGAAAGGGGAAGAGGAAGAAGACAGAGGAGGGGAGAGGGAGGGAGGGAGGGAAAGGGGAAGAGGAAGAAGACAGAGGAGGGGAGAGGGAGGGAGGGAGAGAAGGAAGGGAGGGAGGGAGGGAAGGAGGGAGGGAGGGAAGGAGGGAGGGAGGGGAAAGGATGAGGAGGACAGGATGAGGAGGAGGAGGAGGAAGGATGAGGAAGAAGGAGGAGGAGGAAAAGAAGATGATGATGTGATAGACTCCTATTTGGCCCACAAACCCTAAAATATTTACTATCGGGCTTTTTACAGAAAAAAGTTTGCTTATCCCTCATATAGAGACCTACAGAATAGTAAGCCATTAAATTTTATTTCCGGTGTTATCAGAAGTCATTGGAAATAAAAGTCACTGGAGGGTCCTAAGCAAACAAGTGGAACAACCTCATGTAAATCTGTCAATGCGTATACTCTGGCTACACCATGGAGAGATGACTGCAGAGTCCAGGGGGATGGCAGAGGGGTCAGATCCAGGACACTTGCACAGGAATGAGAGGAGGGTAGTGTTGTCTGGGAGGGTAGCAGTGAGTGTGGTGAAGAGGGATCAATTTTGAAATAGATTGGCAAAGATGTGCAACTGAATATGAGTGTGAGGGAAAGAAAGGCGTGAAGGATGACTCTTAAGTTTTTAGTTTGAACAACTGGGCAAGTGTTGGTGCCACTGACAAAGATACAGAAGACTAAGGGAGAAACAGTCTGTGAGATGAGCTTGGGAAATCAAGAGTTCCAGGTTAGGCATGACCAGTTTGAGATGATTAGACATCAAATGGAGACATTTATATATACATCCATGCAAGATGCACACATATGACATAAAGAATGATGATGTCACTGATGCTATGTGAGAAAAGAAAAGAAAAAAAGAATGTACTGAAGGCTTACTCTTACATGTGAAGTATTTCATATTCATTCTCACAACAACCTGTAAGGAAAAAATTTTCCATTTGTCTCTCCTATTTTTGTTTTTTTTTTTTTGAGGCGGAGTCTCGCTCTGTCGCCCGCACTGGAGTGCAGTGGCCAGATCTCAGCTCACTGCAAGCTCCGCCTCCCGGGTTTAAGCCATTCTCCTGCCTCAGCCTCCTGAGTAGCTGGGACTACAGGTGCCCGCCACCTCGCCCGGCTAGTTTTTGTATTTTTAGTAGAGACGGGGTTTCACCGTGTTAGCCAGGATGGTCTCGATCTCCTGACCTCGTGATCCGCCCGTCTCGGCTTCCCAAAGTGCTGGGATTACAGGCTTGAGCCACCGCGCCCGGCCTGTCTCTCCTGTTTTACTGATAAGAAAGCAAAGCCTGGGGTTCAGGTTTCTTAACACCCCATCTATTAGTGTGCACAATACATCTGTGTCTACTTAGGAATATGCCCTTCCTGTTTTGGTGTTTGTGTTGAAGCATTTTTATTTGGGGACACAATGGACAAACTGAGTTCTCCCAGTTGTCTGGAATTGTTTCTACAGACCAGGGACAATAAAATTTTCTTGTTTCTTACCTCTGAATTTAGTACAATTAAATAAACACATGTTTTCATTACGATGCTTTTTCTTATACAGTATTTAATTATAGAATACATGCTTATTAGTTAAAATTATAAATATGAAAAAATAGAAAGGGAAAATTCATAATGTTTCTAACCCTTAAATACAGCCATGGTTGAACATGCTGGGACTGTCTGAAGGCTATACTTACTTGCTGTATCAATAACAATAGTTCGTTTCTGGGTTCAGAAGTGTGGGTAGAAGGTGGGAGGAGAGACAGGATCAGGAAAAATAACTAATGGGTACTAGGCTTAATACCTGGGTGGTGAAATAATCTGTACAACAAACCCCCATGACACAAGTTTACTTATGCAACTAACAAACCTACACATGTACCCCTGAACTTAAAATAACATTTTTAAAAAAGAAAGAAATTGAAGAGGATCCCAAAGGAAGCTATGAACTATATGGCAGAGTCAGGTAATAAAAATGCCTGATATTTATTAAAGCAACACACAGCTGTGTGGCAAGCACCACACTAAGTGCTTTAACTGCATGACCTTATTTAATTTTTGCACTTCACCTACAGTTGAGGAAACTGAGGCTTTCATCACCTCCAAGCAGCAATACCAAGATTTAAATTCAGGTATAGTGGGAGATCTTCAACTAGGCATTGTTCTCTGCCTAAGAACAATTAGGATCTATTGCAAGGCAAAGAAGTACTCAAGAACTAGTTCTTGAACAAATAAATAAAAACTAAGGAACCTGATACACTCAGAACAAAAGTAGAAGAGCTTTGGGAACTGGGACAATCCGAGATTGACTAATTGATTCATAATTCCACATATATTTATTGAGCAGCTACTAAGTGCCAAGCACTGAGGTAGACACCCTGGAGACCAGCAGTGAACAAGACAAACTAAAATCTCAGTCTTGTGGCACTTACATTTTAGAGGATGTATCACTGTGGAGGGTGGAATCCAGGAAGGTGCTGAGAGTGGCTGGCCACCTTGATTTCCCCCAGGAATGCTTCCTCTAAGACCCTAGAGGTCTGATCATTTCACTAAGGCACATGTTCATCCTGTGCCAATCCACTTGTTCTAAAAAGTGAAGAACTTCAGGAATGGAAAAAATCTAATTACAGAGCACTACTTCTATTTTATTCTTTAGACTTAACATTGTCTAACTGGTGATTCCTGACCATCTCTTAATAGCTTACTTCTGCTCAATTTCCAGTCAGACCCACTAACTGGGATTTTTAACATGAGGGGTCTCCATGGATAGAGAGATGTTACATGGCCATATGTTTTGCAGTGGGCAGGGCAGTGAAGGGGAAGGAGGGTTCATAGCTTTTGTTACATTTCCGAAGGGGTGTGTAACTTCAAGAAAGGTATATATATAAAAAAAAAAATCATAGCTCTAATCTTTTTCCACTTCAGTGATATTTCCCATAGTCTGTGAATGTTGCCTCTTTTTTTCCTTAACAGTCTCCCATGGAGCTGAGACAGTGGCATTTGGGGTTTGCTTTCAGAAACTATGTGAGTACGGCATTGGTATTTTTCCAGGCACAGCATAAAACGGAGCCTAATTCATTCACTTCCACATTGACACAAGGGAGAATGTTCTAATTCCGCAGCCACTGAGAAAGGCAATGTCGCCCCCAGGCTTCACACAACCCTCTTTCACTTGATTATTATTTGAGTCTCACCCCTGGCCCTGACTCCACACTGTGGGTCTACACCATTTCCCTGAGTACACACAGTCTTAGATTCCTTTGAGCCAAAGAAAATAACACTGTTCTGATAGTCAAAGGCAAGAACAGACTTTCTAAGCAGGTTGTTCATCTGCCAGAATTCTTGCATGCTATGCTTATTCTTAAACTCCAGATATCAATCACCATCTCTATAGGGTAGAGAAATGGAACAGAAAATACAGACAGTCTCCTGTTATTTCATTTTGTTGAAAGCAAGCAGCATATTCAAGTGGAACATTTAAGATCCAAGATCTTTGTGAGCACTCATTCCTTCATTGCTCCAACAAATACATATCACATATCTACTGTGCTCCAGATACTTTTTAAGTGCTGAGGACAAAGTAGTGAACCAGACAGACAAGGTTCCTGCCTTCCTGGAGTTTATGGACATGTGCAGGAAAAAGACATTACAGGTAAATACAAGTGTGCTAAGAAGTATGAAGGAAAATATGAAGTGCTATTGGGGACAGGTAACCAAAAGGCCCTATGGAGTAGATTGATGTTGAGGAATAAAAAAGACTTCCCTAGCTGGGTGTGGTGACTCATGCGTGTAATCCTAGCACTTTGGGAGGCCGAGGCAGGTGGATCGCAAGGTCAAGAGATTGAGACCATCCTGGCCAACAAGGGGAAAACCCGTCTCTACTAAAAATACAAAAATTAGCTGGGTGTGTTGGTGTGCGCCTGTAATCCCAGCTACTCAGGAGGCTGAGGCAGGAGAATTGCTTGAACCCAGGAGGTGGAGGCTGTAGTAAGCCAAGATCACGCCACCACCTCCAGCCTGGCAACAGAGTGAGACTTCGTCTCAAAAAAAACAAAAATAAAAAAGAAGACTTCCCTGCTGAAGTAACAGCTATGCTGAGACCCAAGTAGAGATTGCTGAGGCCAAGGTGCATGGAGAACAGAAGATTAGGAGCCATCAAGGCTTCTGCAAAGGCCCTGAGGCCAGAACTAAGACAGCATATTGCAACAACTGGAAGAAAGCCTGTGTGTGTGTGGCCATGGAAAATGAAGCCACAAATGTCTAGAAACATGGCGGAGAAGAACTTGGGGATTTGCATAGGGTGGGCTTTGCATATCATTATAGGGATTTGGATCTTTACGCTGACAACAACGGGGAATCATGAAGAAGTATTTGGCATGTGTGTGCGGGTTTGTCTGACATGATCAGATTTGAAGGTTTGTTTTGTTTCTTTGTTTGTTTGTTTTGAGATGGAGTCTCATTCTGTTTCCCAGGCTGGAGTGCAGTGGCGCAATCTTGGCTCACTGCAGCCTCTGCCTCCTGGGTTCCAGTGATTCTCCTGCCTCAGCCTCCCGGGTAGCTGGGATTACAGGCACGTGCCACCAAGCCTGGCTAATTTTTGTATTTTTAGTAGAGATGAGGTTTCACCATGTTAGCCAGGATAGTCTTGAACTCCTGACCTCAGGTGATCTGCCCCCCTTGGCCTCCCAAAGTGCTAGGATTACAGGCGTGAGCCACTGCACCCAGCCAGATTTGAGGTTTTACAAGATCATTCTGACTACAATGTGGAGAATGGGCAAAGTTCAGTAGACCAGGGGAAAGATGCAGATGGTTTGGACCAGGTAATGAACATGAAAAGAAACAGAATCACTTAGGAGAAAACCAGGAGCATGAACCAACAGAACTCAATGGTAGGTTAAATGTGGAGATGAGGACGAGGGTAGGATTAGTCCTTTAGTCAGAAATTTCTGGTAGTCCTCAAAACAGTTCTAGACATCCCTTCCTCCCTCGCCCCTAGGAAAGGGCTACGTGAGTGGACATCACGGTTGGGGTTACAGTAGCTGGGTGTAAATCTGAAACAGCCACTAACTCATGAGGCTCCAGTGACACTGGCCATTGTTGTGTTGATTGAAAAGCCATGGATGTCCTCACCTGGAGCCTTTGTGTTGGCTGTTGTGCTGCCTGGATCAGGCTCTCTGGTCTTTTCCTGGTGGATTGTTCAGTTTTCATGCTGCTGCCTCAGAGTGTTCAGAGGGCTCAGGGTTTTCCTTGAGTCCCTCATCCAAAGTTGCCCCTGTCACTCCTGAGCATATCATTCTACTTTACTTTCTTCATAGTATTGTCACTCACTGAAGTAAGCTTATTTTTGCATTTGTTTATTTGTGTTTTGTTCACATCTCTCCACAATAATGTAAATTCCATAGACTAGAACTCTTGCCATTCTTGCACTACACTGCTTAGAACAGTGCCTGGTACATGGTAGGTACTCAATAAAAAGAAGATAAATGAGTGAATAACTCCCCCAAGACAAAAGGCCTCAGACTCCCCTCTCCTTGGGCATTTTGGACATCCACAGCAACCTTGACTTCAGCCTTGGCCTGGTCCACGTGGTCCCTGTGGGTGGATTCCCCACCAGCTGCTTCAGACTCATTGTGGCCTCCATCTCAACAAATGGCTCAGGTAAGCTGCAGTACAGCACCCCCATGGGGAATTCTTTTTCTTTATTCCTCAAAACAGAAGAACCACCAGCACTGGTATTTTTCCAAACTCTATACCTCGGGGCACAAAGCAAAGGCGATAGGATCCCAGGACAGAATTATTTATTCACGCCCGTGACTGGAAGAACTCACAAGCAAATATTGCTTGTGCTGCTGATTTGTTACTATTTTTTCTTGCTAGTTTTCCCTATAGAGCTCAGGGTCAAAGTCATCTGCACTTGTAGTTCATAATTGGTTCTTTTTAACCCAGTGTATTGGACAACATTTGGTTCTCCTAGCTAAATTTCTTCTCAGAAAGGGCACTAGATTCTTCTCTCTTACTCCTCCAAATTTTATTTTGAAAAGATGCTGTTTGCATAACATGAAGATAGGGACTGCATTCTACAGAGGGGAAAGAAGCATGGCATAGTAAGACCCAGCCAGGCCCCCGAAGAGCCCACCAAAGGGACAAGTCAGTGCTTTGTCACCAGTGAATGGTCATTTCTCAGAGCCTGTGAGTCGATGGTTGGTGTGCATGGCTCTTCTGTTTTCCTGCAACATGCCTGCATTCTCCCCTGAAGCCAGGAGGGAAATAACTATTAATGGAATCAATGTCCAGTATTATTTCAACTAAACCGTAATATGATGCTGATAAGATCAATTGTCATCTTATAAACCTACTGGATTGCCCTGGAGTTGGGTTGGGAGTGGGCCTGAGAATGGGGTAAAGGACAGGGTCCTAGAATGGCTGGGTTAGACAGAGGGTCTCATGCTCCAGCCTGTCTGTCGGAGGAGCGATGTCAAAGCTCACCCTAGCAGATATGCTGGGCCGCCCTTGAAATGAAATGAGGATACAGTTCTGTTTTAAACCCTAATTCACCTGCTAGAACTCTCACTTAACTGGGAATATTTTTCTTTTTCAAATACATAGGTGCTATCCTATCCATTTGCCTCTTTCAGAAAATAGAGGCAAATGGACAGGATAACACCTGTGTATTTGGAAATTTACACACATACAAAATCTGCTTTGAAGGATGCTATGGAGGGCTGAGCTCAAGATAATGGCAGTGCCATTTGTAGACCACCTTGCCCCCCACCCCCAGCATTTCCACATGCTCCACAACACCACTTATCTGCGTCTTCTGCACCTGCGCCTCGAACGGCAACATCAGCAATCATTCATTGAATAATGATTCTTCAGGATGTGATGAGCACTTTGTATATATTATTTTTCAGTTCACATTAAAAAATCCCATGAGGTTAGTATCATTATTATTTATATATTACAAACAGTAAACTGAGAAATTAGAGACATGAAGCAACTTGCCCAAGAAAATATAGCTAGTAAGTAGTACCTGATGTGGGAGCCAACCTCAGGAGTACCCAGCACCAGAGGCCCCGCTCCATGCTGTTCCTGACCTCTCTTTGACCAAGCAGTTGATTTATTCTGTTTACTAAGTCAGGAAAAGTGCATTTGTTTGGTTTTGTTCCCAGAAAAACTTTCACCAACTATTTTTCATAACACTAAATTCAAATAATACCTGAGCCATAGTTTCTCCTTATAAGTTAGGGTGTGTTAGACAAGATTATCATTAGAGTGTCTTTCAGATCCAAAGTTCTATGATTTCATTCTGATCAACTGCACAAAAGCACCTTCTTTCTCTCAAGAAAGAAGTTGGGGAGTAGGGGATCTTATTAGGTTCTTCAGAATATCCACTAGTAATTCTCTGTAGACAGGAGGAGTCCTCAAAATCCTCAGAGGGGGTAATTAATTAAGATCAATGACCTCCTGAGGGTTGTGGAAAAGAGGGCAGAAGCAGTTGCTCTGCCTCCCTGGTGAGGTCTTGGCTCCCTCTCTGGCAGCCAGCTGGGTCTAGTCACAAGGCAATTGCCAGCCTCATCAATCCCCCATGCACCAGCGCCACAACCAGCCAGAGCTGGCGCAGACGAAACCCACAATCCCCCAGGTCAATTGACTGTTTGCACTGCAGCAAAATAGTAGAGGGCTCCACTGGGCCCCAAGCCTGAGCCCTGCTCCCCTGCAACCTGCTCAGTTCACCCACCACTGGGGCTGCCCACCAGCTCAGCTCACCCTTCCCTGCGAGGCCTGGGCCTGTCCTTGGCCATCATGTCTCCTTCCACACATTGGTGGGAATGGATTCCTGGTCCCCTGCACTGCCTCTTATAACGAAGTCACCCCATTTTCATCACAGTTGCTGCCTCCTGCTCCTCTGACCCACCACTACCCTTCGTTGGCTCCAGCTCCTCCAGCCCCTCTCTATTGCTCATACATTTCATGCGGCTCCTTTTTACCACTCAAGTCTCATCTCACACAGCCCCTCCTCAGAGAGGCCTTCCCTGAACCATCACTTGTTACATCACATTATTTTCTTCGCTGCCTTTAGTATTACTTGAAATTACTGTGTTTATGTATTACATCACCTGGTTCCTTCACACTAAAATATACACTCTACGAGGGCAGGACCCCTCCTGTTTTGTTCATTCTTGTGTCCCAGTGCCTCAAATAGAGATGTAGGTGCTCAATAAATGGAGTGAACAAAACCCTTTATTCTCAGCATTCCTCATCTATGAAGTGGAGGGGATAACATTTACACCACAATGTAAATATTATGATGAGTTAATATTATGATGCTGCTGTGAGGATTAGAGACAATGTATAATATTTTCGGGGTTTGTTGAAGACTAGGTTCCAATAACCGGGCAATGATGATGGTAATGATAATGATGACACTGAGAGAGGTAGCACCAAGAGACTGGGGGTAAGACTGCAGGCTCCAGAGTCTGATTTTGGCTTTGGCAATTAATTAGCTATTTGATCTTCAGCAAATAAATTCTCTAAGCCACAGTTTCCTCATCTGTAAAACAGAGATTATAATAGTATCTCTTAGGGCTTTTGTGCGGATTAAATAGGACAATCCATGAAAAGTACCCAGAACAATATCTAGGACATACCATACCCTCAGTAAGTGTTAAGTTGTTACTGTGCTCCAGATACAGGGCTATTCATGTCCCTTATACCTTCCCATCACACACCACGCAGCCTAGGAAGCACTTTCCCATAAATCCTCCTAGTTCATGCTGCTGAATCTTATGATGAAGAGGAATTACCCACTCTACTTTATAGCTGATAAAACTGGTGTTTAGAGAGGTCAAACAACTTGCCTAAGGTCACACAGTTAACCCAAGGCAGAGGAGCAAAAACCTTTAATTCAGAAATTCAAACTCTCTTCTTGTCACCACCCCAGGCTTGCTCTCTTGTGAAACCTGCAGCCCCAGAATCTGAGGACACCTTATGAGGTAGTATGGAGAAACTGTGCCATGCTGCTTGAGTACTCCTGCTAAAAATAAACAGGAGCCCTAGGCCTCCACACACTTGTTGAGGCCAACTTTGTTTCTCCCAAGCCCACTCCCTTATAGGACAGTCAAGGGTTTGGCAACACCACAAAGGCAGATGAAGCCTGTGGTTTCCACCAGGAGAGCAGGCCCAAGGTTCTGCTGCTCTCTCAGCTTCAAAACAACATTAAAATAGCCCCACATTAGCTGGGAATAGGTCAGAGCAGGGCGCTGAAGTGGTCACCGCAGGCTTTTTCAACTGTTTCCAGCTGGCACAGTGTGTTCTCTGGGCATCAGGGTCTTCCTCATGGATCAGCCCAGCCCAGCAGCCCCCTCAGGTTTTGGTCCCTGGCCTGGTCTCAGCCTCTGTCCTCAGAAAGGTTTTCAAAGGTGGCCTGACCAGGCCTTGGCAGCTGTCTCTGTACCAGGGGGGATTCAGGAAGTCCGAGAAATCCAAGGGGCTGGATGCAAATGAAGTAAGGGGAAAAACAAACTGTGCTCACCAAAAAGAAACTGGCGCCCTGATCAGTCTTTTCAACTCCCAGCAGGAGCAGATTTGTTGTGACTAATGCATCAGGCTTTAAATAGTTTCACGCAGCATACTGATTAGTCCAAGGCACAACAGAGGCAAATGCAAAGTTTCCAAAAGGAAGAAAAGGCTGCCACTCTCAAAAAACACTCATCTGCTGATGGAAGCCCACCCTGTTTAATTCCTTAATAAAGCAACAAGGCATAGGGAGCTGGGCGAGGAAGAAAGAACATGGAGCCAGTCAGATTCCTGGGGGTTTCAGATTGACTCTGGTTATTCTTTTCCTCAGTCACCCTTCATGACTACCCCTTGTCCGTAGTCCAAATTTCTTGGTAATACCTTCTAGACTCTTCATGAACTGGTCCTGTACTGAGCTGAATAATGTCTTGCCAAAAATTCTTGTCCTTCTGGAACCTCAGAATATGACCTAATTTGAAAATATGATCTTTACAGATTTAATTAGTTAAAATGAGTTTATCCTGGATTAGGGTGGGTGTAGGGTAAGTGCCCCTTATAGCAATAATTTAAGCATACCCTTAGAATGACCTTGTCTGGCAGACACACCTGAATGTGTGTTCTGAGCCAGGGAATCCAGATGTAACCAACCCACAGATTCATTCCTTGCCCATGAGGAACATCTGAGCCCCCATTCCGTCCCATAGAACATGGGCTGTACAGGAGATTAACGCTCTGAGTTCTAGGGTAAATGAAAGTTGCCAGGTGGAGGTCATTAAGGGGAGGCTGTTAAGTGAAAATGCTGTATAAACTACATGCTGTTTGAAAGCAGTTGTGATTTTCCTGCCCAGCCAGCCACCACTAGGCTGTGCAGTTATCTTGTCCAGCCTGCTGCCACTGGACCATTTCTATATGTAAGGGGGTTGTCCTGTCCAGACTGCTGCCACTAGATTCTCTGCCCTGTAGGTAAGTCCCTAATAAAACTCCATGTCGCATTTGCTGGCTCTGGGTCTCTTCTTTGGCCTCTAGAACCTGGTGCCTTCCCTATTGAGATGAATAGGAGTTTAGCACAACACTGGGTTGTAAAGCCAATGACTAGTGTCTTTATAACAAGGCCATGTGAAGACACAGGAGACATGAAGAGAAGAACACCATGTAAATATGAAGCCAAAGATTGGAGTGATGCAACTACAAACCAAGGAATGCCAAGAAATGCCAGCAACCTTAGAACCTAAGAGAGAGGCATACAACGAGTCCTTCCCCAGAGCCTCTAGAAGGAACCAATCCTGCCAACAACCTGATTTTGAACTTTCAGCCTCTAGAGCTGTGAGATAATACATTTCTGTTGGTTTAAGCCACCAGTTCATGGTATTTTCTTATGGTAGGCCTAGGAAATAAATACAGGTCACAACCTACATGTCTAGCCTTTCTTCCGTCAAAGTCACCTTCCTCACAGTTCATGCACGGGATGTAGCTCTTATACATTTAAAAAAGCAGAAAGACAGAGTTCAGATCTCACCTCCACCATTTTGGCTGCTGTGTGACATTGGGCAAACCAATTCTCTTATTTTTAGTTGTCTACTCTGTAAAATGAAGATAATAGAACGACTGTTGTAGTGAGTTGAATGTGAAAATGTACATGTAACAACAGGGAGACTATATTCGCCACCAGAATTTTCTTGGGGAAGACATTGCATTTGTTTGGAAAATACAGCTAAACCAACCTCTTGCAGAAGAGTGGATCCCAAGGGCCGTGATCTGGACACAATGATCTGGATCATTGATCCTGTTGATTAATACAATGGATCTGTAGTGTGCACGTTGTGGGTGATGGTGGCAAGAGTTGGCTAACAAAGGGTGAGGAATGTAAAGTTCATAGGAAAGAATCCAGGAGAGAAAAGGGCCAGCAAGGAAGCAAGTAAGGGAAGGAGACAGCAACACTCCTCCATACCGCGGTAGGCTAAGGGGAGTTCTCTGGGAAAACGGAAACCTCTAATGGATATTTTTAGTTGTTTGTAGTGAAGTATACAAGATAAGCTCAATCCTCCATGTCCTCTACAAAATATGCAGTCAAATCTAAATTGGGTACCAACATTTTTATAATCATGGATTCTTTTGGTTCAAACTTGGAAATGTATTGAGTCTGGGTTGTCGTCATGGGGTAAAAATGAAGAAAGCCCATGCAGACACATGAGCTGGAGAACCAGGGACCTGAGTGACATCTGGTTTACTCACATAAGAAAGTGGCCAGCTTACTGCAGGTAGTCTATAAACATTATAAATAAATGTTTGCTTCAGCCTCAGCCCTCATCTTCCTGACCATGCCTTGCTCCTGCCTAAGCTTGGAATGACTTATCCTCTTCCTCCACCACTTCTTCATCCATTTGAATCCTATCCAGCCTTCAGGAATCAGCTGCCTCCTGCACGAAGCCTTCACCCACTTTCCCAGCCAGAAAGGATGATCTTCCCTTCTCCCAACTTTGTGCAGCGTGTTCCCATGTAACAGGCACCTTATTCCTTCTGGAGTTAATTAATAAAAAGCAAAGTTAAAAGTCATGCAGAGGAAGATAAGGGAAGATCAACTCAGAAAAAAGAGAAAGGCCCAGAAAGAGGTAGGGAAAGGGGAAAAGTTGGGGGAGGGGCATTGAAAAGCTCAAATGGCCAACTTTTTTCATGGTCATTGTATCCTGGACTAGGCAAAAGGGACAGAGAGGAAAGGCGAGATCTCTAGCAGGCCCTTTTGTAAAGCTGAAATTCAAGCATTTCTCTTGACTCTTGAATGTCATTCTGAAATGCAGTGAAAACAATTGCTACGCTGGTAACGTGGTTTCCTGGAAGCTCTCTTATAGTCATGTGGGCATGAATTACCAAAACCTCCACCCACCAAGCTTTCTCCCCACCCTCCCTCTGAGCAAATAAATACACCAATCATGGCCTAAAATGGGTATTAACCTCAAAGCTGGGACAGGTGAGATGCTTTGCCCCATGGGCCTGGAACGAGGAAATAATTCAATTGGCCTATTAGTGGAGAGGACAGAAGATAATCAGAGGCTGGGTCCACCCCCACCTGTCCTGACTTCAGCACCTATCCTGGAGCCTGGGCTGCTGGGAGCTGGGGATAAAGGAATGAAAGACACATTTGCTGTTCTCAAGGAGGTCCTCGTGCAGGAGGAGACCAATGAGCAGGCAAGTACAGTACAATCTGACTAGTGCAAGGACAGAGTAGCCTGGAGGTTATTGCAACCCAGAGAAGAGAACCTAAACCCAAGGAGGGACTGCCTGGCTGAGCAGCCTTAGACAATGAAGAGGAATTCTGTGTCTCCAGTCTATAACTTACTACCACAAATATGCACAGTGACTCTTCAATTCAACCTCATTTCAGAGATATCAAAATATAAGAAAATGTATGCTTGGGTGGGGGTGGCAGGAAAAAATCTGTAGAAATAAGATAAAGAGGCTTGAGGGGGAAGGGCTATCCAAACAGAGGGAACAGAATATGCAAAGGCCCAGAGGCAAAATCATGGCCAAGATAAAGGTACCATTCTAATAAGTACATGTGAAGGACTCATGAAGTGGGGAGTGTCTTACTCAGCTTGGGCTGCTATAACAGAATACCATAGACTGGGTGGCTTAAACAAGAAACATTCATTCCTCACAGTTCTGGAGGCTGGAAGTCTAAGATCTGGTGCCAGCATGGTTAGGTTCTTGGTAATCCGGCATTCCTCCTGATTCACAGGCAGTTGTCTTCTCACTGTATTTTCACATGGTTGAAAGAGTGAGTCTAACACCTTCATCTCCTCATAAGAGCAATAATGCCATCATGGGGGCTTCACCCTCATGACCTCATCTCAACCTCATTACCTCCCAAAGGCCCCACCTCCAAATACCATCAGATTGGGGATTAAGGCTTCAACATATGAATTTAGGGGAACACAACTCAGTCCATGGCATTGAGTTTACAATAATTGAAGTGAATAACCATGAGAATAATCACTGTTTGTCTATAATACTTACCAATGAGAAATTCCCTCACAGTATTATCTGTGATAACATACAACTGGAAACAACATAAATGTCCAATGGTCAAGAATGAGTTATACAAATTATAGTACCTTCATACAACTACTTTCTGGCTACTAAAAGTGACTGTGTATAAAAATATTTAATGACATGAAAAGGTGTTCATGATGTATTAAGTTTTTAAAAATATGGGTCACAAAATACACAGATGTTAATTAGTAGGAAAAAATGACTAAAAGGAAATTGATCAAAATATTCACAATTTTTATCTCAGGGTTGGGATTGCAGGTGATTATTATTTATCCTTTTCCCATCCCTATGGTTGACATTTTCTATAAGATTTTTGAAATGAGAAAGGAAGGTGAGTGTATGTATATGTGCATGGGTATATAAGACTAATTACGTATTTACTGCTGGACATGACCCAGGAAATGCAGGAAACAACATCAGTGTGGCCCTCCAGGTGAGAATAAGTGCACAAGTACCCAGCCCAGGGCTCACTGCAGCTTCTCCCATTGCTGGCTGTTCCTTGAGAACCCTTGTATGGGCTTTGCCAAAGGTCACACTCAGCCTCCACCATTCTCTTAAACAGTTTAAATGACACAGGGACAGTCACCTTCCAAGGTGGGGATGTAATTAGTTCTTTGGGCCAAAGGTTCCTTTTAAACATGTTTGATCTATTATCTGTCTGCAAATTAGCACTGATAGATATGACTGTTGGCCTATTTTCAGAGGGATGGTGAGAACATGAAAGAAGAGGCTCCAAGGTGGAAAGAAGATGGTTTTAGGCTTTGAAGATCCTATAAGATCACAGAGCCAGGGAGAAAGCCCTTTGCCTTTACTGGTGAATGTGTAAACTAGTAGTTGACCACCTAGGTCAAGTCTAAGAAAGGTGGCATGTGGAGTAGAATACAGCTGAGATTCACTCATTTTCCTATCTAATTCCTCTTTGTTCTCTACTCTGAAGCTACAACAGTGAACAGGGACAGCTCCAACCTTCACGGGGCTTGCATTCCACTGAAAGAGAAGGAAAAAAAGCAAATACATGCTTTGAAAGCAGGTAGTGATATATGCTATGAAAATAAAGGAAGAGAGTAGAGAATATTGGGGTGCTAGCTTAGATGGGCTGGTCAAGAAAGAGCACACATACTAAAGAAGTAAAGGAGCAAGCTCATGTTTATCAGCGGAAAAGCATTTAAGACAGCGGGAACAACAACAATAACGGCCCTGAGCTGGGAGCATGCTTGAAAAACTCAGGAAACAGTAAGGAAGCTGATGTGGTTGGAGTGGAGTGAGACCTGGGAAAACTTCTATGAGCATCCTTCTCTAGCTGACTGGGTATGGTCTCTATAGATATGGGTACCCCACACCTTGCTACCATCCTATGTACCAGACCCCAGGAAGCTGCTTTCTCCTACTCATCATCTTCAGTCAGAGGAAATGAGTCATTGAAAACCTGGCCTTGTTGACTACAGTATGAGTATTGGCTAAGAGCTCAGACTCCGAAGTCAGAGCCCTGGATAAAAGTCCCAGCTCTGTCACCTCCCTGCTGTGCGCCCTTGGGTAAGCTACTTAGCTAACATGTAAGCCGAGTGGTGTGCTGGTAAACTGGATCTTCTTTGGGAGGAAAGGGGATAAAGAAATGCTCTGATTTGTAGCATTTGCCAATTTCCATGGTGTAAATACTCTTGCTGTAGTCTGTTTTTAGCTAGCAACATGATATCACTGAATGTGAAATTGGGAAGAGATGCACACAACTGGCTCTCAAGAGCTAGCACCAGCCAGTCTCAGCATACCATTGCCTCAGTTTCTTCATCTGCAAAATGGATTTCACCCTATAGAGTACCTGGCGGGAATCAGAGGAAGCATATATAAAAAGCATTTAGCACAGTGTATAGTATATGGCTAACGCTCCATAAATGAGAGCAGTAATGCTGACTCAATAAGGATCCTGAATTCCTGTGTGGCATTTGTGTATAGACATGAATTCTCAAAGGTCAAGGGCCAAGAGGAGCCTGGGACCCTATTCTGACTCTGTCTCTGCCTCCTTTTGTGACTGTGCAAGTTGTCTTCCCTCTCTGGTCTTCAGTTACTCTATCTGAAGTGAGAGATAGAACTCAGTATAAAGCCCCTTCCACACTGGACATTCTATAACTTCCTACTTTGGGGAATGCTCTGGAAGCGGCATCAACAGAGTGGGTGAGGGCTCCCAAGGCAGCAGGACAGTGGGAAAGAGTTAGCCATATCTCACTAATATTAAAAGCTACCTGGACAGAGGTGGCAGATGTTTTCAGAGTCTGGAACAGCAAGCCTGAGTGAGTTCTTTACTGGCAAAGGCCAAAGCATTGTTTGAAAGGTCAAGGGAATGAGAGAAAAACACCTGGGGAGAAAATGAGACACATGGCAGTGGTGAGAGAAAAAGATGTGTATAAGTGAGAAGGTTCGAGACCGATTTTCAGAAAATGTCTTTAATCAACATCTTAGAAACGAACATTTCTGCCAAACCTTGCATGTGAAGAGAGAAAAGAATTCAGAGGAGCTGTTGATAAAACTGGGGGTGAGATGAGCATACCAGAAGCAAAAATGGAAAATGAAGGTGAAAATGATCAATGCCCTCTAAGACAATCCTCACCCGGACACAGGCAAGGCAGAGCGAAGAGGTTCGTTAGAGAAATCAAGCAATGCCAAACTTCATGGAATTGAGAACTGAATTTGCAAAGCTGAATTCTTTGTGCCTCCAATGTCTTCACTAGAATCCCTTTGAAGTACATCAAAGTATAATTTTCAAGAGTCAAGAACAAAGCTTCATCTAGCCATTGGCTCAAATGGCCCACCAGCAGAAACAAAGTATCTGAATGCTCTGCTCCCTCAAAGCCACAGACATGAGGCAGGCCTCTCCACAGATGACAAATGGCACCGGGAGATTTTGTGGACTTTGCACTTTTATTCATGAAAGTCTCTGGCCTGAATTCCTTCTCAGGGGGACAAATGAATATCAAGTCTGAATGCCGTGATCCCAGAAATTGCTTCCACTAGCTATTATGGTTTGGAACTCAATTCTCCTCACAAATGAGTAGTTTTCTCAAGCAGCCTGAGAATTCACCGCCCTTCTAAGTCATGACAAGTAGGTAACTTAACCGAATTTCCATCTCAGTAATCCCTGTTCTAACATTTTTGGGTCAGATATTGTTCCCATAAGGAGCTTAATTCAGACGCCTTGACATCCAGGGAAATGAAAGGGGAAGTTAAAGGACGTATTTCATTCTGACTGAAGCTAAACTCTGACAGGTGAGCTTAATTACTGGCTGCCTCTAGCTCCTAATCATCCAGCTTATGATGGAAAGAATAAAGTCATCATAAAAAATAACGACATTTTAGTCAAACTGGGAACAACGTTGCAGCAACCAGTGACTGGAGTTGTGAACGAGAGCCTTGAAGAGGTGAGGAAAATCTGGGAGGGAGATGCCCCCACCTACTTCTCACACCTTGGTTTCAGCATCTTGAAGGCGCAGTGAGTCCCAGGCGTAAGAAATCAGGAACTGCAAGTACCACATTAACTGTCTATAAACAGTTATCAACAGTAGCCTTTAAGCTTATTAAAAAACAAACTAGGAAACGAATCAATCACTGTCAAATGCTCAGTGGGATGCTGCTTCTAAAAATAAGAGTCCATTTGAAATTCTAAGAGCTTCATACAGCGGATGCTTAAACAATCTGCTGGTAAAACTTTAAAGGGTACAAGAAGACCTCTGAATGGCCCAGAAACAACACCAACTGAGGGTTAGAAGCTCCAAGTTTCAACCCTGGCTTTTGCCAGTCACCAGCCTTGTGGTTTGTGCAAGTTATCCCCATCTCTGCCTGTCAATATCCTTAATCATGGTCACTCACATCTTTACCTTTCAGCAGCATCACCTGCTTTGGAAACCTGGCTGAGAGATATGCTCATTGTCTTGCAAGCCTGTTTCTCTTTGGTCTGCACCTCCCTGTGCTGCCTGCACCTTCCCTGCCCCCTATTCCTAACAGAGTATTAACACTACCGGTCATTGAGTGCTTCCCATGAACCCCTGAAGTAAGCATTTTACCCACATCATTACATTTAATATTCATGACAATGTCTACTCATTCATTTAACAGATATGCATTCCTTACTCTGTGCCAGGCACCATGCTAGGAGCCAGAGATTAGGTGGATAATAATACAAGCTTGGCCCTTGGCCCTGAGGAGTTTGTCATATACATATTATAACTAGTTTACAGGTAAGGAAAATGAGATTCAAAAAAGATTAAATAGTGAGAAGTAGGAGAGGGAGGATTCAAATCCAATCTAGATTGTGACACTTCCAGTGGCCTGGGTACATTTCTTTTTCCCTCTCTCACACACCTTGGAGGTGGGGTCCAGGTCACAGTAAGATGCTTGATAAATAAGAGTGGCTTAACTGAACTCTGCAACCCTTGGTTACCTAATTTGTAAAATGTGGGTAAACGGGTCTGCCTCACTGTCTCCTGGGATGTGAAGATCCCAGGGCACATGCAGGCATCTATAAGGGCCTCTGAACAAGTTGGGGGAATTGAATGTGACTTGTTTTGAAGGAAATTCAATCTCTCTGCCTCCACCAGTTCATTGGTCAGCACTGCCCACAGCCTTAGAGCTGCCTCGCTTCACATCAGAGCCTGCCCCACAAAGCCTGGACAAGGTCTCACTACACGCCCAGCATATCCCACTAATGCCATGCTCAACTGTCCATGTGCTCAGGTTTCCTGGGCTGCATACAATCTCCCTACTTGGTTAGCAGTCTCCCCGGGGGCAACAGACAGAGACCTAGCAGCCTGGCCAAGTCTTCCAGGTCTCTACCTGGGCCGGAAGCTCCTGGTTTCCAGATGGGATCACTGTCAGGGGAGAAAATGGCACACACTAGCTGTTTCCTGGAAGGGAAATAACTGCCAAGGGAAAGCATTCAGTAAATAGTGTAGCCCAACTCAGCTTAGTTTTTAGTTTGAAAAGCCAAAATAGCTTGAAACCAGATCAATGCCACTGCCTGAAGATAGTCAGGGGGAGCAGAGAAGGCCAGGAATGGGACAAAAGCAGATTTGCCTCCCCTGCAAGGGCAAATTGAATGCTGAGTGGCCCAAGCATTGAGGCTCAGCCCTAGTTCTAGGTCCCTTCCACTCCTGGTTGCTTGGCGATATGCTTTATTCAGCCCTTTCTGACTATTGTCCTGTGTGAGAATGGCATAGTCAGCGCTGACAGAATGTAATGAATTTAAGTCCTATATCTGTGCTGTGTGACTTCAAACTACTGATTCGACCTCTCTGAGCCTCAGGTTTCTTTTTTTTTTTTTTTTTTTGAGATGGAGTCTCGCTCTGTCGCCCAGGCTAGAGTGCAGTGGCCGGATCTCAGCTCACTGCAAGCTCTGCCTCCTGGGTTCACGCCATTCTCCTGCCTCAGCCTCCCACGTAGCTGGGACTACAGGCGCCCGCCACCTCGCCCGGCTAGTTTTTTGTATTTTTTAGTAGAGACGGGGTTTCACCGTGTTAGCCAGGATGGACTCGATCTCCTGACCTCGTGATCCATCCGTCTCGGCCTCCCAAAGTGCTGGGATTACAGGCTTGAGCCACCGCGCCCGGCCGTCTCAGGTTTCACAGTTATAAATTAGGTATAATTATTCCTACACCTCCTAATAGTGTTATTAGGAGGTAAAATAGTGAATGGTGAGAAAGTACTTGAGACATGATGAGTGTTCAATAAAAGGCAGACAGTGATAATCTTCATGATTTTTTTTTTTTTTTTTGAGACGGAGTCTTGCTCTGTCGCCCGGGCTGCAGTGCAGTGGCCGGATCTCAGCTCACTGCAAGCTCCGCCTCCCGGGTTCATGCCATTCTCCTGCCTCAGCCTCCCGAGTAGCTGGGACTACAGGCGCCCGCCACCTCGCCCGGCTAGTTTTTTTGTATTTTTTAGTAGAGACGGGGTTTCACCATGTTAGCCAGGATAGGCAGGAGGGACACGATGAGAGAATCTTGCAGCCCCTTGCAATCAGAAGTACCAATTTTAGGGGTACTCTGATTGACACTGTGGATGAGGCAATACGAGGTGAATGAGAGCAAGATTCAAAAAGAGAGCACTGGGGCATCTGGCAAAGGGGTTAGAAGAACCAGAATGCAGAAATCAGATACAATTTAAATTAAAAAGGAATAAATCCATTTTAAATTGTGCTATCCATAACTACTTATTCAATCCACCTTCTTTTGATCAATCCTCCTTCCATGCCCTTCTAGCATTCTCCTCGTTAATGATAGTAAACATGCTCCATAAATAAAAAGTGTAGTTGAGAGGTAATTAATGCTGGGCCGTCTAATTCTGAATTTCCAATCATGCTCTCCTTACATTAAAATGAGATTGGAGGCATGTGTGACAATCAAATTTACTCTAGTTTAAAAAAACATACAAACACATACTAAAGTCAGTTACTTGGGGAGAGATTTGGGAACCACGGCTGCAATTAGCTTCCATATGCCACCCAAATATGTTGAGCTTCACTTGTGCACCTGTCAGGATGTGACACTGTCAGTGTGTCTTCTGCAAAGCCACACATATGAGATGTTCAGGGACAAAGATATATCATGAGATCCAGTAGAACCTGGTCAGCAGCGCTAACTGTGCTAGAAGCTGTGAAGTGGACCGAGGCTGCATTTGACCTGACCCTATGATTCTATTTCTCACTAACTGTGTGTTTTGAAATCACTTCTCTTCTCTGTTTTAGTGTCTTCATTTCCCTAATCTGTAAAATGGGCATAATATTTTAAGAAAATCAGGTTGATAAAAATGCTTTGGAAACTGCAGGATTCCGCAGCTGTTAGTGAATACTGTCAGCCCTGATCCCATCCAAATGTTGCCCAGTGCTTTATGTCAGGGGTCCCCAGACCTTGAACCACGGACCAGTACCATTGTATAGCCTGTTAGGAATTGGGCTGCACAGCAGGAGGTGAGTGGTGGGCGAGTGAGCATTACCACCTGAGCTCCGCTTGTCAGATCAGTGGTGGCATTAGATCCTCACAGAAGCGTAAATCCTATTGTGAACTGCACATGTGAGGGATCTAGGTTGCACACTCCTTATGAGAATCTAATGCCTGATGATCTGAGGTGCAAAAGTTTCATTCTGAAACTATATCCTGCACCTCTGCCCATGGAAAAATTGTCTTCCACAAAACTGGTCTTTGGTGCCAGAAAGACTGGGGACCACCGCTTTATGTGATAGCCAGCTACCCCCAAGACGGACTGTATTTTACACCTTTCCAGTGTCAAAAGGCAGGGGCAGGAAGGGTGACAACATGTAGGGAAGCAGGTGTGTGGAGGGCTACTTTGGGGACCAAATCGAGGGCCAACTTACCCATTAGGCACAGTGGGCACAATGCTTAGGAGCCAAGATACGTTTAGGGGCCCATGGAAATGTAATTTGTTTTTTAAACTAGAAGGATGACATGGATAAAATTCAGCCTGGATTATATTTGTCTTTTGCAAATGTGGTCATAAAATAAACACCTGAGCTTTCTGAAGACAATGCCGCAGGTCAAGGAATGAATGAGAATTCCAGACACCATGACCGGCCGAAAGGGGAGATTCCTGAGGGGGACAGGGTCATGAGCCGTTTCTGGGGGCCTCTGAAATCATGCCTTCTGGGCAACTTTCCCATGTGACTGCTGGATTCATCTTCCAGGTGGAGATCATTTCTACTCCTAGTGCTGGTGAGAGTACAACCCTGCTGGAGGGCGATAGGGAATATTTAGTAAAATCTAAAAAGCATGTACTTTGATCCAATAATTATGCTTTCAGGAGTCCATCTATCTTACAGTCCTACACGGGAAACTGCAAAGATAGAGGTGTAATCAGCACATTGTTCCTAATGGCAAAAAATCAGAATAACCAAAATGCCTACCAGGAGGACAAAATGCCTACCAGGCCATACAATAGTCTGCAGTGCAGAGTTAAGAGAAGGCATTGGACATCTATGTCAGGAGATGCCTAAGAGATGATGATGCATGAAAGAAGACCTCTGTAGGATGGTGAGGATGGTGAAATTCTAACTGGAGTAAAGAAAGGATAGATGTATTTGAATAGAATTGTTTTTGTACAAATTTTCTGGAATGATACACAAGAAACTGTTCTAAGAGGTGATTTCTGGGACAGTGGGGTGAGGTTGGTTGGAGAAAACATGAGTGTTTTCTATTCCTTTTATATCCATGCCACAAATCTTTAAAAAAAAAAAACCATCCACAGACATTACCTTTTAAATTAAAAGTATTGATTGAAACCATAAGCAGAGAACTAATTGCGGGTCCACCACAACTGGCGGTGCTCCTTCCTCCATCCTCAGCCCCGTTCCCTAAATCACTGTCTCTCTAAATGGGCCCCCCACATGAGTGGTGTCAGAACTAAACCTTCTGGAGGTATTTAGGACAGGGAGATGGAAGAAGTAACAGCCAACAGCTGGCACTGGGGAGTATTTCAGTGGGTCTCTGGCAAAATGTGACATTGGCATCTTCTACTCTGCTCCGTGAAGGCCTGCAACTCATCCCTAAGATAGGCCTTCACTCCAGGTCTCTTTCTGGAAAGTGTTTCACTCTTAAACTACACAAAGACAAGCCCTAGAGGCAGAAGTTTGGGTTTAAAACCAAGCTCCCACTTCACTAAGTGACTGAACCTCTGTAAGCCTCAGTTTCTTCATCTATAATATGGGAACAATCACACCGCCCTTCCAGGGCTTCTTTGAAGAAGAGATGAGAGAATCTCTGTGAAAACATCTTGTACCTTATCTAGTGCATATTAGGTGCTCAGTAAAACCAACTATATCTGAGGCCAGTGGAGGGGAAGCATATTACAACCCAAATAGGACTCCTCCTCCGAGTACCTGTGCGAAGGGCTTAGCATCAGGGCCTGAGGATAGGGATGACCCTGGCCTGACCCAAACCTTCCATGCCAGTGGAGTAAGTAGATACTCCAGGCTCTTTGGGCTGGACCAGTCCAGACAGCTGCCTGGGCAGGACAGTGAGAAGCTGCCAGGATGAATGCCCAACTCTGAGCACTAGGCTCTTTGTCTATCATCAGAAGGGATGAGCTAATGCTTTGTGTCCAGTTCCAGATATCATCACATTCCTGGGGCTGGAGAAGTAGCTCTAGGCTTAGTCCAGCACTTTTTTGTGGCCTCGCCTTGGAGTTCTGCATCTTGTCCTTCATTGAGACCCAGAATGTTGTCCTTTGGGGAAACCCAGACACAAGCTCCTCATGCCTAGAACTGAGAACTGCAGGCACTAGGCATTCCCACCTGAAGCTACCCTTGCATGAGCAGCTTGCAGGCAAGACCGAGGAGGGAGAAAGCACCAGGAACTCACAGCATGGGGGGAAGACCCCAGTGCTTCACCCACCCTGGAGATATCCTGGGCCAGCAAAGAGGGAGGAGCTCATATCCATTCTTTCCGCCATCTGTCTTGTTGCTAGGCTTGGGTAGTGGTTGGTTATGCTAGGCCAGACCCCTGACTCACAAGTTCAGAAGTACAGGCCTCACTTGGCAGCTGCAACAACTATAACCACCACCTCTCCACTTGTAGGGTCCTTTGCAGTTTATAAAGCCCTTCATAGGAGCCTCCCAGTGGCCTTATGAGTAAATGTTGAGGATCTCCACCACATTTTAGACAAGAAACAAGTTCACATAGGTTGTCATTTGTCCAAAATCCCAAATAGGGGGAGGAGAATTTGAACCAAGGCTGCACAACTCTCACAGTGCTCTTTCTCCTAAACCTCACTGTTTTCCCTTCTCTCATCTTGGTTTTGCCTTCCGCACTATGAGCAGATAGAAGTGGACCTTCAATTCCCAGGATGCTATAAACTCTGACATCGTTAGCAAGACACCGCAGAAATCTCCATGCATGTGTTGCTGTGAAACGCCACCAGGTGGCAATAGTAGCCACAGCTTGCCAGGACAGCCACCAAAGTGGACAGGAACATGGGCCTGTCTGCCTGTCTGTGCCTCCCAAGTTCAGCAGTCCAGAGTTGCAGCTTCTAATCCACATGTGGACTGGCTTGGACAAGGGCAGAGGTGGCTTTTAGATTTCCTGTCCATCTGTGCATCAGGACCAAAGGATTCCTGCTCACACTATGTAGAGAGGGGCAGAGCTGATACCAGGCTGTGCCCAGGTACAGGGGAACCAGCCCTGTAACCTCCCTGGCACTAGTGCCTCATCCACATAGGCACCAAGCAGAACAAGGAGGCATGAACTGCCAGCCACCAGCTCTTACCTGGAGCACCTCACATAGTGGGTAGTAGGCAGTCCATGAGTCCTCCATGCAAACCACACCCACACCCTTGCCAATCCCAGACCTAGGTGATGACTATGTGTGAAATTTATTCTGGCCTTAAAGTAGCTGTTTATCGGGCACTAACTATGTGCCAGACTCTGAGTTAAGTGCCTTGCACTTATCTCCTTTAATTCTCCCAAAGAATGTATGAAGCAAGTACTTTTATCACCCTTATTTTACAGATGAGGAAATTGAGACTGAAAGAGGTTAAGTAACTCACCCGAAGTTACAGGAGGTAGGAAGTGGTAGAGGCAGTATTTGACCCCAAGTCCCAATGACCGCTAAGTCCATGGTCTTCCAAAAATGATTGGTTGGGCTGGAGTAGAAGGGGCTTAGGAGGAGTGAAGGGGAGAACAGGTGTATGACAAGGTGCTCAACATCACTCATCATTAGGAAAAGGCAGATGAAAACCACAGTCAGATGCAGATATTACCTTACACCTGTTAGGATGGCTATCATCCAAAAAAGTTGAAAGATAACAAGTATTGGCAAGGATGTGGAGAAAAGGTAACCCCTGAACACTGTTTCTGGGAAAGCAGGCATTATGAAAAATAGCATGGAGGTTCCTCAAAAAATTAAAAGTAGAACTGCCATTTGACCCAGCAATCCCCCTTCTGGGTATATATCCAAAGGGGATGAAATCAGCACCTCGTAGATATATCTGCACTCCCCTATTCATTGCAGCATTATTTGCAATTGCTAAGATATGGAGACAACATAAATGTCTATCAATGGATAAATGGATAAATAAATTGTTATACACACACACACACACAATATATACATACACACACAATGAAATATTATTCAACTTTTAAAAAGAAGGAAATCATACCATTTGCATCAACATGGATGAAACTGGAGGACATTATGCTAAGTGAAATAAGCCCAGACACAGAAAGAAAAATACTGCATGATCTCTCTTATAGGTGGAATCTTTAAAAAAAAAAAAAAAAGAAAGAAAGAAAGCCAGGCTCATAGAAGCAGAGAGTAGAACACTTGTTACCTGAGGTGGGGGAGGGAAGTAAGGGAAATAATGGGGAGATATAGATCAAAGGGGACAAAGTTGCAGTTCTGCAGGATAAAGAAATCTAGAGATCTAAAGTGTAGCATGAGGACTATAGTTAATATTGTATTCTATGCTGAAAATTTTCTGAGAGTAGGTTTTAAGTGCTCTTACCACACACACAAAGTTACTTATATGAGATGATAGAAATGTGAAACTGCTTCCCTGTAGTAATCATTTCACTATGTACAAGTATATCAAAACAGGTTGTACACCTTACATTTATACAATTAAAAATTAAAAAATAAAAACTGTAAGGGGGAGGCTAACGCCATTTAGGAGAGCCTTGATGTCAGAAAAGGTTACATTCCCATCTTTGAAAATGGTGCCATTATAGGATCTAAACTCCTCTCACTTGATTTCTTGCTACAATCTCACATCCCTTCTACTGAGAAGTCACCCAGACTGTTGGCTGCTATTGGAAGCAGCAGAGAGAAGAGGTTATGAGTATGGGCTCTTGGGCTCTAAGACCGTAATACCTCGGTTACTAGCTGGGTGACCTGGAATGCGGCTGTGAGCTCTTTGCATCAGCTTCCTCATCTGCAAATGTAGATGATAACAACAGTAATAGTGTCTACCTTATAGGCTTTTTGTGAGCATTGCAGAAAGCAATATATGTCACATGGTCATAACATGCCCGAGATACAGTAAGCACTCAATAAATGTTTGCTATTATTGCTGACTGGGCTACCAAAGAAAGTATTGTCTCTGGTTCAATTCCTCCATTGCACTCTTCCCCTCTGCAAAATATCAGTAAATGTCCTTCCCCAAATATGTCTCCTGTGTTCTTTGATCCCCATGTCTTTGCCCACAATGTCCCCTCTAGCTGGAATGCCACCTACCTACTTCTTTTGAACAAACCCCTTCACACTTCAGGGCCCATCATAAATTAGTACAGTTTGCCCTGGATCTGTTCCTTGTATGTTTTACTGTCCAGAGATCCCTCCCAGCATGTCATAGGGTACTCTGTTTCTAGTAGACGCCTCCAAAGTACACAGTACAAAGGATTCCCCATCAAGTTCCCAGTGGCTGCCCTCCAGGGGGAGTCTGCTTGGAGTACCAATAAACAGAGAGGACGTTCCTTTCCCTCTCCAAGGACAGGATAATACGGTTTCCTCTCCACTGTCCTCTTCAGATCCACTGTGAAATTTAAATTCATGAAAGCTGGATTCTGAGCCTAAAAGCAAACACCAGGGCCCTCTTAGAAGTTCCTCCTCCTAGCTTGGCCAGAGTCTGGAGCTGCCAGCTGCTGCTTCCTTCTTCAGAGGGGAAAATAAAGCATTTTTTCCTTAGGACACTGCCAATCCCCTCTGTTTCCATCACTGACTCCAGCAAAAGAGAGGTTTAGTTAGGGATTATAAACTCAAATTCCCATAGGGGCCAAGAAGCTGGCCAGGTATAAGACATACGAGCATGGTGGAGACTGTGGCGAACAGAGAACAGTATCTAAAATCATTTTTTAAAATTTTCTAAAACAATGTGCCAGATAAGCAAATGTCTCCACAGACCTGATTCAGTCTGAGGGCCATCAGCTATACCACCCACCTTAAAATTTTGCCACTGACCCTCAAAACAGGGGGATTCAGGGTCCTCAGCGTGACCTCTGAAGTAATAATTAAGGGGGACAGACCTGAGTTCACATCTCCGCTCTGTCATTTCCTGTGTGACCTTGGGCATCTAGCCCTCTCTTTACTCATTTCTCATCACAAAAATGCAAATGAAATGAGAATGCTCTAGGTTGCTATGTCGATTAACTTAGAATGTGAAGAGACTAACACAGAATCTGGTATACATGAATGTTCAATAAATGATTTTAAATTTTACTGACCAAGCTGGGAGGATTACAAGGGATGTGTATAAGAGTTGTTTATGTATCTTTTCTTTTTTTGAGAGAAGGTCTCACTCTGTCACCCAGACTGAAGTCCAGTGGCACAATCATGGTTCACTGCAGCCTCAACCTCCCTGGGCTCAAGTGATCCTCCCACCTCGGCCTGCTGAGTAGCTGAGACCACAGGTGTGTGCCACTACGCCCAGCTAATTTTTGTATTTTTTGTAGTGATGGGGTTTTGCCATGTTGCCCAGGCTGGTGATTTGTATATGTTTCTAATTCCATTTTTCCTTCTGATATTAGTTGTGTATTCTCTCCAGCTTCTGCCTCTTCTCCCAGCAGGTACCAATACGTGAACCAGGGGACAGTTTACTAACTCCAATTTACTGAGCTCCAAGGGAGGTTCTGAGCTCCAGCGCACAACTCTGCACTGCTGTGGGCAGCTTGGACAGGCAGTCACACATCAGAGCAGCAGAAGCCTTACCTTTCATCTCGCTGTCATTAAAACACCTTTAAAGAGCAGTCACAAAGCCCAAACACTAAAACCTGTGTGGTTTCCTCTACATGATAGAGACTGAGCTCTCCTCACAATGGCCAGGAACCATTCTCCCCAGTATACCCTAGCAAACAAGCCCCCTCTACCAACTTGATCAACCAAACCTGGTGTCAGGATACTGGGGGCAGGGTCTGGGTTGGTTGTAAATACTGCTTCGCCCCAGGAAAACTCAGTCACAGTTCCCCATTAGCAAAAGCCACCCTCCACTTATGGTCTCCGTATTTTCTCCAGAACCAAGCAGATGGAGATATCTTTTCATCTCCTGGATGTGCCTCTACCACATCTGTCACCCACATTTATGATCTACATCTACAGAACTGGAAATCCAGTCTGGGCAAGGCTGACAGGCTCCTGCTGGGTCCTCAGCAGACATGTGTCTAGAGGCCCCTTCTCTGCCTAGGCCGGTGCCACATGGCAGGGAAAGCATACCTGGCACCAAGGGAGGAAAGGGACCCGACCCGGGCATGTCACTGGCCCCCTCAGGGAACTCTCTGCAGAGCAGATGGTCCTGGAGGTGTCAACCTCTCCATAAGCCCAAGACAGCTCTTTCTGCATGCCGTGTTGGGGAAAGAGGCCTCCCCAGTCAGTGAATTTTGCAGATAATCTTCATGTTCAAAGCACCCAAAGTTTTATTTTACCTTTTCATCTATGAAGTTCTACATTACATATTCACATCTTCTCAAAAAGAAGAGGACATCAAACAGAAATTCACATCATAACTATCACTAATTGCTCTAAGAGCTGCTGAGATGCTATATTTTTTGGTCCCCTCTTCCTTTGCTGTCAGATTATCAGCGGTTTCACCATCAGCCATGGATTGGGCTGTCAGAGCACCTACTTATCTCAGCTCCCCCACCCGGATCAGCTGCATTGGATCTGCTTAGGTCTCAGAAATCAGATAATAACTAGTAATAGCCACCATCCACTGGGCATGATATGTGTGTCAGACCTCCTGCTAGGTGCCTTCCATGCACTATTTCATTTAACCCTCTCAAGCACCCTGTGGGGTAAGAAGTCTTATTTCCATTTTTCACATGAGGAAACTGAGCTCAGAGTATAAATGCCTTGCCTAGAGACATGGAACCGGGAAGGAGCAAGGATGGTTCTTGGATCCAGTTTCTTTGATCCCAAGTCTGTGATTGCAATTGCCAGGTTATACCACCTTCTACCATATTACTTTGCCTTGGAATTATCTATGTGACAGCTGGGCCCTTTCCCCATCTCCTCTTCCCCCATCCCTTCTCCCTACCATGATGTGATTATAATGCCTTATTTTCCCAATCAGGCTATAAGATCCGTGAAAGTATGGGTTCTGTCCTTCTTGTGCAACCTGTAACTCCTCACCATGCATAGCACCGTACCTGGTATATAGATGGTGTATAATATGTAGATTCACTCCCTTCTCTTTCACTCATATTTGCTGGTTTCCATGCTCTCTTTGTCCTCTTTCTTTGGAGTGTCTTCTCTGAAATTCTCTAAGTCTCTTTCCAGTGGCTGGGATTGACCAGGCTGTCCCTGCCATGGGAGTCCCTGCCCTCAGCTGTCCCTTCAGAGCAGTCTCTAAACTTCTGTCCACTTACGGTGTCAACCAGATGTCCCAAGGATTTTCAGGAATTACCCCAGTGGTGTCGCCTTGGGCTCTATGGCTAGCAGCCAGTTCTAGGAGAGCAAGAGGACTGCCCCTCCTGGTTGGCACTGCAGTTCTTTCATGAGATTGTGCGAGACTGGCCCACCAAAATGGGGCTGGCATATTAATGTTTGGCAATAAGTTTTGTTTTCTTTTTTTTCCCTGGTAAGGTCCCCTCAGCAAAGGCTTGCCAGGTGTCCTGCAGAACCTAGGGGAGGTGGCGGTGGCTATACTAACTCTAAAGGAAGACCCCACCACTAATGTTTATATTGATGAAATCTGATTAAAATGAGCACCATGGGTAGCCATAATCAACATGTAGAACAGCAGAGTTGGGGGAAGAGATGTCATAGTTCCTGGGCTTTCGAGGCGCCAGACCTGAGTTTAAATCCTGGATTTGCCTTTTATGATGGTGGATGACACTAGCCAAGTTCCGCTCCCTCTCCCCTGCGGAGCAAAGTGTGAGCACTTCAGTGCAGGAGTATTGTGGTAGTTTTTTTAAAGGCCTCCATGTCTTTCCCTGGGTATTTAATGCTGACAACAGCTTTCATTAGAGCTCAGCATATCCAGTTTTATGAAACATGCAGTAAAGACGTTGTAAGAGTCCTTACCACTGGAAGATAAAGTCTCTTTATCTTCCACTTCAGCAAAGCTCCAGAACCTGGGACTGCCAAGGAGGATCTCATAATCCATGCCCTGTGTCCAGCCCACCAGTCCTGGAGCCCAGCAAGAGGGCCTAGAAGGCAAACTGACAGTAAGTAGTTCTAGTTTTCTTGAAAGAAAGCTATTTTTAATCCTAGCAGCAGTGGAAACTGCATAAATTAACATAATCTCAGCCTCACCAACTACTTCCAGTATTTTTTTGTTTGTAAAAACATGCTTCATGATCAAAAGCCATGCCCAGTTTGTGTCTGGAGCTGGTTGCTATAGAGAGGGTGAGATACAGGGTCACTGCTGCATACTATAAATGGACAGCATGTTTTGAACTGTCACAACCCTCCACGGACCTCACCATGCCCCTTGAGCTTCCTTGGGGGACAAAGGCTTTTTGAAAAAGATCTTTTTATTCCTGAAAGCTGATGCTGGTAGCCAGGCAGGTGCTGGCAGGTCAGGCTGATGTTGCCTCCATACTGGGTAGATGGCAGCACATGGCACCAGGTAGACAGCCCCCAGCATTCTAACTCCTTCCTCCCCACAGTGTCATCCTCCCAACCTCCATTTGTTCTTCCCATCCTTGCATGTTATTTTTACCACAGGAAAAAAATAAGTGATGCTATTTCTCTCCATTTTACCCTGAAACAGTCACACCAGCTCCCTTGAAAAAGCACCCACCAGATGGCTCTGGTCCCTTGGGCTCAGAGAAACTGCAAACCTCCTGGGCTGTCAGCAGGTTATTAAAATGTCATGCAGCATGCAGGAGGAATGGTTTCAAACTCCTTGGTTCAGAATGAAGTTCAAGTCGTGGCTCTGATTTGGCTGTATAATTCCAAGCAAGTGACTTTCTCCAAGCAAGGCCTTTGGGGGCTGAAAAGGAATTCTACAAAGGCCCTGCCTAGGATGTCAAAGGAAGAAGGCTGCTCCAGGGAAATGCAGACTCTCCAGTACCACCCATTTTTCTGGCAGAGAGAACCAGGAAAAATGAGCAGGGGCCCATGCTAAGCTCACTGCCATCCTGCAACTGGGAACACCAAGCTGTCTGGTCCCAGGCTTCATCCTAAAGCCCATGGAGATGCTTTAAGTCTTCTGGAGTTGTTCACAGTGGGCCTGGCATGACAACTGCAGCTTGTATTTAGTGAGTACCTACTATGTGATATGTCCTGGGCTCAGCACCTTACAGACCTTCTCTGATTTACTCTTCTCAACACTATTATCCTCATTTACAAATGAGAAAACTAAGAGTCGAGAAATGAAATGACTTGTTTAAAGTCGCACAGCAAACAAATCTGAGGCTAGGCTCCAACTCTAGCTTGGCCGTCTGGAGAGTCCATGCTTGTAATAACTACATGCTACCTAGGCAGGCTGGAGGGCCCAGGGCTGCTTTTTACTGCCAGCCTGAGTGGCGGCTCTCAGGCTTGACCCAGCCCTCCATGGCGTAGTTGGCTAAGAGAATGTGTTTCATGACTTTGTTCGAATCTGGCTCTAGAAATTTGGAGTCCAGGCACTGCTGGTGTGAAGCCTAGGTAGAGACCCCAGCCCTTTCCATTTTATGTCTGTTGGGAGCTAGGGGAGGGATGCATGAACATTTCCCATCCCTTCCCAACCCCAGGATCACTCACATCCCCACCTTCATTAGCCAAGTTTCTAAAAGTCTCTGTTAAAATGCCAGTGTACGACCTGGAAGGAGGGAGATCTTAATCCAGTGTTGGCAACGAATGCTTGAGCATGAACTGCTTTACATAACATTTAGGGTGAGTAGGAATGAAGGGGAAGCGATTGCTGGAAAAGAGACCCTGGGTGGTTATGTTTAGGACAGCACACCCTAAAGGCAGGAACTGGCAGGCACAGGCCTTCTCAAAACTAACCCATCCAGTGTCCCTTCACTTAAGCCATTCCCCTTGCACTAAAGCTGATGACCTCACTCATGTTAAGAGGGCTATGTCTGGCAATGGTTCATTATATTCATACTCTCAAATATCACATTTCCATTTTAACAGAGGCATTTAGTAAATTGAAAGCTGGTTCTTTGCTGGTCAGGTCATAACTTCACCAATAACTACTGCCAGGAAGTTGGCTCCTATAAAAGATCAATAGGTTATCTTGAACTCATTGTAGACTCTATTTCTTTATCCCTTTCTCAACATGGTCACCAGATTCTGCCCTAGTTCTTCCTTCAATGGCTCTTAAATCTGTTTATTATTCTCCAGCCTCTTATGCCTCTCTATGCCTCCATTTCCTCATCTAAAAATGGGGCTAAATATAGCACCCTTCCTATAAGACTGTTGTGACCATTAAACAAGTTCATGTTTGTAAAATTCTTAGACTAATATCTGGCAAATATTAAGCATTCAATACATGTTGACCATCACCATCACTATCACTATCACAACTACCACCATCAGCCTCCCATTACCATCATCCGTAGCAGTACTAGGATTGCCAGCAGTCTCCAGATAGGCCTCCAGTCTTCATCCTCTTCCATGTCCTGATACGAATCTCTTATACACGATTTTCAGCCTACCTTCCCCTACTTCGAATCCCATGATAGCTTCCTGTCCTTGAAAAACCCTCTTTCCTCTCTCCATATATCTAAATCCTTTCTCTCCTTTAAGTACATGTGAGATCAGAAATCAGCTCCTACCCCATTTCCCCTAGAAATCTCAGTCTCATGTTTGCAAGTCAGGAACTAATGGTGCAGGTGCCTTAAAGCCCATTGTGCAGCAAGTGAAGCTTCTTGGGTTCTTAGCAGAACCTGAAGGCAAGCACATGCCTTCCACTGTTTCGGTCTCCCTTAAAGCACATAGACCTAGGCACATGGGTGATAGCAAGGCATGGATGCCAGAACTGAATAGACTTGAGCTCAAAACCTGGAGCTATCATTTACCAGCCATGTGACTTAGATCAAATCAGCCAACCTCTCTATCTCATCTTACTCATCTGAAAAATGGGTCTAAGACATAAACACAGAGTGACAGAGACAACTGAACTTGATGTTGGGAAAGAACCTCCAACACAGAGCTGAGCACACAACAAATGCTCAGCCATGTCTAGCTCCCTTCCCTGACCTTCAGCCATCAAGGGTTGTTGATGATTATTCTATTAGAAACAAAAGATCGCCTAATGGAGCAATTTAATCCACCTGCTCCTGTTCCCACTGGAGGGGGAAATGATTGGCTAAAGTCTGCCTTCTCCAGTGAGAAGCTCACCCCAAGCTGCTCTCTAGAAATACGCCATTTTCAAAGCTGCTTTTGTATTCAAGACAATAAAACTAGCATCCATGCCAACTGCATAATTGTGTGGGCATTGATTAACACAAAGGAATAAGAGGGTAATAAAAAGGAGGCCCATATCTCAGACTTCAAATCCAGCAAAGGAAGAACAGTTGGTGTGAGGCATATAAGTCTTCAGATTCCTAAAGGATGCTCTTTCTCCCTGACCCTGCAGAGGCTGGGCCTGGCACACACAGGCATGCTGAGATCTCCAGGAAACACCCATGTGTCTGAACCAGACCATAACTGGGCAAGGAGTCCCAGAGTCCAGCTAGTCCCCAGGGAGGTGTCCAACCAAAAGCTAGAAGCAGAGTTCCTTGAAGGCTGGGTGACCAAAGGCCTCATAAGAAGCCAAGGGTATATTCTCCCAGAGGCACCTCTCTGGCTGTGCCTCCTTGGGCTGGTTACCTAACCTCTCTGAACTTCATTCTCTACCTTGTAATTACTACCTCACAAGGTTGTTATGCTACTCAACTAAGACCCTCTCAATAGTTGCCCACTTCTGGGCACTTGCTATGTGGCAGACTCCATGCTAAGCACTTTATATGAATGGTCTACTTTTCATCCTTTTAACCACGCCTGTGAGGCTCCATTTTACAGAGGAGAAAACTAAGGCACAAAAAGAGGTTAGGTACTTACTTGAGGTCACACAGTAGAGATGGAGCTGAAACCCAGGCCTGTTTGAATTTCCAGCCCATAATCTTTTTTTTTTTTTTTTTTTCTTGAGACGGAGTCTCACTCTGTCACCCAGGCTGGAGTACAGTGGCATGATCTCATCTCACTGCAACCTCTGCCTCCTGAGTTCAAGCGATTCTCCTGCCTCAGCCTCCCGAGTAGCAGGGACTACAAGCACGCACCACCATGCCTGGTTAATTTTTGTATTTTTTTTTTTTAGTAGAGATGGGGTTTCATCATGTTGGCCAGGCTGGTCTCAAACTCCTGACCTCAGGTGATCTACCCACCTTGGCCTCCCAGCCCATACTCTTAATCATTATCCTTTGCAAACAGCAAAATATTATACAAGCCACAAAGCAGGGAAGGGGCCCAAGAATTCCTAACCCCTCTGTATTTTCCCTATCCTTCAACTTCTACCTCCGACCCCACACATACACACAAACACACATATTTGTTTGATCTAGGACCCTGCGGTTAGCAGTACATGTTCACATTAATCATGTTACTTGGAAACTCACATTGGTCCCTAAAGCAAGGAAAATTGTTCCCACTTTCTAGATAAGGAAAACCAAGGCTCAAGAGGTTAAATAATCGGCCCAGGCCCACATAGCTACTCAACTCAATGACATGGCCCAGGATTTCATCTCAAATCCCGACTCCAAGACCTCTCTCCTGGTCCTACAGGTGTGAGTGAGATGCTCTCCTGGAATTTCTGAGACACCTCCCTCAATAACTATACCCCCAACCCCTGCCATCTACCCACAGTGTTTATGGCTCACTGAATTACAGTTGCTCTTTTGTTTAAATGCCTCTCTCTGCTACTAGCCTGTAAGCTCTTTTGAGAGCAAAACCTACATCTGTCTCATTCTCATTAAATTGCCAGGGTTCAGCCCAGTGTGATAGGCAGGTGCTCGGTAAATAGTCACCAACTGCAATTGTATACCAAAGCTTCCCTTCCCACTGTGGGAGCTCGGGAGAAAGCTGCAGCTCCTAGAAGGGAGGGTGGTGTGGCTAACATGGGGGCAATGCCTGCCAGTTAGTAAGACCTACTAAGTGTGGCATCCAGCATTTTATGTACGGGAAATGGGAGGTGGAGAGTGGGCATAGACAGGCCTCCTTCTCCCTATCCCCCACCCTGTCGGCATCAAGGAAAACCTAGCTAAGTCCTAGTAACCCCACATGGGTATCCATCATGGCTCCCTTGGGTAGGGTCATCAGATCTAGCACATAAAAATAGAGGATGCCCAGTTAAATCTGAATTTCAGATAAAAAGCAAATAACTTTTTGGTTTAAGTGTGTCCCATGACACACAAAATGAACTCATATCTTGGTTCAGACTTTGTCATTTATTACATATTTAAACGTAATTAAAATTTTTTCATCATTTATTTAAAATTCAAATGTCACTGGGCATGCTGCATATCATCTGGCAGCTGCACCTGTAGGCAGGCTAGACTCTTGGGGAAGGGGTATTATTTATCCAATCAGGCTGAAAAGAATGCTCCTGAGGACCAAGGGGACCCTAGAAGGAGCTGACTATGATCCTGGTGTCCGGTGAGCAGGGCCTGGCCCAGGAAGGGGGAGCAGTGCCAGGCAGGGAGGAAGAAAAGAACGGCTGTGGCCTGAGGAACTGGGTTCATGCTGCCTTCCTGGCATAGGGAGGTATGCGGAGCCCGCCCCAGCTGCTCCCCATTAAGCAAAGCTGGCATTTCGGAGCACGTCAGAAGCGCTGGCTCCCAGCCCTGGAAGTCAGTGTCTGGCCTCTGAGCCAGCACTGCCTGCCCGGCCCCAGCCCTCTCACCTCAGCAGACCGGGGGCCCCAACAGGCCCATTGTCGTCCGGCCCTGGAGCCTCAATGGGGCCATTCAGGGGCTTTGTAACAAGCCCTTCTGGAAGGCACTTTCTCCTCCCCTTCCAGGGTGCCCTTGGCCAAAACCTTCGCCTGTGTGGGTGGGGGGTCTGGATGTGGTGAGAGCAGCCGGCAGCAGTACAACATTACTGAAGGCTGGATTGTTGACAGAGGGCACAGAAATGCCCCACAAGTCACGGGACTCCAGGGAACTCTGCCCACACTGAACCCCCCACCCTGCCGAGGGGAGCTGGGCTTCCGAGCCACCTGCACCTGAGGACCAAGAATCAAGGTCCCCAACACATTCACTGTAGAACTGTGGAAGATTCATGAGAGAAGCCAGATAGATGCAAGTTCAAGCCCAGGCTTTACCAAATCCTGGCTGTGTGAAGCTGTGAGTTGTTTCACCTCTCTGGGCCTCTTTTTCTTCATCTGTAAAACTAGAGCTAATCTACCTCCTAAGGTGAAGGCTAGATTACAAACAGCATGTAAACATGGAGTGTGGAGTCTGGCACATAGTAGGTGCTGAATAAATGTCCCCTTCCCCTCTCCCTTCTTATCTGTAGTTCTTCCTGATCCAGTGAAGACCTCCCAAAATTTGCTCTCCCATAGGTTGCAGATCCAAAGGCCACTGTTACAGGGATGTCTTGGTTCAGGCTTTATCATGGAACATGGGTCCCCTGCAGACCTGAGATTCAGCTGAGGCCCCTCTCAGCCAACACAGCCCCTAATAAGGAGAAATGGCACTCAACATCTCCTACCATCTCTCGTGCCCTTTCCGCTAGTCCACTCTGGTGTCCTGAGCATCCCAGATCTACTTTATACTTTCAGGTCTACCACTGCAGGCTGCTTCAAACCCTGGTTTCTGAATAAGGAAATAGATAAAAAGAAGCTCAACTCTATGGGCACTGTTAGGCAACTTAAAGGCAGCCATCTTGGGCCTTAAACAGAGGACAAACAGACACATGCTTCGGGTTCATTATATTTCACCAGGAGTCTCAGTAAATCCTTCCTAGTGGCTGACATTCCCAGTGTGATGCCTACCCAACCTGGCAACCCGTGCCAATGGCAGCAGGGAGAAAAGCCAGAGCTTCCTGTTCACCAGAGCTCTCTGCCGTCTGTTCATCAGACCAAATCCAAAGTATGCTGCCCTGTTTTCTCGGGATCTTGCATGCGTTCAAACCTCAGCTTCTCTGATCTTCTAGGATCTCATTCCTGCCTGCTCCAAGTCACCCAGTTCCCTCCTTCCCTCAGTCTTCCAATTTCATCTTCTACTCTAGATCAGTCTTTGTCAGAGTAAAGGCTACAGACTATCTTATGCACACTCATTTGGTCATATTTTTCAAAGATATGAATGCTTGGGCCTCACCCCAGATCTGCAAAATCAGACTCTCTGATGCTCTGGCCCATGATTCTGCACACTTAACAAGCTCCCTGGGTAATGCTGAGCACACTGAAGTTTAAGAACCACTGTCATGAAGGAAGGGATGCACTCTTGGCATCTCTCTCTTGCCCCATAGGACCTTTCTCTGCCTACGTTCCTTGCTATTAATAACTATCTGAAAGAATGAATTAATTGGTTTCCTTATTACCAAATTACACTAATATAATAGAGCACTGCCATCTCATTCCTTGATTGAGTTCTGCCTTGGACTTTTCTTGAGAGGATTCTATCCATATATAACAGTACAGCAGAAAACACACACAGACATACTCACACCCAAGATATAACATTTATGTTGTACTCACATGCCAGGCATTTGCCACATGCCTCATCCACATGATCACATTTAGTGCTGAGAGCAGCCCTGTGAGGTCATTGCTATGGTGCCTGTGGTGCAGATGAGGAAGCAGAGGCAGAGTTTAGCAGCTTGCCTAAGGCCATGCTGCTGTCCGTGGACAGAGCTGAAATCCAAACCCTGGTCTGTGTGGCAATGACCACTCGCTCTTTTCCACTTCACTATCCTGACTTCTCTGGGGGGGCTAGTCTCAAATTCAGATCTCACCCCAGAGTGTGCATCAGAATCTCCTACATAGCCCTAAGAAATACAGATGCCAAAGTGCCACTCCAGGCCTGAATCTATGGGAGACATCAGGGCTGGTAGATTATTTGGACAATTCTACACGCGGCTGGTGAAGAACCACTGAATATGTGCCCAGAGTCATGAAGCTTGCTAAATGAGGGTCTAGAAAGAGAACTTAATGTTTTTGACTCTAAGAACAGTGCTCTTTCAGGCTCACCATACTGTCTCATATGCTATAGTGATGCCAGTGGCCAAACAACCTCTCAAGGAGCATCTTGGACACATGTGCATACAAACACAAACACATGCATGCACACACACGGAAACCTTCTTGGTGTCAAAACATCATCTCTCAGTCATAGGACAGCTTCCCTGTCCCTGCTCAGGACCAGGTCTGGACTCCAGAGTGGCTGGGGTGGTCACTTCTCCAGGTGGTTTCAATGGAGTTAAATGAGACAAAGCTAGGAGAGCTGGACAAAGCTAGGAGAAGCCAAAAAGTGCTCCACAACATCCTCTACTACCTTCCTTCCTCCCGTAGACTCTGGAGTAAAGCTGCACCTCTCTCACCAAGTCGTCTTCCTCTACCTGCGGTGGCGCATGCCTGACTGAGACACAGGTGTGCACAAGGTCAGGCAGTTTCTATGGCACCAGTGATCATGCAACAGCTTTAAAATAGCCCTGATTTATACAGAACAAGGGAAAAAGGCTCCAACATCAGCATTAGACAATAATTTCATCAAGCAGCCTAATTCAGGAGCTCAGTTATTCTGCTCTGCTCTCATCAATGGGCTTTCCCCACATCAATGCACAATTGCAGGTGATTGAAAGAAATGCCTCCACAGGCAGATTACATTTGCACAGCACCTGCCCATTGAGAGGGCTTCCCTGAGCATTAGCCAAGGGAATGAAGAGGGAGTGAGCCCCTCCCACTGGTGCCCTGGGATGCATCCTGCCTCCTACATAACCACGTGCTAGAATGATGCAATGTGATTTGGGGGGACTCAATAACTGGAAGATTTCCAAACAGCAAAGGACTGTGGGAGTTGGTTTCTGTTCAGAATGTGGGAATAGCTGATCAGCCTTTGCTGAAGGATCTAGAGAGGCATTCACAGCCATTTGTGAGACGGGCTGGATGGAACTGCCTCTAGCTCCTGAAAGGTGCTATCTCAACCAGCCCAGGCACACCTGGCAGAGTGGGGAGTCAAGGCCCCCTAATTACTGCTGCACTCCCAGGTTAAAGACTGGGTCTCCCTTCCCTCTGCAGCTACCAAGTAGATAACAGTCTCTGGTCATGGTGACCAAACATTAGCTACAAAGCCCAGTGTGCAGGTGAATTACCCTAAGCAACATCAGAGAGATGTAAGAAACAGAGTAGCCACGGATTCTGGAAGTCTGTCTTATGAGGTCCTTTTCTAGGGTGACTCCGTCCATCCCTCGCATCTTCAACCATAGGGTAGGGTTATTTGAGGCAGTTGGGCCTGTGCCTCTAGACAGAGATGGCGACAGTACTTTGTGGGATGGGGTTTCTCTTAGATTCTTCTTCTGAAGGGGTTGAGGGCATAATGCTCTTCTGCTTCTTAAACTTTCATTTCTGTACATATAATCTGGGATCTTATTAAAATACAGATGTTGATTCAGCAGGTCTGGGGCAAGGCCTGGGATTCTGCATTTCTAACAAGCTTTCAGGTGATGTCATTACAACCAGGCCACAGACCATACTTTTGTTAGCAAGTGTTTAGATCACAAAAAGTGGGCAGAAAAGAAAACAAAAAAAGAAAAGAAAAACTGAAAACAAAGTGGAATCGTGCCTGCTGGCAACCCTGATTCCCACATTCTACTGTGGGCAGCTTAGAGTCAGTTCTAAACTCAGGAAAGGCACCTCTCTGATAAGGTAACATCCAAGCAAAGAACTGGAGCTGAGGGAGTGAGTGCTGTTGGCATCTGGGGAAGACATTTCATGTAGGAAGAGCAGCAAGTGCAAAGGCCCTGAGGCATGGCATCCTCATCTTTAAAATGAAGGGGTAAAAAAACAGAGTCTTTGTGATATAGTTCTAAGGTTCCAGAGTCTATAGGGAGGCTTTGGGAGACTGGGGAAAATAACCTATCCTATAGGAACAGGACAGGAGAGTGAAACCTACAGGCCACCATTGCAGCCCCCTCCTTTTTTAGTCTGACATGCCTCTCTTTCCAATGCTGTTTCAGAGGAGAAAATTACTAGCTGTTTTTAAGAAACAAAATAATCTAGCCAGTTAAGGAAGAGATATTTTTAAACCACTGAAGGGATTTTTCCTTTCCCATTTCTTTTATTGATATATCTCCTCTCCTTCCAGTTCTAAAATAAGCACCCTGTCTGCCCTTATGCTAATCCAAAGGCAACACACCGCAGAACGGTGAGGGCCTCAGCAGAGCCAGGCAGAGGTCGATTAGAAGCCACCAGACCCGGGGAATGCACCAAGGCAGCCCAGCCAGCCTGGCCTCGCCCATGGCCTGCTTCCTCCCAATCCAGGTGACGAGACATTCTTAAAAACAGCAATGGAATGTAGCAAGAGTTGGTATTTGCAAATGACAAATTTCTGACTGAATTCCAGTTCTTTGGAATGGAAAACTAGCAGGTCCTGTTACAAAATGTACCAACAGTTCATGCCTAATACATGGGTGTGGGCAATTCATATACTTCAAATCTAAATGTGGCTAAAAATATGACAAAGCTGGCATATTTTTAGCCAGGTAAACATTTCTAGAGACTAGGTCAAATTTATACTGGTTTCTGCTCTGCAATCCAGAGAAGGAGTGATTCCAAATGAGTGAGAAGCAAGGACCAAAGAGGAAAGCCATGGAGTCCACCAGGCAGTCGGGATTCCTGGTGACCATCTCTAGTTTAGGAGTACTTTAAAGTAGTTAAAATGAGTATCTTTTTTTAAGAGACTGGGTGTCTCTCTGTCACCTAGGCTGGAGTGGAGTGACCATAGCTCACTGCAGCCACAGCCACAGCCACAACTACATTGTGTCCTTCTCCATTAAAGAGGGAACACTTTTGAAAGAACAAGGCCCCATGTTACTTTAGACGGTAAGTCTGCTGGGTTTGATGACCTCTCACTTGCTGGGGGATCTTAAACAAGTTGCTTTCCCTTTCTGTGTCCTCAGTTGCATGTGTCTCTCTTCTCCACCCTCAACTAGACTTGGCTTTAGTAGGCAGCAGCACTGAGGGAGGACCATGCTGTGGGGAAGGAGGCAAGCTCTGTAGTCACTGCCTGAGATTCAGACCTGGCACCTCCACTCACCGGGTGTGTGGCTTTGGGCAAATTGCTTATGCTTTACCTGCCCCAGTTCATCTGTGCAATGGAAACAATCACAAAAGTATCCACCTCAGTAGTTACTGCTTTTGTAACAATTAAATGGGAAAATCCACATAAAATGCTTAGAATATCAAGCACATATTAAGTGCTCAGTAAATAACAGTGATCTTATCTACCTCACACTTTTACATACATGAACTGCTTTAGCTTGCACGATATGTTGAAATACTATAACCACTCAGGGAAATTGAGGCTTGACAGGGCAGACCTGTCCAAGCTGCAGTTCAACAACTATTTCTTATGTGCCTACTGTGCCCCAGACTTCACCCTAGCATTAGGAAGGTGAAGTTCCTGGTAAATAAATGGAGAAGTAGGAACTTAACCCAGGTCTCTCTGGCTTCCAGCTAGCAAGGGTCTAAGAGGCTGGGTAGAAAGAGCATGGACTTGAAATTAGACAGTCCCAGTACTGGCTCCATATGGTCTTGGTCAAGTTACTGACCTCCTCTGAGCCTCATACATAGAAGGGGATGAAATGCTCCCAGTCCCCTTGTGAGGCTTAAAGGGGATAATGTATGTAAAGTGTCTGGACTATGGGAGGTGGTCAGTGGTGGCCTATTGCCACACTTATACCATCCACAAAGAGGCCCTATTTTTCTGGTTCTCTGAGCCAAGTGCAAAAGCTTCCTAATATGAAGCACTTAAGAACACTCATTCTGGGCCAGGTGTGGTGGCTCACACCTGTAATGCCAGCTAGTTGGGAGGCTGAGGCAGGAAGATCTCTTGAGCCCAGGAGTTTGTGGCTGCAGTGAGCTATGGTCACTCCACTCCAGCCTAGGTGACAGAGAGACACCCAGTCTCTTAAAAAAAAGATACTCATTTTAACTACTTGGTAGAAGGAGGGGAAAAAATATATAGCATAGGGCTGGTTCTAATCTTTAAGCTACCAGGCCTTTCAGAGCAGAACATCTGATTACTAACTGAGATGAAAGGAATACTGGCCTAGAGTCAGAAGGCTTGGGTTCTGGTTTTTGCTCTGCCCTTTGGAGCTGGGTAACTGGAGGCAAGTCACACCCCTCTCTGGGTCATGGTTTCTTCATCTGCACAATGGAGCTGTAGGAACACTGTGCAGATGGCCTCATAGGTCTCCTCTGGCTCAGATGTCCTAAGTCTCTAGTACTTAAAGGCACAGATCACTAAGCAGATATCCCAAGTAATCCAGGTTATTCTAAATCTGGTTTTGTCACCTAAATGGAGGTTTTTTTCCTTCAAGGCTTGTCTTCTAACGATCAAAGCTTGCACACCGGAAGCTCTGACAACTCTGGCACACTTGTGGCCCACACATTCTGAAGTAAACATGCGTCACTCCCAGGTCTGAAAAGAATCAAAGCAAATCAGCATGAAATGGGGACTGTCTGCTGAGCTGCAGCCAGCATGTGGCAGGAGGACAGGAACGAGGTCCTGCCAGCTGTTAGGCACATGAACCCTGCTGGGCCGGCAGCACAGGGGTCACCTGGGGGACAGCAGCCACAGCAGTAGGACAAGGAGATCCTGCCCAGATTGCAGCAGGATGTGGGCAAAGGCCAAATGGGGCTCCTCATCCTATAAACACAGAGCCTCTGGCAACAAGCTGGCATAGGCACAGAAGGCCCCAACGAGGGGGAAGGAGCAAGAAGGGCCGAGACCAGGGAAGCAGGGAGCAGGCTCCAAGTAGAGGAGGGTCTGGAGGTTTGATTATCTAAAGCAGTAGCTCATATGGGATTCAGGCCTCCTTCGATTACCGGCAAAAGAAGGCAGTGGTTAAAAGCACAGGTTTGGGAATCAGAAAGACCTCAGTTCAAATCCTACCACTGTCTATACTAGCTGTGTGAACCAAAAAAGTCCCAGAACTCCTCTAAGGCTAGTCCTCTCACTGACTCCTATTTTTCTTCTTACTGGTAAAATAGGTTCAATAATATCAGCTCAGAAAGTTCGTTTGAGGATTAAATGAGATTATGTAAGGAAATGGCATATAAATGGTTGCTGTGATCATCGTTCCTGGAAACTCTGTCCTATCCTAGGCTTTTCTAAACCTTCTCCCTCTCCTTACCAACCAAAACCCCCTCAGAACCCTTCTCAGGTCCTCCATCCAAGGTAGGGGTGGTTGGGGATGGGGGCAGGAATCTGCCCAAACTTGCCAAAGCCCATGGTGTTCTCTCCCTCTCAACCCCTCCAGTCTGCTGCCGTGCCATCATCACATCCTGACAGCTCTTCTTCCATTGCAGCAGCCAGAGAGTTTGGATATCATAAACAGCCTTGTGCAGAGGAATCTGCCTCCGCCCTCTGCTCAGCCAGACCAGGCAAGTTTCCCTAAGACCTGGTGTTGGAGAGCTTTGATGCTGGCTCCAGACAGTGTTCAGGTTGCCCACTCCGTGTCTCTGTCTCCTACACTTGGCCACCCACCATCACATGACCTTCTCAGTTCACCTCCTAAGAGGGAGTTCTGCAAGATCCATCCACAGCTCAAGTTCAATTTCTGTTTACTCCTGTTTTCCAATGCTTTCTTTTATCTCCCCCTACCCTTCTTTTCTTCTGCAAATATTAACTAAAAACCTATTATGTATAGACCCTGTGCCAGCAGGAATCAGGAGAGACACAGCCCTCATGGAAGTCATGGTCTAGCAAAATAAGCAATCACAGTCCAAGCTGAGGGGCTACTGGCCAGGCTATGGAACATGTAGAAGAGACACTGTATTAGGACCATGGTGGTGGTGGAAGGCTTCCTGGAGGAAATAATACTAAACCTGAATTTGTATGGATAAAGAGTGGGAGGATTCAGTCGGGCAAAAGAGAAAAGCTTGCTTCCAATCATACTCCTTACCTTCTCAGTGCCTAGACCAGTAGGGCTCAGTCAGAGGTTTTACATTTTTTTTTAAATTACTTCATTTAAAAAATTTCTTTTGTATTTGCAACCTTGGAAACACCTTAGATTTTCATAAAAGATTACCAAATGAAACTGGATCTTGTGATTTATTTCCACAAAATGTCAGCAATCATTCTCATGAAAGAACAAGGAATTAAGCCAAAGTTTTCACACTATACCAGAAAGAAGATAAAGAGTCCAGAACCTAAACCTCATGAAACAAATTTGGCCAGGCTATTGTGAGTACACACACACACACACATACACTCCAATTTCATTTATGTTCTCATAAATATCAAGGGCATCGGTGACAAATACTATTCAGGCAGGACTTTGCTTTGTTTCACAAAGTTTTGGTTTTAAAAATTTCAAACCTACAGAAAAGTTGAAAGATGTGCACATACATCTTTGCCTAGATTCACCAGTTGTTAACATTTTGCATTTTCTTTCTTCTTCTTTCTGCAGATATTCTCACCTTCTTTTTTCCTAATTGAGTTACCTGCTGACATCAAGATACTCCCCTTCTAATATTTCAGCATATAGCTCCCAAGAAAAAGGACATTTCCTTATGTAACCCCAATACCATTAAAATGGATAGAATAATACTATCTAACATGCAATCTACAATCGAATATCTCCAGTTTTCTCCCAAATGACCTTTGTAGTATTTATGGTTTTACTCATCCAGGATCTACTCAAGAATCTCTCATTGGATTTAGTTGTCATAGCTTTGGTACTCTTTCTCTAGAATAGTCCTTCACCTGCTTTAAAACTTTTTATGTCTTTCATGAGACTGACACTTTTGAAGATCCCCAGCCTGTTGTCTTAAAAAGTGATTTATAATCTAAACTTATCTGATTGCTTCCTCATGCCAACAAGTGATTTTGAATCAAATTCTTCATTTTCTCCTTCCTCTGTCTAGAATCAGCCCGGCCAGTTAACACTCAGCAATGACATTTAGTGGGTCTTGTGGCCTCAGAGGACTTGAAATTTTAAACATCCCAAAGGGTTCAACCAATATGATTAAGCAACTAATATTTATTTAACATTGAAAGAATATTTTCAGTATTTCCAAACTCTGGAGCAGGGGGAGGAGTCAAATGGCATATGTATTACCAAGCTAAAGGAAATTTGAAAGTGATTTACTTAGACTTGGTAGTAACAGCATTTTTTTCAGATATTTTTTTCAAAGTACTTTCACACTTGCTATTTAAGAAGGTTGACTTCAAAGGTCAAACAGATAAGCGTTCAAATATTTGAGTCTACCTACCAGCTGTGCTCCTTGGAAAAGTAGCTTCACCTCTGTCAGCCCTGGTTTCCTCAAGGGCTACCTAAAGTGTAAGATGCTTAAACAGGTGCCTTGTTCACAATAATTACCTGTGTTAATCTTCATAGTAACTTCAAAGAAGGTACAGCAGGTATTATCCTCTCCATTTTATAGGTGAGGTTATGAAGCTCAGAAAGAAAATGTGATTTGTTGAAGGTCATGTAGTAAGGTGACTAAAGAGACAGAATTAGAACCAAAGTTGCGAAGTCCTAGAGTGGTCATTTCCAGTTCTCTTCAGGAAGTAGCATCTACCTCATGGGATGTTTTGAGGATTAAATGAATGATACATATCTGGTGCTATGTATTATGCTGATACAGAGGCTGTGCTCAATTGATATCCATGATTAGTATTATAATTATTTTAAAAGTGTCACATTGCCATGAGTAACTAATTTTGTTCAAAGGCCTCCAAATACCCCTGTAAGTGGGATCATAATTATCTTGACTAAGACCCCATTTCTACCCTATCCTCTCTCCCACCAAGATGAATGGAGGGATTGGAATAACCCAAAATTCACTGAAGGTGTTGAGGTTTCACTTGGAAGAAGAGGCAGAATATTTCACTTGGAAATATTCTGAGGCTGGGGGCCCATTGTTTGCAAAACACAAGAGAGGATCTGTATTCCCTGGGAAAGGGGGCACTAAGCCATGAGTCATTCTCTGGTTCTGTGTGGGCGAATGGGGGTTCCTGCAAAAACCTTTGTGTTACTCACTATTGTCTTATGTAGATTAAAGCACAAAAAGCCTAGCTAAGTTTTGTTCCCAAAATCACATGGCCCATTCTGTCCAAGCCATTCTAGGAACACATTGTCCATCTCTTTGAAAAATGTGACCAAGAGACAGAATAGCCATTGAATTTGGCCTGTGGTTATTGGTAAAGCACCATTGGGCAGCTGGCCATGCCTTGGGGCACCTTAATGGCCAACTGATCACAAGGTCCAGCTCTCATTACAACCATGCCTGCTGGGAGAAAAAAGGGCTTTCCTTCTGCCCTCAGAACAATAAGAAACCATTAAGAAGCCCAGTCAATGAGAATGTCCCATTCTTGGTCCTGTCCTGGGCTAGGCCCTCAGATTGACTGGCTCCACTCAACCACCTCTACAACCAGTTCAGACTGGTTGTACAAAGGAAGCTTCCCACAAGTTGGTTTGTAGCAGATCCCTCAGCTTGGTTACTGTTACAAAGATGGCATGTCTGGGACCAACCTGTGAAGGTTTCAATTAACAATTCGAGATATGACTTCTTTGGATGACATTGTTCTTAATTCGCTCTTGTTCCCCATTCATCTAACCAAAGCCCTGCTATGCTTTCCGGCTTTCATGGTGCAAGCCATCTGTCTTTTCATGTAATTAGCTGTGTACTTGGGAGGCAGAGAGGTAGGGTGGAAAGAACATGGGCTTGGAATGAGGCAGACATAGTTTCCAAACTTGGATCTGACCTTGGGTAACAAAAATAGGCAACACTATATATTCCTTGCTTAGTATGTGCCATACACTGTGTTCAGGAACCTACCTGTACTATCTCACTGAACCCTCAACCTCAACCTATAAGCATCACCATTTCTGCTTCAAAGATGACAAAACTGAAATTTAGGGATGTTCTATAATTTGCCCAAAGCCTAGATGCAAACTCTGACCTCTCAATAAAGTCTAATTTACCACATAAAACTGCCTCCAAGTGATAACCTCCCTTGGCCTCTGCTTCCTTACAAAAAAGGAAAGATCGTTTTTCACTTTATCTAGCTTCTTGTGCCTCACATTAAATAATATCTATATAAAGAGCTCTGCAGACTACCTGGCACATAGCAGATGCTCCATAAATGTTCCCTTCCCTGCTGCTGAGGCGGATTCTGAGAAATAAGAATTTCTGACCTTAAGCCAAAATCTCGCTGGGTGGTTTGGCTTTTTCAGAATGGTTCCAAGAGTTTCACTAGGGCCTCATGAAAACACCTCTCTGAAGGCTACATCCCTTATATCTTATAAGTAAATAATATGGGACCCAGATTTGGTGCTTCAGATCTTGGTCATAGAGGAAGACAGAATGAGAAATGGAAAGCAAACCTAGCTATTCTGAAAGCTAGAATTTGGGCTCTAACTCCTCCAGCCTCCCCTTTGATGTGTGTGTGTGCTTATATGTGCTCAATACTTTAAGCTGTTCCATGTGTATATATTTGTGTATGTGTGTGTATATATGCATATATACACATATCCAGAAGTAGATGTATTTATATACAGATATATACACACGTAATGTTACCCTGAATAAGCCACCAGTACCACCCTTAAAGTGTCTTTAGAAAATTAACCCATGGAGTAAGCAATAATATGTGAACCATAAACATTCTTGCATGTTGGCAGATAACCATGCTATACATTCCCCTCCAAGAACTGAGAAAGAGAAGAAAGGGAGTAATACAATAGCAGAAACATGCACTAATCAAATCCATAATCAACTTTGATGATGGAGCAAGGATTCTAATCAAAACACAATGGAGCAAAGTTGCCACAGGTTGTAAGCTTGTAGCTGTGCTCTCTTCCCAGGGGCCTCCTCTATGCTTTCTTTTTCAACATCTAAAACACCCACAGAGAATTTCAATCACTTCTAATTACTTCTTTAAAGAAACTAGGTGCAACTTGAACACCAGCTTCTAAAAACAGGAAATATCAAAGTATTTTATATATGTATATATTTTTTCTTTTTTTCCTTGCAACTGCTTCTTAAAAATAGGCTAACATCTCCTCAAATAGCTGAGGCATGTTCCTTATCTGAAGGTCAGCCAGAGAGAGTTTCTGAACAAACATAGGGCATGTCTTTAAAACAACTCTCTGCACATGGTCCTAATTTATTCACATGTTAACAGAGCAGATGCTAGAAATGTTCATACTTGGGGGAAGGCACAGGTATCTCAGTCCCAGGAAGGTAATGCAGGGGAGGTGTGCTGCTGCTGCAGAACACAGTTTCCTCCACTGGGAGAGGTGGGTGGTGGGAGAGAACCAGCTGTAGGTTTATGAGAGAGACTCAAGGTAAGGGGCCTGGAGGAAGGGTGGGTGACAGTAGGGCTGTACCTAACAGCTACTTGCTGGCTAAGTTAGGTCTTTTCACACTTGTTGGAGATGAAGAGCAGGCTTAGGGGCAATGGGATGTCATTGGCTGAAGAGAGTTGCTGCATAGTAAAACAAGGTATCAGAAGCCTCCTTTCCCCTGTAACTACCATGTTGAATATTCTGAACCCCAAGCTAATAATAATAATCACCATCATTTCCCAAAGATCTGTTATGAATCTGAATCAGATCCTTAATGGACACCCTTTCCGCATCTTCTCACAACTACCTTGCACATTCAGAATGATGATCCACCAGGAAGCCAACATGCAAATCCAATCCTTCAGCTGCAAAGCCTTTGTTCTTTCTCTTCATCACCTTTCGAAAAGGAAGATGCCAGATCTGGAGCAATGACTTGTTACATGAAGCAGTATCAACTGCTCGTACCACTGCATGACCTTGCTCTTCATTCTCCACTATCACACTCATTCTGACCTCCTCTCCTCCCCACCAGTCACTCCTTCCCATCTCCAAACCCCAGCTCATCTTCTGTCTCCTCCAGAGGCTCTCTGGACTTCTCCAGCCATCTTGGCCTTTCCTTTGAGCACCTTGGATACCCAGCCCCAAGCATGCCTCTGAGGCCTCCCTGTGTTGTGCCTGGTTGCCCTATGTACATCAGTTATGCCTCCCAACTAGATTATAAAATCCCCAAGACCCCGGCCATGTCCTATTTGCCTCATAGATCTGCCAGAGCATGATGGAAAAAAGACAGCAATGAAGAGTGGGAAGACTGCAGGCCTCGAAGCCAGACCAACCTTGCTGGACTCCCTGCCCTGCCACCCTGGATGACCTGGAGCAAGTGGCTGTACCTTGCTAAGCCTCATCTAGCTCAGTGGTTACAGCAGTGGTCTTATTAATCAGGGCCTGCAAGTTCTAAGACAGTCTCTGTGGTTCTCCCTGTACAATATCATGGTTAAAGGCATGGGATCTAGTGCTAGACTGGCCAAGTTCTAATTCTAACTCTGCTACTCACAAAGTTAGCAAACTGGTCTTCACCTCAGTTTCCATATGTGTAAAATGGGGATAATAACACTTATTTGATTGTGATAAGAATAAAATTAGTTTTTAATGTTAAGTTCTTAGAACAATTCCTGGCACATAGGAAGTGATATATAAGGATCTGGCCATTATTACCATTGTTATTATCGTTACTATATTGTTATTATCATAGAAAATGGATGTATCAGACCTGATTTAAGTGTTTCTGTAAAGATGAAATGAGAGTATATGTAAAGAGCCTCACCCATCAGGCACTCAGAAAGTGGTTATGCCCTTCCCTCATCTTCCCATTCTGCCTGGTACTGTACTAGGAAGGTGATAGATATTCTACAAATCCTTGGAACAGATTGATACCTTTCCAGGGGCTTGACAGAATAAGCCATATCTTTTCTCACTTAGGGACTATTAAATCTTGGTTCAGCATGCCCTATCTCTTAGGTTAGCAAAATAAATAGCTACTTTTATTAAGTATTCCTTATTTGCCAGACACTGCACTGAACACTTCACATTATTTTTCTTAATGCTCACGATTCTAGTGGTTGTTAATGCTCATTTTTAAATAGATGAGAACACTAAAGCCCAAAGAAGTTAATGAAGGTGGTCACCTAGCTAGCTCATGACAAACACAGGACACCAGTGATACCCATCTGACTTTAAAACCTGTGTTATCAGCCACTACACAACCCATCCTCCTGCTGAAAATCCCCTGAATAAAAGGGGAGTCAGAGGCCCCAAGAGAGTATTTGCTATTTAATTCATTGCTTCCTGAGTATCTTCTAATAATATATACCAGATTTGAGACCTGGAAACTACCAGATGGCCAGTCAGACACAGTCCTCATGCCATAACCAAGAGACTCTTTTGGAGGGGGAATGGGCACCGTATCAGGCAGACTGTTAGAAGACCTGGCAAAGAAGGTAAAATCCCATTGGCCAAAATCACTTTGATGTCAGCTGTGCAGACAGGGATCTGCCACAGGGAAGACCCCCCAGAACCCCTGGGCACTGGCAAAGGAGGTCAGGCAGGTAAAAATCAGGGTAGTCCACTGGAAGTGGCCAATTTCCTTAGCAGTCCATCCAAACTGTGCTCACCTTCAGTACACAAGGGCCCATTGTGGGCGAGAGAGGTGAAATGGGGGGATTATGGACCAAGGGCAAAAGAGGGAAGCAAAGTCTTGAGGGAAGTGGACTGTTCCAGACCCTCAGGGAGAAGCTGAAGAACATTTTTCTTTTTCACGCAGAGGGTGATGAATCACCTTGCCAGAGCCTATGCACTGCCAGTCCTCTGACAATGTTTGTTAAATGAAGGGTCAAACGGACAAAGGCAGAACAGCTGCCTGGATATGAACAATCCCAGCATGGACTTTCCCTCTCATTCCTCGGGTGCTCCTCATCAGGCTTGAGGGTATGTGTCACCTCCAGTCCCGAGTCACTGTACTGACCTCCCACCGACTGCCCACTACATCTCATAAACCCCACCTCCACGGATGAAGGGAAACCCCATGCAGAAGTGTACCCTGGTGCTCACCTCCATTGGAGAGCCCACTGGACAAATCCTGTACCTAACAACAGAAGAAGAGCAGAGCACAAAACCCTCAGAGGCAGGCCCCCGGAGCACTGGAGGAAATCTTGCCTTCCTCCCACACACCATCACTCAAACCTGTCAGCTTCCAAAAATGTTTAGCAAGTGCAGCAGCAAGGGGCATGCTTATCAGCCTGGTGTGGGAGCTTAATCTGCTTTGAGGGCCTTCTCCAGCCCAGAGTTCCAAAAGTCTGCTTACAATTAGCTTCCAGCTCCAGTTCCCCCATCAGAAAGCCTAGGAATGTGTTGAGCTCTAGCCTCTGATCAGAGAAAGCTCCAGGAGAAGGTGGAGACGGTGTCAGCAGGGAAGTATGTGCCAAAAAGGTCAGCTGGTCTGTTGCCATTTTCCTGACACCGGCCCCAAACCACCTCCCCTCTGGCTTCCCGCCTCTCCTGACCGGACAGTCACATCCGTCAGGTCGGCCTGTCCCCAAAAGTCCCTGCTGACTGACTGCCAAGAAAATATAGCCCCCTCCTACCAGAAGAAGGGGGAAATGGAGCGGGGAGGGCCAAAAGAACCTGATTGGCCCTTGCTAATTTCTGTAAGAGAGATTGCACGGCCAGGGCTTGTCACCCAGCCGAATTGAGTGATGCAGGCTCTGCCTGGAAAGGTAGGAGTCACTAATTCTCTTCAAGCCATCTCCCATCCCCACCCCCCGTCACTCGGGCTACCAACACCAGGATCTACCACCCAGGAAGGAGGGGCTTAGCTTCGGCCGCCATTCTAAGGCAGCCACCCCCACCCCCACCCCCACCGCAACAGCCAGCCAAGACGCTAGGAGTCTCCAGCCTCAGCTCCGGCCTCAGCTGGTGCACTAGTACCGCAGTCCCAGCACCTTGCCTGGAACCCCGTCACCCCGCAGATGGGGCAAGGACAGGTCATCTTCAAGCCAAGGGTAGAGCAGGTTCACTGCCACCTCCAACCCCCTTTTCCTGGATCTTACAGCCAGGCTAGGGAGCGTCGAACCCAGTGGGGCCTCAGATCGTTCCTTGTCCGGAACAGAATCTCTGCGGAACCGCCAGACAGACACAGAGCTACTGCTGCTGATACTGGCTTCTTGGGGCCAAGACCTCAACATGCAGGACCTCACATTTCCAGCACACGTTTTTTGAGAACATCCCGACCTTCTCCTCCCTAGGAAGATGCTGCAGACGTGCCCGCCATCCCAGGTCTCGAAGAGCTCTTTAGGCAAACCTCGGGCACCCGGGCCACACCCACCGGCCGGCCCACTCTCCTCGCACATCCCCCAACCTGCCGGCCTAAGGGGAATGGTTCCCTTCCCTGACCACAAGGTAGCCCTTTCTCCCATCCAGCCCTTTCTCCCACACCACCCCGACAGAAAAATTCATCCATCCTCCCAGAACAGTACCCCGGCACACACGGCACCTCTCACCTGAGTATCGAACCCGTTTTCCACCGAGCCGCTCTTCCGCAGTGGGAGCCCCTCCCCCGCTGGCTCCTGCAGCCCCTGCAGCACCTGCGATTTCAGGGGGATCTGGCTAGGATAGGTGGTCTTGCTCACCTCCACCTTGCTTCCCAACTTCAGGTAGCAGGGCTGGGGGCCGGCCCGGGCCGGGGGCACGTGCAGGATGGGCGCGGCGCTGTGCACGGGTTTGGGCAGTCCCGACTTCATTTTGGAGGCGACCAGGATGGCCGGCATCTTCTCCCGGGGCTTGGGCTTTCCCAGCACGTCCCTGGCAGCGGCGGCGGGGGCGACCGCTAAAGGCAGCGCGGGTAGCAGAGCAGGCGCCGGGCCTTAGCCCACGAGGCGCCCACCACCAGCAACTAAAAAAAAATCCCCAGGTCGGGGAACTCGAAGCAATCGGGCGAGCGCGCCTTTGGGGTGCCGGGATGGGAATGGGGGACTGGCCACGGCGCTCAGCGGGTCCCACCTGGACGGATGCTGCAGCCGGGTCTCACACCTCTCCTGGGTGGCCTTTCAAGAGCTCTGGGCGCTCAGGGGCTGCCGCCTCTTGCAAATTTCCTCCTGGGAAACAGAGGCTTGGACGCCCATATTAACTTGTCACTGCATCTCCGAAGTGAGGAGGCCCCTTTGGAAGAGACAGAGGCGGCGGCAACCCACGAGTCCCGCTCGGGAGGCTACGGGTCTGAGCCGGCGAGGGAAAGAGCTAGCAGCCAAGAAAGGAAAGGAGAGAGCAGCGAAGGAAGGAGAGAAGGGCGCACGGGTCCCAAGACGTCTCCACCGAGAAGCAGCTGCCGCCCAGCTCGCGAGCACCGCAGTGTCACCCGCGACGCAGCAGAGGCGCGGCGAGAGCCCCCGAAAGGTCTCTCTTGGCGTGACAGTCACCGCTGCCCAGAAGGCCCCCGGACTGAGAACACCTTAGCGCCTGCGGGTCTGCACATGCTCCGTGAGCTAGAGCGCAGCAAGGCTGTGGCCGTGGGGCGCGGGTGCTGAGACGCGCGGCTGGCGCGCCGGGCAGGGCTGCGCTCGGGAGCTGCCGCCGCGCTTCCCGGGAAGGCTGCGCTGGCTGCGGGGCTCAGCGCAGGGGAGGACAGGCTGAGGCCGGCGCGGCTGCGGCGCGCGCTGACAGCCGGGGCCGCCCCGGCGCGCCCATTGGTCCACGGTGCACCAGTCAGCGGCCGCGGCTCTCACTGCAAAGAGGGCGTGGCCTCAACTCTGGCAGCCGCCGAAACTCTGGGGCCGCGCTTGGCCGCGAGTACAAAGCGGGCTGGTGGCCGCTCTGCGGCACTGCTCCGGCCGCGCGCCTCCCGGGGGGCCCACACCCCCGCGTCCCTGAAACCCTTATTTTGAAAAATGCCCTTTCGAACGCAATCGCCCGCCCCAGAGCCACGCGGGCACGGCTCGAGGGAAGTTTGTTTCCTTTTTCAAATTGCTCCGGTCACCTTAACGGTTTGAGTCTTCCGGAGTCACGCCCGCAGCCTCGCTGCCCCCATCTGGCTTGGGCAGGGCCGAAGCTCGTCTCCCGCGTTAAGAGAGCGCCAGCCATTTCTCTGCCTGCTCTTCCAGGCGGGCCGGGCGGGGGGCCTCCCAACGGCTTCCTCTCCAGTTTTCAAAGGCTGCACATTTCACTTAACTATTTGAAGTATTTATAGGCAAATACAATACGCAGGGAAGCTTCCCGCCCAGAGGCAGCTCCTCCACGCAACCTACCACAGACTCTGTAATTAGAGTGGCCTGAGGAAGCCGGGAGAGGCTTCATGACCCCGGCAGGCTCTGGCCAAATCTTGCTGCGTTTCATGGAGCCCCTCCCTGTCCGCGCCTGGGACGCACTGGCCCCAACAGGTTCATCGACTCGAATTCGCTGTTTGGGTTGCTCTGTGGTTTCCTCGCTGACTCAAAGTGTATGAGAGTAAGAAGGAAACTGAGAGATGATCAGGCAGGTCAGACTTCGCGATTACTGAATGAGGAGCCTCCCATCCCGTAGAACTGCTTGTATTAGAAATGGGCAAGTTCTTTAAGCTTACATGCATCCTTATAAAGCTGTTTTCACATGTAGTAAGGTGGAAGTTTGACTACATTTACCTAATGAGCTGTTGTTTGGATTAAATGAGATGGTTGGTGCATGACAGTCATTTAGCACAAGTACCTGGCAATGTAGGAGACCAATAAAAGCTGGGTTTTATTTTCCCTGTTGTTGAATTACTGCTGCTTTCCCCCAAAGTCATCTCTGTTAATAAACTATTTGTCTTTCTTCTTTGTTTCCAGGATACAGGTTTTCACTTTGTGCCCGCCCTATAGCCTGATCTTCAGTGCTGCTAGCATTGATTTAGAATAACTCAGACGCTATTAACTGAATATGTCCCCCTGGAATTCATGTTAAACCCCTAATTCCCCATGTGATGGTATTAGGAGGTGAGGAACTTTAGGAGGTAATAATGTGAAGACAGTGGAGCCCTCATGATAGGATTAGCACCCTTATTAGAAGAGACAGGAGAGAGATGCTTTCTTTCTGCCTTGTGAGGACACGGAAGGCAGTCTTCTGTGGACCAGTAAGAGGGCCCTTACCAAGAACCTGATACCATGTTGGCATCCTAGTCTCAGACTTCCAGCCTCTGGTACTGCAAGAAATAAATGTTTGTTGTTTAAGCCATCCTGTTTATGGCATTTTGTTATAGTGGCCCAAAGTGACAAAGATCTCAGACCAGAGGAAACATCAAAGTCTTAACCTCTGAAGCATTAAGAAATGAGAAAGCACCTTCTTAGCCATTCTAGGTAGCAACTTTCTACTCTAGTTAAGCTGAAATGTACAGCCCTGTGTATGTCTGTTTCAGTTATCTTCTCTCTCTCTCTGAAATCAGGTCACACATGATCCATGCTATTTACTTAACACTTTGCCCTTTGCCATCTGATGCCACCTCCCTTACTGTTGTCTACCATTATTTAACTGTTATTTATTGTTTCATGCATTCGTTTTCTTCTTAGAGAATAAACTTCTTGGAATTAGGAGCTGCGTTTTAACCTTCTTTAGATCTTCTCAGTATGGTGCATAAAGCTGGACAGAATAGCTACCCAAAATTTTTATTGAATGATTGAATGATGCTAGCATCAACCCTCAAGAAGGAGAGATTGTCTTTTAGATTTAGGAACATAAGGACATATGAAATATTATGCTATTAACCTTGGGACTCTTCTGCCTGCCCTGAATTCTAGTTACGACCAGTGTACCAAGAGTTGTGGAAAGATATCACAATCTTCAGCTTCTAAAGATCAGGGAGATATTCCAAAGTATTCCCATGGCCCTAATGCAGTGGTTCTCAAAGTGTGGTCCCTGGAGCTGCAGGAGAATTACCTGGAAACTTGTTTGAAAACCCCACCCCAGACCTATTGAATCAAAAGCTCTGGGGATGGGGCCCAGCAATCTGTATTTCAACAGTGTTCAACCTAGTGATTATGATGCGTACTAAAGCTTGAGATCTTCTGCCCTAATGAATATATCATGCTTTCAGTGCACCTCCAGAACTTCTTAAACCTTAATATGCACAAGAATCACTGGGGATCTTGCTAAAATACAGATTCAGATTCAGTTGGTCTAGAAGGGGGCTGAGATTCTGCTTTCTGAATAAGTCCTCATGTGATGCCCATGCTGGTGTTCTGAAGATCACACTTTGAGTAGCAAGGTTAAACCACAGACAGCAGGGAGGGTTTCATCTTAAGGGTCATCTACTGAAAAGGATCTCAGAGTGCATCCATCTAGTTGGAAACAGCTGCCCGATCACTTGATAATGTCTGCTATGGGTATAGAAATGGAAATAGTGCAATACATGTTATGTATTTGCCATCTTTGCTTTCCTGTTTAAATTGTATTTACTGCCAAGGTTATTTTGGGGTTCTGAGACCCTCAAATATGCACAAATATGAAAAACAGTATTTATTTTAAAGTATTTCTAATGTTCTAGGATTGGTAAGCATGAGCATTTCCCTTAACCCTGTGTGGTTTATATAACGAAAGTCTGATAATTCTTCATTTTTCTTGATGAAAGATCTTTCATTTGAGGACAAGTGAATCTTTTAGTCTGTTTCCAAATTTCTTTCTTTTCCTGCCTCTTCTTCCCTTTAGTAATTCTATTTGCTTTTTCTTGGAACATTATCTCTCTCTCTCTCTTTTTTTTTTTTTTTTTGACGGAGTTTTGCTCTAATTTCCCAGGCTGGAGGCTGGAGGCTGGGGTGCAATGGCGCAATCTTGGCTCACTGCAACCTCCGCCTCCCAGTAGCTGGGATTATAGGCGCATGCCACCACACCTGGCTAATTTTTGTATTTTTAGTAGAGACGGGGTTTCATCATATTGGTCAAACTGGTCTCGAACTCCTGACCTCAGGTGATCCGTCCACCTCGGCCTCCCAAAGATTTGTCTCATATATATATATATACATATATATATATATGTATATATATATATTTTTTTTTTTTTTTTTTTTGAGACAGAGTATTCCTCTGCCGCCCAGGCTGGAGTGCAGTGGTGCAATCGCAGATCACTGCAAGCTCCGCCTCCCGGGTACACCCTATTCTCCTGCCTCAGCCTCCCGAGTAGCTGGGACTATGGCACATGCAACCACGCCCAGCTAATTTTTTGTATTTTTAGTAGAGACAGGGTTTCACCATGTTAGCCAGGATGGGCTCGACCTCCTGACCTTGTGATCCACCCACTTCGGCCTCCCAAGTGCTGGGATTACAGGCGTGAGCCACCGTGCCCGGCCCTGTCTCCTTTTATATATTTTCTATAAACTTTCATTTTTCTTATTTAAAGCAAAATAATTTATCATACTAACCAGACAAGGGTGGTGGCGGGGGGCGGGGGAAAGCTATTTTTTTCCCCTAGGATAAATGAGATAATATAAATTTCTTACTTAAATAAGATAATCTCAAATTATAAAAATGGCCTATAAGTTTACTCCTTCCACATTGATATTGTGTTAACATGAAAAAAGTCATTTCAAATTAATGTTTTGCAAGCATTGGTAACTAACGGAAGTCACTGGTTCAGAGAATGGCACTGATTCAGAGAATGGCAAGCTGCTCTGGAAAGAAAATGCTATCCAGGTTTTAAAATAACTTTTCTTTTTTTTTTTTTTTTTTACTATATACACTATGGACAAGTATGCCAAGCTGAAATGGCCCACCATTTTAAATTCCAACTTTGACACCATTCTTTATTTTTCTTCTGGCTCAGAACTTGCACAGTCACACAAATGTCAATCATAGGCCAAATTGAAACATATTATCAAAGCTCTCAGGACCACTGAATCATCCTAAGAGACTGGACAGTTCCCTGGTTCCAAGAGCCATCCCCAGATCAGGAAGTGCCAGCTACGCCCCTCTCTGATCCTCAACATCAGCCACTTGTGATGAGTTGAGTGTGAATTGGGCTTCAGAGCTGACCTGCGAGTGACCAGTTCCATCAACCCATCCTTCATCTTAGTTAAAGACCCCTGTGGGCCTGACCTCCCAAGAAGACAGTCCGGTGAAGAGCCTGGAACATCTAAGCCCCAGCCTGTCACCAAAACATGCAGGGATCTCAGAGGGAAAAGTCTACAGCCTTTTGGAGACCCTAGATTGCACATGATGAGGGGAAATGTTGCAAAGTTTCTTGAATAATATAAAAAGCAAAATATGAGTTTATTTGGGAGTAAAAAAATGCACTTTTCCTTAATTTTCTACAAATGGGTTGGCAACTTATGAGACATCTCAGAGATGGCACAAAGGCTCACCTTTTAGTAGTGGCTGAGTTGAGAGGTCACTCATCTCATACTGCAGAGAATTGAAGTAAGAACCTTAAGATATCTCTTTAGAAAGTCTGCTCATCTACTCATCCTATCAGTGACCCACTTCCAATCTCAAACTTTCTTTCAGATGGGTCTGTGTGCAAATGAGTATGCACAATGGTAGACTCTGGGGCTTTTTTTCTGAGAACCAAAGGCTGAGGGTTCCCCTACTTGCAGAGGCTAGAGTGTGAGGGGTATACATGTGTGTGTGTGTGTGTGTGTGTTTACAGGCATTTGAGTCAATGACACAGACTAAATGTCAAATAAATACAGTCACGCACTGCATAATGGTGTTTTGGTCAATGACTGACTGTATATAATGATGGTGGTCCTGTAAGATTATAAGGAAGCTGAAAAATTACTATTGCCTAGTAACATAGTAGCAGTCATAACATTGTAATGCAACACATTACTCATGTTTGTGGTGATACTGTGCTACAAATTTTATAAAAGTATAGCACACACAACCATGTACAGTGCCTAATACTTTATATAGTAGATGATAAATACTTGATAACAAATTACTATGTTATAGGTTCAGGTATTTACTATACTATCATTGTTATGTTAGACTGTACTCTTTCTACCTAAAAACATTAACTGTAAAACAGTCTCAGGCAGGTCCTTCAGGAGGTATTCCAGAAGGCATTGTTAGCATAGGAGATGACAGCTGCATATGTGTTTTTGCCTATGAAGACCTTCCAGAGGGACAATATATGGAGGTGGAAAACAGTGATATTGGCCCTGTTTAGGCCTAAGCTAATGTGTCTGTTCGTGTCTTCATTTTTAATTTTAAGAAGTTGAAAAAGTTAAAAAAAAAACTAATAGAAAAAAGCTTATAAAGATATAAAGAAAATATTTTTGTATAACTGTACAATGTGTTTGTGTTTTAAGCTAAGTGTTATTTCAAGAGTCAAAAAGTCAAAAAATTTAAAAGTTTATAAAGTAAAAAAGTTACCCTTAACTAAGATTAACTTATTGAAGAAAAAATATTTTTAATAAATTTAGTGTAGCCTAAGTGTACAACGTTAATAAATTCTGCAGTAGTATACAGTAATGTCCTAGGCCTTTACATTCTCTCACCACTCACTCACTGACTTACCCAGAGCAACTTCCAGTCCTACAAGTTCCATTCATGGTAAATGCCCTATCCAAGTATACCATTTTTAAAAATCTTTTATACTATATTTTTACTGTACCTTTTCTATGTTTAGATACACAAATACCATTGTGCTACAATTGCCTATTTTAATTAGCACATCAACATGCTATACAGGCTCGTAGCCTAGAAGCAATAGGCTATAGAATATAACCTATGTGTGTAGTAGGCTATCCCATCTAGGTTTGTGAAAATGTACTCTATGACGTCTGTACAACAACAAAAAAGTCTAAAGACTCATTTCTCAGAACATAACCCTATTATTAAGCAATGCATGACTGCAGGTAGCAAACCATTGATTAATCAGTGGCTCAATAATTAATAGAAGTAATAAATTGTTGCAAGCCATCTATGTGCCTGACTTTGGGCATTATGATGGAGAGCAGATAAGAATAAGTTATTGCTCTCTGCTCTCAAGTTTCAAAGAAGGATGTAGCTGCTGTTTCTCGGCCTGAGAATTGTCCTTTCTCACCGAAAAACAGAAACAACTCACAATCTAGTAGGGAAACCAAACAGGGAAATAAATGAATGACAAACAATATAACCAATACTCCAATAGAGAGAGCACAAAATATACAATGACAAACCAGGCACAAAGGAGGGTCAACTATTTGTGGGGTTATCAGCTATGATGATTAATTTGATTTTCTAGCAAAAAGCCTAAAGTAATAGAATTTTTTTGCTTTTACCCTTAGTGTTGAAACTCTAAGAGGTATGTTGCACTCAACTACTTCTATAAGTTAAGTCTAGGAAACATTCCTTTGTTTACATCTTGCCTCATCCCACAAAGGATTAGAGGAAATGCTATATTCAATAAAACAATGGCTAAGTATAATGTAATAGAAGAAAAGGATTCTTATTTAAAATAGACTGTGACTACTTTCACCTTCTATAGGTGGGAGAAGGCTGTGTAAACTAATCATATCAGTGGAAATATAAATCATATATCACTTCCTTCCATAACTCAGGCACTAATATTTATTAGTGCCAAGTCTGAGATTTCAAAGTCTGCCAGTTCTAAGCTGCTCAAGCTGCTCAAGAGGTCCTCTAAGTGTATGGTCTTAGAGATACATTAGTGAGCATTTGGATATGTGAAATTCAGCCTAGAGTTCAGGGGGCACGCTATATTGTCATCTACAATAAGTGAGAAAAATTCCATTTCCTGGGAGCAGTTCAATATGAAGGGCCCCCCAAAAATGGAGCAGCCAGAGCAGTGTGAAGAGCCTACTGAGGAGGACAAAAAACACAGACAAAAGTGCCAAAGTAAAACCCATTTATTTTCCCAAAATAGCAACAAAGCCTGCTGTGATACCAGATACTTGGAGTGACTTGATATTTCTTTAGGTGGGGGAACATTAATTTTTTTAAATTTTTTTTAAAGAGTTGAGTTTTGAATTTGGGGTTGTTTTGGCACAGAAGGAAGAGAACAAAGAGATAGAAAAGAGTGAGATCCTAAGTTTAATGGGAGCAGAAATGCAGTCAGGGATGGCCATGAGAATGAAATTGTGCCTCTTCCCCATCACCCTTGCTCCTCATTCAGTGATTTGCAGAATCCTAGACAGACAGGGAATTGGATTTCCTGTTGGATGTGAGATAGAATGACCAGGCAAATTTAATTAAGAATGTCTTCTGACAAGGAGCTGGGACCAGGAAAACTGTAAATAGAAGATGAGTATCAATTATATGTGTGGGCAAAGAGGTCAAATAGGGAGAGGGAAATCAAAATGTCTGGATTCTCCAGTCCAAACACTTAGCTCTAGCTGGTATTTTGGAGTGAGCACCATCTAGGGCTTTACTTGCAAAAAGTAAAGATGAGACTGAGATGAGTATGTTCAGATTCTAGGCTGGATCTGACATGCAAGTTTTGTTTGTTTGTTTGTTTGTTTGTCTGCTTGCTACGTTTAATTCTCCACCTACTTTTTCACTATTACAGAAGATTTATTTATTTATTTATTTCTACCAATTGAGGTCTAGTTAATTCAGTTTCAAACTGGTATTTAAAAATTATTTCTTGTTTTGTATTATCTATTTTTCCCACACATATGACTAGGCAACCAGAGTTGACCCAATAATAACGATGATGCTGATGAGAACTGTAATTTATGAAGCTATTCTTCTTATGTGCCAGGGACTAAGGTAAAAGCATTTTACATACATGATCTCTCATGCTCACAACAATTTCATGAGGTAGATAGTTATTCTCATTTTTATTATACAAAAGAGAAAAATGAGGGCCAGAGAGGTTTGAGTATCTTACTTAAGATCCCACTGCCAATGAAGTAGAAGAACAGGACTTGACTTCAGTGCCTGGACTCTGGACACTAGAAAGTATGCTATCAAAGGAGTTGCCATCATAATGATAAGCATGGAAATGATAACGTAACTCCCTGTTTCTGATATGGTTAAGATCTGCCTTATATATAGCACTTAAATGAATACCCACAGCACTCCTCTGTGGTGGCGTCCATTTTAAGTTGAGAAAATGGGTGGAAAGGTTTGGTAGTCACTCAGTTTGCTGATGACAGTGGTCTTAATAATAAGGCCAGGAAAGATCACCAGTTACAGGGGTGGTCTTTGCATGATATTCATGCTCTGAGACAGGGCTGCCTGCTATGTTCATCTGGAGGCAAAGACGACTTGGACCAGTACTCCTTAAACAAGAAGCCTAAAAATCACCCAGGCTGCTTGTTAAAGGAAAAGATACATACCCCTCCCACCCTCCCCACCCCCCCCCAAAAAAAACCAGACCTAGAATTCTGAGGCTGTGAGTCTGCATTTGAAACAAGCAATGAAGTTCCTCTGAATTAGTGGTCCTCCCCTTTGCTTTGCATCCTTGGCTTTTCATTAGAGTCACCTGGGAAGTCCACACACTAAGGCTGTCCAGGTCCCACCCTGGACCAATGAAATCAGATTCTGGGAGTGGGGCACAGGCAGTACAATGTTGAGAAAGCTCTCTGGGTACAGAAGAATTGAAAAACACGGCTTTATGAAATGCTACAAAGGCTTTGCTCTCACAACACTTTACAGTGGGGGATTACTGAGGCAATAATCTGGATAATTTCAATCTATGTTAACAGCCAATCTGGAAAAATCCAGGCCTTCTATTACTTTCTGAGTGAGATTTCCTTGTTGACAGAAACACTCAGCCAGTTCAGCTGCCCATGCAGCCCAAACACAGCCAGGTAATCCCCCAAATGCCACCTCAGCTCCAGTGCTGCGGGTAGCATCAGGCAGCCTGACCCTTACTCATTACTCTACTCGTTGCTCCTGCAGGGCCACCAGGCACTGAGCTGTGATGCTCCCCACCTCCCTACGGCTCTCTCAACACATTTCCTCTTTTGGTTACTGCTGTCATCCTGGAAGCCTTCATGCCTACCCTCTGACTCTGCCCCAGGCATGGAGCCTGGTGAGCCTCAGATGGAAGAGGCGCTCCTGGTCAATGTCTGACCTCCAGGAAGAGGCCCAGTGCCCAGGGTTTAGGACTCTGAGAGGAGGATTTGGAGCAGAGTTAACTCATGAAAGTCTGTGCTAATAAAAGGATGTGTTGGCCTAAAAAAACCTCAACAGTGGATAATTTTTTAAAAATTAGAGCTTTGGTGTGCATTTTGTAATTTAAAAAATATTATTTTCTTTATTATTTATATATGTTAGCCTACTGTTATTTTGCTAATATATTTATATGTGTATACATATGTACAAATAAATGTGTTTATAAAGATAAGGAAAAAGAAGGAAGGAATCATGTCAAATTGTTAACAGCAATTCTTTCTGAGGGGTAAATTAGGGACTATTGATTTCTTATTTTATATCATTATTTTTAAAAGTTGGAATTATGAGTGGTTTTAACTTACTTTTCCGTGGGATTTCCTTTATTTTTCAAATAAATATCCTCATTTGTTTTAACCTTTTATTTATTCAAGGGACACATCATTATTATTATTTTTATTTTTATTTTTATTTTTTTATTTTTTATTTTTTTTTTTGAGACAGGGTCCTGCTCTATCACTCAGGCTGAAGTGTGGTGGCACCATCCCGGCTCACTGCAACCTCCTCCTTCCAGACTCAAGCAATTCTCCTGCCTCAGCCTCCCATGTGGTTAGGACTAGAGGCATGCACCACTGTGCCAGCTAATTTTTGTATTTTTCATAGAGACAGGGTTTCACCATGTTGTCCAGGCTGGTCTCTTAACTCCTGGGCTCAAGCAATCTGCTCGCCTTGGCCTGGCAAAGTACTGTGATTACAGGTGTGTGTGCTCGGCCTCAAAGGACACTTATTAAGCCCTGCTGTGAACCAAGCCCTGTGCAAATGTTGGTGATATGGAAGCGCAGAAATCTCTGCTCTCTCCTTTTTCAGGCAGGATAATTGAGCTCCTTCTTCCAAACTAATAAACAAAATATATGTTAGCGACCAAAAAGTGAAAATCCAGTTCTAGTTAAAGGGAGGTCATCTGTATAACAAAGTCACTGACAAGTGGGCTCTCTTCTGACATAACTAGAAACCATTACCCCAGAAATTCCGTCTATTCTCCCTTCCTTCCAGGGAAGTGGCTCCCACAGAATCATCCTGTACAGAAGTGCCAAGACCACCCCTGAGCAGAAGGACTAGGAAATCAACTCTTTTCTGACTGATCTATCAACTTGCCTCTATAACCAATGATGTTGGTGGCCTCAAGACAGTCTTCTTCCTGCAGAGAGAAGATGGAGAGGAAAATGGGATACCAGAAATGAACCCTGCAGGGCACATGTAAAAGGGAATTCTAATTAACACTACCCCTTGGCTGAGCTCAAGGATGGTCTAAAAGCTGTCAACAAAACAGAGACACCCATGAGGATCTTTTGGGCCCTGAGAGCATTTGAAGCTGTGTGAAGATTTGAGACCATAAACAGCTGCATTGATTTACGTTCTCTCTCCAAATCCAAGGCAAATAAAACCTCAGAGCTTCACGGGTGGAAAAAAACAAAATACACAGGAATTGTCTTTTATTTTTTGGCTTAGAAAGATATTGTTTTATAAACATTGGGTCAAGACACTATTAAATTGTTTTCAAAAAAATTGCCTGGCAACTTTCTTGAAGCTCCACATTGCACAAGAATTTTAGACATTCACACACATTTATCAGAATTTTCTTTTCAAGGCAGTCTGGAAGTGCCTCAAAGATGAACCAAACAAAGTTAGTCTCCCTCAGGTTGCACTGAAAACTATTAAGCATCATCATCATCCTGGCTTCATTTCCACAAAGTCCATCTTTTCAAACATCAGAATGTTGAATTAACTCCCATTCAGAATCATTTGCTTGTTAGGGTCTTATCCTTCCCAAGGGGGACCACGAAGGGCTGATTTGGGGATGCAGAATCCAGTTTTCAAAGGCGGCTGGCTGACAAGCCTGATTTCCTGCTGAGTTATCAAAGGCAGGCTTCTAGAATCCCCTCCCATGACCGTGACCATTTGAGCACTTTCCTTGCCTTTGATCCTTTATTCTTGACTTTCAGTCCTGTCTGGCCTCCATGACCCCATTTTCTTCTGCTTTCCCTACAGGAGAAACTCTGGCAGACCCCCCACCAACCCCCAACCCCTTAGATAGTTTATTACCAGGTTCCTTTCTAAGTGGGGTGAAGGAGGGGAACACGGAGGCTGGATCTGGCAGACTTCACTGTGGTGCCTGGCTTCACTCCTTATTGACTGATTGAGCCAAAGGTCTCCTCACTTCTCTGATCCTCAGTTTCTTCAACAGTAAAATGGGAATGATGACAACTATTTCACAAAGTTGTTGTGAGGATTTGAGATAATGGAGACAGAGGACCAGGTGTAAGTCTAGAACCTTATAGCTGCTATACTCATTCATTCATTCAAATAGTGTTTTATATTGCCACCAAATGCTGGGCAACATGCCAGTCACTGGTGATAAAATGTTAGTAAGAATCAAAATTCTTTTTTCGTGGAGCTTCCAATCAGGGAAATTGTATATAACCACATCAGTGAATGTACAATTACTAAGTGAGGCAAGTACTGTGTTAGCAGGTAAGGAATCTTAGACCCCTTTATATATTTGGGGCCAGGATCTGAAAGGCAAAGAGGGTGACCAGGAAAGAATAGGGCTTTCGCTCCTGTCTGCCAGTGTGCTTGGGGTGGAGGTATGGCATTGAGGGGTAAAAAACTGGGTCCCCAACCCCACACTTCTCTGTGTAGGGTAAAAGATGATGTCAGGGTTTTGGTTGCTCTTTTGGAAGCTATTTAGTGAAGTAGAGTCTCAGAGATGTGCATGCTTAATGGATTGTGTGATCTTGGCCAAGTCACTTAACCACTCTGAGCCTCAGTTCCTTACCTCTGTTAGTGATGATAAGGCCCACCTCCTGGATTTAGGGGGAAGATTAAAGAGAGGCAGTGGAGCTTAGTGACTGCATACGTGTGACTGCATGGGTCTGAACTGTGCCACTTACTAGCAGTGTGGCTTTGGACAAGTTACTTAATCTCTGTGCCTCAGGTTTCTCATCTGTAAAACAGGGTTTATAACAGTCCCTTCCTCATAGGGTTGTTGGAATGATTAAATGAATATAGATAAAACACTAAACCAGTGACTAACACATGGCCACTGCTACCATTATGATTACCATATTTTCTGGCACACATTAAGTATTCAAGCCACAGTTCCTCTCCCACCTACCTTAGGGCCACTGCATGATCCCTTGCCATGGGTATATCTGAATGTGTGGAGATTTCCAGTGGTAAGACACTAAGTGAAGGCTCAGAATCTGAGGCTGTGAGCCCACTGGGGATCCCTGTCCCTCTGGCTCACAGGGATCCTCCAGCATCTTGGGGAAGGGATCTGTATGTGCAGAACTGGGGCATCCAGAATGGAGCAGGCAGGAAAAGGAAGCTAGAAAGTGTGTGATGGAAGCTCTCTGTAGACACTTTCCTTGCAGTTCTGCAGGCTAGGAGAGGCACAGAGGGGCTCAACCTTTCTCGTTGCAGTCCTGGACCACATCTGTCTACATCTGGCCTCTTGCCTAACTAACTTGGTTCATAAGGAAATGCATGGTCAGACTACGAGTGTCCGTTTTCTCCAAGTCATCTATTCAAGGTGCTGTACTACTCTTCTGCTATGGAGTATTACATATGGGATAAAAGCAGATCCCTAACCCTCATCACCATAGCTGATTTTGTCCCAAATATACGAGGTGCCCAAGGCAATCATTTCCAAGTGAGATGCCTTTTCTTCGAAAACAGGCTTTGCTTTCAGTGACCACCTCTCATAATGGTATCTTTCTGACTGTTCAAAATCCATAAGTAAAATCAACATACCAGGATCAGCACAGGTAACATGGTAACCCAGGCACAGGAAGCCACTGGAGCTGGCGGCAGCATTTGGGGTAAGAACTAAACAGTTATGCACCAGGGTCTTCATCCCATTTAATTTCTTCAAACAATGCTTGGAAGTAATATTTTCCCCTCTTTTACAGATGAAGAAACTGAGGTACACAAGTGGTAATTTGCCCAAGGTCACACAGCTAGGAAGAACCCGCATTCAAATTCTTAATTGTCTGATTCTAAACCCCATGCTTTTCTAAGACACTCCATTTGACATCAGCAACCTGGCACAGAATTCCTGACTGTGCTTCTTGTTTGCTGAAGATTTCAGCAATAGTGTCACTGATTCACTGTGGGCCATAGAGTGGGGGCCCTAGGCCAGTTGCCCTTCCTCATGCCTTCCTCTAGCAGGTGGCTGTAAGTAGGGTCTGGAACAACCGCGAAAGAGGTAGCAGTGGTCTTCTTCATAAGCAAGGGGGCTAAGTCACAATGTCCTGGAGTTCAGGTATGGGAAAGGACTTCAGAAAGTCTGGGATCCTCTAAGAGGTCTTCTCCCTCCTTCTCCTTTTTCTTACCCGCCTACACACACACATACATACACACACACACACACTCTCTCTCTCTCACATGCACACACACACGTGAGTACTGTCCACATGAAGCTTGCATCTGGTGGGAAGGCATGCCAACCGAGGTGCTGAAATCCATGGAGAGTCATGATTTGGCACCTGTGGAGTACTTTTCAGCACTTTGGAATGACAGCTTACTCGTCCACACAAACCCTTCCAGAAAGGTTGTGTCTGTGCCATTGTGGAGGGAGGAAATCAGAGCAAAGGCTGTGGGTGGCTGTGGCCAAGCTGGAGCTGAACTTTTCACCTCTGCTCCGTGGTTGGAGCCAGGAGGCCTCTCACAAGTAGCTCCGGCTCCTGGTTGTGCTCTTCACAGTACAGGTGACCTTGGGAAAGCCACAGCCCTCTTCAAGCTTAGCTTTCTCATATGCAAAATAAGGGGCTCATTCAATGGCTCTCCACCAGGGCTCTCTGAGCCCACGGGATTCTAGAATTCAGTAATGGCAGTTAAGCAGGCATAATAATAGCTGCCATTTACTGAGGGCCTCTGACACATTTACTCAGTCCCTTGTAAATTATATCCCCAGTGCTTAAAACAAAGCTACAAGATAGAGACGGCCACCTCATTTTGCAGATGAGGAAAGTGAGCTTCCTAGAGGTCAAGGGGCTTGCTCAGAATCACGTGGTAAGTGATAGAGTTGGAATTCAAACCCCGGCTCATGTTTGTAATGATTACACCCTGTTCTCTTCTGGATTACACAATGAGCAGGCATGTGGGTTTGCAGCTCCTCCATGGCAGCGCTATCAGCACTCAGCCTTGTGCTGTGATGAGTGGGTTCTGAGCAACAGTGTAATGAAGATTCTGGTGGGCTTGATGACCAGAGTGGGCACAGGTGCCGGGTAGGCAGCTTCCAGGGAAGGAGGACACAGAGCCAGCTGCTCTAGGACTGACCCCAGAGTTACGATAACGTGTCAAAGCAAGAGTTCAGTGGGGTAAAGGAGCAGGAGGCCCTTCTCACATTCCTCACCACTCAGCACGGAGCTGCTGTCAGAGCCAATTGCTATCACAAACATCTGCACCTTCCCTGCTCTCTTCTGAAGACACTGACCCACTTTTTGTTGTGTAGAAATGTATCCTGAGCCCCCCAGCAAATGCCTTCGCAGTCTAGTTGTTACAGGTGGTAACTATTCCAATCATCTGAATAAAACCCAGTGTCCCAGTCTGGGTCCCCAAGACCCCTCCTGCCCCACCCTTGCCTCCCTCCCTAGTTTTTCTTTTGCTGCCTGCACCAGCCATCTCCAGAACATGCCATGCCCTTTAATGTTTCCTCTATAATAAAATTTGAAATTAAAAAAAGAACTATCTTGCCTCTTCCTGCCTTGCCCCATTCAGTAAGAGGCAGGACAGTTCCTTTTTTTTTTTATTTCAAATTTTATTATAGATTAAAGGATATATGTGCAGATTTGTTACATGGGTAAACTGCGTGACACTGAGGCCTGGGGTCCCAACAATCCCATCACCCAGGCCAAAAGCATAGAACCCAACAGGTGTTTCTTCAGCCCATGCCCATCTCCCTCCCTCTCGTGTCTAGTGATCCCTAGTGTATATTGTTCCCATCTTTACCACCATGTGTATTCAATACTTAGCTCTCTCTTATAAGTGAGAACATGTGATATTTGGTTTTCTATTCTTACATTAGGTTGCTTAGGATAATGACCTCCAGGTCCACCCATTTGCTGCAAAGGGCATGATTTTGTTCTTTTTTATGGCTACATAGTATTCCAGAATAGTTCTGAGGTAAGCACAGCTCTCTGAAGGCACACCTCCTGTGGTCCTATTCTAGTGCCACAATGCTGTGTAACCTTGGGCAAGTGACTCAACCAATCTGTGCCTCAGTTTTCTTGTCTTTGAAAGATGTACAATAGCACTATCTATATTGTAGGATTATTGTGAGGATTAAAGAGGAAAATCATATCTTAACACTACTTTTAAGAAGCTCCCTAGGTGATTCTACTGTGCATCCCAGGGTTAGGGAACCACTGAATCAAATTGTCATCTCCAAGAGGGTGGAGAAGGTGTCTTTTTGTACTTAAAGTCCTTGGTGCTTAGGGAGCAAAATGCCTGCTGCAATGTCAGCATCTTGGGAATAGTTTTTGAGTGGATGAATAATTCTATTTATTTGGAAGACTAAAATGTAAACAATCCTTTCTCTGAAGCCAGACAGCCAGCCACTATCATCAAGAACCAATTTCAAACCCGAACCAGTAAACCATGATCCCGATCATCAAGATGTCATGCTGGCTGAGGACTCCACTGTGAGATGCTGAGCCGAACTAAGCCCTGCCTTAGTAAATACGGTTGATATTTAATACTGACTCCTGGAAAACTAGGAACAATAGACTAAATGAGAGTCATGCAACACACAAAAGAGAAGGAGACTTCAATATGAGACAGATTTTTGGCCAGCTCAGTGTTTGGACATTTCCTCTAGGGTTCTCAGGTTTTCAGGCTTCCAAGTTTCAAGGCCCATGCCAGGTTCAGACTTGAAATGGACAAATGCACTTCCTGAATCCTCACACCTAATTCCAGATGGAAACACTGGGAAGTGTTTCTGACCAGCTGTACTGCTGGGACAGAAATTATTCTTAGCACAATGGCGTCGGTGGCAAGCCAGTTTTTTTTTCTCCTGATGTGATTGATGTTCAAGTAGGCTGCTGAAAAAACTAGGAGAGCATTTCTATGTATGGAGGAGAAGGTTATGGGGGCATGATTCAGCATCTCAGTGTCGTAGCATTTTGCTTTTTCTCCTGTGCTATGTCCTAGCAAGCCTCATTCAATGAACCATTAGCATATGGAGTAGAATGGGATTCAGTGAACAAGGTCTTAGTTAGGATTACAAAAAAAAAAAAAAAAAACAGGCCATCTAGTGTCTTTATTTTATTTTATTTTATTTTATTTTACTTTTTGAGACAAAGTCTCATTCTGTTGTCCAGGCTAGAGTACACTGGTATGATTTTGGCTTATTGCAACCTCCGCCTCCCAAGTTCAAGTGATTCTCCTGCCTCAGCCTCCTGAGTAGCTGGGATTATAGGCACGCACCACCATGCCTGGCTAATTTTTGTATTTTTAGTAGAGATGGGGTTTCACTATGTTGGCCAGGCTGGTATTGAACTCCTGGCCTCAGGTGATCTGCTCACCTCGGCCCCCCAAAGTGCTGGGATTACAGGCGTAAGCCACCATGCCCTGCCCATCCAATGTCTTTAGACAGAACTCAAATGGTAAACCAGAAAGGACAAAACTCTATGACAATAAGGAACACATTTTCCAGCTTGCACCCTGCACCCAATCAATCCAAGGACAGCTAGGCTGTATTAAAATGCATATAATGACCTGAAGTCAGGATAGGTCATGTGACAGATAACAATGCCAGGTAAGGCAAAATCTAGAAAAAAAAAAAAAGGCTGGGAGCAAATATTCCTCAAAGTCCACTCTGTGCTAGTCTTCCCTGTTTACGGATGACAAAACTGAAGTACAAAGAAGTTAAATAACCACTTCTATTATTAAGTGACTGAACTGGGTTTTGAACTCGGATTGTAGACTCCAAAGTCTGTGTCTTTCCCACTATGTCATGTTTCAGACCAGAGAGCTCTGACTCAACTCCCTGAAGGCCACCTTGAGTTGCCAAATAAGAGCAGGTAACTGACTGCAACTGGCCAGGGGAGTGAGCAAAGAGGCAGCAGTGGGAGGTGATCCCCTCATCAGGTATTCTGATGCCAGTGTGTCCCTTGGCCTGGGATACTGAGAGTACATTCCCTGATCCAAGCCAAGCAGTGGCAGCTCTCTCAGGCAGTGGCACTGGATAGCACTTTGCTGCTGGCCACTGAGGTAGAGAGTATCAGGTCACACCTGCCTCTGCCAAGGGAACCTTGAAAGGGAAAACAGGCTCCAGGGACAGTGGAGGAATATGTCAGCAGATCCCATCTAACTGGGCCCAAGAAAGGCTTTTTTTCCAACCTAGAGAGGTACAAGGGAGAGCTAATGTGACAAGAAGTCCCAGCTTGCTGCCAAATGGACTTAGATGAGCTGTAGCTGTTGGTCCCTTGGGTAGTCCACACACCCCTAGTCTATCTGCATGAGCCAAGTTGGCTCTAAAATTTCTTTCTAAGGAAAAGAGGGGCCAGACACCACCAGCTGACCCCAGTGACTAAGGTCATTGGAAGTAGCATTGGGAGTTCTACAGAATGGCCAGTTCAGGATAATAGAGTTCTGGCCCCATCTCTTTATGATCAGAGGTGCATTGCTTTCATCCTCCCGAGTCTCAGTTTCTTCATGTGTAAAATAGGATAAAACTAATACCTACCTCCAGTAGACCCTGAAGATGCTCTGCCCAGAGTACCATAGGTCCCTGTTCAGTGGCCCTCCCCTCCCCTGGCTTCCCTGTGCTTTGCTTCTAATGATCAGCACCTGTGAGCTTGCTCAGAGGCCTGCCCCTTCACCTATGCATGGAGAGAGCTGGTTGTGTCTGAGGGTTGACTCCCTGGGCAATCTGTGGGTATATGAAAACCCAGCTCATTTGCCTTGCAGTGGGTGTAAGTTAAGCTCCAGAACTCCCTACAGAGTGCAGCTGAGGCTGGGACTCTGCCTGAAACCTCATCCTTGCTTGGCTGTATCCCTGTCCCTGTCCTACTCTCCTCTCCTTTACTGGTTTGTCCTGGGAGCCCTTCTTTAATAAATCACAAATCCTCATCTTAGAGTCTGCCTCTGAGGAACCCAACCTGAGATACCACCCTGTTGGGTTATTGTGAAGATCAAATGACATCATTCATGTGAATTGCTTAGCTCACTACAGGCAATAATCAATAAATGGCAGCTGTTTATTTTTAGATGGAACCAAATGAAATTGTCTATAACAACTACTTTGGCTCAAAAATGGTGATTTCCTATAGATTGGCCTAATGATATTTTACAGTCCAATCTCCTAAGATTCTTCCTCCAGCTACAATGAAGAAATCTTTCTAAAGAAGACCATAGTCTGCTCTAGTGGGTTCTCAACCCAGAGTCTTCCATGTTTTATCCTTCCTAGAACAGTGCTGGCCTCAAATGTTATCCCAGTTGCTGGTGTGTGGGCTCTACTAGGCTGAGACTGGGACAGACACACTTGTTATTTAACCAGAAAACCGTGTGAATCTCGGCTCCACCTAAAACAGTAGAGAGGGCAGGGGTGTGGGTGGGAAACAGCAGTCAGTATTTGTCAAGTGGAAAAGGACCAGATCATAAATAGGAAAAATGTTTTCAATTTTCCCCAAGGGCAATGTTTTATATATATATATATATATATATATTTTTTTGTTTGTTTGTTTTATTTTCCTCAAAAGATGACTTTGGTGGCCTCTTAAAGCAGACCATTGTGAACCCACCCTTTGAAGGGCTGTGGTATATTTATGGTACATTTCAGCTTCAAACACTGAACAAATGAACACTGTGTTTGTGTCAGCATGGCACTCCTGGTTGATGGAGACAGAAATAGGGCATGGAAAATTGTTGTTTGTATTTCCTCTAGCTATTGCCGCCCCAACCTCATGACAATGGGAAAAGTCTACATTACAAACAAGCCATCAGCTATCTCACTCGAAACACAGCATCCCCTCCCATCCCATCACGAGGGGACCTTGTGGAGGGTGAGAGTCATACACTAGAGGCACCGCCTCAAACACAGAGGAAACCAAGGGCCCTGGCAGAGTGGGCTGGTAGCAGACACGTGAAGGAAACAAAATTAATCTGAAAAAAAAGGGCAGGAGGGCAGTAAATGATCTGCTTAATTGGCAAGTGCCAGCCATTGGTTAGATAGGAGGTTATGAGTTTGGAGAGAAGGTCTTGGTCAGGTTCTCTTTAGAGCCTGGGCAGGCAGCAAAACCTGTCCTGATTGGGGAGCAGCCTTGGTTGTCCTGTTCCCTTGGTTTGGAGCCTATCAAATGTACAACAGCACACATAACACCTACCAGCTGGTATAATGTATATGCTATCTGCTTGTTTACTGCCCATCCCTATCTCCCCTCACCTCAACACACATGCACACACTTGAATATTAGCTCCATAAGAGTGAGGACTTTTTTTCCACTGCATCCCCTGAGTCTAGAACAATGCCTGGCACGTGACAGGTACTCAATGCATATTTGCTGATTGAATGAATGAAGTATAATTGCCTGTATGATCAATATGGAAAATGCTTGTGGAGGCAATTAAGGATACTGAGGCATTAGATAAGATTTGATTTTGCTCATTAGATTCTACTTACTAAGGTAGAAAAAACTCAGTCCAAGATTATAAGGATTTGCAACAACAAGGACTCCAATAAGGAATGATTTTTGCTTTACCAGAAAATACCATTAATGAGGACATCCTTATAGATGTGGATGTTTTTTCTACAGACCACAGCATACTTAGATGTTTCCAGATAGTCATATGTTCAGCATTAGGTAGTATCAAGCGACAAGCTTTCCCAGACAAAAGCAAGCAAAAGCATACATTTGGTTGGTGCTTCAACTCACAAATGACCCAGCTTCTCGGACGTGGGTTTCCGGGGGGTACGTATGAACAGAAGTGCCTGGTGAGTCACATGCGAGTCACAGATTGGGGAAGATGTTTGCGGACTTCGTTCTAGTTCAGATAACACCCACAACCCCTGTGGCAAGGCCCTCAGCCGTTGTGGGGCTTTCTCCCAGTGAGTCTGCGTGCTCAACCAAAACTGTCAGATGGATCCCATTGATGTCTTTTTGGCAGGAGAAGAGCCGCCCCTGAAATCACAGAGGGCCCACAGATGTCACGCTGGCACTCGGCCATGGAATCACAGACTGTGTCTCTCATGGTCAATGGCTGGCCTCATGCAAAACCCTTCAAACCACCTGGCCAGACAGTGGCAGGGCCTGAGCCATGTGGAAAGTGTTGTCAGCTCCTGTCTCCTAATTGAAGGCAGAACACACCGGCCTTCAAGCATTTAGCTGTGCATTTTGACACCATAGTGCCAGCCAGGGAGGGGTCTTTTGGCCCAGATAATTCTAGTGTGGCCAGGAAATGAATGATGTAAGATGGATTTTGGGCTTCTTTGCCCTTGTCTTCCTCCAGGAGCTGAGGCTGGGTGAGAGTGGGGACTGCTGTTCTTCAGAGCCTAGGCTGGAGCGGACAGTCCCTACCCATGACAAGGGTGCAGGAGTGGGCTAAGTGGGCATGCCGCAATGGGAAAAACCCAAGAAAGAACCAAGAAGGTGGTCACATTAAGATGGTATAGTCAGGGAGTGGGGCTGAGACCCACTGAGAAACTGCCTGGAACTACACTGCAGTTAGAAGCCACATGTGACGACTGTGGACTTGAAACGTGGCAAGTCTGAATTGAGTTGTGCTGTCACTCCAAAATGCACACGGTATTTAGAAGATTTTGGAAGGAAAAAAAGAAAGTGAGAAATCTCATTAATAATTTTTGTATTGATTATAGGTTGAAATGGGAATATTTTAGATATATTGGGTTAAATGATTTCATTTGCTAAAATGAATGTCTTTTTTTTTTTCTCTTTTTTAATGTGGCTACTAGAACATTGAAAACTACACACATGGCTTGCCTTCTATTTCTTTTTTTTTTTTTTTTTTTGAGACGGAGTCTTGCTCTGTCGCCCGGTCTGGAGTGCAGTGGCCGGATCTCAGCTCACTGCAAGCTCCGCCTCCCGGGTTTGCGCCATTCTCCTGCCTCAGCCTCCCGAGTAGCTGGGACCACAGGCGCCCGCCACCTCGCCCGGCTAGTTTTTTGTATTTTTAGTAGAGACGGGGTTTCACCGTGTTAGCCAGGATGGTCTCGATCTCCTGACCTTGTGATCCGCCCATCTCGGCCTCCCAAAGTGCTGGGATTACAGGCCTTCTATTTCTATTGGATAATGCTGGCCTAGAGGCTTGTTATCTAAGTGTGATCCCTGAAACAGTAGCAGTAGTACCTGGGAGTTTATCAAGAATGCAGATTCCCAGGCCACTCTCCAGCTCTACTGTAGCAAAGCCCACATTTTTAACAAGATCCCCAGGTGATTCACTTGTACAATAAAGTTCAGAAACTCTGGAGTAGCTCATTCCCTAGGCACTTGGCTTTACTGCTGACAACCAGGTCAGCTTTGAGGGATGTGGCCAAACAGACTTTGAGAGAGAAAACCTCTGGTGTGTGCTGAAAATCGGGGATTTGGGTTCTATTCCTGCTTCTGCCTTGAAATTGCTGTGTGACTTTGGGTAAGTCACTGGCCCCTCTCTGGGGCCAGTCCCCCATCCTGCAAATGAAGAACCTGGACTAGAAGACCTTCAAAGTTTGTGAAGGAGCTTTCTCTTGCACCAGCTGGTGGGACTAAAACCAGCTCCTTTCACCAAGATTTCTAGAAAATCCTAGGGAGAGTTTTGTTTTGTTTTTACTTTGGCTTTTGCATCAGTCCCATTCAGAGTGGTTACATATGGTGGGGAACCAACACATACGCCTCCATTGTCACTGCCTCCTTTGGATCCCCCAAACTTTATTTTAATTAATTAACATTTTTGAGCACTTACTATGTGTTGATTCTGATTCTAAATGTTTTACATGTATTGTCTCCTGTAACATTCACAATGACCCTAAAAGGTAGGGCTCACCATGACTTTTTAATATATGAAGAAATTAAAGCACAGAGAGGCCAAGTAAGTGGTCCAAGATCATATGGTCGGCTATTGGTTAACATTCAGAAACCACCAGACTTTGGCCATGTAGGTATGCCTGATGAGGAGAGGAGTGACCTAAAACTATAAGGTGGTAAACGTAAGCATGAAGACAGGAAAATATTAAAATAGATGTAAATGGGCTGGGCGCGGTGACTTATGCTTGTAATCCCAGCACTTTGGGAGGCGGAGGTGGGCGGATCACCTAAGGTCAGGAGTTCGAGAGCAGCCTGACCAACATGGTGAAACCCTGTCTCTACTAAAAATACAAAATTAGCCAGCCATGGTGGTGCAATCCCAGCTACTCAGGAGGCTGAGGCAGGAGAATCACTTAAATCCAGGAGATGGAGGTTGCAGTGAGCCTAAATTGCACCATTGCACTCCAGCCTGGGCAACAGGAGCGAAACTCTGTCTCAAAAAATAAAAAGTAAAATAAAATAGATGTAAATGAATCAAGTCAACACATAAGGCCAAACTCTAGGTTCTTTCTGCAGCATTTGTTTGATTCTCATATGATAGTATCGTGCATCTGGCAACCATGGCAATCTCTCTATTTCAACTCAGCACCCTCATGATGAAAGTCTCGTGGGAAAGACACTCTGTCCATGTGCTAAAGTGACACCAATATCCTGCACACACACGCTTTGGCAAGGCTGATGCCAGTGAACAGGCAAGCTGATCAGCTGAATTCATCTCCTTGTGAAATAATCTGAAAAGGGTTAATGCTAAAATAAGTCCTTTCCTTTTTAAAGATTCCTCTCTTCTCTTATGAATAAAATTTTCTGTAAAAAGAACTACTTATAAAGTAATCACAGCAATGCCACCCAAATCAGAAACCAAAAGGCATTTAGCTGGCTGATTATGAATGCAGCCTGGGGAGAACCATCCTCCTGGCAGATGCCTCCGACCCAACCGGGCTGTTGCCAGCCTTGTGGCCAGCTCTTGGCCCCCAGCTGAGTCCTGTTCCCAGGTCCATACCTTGCAATCCTCTTCCCCAACTTTTCCTCACATTACTGGTTCTAGGTTTCTTGTCTCATCTCTTGTTGATGTCTTTGCACATATCCCTTGGAGCTGACAAATTATTTTGGGTTTGGCGTGCTGAATCCCTTGACTATAATTTGCACTATCTCTGCAGATTTTCCACCTCTGGCTGCTCCAGGGACTGGCTGAGGTTTGGCTCAGGCTGGCTTTCATAACTCTGTTCCAGCACTGTCACACAGCCTTTGTCTGGAGCAACTTTGCCTTGACCAGGGCAGCCAAGAATGGAACACTGAGAAGGGCCATGTTGGGATCCTCCCTCCTTTTAGATTCCCAGTGCCTCCAGGAGCCCTTTGTGGAGATATGCAGAACTCTTCTTATATTGAGCTACTTTCAGCCAGGGAATGTGCTTACAGGCTTCCTCCTCTACTCTCTGAAAAAATAATACAATTTTTCATAGCTAGGATGACCATATGATTTTTTCATCCAAATTGGTCTCTTTGTGCAGTGGAAGGGGATGCTATTAATAATCGTGCCTGGATGAAAGGCACAACCCAGGAGTATCCGAGGCTAACTGGGGCATACGATGCCCACACTCATAGTCCCACTTTCCTCTCAGAGGTAAAGCCTGATACTAACTCTATCCCCACACTATATAATATATTTTGATTACTCCTTTGTTCAGAATCTCTCAGACTTGCCCACAAAAGCTCTCTCAGTAGGAGAGAGCTGATGTGTATCCCCTGAGTGACTGGTGCAAAGGGACTACCCAAAGCTTCCTGATAGCAGAGCTTGTCTTTGAAATCTGAAAAGAGCATATGAATATTGTCATTCTACTTAATAATTCTCCTTGTTTTGCTTTAAAATATTTTTACTTCTCATATATTTTTTCTTAAAATGTAAAGTAAACTTGATGCCCAGGAAGATGCTTGCTGAAGGTTTTCCCTGTGGTCTGTGTACATCTGTTGCCACGGCAGAGTCTGAGAACCACAGCCTCTCATCCAGTGGGGTTAGGGGATGAACATTCACGGTGCCCAAGGCATTTGTTGGAATGGATAAGATTACACAGGTCAAGGTCTAGCTCAGACTCTGAGCTTGCCTAAGCATTTCGCTTTCTCCTTTACAGAGTCTTCTGTTCCTTTACGTACAACAAATATAAGGCCAATAAATTCCCCTCCAAGAGTTTTCAGGGGCTTCATAATCAGGCAATTCAAGGCAGTAATTGGGATTCTTTGCTGCTCGTGTAGGAACACTTGAGCTTGATAATGAACCAACTCCAGGTAGACCTTCCCCAAATTGGGGGTGTTTTTTGGGTCGCCTCCCCTCTTTCATCCCATTCTATGATCTCTGAAGAATCCAGAAGACAGATCCCCTAGCAGACACGATTGCAGTGCTAGAGTCTGTAGCAGCTTCACCTGGATGGAGGATGAGAGGCAGTGCTAGGGCACAGGGGCTCTCTAGATGAATCTCCGACACTTCCCTAAGCATGACCTTCTTTCTCAATGAGATGTGACCTAACTCAAGAGGTTGAGGCACTCATTTTCTGTGATCCCACACTTGCCAGTCACCCTGGGCCTCCCTCCTGCCAACAAAGTTCACACACACACACCTACACACGCACACACATAGGCACATGCACGCACACGTGCACACACACACGTACACACATCCCTTTTCTCTGGAACCTGTAGCCATTTGCCATATCTGAGGGTTTAGTACATCTTGTGTTCAATTCCTCCCCTCCTCCACATCCCTCCTGCAGATTTACAATTTCCCTGGAGATGAAAGGATAATTTGAAAATTAACTTCTTATTCCAGCCTTTCTTCATAGCTCCAGGGAATATTCTCAGATCAAAACGCACAGGACGTGGGAGATAATGATTAGGAGGGGGTCTAATAGGATGCTGGTAATGTTCTATGTCTTGACCTGGGTGGTGGTTACACAGGTGTCTTCACTTTGAGATAATTCATTATAATATTTGCTTTTTTCTGGATGCATGTAATATTTCAATGAAAATTTAAATGTAAAAACAAGCACAGAACCAGGTTATGGCTGAGAGGGAAGGCTGTAACCTGGAGATTGACTACCTGGATAATAAATATTTCTAGTTCTTTTCTGGCTGTCAAGTGTCAACACAGCCGAGAGCTGCTATATGGCTCCCAGGGCTACCAATGTTTCAGAGATGCTGGGCTGACAGCCTGCACTGTCTCCCTGTTCCAGGGAGAATGCTGTATTGAGAACATATTGATTTTAGATCTCATACTGACCTTCTGAGCCTAGAATAACAGATTCATGTTCCTAGAATAACAGAGTCAGCAGGTCCTTGGAGGGGAGGCAAAGTGGTTAAGAGCTCAGTGTGTTCAAACCCTACCTCTGCCACTTCCTAGCCATGTGACCTTGGGAAAGTTATATAAACTTCCTAATCTTCAGTTTCTTTATCTGTAAAATGGGGCTAATAATAGTGCCCGCCCCATATGGTTACTGTGGGAATTACCCGTACTACATATGAAGGGTTTAGCCCTGGGCCTGGCAAAAACTAAGTATCCATTAGAGACTAAATGTTATAATTGAGTCTAACCCCCGCACTTTATGTGAGGAAACTAAGACCCAGATAGAGAAGAGAGTATCTTATTGAAGGTCAGAGCCAGGATGTAACAGTGATAATCCAGGCCTCCTCCTGTCTAGGACTATGGAGCTCTCTCCACGATAACATGCTGCTTTTTCCCACACTGGGGTCCTTCGCACCTGGGCAGGCCCATGAAGCCATGCTTTACTCATCCAAGCACCAGACAATGTGAACTTGTTTTGTTCACCACCCCTTCAAATGAGAGGAGATTGTGATGAATGCAGTGTCATTCATCTGATAAGGTGAACCCCCAGGTTGAGGAGAAATGAATAGGCAACCCCTATGACCTGGAGTACCTCACCGTAAGCCACCCCTGAGACCACACAATGGGCAGATTGAGGGAAATGTGAGACTCTTGTTTAGTAAACACAGAGTACCTGCTTTGTGGTCAGGCCCAGTGCTGGGGACAACTGGGAAATAAGAAAGACTCCACCTTCCTGGAGCTCCCAGTATGGGAGGGGGGTAGGTGGAGAGGGAGAAGGTTGATTGTGAGAGATAGGCTATTCAAAGGAGAAGCAAGGGAACGTATCACAGGGACCCAACTATCTGTGGTATGAAGCAAGTGACATGGTTGTGGAGGCAGTGATGTCGCCATAAGGACTAGAAGGCTGAGTAGGAGCCACCTGAATGAAGTGAAGGGGGCAGAGAGGAGCCAAGGAGAAGACCCTGGGGTGGCTCAGGACATGAACATGGGGGCCTGGAGAATAGGCTGTCACCTAGGGAGCTGGGGAAGCAGTATGAGAAGAGGTGAGTGTGAGCGTGCAAGATCTCCTGAGCATGCTGAGAATTCTGGACTTTATGAGATGTGAGAAGCGTCTGGAGGGTTTTAAGTTGGGAAGTCAAATGATGAGATTTGCCTTTTAGAAAACACCTGAGCCCTGAGAGTCAGTCCAAGTCCAAAGGCACCACTTAGTGCAGAGTGTAGGAGGCTTCTGCAACCTCATACCACTCCCAGGACCAGAGCAACAGGGACTCTTTGAGACTGGTGCACCTTCATTTATCAGAAAGAGAAATGGAGGATTAGAGAGGGAGGGAGGCTTACCCAATATCACTCAGCAACTTAAAAAGAATCAGAGCTAGGTCCAGTTTCCAGGTCTCTAGCTGCAATCCCTGTTGCACTTGCAATCATCCCCCTGCCTCACATGGCTGTTTCACTAGTTTGTGTGAAAATCTTTCAACCCCAAATAAACTGATACTCTTAATGAGCACTAAATTCATCTTTGCAGAATGAAGGAATGTACGTGCATGGGAACCCTGGATCTGTTACCCCTCCTCTTCTTCCTTAATATTATCTTGGAGTCCGCAGAACTTGACTCCTCAGCCTGGCCATACCTGCAGGCCTGCTCGAGTAGATATTGGGAAGGGGATGTGGCCACAGGGCCTGATTCTAGTAAGGGCTGCTTGAAACCTGCTTTCCCAACCTCTACTGTTGGGGTCTGGAAATCTTCGAGGCTTCTTCTTCAACTGCTCCCCCCGATGGATGATATCATAGGCATTTTGAAATGAGAGGAAAACCCATTTGGCTGGAAATTAAGGTGATTTAAAGGCAGATGGCAGAGCTTCTGAACTGAGAGGACTGGACAAACCACCCAAACGTGCCTAGCTAAGCGGTCTGCAGGGCCTTCTGAAAGAAGGTATGGGATTTGCTGGAGGCTGGCCCAAGGTGGGATCATGGCAGGGCCTCCTCTGAGGGTCAGGTTTAAGGTCAGCATTTGGGTCTTGCTCTCATCCTGCCCCAAACCCACATTAACTATAGCTAGAATGAGGGAAGGATTTCCAGGTCCTAGCCCTGCCTGACCATGTGCTTTTACGGAGTGAAGGACTTGGATGGGAAATCGGCACTCACTGAGCACCTACAATGTGCCAGGCACTGTGCTGAGGGGCCATGGGTTATAATGACCCAACTTTGGGCAATGTGCCAACCAAGGGCTCTTGAGCACTCTTGGAGGAGGGGTGAGAAGAACTCTACCCTTGAAGAGAATGGGTATTCCCATAGTCAACCATCCTGGAAGGGCTGGAAATATGATGAGCCTCAGGACTGGATGAGGGAGAAATACATTCCCCACTCTGGTGTCTGTGGGGCTGGCACTGGGTTTGAAGTGTGGGGGGGCCTTGAGTGATCTGGAAGTGGGTGAATACCGTTGGCCCTGCCCTTGGAGAGGAGCTTGGCCTCCACTGTTTACCATGGTGGTGGCAGTAGCAGCTCAGAAAGCACCAAGTTTGGCGATATTCAGCATTTAGGTAGTGCTTGGGTGCTCCAGACTAAGGGGTATGTCTGAGCGGCTGCCCCTCTTCTGAGAGTTGTGGGCCACCAAGACTGACCTTTAGATCAAATAAAGAGCTTTACCTTCATCACTGGGGTCACAGAGACAGCCAGCCGTGGTGCCAACTGTGCCAGCAGGGCAGATACCTCCTGCTGGGCATTGACATATGAGTCAATACCCTGGGAAAGCTCCCAGAAATGATGGGAGGACATTGTGACCAGGGCTGAAGTCCAGCATGTAGACCTAGCATATAACAGTTGGCATGAAAAGGAAGTATAATTCTATTTAAATTGAAGTCAGGAACAGACACTTTATATATTACCTCACTTTTTCCAACACAATACCCTTTGAGGAAAATAGAGCTAATTATCCCCACTTCACAGATGAAGACACTAATTTTCAGAGAAGCTCTGTCAGTGATTTCCAGTTTTTGGATTTCACAATCAAGTTAAAACAATTGGGGGAGTATACATGGGTTGTTAACTTCAATTATCTTAGGAAGGAAATTTTAAAAATTAAAAAATGCTACATCTAAACTTATCATCCCATTTTGGCAAAAGAAAAGATATTTTAATGCAAACAATTGTGGCAGACAATTTAATCAGAATAAAGGTCATTTTTTAAAACTTAATAAAATTATATTGTTGAAGGTCCAATTTAATAGCCTGATTTTTCTCCCTCCTCTGGGCGTTGGTGAAATGTGGCCTTGTCCTTGTGCTGGTTTGTGGAGTAAAGGTTGCAACCCCAGGGGCTGAATGACTTGCTCATGTCCTGGTCACTCAGCCAGAAAGGGGCAGAGCTAACTCACACAGACCCGACTGGAAGCCAGCCTTTCTTGATGCCCTGCACAACTCTGCTCCATTGAGGCAGGCAGTGGGGACCACAGTGCTATCCAAATCCCTGCCAAGGTGCTCCAAGGGAACATCCAGGCCTCGCCTGTCTCTTCTCCCCACAGGCTTCTTGGATGGGCTCAGTGTCCTGGCTGAGAACTCTACCAGTAACGCCAGCATAGGGGATTTGGCTGAGCTCAGTACAATATGTTTTTATCTGTACCAAATTATGACCCATAAAAATTCAGTCCTTGCTAGGACACAAGCAGCTAAAACAGAAGGTGACCCAACTCAACCTTTTCTCTTTTAAGAAAACACATCGCTGACCCCGCCTTCCTAAGCTGCTGCCATGAGGCTTTCTGCTCCACCCACAAACCCTGACACTCGGCTTAGAGGAAATGAAAAACTACTCTCTCTCTTTGGCCCTCCCCATTCAAACAGGCTTACATGGGTCCCAGAACGAGGCCACTGGTAACTTCCCAAACTCAGGGCTACTCCTCCTTCCTCAGAGAAACACAAAATATTAGCACTACAAGGAACTTTAAAGATCATTTAATACAAATACCCCTATTTTATCTATATGAACCAAAGCAGTCACTGAAACCCAGATCTTCTAACTTCTAGCCAGAACCAGGGTGGCACAGTTGACAATCCACAGATTAACAAAGGTTTGAATCTAGTCCTCCCTCATCCTAGCTCTGCAACCTTGGAAAATGCTTCACTTCTCTAAACCTCACTGTTTTCATCTGAAAAATGGGCAAAATGAATACGATGTGTTTTGGATGTTTGTCCCCTCCAAATCTCATATTGAAATGAGCATCAGAGACGGGGCCTGGTGGGAGGTGTTTTGTCATGGGGGCGGATCCTTCATGAATGGCTTAGCGTCATACTCCTGATGGTGTGTTCTTACTCAGTTCATGCAAGATCTGGTTATTTAAGAGAGTGTGTGACATCTCTGCCCTCTCTCTCATGTTCCCTCTCTCATATGTGATATGTAGCCCTCCCCTCATCCCTTCTGCTATCATTGTAAGCTTCCTGAGGCCCTCGCCAAAAGCAGATGCTGGTGCCATGCTTGTATAGCCTTTAGAACCATGAGCCAATTGAACCTCTTTTCTTTATAACCTACCCAGCCTCAGGTATTTCCCTGTGGCAACACAAATGGACTGACACAATACCAGCCTCCTAGGTCCTCGCAGAGGTTAATGGAGCTATGTATATAAAGCACTTCACGGTGTGCTTGGCACATTGACCACAGTGCTAATTTCCACAGTATACATTTCCTTTCTGGGTAGTTTATGAACTTCTCTAAGGCTCCGTGTTCTCATCTGTTAAGTGGGATAACAATTGGATTATGAGATAATGCATGTGTGTAAAAAGTTTAGCCCAGTTCTTAGCACATAGAAAGCACATGGAAGCAGTTATTATTAACATGAAATCATCATCAGCACCTTCTTTCTTTCTTTCCTCCCTCTCCAGATTCCCACTCCTCAATCTACGTAAATCAACAGAGCAATGTGTAGGGTGTACCATGGGGTGAGTATGTTGTATGTGGGTAAGGGGCTGTCTAGGGGAGTGAGTCCAGGTGCTGTGCCTGATGCTCTGTTGGTGGTGGGCAGACCTGGAACCTTGTAGAATGAAGTCCACTCCATGGCTTGCTATCTTTCAGCTGCTTCATCAGAGCCATGTGGCTAACACAAACTATCTTAACATTCTGGATATCTATCTATTCTCTGCTAGATATATTTTCTCAGGTGGAGGTGTCCTAATTTCTATATGAAACCACCACACAGACTCCTGAGGCTTCCAGACACCTGACACGTACATCCCACAGGAATTCCATTCAGATGTGCCCACAGGTCTCAGACTCCCACAGTGACTTCCTAGCCACCTGGTCTGGAGGACATGCTTACTATGCATTGGTGAGAGTTTCTGGGCACTGAATGCATGTTCTGTGTAGAGAGAATTCCTGTACTCCGATCCCAGACTTGCCAAAGGCTGGCCAGATCCTCCCAGAATTGCAGGCCATTGGCGTGGAGGACCAAGGACTCATCCCAAGGGGCAAACCTATTGCTAAATCCCATCAGACTGGTCACCTCTTTAGAGGGACTTAGGCAGACCAGTGGGCCATTAATGCCAAATAATCAAGTCAATAGGCTTCTAGAAGATAAATCTGATCTCAACTCAGCTAGCCATTTCACACAGAGTGGTGCAATTACCCTTAAACTGCAGAGACCTGGGTTCAAATGCTAACTGTATCACTAACTGACTTTGGGTGTTTCCTCACCATTCAAAACCTCAACTTCCCTATATATAAAATGAGGACAAGCAAATCCATCTTTTATAACTGCTGTGAAATGAGATTGAAAATTGATGATAGTTCAATGCCTTGCACATTGTCACTATTTGATAATGATCCAGTTAGGGCAAAACATATGAAGAAGGACTGCCAGGTCAGGGGACGTCCCTGAGAGAATCTCACTGCCAGGCATGACATTGTCCCCAGAAGCTAGATCATTTGAGTTCAACCCCTGGCTCTGTCTCTCATTAGTAAGTTAGCTAACTTCTGCACCTCAGTTTCTGTCTCTATCTGTAAGTGGGGATAATGATAATACCTACCCCAAAGGGGTTTGTGATGATTAAATTAATTACTTAATGTAAAACGCTTAGAACAGTGCCTGGCACCCGCTAAGTGCTGCATAAATGTTGGCTATTCATAATAGAACTAAATGATTCATCAGTAGTCTGAAATAAATTCCTAAAGCATAGGCTTTGGGAAGCCCTTGATTATTTGGCTTTACTGAAATGACAGGTGCAAAGAACACATGAGACCCCTACCTTTCTCTCACATGAGCTTATTCCTGAGCAGAAGAGCCGTGTTTTTTTAATAATTACCATTTCTGGAATGCTTGCCATATGCCAGTCCCTGTATCAATTTTAGCTCTCATTCTCACAGGAACCCTCTTATACAGGCATTATTATCCCCATTTTACAGATAAGTAAACTAAGGTTCAGAGGGGTGAAGTGATTTTCCCAAGGGAGCACAGGAGGTAGGGATGGAGGCAGGATTCGAAGACAGGTCTGTCTGGCTCCATAGCCATGGCGTCCTTGCTTTCCTAAGCAGAATGGGGTTCCACGTCCCTCTTGTGTGTGCGGGTGAGGGGTGCGTCCTACAGTTCCCCAGCATTCATTCAGCCCTACTGGCCTGGCTGGGTGGTTGATATTTAAAAACTGGAGAGGAGGGGAAAAAACCCTTAAAAACAATAAACAGTGATTCAGACTGAGTCTTTACTCAGGCGGTTACGGGAAACTGGCAGGAGGTGACAGCCTTAGTCACTTAGGAATGGCCGAGCCCCTGACTCATGCGCAGCAGATCACGCTGCTCAGGATAGAAGCCAGCACTGCATTTGGTGCCAAAAAGGCAGGAAAACGCTCTGAAGAGGGGGCTGGGAGATGAAAAGAATGATGCGCCGGGGCCAGAGCTATCTTTTGGGAGGAGCCAGGCTTGTCCTGGGCGCTGGAATAACATCCAAACCCCCAAGCCTGATATTCCAGCCCCCTTTCTGGAGCCCTCCTCTTTTCTCATCTGATTTCTCTCTATTTTCATTCAAGAACCCCACCCTCCAGCCAAATGGGATGGCCCACTGTGCCCAGGATGCCCTGTCCTTGCGCCGCACTCCAGGTGCCTTGGCCCCCAACCCTCCCGGACTCTCTTGTGCCCAATAGGTAAGGCTCCCCTCCAGGGGCCCTTCCTCCTGCTTCAGCACTAAATTCAGTCCCTCATTCCTCAGGTATTTATGGAGCACACATTATGTGTTAAATTCTATGTTAGATACTGGAAATCCAAAGATAGCTTAGACACAGTCCCTGCCCTCAGGAAGCTCACACCTAGTGTTTGTTTTAGTACCAGGTACAGGAGTACACAGGTAACAACAAGAACCACCAAAAAGGAAGGGCTGTGATGGGGGGAGTACAGAGCACTGCTGGGGTGTCCCAAACCATCCTAGGAACCAGAGTTCCCTAAAGGAGGTAATGTTTGAGATGAATCTTGAAGAGCAGGAATGAGTCAAGAGATGGTGGGGTAGACAGGGGAAGGATATAGAATAATCTCTCTCTTCTAAACAAAAACGGAAACAAAATCTGAGGCAGGTAATGTGAGTTTATTATACCAAAAGGGAGGAAAATAAAGAAAAAACAAAGGGGAAAATAATAGCCCCAAAATCTTTTTGTGTTTTTGTTTTTTTGAGATGGAGTCTTGCTCTGTTGCCCCGGCTGGAGTGCAGTGGCATGATCTTGGCTCACTGCAACCACCATCACCCGGGTTCAAGTGATTCTCCTGCCTCAACCTCCAGAGTAGCTAAGACTACAGGCGTGTGCCACCATGCCCAGATAAATTTTGTATTTTTAGTGGAGATGGGGTTTCACCATGTTGGCCAGGCTGGTCTCGAACTCCTGACCTCAGGTGATCCACCCACCTCGGCCTCCCAAAGTGCTTGGATTACAGTGTGAGCCGCTGCACCCGGCCAGCCTCAAAATCTTGTAAAAATTTTGGAGTAATTCCTTTCAACCTTTTCTCCATATATCTCTATGTATGGAGACATATACATTTTTAAAAACCCAAAACATGTTAATCTGACTGCTTTGTAATTTGCTTTACACATTTAACAACATAGGAAATCTCTCTATGTTGATAAATATTAGTCAACATAACACAGATGCCACAGCTGATCTGGCCTGAGAGAGGTAGGTTTGACTCATGGAGGTGGTAAGAAATTCTGAATTTGAACACCTAGCACTGGGGAATGTGCTCATCCATTCTCCACGGGCCCCATCTCTCCTGCTGTCTTACACAAATAAGATCTGCTTCTCTGTTCACATCAGCTGCCTGGCCAATCCAGGCATTAGCATTTTGAGCCCCGATCCTCAATATTTGAATGGCTATGTGGTAACCCGGAAGATGATGCCCCTTGATTCACCTGGCATTTTCCCCATGCTTCTCTTTTGACACTGCCAATTTCTACCCTAGATAGCAATTGATCACGCAGTTGCTGCCTTCCCACCTGTGGGCTCCTCAAACGCAGGTTCTCTATGTAATGTTTCTCGCTCTCCCGTCACAGAGCCTAGCACAGCTCCGCTGTGACTCTCACGCAACAGGAAGTCACTAAACAGTTGATGAAAAGATAAAGGAGGAAAGTTACGGGGTTAAGCTCTTGACCCTTCCCAGTGCAGGTGAGCCACCCATTTCATCCAGGTCCTGCAGCAATATGACAGGCATGGGCTCCAGAGTAAGCTTGCCTGGGTTCCTATTCCGGTCCCACCACTTACTAGGCTAGGCAAGTTATTTAATCTTTCCACATTTCATTTCTCATGTACAAAATGAGAATACTAATTGTACCCATTGTGCTAGGTTGTTGTGAAGGTTCAATCCTACACAAAAGGACCTTAGAACAGAACCTGGCACACAATCACAAAAGTTAGCAATTGGTTTTCTTCTTATCATCCTTATTATCTTGAGCTCTCTCCAAGTGTGAGTTGGGACTCAACTCCCCTCTGAAGGAGGCTTTCTTCTTGCTCAGCATCCCTTCCCTCCTATTCCTGGGGAACAGCCTCTCCCTGTGGAGTGGGGTCTCTGGCCAGCCACCAGCCTGCCAATAGGGATGGATTCTCTTCTCCTCAAAGGAGAAGGATACTGGGATTGTGGCCAGCAGTTTCCAGGCGTTTGGAAAAACCTCAGTAGGTTAGACCAGGGGTTGGCAAACTTTTTCTATAAAAGGCCAGATAGTAAATATTTTAGGCTTTGCAGGCCATATGGTCTTTGTTGCAACCACTCAATCTTGCCCTTGTAGCATGAAGGCAGTCATGGGCAATACAGAAACGAATGGTCATGACTGTGTTCCAATGAAACTGTATTTACAAAAATGTGGCCAGCTGATTTGGCCTGGGGGCCATAGTTTGCTGGCCTCTGTAGATCAATTAGAAACTCAGGCAGTCAGGGCTGTGGGTCTTTTCTCCTTCTCTGTAACCCTGAAAAAGTTCCTTTCCTGCCCTGAACCTAATTTTTGTCACTTATCAGTTGAAGAGTTTGGGACAGATAATTTTTAGGAGTCATTCTGTCTTGAAAATGCTATAATTCTATGACTGACAAGCTGTGTGATATTGGGCAAAGCCCATCCCTCTCTGGATCTCAGTCTCCTTCTCTGTAAAACGAGAGGATGCAGATTAACAAGCCCTGATCACATGCCGAGTAGGAGACATTGGGCTTGGGAGGCACCCAGACCATGGCCAGGTGCTGCCTTTGCCCACTCACTGCCCTTCTTCCCACAGCCAGGCACCTCTGCAAGCTGTCACCCTGGGCTCGGCCAAAATTCAGTCATGCTTCGTGATGCAGTCAAGTTGCTCTTGCCCAAATGGCTTGTCTGGAAATCACTCCACAGCCAGACTGCAGCAATCCAGGTTTGATTATGCCAGGCATATGGGGAGACTCTTTGTGCAGAGTGGCAAGTGGCAGCACAGGCTGGGGTTAGTATCACCACGGTCTGGACCCAACTGCAGCTTGCCTCAGAGGCCAGTATGGACAAGGAGTTCTCCACTTCACAAGGCCAAGTTGATAGCCTTTTTCTGTGGCTGGCAGTTTTGATTCTGCCCTTGAGAAGCAGTGCCTTCACTCCTGGTATGGTTAACAGGCGCCCACAAACTCACTCACGCACACACAATCACATGGTACTCTTGTGACCTTCATGTCCTAGGAAATGTCTTAATGATCTAGGGAGAGTCAGGAAGCTCTCCAGACCCAACCAAATGCTGCTTTTATCCCCATAAAAAGAGAGGGCCAGCTGTTCTGGCCTGACACACAATGAGGCAACCCTTAGAAGATGAATGGAGTCGCCAGTGGGAAACCACAGCCTCCTCGTGGCCTAACCCAGGCCCGGGACAGCCTGGTTCTCTGAGAGCCAAAGTGCCAACAGCAATGACACCACCAGCATACTGGGCAATTCTACCCAGCAGATGCCTCCACCCCGTAGAGTGCATGACGTCCACATCTTCCCTGGGGTATCGAAATAACAAAGGCTGTGTCCCAGCAGTATTGTACAGCTAGGGAAGGCCGGAAACCAAGCTACAGGAAACTGGTTGCTATGGTTTCCTTGAGCGTAATGCCATAGAAATTGCTTTCTAAAAAAAATTTTTTTTTTCAGGGAGAAGTAAGGAGGGAAACACTGACTTCAATATTTACCATGCACCAAGCATTGTGCTAGGTTGTAAATACTCAAAACAAATCACTAGGATTGGTAGTATTATCTTTACTTTGCAAATGAGAATATGGAAGCACAGAGGAACTAAGACTCTTGCTCACAGACACACAGCTGGAAGGTGGGAGAGCCAGTTATGAACTCAATATCTCCATACTCCAGTGCCTGCTTCTTTTCAAATATATGTGCTGGGAGCCAAGAGATCCTGCAACCTAAAGTATTCTTATTATGAGGCCAGACTGGAGCAGAGTGGGATTGAGGAGGAGGGGACAGGGAAGAAGCTAAATGAGAGAAATCAAACAGCTGAGGAATGAAGACTGATGCCTTCTGATGTGCCAGAACAAGGCTCTCAGGGTGGGTGGAAGGGGCACAGGATTTGGCACCAAAGGGCCTTAGTGGGAAGGTCACCTTCCTCACTCCCAGCCAGAGCCTCCCACATCTGTAAAATGGGTATAACAATCATATCTGCCCTAGGGGTTGTTGTAAGGATTAATTGAAATAATATACATCAAATGCATGGTACAGAGTAAGCACTCAGAAATTGCTGTACAAATATTAATTAGTTTCGGTGTACTGGAGCAACTCCGGGACTTACTCAGTGGAGGGAGTAGAGATAAAACACACTTGGGCCCCGGGACTGGCCATGCAGGTTGGTACACTCCACAACCCACACATGGTACAGAGCAGCTCTGATTTATTGGCAGATAGAAGGAAGCTTCCTACCACACATTTCTCAGTCAGTGATGCAAGCATTCATTCCACAGGTATTTATTGAACACCTATTTGCTATATCCTGTACCAGGAGGCATATGATATGGTCCCTGCTCTCCAGGAGCTCACAGACAGTGAAGGAGACAGAAAAGCAACTACAGACTGATGCCTCATATAGTTGGACACAGGCAGTGGGTGTCCACTCTTTACAGGGAGTGTACACATGCGTGTGAGAGCATGCATGTATGTGTCCTGGTGGGCAGGGAAGGCTTCTCTGAGGAGGGAGCCCTGAAGTTAAGCCTTGAAAAATAACTGGGAGTTTATCAAATAAGTGAGGGAGAGCAGACTTGGAAAAAGGAATAATGCCTACAAAGCCTCCAGGGCATTTTTGAAACATGTGATTAGAGTTTAAGTGTACGTCCACGGCGTAGAGTTGGGGAAAGCTAGAGAGGTGAGTTTAATGAGAGATGGAATGGAAATAAAGGTTAGGACCAAGTTGAAGAGGGCTTTTTATACCATGCTAAGGATCCTGGATGTTTCTCTCTGTTGAGGCAAGAGGAGGAAGCTGCGGTGTGCATGAAGGATGTGGCCACGAGGTCTCTGGAGGTCCTGAGGGGGACGGATTAGAAGCACTCAGGCTCTTACTCTCTGCTAGGCACCTTACTGAGCTCTTTGCATGGATTCCCTACTTTGATTCTCACCCAAACTCCATAAAGTGGTGCAACTATTTCCCCATTTTGCAGATGAGGAAACCAAGGCTTAACTAAATTCTGTGCTAGATTTGAACCCAGGGAGGTGGCCCTTTGCCCTCCTAATAGCTGCTGCCTCTTACTGTGGACAGGGAATACATTTCAGCAGTCAAACAAGAGGCCAGGAAGGAAGTAGTGAAGTCTGAAGGAGGGAAGTGTCTTGTGGGTGGAGGCTGAGGTGAAAAACCTTATGTTCCAGGCAGAGAAGTGCCCAGGAAGCCTGAGGCTCAGGAAAACCTGCTCTCTAGGTGACCTCACTCACAGAAACTTCCAGCTGTTAACACATGGCCATTGAGATTCCTTTCTGGGCTTGCCCCCACCTTTTGTTTGAAGGAGTTAAGCCTGGCCCATGACAACACTTGAGAACAAACTGCTCACTGCAAAACTGGGAGAAGAAAGCAGTGGCATATACCCTTTTTCCCTTGGGGAATTTGACCTTTGGGGCTCGTTGCTTATAACCTTCCATTGAGAAAAATTGCTACTTGGGAGCTGCAGCCACTCCTGCCTGTCAAGAGTGGCCCTCTGGCCCAAAGGCTGGCTCCCAGAAGGGCTTGCACTCTTTCTGAGAGCTCGACCTCCCGTCCCTCTTGTGCAAAAAAGTACCCTGGAGTGGAAATGAAAATAATAATTGGGGCACAGTTATTCTCAGGCCAGTCTCAGGAAATTCCCAGGCAGCTCAGGGAGCCCGTGGCTTCAAGAGTTCCTGATGCAGAGGTAACCGAGAAGGTGAGCTGGGGCCAGCAGGAGAGAGGGCAGAGGAATAGTTTGATGCTTGGCCAAAAGCTCCTTCCACATCCCAGGCCAGAGGCACTTGGCTGCACAGCCCAGGACTGACTACGGCCCATGCTGCTTTCCAAGTGCCCCTGAGTTGCTGTTACTTAATTAGCTCCATGGCCATAAAAGGCTGGCTCAACTTGGAGGAGGCGCCTGGCCCCAAGAAGCAGCACACTGAAGTGTCATAAAAACACAGCATGGAGAAGGGGCAGGAAAAAGAAGGGCAGGTGGTAAATTCAAGTCATCCTGGGTCTGTTGTTTCCGATAGTTGTTCCTCACCCTGGCTGGAAAGGATCCTGGGACCTTGCCCCTGAGCCCTGGTCACTCATATTCACTACTGTGCCCAGATTTAACCCATCATGGAAGAGAGGGAACAGGCCCCAAGAGCAGAAAGTTGCAAGCTTTGGTGCATGTGGTGTTTAAACAAAACCTGAAGACAAGGCACACAAAATTTCAGCCCTCTATTTAAAACCACTGCCAGGATTCTTGTAAAACTGACTAATGTGCCACTTAATGTCTTCTATTCCTCCCCAATTAACACCTCAATGTGAGAAAATTATTGTAGAATATAGTGCCAAGGAAACCTGTTATCAGAGAAGCTGGGCTCACAGGGTGGTGAGAGGAGAGGTTTGGAATCAAACTTCTCTGGGTTTGAATTTTGGCTTGGGAACCTGCTGGCTGTTTGACCTTAAGAAAATAACTTCACCTTTCTGTTCTTCATTTGTTTCTCATCTGTCAAATGAGGATAATAATAGGATCTATTTCTTAAGATTGGTAGAAGAATTAAAATTCTGTGCATCAGGCACCCAGCACAGTGCCTGGCATATAGCAGATGCTCAATAAACACAGACATGTCTGAATATATTTATAAAACTCAATGTAGCCTCTCTAGCATTCTGGTTCTATAAATGGAGATAATAATAAGTATCACTACAGGGTTGCTGTGTGGAAATTCCTTCTGTAGTAATGGTCCTCAGCATATGCTCCGTATCAGTCCTTTTCTCTTTTCTTTCCCTCCCTTGCCTAGGCTGCTCAGAGGTTCAGAGCCAAATTCAATGTTTAATATAGTTCTTGGGCAATGGCTATTTCTTTTCTTCCTATTATATCAACCATGTTGTATACATGTAACTTGTTACAACCTGTCTCAAATTACTTTTGAAGAGAGGCCAGGAGCAAACAAACACACAAACACTCACAAATCTATATTCTGCCCCATGGGAACTCTTCCCTATTCCTCTTCCTGCATCCTTAAGACCTAAATCCTCTAGCTTAGAAGGTACCATAAGCTGCTAGCTAGGAGCTGCATGGTTCCCTGACCCCTGATTCCCACTGTTTCTGACACAGAAGGCACTCAACCTACCCATGGGCCTGTCTTGAGCCTGAGCTGGTTGATGCGGGAGGGACCAGCTTGCATCATCTCTTAGGCTCCTTCCCCATGTCCTCTCTCTGCTGCTGGGTCTGTGTCAATCACCCTCAGCATATCCCTCCTGCCCTCCATCCCTTGGGTCAAGCAGATGAGAAAGAAGTCTCATTGGCCACCATTTGCAGAGCATTTACAGGGGCCTCACTGGCTCCTGAGGATATCCCCAAGAGAAGATCCTATAATGATACCCCCTTTATGGGTGGAAAATTAACTCTTGGAGAAGTAGAGTAACTTACTCAACCAGAGCCAGGAATAGAACCCAGGCCAAGGAAAAATGAATCACAATGCCACTTTGACCAGCAGCGATACCCACGTAGACCTCCCTCACTGCTAAGGGTTGAATGCACATTCAGGCTCTGCAAAGAATATTACAAGTTTTTTTTTTTTTTTTTTTTTTTTTTTGAGACGGAGTCTCGCTCTGTCGCCCAGGCTGGAGTGCAGTGGCCGGATCTCAGCTCACTGCAAGCTCCGCCTCCCGGGTTTACGCCATTCTCCTGCCTCAGCCTCCCGAGTAGCTGGGACTACAGGCACCTGCCACCACGCCCGGCTAGTTTTTTGTATTTTTTAGTAGAGACAGGGTTTCACTGTGTTATCCAGGATGGTCTCGATCTCCTGACCTCATGATCCGCCCGTCTCGGCCTCCCAAAGTGCTGGGATTACAGGCTTGAGCCACCGCGCCCGGCCTACAAGAATTTTTTAAAAAGTTCTCTACAAAGAACTTTATAAGAATAAAAAATGGAGAAAAATTAAACAACCACACAAATCCCAAATATTTCTTGAGCATGGACTCAGGACCTGGTGTTGGGCTAGGGACTTGTGAGGCTGTGCACTGCATTTTGCTATGTGCCTGGAAGCATGCTCGGTAACTCCACTCTGAGTTCCCAGGAGATGTAGTGCTGGTCTGTGCTCCTTCCCCTGGCTTGCTGTTCCCTCAGCCTAATCTCATTCCTCCTTTCTTCCATCTCATTTCTCATTCTTACTCAACTTGGAAATCATCCCCACGAAGTCTACATTCCCACAGCGCTTGGTGGCACCCATCACTATTCTAATGGCCTGCCTGTGAATGTCTCTCCCTCTAGACAGGGCATTCTCTGCGGACATGGATCAAACTTTACACATCTTTGAATTCCCCACATGTAGACCAGTGCTAAGCATGCAGGAGGAGCTCCTAAAGGTTTGTTTACCTAAACCAGGAGGTGGCAAATTGCAGCCCATGGGTCAGATCTGGCCCTTGGCCTGTTTTTGTCTGGCCCCTAAGCTAAGAATGGTTTTTACATTTGTAAAGGGTTTTACATTTGCAAACAAATAAAGCAAAAACAAGAATATGCAACAGAGACAGTACATGGCCCTGCAAAGCCTGAAATATTTATGACCTGGCCCTTTATGGAAACAATTTGCCAACCCCTGCTCTAAACTGTTGAAACTCAGTCTTGTGCAGGGAACAGGCGGGGCAGAGGAGCTAAGGGGACAAGTGGGGTTCAGTCTGACAACAAGGAGCTTCTCTGGATGCAGGAGAAAGACAGGAGCCATGAGGAACAGGGGAGGGAGCACATCATGCCAACCTGTGGTGGGAGCAAGCTGAGTTCAAAGGGCCAGTAGGGTTTTCAGAGTCACCATCAACAAGACATATTCCCAGCTGAAGGACAGGACATAAAAACTACATGAAATAAGAAGCTCTATGTAAAGAGGCTGATAACCTGAGAAATCACACCATAAATTATGGAGGGATACATGTGTGCATGTGTGCTTGGAATTGCTAAATGTCATGTTTTTTTTTTTTTTTTTGAGACGGAGTCTCGCTCTGTCGCCCAGGCTGGAGTGCAGTGGCCGGATCTCAGCTCACTGCAAGCTCTGCCTCCCAGGTTTACGCCATTCTCCTGCCTCAGCCTCCCGAGTAGCTGGGACTACAGGCGCCCGCCACCTCGCCCGGCTAGTTTTTTGTAGTTTTTAGTAGAGACGGGGTTTCCCCGTGTTAGCCAGGATGGTCTCGATCTCCTGACCTCGTGATCCGCCCGTCTCGGCCTCCCAAAGTGCTGGGATTACAGGCTTGAGCCACCGCGCCCGGCCATGTCATGTTTTTTAAAGCACAAGCAAGTAGTTGGTGAGACAAGAACAAGAGCAAACAGTACAAAACAAGGGAAATCCCAAGAACTAGATCAGAGATACATGGCAAGCAGTGCTAATTGATCACCATCTTCTTTTATGATAGGCTCAGATGTAACTTCAAAATGCCTGTCAGTCCAAGCTCCAGCCCGCTCTGTGCACTTGGAGTGCACCCCGGAGGTGTAACCTATTTGCCATCCTTAGACTAGATGGAGTCTCCAGACTCTCGGCACAGCGGGGGCTTTGAGGAGAGGGGCTGGGGAGCTGGGTCGACCCAAGGGGCTCCTCCCTTAGCTGCGCTGGCATTCCAAGGGGCCGGATGAACTAGATTGTGGCTGCAGAGTGCTTAGGTTAGGCCACTGGGGAAGACAGGATGTCATTATTTATCCACACAAAGGGCTCCACGGTTGTTATGTCTTTATTAATAATTTCCTGTGGGCTCAGAGGTGCCCACAAGCTGCAGCATCACCTAAATGGTTGTTCCTGCCTTCTATGTGACCCAGCTACTGCTTCAAAGCCTAGGCCTTCCTTTGGGTGTGGAGGGACCAAGCAATTAGCACCCGCCTCCTCCCTCCTCTGCTCAGTGAGTCAGAGAGATGCTTGGTCAGCAGCCCTCTTCTCCTGGCTTGGCCTCTGAGGACTTCAGACACCCTCCACGGCCTCAGATGAGGAGCCACAGGGTGGCTGCAGCCTTTTCCTTGGAATGTGACCAAAGAACATGCACTGTCCCCTCTCCACGGGGCTCCCTGAGCACTGCAAAGGTAGACACTTCCTTGGCAAGTATCTGTTGAGCCTGTACTGTTTGTAAACTCAGTGGGAGACCCTGGAGATGCAGCAGTGAGGAGGAGTGGTTTGGCCTTTTCCTTGTGGAGCTCCTAGGAAATCCAACAAGGCTGTAATGGACCAGGGAGATCAGAGTTAGGTGAGGAGGCAGCAAACCCAGACTCCGGGAGTCAAGGAAGTCTTGCTAAAGGAGCTGAGGCCTACGCACAGATGTCATGGATGGGTGGGAGTCACTGCTGTGAGTGGCGAGGAGTATGCAGGTTCCAGACAGAGGCAACAGTGTGTTCTAGCAGAGGCAACACCATGTGTATGTGGCATATTTGAGGGACTGAGGCTCAGAGAGGCTGGATCATAGCTTGCAGAGTGGGCATGATGAGGAGGGACCGCAGTCCATGAGCTAGTCAAGGCAGGAGCTGGATCATGTGGGACTTTCTGGCAAACTGAAAGCATTAGGGCTTTTTCCTGAGTATGTTGGTTTCTGTATGCAGGGCGTATGATTATATTCACATTTTCGAAAATCTTGAGACCTAGATCCCAAGTGGGATTTAAAATCTGACCCACTGGGCATCATCCAGGACAAGGGAGGAAGGAGCCCCACTCCACCATGGGTCACCATGGGCAAATGGGTCTCACTCATTGGCACTTGGCCTTAAAAGGGCACTGAAAGGCACTTGGAATTTACTAAGAGGAAAGGGAACTGGATAGGGTAGGACCCTCTAACCAAGCTCAAACCACTCAGCCAGGTGCTTCTGGCTCAAAGGCTCACTAGTGCTGAGCTTTGTTGCAAGCAGGATCTCACTGGCGAAGGATGGAGAGCTTCACGGCACCAAATGCCTGACCTTTGGTGGGTAATCTATACAGTTAGCACTTAAACAGAGCATACTGTGCACAAGGCACTGTGCTTTACACATCCCAACTCATTTAATCATCCCCAGACCACGAGAGAGGTGCTATTGTCATCCACACTTCAGTGATGTTAAAATTGAGCACAGAGAGGGTAAGTCACTTGCCCAACTCCATATAGCAGGTACATGGTAGAGTCACTTTTAGTGATTCAGTAAAGGAAGGAAGAAAGGAATGAGAAAGGTCATCTGAGGCTTCAGAATAGGAAAGTATTCAGTGAGACGAAATGGAGTAGATGAGAACACTGGAGTGACAGTGAATATAGGTGTCCAACATGGCTGGAGCCTGTGGGGAGTGGGCAGTGAAGCCCATCTTGCAGATATCTTGTGCAATTAAACGGCCTTTCATATAAAAAGGTCCAGTGTAGCTTCTGGCACTGAGGAATAGCTCAACAAATTGTAGGCGCCGGCTGTACTGTCTCTTTGTATCTGGTGCACCTGCTAGAGCTATCCATCTCTCTAATGGCCATATATGGCCTTCATTTGTCCAGCCATTGATTTGTCCATTCACCTGTCTGCTTGTCCTTCATTTTGCTGGCATCCCAAGAGAATGGACAAGAAATGAAAATCCAAGGTTTCTTAATTGTCTTCCATAGGCCTGCCGTGTATACAGAAACACTCAACAAGCATGAAATAGGAGATTATTGTCTGTTACCTGCATTTTGCCTAGACAGCAGACTAACTAATACCCTAAGGGAGACAGCCAGGGAGCCTGCAGCCTCACTTCTGATTTTGGCAAGCAGATGAGCTGATGGGAAAGAGCATGAATTCTGAGCAGCCACAGATTGTACACCAGGGCAAGGTGGCTCAGCGTCCCTGTCTTCAACCTAGCCTTGAAACAAAGGATGAGTCAAGGGCCTGAATGAGGAGGGACAGGAAGAGGGGGCCCCACCCTGGATTGAGATGATGCAAGATCATCATTGAGCTACAAACACACTTCAAATCACTGGACTGTGGAACGTAGGGCTACTTTTTTTTTTTTTTTTTTTTTGCGACCAAATCTCATTCTGGTGCCCAGGCTGGAGTGCAATTTCGTGATCTTGGCTCACTGCAACCTCCACCTCCCAGGTTCAAGAGATTCTCATGCCTCAGCCTCCCGAGTAGCTGGGATTACAGGTGTGAGCCACCACGCCAGGCTAATTTTTGTATTTTTAGTAGAGGCGAGGTTTCACCATGTTGGCTGGTCTGGAACTCCTGACCTCAGGTGATCCATTCGCCTTGGCCTCTCAAAGTGCTGAGATTATAGGTGTGAGCTACCATGCCCGGCCGGCCGCAGGGATACTTTTTGAGGCAATTGATGGAAACAATATTTCATATGTGAAATGCAAATCTTATATGTCATTGGACCAAAAAATATTCTCTTTTGTAACACTTCCCCTCCTGCTCTGCCTGTTCTGATTCTCTCCTTCCTCTGTCCTCTCTGTTCCCAGGAGGGTCCTGCCAGTGTCATCCTCTTGACCTGGGAATAGAGGGGGAGAATAGGTGGGATGGGCCTGTGGGTCTGGGCTGGGGGAGTTTGGGGGGATTTAGCTAAGACAGGCTCCAAGGGACCTTAGAAGTATAAGGGCTGTGGATGAGAGTGCTAAAACACAAGGAAACGAACACCTTGAGATGTGTGATTGCGGGTTTTAAGTCCCTTTCATGGTGTTTAAGGAATACAAATAAAGGACTTGAGTTATGTTGAAATTCCTTTTGGCTTCTGAACTGTGTTCTTTTAACCATGACACTGTTCTGGGCCTAAAACCCACAGACCACTGCTTTAGAAGCTGTATGCTTCTAGCTAATCTCATAGTAAAGAAGTCTACAAAATACACATTGATACTTGCCCAGTGAGTTCTCCAGTTCCTCAGAGATTATGCATTGACTTGTCTCATTCTATTGCTTATTCATTCACTCACTCAACAAGCTCTTAATAAGCACCTATTATTACGTTCTAGGATCTGCACTGGGCATAGGGGATCCTGGATGGTTCCTCCTCCAGCACACCCCAGTCCAAGCCCTGGGCCCCACAACACACCAACTGAATTGTCTCCTCCTCTTCACTCTCTTTCCCTACCTCCTGGTGCCCCCAAAGCACACCCACAGGTATTGGCCATCTGGATTGGACTGAAGAAATTGCCAGCCTTCTACCTGCACCCACAGTCAGATACCACATTGTAATTATCTGTCCCTGTTGGTCTTCCTTGCTGACTCTGAGCATCTCAAGGTCAAGGACCATGCCTTACTGAGCTTTCAATCCCCAGAGCCTACAATGGGGTCTAGCATAGAGCAGGCACCAGTGCATAATTGTTCAACTTCTACAAATCTGTTTGACTTTATTCTATCACTCAGCAAATAAGAATGAGCATGTCCTCTGTGCAAGGCCCTGGCTCTGAGAACCCAGGGACAATGGGGACAGTATTGCTATGTCCACACAGCTAGCAGCTTCTTGGAGGAGACTGACAATGGGAACACACAGAGAGGGGCTGGGTCTATTCTGGGGGTTGGGGGAGTTGGATTATGGTGGGAGGTAGGTTGGGGAGGGCCTTCTGGAGGAAGCGGCATTTAAATCAAGTGGGAATTAACTAGAATCAGCAGTTTTCAAACTGTTTGCATATGAAAATAACCTGGAGAATTATATAAAAATAGTGGTGCCAGAGTCTTACCCCCAGAAATTCTGATTCAGTTAGTCTGGGGTGATACCTAAACACCAGTATTTTTAAAAGCTCCTTAAGTGATTCTATCATGAGAGGCCAGGTGGAGTCTCATTGAGCTAGTAGAAGATGAAGGTGGAGGTGGAGGTAAACGGACGGAATGAGCAAGAAGGACATTCGAGAGCAACATGTATGAAGGTCCTGAGCATAGTCTAGAAACTGAAAGAAGTATATTAAGGAGGAAGTAAAGACGGAGAAAGGGCATCATCTCAGCCCCAGCCATCAGTGTCCACCAAGCCCCCATCATGATATCCCCAAGCTCTGCAATCTGACTGGAAGCCTACTAGGCTACAGGGGAGAAGCAAACATCCAGAGTTCAGGCCACCCACACTTGAGGCCACCACCCCAGATCTCCCTCAGTGATAGCAGTACTGAGTGGTGGTTATTTTCTGCTGCCTACGGCTGCTGGAGGGGGAGTTACTGAGAACACCTGGCCGGGTAGGTACTGTGATGACAGGAGGAACGACTGGTTTCTGCAAAGGCATAATGTGACCTTTCTATGCCATCCCAAATATTGCTGAACGTGCATCTGGATTCCATTATATGTGTTGGGCCCCACCTTAAAGCAACTGAATCAGAATCCTGGCTGGTCTGGCCAGTGAAGAAACTACATTAAATATTGAAAGCTGGTGAATAGAGTGGGAAGAGCATGTGGTTTTAACGTCAGAAAGAACAGATTCAAATTCTTACACTGATTCTTTGTTATTTGAACTTGCATAGCTGTTTAACCTCTTGAAAGCTCAGTTTTATTTTACTTGTAGAAGGGGATTGATAATATCTTACTTGTAGGCATGTGGGTGATTTGAGACTAATAATGAGAAAGGTCCAATTGCCTGGATGGAAAGTGGTTGTGATGAAGATGGGATAATGATAGTGATGACGATGATGAAGATGACAATGATGATGATGATTCTGCATTCTTTGAAATTATGTTCTGATTCATAATCCTACAATGAAATAACTTTCAATTATAGTTGTAATCAATCATAAGTATCATATTTACTTATAGTTTGGTTGATTGAAAAAGTTCTTTATAAGAAGAGTGATAAGAACACTGCCAAATGTTTCACTATTAACTTGAGCCCATCATGCTTTCCTGCTCTTCCAAGAGAAGATTATAAATACTTTTGATGGTGAGAAGTTTGAGATAGGCTTGTCCTCAAATGTCTATTTTGAAATCAAGGGATAATAATAGTAATGCCCAGCTGAGCATCTATAGTCTCTTAGGGCTTTTACATGTATTGAGTTTAATACTAGCAACAGCTCTTCCAGATAAATATTAATATCCCCATTTTACAGAAGAGCCAGTTCCTCAGAAAAAATAAGCCACAAGGCTTTTCCTGGGTTAAGCTTCCTGAGCAGAGCTGCCATGGGGAGGAGGAGAGGCTCATGAGCTGTCAGGAGCTCCAGAAGGGATGTCAGGCAACCGCCCCCTCATCCATGCACCATCTGCTTCTCAGCTTAGCTGCCTCAGAAACAGCATCGGCTCCATAGACCTGAAAGGAGTGCTAGGTCCAGGGAACTGTGGGAGTAAAAGAGGATCTTGGCCAGTTGGCTGCAGCCTAGAGAGGTTCAGGAGCCACAGGATTAAAGCTACTGTTCCTGCAGAGGTTGCAGGCATGGCTCTTGCTTCTTGGATGTGAGTGACAGTGTCTGTTCTCTTGATTTGGCATCAAGCTACACAATGGCTCCCTCTCTGTCCAGCCCTTTAGCTCAGCCTCTTAAACCTGGGACTACCTCTCCCTCTCCAACCCCCACAGGAAATGCAACATAAGTGATATGATTCTTGGCTTTTGAGTTTCACAAGACTTAGGTCTGAATGCCAAGTCTGCTACTTACCCATCAGCTGTGTGACATGAGCAAGTTACTTAATTTCTCTGAGCTCTTGGTTTTTCTTCTGTGAAGAGATATAGCTAAACCTCTCTCTCACACCCTGCTCCGAGGATGGAATGTGAGAATGAATATAAATATGTCTAGCCCATTGCAACATATAGTAGGTGTTCAATACATGTTCTTCCATTTCCTCTCCTTCCTTTGGGAGGTGAAACTCAACATTCTCCACCACGGTAAAGGCTTTCTGGTGTTGTAAAGCCCTCAAAATATAGTTAATGGGTCAAAGGCAGGTAGGCTGAGGCCCAAGAATTGGGTAGTATCTTACTGTCAGTTTCTACTGAGATTCAGAGCTCTGTAACCTACCCATTTACAAGGCTTGCTGGAAACTGTATAGATGGCAGACTCAATTCCTTTTTTGGGAGACTTATGTCTGCAGTCAATCCTGTTACTACTATGTTGGCTTGGTGCTTATCCTATAAATGGCTCTAAATTAAGCTTGGACTCACGACCTCTCCATTAATATTCTGCTGACCAGTCATAACGAGGCTGGGACATGAAACGTGATGACTAAAAGCCCAGGGATAGCAACAGGGAAGCACAGGCAGGACTAGGAAACTGGCAAATCTAGATCACCTTCAGTCTGGCATCTGCAAAAGACCCCATCCATGCCTGCATGCCCAGCTATAGGATCTGTATCCAGATGATGAAGGGTTGACTTTTTCCTCTCACCTAAAGGAGGCTTCGATCAAAAGACCCTAAACTAAAAAAGAGGGAGGCTCAGAGAAAGAAATCAATTTCAATCTAAGGCCCATCTATCAAGTTCTGGTGTCCTTCAATGATTGAAGTTGGGTTTTGCCTTATGGCTTCAAGGGAAGTCTGGTTCCCCACCTGTATAGCTGTGGCCTCATCCTTTGAGAGGAAAGAAAGATTTCTTATCACATAACAGAACAGATAAGTTGATAGTGGCCTTCTGGTGCTCTGTGCTGTGGATTCTGAAGCTGTGGTCTGGACTCGGCAGGAAGGAATGTTGTTGGTACTTAGCGGTGCCTGCCATGGGTATGGGAGTGGGGAGTGGTAGTCACATGCTACATGGTTGTCATCCCTGCCCCATAGCAGAAAACATGTATTAGAAGATGAGTCCATACACCTAACATCAAAGATATATGGATGTTATTGTATGTGAGGCTCTTTTGTTCTTTCTGCTGAGAACTTTGATGGAATCCAAGATGGAAGCAGAGGCTGGAAGCAACGGGCTGGGGAGACTTGAATTGTTTTGAATAATAGAGGGAGAAAATATTGTAGTTTCTATGTTCATCTGGAAAGCAGGAGATAAAATGAAGAAGGAAGGAGGATAACCAATGGGAGCTGGAAAAAGAGAATATGCCACTAGGCTGGTGTGAGGCTGGGTGCTATATGGCAATGGAGCAGACAATGAAAAGTCCATTATCAGTGGGGGTTGGTGATGGGGGTCCACAGGAACAGTGTTTGGATTACAGGTCCTGGAGTCAGACTGCCTGAGTTCAATTCTTTAGCCCTGCTACTTCCTGACTGTGTAACCTCAGAAGTTTCTTATCTTCTCTAAGCCTCTGTTTTATTTGCAAATTGGACGTAACGGTAGTATCTAATTCATGGGGTTGTGGGGACAGTAAAATCAGATAATGTATATAAGATGCTCAGCACAATGCCCACCATATAATAAGCACCCCATAAACATCAGCTTGTGTTATTTTCATTTATTACACACACCATGTCTAATATTTAATATGAAATTACATACATTTCTAAAATATATATCCCCTCTCTCTCTCCAGCAAATCTTTAGTACACTCTACACACATACACCTTGTCTCATGTGAGAGATATTGGGTTTCCAGGTGAGCAGATGTGATGAGAACAGAGTCAACGTGGGCTGGTTGGGGGAAAAGGGTTAGTCAATAACAGAGGAAAAGTGTGGGATCTCAGGGCACTGGGCAAATGGCTTACCCTTACCACTCCCCAAACAGGAATTGACTGAAACCTGGGAGGGCTTGGGCCCTCCACGAGGCATGGAATGTGGCACTCAAGCTAACTGTAGGTCCTCTGTGAGTCAGGAAGGCCCTAGCAGGCATCATCTGTGTCCCAGGTACAAGAAATGAGGATATGGAGTGGCAAGAGGAGGGCATTCAGCCCAGAAAAGGTAGTCAAAAGGCATGGTCCACCTGGCACTGGACCTGAAGCTTCAGTGTCTCAGGCATGGGTGAGACAGGCAGGTGCAACTGTAGGAAGCCTATGTCCTGCTATAGGAATTCCTGAGCCAGTGGGCATAGCTTCATCTTAAGGAAGCAGCTGAATGGAAAGAAGGCTCACAGGCAGGCCTGTCTGGTGCCACTGGGGTGCCAGACAACTGAAGGCCACACAGTCACTCCTCCAGCTGCCTGACACATGGTGGTTAGCAAGAATGGAAGAACACGTGGGGCATGGGGCCCACATTGAAAGGCTGAAAGGTAGGCAGAAGTAACAATTGCTATTCTCTCCCTAAGGAGGCAGGGATCTGGTCTTATATGCAATTAACCTCGCCAACCAGTTTCTATCAGGTGTTTCCACCTCCTGCCTCACCCCACTGATGGTAAGGCCACCTTGAGAAGGCAGCTGCTTTAGTCTGATACTCAGAGTGACGCTGACCACAGCAAACAGCCTTCTGCCGTGGGATCAGCTACAATCATAATATTTTTCTTACTCACTTTGGATAACAACCTTCTGGTCTTTGATGGTAGGTAAACTAGAAGTCTCATATTCATTTGACCTTTTTTTCTGTTAATTTTGTAATAAACATGTTTAAAACCACACACAGAAGATGATCTTCCTCTTCAGACATTTTTAAAAAGAATTTAAACGATGCTATAATTTAAGCCAGAGGTAGCAGACATGTGGCTGCTGTACCTCCACTTCCCATTCCCACAACTATGGCAGACATTGCTAATCAAACCCAGCACTTTCCCACTGCATTCCAGGCAGCCACTAGCAATTGATTGGGGTGGACATATACATTAAATGTGACTTGATGCCTGATCATTCCTCACCTCAAATTCAGGAGACCTGGGTTCCAATCTGACTTCTGCCATTAATTAATTGAGTAGCAATTAGTCTCATTAGTTTCCTTATTACATGAGATAAATGTCCTACCTAACTATAGATTCTCATTTGAATTGAATGGATACAAAGAAATAACATGAAATCAACAATGAAATCCATTGCGTATTAAATGTCAGACTCTGTTTAACATTTTCACACTTGTCCTCTTATTAAATATCATAATAACTCTCCACACTGGGCACAATGTCCTCATTCCTTCACACATTAAGGACATTGAGATACAGCATATTTAAGGAACTTATCCCAGAGCACACAACTAGTGAGGCTACAAAGCCAGGATTACAATCCAAGCCTGTCTGGTCTTCAAACATTTATTTTTTTCCCTTTACATCTTAGTTTTGAAGCGCTCTGACAAGTTTAAATACTGTACAAACAGAAAATACCCAGGTCTTTTATTGTTATGATGTTTTTGACTTTAAATCACCTTTTCAAACCTAGTGTCAACAGTGGCACTGTGACAATAGCCAAAACATAGAAGCAACCCAAGTATCCATGGAAGAATGAACGGATACACAAAATGTGGTATATCCAGACAGTAGGATATTTTTCAGCTTTAAGAAGGAAAAAAATTCTGACACATGCCACAACATGGATGAGCCTTAAAGACATTGTGTTAAGTGAAGTGAGCCAGACACAAAAGAGAAAACACTATAGGATTCCATTCATGGGAGGTACCTAGAGTACCAAATTCATAGAGACAGAAAGTGGAATAGTGGTTGCCAGGGGCTGGGAGCTGGTGTGACAGGGTGGAAGGTTATTATTTCAGGGGTAGAGAGTTTCAGTTTGGAAAGATGAAAAAGTTCTAGGGATAGATGGTAGAGATGGTTGCACAACAATGTGAATGTACTTGATGCCACTGAACTGCACACTTAAAAATGATTAAAATGGTAAATGTTATGTTATGTATATTTCTACCACAATTAAAAAAAGAGTGACACCAAACAAAAGCCCCATTTTCCCTCAATTTTTAGGGCATTTGCACAGAAAAGTGCTATTATGATTACTACTATTACTATAATTAGAAGGACAATTTTCCATTCTCAGTTGGGGGCATGCTACCCTCAGGCTTATTTCAGAACCTTGGAGTAGCAGACAAATGTTTAGAAATTATATTCAATATTATAATTTTATATCGTGAAAGCAAACAGAGCTACCTATTACTTTTGTTATATCTTGTCCACATTTTCTCGACTGGCGGGACACGGGATCAGAAGGGGTGAGGAATGCTCAGTCTAGATGTCTGAAACCAGAGGCAGTTAGGTTATTCTGACTTTTGTTGGGATCTGACGTACTTCCTAGGCAGCTTCTCCTCCTCCCTAGTGCCCTGTGGACCTCTAATTTCTCCTGACATTGCCCAGTACCACTTCTGGACTCCATCTCTTGTTGTTGCCTGGGTGTCGAGTTCAGGAACATATGAACCATAATGTCCAGGCCAGGAAGTGGTGAGTGACAGTGGTGACTCATCCTGAGCCACACGAGAAAAGGAACCAGACGGGTGAAGAGCTCCCAGATCCAGGCCCTGTCTGCCAGAAAGCACCAGCCCTGCTGGGGCAGCCCCTGGGATGCAGTGGCCAAGTGAGGTCGACATAAAGCAAGCCTGTTTCCCTTGGTCCAGGTTTTGCCGTGCTACCAAACCTGAGATTTTCTGCAGCACTGAACCTGTGTTTACTTTGAACAGCTTTGCCTGCCAAACTCATGCTGGGGAAAGGAACACAAACAGTGAAAGAAGGATGCCTGGGGTACTCTTCTCCAGAACATTTTCTTTCCAAACAAGAGTTGTTTGCCTGGAAAGGCTCAATCTCTTAAGGGTAGGCAGAGAAATAATCAATAGGCTAGTATTAATAGCAATAATAATAATAGTTCTTTTGTGTAGTGCTCACTATGTTCAGGTATTATACTAAGCACTCCATAGACAGTAACTCATTGAAACATCACAACAACCCTGTGAAGTAGAAATTAATATGATCTCCATTTTACTGATGGAGAAACTGAGGCTCTCAGGGATTGAATCACTTGCCCAAGGCTATACCGCTAGTAGATGGCAGGGTCAGGATTGAAACTCAGGAATTCTCGTTCGAGCCTCTTGTCTCTAATGTCTCAAGGAAACTGAGATCTAGACTAATGAATCATCCTTGAGTCCACCCTCTCTCTAACTTGCAGCCCATGTCAATCCCTTAGCTCGTCCTGTTGATTCTGCTTCCTATTTATATCTCCAATGTGTCCCTATATAGCCCAGGCCACCATCATCTCTTGCCTGAATTCCTGCTATTTCCATGCTTCTGCTCTGACCACTCTCCTGTCTGCCTACTTTCCATACATCAGCCAAAGTCATCTTTTAATATCATAAATTAGAGCACATCACCCCCCAGCACGTTAACTCCCACTTAAGACCCTTCTTCAATGCCTTCCCATTGCACTAAACTCCTTACTGTGTCCCACAAGGCCCTACACCATTTGGCCATAGCTTATGCTTCTTACCCACTACACACTCCATCTGAACTGGCCTCCAGCATTTGCCCACCCTGTTGCCAACACTCAGTCTTCACCAAGTTTTTCTGCCTACCTCAGTCTTGCTGGCTCCTTTTCATACGAGAGGTCTCCCGTGTAAATGCCAATTCTTTACAGTCACCTCCCTTACATCTTATACAATTAGATTCTTCTCTGTGTCCTTCACAATATTACAACTTGAAATTGTACACTTAAATTTCTTTAGTTTTCTTTATATTATCCGTCTTCCCTCTTGGACTATAAGCTTCCCAAAATCAGCAATACATCTATTTAACTCACTGAAGTACTCCCAGGGCCTCATGGTACAAAGACAGAGCATCCTTTAGCTGCTAACCTTGTGTTTGTCGAATGTTTTGCTGATTTTGTTTTCCCCAGGACTAGTGGAGAGAGGTACCTGACTTCCTGACTCTATAATTTTCCTGTGCCTCCAGCTGAGCACCCTTGATTCTAAATGTCAGCTTAAGTCTAATCAGTCGTGTACTGGAATATTGGCTCTTATGGAAAAATAACCCCTGCTTTTAGAATTTTCTGATTTCCATGGTGTAAATACTCTCACCATAGCTGATTTCAGGCAATCAATGTGGTGCCATGAATGCAGAATTAGGAAGTGACACAAGCAATTAGTTCTCATGAGCCAGTGAGAGCCTGCACGGGGACACTGCTGGGGTTCACCCAGATCTAGAGCCAATCTTACCCTCAGTAAGAGGATTTAAGGAGCCTGGCTTCCACATTCAAAGGGCTCAGCATAAAGCATTCTCTTTGCCACCTCTACCTTCCACCAGGTGGCATGGGTCTGATGCTATGGCTGGTGGTTAAAAGTTTGAACACTGGTACCATGCAAAGACCCGGTCAGCATTTTAGTTCCCCTGCCTTCCAACTCTGTGACCTTGAACAAATCACATAGCCTCCTAAGACTCACTTTACTTACCTGTAAAATAGAGAAAATAATAGTATCTACATGGCTGTTGTGATGATTGAATGTGTTTCTATGTGTTAAGTGCTCACTATAGAATAATAGCTAAAAGTCTAAACTCTGGATTCAGGCAGCCTGACTCCAATGCTGGCTCTGTCACTTATTCACTGTGCGATCCTAGGCAGGTTACTTAACCTCTCTGTGCTTCAGGTTCTTAAGTTGTGAAATGGGATTATAATTGTTCCCACATCATAGGATTGCTGTGAAAAATTAAGTAAGTTTATAAATGTAGAATGCTTATTTAGCACGGAGTAAAATCTATTACTGTTTGTGATTAAATGACTATAATGCAAACAAAAGTCCAGAGAACAGTGTCTGTTACATAGTATGTGCTTGATAAATAGTAGCTTTTATTGTTAATAATACCTGATCTATTATTATTGTTAATAATACCTGTGTTCCCCAGCTCATGTCCCCTACTGTTCTCAGATCTAACACCTGAGTCTCTATCACCCCATGCCTCTGTCCCTGCTCTGATGAGCTGTTCCTATCCATCACCCTGGGCTCCCCTTCCTGGTGAGGGATCCTTGTTTGGACCTCTTGCTTGTCTCATCCTCTCAAGACTCTGAGCTCTTCTTCATGCCTCCCTGACCCACTTTCTGCCCGCATAGGGGTCTGGAGCCGCAGAGGAGCAGATGATCTTTGCTTGGAGGGTGAGGGACATTAGAACAGCCTTTCTCTCAAGGCCCTCCCCATCTGGTCTACCCCGCCTGTTATCACTAACCCACATGTTTCTCGCCCTCTCAGAATACAGAGAAGGAGTGATTTCAGAAAGCTGAAGGAAGTGGGAAGCACCAGCATGATGGGAAACGGGCAACAACTCAGATATGGGCGTATTTCCCTCATATACACAGTCAACTTGGCCATCTGCCATAATCAAAAGAGTATAGGCATTGAAAATTAACTTGAGTTCAAATCCTCAAATGATACCTACCCTCTCTGAACCACAGGGTGGTTTTTAAAAATATTAAATGTATAAAATAAGTTCCAACTGCTCAATTGTATTGGGAAGTACAAACAAACAAAACATGTATGTACCTGGCACAAACTGTATGCTCAGAAAGGAGTGGCCATCATAGTAGCCTTCCTGATCTACCCTGGACTCTCCTGCTTTTTTCAGCTCTAAATAGCAGAGGGCTAGGTTGAGCCACTGGTCTTACTCATCTCTATCCATACTTTCTAGGCATTCCCATGGATTTTAATACACCCCCAGCCTCAACCTCTCCCCTCAGCTCTGAATCTGTAGAGCTAAATTCCCACTCAACAGCACCACTTGGACATCAAGAAAACATCTCAAATGCATTACAATCAGGGGGGATCGCTTGGTTCTCCCAATTCCCTCTGCAGGCCTTTCCCTCCCGCAGTGTATCCACTTGAGTAAATGGCTCCTGCATTCTCCCAGGTGCTCAGGTGGACAGCCTAGGTGATATCCTTGATTCATGTTTCCCCTCACACACAGAATCCAAATTACAAGTAAACACTGCCAGCTCCATCTATAAAATATATCCTGAATCCAATTGCTTCTTCGTTCCTCCATGGTAACCATCTTAGTCCAAGTAACCGTTGTCTCCCCCTAGAGAATTACATCTCACGGGAGTCCGGGGGGATGCAGATTCCAAGTCACTGGGCCTGGGCTGGGGCCATGATCTCAGTTGATGTGGGTGTGGCTGGGTCCCCAGGTTCACCCTCTACCAAGTCCCCCTGCCTCCACTCTTTGCCTATTTATTCACTCGTCAGCAACCAGAGAGATCGGATTAAAACATAAATGCCTTCCCTTCAAACATGGAGTGAAATCCAACATTTTAACATGACCTTCAAGCCTGGGCATGATCTGGTCTGTGCTTCTTCCCCAATCTCCTGTCTGTGCCTCTCCCCCCTCACTCACGGCATTTCACCACAATGGCCTTCTTTCTGCTCCTCACACACACCAAGCTGCCTCCAGCCTCAGGGGCTCTGCATTTGCTGGCCCCTCTGCCAGATGAATGCTGAGCTGGAGAGTCCAGTAAAGTATGACGCATCACGCAAACCAGTAAGGTAGAGGCCCTTGTAACAAGGGATGGGCCTTTGCTATTGAGAACTGACCCCAGAGCGCCTCCTGCAGCTCTTCTTCCTGGTAATGATGGTCTCTGCATGCCACTCCTCAGTGCTCTGCAGTTCGTCATTTCTGTTTGCTATTTAGATGGCAACTTAGCTTGAAGCTGTGCTGTGAGATAACCATAGCACAGCAAGACCAGCGGACACTGCTGAGCCCCTGCACGGAAAGGTTTTCTCAAGTCAAATGTTCTGAAAATGACCTCCTCCCGATCCCCCAACAGAGGCTTGTCTCTGAAAACCAAGGGATCAGCTGGACAATCTTCCTTTTCCAACCAGTGGTTTGGAGGAGTGTGAGGCTGCTCTTTGATCTTTCTGGTCACCCCTAAGAGTCTATCCTGTCTGATCATCCAGGGAAGTGTGGGAGGTGGAGTGGCTCTGCCCAGTAGCTCAGGCATCAGTCTTCTCAGGTTCAAAGTCCAACTCTGCCAGCTGGGATGCATTACCATGGGAAAATTACTTAAGCTCTCTAAGCTTTGTGTTCCTCATCTGTAAAATGGGTATAGCAGTGGTTCACTACCTCACATCCTTACAAGTGTGTTCATATACAGGATGAACTTAGGATGGTTCCTGGCACATAGTAAGCACCCAATAAATGTTAGCTATTGTTGTCATGCCTAACCATCTCTGATATCTTCCAATAACACAGCAACCAGGGCAGCAGAATTGGACAGAAACAGCATGAGGTTTTGATGCCAGGCTCTGCCTGTCTACACGTCTTTGGATAAGTTTCATCACCTGAGTTTTCTTATCTGCAAAATGGGAATAGTATTAGCAACTTCCTGGGTACAGTAAGGAGTATTGATGAGCTCACAAATGTAAAATGCCTGGCACTTAGAAGAGGTTTAATAAATGTTAGGTCTCTTCCTCTTGTCCTCCTTACTCTCCCTCTGAAGTTTGCCTATGCATTCACAGTACTTTTTTACTTTCACTGTCACGCTGAATAAATGAATATATTAAGTCAGTGTGAGCAGATACTTTAAGAACTCAGGCTGGTACATTTCCCATGTTTCACCGCCATCCATCATGAAACATTAACAAGAGCACTTAAAGAAACACAGTCACATCAGAGATAGAACGAAGCTCCTCTGTTGCTCAGTGGCTCTTGTGCCAAGTGTCACATGCTATTAAGGCCAAGAGCAGGAGAGGCTGAGCTGAATGGGGAGCCTCAAGAAGGGAATGGAGAAAGGACGGCTACCGAGAAGCTGCACTGTTTATAGTTGGTGCCTATGGCTGGACAATCTCTGCCTACCCTGGAGCTTTGGCAAATAAAAACCAATGCTTCATGGCCTCAGAAAAAGTGGAGACAGCTTAAACACCCATCAACAGGAAACTGGTTAAATAAATTGTAGTCCATGCAAACTATGAAATGCTTTGCATCCATTAAAGAGAAAGAAGCAAATTTCTGTGCTGCCATGGAAAGCTGCCAAGTGAAAAAGCAAGGTGGAGAATGCTATGTATGGGATGGTTCCATTTATGCTAAAAAAGCTCTGTAGTCATTTATGGACATAACTGCACGTAGATGCATAAGCTGCACACCAAACTGGTGACAGCCTCTGGGCAGTGGGAAAGCCGACTCAGGGCAGCCATGGAGGTTAAATCAACACTTGTGCTTTTTACTACACATCCTTCTGTGCTAGTCATTGCTTTATGCATGTGTTACTTGCAAAGCTAAGGGAGAAAAGGGTGGTGGTGTTGGCGGGGAGGGAAAGAGGGGAAAACCAACAGTTCTTTGTGCGCAAACCTAAGCCTAGACAATCAAGGATGCTAGGGTCTGGGGGAAGCCTTGATTCCTCACTGCATATCACAGTTTATTCAGAGAAATATCTAACTGGCCAACCCTCACAGCTGACCCTTGGCCCACGTCCTCAGCACCTCTGCAGAGGGCCTGGGATGGAGGCTGCCTTGACCCAAGACCCCACAATAACCCACCCTTCATGTCAGCTCTGCTGGCTTCAGATCGGAGCAGCCCTGGAATGAAGTTTGTCCTGAGGACACTTATAATAAACCAAGATTCCTCCAAGCACTCCTTGAAGCCCCTGACCGTGGGGAAGATTCTGAATGAAGGCTTCTGTTAGCTGGGATTGTACGGGTACAAACGGCATTTTTTTCTAATAGACTTCATTTAATTGGTTAATATCTTGGATTAATCACTGTGCATCCAAGTTATTATGAAATAAGGTCACTCCTTGCTCCAGGATGTTCTATGGTCCACCGTTACCCACAGAATGCAGTACAGCCTTCTTACGCTAGCACTCAACGTCCTCAAAGATCTGCTGTAACTAAATACTCATCCTTCAGGTTTAAAGAAAAAGCATATCCTATTATGCTTTATGACTCACCCTGCCAGAAATGGTTTTTAGAAACAGATGCCATCTCTCAAGGCTGCCATCTGCCCTGTCTTTGCTATGAGGGCTAAGGTGGATGGCTAAGCTGGTCTACTCAGCCTCAGTTTCCCACTCAGATCCTCCACAGGCTCTTAAATGAGTCAGGATTGGTAATAATTCAAATTATAAAACAAGTTTCCATGCATTGAGCTTTTACCTCATGCCACATAGTGCTAAGTGCTTCACATACGTCATCCCACTTACTTCTCACAGTGAAATCTCAAAGCGGGTGTCATGTGCTTCCTTTAAAATGAGGAAACTGAGGTTCCACACGCCCATGCTGAAAGGGAAATCTTGATCTCTGGGTAACACTGCCAACCCAAGGCGTGGCCTGACCACTCATCGATGTGGGCACCTCTGCAGCCATGTGGCCTGTTGGGGTGTGCAGTGAAGAACATTCCAACACGCACATCTTATAGACATGGCACATTGTATGTTTCCTGTGCATCACAGGTTCTGAAATTCTCCATCCCTGTGTCCCAAGGGAAGTGTACCCAGACCTCTCTTCTCCACCTTGGGGCCTGGCAGGTTGAAAATGCTTGAGTTAGGCTCTTATTTAATCTCTCTGCTCTTACAGAACCCTTGAGAAAAGATGTTCTCCCTGGAGATTAGCTGTGAAGAATGCTTTCCAGGAAAAGGCTCTTGAAGTGTGTCAAGAGGGTCTGTACAAACCTAATGGCTTTTTACAGACCTAGTGGGGTGGGTTTTTTCTCCCAAGAGCTACCTTGAACTGAGACTTAGATGATGGGTTCAGGTTCTGGCTTGGCCATCAGAGCTGTGTGACCATGGGCAGGCAAATAGCTCTCCCTCTTTAGGCTAACTTAATTAAGAAATCGTTTACATAGAATAAAACACCCATTTTATGTTTTAATGAGCTTTTATAAACGAGATACTTCTGTAACCACCAGCGCAATCAGATATATACATTTCTATCACCCCAAAAGTTCTACTTTCTGCTTTCCATCATTAAAGATTGTTTGCCTTTTACGGAATTTCATACAGATGGAATCATTCTGTATATAGTCTTTTTTGTTTGGCCTCTATCTCTCAGCATGTTTTTCAGATTCATTCATGTTGTGCACGTGTCAGAAGTTCATTCCTTTTAATTGCTGGGTAGTATTCCACTGTATGAATACACCACAATTTGCATACCCATTTACTTGTCGTTGGATATTTGGCTTGTTTCCAGTTTGGTGCTACTATGAATAAAGCTGCTATGATCCTGCGTAAACAAGTCTTTTGTGTAGCTCTAGGTTTTCATTTCTTTTGGTTAAATACCTAGGCATGGCATTTCTGGGTCACAGAGTGGGTGGCGTTTTCGTTTTCTTGGGCTGCCATAACAAAGTACCACAACTGGGAGGCTTGAAACAACAGGAGTTTATTGTCTTACAGTTCTAGAGGCTATAAGTCCAAATCAAAGTGTTAGCAGGGCCACGCTCTCTCCGAAGCCTCTTGGGGAGGTTTCTTCCTTGCCTCTCCCAGCTTCTGACAGCCCTCGTTCCAGCCCTTGGCTTGTGGCAGCCTAATTCCCATACCTGCCTCTGTCTCCACAGGGCCACCTTCCCTCTGTGTCTGTGTCTTCACATGGCATTCTCTTCTGCGAGTGTCTGTCTCCAGATTTTTCTCTTATAAGGGTACCAGTCATATTGGATTAGGGCCCAACTTAATGATCTCATCTTAACTTGATTCTATCTGAAAAGACCCTGTATCCAAATAAGGTCACATTCACAGGTGCCAGAGGTTAGAGCTTCAATATATCTTTTTTGGGGAAAACAAGTCAATCCATAACATATGGTAAATATATGGTTAACTGTATAAGAACTGCCGTTTTCTAAAGTGGTGAAATCACTTTACACTCCTGCCAGCAATAGAAAAAGGTTTCAGTTGCTTCACATCGTTGCCAGTACTTGCTATTTGTCACACTTCTGTGTTTTGGCATTCAAATGGGAGTGTGCGGGTATCTCACTATCATTTTCTTTGCATTTCCCTGGCTATCAATGATACTGAGGGTCTTTTCATGTGCTTATTTACCATTCATACGTCTTTTGTGCCTGTTCAAATATTTTGTTCAATTTTTAATTGCACTGCTTGTTTTCTTATTATTTGGTTATGTGTTTATGATAGTCTGAATGTTATATTCCCCCAAATTCAATGTTGAAAACTAATCCCCAGTGTTACGGGATTTGGAGCTGGGGTCTTTGGGAGGTGATTAGGTCATGAAGGCGGGGCCCTTGTGAATGGGATCAGTGCCCTTATAAAAGAGGCCCCAGAGAGACCCCTCCACTCTCGCTGTGAGAATACAATGACAAGACAGCCATCTGTGAACCAGGAAGCAGGCTTTCACAAAACACCAAATCTGCCACATCTTGATCATGATCTTCCAGCCTCTAGAACTGTGAGAAACACATGTTTGTTGTTTATACGCCATTCAGTCTAGGTATTCTATGACAGAAGGCTGAGTGAACCAGGACAGTGTTATTTATAACATATTCTCTCCAGGTCATTTGAAACACAGGAGTAATAATCTTATTATGAAAGTCCCCTAAAGCTTTTGTAGCTCAAATTAAGTGGTGGAATGGTGGGAATGTTAGCCCACTAACCAGATGCAAATATTGCACTGTTCTATATCCCTTGACACAGCAATCTTACTCTAGAGAATTTATCCTGAGGAGAATTACAAGGATTTAGTGATAAGAATGTTCCTCATAGCAGAGTTTATACTACAGAAACACTAGAATTAGCCTAAAGGCCCCAAATCTGGAGTTGTAAGTCCACATAATAGAATATTATAGAGCCACTAAAACAAATTTTTATGGATAAAAATTAACACAGAAAGACGCTTATAATGTTGAGTGAAGAAAACCCAATTACAAAACATCAAGTGTAATACAATCTACTAAAAATGTCCATAATTAGCATAGAAATAGATCAGATAGGAAACACATCAAAATATTAACACTAATCGTTTCTAGGTGGCAGAAATTTAGACAATTTTTATTTCTTTTTGGCGTATCTGTATTCTCTGATTCCTCTACACCTGGCTAATAACTGTACAAGTATTTTATTGTGTTACTGACAGGGTATAATTTTCAAAGGACAGATAGATGTTTGACATTACTTTTGTTATCCTGAAGGTTAACCATCGCAGAGTGGAAAAATCCCACCCCTGTGATCTCTCAGGGGGCCCCATCACCAACCACTCTCCAGGGCTGTTTTCACTCACAGATCAGCAGCAACGGTGGAACTAACGCCAGCACCCAATGAACCTAAGAGCCATCCCGGTGTGGACTGGGCTTCTAAGACTCATGACCCTTGGCCACTCCCTCTGAGCTATAGGGCCCCATTCTGAAACGTGATATGCTTGAGGCCTATCAGGTAGTGATGTGCAGGTAAATGTTTATCAGCCGGCTCTCTAGGAAAAACAAAACCGGCTCTCATTTAGCACATCTGCAATTGCTGTGGTGTAAATATTCCCATCATGGCTGATGTCAAGCTACTGCCGTGGCACCAGCTTGAATGTGGCAGGGGAAGAGATGTGTATAGCAAATCATTACATAGTATTTTTTATATTGTTTCCACCATCTGGAAACAATAGACCTAAAATAACTTCAAGAGCATAGAGAGTAGGAAAGAAATGATGAGTTTTGGGTATTTATTACCTTTGCTTTTAATATACTGTTTTAATTGTTAGATTATAAAATTTAATTTTTAATAATGACTGCTTTTCACAAGTAGCTCACAACATTCCTGAAAAATTAACAGCTGGCTCTTGTGTGCGAGTATAAGCCAACTCCAGCATACCACAGCGTATCAGGCCACCCTCCCCTACAGAGAAGCCTGTCCCACATCGACGTAGGGAAGCAACTAAAATGTCTAAGGCTCAGTGTTGTCATTTTTTTGTAAAATAAGACTAATGTTATCTGACCCACAACAGTAGGGAGGATTAATGTAAAAGTTCTAACATCATACCTGGCATACAATAGGAGCTCAATGACCGCTTACTTTTAAACCTCTGAAGCAGACACAGTTAGGAGAAAGAGCCAGAACCTTTGCCCTCTTGCCCAGAGTCCACCTCTTCTCTCCTGCTTCCATCAAACAAAAGTGTAGGTCAGAAGCCTTGACTTTCTCCATCTATTCCACATCCATCCTTGGTCAGGGCTCACAACCTAAAGGTGTGACTGGCTACAGACACAGCAAGGTGTGGGTGTCCAAGTCCAGGTTCAAGAGCTGAAAGATCCAGATGCAAATACTGCTACTCCCATCTGCTTGCTGCAGAAGCTTGACATGTCCTGGGGCTTTCCCAAGCCTCGGTTTCCTCATCTCTAGAAAGGGGTCACGCATCTGCCTCACAGAGTTATAATGAGGATGAGGGATGATGTTGGTGCTGGAGGGAGGTGGGCAGATACTGACCATTCAGCAGATGCTCATTTTGTATTGCAAGTGGGCTTGTGCATTTCCAGGCTTGGGAGGATCAGGAAGGCAGGGACATTTTGGGGGCAAAGGGCAGCTATAACCCTAGGTATGATCTGAGGACTGCTCCACAGTCTTCCATGGTGACATCAACTGATGAACAGAGCCAGCATTTCCATGTCTTCTGGAAACCCATCAGCCTGGGAGATCTGCAACAGTGGACGCAATATGCAGGCTTGTGTGTGCTCAGCTGCATCCCCTTAGGCCTGTGGTTTTCTAAGTGCTGAGGGCAGCTCACCAAGGGAAATCTATCTGGACAATCTTGACCGCAGGCTCCAGAATGGCAAGTTCTAGCAGCTCAAGCCAGAGACGCAGAGAAAAAGTGCCGTCTCTTACTCCACCCCTGCTTGTGGCAGGAAGGGCTGACATTTTCTGATACTCCTGACACCTGCCAGCGGCAAATCCTTCAGAAAATCTGGAGGCCTAGAAGAGGGTGTATGGGAGGGGGTTGTCCTCCTGTAGTGCCTGAAGAGAGATGGGCTGTAATATAAGTCATATCTGAGTTCAAGTCTAGGCTCCGCCACATTCAAGCTGTGTGACATTGTGCAAGTTACTTAACTTCTCTGAGCCTCATATTCTATGTCTGTAAATTGGAGAGATCTATAATGCCTACCTCACAATGTTGTTGATAAGATGAAAGGTTTTATATTTAAAGCATCTAGCTCAGTGCCTGGAGTATAGACACTATTTGAAAATTGTTGTATGATTATCTGTCTCTGGCCAGCACCCTCACCCTGAAATATACCCCAACATCACCACACCCTGGGAAGCTCCCCAGACCCTGTACCATAACTCTTCCGAATCCACTCTTCCTCCTGCCCTCTGACTTCTAATAGTTTTCAGCCCCTGGTACACACCACCACACACCCCCAGCTCAGATGTGGTTATGAGCCATGTGTGGCTGCCCAGAGCTTGCCTGTACAAAAGACAAAAAGAAGGAGGAAGCCCACCTGCCAAACCTTCTCTGCCCCATTTCAAACAGGCCTGATATGCTGATAAGAATATTTGTATGAAAAGAAACAGAGCTCTCACCCCACACCCACATTTTTTTTTCTCAGTGGGCTCCATTCTGCAGCCCCTCAACGTCGGTAAGGAGGAGCAATTAGAACACGACGCATGTTGGTATAAAGTCACACTCAGAGATGCTGGGTGTGCATTTTCTGGTTTTCTGGCATTTGCTCGAGAGGCCATTAGCATTTCTGCTGATGGGGCTGAAGCCCCTAATCCTGGCCTCTCATTCAACCCCATTTGCAAAGCCAGGGGATAATCTGCAAGGTGGGTGCAGGTTCTAAGAAAAGCTCAGTGCCAGGCTTTGTCATCAAGCCAATGAGGTATCACTGCCCCTGGCAGCCAATGTGACCTTTAATGACATCACAGTGCATGAGAGAAGCTATCCATGTTCTCCGCCCCAGCAATGGTGTAGTTTTGGAGTTAGACTTGCTTCTGAATTTCTGCTTTGTCATTTACCACTGGGTGACTTTGGAAGAGTCACTTAATCCCTCTGGGCTTCAGTTTTTCTCAGCTGTAAAATACTAGTTTCCACCTCATCCAATCGGAGTTGTGGTGATAATTATTAGGTTTGTGTAAAAGCAATTGCAGTAATAGTTTTTGTCATTATCATTAAAAGTAATGGCAAGAAATTATAACTGTCTCTCAGACCACAGTGCAATCAAACTAGAACTCAGGACTAAGAAACTCAATCAAAACCGCTCAACTACATGGAAACTGAACAACCTGCTCCTGAATGACTACTGGGTACATAACGAAATGAAGGCAGAAATAAAGATGTTCTTTGAAACCAATGAGAACAAAGATACAACATACCAGAACCTCTGGGACACATTTAAAGCAGTGTGTAGAGGGAAATTTAGAGCACTAAATGCCCACAAGAGAAAGCTGGAAAGATCTAAAATTGACACTCTAACATCACAATTAAAAGAACTGGAGAAGCAAGAGCAAACACATTCAAAAGCTAGCAGAAGGCAAGAAATAACTAAGATCAGAGCAGAACTGAAGGAGATAGAGACACAAAAAAACCCTCCAAAAAATCAATGAATCCAGGAGTTGGTTTTTTGAAAAGATCAACAAAATTGACAGACCACTAGCAAGACTAATAAAGAATAAAAGAGAGAGGAATCAAATAGATGCAATAAAAAATGATAAAGGGGATATCACCACGGACCCCACAGAAATACAAACTACCATCAGAGAATACTATAAACACCTCTACGCAAATAAACTAGAAAACCTAGAAGAAATGGATAATTTCCTGGACACTTACACTCTTCCAAGACTAAACCAGGAAGAAGTTGAATCCCTGAATAGATCAATAGCAGGCTCTGAAATTGAGGCAACAATTAATAGCCTACCAACCAAAAAAAGTCCAGGACCAGATGGATTCACAGCTGAATTCTACCAGAGGTACAAAGAGGAGCTGGTACCATTCCTTCTGAAACTATTCCAATCAATAGAAAAAGAAGGAATCCTCCCTAACTCATTTTAGGAGGCCAACATCATCCTGATACCAAAGCCTGGCAGAGACACAACAAAAAAAGAAAATTTTAGACCAATATCCCTGATGAACATCGATGCAAAAATCCTCAATAAAATACTGGCAAACCGGATTCAGCAGCACATCGAAAAGCTTATCCACCATGATCAAGTGGGCTTCATCCCTGGGATGCAAGGCTGGTTCAACATTCGCAAATCAATAAACGTAATCCAGCATATAAACAGAACCAAAGACAAGAACCACATGATTATCTCAATAGATGCAGAAAAGGCTTTTGACAAAATTCAACAGCCCTTTATGCTAAAAACGCTCAATAAATTCGGTATTGATGGAACGTACCTCAAAATAATAAGAGCTATTTATGACAAACCCACAGCTAATATCATACTGAATGGGCAAAAACTGGAAAAATTCCCTTTGAAAACTGGCACAAGACAGCGATGCCCTCTCTCACCACTCCTATTCAACATAGTGTTGGAAGTTCTGGCTAGGGCAATCAGGCAAGAGAAAGAAATAAAGGGTATCCAGTTAGGAAAAGAAGAAGTCAAATTGTCCCTGTTTGCAGATGACATGATTGTATATTTAGAAAACCCCATTGTCTCAGCCCAAAATCTCCTTAAGCTGATAAGCAACTTCAGCAAAGTCTCAGGATACAAAATCAATGTGCAAAAATCACAAGCATTCTTATATACTGGTAACAGACAAACAGAGAGCCAAATCATGAATGAACTTCCATTCACAATTGCTTCAAAGAGAATAAAATACCTAGGAATCCAGCTTACAAGGGATGTAAAGGACCTCTTCAAGGAGAACTACAAACCACTGCTCAGTGAAATAAAAGAGGACACTAACAAATGGAAGAACATACCATGCTCATGGATAGGAAGAATCAATATCGTGAAAATGGCCATACTGCCCAAGGTTATTTATAGATTCAATGCCATCCCCATCAAGCTACCAATGAGTTTCTTCACAGAACTGGAAAAAATGGCTTTAAAGTTCATATGGAACCAAAAAAGAGCCCGCATTGCCAAGACAATCCTAGGTCAAAAGAACAAAGCTGGAGGCGTCACGCTACCTGACTTCAAACTATACTACAAGGCTACAGTAACCAAAACAGCATGGTACTGGTACCAAAACAGAGATATAGACCAATGGAACAGAACAGAGTCCTCAGAAATAATACCACACATCTACAGCCATCTGATCTTTGACAAACCTGAGAGAAACAAGAAATGGGGAAAGGATTCCCTATTTAATAAATGGTGCTGGGAAAATTGGCTAGCCATAAGTACAAAGCTGAAACTGGATTCTTTCCTTACTCCTTATGCGAAAATTAATTCAAGATGGATTAGAGACTTAAATGTTAGACCTAATACCATAAAAACCCTAGAAGAAAACGTAGGTAGTACCATTCAGGACATAGGCATGGGCAAGGACTTCATGTCTAAAACACCAAAAGCAATGGCAGCAAAAGCCAAAATTGACAAATGGGATATGATTAAACTAAAGAGCTCCTGCACAGCAAAATAAACTACCATCAGAGTGAACAGGCAACCTACAGAATGGGAGAAAATTTTTGCAATCTACTCATCTGACAAAGGGCTGATATCCAGAATCTACAAAGAACTCAAACAAATTTACAAGAAAAAAACAAACAACCCCATCAAAAAGTGGGCAAAGGATATGAACAGACATTTCTCAAAAGAAGACATTCATACAGCCAACAGACACATGAAAAAATGCTCATCATCACTGGCCATCAGAGAAATGCAAATCAAAACCACAATGAGATACCATCTCACACCAGTTAGAATGGCAATCATTAAAAAGTCAGGAAACAACAGGTGCTGGAGAGGATGTGGAGAAATAGGAACACTTTTACACTGTTGGTGGGATTGTAAACTAGTTCAACCATTATGGAAAACAGTATGGCGATTCCTCAAGGATCTAGAACTAGATGTACCATATAACCCAGCCATCCCACTACTGGGTATATACCCAAAGGATTATAAATCATGCTGCTATAAAGACACATGCACACGTATGTTTATTGCAGCACTATTCACAATAGCAAAGACTTGGAATCAACCCAAATGTCCATCTGTGACAGACTGGATTCAGAAAATGTGGCACATATACACCATGAAATATTATGCAGCCATAAAAAAGGATGAGTTTGCATCCTTTGTAGGGACATGGATGCAGCTGGAAACCATCATTCTTAGCAAACTATCACAAGAAGAGAAAACCAAACACCGCATGTTCTCACTCATAGGTGGGAACTGAACAATGAGATCACTTGGACTCGGGAAGGGGAACATCACATATCAGGGCCTATCATGGGGAGGGGGGAGGGGGGAGGGATTGCATTGGGAGTTATACCTGATATAAATGACAAATTGATGGGTGCTGACGAGTTGATGGGTGCAGCACACCAACATGGCACAAGTATACATATGTAACAAACCTGCACGTTATGCACATGTACCCTAGAACTTAAAGTATAATAAAAAAGAAAAAAAAAAAAAGTAATGGCAAAAACCGCAATTACTTTTGCACCAACCTAATAAATGAGACATGCTTTTGAATCATATAGCAAGTGCCTGGCCTATAGTAAAAGCTTAGTAAGTTTTAGTTTCCATTTCTTCCCTTTTCAGCTTGTTGATATCCCTTTTCTAACTCTACATGTCGTTAGTTGCCAGACCAGGGATGGTGAATATCTGGCATCCTTATCACCCCAAACCTATACCAGGGCCTGGGCAGACATTACTAATTTATCCCTATGGTGGTAGATGGAATTATGGCCCCCAAAGATGTTCACATCCGAATCCCATAAATCTGTGAAAATGTTATCTGACATGGTAAAAAGGACTTTGCACATGTGAATAATTTAAGGATACTGAGATAGGGAGATGCTCCTGGACTATCCAGATGCATCCGATGTAATCCCAGTGGTCCTTAGAGTGAGAGCAGGAGGCAGGAGAGTCCGTACCAGAGTGATGCAGCATGAGGGAGGCTCAAACTGGTCTTTGCTGGCCTCAAAGATGGAGGAAGGGGCCACAAGCTGAGGAATAGGACCAGCCTCTAGAATCTGTAAAGGGCAAGGAAATGAATTCCTTTTTAGAGCCTCCAGGAGGAATGCAGACCTTCTGACACCTTGATTTCAGTCTGGTGAAACCCGTACTGGACTTCCAACCTCCAGAATTGTGAGAGAATACGTTTGTGTCTTTTTAAGCCACAAAATTTTCGTAATTTGTTATAGCAGCAAAAAGAAAACTAATACATCCACCTTCTTTTCCCGTAAGAATTCATTGGCCTACGAATTCTTTTCAATACAGTGCTCCAGGCAACCACAACCAAGCAACTGGTGTAAAATTCCAGATGCAACCTTCAGTCAAAGCTCTACCTGGGCCATAGATAATGCCATAAACTGGTTACTATCTTTGTGCTCTGGTTTTTCTGCCCTGGCCTGCTGGCCCATCTATTCTGATTTTCAGGTCTCATCTCTGCTGCCTACTTCCCCCTTTACTTGAGGTCCAACAAGCTGAGGTCCACACCCCAACCAGTTCTGAATCTCTCCTGCAGACTCAGGCCCTGTAGTGACCCCAGAAAATCAACCACTTCTTTCCAGGGCTTTACTCTCCCAGTCTCAGCAAGAGCCTGGCTTCTGTAGCTGCCCTGTGGTCCACAGCTGAGGGATCCTCAGAGCAAAGGAACCCACAGGAATGGTTGGATCACAAGCAATCTTAGACCACAGTCTGCCGTCCTGGCTCCCACTTCCTTTAGCTTCAGTCAAAAGGCCTTTACCACAGAGGCTTAGAGGAGATGCATCAATTCATATCCACTGGCCTGGGGCCACCATAGGAACAGAGTCTTCTCGCAGCAACAGCCAGTACCAAAAAAAAAAAAAAAAAAAAAATGCTTCCTCTGGAGGAACGAAGGGTCCCAAATAGAGACATTTTTCTTTCACTTGTACATCCAGAGGGCCTATAGACAAGGACAAGTTTCCCAGGGGTTGGGCATCAAAGTAGAGAAAATAATGACAGTTCAAAATGTCCTCACATGAAACACCTTTTCCCCAGCATCTCTTTCTGGAATTCACCTCCATGCAAATATAACCATACATGCTTCTGTTGTGTACTTACCCCATCCCCCTCCAGGGCAACACAGCTCACGGAAAGGCTGCCGTGTGTGTGTGTGTGTGTGCGCGCGTGCATGCATATGCACACAGAGGTATCACATACACATACACACAGGGGTACCTACTTACTAACCCAGGACACTTATGCATTTAACTACATGGAGATGATTAAATGCCAACTTCCTGGTATGTATGTGCTCAAATATAACACACATATTTAGAAGAGCAAATACATCCATCCGGTGGCACATACATATAATTGTGTATAGAATCAACACCTCAAAACCATGGTGATTCCCCCTGTGTGCACATACCCAAGTCCACACCAGACAGACAACCGTGCAGAACGCGCCCTGGCACACATCTCAAAATCTCTTAGTGAAAATAAGCAAAAGCCAAGTAAATAGAAGTAAAGGCCTTTGATGTTTTGTTTCTCCAACAGGACTACCACCTGACGCAAGGGTTTGACTGCTGCAAGTGCCCCACTTTCTCGCAGCAGGTAGCCATGTGAATACAGGGTTGGTGCACGCTGATAGCATGGTAATCATTTCCCAGGGGCCATGGGTGCCCACATTAACACACACACACCCCTGACTGTTTGCAGCTGCCTTTTCTTTTTAAATTTCTCATATAATACACTTTGCAATCCAGCCCCCCTCCTGCTTGGCTGAGCTAAACTATTTCGGGAATTGGCACAGATGCTGAGAGCAAAGATATTATTCTGAGATGCTCAACAGAGATCAAAGCTGCTTAATCAAAGCCATTGACTCCATGCACAGCGCCTTGGCACATCCAGAGAGCCCAGGTGGAGAGGAAGAAGTCAAAGCAGATGATTTAGGAGACAGAGAGAATCCACCAGTGGAACTGCAGGTCTGACAAGAATCCTTCAGCCAGGATCAGGGAGGAACTCCTGAGGTCATCTAAGTTCCTGGTTTGTCTCATTCTCCATCTCCAGATGGAAGTTTGCTCAAAATAACCTCAGAAAAATGAGAATCTATTTAAAAAGCTGTCCAGGGAGGAAGATTTCCTAACACTGTAGTGAGCAATTCTCACACTTAGGAAATGGCTTTGTCTTCTCATGCAGGTCTGATGAAACACCCTGGAGCTTATTGAACAGGCCTCCTCCCTGGCTTGTGCCTGGGTGGGGCTGACTGGGACTCCAAGCGTAGGTGCAGATGAGGAAGTCATTATGGGTACAGTGCCACTGTGGGAAAGTAGAGACAGGGCATAGGGATGTCCAGTGGGATCCCCCAGAGAAGAGTCTTCATCTAAGGCTTTCAACTTTCCATCTCGCAACAAACAGAGCAGCCTGTCATTAATTAACTAATTCAACCAATATCTATTCAGTACCTATTATATGCCAATCACTGTTCTAGGTATTAGGAATATAGTGTGAACAAAATAAAGGCTCTGCCCTTAGGAAGCCTGAATTTTAGGTGGAAATGGGAGGGATGGCAGAGATGGATCAAAGTATAAATAAATAAAAATTATATTTCAGATTGTTTTAAGTGCCAGGAAGGAAATAGACAAAGGGCTGTGAAAGAAAGTGGGTAGAAGCTATAGCAATAGAGGCTGTGTTGATGTGGATAGGGTGAGCACAGAAGCTTCTTGGGCGGGGCCAGGGGCATTTGAGCCAATGCCTGAAGGATGAGAAAGAGTCACCATAGGAAGAGCAGTGGGAAGAAGCATCCAGTGCAAATGCCGGAAAGTGAGCTCTCGCTGTGTTTGTGGGGGTGTAGTAAGCACAAATGGGGGTGGAAGGAGAGGAGATTGGACAGTCAGACTCAGGCCAGCTCAGGGAGGCCTGGCAGGTCACAATGAGGTATTTGCCCTTATTCCAAGGGTTTTAACTCATTGGCTGCTGAGGAGGATGGGTTAAAAGATAGCAAGAGCAGAGGCAGCGAGACCAGCTAAGAGTCTCCTGCGGTATTCCAGGCATAAAGTGATGACCACTTGGACTAAGGGAGTAGCAGTGGAGGTGAAGGGATATAGATTGGTTTAAGACTTATTTGGTAGGTAAACATGATGGTCTTGTTGCTGGATTGAATATAGAGGGTAAGGGAATTAGAAAATGCTGTCATTGGTCAATATTATCACAAAGTCAAACTATGTAGAGTCAGAATTCCCAGGGCTGGAAAAGGTCTTTGAAATCATACCTCATCCAGGGTTTAAACTTACCTTGCCCCTCCCAGGAGGGCATGGGATGGTCAGCCAGCTACCACAGGGGCCTGTCTGCCCAGGGTACAATGGAGAGCAACAGTCTCTGGAAAGCTTTCTTTTGGGTGGTGCTCAACTCTGCCTCTCCAAAACACTGATGCTCTGATCCTGGTTGTGTTTCTCCCTAGAGGTTAGGAGCAGCCCCTTTCCCTAGGTAGGGACTTTGGGGAAGTATAGTGCTAATGGTGTCCTGGGTCCCCAGGTTAAACATCCCTGGTGTCTACAGTTGCTGAGGTCATCCGTAGCTTGACATCAGTGCCCTTCCCAAGTATGATACCTGTTGTAAGTCTTGGATTTTAGCATGTCCAGGTTTGAAGAATCTCCAGAGAATAAGAAGTCAGCTATCATCTCTCCTGAGACAAACATTTGCATCTCTTAGCTCACAGCCCAGCCATCTGGCCCAGAACACTGGACTGGCTAACCTCCATCCTTTTAGCCTTATCCTTCTCCTCCTAGAACCACTTCTCTTGTCCTAAAATGTTCTCTCTGGCATAAAAGATGGGTGACACCATACAGAACTGTTTTTCCCAGTGTCAGTCCTGAAATAATGGTCCCCTGAGATATGGCATGGGAAAAAAAGATCTTCAAGTGAGGAAATCTGGAAAATCCTGTATACTATAAGATATAGTAGTGTATATTATAATGTATTTACATGTGTGTATTTATTTATATGTAGTATATATCATATGTATTTTTATATATTATATGTATTTGTGTGTGTACATATATATAGAATATCATACCACAGTATAATCTTCTCTCAGAGTTTCACGGTACACATGGGCAGGCTCTGAGAAGTCCTGCAGTGAAGATACCCGTCAACTTGGTTGACCAGTACATGGCCCAAACCTACAGGCCAAAACAGCCTTTCTTCCCAGAATATCTACCATTAATAGCTCTGCTTTGGAAATGCCATTCCAAGTAAGTTATGAAATGGAATTTATTATTTGGATAACTTAAGCCTCGAGCCCCACTTTGCCCTGAAACATATAGATATTTTAAAGCCCAAACGGCTGTTTTTGAATTCAATTATCTGCTTAGTAGGTTTCTTCTTTCTTCATTGGTAGTCACAGAGCTGGCTTCACTTACATACACGAACTGACTTTAACAAGTGAGCAGGAACCGGGTTAGTCTCCTTCCCATCTTCCCTTCACCCATGCTGAATTTGAATGAGCCATCCCTTCCTTGGCTGCCAACCAGGCCTCAGATGGAACTGAATGTTTACACCCTGCTGCCAGTTCCTGGTGGGGGGATCCCCACATCTTGTCCACTTCCCACTCCATCTCCCCATCACAAGGCCAGGCAGTGTGTAGCGGTGTGAGAACGCTGCATACAAGCCCTGGCCCTGTCCCTCACTCCGCGGGGGCTGCCTGTGAGACACTCAGGACGTTGCTTTTCTCTGATCCTCTGCTTCCGCTTCTGTCAAAGAAAGTAGATGACCACTCACAGCGCTATCGGATATAGGATTGTTTTTTCTACCTCCACATCAGTGGGCCTATGTGGTTGGTTTCCCAGAGAATCACCCTAAAAATACAGCAACAGGGCCGGGTGTGGTGGCTCATGCCTGTAATCCCAGCAATTTGGGAGGCCAATCCACGCGGATCACGAAGTCAGGAGATCGACACCACCCTGGCCAACATAGTGAAACTCTGTCTCTACTAAAACTACAAAAAATTAGCCAGGCATGTTGGCGGGTGCCTGTAGTCCCAGCTACTTGGGAGGCTGAGGCAGGAGAATGGTGTGAACCTGGGAGGCAGAGCTTGCAGTGAGCCGAGATGGCGCCACTGCACTCCAGCCTGGGTGACAGAGCGAGACACCATCTCAAAAACATAAATAAATAAATAAAATAAATACAGCAATGGAAAGTGTCTCCCCACGCACAACCTTATTAAACACTGGAAAACCTCTTGAAATAAATACATCCTTTGTTGCTAAAATATCTCAAAATATTTTGCCATTCCATATACAATGCCAGATCTAAAGTGTAACTATTGGGAACTTAAAAATATTTATGGTGATAGTGGTGGAGGAGAGGGTCCAGGGGCCCCCACATTGGGCTATGCAGGCTGTGCCTTCCACACAGAGGCAGTCATAGAGGGTCTAACCATTTCATAAGCATGCCCAGTGACCAAACCCTCTTCAAAGTAGTGAATCTATTTCATCTTCCACTTCAAACAACAAACCTGAAGTGGACTACGTCAGGGGTCCTCAAGTGTAAGCCAGATTGTTTGAGCAAACATTTTCAGTATAGTGAGCTATTCTTATTGGGGAATGATGAGAACCCTCCAGAAATCCTAGTTCTTAGATGCTAGTCAAGGGCCAATCTTGTGATCAGGACTTTCTAAGGATAGCAGTCTTAAGCCTGCTATGTCAATTCTATTCTGCACAAGAGCCAATACTCTATTTCATTATTATTATTATTATTATTATTATTATTATTATTGAGACAGAGTCTTGCTCTGTCACCCAGGCTGGAGTGCAGTGGCACGATCTCAGCTCACTGCAACCTCTGCCTCCCTGGTTCAAGTGATTCTCCTGCCTCAGCCTCCTGAGTAGCTGGGATTACAGGTATACGCCACCATGCCTGGCTAATTTTTGTATTTTTAGTAGACACGGAGTTTCACCATGTTGGTCAGGCTGGTCTCGAACTCCTGACCTTGTGATCTGCCTGCTCGGCCTCCCAAAGCGTACTCTCTCTACTTCTTGAAAGAAATTAAGGCTCAAGAGATGCACCCAACCACCTGTGTACATTTGGGCTCATTTCTAACTTTGCAGGACCGTAGTTTCTTCACAGACAAAATAATGAGCATGGTAATAGAAAATACTTTATGCTGTCATTGTGATAATAAAATGAGTTAATGCATCTAAGACCTTGCATATAAAGCTTTGGAACAGTACCTAGTACGTCACAAAAATTCAACAACTGTTAGATAGTATTGTCAGTCCAAATCACATGGTTAGTAACTGGCAAAATGAGGTTTGTGACTCAGGTCTGTCTTAATCCACCACATCTGTCTTACTCTTTCACATTATTGCTTCCAGAAAGTTCTGCTTTCTCAAGCACAAAAGTTGCTTTTGTAATTCATGTGGTGGGAAGCATGGTTATAAAGGTCCCTGGGTTTTACTTACTACTATTCAGACACGGAGAATGAAACTCATTTTCTCTTTTATGCCCAGTACCAAACTAATCAAAGGGAATGATTTGCCCAGTCTTTGTCAGGTGCTCACTCCTGGATCAATCGTGGGTGCCCAAGAAGTAGGATCATGTAGAAATCTAGTAGCTCACCGGGCGCGGTGGCTCACGCCTGTAATCCTAGCACCTTGGGAGGCTGAGACAGGCGGATACAAGGTCAGGAGATCAAGACCATCCTGGCCAACACGGTGAAACCCCATCTCTACTAAAAATACAAAAAATTAGCTGGGAGTGGTGGTGGGTGCCTGTGGTCCCAGCTACTTGGGAGGCTGAGGCAGGAGAATGGCGTGAACCCAGGAGGCGGAGCTTGCAATGAGCCGAGATTGCACCACTGCACTCCAGCCTGGGCGACAGAGCGAGACTCCGTCTCAAAAAAAAAAAAAGAAAGAAAGAAATCTAGTAGCTCCTGCTGAAACCATAAAGATTTGTGTAAGAAGTTTCTACAAATGGGGGTTTAAGGCAGACAATTCTGTGTCCATTACAAGTGTTGTATTAACATATACCTCCCAAGGTAACCCTGAGTATTTAAGATAACATATGTCGAGTATTTAGCACATAGTAAGTACTCAATAATTGATCAGAAATCTGTATCTGAAATAAAAGCCAACTCACTGGCCTACCCTAAGAAGATACCTGGAAATTAAGAGAACAAAATGCCCACTTGCTATGAAGAATCCTGATATAGTTTGGATATTGTCCTCACCCAATCTCATGTTGGAAGGCAATCCCCAATGTTGGAGGTGGGGCCTGGTGGGAGGTGTTTGCATCATGGAGGCAGGTCCTTCATGAATGGCTTGGGCCATCCCCTCAGTGATAAATGAGTTCACATGAGATCTGGTCATTTAAGTGTGTGATATCCTCCACCCCCTTGCTCCAGTTCTTGCCACGTGAGATACCTGCTCCCCCTTTGCCTTCTGCATGAGTTAAAGCTCCCTGAGGCCTCCACAGAAGCAGATGCTGGTGCCATGCTTCTTGTACTGCCTGCAGAACTGCAAGCCAGTTAAACCTCTTTTCTTTATAAATTAGCCAGCCTCAGTTATTTCTTTATAGCAATGCAAGAATGGATTGATACAGATCCCAAACCACCTTGTGTGTGTCAACATTGGCAAGATGGGTTGAGAGGAAGACATATGTCAGGGATTCATGAGCTCAGAGGTAAACGGGGGCTGAAGGGAGGTGCACAAAGATTGAAGGTGGAGGCAAGACCAGCAGCTAGGGAAGGGAATACAGAGACCAGAGGCCCAACCAGGCAGAAGTGGGATGTGGCCAGGAGGCCAAATCCCAACTCAATGGGCCAGGTATCGGTCACAGAAACCAGCCAGGGTAGCCACTACCTACCTTTTCCAGGAAGGTACTTTGAAACTTTTTGTTGGGATAGGGACCATCCCAAGATCCCAGGCTGTGGCAAGTTTATGTTCTGCACATGGGAGGTAGTGAGGCTTCTCAAGACCATGGAAAACTTGTTTTCTTGGATGAAGCATAAAAACAAGGCCCAGAGGTATTTTACTGGTTGCTTTATAGAAGCCTTAAGTTAGAACTGCTGAGCTACACTGGAATCACATCTGGCCCATTTGAATATTTTTAATTTTCAGCACTGAAGCTCCTTTCTTTTAAAAGGAAACTCATTATCACATTTCATGAGGTGTGGCTGTACACCAAGTGGATTCTGGACTGATCAGGTCTTGTATATCAACCTGAAAGGTGTGAGTCTGAAGTTTTAGCATCCTTCACAGTAAGTGAAAGAAGACTTAAAGACTGCAGAACTCATCTCCTTAATTCCAAGAGAATTGCATGCACAGACTTGAATCTCTTCTCTCTCCAGGTATAAAGTAAGTCTGCAGTCTCCTGGGTCCCTTTCAGGGTGATGAGCCCTTGAGTTACAGGTAGGGCATTCCAGAAGGAGGTTTCAGTATAGTGAATCACAGACCAAGAGCCCCTTTTTAGGGGTAAGGAAATCTCTCTCTACCCACTGATATTCAGGATGAAGTCCTTGCTTCTCTAGGGGGAGACAACAGCATAAGAAACATACATGCAGAACAGAGTGGGAAACGGAATAAAAGACTCAGATGTTAAGAGAACAACAGACATGCCTATGATTTCTCCAAAAGCTAACAAAATGCACTGGCCAAATCTATTGACCAGTCCTCTAATAGGTGAGATTCAGGCTTGTGAAAACAGAGCTCTTAAATAAGTTGCTCTCTTTTTATTGTAATTTCATGAGCATAATGGTCAATTAGCCATTGAAGTAGACATGGCCCTAAAAGCTATTCTAGCTTCACTGCAATGCAAATTCCAATTGATAACTCAGGTTACCTTTTAGGACTTTTAATGCCCTCCTCTTCCTTCCAACACCCACTGCTCACCTATCCTTAAGGTAAGATGGCTTGTGCTATGGTTTGGATGTGGTTTGTCCCCACCAAAACTCTTGCTGAAGTTTAATTGCCAGTGAAACAGTGTTGGGAGACAGGTCTAGTGGGAGGTGTTTGGATCACGGGAGTTTATCCTCATGAATAAATTAATGCCCTCTCAGCAGAAGTGAGTGAGTTCTCACTCTCATGGGACTGGGTTAGTTACCAGAGGGCAGATTGTTATAAATACAAGTTTTTCTTTCTAGACTGTCTATTCCCTCCTGTCTTGCTATACAATCTCTTTGAACACATCTGCCCCCCTTCCACTTTCTGCCATGAGTGGAAGCAGTATGAAGCCCTTACCAGATGCAGCTGTCCAATCTTGGACTTTCCAGCCACCAGAATCATAAGCCAGATAAACCTTTTCTTTGTAAATTACCAATCCTCAGGCATTCTATTATAGTAACGCTAGACTGACTAAGAAAGTAGTCAGTCTAAACTGACTACATTACTATAATACCATTCTGATTGGTGCTACTGCATCTAGCCTCTCTTTCCATAATCTGTCGTCCACACTGCAGCTGGAGTAATTGGTCTAAAAAGCAAATCTGATTATGCATTGCTGCATTCAAAAAATTCTGATGATTCTGCATTACTTTCAGGATAAAATCCAAACTCCCTAGCTTGGCATATATTGCCTGTACACTCTGGTCTTGCTTACCAGTACAAGCACATCTTATATCACTTCCTGAGATACTGCTCTGTATTCACCAAAAGCGATTTCCTTTTCCTCCTGGGGACATGGCTAGAAGCGATAGATTCTAAGGATCCAAAGGATGGCAGAGTCACACAGTGAAATCAGGAGCACCAGCACAGGACCACTTCATGAGCAAGAAACAAACTTTTATTGTTTGAAATCACTGAAAATTTGGAGATGTTTATTACAGCAGTTAGTGTACTCTAACAAATACATGAGCGTGTTCTTGTAACAAATAGGTCTTTGAAAGCTGTGCTATCTCTTCTACAACATTTTCCCCCTTATTTTCTGCCTAGATAATTCCTAATTATCCTCCATCTGTCTAGTATCACTTTTTCTGGGAAGCCTACCTTGGTTTCCTAGGTTGAGTTAGGAGCCTCATTGCTGCAGTGCCCCAGAATTCTGTCCTTCTCTTCGACTAATGTACCTACCCTGTGAAATGTTTAATTGCCTCTTCCCTTGTCCATTTCCCCCACTTCCTAGACACTGGACAGGGGCTGTGTCTTGCTCACCTCTGTATCCCTGGGATCCGGAATATGTGTCCCTTCTGAGAGTAGCAGTTGAGTAAATGTTTTTTTGAAGGAATGAATGAATGGATGGATGAATACATGAAGTCAGTTAATATATATATTTGTGATGGGTTGTCCCTTTTCTTTTTACACAATTAAAAAAAAACCTTTTAGGTTTGGAGGTACATGTGAAGGTTTGTTACATAGGCAAACTCGTGTCATGGGGGTTTATTGTACAGATTATTTCATCACCAAGAAATTAAGCCCAATACCCAATAGTTATCCTTTCTACTCCCCTCCCTCCTCCCACCCTCCACCTTACCCACCCTCCACCTTCAAGCAGACCCCAGTGTCTGTTGTTTCCTTCTTTGCATTAGTAAGTTCTCATCATTTAGGATGGGCTGTTCCTTGATGATAACCTACACATTTACTCAATGCCACCTCCCTCACATGTGTGTGCTGAGGACAATGGGGGTATGAGAGGAGTGTGGTGGCAACCAAGTGCAGTAGCCCAGGCCCAGTGCAGGGAAATCTGTGCAGCAAACCTGCTGCACAGTGGTCAGTGTAAAAGCCAGAGCTCTGGCCTGTCAGCATGTTGTGGACACAGGTGAGGGGGCAAGAAAAAGTTAGGAAGCCTTGATACAGTGTGAGAGGAGGAAGGAACATACCTTTATGAAATATTTTCTATGTGCTGGGCTGTTTAAATATATTATTTCATAAGTCCATCCTATGCCAGTCCTATTAAGTTTGCTGTTATGATCCCCATTTGTCAGATAAAGAAGCAGCTCAGGGAAGTTAAGTGACTTGTCCAAGGTCACACAGCTGGTAAGTAGCAGAGCTTGGAATCCAAACTAGGTCTACTTTCTAACAGGGGTCCTCCCAGTACACTTCACGGAACAAAGGCTGAAGCCAGACCTGCCCCATTTCTCCATGACACCCAGTGCCTAGACTCTGCACAGATAGGAGGCCTACACATCGGTCTCGGTCTGAGCAAACACTCAAAATGCTTCCCCTGGCAGCAGTCCATGAACACGGGAAGAGTGAAGGAACAGGCTGCTTTCCCTGGGCCCGAGCTCTGTGAGGCAGGCCTGATTTGCATGGCTGCCCCAGACACTGCGGAAACAAACGCTGGGCTATTGGGTCAGGTTCCCCTGATTTCTCAGATGAGGGAGCCAGGCTGAAGCCAACACATTTCTCAATCCCCAGGCAACCACTGACCAGGCCTCCTGGGCTGTGTCTCCACTGGCAGCTGTGAGCAGCGCGGCCTCTTGGCGGGCTGAGCACCTCCTAGCCCTGTTGGCAGGTAAGGACCCAGTGTCCTGAATGCCAGGGACCTCCCTCTCTGTCTGGGGAGACAAAACCAGGAGCTTAGCCAGGTGCCCCAGGCCCAGGTCAAGCCTTCACTTGCCTCAACAACCTGGCAGCCAAGAAGAGGCCCCTGAATTGCTGGCAGGGAGATCAGGAAGGCAAAAGTCCTGGGATGTGGCTACGAGGAGAGGTTAGTTGGAAGAGACGGGGAAGAGCTGGGGGAGACACGGAATGAGCTATCTCAGTGGTTGCTGTCTTCTGAGGGGCCTCAGCCAGGCACTGTGATGAACAGACACAGCTCCCGCCCCCAGGAGCTTAGAATGTAGAGGAGGAAGAGACAAAATAGACAGTCGTAGTACAGTGTCAAAAGCAGACAGCATCTTCAGGCTCCACCCTGACTAGCTGTGTGAGCTTGGAAAGTGACAAACTCTTTGGGCTTCAGTTTCTTTGTCTGTGAGGTAGGACTAATAACATCTTCTTAAAGGCTTGGGATAAAATGCATGTGGGTACAGTGCCTTGCACATAAAAGCTGCTTGCTAACTGCTGTGTGGATTTTTGCTCTCCGATGGAGCATGTAGAAGTCGGGAACTCAGGCTTATATTTCTTTTATAACATCCATGGTTTCTAGCCCAGTGGAGAGCACTGAGTAGTTTTCTAAGTAAGAGAACGGTCGAAGGCGTATTCCGATGAGACAGGAACAACTGCCATCAATAATAGCTTTAGGAGATACATCTTTCCCTGCTGAGTTTGCTCCAAGGCATCAGCCTCTTTTAACTGACCACGATGAAAACCACAAAACAGGCAACAGCAGGCAGGAAGAGGTTGGCTAGTTTAATAATCTCATAATAATGAGTCTGGATAATCTAAACTTGATAAAAGCTTGTTGAATAATCAAAGACTGTCTGCAATTGTGGAATAACTCTCACCTAGACAACGCTTTCAGTTTGCAAAGTGCAGACATGAACATTATTTAATTTGGACAAACCCAATAAATATGTATGGAAGCATAGAGCCTTGCAACAGCCTCATGATGTGAATTATTCAGGGTCTTGATTTAACTGATAAGGAAGCCAAGGCTCAGAGAGGTAAATTAAATTGCTAGAAAAAAGACCAATCCTGTTTAATCCAAACCCAATATTCTTTGCGCCGCACCAAACCGTCTCTATAAATAGATGGAAATGGGGGTATGCTCTCACAGATCCCTGTGCCAGGCAGGAAATCCAACCAATACAGCTGTCCTTGGTGTGCGGGTCTTGAAGATGGACCTTTGAAGCAACATGTAATAGCTATTCCCCACACCCCCACCATGCCTGCCAACAGGCATGTTCCCTAGCAGGTGGGAATCATGGAAAAGTAAGAAGTGGGCAATTCCACAGCTGGAATGCAAACAAACAATGAGGCTGGTGAAAGATTGACATGGGTCTCTCTTGCTGATAGAGAGTGTGTCAAATATGGAAATAAAAATTGCCCAATGGAGCCGTCTCCTGGGAAGACGATGGCTAATTAGATATCTGACAGCACACAGGCTCCTAATCACTGAGCAATCCTCGCCCTCGGATTGCAAACCCCAGCCATGAGCCGGGCATCATGCCCACAGAGGCATCCCTTTCCTGGGACGCTGGTGTTCATCAGAGCCGCCACTCAGAAGGTGCCTTCTCGGTGCCACACTTAGTGCCGGGAGTTTGCTTTCATTAGCTTTGAACGCAAGTCTCGCCTTAAAACCCTGAGAGTGAAGTGCTGTGAGAGTTCCCATTTGCTAGATGAGAAAGCAGAGGCCAGAGGAGGTAATGTGAGCACACTAGTCTTTGTAGGAAGGGGACAGGTAGTCAGTGACTCTAGCTGCAAAAGGAAAGATAGCCCTAAATTCATAAAGAAACCCTTGTTTTGCTTTCTGTCTTACATGGGCATTTTATGGGGTGAGAATCTTGTTTTGGCAAAGCCGGAGAGGCCCACAGACTTGCTGCTAACACTGCTTTTAAGCTGGTGTTTTACCAAATTTCTTTTTCTCTTTTTTATTTATTTATTTATTTTTTTTAAGCAACAGGACCCTTTGTTTTTCTGTGTGTGTGTGTGTGTGTGTTTCTTTTTGAAACAGGGTCTCACTCTGTTACCCAGGCTGGAGTGCAGTGGTGTAATCTTGGCTCACTGCAGCCTTGGCCTCCCAGGTTCAAGCAAACCTCTCACCTCAGCCTCCCAAGTAGCTGGGACTATAGGCATGCACCACCACGTCTGGCTAATTTTTGTATTTTTTGTTTCACCATGTTTCCCAGGCTGGTCTTAAACTCCTGAGCTCAAGTGATCCATCTGCCTTGGCCTCCCAAAGTATTGGGGTTAGAGGTGCAAGCCACTGTGCCCCGCCAGAACCCTTTGATTAAATGTCTTGTGTGGAAGCATGGTAGGCAAAACAGAGCAAGAAGGAGCAATCCGGGTAGAAGTGGGAGCCCTGCCCATTAACAATTGCCTTCTTTCCCTCTTGCCTTGCTCTTCTCACCATCACATCTTCTTGGAACCCTAGGGTTCCTCGAAATCCAATTTGAAAACCACTGTCTTTGTTCAACTCCTTTATCTTGCACATGAGAAAACAAAGATCTAAAGAAGCTAAATGACCTTCTCAGTGTCAGAAAACCAAGAAGTAGTAAAGGCAGAAGCAGAAATCAGCTTCTTCTTGCTCAAGTTGAGGATCTGGGGCTAAGCCAGGCAGGCTTTATGTAGGTAGATACTGATGATGGAGATATTGATGACACAGATTTTAATGAGTCTAGATAGAGAGATGAAGCTAATGATACATGATTTATTGAGCATTCTTTGTGCCAGACTGTGTATACTGGGTATATGAGGGACTCAGAGTTGGGGGAACACGAGTCGCATTCCCCAGAAGTTCACAATAGAGTTGGGGAAACGTAGGGGCCCCGGGGGCTGCCCCATAAATCAGAGGGTAGAGAATTTTGGTAGAGGAGCACGTAACAGCTGATGAGGATTATTACAGTGAGAGAGTCACTTGGGACTGACAGAGGCTAAGACTTTGGGAAGGGAGGACTTAGCCAGAGTTGGAGGGTTGATGGGGCCATTCCAGGATGAGGCACTGTGAGAGCAGAGGTTGAGAGGCAGGAAAGTGCAGGGTGTGTTTTAGCGAATACATTGGTGCCCTTCGAAACAGAGGCGCATTCAGATCCTTCCCTGACTCCTTTCCTAACAAGGTCTGTTCTCCCTACCCTACCCCTGTCGCCATCTAGGACCTACTTGAGGGTCCAGCCTCTTAGTTTCCAGCAACTGTCCAAAGATGGGAGAGGGAGTGGGAGGAGAGTAGGAAACAGGAAATTAATTCTCCTAAGCTCTGTGTGTGTGTGTGTGTGTGTGTGTGTGAGAGAGAGAGAGAGAGAGAGAGAGAAAGAGAGAGAGGCAAAGTGTGTGTGTGTGTGTGTGTGTGTGTGTGTGTGTGTAAGAAAAATGTCATTGACATCAAATATTGTCAGAAGCCACTTCTGCCTTTTAGGAGAGAGGCACAATTCCTTTCCAGAGAGTTTTTCCTACATAGCTTTATATTATTATTAGTCTAGTAAAGAGCCTAATGGGCCCCTTTGGTTCCTGATCCAGAAGGAACAGGAGAAATACAAGAGAGGACTGAATGGCTCTGCCTAAAATGATATTTGGGTCTTGTTCTCTGGGAGCTCCAGAGGCTTGATGGGTAAAGGCTGGTGAGTGGGGTTGGGGCAAGGGCTCAGAAAGAGTGGGAGAGAGGGTTGTGACAAGGAAACGAGGATGGAGACCCTGAAGCAGAGCGGGAGGCTGCACTCTATGGAGACAATGAATGGCCACCACATTTTAGAAACATAGGGGTGTTTTCTGCCCACTCTCAAATTTTCAGTAAAAGCCTGGTAGCTTCAAGAACCTTGTGTCAATGGGAATTTTGGAACAAAGATGGGCATAGGAGATAGAGTTGTAGGCTCAGGTGCTTGCAGCAAGGTCAGGATGGCAAATGCACCTTGGCAGGTGAAGTCCGTAGGAGTACCAGGGAGGGAGCACCTCTCAGAGTAGCTGGGATAGAACTTGAGCCATTTTATTTGGATATGATGGTAAGCAATGATTCCAGAAGGCAAGGAGGGTAGGGGACCTTGGTGTACCTGGTTCTTTGAGTATAATTGTATGTGCATGTTTCTGGTATACATTTTTATATATGTGTTCATGAGTGTCGACACCTGTGTGATTGTGTAGGCAACTGTATTTGTTAATATGGGTAAGTGTTTGGGAATGAATGAGTTTCCTTGTGTATGTGTGAGTACATGTGTAGGAACCTGGACTTCAGGATCTGTGAGTTACATGTGTACACATGAATGTAGATGAGTACATGGCCACATAAGCATGGATGTGTGAGTACATTTCTGAGAGGCTTTTGAATATATATCTGTGTCACTCACCATGTGTGTATGGGGTGTGGGGATATCTGTTGATGTATGAGAACATATACTCTGTACGAGTGTGCCCTGACTGCCAGGGGCCCGAGGCAGGCTGGCACCTCTGCTCTGGTGTCTTCTTCCTTGCAGGGCCCTGCACTACGCTTGGCTCTGGGCAGTGGGGAAGTGGGAGTGGATGTTCCCGGTTGTGCTTGCCCCAGAGCCTTGCTCCTCGCCCAGGAACATTCTCCCTTTCCCATTCCTGGGAAGGAACATAATGTCCACTGGCTCCTCTCCCGCCAGACAAGTCCAACTCCTCTGCTGCCTCAGGCTGTGAGGCGCTTCCTGACCGGATGGGGAGCATCCAGGGAGCCAAACCCTGGGGCCAGAGTGGGAGGGAGACATACCGGCTCCAACAGTGTCAGCAACAGGAGATTCTCCCCAGTGGTGATTAAAGTAGCCATCATCTATTGGGTGTTTGCCACATGCCAACCCAACACGGAGCATTTCAAATGAATATATTCGTTTATGCCTCCCTGTGGCCTGGGCTACTAGATATTATCATTATCTCTCTCTTCTTCTTCTTCTTTTTTTTTCTTTTTTGAAGACAAGGAAACTAAAGCTCAGGTTGAGGAACTTGTGCAAGGTGGCACAGCCAGTGAGAGGTATACTTGGGATTAGAACTAGGTTCCCTGTCTCTGCAGCCAATGCTCTCACTTTGTAGGCAGGACCCAACCCTTCCATCTTGTCCATTGCCCTCAGTGCCTAAATGGGAGACTGAGGTCCAGAGCGGGGAATGTTCTCTCACCAGGTTTCCTTCTGCCTAAGACACCCCCTAAGAAGCCCTGGAGCTGAACAGGCTGTAACTGTGGCAAAGGACCTACATGACAATTGTGACTAACCTTCCCAATTTCAAAAAGGTCTCACTTAAAGGTCTATGGCATACTAGACTTTACACAAATTGGTCCTCTTTGCTGGGACAGACAAGATCAAAATTGCAGCTTCTCTGGCTGTGACCAGAGAATTTCACACATGAAAAACCTTCCACTTCCATGGTCTACACACTGCAAAGCCAACTGACCCCTTGGTCCAGCCCAGCAGTCACATGGATCTCTCTCTCTCTCTTTTTTTTTTTTTTTTGAGACAGAGTCTCTCTTTGTTGTCCAGGCTGGAGTGCAGTGGCGCAATCTTGGCTCGCTGCAATCTCTGCCCCCTGGGTTCAAGTGATTCTCCTGCCTCAGCCTCCTAAGTACCTGGGATTACAGGCACGCACTACCACGCCCTGCTAATTTTTGTATTTTTAGTAGAGACGGGGTTTCACCATGTTGGCTAGGCTGGTCTCGAACTCCTGACCTCAGCCTTCTAAAGTGCTAGGATTACAGGCGTGAGCCACCGCGCCCGGCCCACATGGATCTCTTGACCTTCAACTGATTATACACACCTCAGCCTGCCTCTCCTTCTTCAAACACCACTTTAGTACCTGAGGGCAAACTATGTGCCGGACCATATGCCTGCTTTCATGTCATGTTGGGTACATATTGCACTTTCCATTTATGGTCTCACTTAATCTCCATAACTATGTTATGAGGTTGGTATTATTCCCATTTTATAATTAAGAAAACAGAGTCAGAGAAGCTTAAATCACTTTCCTAGGGACACACAGCTCATAAAAGTTGGAACCAGAATTTGAATTTGGATCTGACACTAAAACCTATGTTATTAAAAATGTAAAATAAAATACCTAGGAATAAAGTTAACAGAAGCAGTAAAATACCTCTATGGAAAACTACAAAACAGTGATGAAAGAAATTTAAGATGATGTAAACAACTGGAGAGACATCCCATACTCATGGATAGGAAGCATTAATATTCTTAAAATGACAATACTACCCAAAGCAGTCTACAGATTCAATGCAATTCCTATCAAAATACCAATGACATTCTTCACAGAAATGGGAAAAAAAAAGTTATAAAATTTGTGTGGAACCACAAAAGACCCCAAATAACTAAAATAATCCTGAACAAAAAGAACAAAAAAGAACATTACCAAACTTCAAAATATACTATAAAGCTGAAGCAACCAAAACCACAGGGTACTGGCATAAATACAGACATATAGGCCAGTGGAACGGAATAGAGAACCCAGAAATTAATCCACATATCTATAGCCAACTGATTTTTGACAAAGACACTAAGAACACTCACTGAGGAAAGGATAGCCTCTTCAATAAATGGTGTTGGGAAAACTGGATACATAAAAGAATGAAAACAGACCTCCATTGCTCATCCTATACTGAAATCAACTCAAAATGGCCAAATACCTAAATGTAAGACCCAAAACTGTAAAACTACTCAAAGAAAATACAAGAGGAATGCTTCAGGACATTGGTCTTGGAGAAGATTTTATGAATAAGACCTCAAAAGCACAGGCAACCAAAGCAAAAATAAACAAATGGGATTGTATCAAACAGCAAAGCTTCTGCACAGTAAGGGAAACAATCAACAAAGTAAAAATACAACCCATAGAATGGGAGAAAATGGTCATGAACTACTCATCTAACAAGGGATCAATATCCAGAATATACAAAGAACTCAAACATCTCCACACGAAAACAAAAAAAGGCAAATGATCTGGACAGACATTTCTCAAAAGAAGATGCACAAATGGCCAAGAAATATATTTTTTAAAAAAATGTTCAACACTACTAGTCATCAGGGAAATGCACATCAAAACCACAATGGGGTGTCATCTCACCCCAGTTAGGATGGCTATTATCAAAAAGAACAAATGCTGGCAAAGATACAGAAAAAGGGAACTCATACATTTTTGGTGGGAATGAAAACTAGTACATCTGCTATGGAGAACAGTATGGAAGTTCCTCAAAAAACTACAAATAGAACCACCATATGATTCAGCAATCCCGCTACTGGGCATTTCACCAAAAGAAAGGAAATTAGTATATTGAATAAATAGCTGCACCTCCATCTTTATTGCAGCACAGTCGATGATAGCTAAGTTATGGAATCAACCTAGTCCAGCAGCAGATGAATGAATAAAGAAAATGTCGTATATATACAACATGGAATACTATTCAGCCATAAAAAAGAAATGAAATTCTGTCATTCATAGCAACATAGATGGAACTGGAGGACATTATGTCAAGAGAAATAAGCTAAACACTGCATTTTCTCACTAATATGTAGAAACTAAAAAAAGTTGTTCTCATTGAAGTAAAAATTAGAACAGAGGATACTAGAGACTAAGAAGGGTTGGAGGAAGGGAAAGATAGGGAGAGATTTGTTAAAGGATACAAAATCACAGCTAAATAAGAAAAATAAGGTCTAGTGTTCTATACCATTGTGGGATGGCTATAGTTAACAATAATATATAGTTTCAGTTAGCTAGGAGGAGGATCTCAAACATTCCCAACACAAGGAAATGATAAATGTTTGAGATGATGAATATGCTGATTAGCCCAATGTGATCACTATACACTATATGTATCAAAACATCACCATGTACTTCACGAATATGTACAATTATTATTTGTCAATTAAAATTTTTAAATAAATGTTAAAATATTTTGAAAAACACACACAAAAAAATGATCACATTTGAGCCCTATAATATTCCTGTGAGGTAGAGAATATTTAGCGTAGGATCAGAGGCAGGCCACAGAGATGTTAAGTAATTTGCCTAAGAACACACAGTGAGTAAGGGACAGAAGCAGGATATGAACTCAGGTCTGTGGAAACGCCAATGTTCTTTTGTGGATGGACACTTGAGAGCATGTTATAAGAATGTGGGCAGGTGTCAGGGGATGGGGGGAGGTTTGCTCTCTTTTCTGCCATCCCTACCCCTTAGCTCTAGCCAAAGTGGGTCTCTCTTCTCTGGGTCCCAGAGAGGCCATCTTCCTTCTTACTCCACTTATCTCTTTCCCTGTACCCCCTCCCCAAATCTTTCCTTCTTAGATTTCCTATGGTTCTCAGAAGCACCTATATATCTCCCCTCAGAGCCCTCATGTCCCCAACCTGACTCTAGATTTTTCAGCTGATTTTTCTTTATCTGGCCCCATCTGCATGTCAAATCTATGGCTCCCCACCACCACAGCTTAGCACAGGGCTAGGCCCATGGTAGAGACTCAGACTGTTCCCATTGCTTCTCCTGATGACAATGATGAGCCTTGAGTCACCAGGGACCCATCCATCCATCCATCCATCCATGCCATCTATCCAGCCAGCCATGTAGCCATCCATCCATCCATCCATCCATCCATTCATCCATCCATCCATCCATCCATCCATCCATCCATCCATCCAGCAGTCCATCAAGCAGTTCATCCATCCGTCCGCTCATCCATCCATTCATCCATCCATCCATCCATCCAGCCAGCCAGCCAGCCCACCAGCAATCCATCCATCCATCCATCCATCCATCCATCCATGCAACAAATATTTAAGGACCTACTATGTTTGAGACACCATTCTAGGTATTTATTTACATCAAAGAATAAAATCAGACAAAAGTATCTGCCTTATGGGTCTTATAGTCTAGGGAGGAAAGAAAGACAACAAACAATAGATAAGTAAATTACGGAGTATGTGAGAAGATGATGATGAAGGGAAAAATAGCATAAGGTAATGGAGAATCCAGAGCCCATGGGGGACTTTTAGGCAAGGCTTGAAGGAGCAAGTGAGTGATTCATGGGGATATCTGTAGAAAGAGTGTTCTGGGTGCTGCAAGTGGCAAGTGCAAGGGCCCTGAGGTGGGTGTGTGCCATTGTGACTGGAGCAGCATGACCTGAGGGGAGTGACAGGAGAGGAAGTCAGATTGTCTAGAGACTTAGCCACCATAAGGACATGGATTTGTAATCTGAAGGCAGGGGTAGGAGAAGCTAAAATGTACTCCCTCCCAGATCATTGTTTTCCTGCTGCTTTTCATTCAGTTTCCAACCAAAGCTGTCTCTTCGGGGAGGCCATTCCTAGGACAACCTTACTTAAGTGGCACCCTCACACTTTACCATGCACTTCTTATCACGACTACCATCTTAAATCTTCTTCATAGCATTTACTGCCTGGAAATCAGCGAATGTGGATTTTCTTGATTCATGTGTGGAAGTCCCTTGAGGGCAGGTCTCTGTCTGTCTTCTTTAGCACAGAATCCTCAAAGCACAGCAGCAAGCAGCCTGTTATCTCCCCATTACCAGCCAGTTAATAGCTGATGTAGCCCCAGAGGGCTGGTTACCGGCTCATAAACCTGTTGGGAAGGCAGGTGTATGCTCTCTGCAGAAATTCCACCCTACCTCTACTCCAGCTGCCAACATCCTCCTAACACCCACTTAACAAGGGCATGAGAAATTAACCTCAAGTTATAGGAAGCTAAAAGAGGCCATTTTCAAAGCTACATCCTTTCCCTGACCCTGCTGCCTCTGAACTAGGTCATCAAAAATAAATAGTTCTTTTCCTAGAAAGAAAAGAAACACGTGGTGTTGCCCTGCTCCTCCAGTCAGAAATCTGTATTACCTAGAGACTTCTAGGGAGAAAATAGGGAAAAAAAGGAGAGTACAAGCTAGGTACTTGACACAGATTTTATCATTTAGGCCCCCAAAATGAGCCTGCAACATAATGTTACGAGACCCATGTTATAGATGAGGAGACTGGGGCTCGGACGGTAAGTACTTTTCCCTGTCTCAGTATTAAATGGTGAGTACACGGCAAAGGCAGAATTCTATCTTAGGTCTGCCTGACACCAAAGCCTCATGCTCTTTCTACATCTCTATGCTAACCCCTCAGCCTTGATTCAGCATAAAAATCTATTCTGAGGACTGAAAAGAACCAGGAGAAGGAAAAAGGAACCCATCTTGAAAGGGCTGGGGTTTGCTGAGAGCCCTCTCAGCACTTACGCCAGAGGAGCCATCCTGGGCCTAGTGTTGCCCAAGCAGAAGCATCGTGCACCTTGGTCCCAAGGCATGCGGGACAGCCCTGTCCTCCCCATCATCAGGGCACATGGAGCAACCCTGAGGGCCAGTTCGCCAGCCTGGGTGCTCCACAGGGAGTCTCCAGCTGCCTGCCTGATTGCCTTCCAGACTAAACATTCCCTCTCCCAACTCTCCCTGCTCCGCGGGGGCAAAGTGTCCTAGGAGAGTCTCAACAACAGAAGTGAAGGATAGTTTACGTGTGTCTGTGGACACCCTCGGGAGACAGGCGGGCATGTACCCAGGCTTACAAACAGGCTGCAATACACACACATGGGGAGACCAGCCCAGAGAGCCACAAATCACACACACACGCACACACACACACACAGTCAAAGGCAAAAATGGTTATCTCTGAACACTGGTAATGAGAGGTGGGCCCACATTAAATTACAAACACAGAAATACTCAGCATGGTATGCTCTAGACTTCTGGACTCCAAGAGGGACATGTAGGCCTAAATGTGAATACACATTCACACAGTCGATGGGGCTCTATTTTGGAAAAAAGGGAAGAAAAAAAAAAAACCTGTGAATGTTTCCACTGTGTGCTGCTTGTAAAAATTCTGCAGCCTGGAGAAATGCCCCTGAGCTGTGTGGCTGTGTGTGGGCTGTCAGATAAAGTGGGGATCATGAAAACAAACAGCTCTGAAAGCATGATGATGGGGAGGCAGCGCTCTGCTTACAGAGTTAGGGGTGGGGGCTGGGTACAGGTCAGGATCCCCCCAACAGTGGACACAGAGGGAGCTGATGGGCTTACTGTTTCAGTTTTCTGAAAAACAAAACAAACCTACCCTATGTGGTTGCTTTGCTAAGATTCAATGTAATGAGAATTTGAAGTAGGAGCAGGGTGCTAACACATCACACGCTCTCAATAAAGGGAGGCTGCTATGATTAAGTTCACAGTACCTCTGGTAATAAGGGGACATGAATCATTTCATTGCCATCTTCAATGCTTCACCTTTTAGAGCTGATTCATTATGGCTCAGAAATATTATTACTAAAAATGCATTTCATATATGTGTATATGTATATAATGAATGTGTAGCACTGAGGGCCTCGCCACTGCTTTGCGTTTATTATTGTTACCAAAAATGTATTTCATATATGTGTATATACATATGTATGTACATATATGTGTATGTATATGTGCATATACATATATGTGTATGTATTTACACATATACACATATGAAATGCATTTTTAGTAACAATAATAAACGCAAAGCAGTGGCGAGGCCCTCTGTTAAACATTGCCTAAGACATTACGTATATCTTACTTGGCTTTTACAACAACCATATGAGGACGTACTATTATTATCCCCATTTTACAAATAAGGAAATAGAGGCTCAGAGGAGTTCAACAAGTTTTCCCAAGTCAAACTATTAGTAAATAGAGGAGTTTGAATATGAATGTGAATCCATTTAAGTGCTAAAAACTCTGGTCATTATCTATATATATCATATATATGATATATACAGTGTATTTTTACATATTTTAGTATATTATATATACATCTTTATATTTAGTACACATGTTTGTTATTGTTGGAAGTCAGCCTGAGCAGGTGAGTAGGCACTAGTAAGCCCAGACTTTCAGGCAATGAGTATAAAATACCCATTCTGAGCTTCCCTCAGTTTGGGGCAGGCAGCCATCTGTTGACTCCATCATGGCTCCTCTCTTGGGCATAATTTTGAGCATGAAGTAATAGCACTGGGGGTGGGACAGAAGTCATAAAGAAAAGTACCATGTTGGGCAGTAAAAATGAAAGTTTATGGTAGCTAGAGAGATCTTTAAGGAAAAGATCCAGAAAACAGAAGGCACATAGGGATAAAAGAAGGAAAGTTCTCATCAGAATCCTCACTGTGACCTGGAGGGCATGACCATTCACTCTATGGAGTTCTAGGGGAAATTCCTGAGTGGCCCTGAGCAGAACAGAAAAGCCACAGCTACAGAGAAAATGCCTCCACCAGCATGACCTATGCCATTGGCCCATAAAGCTGGGTCCCTCTGTCCTCCAGTGGCCAGATGTGTATGCTGAAAAGACAGCGGACATCAAGAGTGAGCTCTGCTGTGAACTATGGACATTGGGTGATAACCATGAAGTGTCAATGTAGGTTTGTTGAGTGTAACAAATGCACCACACACTGGCGCGATATTGATAGCAGAGGATGCTGTATGTGCAGGGCCAGGGGCTACATGGGAATTCTCTGGACTTCTGCTCAATTTTGCTGTAAACCTAAAACTGCTCTATACGATAAAATTTATTAATTAAAAAGAGAGAGAGAGAGAGAGAGAGAAAGAAAGAAAGGGTGTGGTAGAGCCAAAAGAAAGGCACACACTACCATTGCATCTGAGGATTTTGTCTGTGTTATGAGCAGCCAAGGGGTTTCAGGAGGTGTCTCATGGGCCACTGGGAACTGGGCTGGAGTGGAGAGGAACAGAGCCAGCAGGACCCAGCCCCCTGGCTTATCTCCTCTTCAACCCCCACCAGATTTTATTTGCTTTATCAACTGGGCTTCTGCATCAACTTCATTTTAAGAAAGTTGTGCTGCCGGCCTTGTTTTAAGGCCTTCTGCACCAGAGGCTCCACCATCGGAAAGACCACAACCCTCTTTATCTGTACAGCACCCTGCAGTTCTCAAAGCTTTTTCGTGAAAGGGGCCCTGAAGGAAGGAAGCTCACCCTTCAGTCCTACTATTAGGTTGGGCATATAGAAAGTGCTAAAACGTTACTTATTGCATGAACGAATAACTCATTTGCATTTTACAGCAAACCTGTGAAGTAGATGAGGCAATTTAGGTTTTATCCATTTTACATTTACTGAGTTGCTTACAATTGGTTAGGCATTGTAGTAAGCACTTCACATGAATTATGTCATATAATCCTCCTTGAAACCTTTGAGCTACGTAATGTTATTATGGATGAAACTGGGGCACAGACAGGTAAACTAATTTGCTGAAGGTCATATAGCTAATTAAAAGCAGATTCCAACTCTGGCTGCTTGGTTCTTGCCCACGATGAGAAGTTGTTTTAGACTCAGTGAAACCTGGGTTGGGAGAGTTGTAGCAAGCCCCGCAAGTCCTGGAGAGGATTGGCCACAGAAGCCAAGTTCAGATCCCCCAAACAGCTCAGACCCTCTCCCACATCATCAAGACATCATTTCAACAGTCTGATTAGGGCATGAGATGGCTGCTTCCTCAACTACCTAGCAAACACAAGACCTTTCCAGCCTGGGGGCCAAGGACAGCCCCTCCTGAGAGATCTGTCCATACCCAAGGCCTGCCTGATGCAGTGGTAGTGGTAGGGAAAGGAAACAGGGAAGCATATTTAGAATGATAATAAAAGCAAGACAAAAACACGATTTTTTTCCCTAAAGCCTCACACTCCCTCCATATCCTCAGTTCAAACACTGGGTAGACCCTAGTCAGTTGTGGAAATTTGCCAGATGGGTCCCTGGTGTGGTTTGTCCCCACCAAAATCTCCACTTGAATTGCATCTCCCTGAATTCCCAAGTGTTATAGGAGAGACTCATGGGGAGGTAATTGAAATCATGGGAGCCGGTCTTTCCCATGCTATTCTTGTGACAGTGAATAAGTCTCACGAGATCTGATGGGTTTATCAGAGGTTTCTGCTTTTGCTTCTTCCTCATTCTCTCTTGCCGCTGCCATGTAAGAAGCACCTTTTGCCTTCCGGCATGATTCTGAGGCTTCCCCAGCCATGTGGAACTGTAAGTCCAATTAAACCTCTTTTTCTCCCCAGTTTCAGGTATGTCTTTATCAGCAGTGTGAAAACAGAATAATACAGTAAATTGGTACCAGTAGAATGGGGTGTTGCTGAAAAGACACCTGAAAATGTGGAAGCCCTTTGGAACTTGGTAACAGGCAGATGTTCAAACAGTTTGGAGGGCTCAGAAAACAGGAAAATGTGGGGAAGTTTGGAACCTTCCCCACATTTGAATGGTTTTGCCCAAAATGCTGATAGCCTTATGGACAATAATGAGGTGGTCTCAGATGGAGATGAGGAACTTGTTGAGAACTGAAGTAAAGGTGATTCTTGTTATGTTTTAGCAAAGAGGCTAGTGGCATTTTACCCCTGCCCTAGAGATCTGTGGAACTTTGAACTTGAGAGAGATGATTTAGGGTATCTGGCGAAAGAAATTTCTAAGCAGCAAAGCATTCAAGAGGTGACTTGGGTACTGTTAAAGGTATTCCATTTTATAAGGGAAGCAGAGCATAAAAGTTTGGAAAATTTGCAGTCTGACTATGTGATAGAAAAGAAAAACACATTGTCTGGGGAGAAATTCAAGCTGGCTGCAGAAATTTGGATAAGTAGCAAGGAGCCTACTATTAATCCCCAAGACCATGGGGAAAATGTCTCCAGGCCATGTCAAAGACCTTCACAGCAGCCCCTCCCATCACAGGCCCAGAGGCCCAGGAGGAAAAAATGCTTTCATGGGCCAGGCCCAGGGTTCCTGTGCTGTGTGCAGTCTAGGGACTTGGCACACTGTGTTCCAGCTGCTCCAGCCATGGCTGAAAGGGTCCAATGTAGAGCTTGGGCCATGTCTTCAGAGGGTGGAAGCTCCAAGCCTTGGCAGCTTCCATGTGGCGTTGAGCCTGTGGGTGCATAGAAATCAATAATTGAGGTTTGAGAACCTCCATCTAGATTTCAGAAGATGTAAGGAAATGCCTGGATGTCCAGGCAAAAGTTTGCTGCAGGGGCTGTGCCCTCATGGAGAACCTCTGCTAGGGCAATGCAGAAAGAAAATGTGGGGTGGGATCCCCCACACAGAGTCCCTACTGGGGCACTGCCTAGTGTAGCTGTGAGAAGAGGGCCACCATTCTCCAGACCCCAGAATGGTAGATCGACCGACAGCTTGCGCCATGTGCCTAGAAAAGCCACAGACACTCAACGTCAGCCCATGAAAGCAGCTGGGAGGGTGGCTGTACCCTACAAAGCCACAGAGGTGGAGCTGCTCAAGACCATTGGAACCCAACTCTTGAATCAGAGTGACCTGGATGTGAAACCTGGAGTCAAAAAAGATCATTTTGGAGCTTTAAAATTTGACTGCCCCACTGGATTTTGGACTAGCACAGGCCCTGTAACCCCTTCATTTTGGCCAATTTCTCCCATTTGCAATGACTGTATTTACCCAATACCTGCACTCCTATTGTATCTAGGAAGTAACTAGCTTGCTTTTGATTTTACAGGCTCATAGGCAGAAGGGACTTGCCTTGTCTCAGATGAGATGTTGGATTGTGGACTGTTGGGTTAATGCTGAAATGAGTTAAGACTTTGGGGGACTGTTGGGAAGGAACGATCGGTTTCTTGAAATGTGAGGACATGAGATTTGGAGGGGCCAGGGGTGGAATGATATGGTTTGGCTGTGTCCCCACCAAAATCTCAACTTGAAATGTATCTTGTAGAATTTCCATGTGTTGTGGGAGGGACCCAGGGGTAGGTAATTGAATCATGGGGCTAGTCTTTCCCATGCTATTCTCGTGATACTGAATAAGTCTCACTAGATCTGATGGGTTTATTAGGGGTTTCTGCTTTTGCTTCTTTCTCATTCTCTCTTGCTGCCACCCTGTAAGAAGCACCTTTCACCTTCCACCATGATTCTGAGGCTTCCCTAGCCATGTGGAACTGTAAGTCCAATTAAACCTCTTTTTCTTCCCAGTCTCGGGTATGTCTTTATCAGCAGCATGAAAACAGACTAATACAGTCCCTCTTACCCAGGAAGGGGCTGGGCTGAGCCTAGAGAAAGACATGGAGGTGCTAAGTGTCCAGGCATTTAGGCAAGTAGGCCTGGGATCTTACGAATGCATCCATCCATCCACCCACCCACCCACCCATTCATCCACATCCATCCATCCATCCATCCATCCACTGCCCCATCCATCCATCCATCCATCCATCCATCCCTCCACTTATCCATCCATTCATTTGCTGGAAATGGAACAAGTGCCCACATTCTGCTGCTCTCTAGCTGCAGATTGATCTCTAGGCTTCCTCCCTAAGACTGATGGTCATGTGAGAACCAAATATCAACAGGCTGTGACAAAGCTCTTCAAGCTCTGATGCACATTACCTGTGAGAAGTTGTTTCCGCTCTACCTACATTATAAAGCAGTAAGAGATTTCTGAGACTTCAAAGGGAATTCATTGTATAGAAAGCTCAGAGCTGCAACTGTAGCCCACATCTACGTAGCATGAATGAGCCCATGGCACCAACTGCCTTAGGCAAAATCTGATTTCCCCATCTCTTTATTTTCCTCTTTATTCTGACTTCCTCGTCCACATGTAGGTTATTATCTTTTACTAACTTATATGTTTTAAGCCTCCTCAAATCCTTTTTTGGAATCAAGTTGAATCATAAAAGAAAAAAAATGATTGAATTGAACTAATGCAGATGAAATAAGGAGGGGATTTATTTCAGGAACTGAGCTGAGCTCCCAAACTGAGAGTTCAACCATGCTCTGTCACCCCCACCCATGATCCTGGGGATATGATTGCTACCAAATGAAAGATTGACTCTTTCTAACATTCTTTCTGCCCAAGGAATGGCAGCCCTTCAATTAGCACCTAACAGTCCTGGTTTTGGGCATCTGATGGAGAGCCCCTAGCTTAGTGTTCTAATTGTAAAATTGGGATTATACTTGTTCCTAGCCTGCAAAACTGTTCAGAGGATTAGTTGACCTCTGCATGTAGTAAGGGCTCAGTTATGGTCAGCTGTTATTCCTGGTAGATTTCAGTGATGCATGACTTAAACAGAGGTCCAATCTTGGCACTAGAGCCAATATGGACCCACTGAGCAACTCTTTCTACCTTTCTCTCAAGCTTTGAGTGTAGAGTAGAACCTTTGAGAACACAGAGGCTTGCACGGCCAATAATCATTTGTTCAATTGATTCTAGATATTTAATGGTAATAACCTCCTCCCTCCCCAGTTAAGGCTGGGTGAGGCATGCAGTGGTTAGTCTTCTCTGCCAAGCCCTTGGGGTACACATGATTCCTGTCTTCAAGGCACTTAGTGTCTCCAGGAAAGACTAACCAACCACAACACCAGGATGAATGAACTGGTGATGGTTCCATCTTGCCTTTAGACCTTTGCCTATGCTGTTCCCTTACATGTTATACTTTTCCTTTTCTTCACCTCCCTTCACCTGCTCTTCTTCCGTCTCTACCTCTCTCTCTCCCCTCTGTGGAAGGTGTTCATTGTGTTTCTACAGACTCATTCTTGATGTATTTTGTATTCCTTTTTCTTCCTCCCCTTCTTCCTCTCTTTTTCAATTTTCAACTCTCAATTTCAACTTTTGTTTCAATTTTTATATTTGGAATTGGTTACTGTCCTTCTAGTAGTAAGATAAATGGCTAAAATATGCCTGCAGCTTATCTTTAATTAACACATCTCACAGTGTTATTTGCTTTCAAAAAGGCCTGCACCGGTGTACTAGGCAGAATCGTGCCATCTAGAGATGTCTGTGACCCAATCCCCTGAACCTGTGAATAGGTACATTTATGACAAAAGTAATTTTGCAGATGAGATTAAATTAAGGATCTTAAAATAGGGAGATGATTTTGGATTATTCAGGTGGGCCCAATGTAATCACAAGGGCCCTTAAAGATGGGAAAAGAAGGCAGAAGAATGAGAGAAGGAAATGAGACCATGAAAGCAGAGGTCATAGTGATGCCAGTGATTGCAGCTGGGGGCTGCCAGCCAAGGAGCGTTGGCAGCCTCTAGAAACTGGGGAAGACAGGGAGATCGATTCTCCCTCTAGAGCCTCCAGGAGGAATGCAGCCCTGCTGACACCTAGATTTTCAACTCGGACCTCCAGAAAGTCATTAATTTGCATTGCTTCGAGTCATAAAGTTAGTGGTAATTTGTTACAGTAGCAATAGGGAACCAATAGAGCTGGCTCCAAAAGAAAGAGAAGGAAACCTGTTTCTTACAGAAGTATTTCCGTTTCCTAATGTCAGTACAGCTAGGTTTTACGGGAGTACTTGTGTGTGAGTGTGTGGGACTCACCCATATGGCATATGGCTATCTTTTCTCCTCCAGATCATAGTTGACACAGGACAAGTTTCCCCAAAATAAATAAACACTGTCATTTCAATTGAACCTTTGTGTGGAGATAAGTTCACATCCCAAAGTGGACTTGGGCTGCAAACCCCTTCCTCTGAAAAACATCAAGGGCATCATTGTGTTCATGCACTAATAAGCACTGCAAGGCAGTGGATTTGCTTTTCTTGTGCTTTCTTTACATAGTGGCATCTGCTGAGCTTCAGCTGGCATCTGGACATGGCACAAGAGAGGACATGATGGCAGATGAGGGGATCTGACACCCAAGGAAGGAGGCAGTGGTCTGAACAACATCTTATCACTTATGAACACACCTATGTTCATGCAGTGAAAGCATGAGTTCTGTTTATTTGAACAACAGAGCTCTGAACAGTCCCCAAGCAGCCCATCTGCTCTGCTGGAATGCAGAGCATGGTAGTGCAGAGAAGTCTTTGAGGTCAGAGCTGAATTTGAAAATTGCCTCCTATTGATGGGTAACCAGGGTTGTTATTGTTTTTTCTTCAGCTGTAAAATGAGAGAATTGGGGGAGGTTCTGGTTTTGCACTGAGATAATGCATTGATGTGCACAGCACAGTCCCTGGATCAAAGTAAGCCATCAACACACAGTAGCTCTTGGGACTGCATTTAGCCTCCTGATCTAGCATAATAGTAAGAATAATAAAGAAGCAAGACTAGGGTTCTGTGGTCAGTTGTCTTGTTTGAAGAATCTTTGCTGAAATGTTTCGAAAGGACATGACATATTTTTCTTCTTGGTTCCCTTTATACATGATGCTTCTCTTCCAAGCTGTGATTATGAAGCCTGTAATCTGAGTTCCCATCTCAAATCCTGCTCCATGAGTCTGTTTACTTCCCTGTCCCTCAAAAGCATTCTCAGCCCAGCCATACCCATTCATTAAAGTCTTTAAGACTGACAAGGAAAAGAGCCGAGCCATGAGTGGAGACAGTGTGCAAGAAGTAACTGCTTACTCCTTCCTTTGGGGCAGGGAGTACAATCAGCTGATGTGGCAGGCAGCCTGCAGTGTTGGGTTAAGTAGCAGTCAGATACATTTAAGTGGAACTGGCCCGTCTTCCAGCTGCAAACTCAGATGACAGCTATCCTAGCTCCACTTAGAAAGGCAGTGCCTCTTCTGCTCACCAGTGAGCTGCCTTCCCCAGAGCTCATAATGGCAAGGTGGAACAGAGCTGGTCCCCAGGCCTAGTAGAGCAACAACAGGGCAGCTAGGGACCAATCATTCTGGCTTTCCTCTGAGCCAAGAGGGCTCCCCATTTCAAGGGCAGACGGTGGAAAATCTGAGAAAGAAGTCAGAATTGAGGATGATAGGCACCGGCATGAGCCTGTGTACAGTAAGAGCAGAAGATCCAACTGGAAAGGATGGTAGGAGCCAGCTCCACTATACCTTCTTCAAACTCCCCAGGGACACAAACTGAGAGCAGCCCTGTAACCAGTGTGGTTACAGAGCAGGCAGATCAGAGCCCAGGTGTGAGCAGGCCCTTCTCTTTCTTCTCTGGCCTGAGAGCTGACCCGTACAGTGTGGAAGGTGCATGCCAGCTGGAGCAATGCATCTCCAACTTCAGAGTGTTGGAGAATCACTTGGAGATCCTGTTAAAATGCAGATTGTGAGTCAATGGATCTGGAGTAGGGCCTGAGCCTCTGAATTTCTAAGATCTCAGGTAAGGCCATGCTGGTGGCCTGCCTTTGGGATTACAATTAGCCTGATAACAGGCTAAAGAAAAATAAAAAATAAAGGATAATACAGAAACAAGGTGAGGGTCTTGTAGGAGACTTTTCTGTATGCTTCCATGATGTTCTGGGTGTCATATCTCTTGGCAGAGGTAATTTATTGTGCTTCCACTTCCAAGTGGCCTTTGGGGTCCCCCTCTGTGGGCACTTTGAAGAATTAACAGGGAACAGGACAGGGCTTGGAGATTTGGATGAGACTAACATTGAGTGCCTGCTTGGAACAGCAGCAAGAGCAAAGGCAAGGAGCTGGGACTAGGCAGAGTTTAGCTGAAGTAGTTGGGAGGGGCAGGTGAGGAGAGGGCGGGTAAGGGAGGAAAAAGTGGAAAATGGAGAAGTGAGGTCAACCAGGAGCACTGGACACTGAGTGAAAGCTCTTACTCTCAGCAGCTTTAACACCTGGAGCAAGCTGACACCTCTGAGCCTCAGTTTCTTTATCTATAAATGGGTAGTGTAACATTTAAGCCTCAGGATTGGGGTGAAGGTTAAATAAAGCAACAAATGTGAAAGCATCCAGCAAATTACCTGGCATGTAATCATATCCAATATCCAATACATTTGAAATAACCGGTAAGTAGGCTAAGGCTTTGCAGAGTCTTGACAGCCAAACAAAGGAGTTTGGCTTGTGCTGCCAAGAAGACAGTCACGATTGTTCCTAACTCTGCAATAAAGCAAGCTCCCCCTAGGGATCTCTGCTTAACTGCCTCTGAGTAATTCTGAGCACTTAAGTAGAACTCAAACAGATAAAATTATATAATTCAAAACCAGTCTTGAATGCAGACCCCTCACTAATCCCGATTAATCTTTTGCCTCCGTCTGAAATGGTATGATTCCACAGGCCCCTGGATTTCCTGGAGTAATCCACTATCCCTCTCTCCTCATCCACTCCAAGATGAGCAGCAGGTTGCATCGGACTGCATGTTAATAGGATGTCCCAGGGAAACAACACAACCCACGCCCAAATCCTGTCCAGGGCCTGGAGTACCAGGACCTTCCAAATCCCAAATCTGATGAAAAGAAATGACCCATTTTTCAGGGACCTTGCTAGAAGCCCTTAGAAAAAGGCTGCATTGAGAAAGAGTCCTTTCTAGGCAAACAAAGGAGGTCAAGGAAGCAGTGCTGCTGCCTATGCCAGGAAGGCTTTGTGGAGTCCTGTGTCTACCCTCCTCCCCACTAACCCTTCCATCCTCACATGCTCCCTTGCACAGGCCTCAGCTAAGTAGAGCCTATGTAGCTTTTCATGACTTTCTGGTTTTAAAAAAATAATATTTAGAAATGGTCTGGGGCCCAGAAACTTAAACGTTCCCACTGAGCCATTATTTTCCTGCAGCATATGTTTTTAAAATAGATAGAAGCAAAGCTTGCACTTCACAAAAAGACAAGAGGAAATGGTAAATACACTTAGGATCAGTGCAGAGGAGTCTGTCTTCCTTTACTCTCCTTGAGAGAGGATCTTAGGTGGTGCTGGGCCAGACAATCAAGTGCTTCTCCCCCAAAGCCAAAAGCTCTAGATGAGTTTGGGGGTTGAAGGGGCAGGTGGATGGAGACACATCAGAATCAGCTGTGGGTATTTTTTCTTTCCTAAGTAAATATCCCTTGCCCCAACTTCTCCCCTGGACCTTTCAAAAAACAGGCAGCAGTCCAGTGTAATGGCTAGAATATGAGCCCTGGACACAGGCTATCTGGGCTCAATCCCAGCTCTGCAACTCACCAACTGGAGGCCTTGGGTAAGTTAACCAATGTATTAGTCCGTTTTCACGCTGCAGATAAAGATATACCCAAGACTGGGAAGAAAAAGAGGTTTAATGGACTTACAGTTCCACATGACTGAGGAGGCCTTACAATCATGGCGGAAGGCAAGGAGAACCAAGTCATGTCTTACATGGATGGCAGCAAGCAAAGAGAGAGCTTGTGCAGGGAAATGCCCATTTTTAAAGCCATCAGATCTCATGAGATTCATTCACTATCATGAGAACAGTGCAGGAAAGATCCACCCCCATAATTCAATCCTCCCACCAGGCTCCTCTCACAACATATGGGAATTGTGGGAGCTACAATTCAAGATGAGATTTGGGTGGGGACACAGCCAAACCATATCAAACAACTTCAGTGCCTTAGTTTCTTCACCTGTAAAATAGGGGGATACAAGTGCCCATCTCATGAGGCTGCTACAAGTATCAAAGGAGTTAATAGCCATGAGGTAGTTAGACCATTGCCTGGCACAAAGCAAGATTCAATGATTTAATGCATCCCAAGCCACCAATACCTAATATGTCCCCAAACTTTCAATCCTAACTGCTACCTTTGCAGTTCCCCATCCCCATAAATGACAACTCCATCCTTCCTGTTGCTTGGGTTCCAATCCTTGGAGTCATTTTTGACTCCTCTTTTTCACACTCTATATGCCATCCATCAACAAATCCTATCAACTCTAGTTTGAGCATATATTTAGCATCTGGCCATGTTTAAACACACTACCACTGACCCCCCAGTCCAAGCCACTGTCATCTTTCATCCTGACTGTTGCAGTAGCCTCCTCCTACCCTCACCTCCAGGCCTACAATGTCTTCTTCTCACAGCCTCTAGAGTAATTCTTTAAAAACAGTTAAGTCACACAATGTTTCTCCTCTGCTTAAAACCCTCCAAAGCCCCCTATCTCACTCACAGTAAAATCCAAAGTTCTTCTGGGCCCTAGAAAGTCCTATGTGATACAGCCCCACTGCCTCTCTGATGCTATTGCCTACTTCTCTTCCCCTTGCTCCCTCTCCCCCAGACACACACTCTTCCTTGCTGTTCCTTGAACAAGCCCAGCATGCTCCTGCCTCAGGGCCTTTGCACATGCCATTCTCTCTGCTCAGAATACTCTTCCCTCAGAAACCTTATAGCTCCCTCCCTTCCTTCAGGCTCTACTCAAATGTCACCTCATCAGAAGGGCCATCCTTGAACCTCCTATATAAAATCTTCCATCACTTACTATACCCTTTTCTTTGCTTGATTTTCCTTTTGAGCCCTTATTACCAGTTAACGTCATACACCTTTGTTCCTCTGCTTTTTTTCCTCTCTCCCTGCTTTAGATATGCTGCTGTAATATAGCAGCAGCCTAGTCCCTTTTCTCTTTTGCACCATTTCTTTCTTTCTTTCTTTCTTTCTTTCTTTCTTTTTTTTTTTGAGATTGAGTCTCGCTCTGTCACCCAGGCTGGAGTGCAGTGGCATGATCTTGGCTCACTGCAACCTCTGCCTCCCAGGTTCAAGTGATTCTCCTGCCTCCACTTCCCAAGTAACTGGGATACAGGTGCATGCCACCATGCCAGGGTAATTTTTTGTATGTTTAGTAGATATGGGGTTTCACTGTGTTAGCCAGGATTGTCTGGATCTCCTGACCTTGTGATCCACCTGCCTTGGCCTCCCAAAGTGCTGGGATTACAGACATGAGTCACTGTGCCTGGCCCTCTTTTGCTGTATTTCTAGTCTCTAGAAACATGCCTGGAACATAGTAGGTGTTTACAACTATGAATATCTCCCTCCCTCTATTTCTGTCCCCCTCTAATACAGCTCCATGCTGCAGCCAGAAGAATCTGCTTACAATACAAATTTTAAATTTTATAATGCTCCTCTGTCACTCAAGAACTGCCAGTGGACCCTCCTGCTGCCCACAAGGGAAAGCTACTATGTGACATGGAAGTCCTTTTGTGGTCTGGTCGTACGTAACCTCAGCCCTCTCTGTTGCCATCAGTTAACCCTCTGCCCCTGGAGCAGAAATATGTCATTGCTCCCTGAGTAATTATCCTTTGCTCATGCTGGTCCCTCAACTTGGAATGCCCTTTCTCCCTTTCTCTATATGTCAGACTCTCACTGTAGTGGGTTGAATGGTGGCCCCCTAAATGATATGTCCACCTGGAATCCATAAAAACGACCACATTTGGAAAAAGGATCTTTGCAGGTGTAAAGTTAATGATCATGAGATGAGATTATCCTGGATTAGGGTGGCCCCTAAATCCAATAACAAATATCCTCAGAAGAGAAGAGAAGGGGAGAAGACAGAGAGGAGGGGGCCAGGCGAAGACAGGCAGAGATTGGAATGATGATGCCACAGCCACGAGACACCTGGAGCCACCAGAGCTGGAAGAGGCAAGGAAGGACTTTCCTCTAGAGTCTGCCAAGAAAGCATGGCTCTGCACAAGCCTTGATTTTTAGATTTCTGGCCTCCAGAACTGTGAGAGAATAAATTTCTGTTGTCTTAAGTCACCATGTTTGTGGTAACCTGTTATTAGCCCCAGGAAACTAATACACTCTCCCTTCAAGACTTGCAGAGAAGCAGCGGGGCGTGGTGGCTCATGCCTGTCATCCTAGCACTTTGGGAGGCTGAAGCAGGCAGATCACAAGGTCAGGAGCTCGAGACCGGCCTGGCCAACATAGTGAAACCCCATCTCTACCAAAAATACAAAGATTAGCTGGGCATGGTGGCACGCACCTGTAGTCCCAGCTACTCGGGAGGCTGAGGCAGGAAAATCGCTTGAACCCAGGAGGCGGAGGTTGTAGTGAGCTGAGTTCACGCCACTGCATTCCAGCCTAGGGAACAGAGTGAGACTCCATCTCAAAAAATAATAATTAAAAAAAAAGAACTTGTAGAGATGCACTCCTTTCCTCCCACCCCCACTAGGGGATCGTGCGTCCTTTTCATACTTGACGTCCCTGATTTCCTAGCCAAAGCTGATTGGACTGGGGATGAATGCTTAGCCCAAGCTGGGCCAATCACAGGGATTGGAACCTGGGACAACAGGACCATGGGGCACTGATGGGGCAGGTCATCTAGGTTCACAGCTGGGGAGCGTAGGATTATGTGCAGAAAGGAAGCCGTGCAGAGAGGAGCAGAACAGACATTGGAAGCTCTAATGATTCTCTAGTTCCTGGAGGAGAAGTTCCTGCTCTTTGTTTCTAAAAGGTTCCCACTCCCACCTTTCCATGGCCTGGCTTGAGCAAGTTTCTCTTCCTTGCATCCAAATCATCCCTAATCTAAAAACTGAGCTTTAGTGTCACTTCATCTTTGACCCCATCGCATGGAGAGAGAGGATCCTAGTCTCTGGGCACCTCAGCTCTGTGTCCCCACCAAGATTCACTGTCACTGATAGCAATGTTTGCATGCCAGTTTTCCCCCAAACTGAGCTCTTCAACCATGGATCAATCTTGTTCTGACTGTTCCCATTTCCCCATTACCAGATGGGGTACCATGTCTGGGACCACAGTGGATAAATAAAGGAAAAAATGCCACTCAGTTTTGCCCACAAGAGACTTATGGTCAGGGTAGGAAGCCCAGACTGACACATATACCCAAGAGCACCATCCAAAAAGGACAAAGTAGAGGGCTGCTCTGAGTCCAGGAGGGGAGGCCGGAGGGCTAGTGTGGAGGCAAGGAAAGGGGAAACTGTAGAAGTGGTGGTGTGGGAGATGATCACTGGACCAGGCACAAGGCATGGTGGAGCAGGGAGGATGTTCCAAGTAGGGTGTAGGGACGGTAGGGAGGAGGAAGCAGCAGCAATTGGGGCATGTGACAGAGATAGGGCCTGACTTTGAGCAGAAGTTTGCAGGCAGGAGCTCTGAAGGAAGGGATCACTGGGCCAGTCCTGGGGCTTTGGATAACTCATCCACCTAGCTGACACCCAGCCAGACACTGTGCCCAGTGCCAGGTGTACAGAGATGACAGCAGAATTCAAAGACCAGGCTGAAGCTCTTGAGAGAACAAGACTGTATCTGCTGTTCCAAGGAGCAGAACTAGTAATCAAGCAAAGCTTCTGTGGAGCACTTTACAGTTTAGAAAGTGCTTTCTCGTGTATTAATGATTACAAAATCACTTGGTATAGTAGAAAAAGTGATGCTGCCACAGAAAGCCTGAGTTAAGATCTTACCTCTACCATTTGGTGGCTACAAAACCTTCAGCTAAGAACCTCCTTGAGCTTCAATTCCTTCATCTGTAGGACAACACCAGCTAGTGTTTATTGAATACCTAGTATATGCCTACTGTTATAATTGCTTTTATGTGTATAACTTATTTGATCTTCAAAAACAATCCTACAAAGTAGCTACTATTGTTATCTCCATTTTGCAGGTATGGAAGTTGAGGCTCAAGAAAGCTAAGAAACCTGCCCAAGTCACACAACTACTCAGCAAAAGAGGTGAGATTTGAATCCAGTTATTCTTGCTCCAGAGTCCATGTTCTTAGCCACAATGCTGTACTGTAGATGATGACAGCAGCCCCTATTCAAAAGTTTTGGGGGATCAATAAGATTAATACACACGTAACTGGCTAGAGGTTATAGGTAAATATTGGCAACTGTTATAATTTTGTCCAGCGCACACAATGTTAGAGCAGTTGGTTGCTTTAGCAGATGCTGTTGACATCCTGTCATATTCCCTTGGTTTAGCCTGGAGGTCATCCACAGACAGTGGGCATGTTCCTCTGCCTAGGGACATCCTGTCTCTGAGAGATTCTTGTGCATCAAACAGGGCAGACCAGAAGTGCTGGGGTTCTCACATCCCAGGAGAAAACCACACCGAATGAGGCAGATGAGTTGGTGTATAAACACCCCAGCTTCTTTGTTCCTCCATGGGACAATTCTGAGGTAGGTCCAACATAGTCCTTCGGAGGCCCCCTGTGGGACTGAGCCCAGCTGCCCATTACAGTAAGCCACGCATTAGCACACCTTTTACTGACTTTCTCCTCGCTGTCTCACTCCCCACTCCCTCACAGTGCTTCCTGGAATAGCTTCCCAAATAAACTACTTGCACTGAAATCCTTACCTCACAGTCTATGTTGGAGGATCCAAACTAAGACAGGGATGCAATTTAGTTTGGAGAGAGAGAAAAGGAAGGGATATACCCACTGAGGCTTCAGATTTTTCTGGGCAGATACTGCCAGAAGAGCATCAGCCCTCATAGTGAAGGGAAACGTTCCCAGTACTAGAAAAATGGATCAGCCTCCCTCGTGCTGTTTCTCAAACAGAATAGTCCCTTCACCCGCATTTCACCTGACACTTCAAAAAGATTGGCCATCAAGGGATTCTGGCAAGAACGCTGATGCCTCTGGAGTAGATTACAGGAGCATTCCTTGAAACCCTAGGATGTGAGCATAAAATAAACACAAATAAGCTCCCCTTGTCTAAATAAACCAAGGTACAGTTTGATAAGGCAGTTTTCTTTTTCTCCCTACCCCTTCCACACTTCTCTCCTCAAAGGCCAGGCTTGTTTGCTTACTTATTTAATACCGAACCCTTTGTACCTTCAAAGAATGCCTTTGTGTCTGAGATGAAGTGGAGCATTTCTGCCTGCTGGACACAATTTTCCAAATGAACCTCCAAACACAGAGTAGCCCAGATTATTAACAATGAGACAACCTCGCAGTTTGGCCAAATGGATGAAACGAACAGGAGGTAAGAAGGAAAACATGAGAAAGGATGGATTTTCAGCAGGTTTTTCCAGCCAAGCCATTTGCAATTCCACTGGAAAGGATTCTCAGGGCGGAAAGAAACCAAAGAACATGGTGAGAAAAAAAGCAAACTACTGGCTCAGCAGTGCGACATCTTCCCTTGACAAGTTGGTCATGAGGAAAGAGGGACAGGACACATTGAAAAGGACCAAGGCTGGCCAGTATGATGGCACAGAGGGCTTTGTCACCTCTAAATGTGGGTGGCCTGGGCCACAGTCCTAGGCTGGGCTCAGAAGTGCCCCTGCCATTTCATCCATCATGGAAACTGCACAAACACTAAGAACAGAGCATTTGGCCGGACCCAGACATTTCAAATGAAGAGAAGCTTTCAGAGAACACAGTTGGAACCAAAAATCAACACAAGAATCACCAAACACACACACACACACAGGCCATAAAAGAATGTATTATGCAGAGCCAACTAAAAAAAATCACAGGGCACATATGCATTGTGAAGCATCCCATTCTCTAATGGGTCAAGTCCTTCCCATCAGAGGCTGGTCAAGCTTGGCAGTGGAGTCAAACTCCTTGGGAAGGAATCTCCCTAGCTCTGCCACATATGGACTGGGTGACCTCGGGCAAATTCCTTAATCTTTCTGTGTGCTTCCATTTCCTCATCTGCAAAAGAGGGCTGATAATAATAATTATACTAACCTCAGAGCATTTTCTGTGAGGATTAAATGAATAAATACATATACCTCACCTAGAAAAGGGTCTGGCATGCCCAACACACGTTAGCTCTGATCACTACATAACTTCAGCAGACAATAACTCATCAGCATTACAATAGCTTCCCAGGTACAATAGGATAAAAGTTAAAAACACAAAGCAGCATAAAAGCAGGTCAGACTGAAAGAGAATTCCCTGAAGCTAGGAGACTATCTCACTTCAAACAAAGCTCAGTGACCATCTTACCTGTGTACAGTTTCCTCGGCTCACGGACGGCTGTTCGCTGTGGGTGCCACAGGTGCAGTGCGATCTCTGAGGACCCCCTGACACCCCCGGGTTCTCTTTGGCATGCTAGAAAGGTCTACTGGACTGCAGATCGGAAGTGCGGCTGAGGCTGGGGCACTGCCCTTGCGGAAGAGACGGCACACCCCTTCCCCTCTCCCCGCTCCTGAAAGCTGCTCTTCCATTTGGCTGTGCCTGTCACTGTCGGGGGCGGTGGCATCTGCCTCTGAGCTGGTCAGTGGCTGGGGCCTGGCCCCCAGGGCAGCGGAAGGCCATGCCATTGGCATGGTTCATAACTGGAGGCCAGCTCCCCTGTGGTCTCTCTGTGCAGAGAATGCTACGTCCCAGACCCACATGCCCTTGAGAGCAGGGCCCCATCCCTGTCCTTAGCTCAAGACAGGGGCCCACGATTTTCTTTACAGAGGTGAGAAATGGCCACGGCCATTCCTCCACTCATCTCAGGCAAACACACGCACCCCAGTGAAACTTGCAGTTCTGTGCAGACATTCCTCATGCATCCCCAATCCTCCCCACCTCCTCCAGCTAAAATTGCCCACTTGTTTAGACTTCCGCAGCTTGGGAATGAAGCTGGAATTAAAACAGAGACAAAGGTCCACCATCAGTAATTATTTCTGAAGTAACAAGAAACTAATTGGGACTTACTGTTATTAAAAACCTATACAGCAGGCAGTAATTAAACTGCAGCTAACGAGAATTTCTGCACCAGGCTCTGCAGCCACCACATGGCTATTCTCCTCGTCCTGGGTGGAGGGGTCTCTTGTTGGAGGAAATAAATGGCTTCTTCATAGCCCTCCAAGAGATATTAGTCATATTGGAGATTTCTGCCCCAGGGAAGTCAGTGAGATGGGGCAGTGGGGCAACACAAGGCACAAGTATGAGAAGCCCAGGAACACACGGAGGTTTCTAGATTGGCTGCTATTATCCTCTGGATGATGATATCATGCCTCTGGGAAATGGCTGCGGGATACTGTCAAGTCAGTAGGAAAACAGCTGAATCGACTCTTTCATACATAGATTTATTGAGCACTTCTTACGTGTTAGGAGCTCTGGGAGATGCATTTATATACATTATTTCATTTACTCTTCCTAACAGCCTGAGGAAGGAAGTACCACTAGGCACTGTTTTACAGATGAGGAAACTTGGCTCAGAGAGACAAAGTCACTTAAGGAAACTCACCTGACAGCTGGGCAGAGTGAAGCCAGAGGTGGATCCAGAAGGAAGGAAAAACTTGGAGTCACATTCTCGTATGCAACACAGCAAAGAGAAGCAGTCGGTGGAGTCAGTGGGGCCAGCTAGGTGTGGCCACCTTCTAACCTCCTGATGAGCTTGTTTAGCTACCAAAACATTCTGTGCCTCTGTTCCTGCATCTGTAGAGTGGGGATAGTTATACCTACCTACTGGGTTTGCTGTAAAGACGAACAGCCTGCAGGTGAAGCGTTTAGCCCAGGGCTTGGTGCATGGTAAAAACTCAATAAAGGCCAGTTGTTATTCTAGGTGCTCTACAGATGCTCTCAGAAGTAGTGCTATCATTTGCTGAAACTCATTGTCTGAGGATGACAGAGGTTTTATAATAATGAAAGCTGTGGAAGTCTCAGCAAACAGTGTGTCTGCCTATGTCCCTTGGGAAGGGGGCAGACAAACCCAGAGAGCTGGTTCTGCTCTGAGGCCACTGCCCTGGTGTCCGGGGCAATGGGAGGCTGGCCAAGCTCCCAGACAGCCTGTCTCGGGCCTGGAGCACAGAGCCGTTGCCTCACCAGCTTGTAATGAACTGCGTCTCCATCCTGATTAGGGGAACAATCCTCACACAGAGAGACTCAGGGGAAGGAAATGACAATGTTGTGGGGACAGGGTATAACCTCACCTCCCAAGGAGGAGCTGGCTTCTGGGGAGCCGGTGAATTGAAGGTCACAGCCCAAGATGGTGCCCATCCCCAGGGAGGAGGCTGAGCAGATTCCACTGGGGTAAGTCTAGGATTTAAGAAACGTGCTAGGTCCAGCCAGGCCTCTGTATGCAAGCCTAGAAGGTAGCAGCTCATAGGCTCTGGTTTGCCAAAAAGGGCACACAAGGAAACCAACCTTCCCTGGGCACCTACCCCATATCATTCCCCATGCCAGCCTTATGACATCAACATTGTCCTATAAAATAGAATTTTAGAGCACTGTCTTTTCCAAAACCGTGGATTGCAGCCCATTACTGGGTTATGAAAACAATTTAGTGGGTGACTAACACCATTTTTAAAATAACGTGATTAAAAAAAAAAAAAAAACAGAAAATTTCAGAGTGTATTGCACGTGGTACAGATGAGTATTGTTTTAGGAATCTTTAATTTATTTAGTGTATGTGTGTTTGGGAGCTGAATTGTGATGTAAAATATATTTTTTACTGAGAATTATGGTCAAAACTTCTCGAAAGAATGCAGGCTCCAGCCAGTCATGGTGGCTCATGCCTGTAATCCCAGCACTTTGGGAGACCAAGGCAGGGGGATTGCTTGAGTCCAGGTGTTTGAGACCAGCCTGGGCAACATAGTGAGACCCTATCACTAAAAAAAAATTTTTTTTTTTAATTAGCCATCATGGTGGTGTGTGTCTGTGGTCCCAGCTACTCGGGAGGCTCTGCAGTGGGAGAATCACTTAAACTCGGGTGGTTGAGTCTACAGTGAGTCATGATCATGCCATTGCACTCCAGCCTGGGCAACAGAGTGAGATCCTAGCTCAAAAAAAATAAAAAATAAAAAAAGAATGCAGGCTCTGAAATCAGACTGACTGGAGAACCTTGGTCAAGTTGTAAAACCCCTCTGTGTCTCAGTTTCCTCATCTATAAAATGGGGATAATAACAGAACATTTCATAGTGTTGTTACATGAAGTAAATGAGTTAATATTATAAAGTGCTTAAAGTGGTGTAGCAGACACCAGTAGCATTCATCAATTTCCCCTCAGCCAATGCCAAAGCCCCATACAGATAGTTCAGTTCCTTGTATGTGCCAATGCCTTCCTGAGTCTTTCTCCTGAGGGTGCTTCCTCATCACGGTTATAGGCTTAGCCCAAGCACAGGGCAGGTCAAAGGTGTGGTGGAATGAATGCCCCAGGAGTGACCCTCCATGAATGAGGACTGGAAGATGGTGGATAAACACCACAGTGGAGATTCTGAGGTGTGTTTCTCAGTCTCTAAGAGGGTGCCCAGTGGGACTGAGCCCCCACTGCCCACCAAAATGACTCCTCACCAGCTCACTTCCTTGCTCTATCACATTGCTTCCTGGGATTCCCTCCTGTATAAACTTGCACCTAAGCCCTTGTCTTGGTGTCTAACCCTAATTTTGATGAACTTAAGCAGATTCTGACACAAAGTAAGTGCTTGATAGATGTTAGTTATTATTAATCATGTTCATCTTGAGAGAGGATCTATGCAAGTGCTTTATGTGCAATATCTCATTTAATCCTCACACCAAGCCCATAAAGTAGAAACTGTGATTGTCCCTGTTTTTCAGATAAGAAAACAGGCTTAGAAAAGTTAAGCACACTGCTCAGGTTTACATGGTTAGACAAGAAAGAGTTCCACTCTGAACCCATGAGTGTTACCAACGCCCCTGTTCTCCTCCTCTCCTCTCTATTTAATCTATACAATCACTCTGCCAGCTAGCTGCTGTTGTCACTCCTATTTTACAGATATGGAGATAGAAAGCCCAGAGAAATGATTTGCACTCAATTCCCACACTATTCATTACCATGCTGGGACCAACACCTAGTATCCTGACTCCTGTTCCTGTGCTTTCCATGACAGCAGCAGCAGCCTGCTGCTTCCATGTGCCCTGGAAAGAGAAGGCACGGGAGAAATCCCTTCTTAAAAAAAAAAAAAAAAAAAAAAAAAAAAAGACCCTGAAGTAGAAACCAGCCAGCTACCATCAAACCTTGCAGCACAGGAGAAAGGTAGAATGCGGTTGAAAAGAGAGACAATTTTCACAGACTTAGTGAAACTTACAGAAACTTAAATGAAACAGACAGATAGCAATCTGTTCTAGTGCTTGTGCCTCAACTCCTCAACCTGTTAAATAGGCTGATGGCCTGGTATGAAGTCCCTCTACTCATTGCTGGCCTTCACTTTCAGCTCCTCTTCCTTATCTCCAACAGCCTCACCATTCCACCAAGGTACCTCGAGGTACTATACCTTTGGTCTGAGCTCCATCTGCATGAAACTCACTGTGATGTGTCCCTGGAAACCTGCTGTGTGCCACACACAGTGCTAACCTCTCAATGCCCCAACTTCCTCATCTATTAAATTGGGATAATCCTAGTATCTTCTTCATGAGTTTTTATGAGGATTAATTGAACTAATTGTGCAAATCCCATAGCTGGCAAAGGACCCATATCTAGCATATATAAAGAATACTCAAAAGTCCACATTAAAAAACAAACAATCCAGCCAGAAGATGGGTAAATAACATGTAGAGACATTTTACTGAAAAGAATATACAGATGGCCAATAAGCAGTGAAAAGATGTTCAACATCACTAGCTATTAGGGAGATGGAAAGTCAGACCATGATAAGATGTCACTGCATACCTTTTAGAACAGATAAAATTAAAATAGTGGCAACACCAAATTCCAGCAAAGATGTAGAGACACTGAATCACTCATACATTGCTGGTGGGAATGTAAAATGGTACAGCCACTCTCGGAAACAGTTTGACTTCCTTCTTAAAACACTAAACATATACTAACCATGTAACTCAACAATGGCACCCCCAAGCATTTATCCTGGTGAGATGAAGACTTATATTCAAATAAAAATCTATACACAAATATTTATAGCTGCTTTATACATCAAAGCCAAAAACTGGAAACAACCTAGATACTTTTCCTGGTTAAACCATGGTCTGTCAGTCATGTATCAGTGGTATATCAGTGTATATCAGTGGTATATTGGTGGCATATCCACGGAACAGAACTCACCAGGAACAGAGGAATGAACTATAGACAGACAACCTGAATGGATCTCAAAGCCAATCTTAAAAGGTCACATACTTTGCCATTCCACTTAGATAACATTGTTGAAATGACAACATTTTGCAGATAGAAAACATATTAATAGTTGGTTGTCAGGGGCTGGGGGTGGTGGAAGGGAGAGGGGTGGTATGACTCTGAAGGGGCTGAACAAGGGAGATCTTTGTGGAGATGGAAGAGCTCTGTATCTTGATTGTGGTGGTGATTGTGTAAGATTCTCACAAATTTACACAAGTGAGAAAAGGACACAGAACAATACTCAGTCAGTTGCCTGGTTCTGAAACTGTACTATAGTTATGTAACATGTAAACATTGGAGAAAACCAGGTGAAAGGGATCTCTCAGTTCTATCTTTACATGAGATCTCTCGTACCATCTTTGCAACTTCCTGCAAATCTATCATTATTTCAAAATTTTAAAAAATGTTTTAAATGACCTACTTGTAAAGAGCAGAGCAGTGGCTAAATGAGCACTTAGTCAATATCAGCTCTCATTACTATTATTTTATTTTCATTATTACTTCATACAAGTCATCTTAGTTAATGCCCACAATAAACTTGTTATCACAAGGTTTTTAAAAATGCCTATTTTACAGGTGGAAATAGTGAAACTCAGACATATTAGATAGTCTAAGTTTGCATACCCAGAAAGATCTAGGAATTAAAAAGGCCAGGTTCATGGACTTCCCCCCAAACATTCAAGTATGAAGACCAGTAAGATAAAAATCTTTGCCCACATCAAGCTTTATAACATAGTGGGAGCAATGACAAAAATATAATTCATATTCAAGTGGAATGTCACATACTGTGTAAGTTCTATGGGAGGACAGGAAATGGAGGAATAAAAAACTCTGAGGTGATCTAGGGAGGCTTCCTAGAGGAGGTGGCATTTGGAATTGTTTTGAGGATTGAGTAGGAGCCTGGTAGGTGTGGGAGAAGGCAGTGATGCAGGAAAGGGTATTCCAGGCAAAGAGAACCTGATCATTAAGCAGTGGGAGTGCTTAGAGAACAGTGACAAGCCCAAGGTAGCTGAAGCAGCTGGCATGTGATCAGAGGAAGATGCAGATGAACGACAAGCAGAGGATAGTCAATGAAGATGGGCACTGAATGAGCAACAAATCAATATTGAATCAATCAAAGGGATGAATATGGGCACCTCTATGTGGCCTACTTCAAGCTAGATTCAATGATGATCCAAACATGTGGATGCTGGCCATGCAGATGCTATTCTGGGAGGGAAGATCAATAAGTGTGATAGGGGTCAGGACTTAACTGTGGATTGGGCTTGTTTCCTTAGCTTTCGCTCATTGTGGCCTCCATAGCCTGCCTTGGAAGCTGAATGGCCAATGTCTAAAGTGCATGTGCAATTCTAACAGTGTACACAACAAGCAGCCAGCCTTCTGTATATGCTGAAAAGCTAGGCAGAACTCTGCAGTGGGTCTTGGGGTCCCAGGAAGCAAAGAGATCTTCCATTTCAGGACCTCAAGATGAAGTTTCTCAGGGTCCTCCCAAGACTCAGCCCTAGTAGATCCTGAAAGCAAACCCCTACTTTTTGTGGGTTATAGGGTCCCACAGTGGTTGTTCTGGACATTGGAATTTTATCTTTCAAGTCCTGATCCCTATCACACTTACACTAATTGATCTTTCCCCCTAGACAATAACATCTGTATGGTCAGGATCTACATCTGTTTGGGTCATCATTGAATCCAGCTTGAAGCAGGCCACATAGGGGTGCCCATACTCAGTTCCCTTTGATAGATCCAATATTGATTTTTTTGGTCATCTGCTATTCTCAGATTAGAGGTGAGGAAATAAGACAGTTCCTAAGTAGAGAAGAGACACCCATGGCACACTGCATACAGGGCAACGACAGCGCCTGACCATCTCAAGAAAAAAGAATGAGAAACTATCCTGAACTGTGACGAAAGAAGGCAGTCACATCTGCAGAGCTTATCCTAACAACTGTGAAGGTGATGCCCCACTCTCAAGGAGAATAGGCACTGTTGATCATGCCATCCCGAGATTGTTAATGCGGCTACATTGAGAAACAAGTTATGTTTCCATCACAGCAAACACATCACACTGGTGACAATGAGACCTGTAACATTTCTGCTAAGGTCACGAGTGAAAATGGGATGCAACACAACTTCAACATGAGAAAAATATTAAAGAATAATACATTTGTGCTCATTAGCCAAAATAGCAATATGCTTTCCACAATTCAACTGCTAGGGCCCTAAAGTGAATTATTTGAAGAACTAGACCCTAAAGATTCTGGGTAGGAAGTTTTTAAAGTATTTCATCAGTATGTCTGTATTCAAGTGGAGATAAAACAAGCCCAACTAAGATGGACAGAACGACTGTGGATTAAGCATGAATCTCTAGAAAGACCTATCTTGAAGATAAATCTTGACTCAAGATTTGGAAGAACTAAGGTGACCCTGATGGACAGTGGAATGAATCACATGTAAAATTCCTTAAATAAAAATGTATTGACTTAAAGTAAACACCATAATGGTGGTATTTGGTTGTTTGTGGGTTTTTGCAGTCAGGATTGTTGCTTAAATACCTTCCTCACCTCTCCATATCTGCCTTGGTTTGCCTTTACCACACTGTCCCCCAGGGCCTGGTTCAGTTGATGCTTTTGGAAAATGGATTTTGAGCTATCAAAGAAAGCTCTTCCAGATATAAACTCAAGCGTCTGAAGCAAGAATTGGATTAAAAGGAGCAACTGAAAAGGACCTCAGAGATCCTCTGGGATAATTGCTTTCAATCTGGGTTTCCTGGAGCTTAAAGGTTCTGCAGAGGTGCCTGGGGTGCGAGGAGCTGGGAGGCAGGCCTGGGTAAGGGGGATGCTAAAGTGGCAAGGCTCAGGGTCTCCACCTTCCAACCAGAAGAGCTCAATGTGACCTTTTTCACCCACTGAAGTTCCAAATATGTTAGGAGAAAGGTTCCAAGGTTTAAGGTTTAAAACCCACTAAGCTAGTCCAACACCATCATCATATCATAATTTTAAAAATAGCTGATTTTGAGTGTTTAGTGTGTGCCAGGCACCGCTATAAATGCTTTACATGCATTACCTCATCTAATCCTTGCAGCAACTCTAAAAGGTAGGTACTATTATTATCTCAGTTTTACAGAGGAGAAAACGTCGGCACAGTGGTTAAGTAATTTGACCAATGCTTGCAGATCACAAGTGAGGAAGCCTAGCTTGGGACCCACACACCTGGTTCCTGAGCCTGCACAATTCACCATTGCGTGAGACTGAGACTGAGGAAACTGAGGCACAGAGAGAGGCAGGAACTTGCCCCAGGCCCTATGGTGAGCTCAAGGCTGAGCCTAGGCTGGAATCCCGCCTCCTGAGCCCTCTTGCATGCTTCTTCCTCCTGACATTCCCCTTCCCTCTCTCCTTCTCTACCCTACAGTGTGCCTTCTCGAATCAACTTACAGGTGGCTTTAAATAGACCATCCCTTGGTTATCAAGCATCTGTGCTCCCACACTGGGAGCAGCTGAAGGAGATGGAGCTGTGATGGCTGATCGGCTTCTGGGCCACTGTTCTGAAAGCTGCTGTGGCTCTCTCCTGGCCGGAGCCTCACTTCCCAATGGCTGCTCTAGATACGTAGAGGCCCTTCGCCATTTGCACGCTGTCTGTCTGTCTGTCTGTCTATCCAGGCTCACCTACACATGCTCTTGCTATTGTGGATATGGATATGCCCTGTTCCTTTGACCATGCCATTCCCACTGCTGGGAATCCCTTTCCCGCTTTGTCAGCCTGGCATACTCCTCCTCAAATGTCCTTTTTCTAGGGCCCTGACCTTCCTGACCTCCCTTCCAAGGCAGAATCAACCACACCTTCCCCAGCACTCTGCACATCACAGCACAGATCACTCTACATTGTAACCACTGACTGAATTTATTTCTTTGATTAAAAATCATGTAGGTGGTCTCATTTTTCCTCTGGTAAAATCAGGATGGCTCTTACAATCTGCCTCTGGTTAAGCTAGGAGATTTTTTTTTTGTTTTTTGGTTGGTCGGTTGCTTTTCTGTTTGCTTTTTTGTCTTCCTAAAATTCTGTCATTAAACTGATAAACTGTTTTGCAACCAATATCATCTTAGGATCCAAGAAATAGAGGACTTCTCTGTTTCTAGACTGTGAGCTCACCTGGGTCGAGGGCCATGATTCAATGTCTCTGGACCCCCAGCAGCCAGCATAAAGGAGGCACAGAGGAAGCGCCACGTATGGTGAGTCATGGTGCTCTGGGACTGGACGGTGCCCTCTGTGCCCAGATCTCTATGGGAGGCATCCCAGAGGCCTAGGAGAGTCCCAGCCATCTACCTATTGCCCATTGGGTTCATGAAACTACCTTATGATATATGGAAAGAAACACGGGCAAGGACAGCAGGCTTCTTTTACCCCCTCTAACCTGGCACAAATGAGGCTGACCAAGCCCAGCAAGATTCCAAACCACATCACACCCCATGCTCTGACTCCTTTCTTTTTTCTTAGAGGTAGCTACAATCGTTGGCTAGTTCCTAGCAGTTAGCTCTCTTAAATTCTCTATTTGTAAGAGAATTTTCCAGCAGAACTTCCACCATTTTCTATCTTTTTTCATTCTGCCTCCAATGACCTCCTAGGCCCTCCAACCTATGTCTCCAATGGTAGTTGTGCACCACTTCTTCTCTTTGAACCTCAGCCCTATACATATGATCTTAGACTTGATAGGGTCTAGCAGGTTACACAGGACTTTGCTTATCATTTTCCTTTTCTCTGCCTATGGCAGACATTACTAATCAATCACAGCATGCTTGCCTTCAGAATTCATCTCCAGGAAGCCACTGCCAAGTGGGTTTGCTCATGAACTGGGTCATTTTTGCAGCTCTGGGCCTAGATGCCCTCTAAGGGAACCTCTAATCAGAGATCCTTGGGCAAAACACCCATATACCAGATTGTTTTGGATACTCCAAATTTATATAATGTTAAATTTCTCTTTAATAAAAGCAATTTGTAAAATGGATGAGTAATTCAGGATTTTGTGGGAGCAGGAGGAGGAACATTTGACTAACCACTGGACTCTGGGCCCAACAGATGTACCTTTGAAATGGCCTGAAATAGTTGACCAGGAATTTGACCTTTCTGTCAGGTGACCCAAGTCAGGGAAGAAAGGAATAGAACTGGTGGGATATTCATTCATTCATTTCTTTCACAAACATTTACTGAGCACCTATTATATGCTAGACACTGATCTAAGGGCAGGAGATTTGCAGATGAAGATAGTGACAGCCCTCACGGTTGACCAGGTACTAGACCTAATGGCACTCTATTTGCATATCACATTTAATTTTTTATGGCCTCAATTTTGGCACATTTCCCTTACTGGAGCTAATTGGCCTCCATAATCTATACTCTCTCTTGCTTAGTACAGTGGAACCTTAAGATGGAATGAGCCTGGATTCCTGAATCATTGGGTGGAGAAGAGCTATCCACTGACCAGAAATGTTAGCCTTGGACTAAAATGTGAATGAGAACTAAATTTCTATTGTGTTTGTGCCTTTATACATTGTGGTACCTTCTTGTTATGGAAGCTTGTGTTATCCTAATTAACACATTTTCTGTGTGCAGTCAGTGTCATTGTGACTTTAGTCTGGAAATGTCTTTGTAGCTCTGTTGCTTACTTTCAGAAGAGTTCTTGGAATTGGGTACCCAAAGGAAGTGTTCATCAGCCATGAAGCCACCCTTGAAGTCAGGTGCTTTCAACCTAGACTGTAAGAGTTTTCTATGAGGATTAAAAAGCCCTGATAAAATGAGCTTTCAGTCTTTTAAAGAAAAATGTGATGCTTCCCAGAGAAATTCCCAAGCACCATGTTCTTTTCCTGGGAAATCAATCTGGGTACAGAACAATCTTTTAGGCAGCCGGAAGCCCTTCGTCTGGGTTTCAGTGACAACTGGCTGTGGCTCTCCGAGGGTGCAGGCACAGTAACAACCACCTGGTAAAGGGAAATTAGCAAGTCCTGGAAGCCCCACCCCCCAGTCAGGTCAACAGCACGAGTCAGAGTGCCACAGAAATAAATATATCCCATTCATAGAGCTTTCTGTTTGAGAGCTTTCAAAGTCATAAAGTCTGCATAAGGCCAAAAGATACAATTGTCCAATTAGAGGTTTTATCTAGGAAAACACATATTTTCAAAGACATTGTTTGGTCCCCATGCCAGGATCATAGCTGGGCTGGTTTAATGTGCTGGGCCTCTGGGTTTTATAGTACTTTCCACTTAAGTGAGACAGGATAGACAGGAGCCTTCTCAGAGCCTCCTGTCTCCAAGGTAGGGTCCAAGAGGGGTCTAGAGATGCTCAACGCCAATCATTCCCATGAGAATTCCAGAAAAGCTAGAATCTACCTAGACCAGGTCATGTAGGAGGGGAATAACAACTAACATTTATTGGGTGCTTACTATTTACCCTTACTGAGTTCCAGGTTCTGTTCTAAATGCCTAACACATATCATTGCATTTACTCTTTATTATTGCCTTACAACAAAGTGTGTGTTTCCTTCCCATCTTCCAGAAGAGAAAAGCAAGGCTTGGAAAGGTAAATCAACGTACTTAAGGTGATCTGGCTCAGTGAGTAGTAGGGTCAAGATTTGAACTTAGGTCTAGTGATTATAAAATACTTCAACCTCTATACTCAGTTGCCACCCATGACTGTCAGGGCCCTTTCTCCCTCCCTGTCCAGCTGCTTGAGCTGTGTTATGAAGAGCAGATAGATGAAGACCAAGGAAGGCCTTGTCATTAGCAGTGGGAACCACTGAAGGGAACCAGGCCTGGGAGAGAATCCCTAATATTTGCCAGGAACCGTGTTAAGCATTTACTTAAATTATCATGCTGAATTCTCATAATAGTCCTGCAAAATAAGTCTTATATCCATTTGACAATTGAGACAACTGAGGCTCAGAGAGGTTAAAAACTTTCCCAAGGCCACACAGCTCAGAAGTGGTGGAGAGTCGCCTGAATAGATTCCTTGCTCAGAAACATTAAGTCAGGCACTGAGCGTACCCACCTACATACTCATCATATAGTTTTATTCTTGGGAGGGATTTCTTTTTTGTCAAATTCTGGCTCTACCTGTACACATTCCACTGATCACTTCCCTGATAGTCCTGGATGTGGAAACTTATACACATACACATTGACATTTAGGCCACTTACTAGCTGAGTAATCTTGGGTGTGTGAACGTGTCCCTAAACCTCTCAGAGGGGTTTCTGCTCTCCTGGGACTCACCACTTAGACCAAAGGTGGCAAACTTTTCCTGTCGAGAGCCAGAGGGTAGATATTTTAGGCTTTATTTAGGGCCATCCACTCTACATGGCAACTACTCAACCCTGCCCTGTAGTGCAAAAAACAGCCATAGATAATGTATTATCAATGCTATGGCCAGATTTGGCACATGAGCCTAAGTATGCAGACCCCTGACCTAGATGGTCAACATATTTCACACATAAGTGTTAAATTCCCATTTTGTAAGTACTACAAATGGGAGGTGTTACTGTACTCAGAGTATATACTAGGAAGAACTGATCTCTAGGGGATGGTGGCTGGATAATGTCACAATGTCACCACAGGGCAGGGCCAGGGAGTCCAGGCATCCCGCTCTCCCACTGGGACTCGCCCCCTGCATAAGTGGCCTCCTTGGTCACCAGGGAATCTCCCAAGTCGATGTCCCTTCTAAAGGCTCAATGACATCAGGCTGCACTCAAGAGAGCAGCCCAGGATGTCTGCAACTGCCTGGCTTAACCTCTGACTGGGGCCAAAAGCCTTCCACTAGCAAATCACTGGCTCATTTCTCTCCAGCAGGGCCTGGCTCACAACACCTTCTGGAAAGCCGTTACAGCAGCTACAGCAGCACGCGCAGCATTAATTTATGAAAATCTCAGCTTGTAAAAGCCCAGCTCGCAGGCAGAGCCGGAGGAGGCAGAGGCACTCTGCACTGGAGATGCGTGAACTGCTATTTGCTTCTCTTACAGCCACAAAAGGAAATGCTGGCGAGGGCTTCAGAGAAGGGGTGGTGGGGAGGGGACACTGCTGGATTTAATAGCAGGAATACGAGTCATTTGTCTTATTGTAAAATAGATGTGTGTTTGGAAGCAGAAAATGCTCTGGATCCTTTCTTTCCTCCCCTTGCAGGCATGAAAAGCCTTGAGCAAAACAAAATGCTGCTGATTTTGAGTCTATTTTGGGAGCCTGTCGCTGATTGTCTGCTTCCGAGGCCTGTGCACATGCTGCCTTCTCAAAGAATGGTTTTAACGAATTGAAATGGAATGAATGAGCATCTTGCCCCTGCTGCTGCTGCCACCATTGGAACAGAAAGTAGCCCCCAAAGGTGGGGCCTGGTCCATGGCTCCTCTATTCTTCCCTCTCACCCCAGATGCCCACCCAACCCACACCCCCATCCACACAGGGCTTGCTGGCGCCCGAGTGAGGCTGCTCACCCTATGCCAGGAAGCTATTTACCAAAGGAAATAACTCCGATAAAGGGGCTAAAAATAGGCAGCAGTGATGGAAAACATTTTGTTGAGAGATCTGCTGACAAGAGGGGAAACAGAGCTGTGAAAAAGATAGGTGGTGAAGGACACAGAGGGAGAAGTGGCTACACTGCGCATCTAGGGGGCCCAGGAGGAGCCAGGTCAGGGCCCAGAGGCCAGGTGGCTCACACGGATGGCTGCACCCTTGTGGCAGATCTTCCCTATCAGTGGCCCCACCCTTGTGGTATTTCACCCAGCCTTAGAAAAGCGAAGGGGCGTGGGCCAACAGGTTCCTTCGCCAGGTGGGTATCTGAGGACAGGTATCTGAAAAGCAGCACCATGAAGGAAGCAAACGGAACACTGATGGAGGCTCACCAAACATTCGGCTTTTGCCAGTTAGCAACACACCGACATTGGACAAGCTGCTTAACCTCTCTGAGCCTCAGTTTCCTCATGTGATAAATAAAGATATGGTTAGACCCACGTCATATGGCTGTGGTGATAATCCATGCACACTATTTACCAAACAGTGGCATTATTCAGGTCATTCAGCCTTTTACAAACATGGATTGAGGGCTTTCTTTGTGCAAGGCACTTCCTGGCACCCAGGGATTCCTTGATGAAAAAGACAAAATCCTGCTGTAAGATACTTTAATTCCTTAGTGAACACAGCAGAGAAGGGGGAGCTGTCCTTAGAAATATATAACCAGCACCACTCACCCTAAGACAGCCAAATGGAAGGACCCCAGGACACCTTCCCGGGCCACAGATGCATCCGTTCCATCCAGTGCTGTGTGTCTGCTATGCACTGTGTACTAAAGAGAGAATGATGAGAAAGGCTCAGGGTTCCCTTCTGAAGCACACAGACTGGTAGAGAAGACAGGGAGGGAAACAGATCTATGTTATTCACATGAAAAGGACCATACAGGGTTAGGTTTAAGAGCTCTCTTTGGGAGCAGCAGATCTTTGAAATTTCCAGGCACTGGAATGTGTAAGTTTTACAACAAGCTAAATCATATTCATGTATTTGCATAAATTAATAAACAGCAATTATATATTATAGCAATTTCTAAGTAATATCCCCAAATAACTATCTCAATATACCAAAATAGTAACAATGGTTATTTCTGGGTGGTGGAATTATGGGTGATTTGTCTTTCTCCCCAAATTCTCTACAATTAGTATGCATTATTTTTGTAATAGAAAAACAAACAAATAAAACATGAGTAAGAAGCAAGCTGTTTCAAAATACCCTGCAGATGGGAAATCTGTTCACTTGCCTTGGATTCGGCTGACAGCCTCTCTATGACTTCAAGAACCTTCAAAAGTTTGAAGTAGCTTGAAAACAGGTTTTTGCATCAGAATGTGGCAAGGCTGCCCAGTCTCTGGCCAAGTGGGTCTAATCCCTCACCTGTTTATTTTGTGGCTGAGGATAAGAAAGAGTGTGCTAGCTTGGAATGGGGAGTGTAGACAGAGGAGGAACCATTCCACAAATGGCTGTGTGCAAAGGGCACTTAGGCCTGGATTTGAGCACATTCTCCGCCATATACTAGATGTGAGATCTTGGGCCAGTCATTTCACTCCTTTGAGCCTCAGATTCCTCATTCTGTATGACTTAAAGAAGCCATCCTGAACCACCCCAGGCTCGACTGGGCATCTCTTATTAGAGTCCACATCATAATCTGCTCAGCCCTCTGTGTTACAATGGCCTCTTTGCTAGGAGTAACTTAAAACCAGGGAACACACCTTGTCCACAGCTGTGACTCCCTCACCTCTCGTAGTGCCTGCTACGGTGACCTTCAATACACATTTGCTGAATGAATGACTGAATGAACGAGATGCCAAAGCTCACGCTAGGCCCTGTAGCTGCAGAGATGAATGACATGGATCCCTGGCCATCAGGAGCTCCCACTTTAGTTGGAACTCAGTCTCCCCAACACAATATAGATGATGACCGATGCCTTAAAGCGCCTATGTGCAAAGAGAAACTAGAAGAATGGGGAAGAAAAGGTGAATTTCCCCAGGGGTGTCCGAGGAGGAACTTGTATAGGCGGGTAGAATCTGAGCACAGGCTGGAAAAACGAGTAGGGCTTCTCCTGAGGGTACAGAGACAAGGTAAGCAAAGGTGTGGAGTGGAGCGGGAGTGTGCACTCCAAGGAAGAGGCAGGAACAAGGCTAGGGCCAGGCGTGGAGTACCTTGGATGGGAAAACAGTGGGTCTGACTGGCATTCTGGCTGCTGTAGGAGCCCAGGCAGGCTTAGCAGGAGAGCTGATGGGCTCCTTTCTCATTGTAATGGCAAGAGCAAGCATCTACCGCCTGTGCTAGATGCCAGCCTTGCCCAGCATGCTTCCACCTGCCTATCAGGAGGGCAAGGCAATAGGACCAGTTTGGGGTTAATCACTGCTAAATCTAGTCTTCCACAAACAACCCCTCTAATTTAAACCAGTATCTGTGAGAAGGGCCAGCTTTGGCAGGGGCCTTGAGGAATGTGGACATGATTAACTTCTGCCAGTTGCAGCAAATTAACTGCAAAAAGAACATCCTGGCAGCACCCCGGATCTTAAGTGCAGCCAACTCTTGAAGATGCAGGCTGATTGCTTTGCCTGGACTGAAAGTGCAAAGCTGTGTCTTTACTGGGCACTTCCCATTAGGAAGTACAGGAGCACCAGCTAAGCTCCATCCCTCCTCAGGGCCTTCGCCTGTGCTGTTCCCTCAGCAGGAAACCCTTTCGCCCAATTGAGTATGGTTGACCTGTTCTGACCTTTCAAGTCCTGCTTCAAATGTTGTTTCCTTTGTGATGACTTCCCTGACTCCCCATCTAAGGTGGCTTTGCTCTTCTCCCCACACTCATCACTTTCTATTCTACCATTCTATTTTCTACTTTTCAAAGGGTTTATTTTCTGCATGGTTGTTCATTTCCTTTCTCTCTACCTAATTCTAACCGGACCTATGATCCACGGTAGCAGGAACCTTGTCTTGCTCACAGCTGTATTCACTATGTTTGGCACTTAATAGTTGATCAATAAAAATAAATTGGATGGAAGAAAGGAAGTAAAGAAGGAAAAAGAGGGGATTTCTAATACAATGGCTCCAGAATGGCCACCCCAGCACTTAGCCCCACTGCCCTGGGAAGATAGCTCATTAGCCATGAGCCCACAGAAAACCTCTAGGCCAGGGCCAGGAGTGTTGGAGCCCCAGGAACAACATAGGCCAGGAATCTGATGCTAAAGGAGGAATAAGGGACAAGAGAGGGAATTAACATTTATTGAGCACCTACTGTGCGCCAGGCCTGTGGTTACTGAATGAAACCTCTCATTTTACAGATGAGGGGGTCTGTAGATAATAAAAATATCTAACATTTATTCTTGCACCTGGGCTAATCACATTGCATATATTTTCCCAACCAGTTTGGGAGGTAAGCGTGATCACTGCTGACATTTCGTAAGCAGGGGTAACTAGGAATACTCAGGAACTTGCTCGGTTTTATACAACTAGCTAGTGGCAAAGCCAGGATCAGAACTTGGGTCTTTCCAAGTCTTGTCCAACATCCTCTTTTGATAGAAAATGCCCTTCACCCTATCATGATGGCTGGTTTGGCCCTGCCCTGCAGCCAGCTCTCCAGGGAAGTTGCTGGAAGGAGCCCTGCCCCAGGCCATGGTTCTAGGCAGACTTCAGACAATCCCCAGTCATCCACCAACTGCTCAGCAGGCCAGTTAATTAGCTTGCCACCCCCAAGTGCTGAAAGCACTTGGGCCGCCTGACACAGGGCCCTTGCCAAGAGCCGCCCACAGACACAGACAGGTGAGGAGGGATAGGTCTTCTAGCCCTGCAAAGCAGCCAGCTCAGAAACCACCCAGGGAGGCCTCCCTGACAGGCTGCGTACAGGGGAGGGCAAAGATAGCACTTTCTGTCCAGGACAAGAAAGCACAGTCCTCAGGCTCTACCACCTATAAGCTAGTAACCAGATCAGTTTCTTAATCTCTCTAAGCCCTAGCTTTCCCATTCATAAGGCTTCTGTGAAGATGAAGTGAAGTGGCAGATGTCAGGCACTGCCCACAGCTGGCACAGGGTAGCAGCTCAGTGAAGCTCAGCTGTACCAGGTGAATTCTAAAATCAGAACCCGCCAGGAAATCCTCCTTCCCACTTATACACTCACACATGCCACAGTCGTTGAGTCCATACTATGAGCTCAGATGTGTGCTGAGCGCTGGAGAAACGTCATGAACAAAATGGTCAAAATCCCTGACCTCAAAGACCTTCCAGCTGGGAGTGAGTAACCAACAAAATAAATACTATGGCTTATGTCAGACAAGGTGCCAAGAAGAAAAAGGCAAAGCTGAGAAGACAGGTATGAAGTGTAGGGGCAGGGTAGCTGAGATTTTGAGCAGGGTGCCCAGGGATGGGCTCACTGAGACGGTGACTTCTGGGGAAAGAAGTGCTGGAAGTGATAAAGGTAGCCACACAGATGTCTGGGTGGAGGTGGGAGGTAAGAACGTTCCAGGCAAAGGAAACAGCAAGCTCACGCCTGAAAGCCAGAGGAGTACCTGCCAAGCCAAGACGGAGTCCTCACATGATTTCAAAGACAAAGCATTTCCCAAATAAGAGGTTAATGAGAAAATTAGATTTTGTAAAAGTGCAATTTGTGGCCAGTTTTTCAAAAGGCATGCTGTTGACCCTGTTGGTTCTGCAGTTTGTTGTTTCTGGAAAGTGGTCCTTGGCAAACTTCAGCATATTCATGTAGGTTTCCCCAGGTAATTATTAATATCAGCAATAGGAATTATAATCACTGTCGTTTATCAAGTCCCTACCATGTGCTGCGCAAAATTCTGGAAGCGTTTATATATACCATTATGATGCCCATTTTACAGATGAAGAAAATGAGGCATAGAGAGATTAAGCCTTTTAACCCAAGTCATGCAGCTTATGAGTGGGAGAGTTGGAGTTCAAACTCAGACAGACTGGTTCTGGCATCTACGTGCTGACCACCATGTAACTACCTTAAAAACATGGAAGTCATTATTATTATTAACAAGATGGGGTTGCCCTGGGCTGTCCAAGCTTTCTTGCTCTTCCTCAAAAGCCATGCTGTTTCCCCAAAATGAACACTCCAGAGCTTCCTGTTTAATCTTTTGCCCAGGTCAAGTCCTTTTGTCAAGATATAAAATATTAAAGCCAAAAGGTTACAGATAGGGTACTACAGCAAAGGGATGACCAGAATTCCAGTCTCTATTGCAGAGAAGGGTGGCTGAGCAAGGAATATGGCAAGCTGATGCCACATCCCCAAGGCTCAGTTTCCCCATCTGCCAAATAAGAAGGGATGGAGGGCTTTAAGGCCTCTTCCAGTCCCTGATCTTAGAGTTTGGAGACACGGACTCTGAACCCTGACCTAAGCCATGGAGCACATTGTCAGGAGTGTTCAATTGTTCAACTGACACCCAGAAGACAGCAGCCTGGGTGAGCTGGCTGTGTTGCCAGGCAGTGGGAGGAGCAGGCCATACCACCTAAGTCCATGGCTTGTGCCAAAAAAGCATCTTCTCATCTGCACCCCTGTGTCTGCCAGTGTTGTCCTGTGGTCCTGCCCCAGGCATTAGGGGGCAGATGGTTCCACCTCCCAGTCTACTCATCCACACAGGATGTCCCTAACACAGTGAGTGCTTAGAGTGTTGGGAAAGACCAAACCTGCCACAGTCTCCCCGCTCCTCCTTCATCCTTCCATCTCTGCACTTCCTGTTATGGGACCTCCTAACATATCTTATCATTCAGCCTTTGGGAAAAGCTGATCTCCAGTGGGAAGGGAATATAATCATAATAAGTAGTAGTAAAGGCACCATTTACTGACTGCTTTTCTGAGCTACGTGTTTCTTTTTAATGAAAGTAAAATTGACATAACATAAAATTAAGCTTTTTTTTTTTTTTTTCTTTTTTGAGACAGAGTCTCACTCTTGTTGCTCAGGCTGGAGTGCAATGGCGCGATCTCAGCTCACTGCAACCTCCGCCTGCTGGGTTCAAGTGATTGTCCTGCCTCAGCCTTCTGAGTAGCTGGGATTACAGGCACATGCCACCACTCCTGGCTAATTCTTGTAATTTTAGTAAAGATGAGGTTTCACCATGTGGCCAAGCTGGTCTTGAACTCCTGACATCAGGTGATTCACCTATCTTGGCCTCTCAAAGTGCTGGGATTACAGGCGTGAGCCACTGTGCCCAGCCGAAACGTTTTTTAAAGTGTACTATTCAGTGACACTTAGTACTTTCATAATGCTGTGTAGCCATCACTTCTAAGTGGTTCCAAGACATTTTCATCATCCCAAAAGGAACCTCGTGTCCATTAAGGAGTCAGTTGCCATTCCCGCCCTCTCCTTTGCCCCTGGCAACAACTAACCTACTTTTGTTTCTCCTGGATTTGCCTATGCTGGATAATTCATAGAAATGAAATCATATAATATATGACCTTATGCCTGGCTTCTTTCACTTAGCATAATGTTTTCAGAGTTCATTCATGTTGTGGCATTTATCAGTACTTCACTTCTTTTTATTGCTGAATAATATTCCATTGTATGGATATACCATACTTTGTTTATCCATTAGTCTGTTGATAGACATTTGGGTTGTTTCCACTTTTTGGCTATAATGAATACTGCTGCTATGAACATTCATGCCCACATTTTTTAAACACTTGTTTTCGATTGTTTTGGGTGTACTCCTAGAAGTAAAATTCCTGGGTCATATGGTAATTCTATGTTTAACTTTTTGAAATACCATCAACTGTTTTCTGCAGTGGTTGCACCATTTTACATTCCCACCAGCATTATAGGAAGGTTCTAATTTCCTCATATCCTCAGAAACACTTGTTATTTTCAATTTTTTAAAAAATTGTAGCCATCCTAGTGTGTGTGAAGTGGTATTTCATGGTGGTTTTGACTTGTTTTTCCCTAATGACTAACGATGTTAAGCATCTTTCCATGTGCTTCTGGGCTATTTGTATATCTTCTTTGGAGAAATGTCTATTCAAGTCCTTTGCTCACTTTTTAATTGGTTTATTTATTTTAATCAGGTCTTTTTTTAATCATTGAGCTTTTTATATATTCTGAATACTAGACTTATCAGATATATGATTTGCAAATATTTTCTCCCAGTCTGAAGCTGTCCTTTAGTGTAGAAAAGTTTTCAGTTTTGATGAAGTCCAACCTATCCATTTTTTCCTTCTGTAGCTGGTGGTTTTGTGGTCGTATCTAACAATCCATTGCCAAATCCAAGGTCATGAAGATTTACCTCTAGGTTTTATCCTACAAGTTTTGTGTTAAGTGTTTTATATCTAATTTTCTTGACATCCTCTGGGTGAATTCCATTATCATCACCATTCCCATCTTAGAGACTAAGGGTCAGGACATTTAAGTTACCTGCCTAACGACACACAGCCAGGCAGAGCAGAGGCAGGGTTTGAAACTGTGTCTTCAGCTCCAGAGCTCAAGATGCCCATCATTCAGCCTCTCCAGATCTGCCTCCTGTTGCCCATTATCCCCTCATCTCCAACAATGTAGGTAGTGATTCCACAAACAAAATGCTGGCCTCAAAGTTTGAAGGGAAGGATGGAAGAGATGCAGATATTCCCCCTGATAGCTACAAGGAGTAATTCTGCTGCCTGGGAGTAAGGCTCAGTTGAGAGCAGCCACTTAGTTGAATCCAAGGGGAAAGTCATCTTTACCTTTCAAAATTTAGCTTTAGTAGATTTTGTTGTGCTTTTGTATTCTCCTTCCTTATAAAGCAGTAACTCTGGGGCACTGGGACAACCTCCATAAGCTATTTCACCTCATAACTCCCCATCCTGGGTGGTTAGAGGCAGTTCTCCCTCCCCAGGGAGCATCAAATTGTAATCAGTTCCTGACAATGCAGCTCATTCCCCAGAGAAGGGGGTGAGATGTAGCCCTTTGCATCCTGATTCCTTGCCTTGAAGTTGACAGCAAACATTCATTTACTGAGGTTTATTATGTACTAAGCTCTGTGCTATGGGGGCCACAGAAATAAGTTTTTCAAGTAGGCCAGTGTAGAAGAGAGAGAGAGAAACAGCTGCCATAGTTTGAGGCAGAAGGCAGGATGGGATAGACAGAGATGGATATTAGGAATTGAATGTGGGTATATTCATTTATTCACTGAAAAAAACTTGTATGGGTTTTTCTTATGTGCTAGACACCCTTTTAGATTAGATCTTGGGGATAAAACAGTGAAAAGACAGACAAGGTCCTTTGCCTTCATGGGGTTTACATTCTAGTGAGGAAGAGAGACAATAGACAAGGAATCGGCCGGGCGCGGTGGCTCAAGCCTGTAATCCCAGCACTTTGGGAGGCCGAGACGGGCGGATCACGAGGTCAGGAGATCGAGACCATCCTGGCGAACACGGTGAAACCCCGTCTCTACTAAAAAATACAAAAAACTAGCCGGGCGAGGTGGCGGGCGCCTGTAGTCCCAGCTACTCGGGAGGCTGAGGCAGGAGAATGGCGTAAACTCGGGAGGCGGAGCTTGCAGTGAGCTGAGATCCGGCCACTGCACTCCAGCCTGGGCGACAGAGCGAGACTCCGTCTCAAAAAAAAAAAAAAAAAAAAAAAGACAAGGAATCAGCTTGAGATGGGATCAAGAAGAGGCTGCATTTGAGCTGGACCCTGCAAAATAAGTAAGACATTAATGCATTGACAAGGAAGGAAAGGACATTCCAGACTAAGCGAAATGCATGAACAAGGGCAGGAAGGGATACAGCTCCTTGACATCTTGCAGGTGTGTTTGCTAATTTATTTATTATTTAAAACTTTTTTCCTTGACTACAAACACTTTATTTTGATAAATTTAAAAAGTACAGAACTTGAAGAAAAATCATCCATCATTCCCTCACCCAGGATAATAAGTTCCATGACCATGCAGAGGCTGAATTCGTTTGACTTCTCTGAACTGCTGGGCTCACCTGAAAAGCATGTGCTGGGTGAGACAGAGCCTTGCTTTCTTCCAATGCTGCCTGTCGCAGAGAAGATGCATAGGAGACCAAGGGCAGTACATCTGAAATGAAAATGACTTTGGCCCAACAACTCCTAAAAAGATCCACTTAGATTAGAATTAGAGAGACCTCACCTTTGCATTCCCAGAGTGTGGCCTACGTGAATGGGGAGGTGACGTTAGCAGCACACACCTGGGTTCTGAGATCTGGCTCAGCTTCATGTAACTAAGACCTTGGGCAAGTGCTCACCATCTTTGCTCCCCTTCCTTCACTGGGGGACCCAAAACCAGGGACTAGACCTACCTGGGAGGTGTTTTCATAAGAAGTCAATGAGATCAAGTCTGTGAAGTGCTCAGCAGCATCTGACACAGTGTTCCAGGAGTGAGCCTCTTATGCTCCGGACTTCTGGGTCAAGTTGGCTATTGCCACTGTAAAGATCCATCCGTACAGCTCGGGCATCCAGAACTCACAATCACAGTCCAGAACTGGCCTCCAGACACACCCTCACCTCTAACTCTGCTCCAGGTCCTTCCTCGAGTGTGAAGCCTCCCAGGCTTCACACTGATTCCACAACCCAAGTCTCTCATATCTAGAGCCTCTCTCAGGATCCTGGTACTGGAGCTCATTTCTATGAAAACTACTTTTACTGGGCATCCTTGTCTGAGCCTAGAGATCTCTGAGCCCCCAAAGACAGCCCTGGTGGCCTCCTAGGCTTCACAGAGTGATACTCAAAGGAAGAATGTGAGCTGTGACTTGTGCCAAAGCATGGAGAAGAATGTGCCAGGGAACAACAGGGCAAATGGGCACAGGCACTGGTTCTCTGACTTGTTCATTCACGTTTCATCCATTCAACATTGACCGAGCACCTACTGCGAGCCAGGCATCAGTTGCAGGGGCACAGCTATGAACAAACACCTGCCCTCAGAGAGTGCACAGCCAGAGGGAGACAGAATGTGAAATATGAAGTTACACTCTAGTGTGATGGGTGTCAGGATGTGGGGGTGCATAGAGCCCCTAACTGGGCATGAGGCAGGGTGTGTGCAGCCTGGGGAGAAGGTCAGTGATGGGAGACCCCTCAGAAGGAGGAACTTTAAGCTGAGCATGATTGTGAGTAGGTTCCTGGAGGATTTTCTTTTTGAAAGAGGGTAAAGTGAGGAAATGAGTTCCAGACTGCAGAATAGCCTGTGAAAAGATCTAAATACAAGGAAGAGTGTGGTCTATCAGAGGTACTGAATTAAGCTCCAGGGCTGGAGGTTAAAGGGCCACAGTGAGAGGTCTGAGGGCCGAGGCTGGGGACAAAGGGGGGCCTGACTCACCAAGGGTCTTACAGCTACAGTGCAATGGTTAAGCTCACAAGCCAGGGAGGCAGAAAGCCTAGAATTAATGACCTGCTCAGCCACTTACTAGTGGTGTGACCTGGAGCAAATCACTCAACCTCTCTGGTCAGTGCTGATGGGAAAAGAGAGAAGGGAATAAATGTGAGAACATTACAGAAATAAATCTGCAAGATGACTTCAGGGAACCATATACATTGGTCCCAAACGTTGCGTGGAAAGCCTCTGCTTTGCTCTCTAGTGGGTCGGTCTTCCCCTGGGATCACCACTTAGGATGCAATCTACACTTCCCCTTCACAGCCCTGGCCTCCAATCCTCACCCAGTGTGGATCACCGGCCAGCCTTTCTTCCTTTGGCTGCAAGAAGTCCACAGTCAAAAGTGAAAAGAACCAGTTGCACCCAGTCATCCTGTCCCCGGCAATAGCTGGATGTTCAAGAGAGAAGAAAAAGAAGAATCTATGAAGCTGTCAACAGGGAAATTCTGGAACATGGTGGAGACAGAAATATTTACTTTGCAGGGATAAATATTATAGAAACAGCCCTCCATCATTCAGAAAGGTATCCTTATTGCCAGCAAAAGTGACAGCTGCAGAAAGTGTAGACCTTTTTCATAAAACAAATAAATGCAAACAAATAAACATAATATATGGAAGATTCTGTCTCACTGGCAATGGTAAAAATACATGGATTTGAGTTAGGCCTTTGTGGGTGTGTCTTTCAGATCCTTGGTAACCATGGGCCAGTTATCATGCCTCTCCAGACCTTAGTTTCCCTGGATGCCGGACAGAGCATATGTAAGTATCTTCACAACATGGCTGTGAGGATGGAGTGTGACCAGGATAATATCTGGTGTTTCATAAATGTGGATTCTGTGTCTCATACTCATCTTCCTCTCTACAGCATGAACTTCCTACATAACCAGCAGTTCTGGAATATCTGAATCCACAAGCAACTCCAACCAGCAGCCTGAGCTCCCTTTCTCAGGCACAGGGGTGGCTGCCAAAACGACACAAAGAATCTCAGTAACTGAGCCAAATGGTGTTTGCAAAACTCCTCAAGTTTGTGGATCACATTGAAGTTAAAGGTGGAATTTAGCCATGGTCTCCTTTTGACTCAAGAGAGATCTTTACAGACTGGAGGTCATTTGCTTGCCTGTAACAGCTGCACATTAAAATGACCACCTTGGGTTGGGAATAGTGGCTCATGCCTGTAATCCCAGCACTTTGGAAGGCTGAGGTGGGTGGATCGCTTGAGATCAGGAGTTTGAGACAGCCTGGGCAACATGGTGAAACCCTGTTCTTACAAAAAAAAGAAAAAATTAGCCAGGTGTGTTAGTGTGCACCTGCAGTCCAGTTACTCAGAAGGCTTGAAGGTGACAGGATTGCTTGAGCCCCAGAGTTTGAGGCTGTAGTGAGCTGCGATGGTGCCACTGCACTCCAGCTTGGGTGACAGAGCGAGACCCTGTCCCACACACACAAACACACACACACACACACACACACACACACACAAAATTCCTTGGATAGCTCTTCATGCTGCAGCCCAGTGTCCTGTGGTCTATCCATAGGCTGCTGACATTACAATTCACCAGTGCAAATGAGAGCAAGCCCAGAGCTCCAGAGGAGAAACACGAAGTTGCAAGTTCTTTTCCTCCAGCTGCCACTGGATGCCAGGCCACATCGAACATTTCGTCTTTAGATGGCGAGACAGCCGGGAGGAAAATTGAAATGTCTGCACAGTGTTGTGTACACTGCATGACAGTGTCTTTGAAAAGCACATCTCATTGGGTGCACACATGTTTGCACACAGACATGGTTTATTTTAATGGTGTATTCAAAGCAGGGAGTAGGCTGTAGCAGTCATTTTACTGGCATTGATTTCTGTGGGAGAAAAAAAGGAAGGCTGTCAATTTATCACCATAGGAAAATCAATGAAATTTGAGCTTATTCCAGATAACTATGAAAGGGGTGGTTAAGGGAGAGATCAGTGATGAATGTAGCCCTTCCTCAGACGTCCTGACTCCTGGGCTCCTAGGAGCAGAGCCTAGCAAAAAACTGGTGTTTTCAAGACTGCTCATTACAGGCAAATCTCAAATTCAGAATGTGATCAAGCCACTACTGAAGCTCTCGCCAAAGGACTCTTGGATGAAGAGGGAGGAGGGGACCTTTAATTGTGGAACAAATGGGAATCTGAATGATTTGAAAGATTAGGGAAACAGGAGAAGAGGACTTCCAGGGGTTTCGAGGCAGTGTGGAGTAGGCAGAAAAGCATGAGCTTTAAACTCAGCCACTGGGCTTTACAGATTTGGTTGATGTAGGTGTAAACATATGTAGAAGGACAGCCATGGAGCCTGGCAACATACTGGGCACATACTAGGCGGTCGGTGCCATTATTACCTTTTTCTGGAGAGGGGGCAGGCAGGGTCTTACTCTGTCATCCAGACTGAGTACAGTGGCGTGATCTTGGCTTACTGCAACCTCTGCCTTTCGGGTTCAAGCGATTCTCCTGCCTCAGCCTCCCGAGTAGCTGGGATTACAGGCATCTGCCATCATGCCAGGCTAATCTTTGTATTTTTTAGTAGAGGTAGGGTTTCATCATATTGACCAGGCTGGTCTCAAACTCCTGACCTCAGGTGATCCTCTGACTTCTGCCTCCCAAAGTGCTGGGACTATGGGCAGAGCCACCACACCTGGCCCAGTGTCATTATTAGTTTTGCTGCTCACTGGCCGTGTGGTTCTGAGCAAGTCACCTGACCTCTTTGAGCCTCAGGCTTACCCTCTGTGACATGCTCCTGGAGAGCCTGGTGGGAGGTACAGAATAGCACACGGTAGGCACTCAAGCAGCGGCGGACCTCCCGGCCCCCTGATTTCTAGGGGACAGCACGAAGGGAACTGACTCTTGGCTCCGGATTAGAGGGCAGGTCCGGACACTCACGCCCCACCCCATCCCTCAGCCCCTTTCGCTAAGTCTGGTGAGGCACCTCACGCAGTTGCTCCTCCAAATGGAAAAAGAACACGACGCGCAGATCAGAGCGCTGCCAAGAGTCTCCTTAGAAAGGCCCGGCAGCCAGCACTCTGCCGAGGGCCTGCCAGGGCCCGACTGGGTGGTGAAAATAAAATTAACAGCTAATGAGCCGCTTCCTGAAGCTTCAGGGAAGAGCTAGTGTCAGCCAGCGCAGGGTCTCATTTTTTGAGCAATTAGAGGAAAAGCAGAATTCTGTCTTGTGAGCATCACCAGATATTCCTGTCCACACTGGGGGGAAAATTCGAGAAGAAACGCTGATCCCAGCCTCAGCCCATTCCCCCAGAGAGCGCCCCACCCTCAAGGATCACTCAGACTGTGCCCTGAAATGTGCTTATGCTGCCCCCTTCTGGTGGCCATTGTCACTGCACTCCCCAAGGCCCCGGCCACAGAATGGGTAGGTCAGGCTTCTTACAGCCGCTCATCTTCCCTGGAGGGGTAGGGGTGGAGGGTTCGGGTGGGGACGGCCTCCTGCGGCCCCAAGGGCTCCTGATTGCAGAGGCTGCAGCTGGCCTCCATGTGAACAGCTGAAGACAGGGAATGTCTCTAAAGAACAATATTACAGTAGCAGCTAATATTTATTTCTTCAATATTTAATTTATTAAATGTATTTACTTTGCTTTAATTAATTGATTTGCTTAATATTTATTTGCAAAGTTCCAAGCCCCATGCTAAGCATTTTTCCTGCTTTACCTCCCTTAACTCTCTCAATAACCCTGTGAGGTAGTTATTCCTATTCTCTTCATGTTACAGGAGGAGCCTGAAGCTCACGCATGCTGAAGTTCATACATCTGGTAACTGGCAGAGCCCAGATTTGAACCCAGTCAAGTTTTAACTCCAGATCTTCCATTGTAGCAGTGGTTCTCCAACTTTTGGGGGCATGTGCACTGCTTGGGATACATGTTAAAATGTCCCATAGACCCAGGATTCAGTGAGTCTTGGGTAAAGCCCAGGACTCAGTATTTTAACAAGCACATTGGTAAATTCTGGTGTAGCTGATTAATGGATGCTACTTCAAGATTTACTGCAACCCACCAGGTGCATCCTGATCCAAGGGCTCAAATAGCAACCAAGATGTTCATTTTACTTTACAGTTGTTACAGACAAAAATCAACTCTGGTCTATAAAGGTCCCTCTGCATCAAAAGGAGACCATGACTAAATTTCACTCTCCGCCTCAATATTCACAAAGATCTAGCCTAACTGTAATGGAGCTCCGACTCCTGAGTCCTGGCACCAAACTCTGTATTACTGGTAGAGTTGCATCTGGAGAGAGAGACTGGGGAAGTAATGGAGAGCTGGTAGGGAGGGTGTTGTCCTGACTACTGGGCAGGCTTGGGAAATTCACTTCTTATCCCTGATCTTGGTTTGTCCATCTAAGCAATGAGAAGATTTTGGATCTTCTCTAAATTTTGAAAATTCTGTCTGCCCACAATCCAAACCTTTGTATTTCTTTGGTTTCCCGAGAGCTCTCATAGCAATCAAACTGAGCTATCCAGTGTCCCCGCGTCTGCTTTCTGATAGGTCCAGATGTTAAGTTAATAAGAACTCTGCTAGTAATGTATTTAATACCTTCTCTAGGTAGGTGAGGTGTCTTGGCAGGGCCCACTCCACGGTTTGAAGGTGACATTATTTTAGGACCCAGAGAAAACTCATGGGATTAGATAGACAGAGATTCCTTGACATCCCACTGATCACACCACTAATATGTATGGTTGGCTCTGAATGGAACTTGGTTATGAAGCAACCCTGTCTTGTAGGTGCTACTGATGTGGATCTATAGACTAGGAGACATAAAACCTGGGCTCTGACCTGAGAACTATTGCTTTAGTGCTGGGTAAATCCCTACCAGCACAGGGTCTTCATTTTTCTCTTCGCAAATGAGGCATTAGGCTTTGTGGTACATGGTCCCTTTCTTCCTGGATTCTGAGATGTATTAGATCAGCCAGCTCTGGGCAAACTATGTGTCAGAGGTCTAATCCCTAATCAAACATCTTAGAATCCTATTCTGCTGCTGATTTAGTGCCTAAGCTCCAGGGCTGTCAAAACTTGAAACTGAAAAAAAAATATGAAGAGTCAAAAACATTAAGTGAAGACCCAACCCACGTCTCAAAGACAGTAGTTATTGTAAAGATCTTATCCTGCCCTAAAGGATGCCGGAAGCCCCCAGAGATGCCCCAAAAGCCTCAGGGTCTACTCTGCTTGTTCACAAGACTTTCCACCTTCTAAGAGCAGATTTGCCCCAAAAGGTTGGTGGTCAGGCGTAATAACTTGATTCTGTCATGATCCACCTCACAGGCAGGTGCCATCTTTCTATATATGGATGTTGTGAGGCTAAATGAGACAATATAGATAACACTTGGCATAGTCAGAGTTCTGTAACTGTGGATGGTTGTAGTGGTTTTCGTTATTTTCACTAGCTAACCCCTATAAGGGTATCTGTAAAATGGGTATATTACCACTGCCAAGGAAATGGTTGGAAGATTAAATGAACGCAGTGTGGAGGCACAAAGCCCTCACCCCCAGAGACTTAGTGCCTGCATCTATGGATGGGGTGGCACCCACGCCCATCAATGGCAGGAGAGAAGAAAAGCCTGAAGTGGAAAAATGTTGGAGACCTCAGCCGCCATCTCTAGGAACCCCCTTTGTCATCCCCAGGGATGGTAGTCTGGGGCAAGTGGGGCAGGATATCTTAGCCAGGGCCCAGCGGCAAGCCTAACTGAGCTAGACTTGCAGGCTGTGGAGCTTTGGCCAAGTCACTTAACCTCTCTGAGCCTCAAGGGGGTTAAAACAGAGTGCAGGGCAAAGGTCCCATTCAAGGAATTCAATGCCAAGTGGTACAAGAAGCAGAATCTTAGGAAGGGCTTCAGATAGCCACGGGCTATGGAATTTGGGATTCATGGCAATTTAACTTAGATCTCAGGGACTCCCCAAACACATATCTAAATTAAACAGAGTGATGAAGATAATTAACTTACTGATATCTAGTAATAGTAGGTGCTTACACAGTGTTCACTGATTTGCAGGAGAAATTTACTGATTATATTAAATAGCTGATGAAAGCAAGGTCAATTTCAAATGGCCTTTGCTATAAGCCTTGGGTTTCTGAACTTCATATATGTATGTGAAGGTTGAGGCTAGCAAACACAAGGGCCAATTTCCTGATTTTCCCAAAATAACAGGTGGGCCCAGCACTGCCCCTCTTCCCTGGTTTCCCGCCCGACTTTCCGTGGCTGGTTAGGAGATGCTACACCCAGACATCCGGCTTCACTCACAGCTGACCACACTGACCACAGCTGACCATCATGTGAACAGAATTAGTCATCATTTTGGTGAAAGTGAACAATCAAAGGAAGAAGACCCCACACACATTCTGTCTTTTATCTTCTATCAAAAATGCCTCTTTCTGACCTTAGAGACCCAAGCTGAAATTCAGAATCTGAAGGGATGATTGAGGTCCTCCACCAAGAATTTGTCAGTTGTATTCAGAAGAACACTGGTCTTAAGGGAAAGAGAGTCTGAGGTCAGGGAAGTTTGGAAAACACTGCACATATATCCTTTCCTGCCCTTTGAAATTCACTATGCACCCAGGCACTTAAAACTCTTGGAAGAGTCCTGCAGAAATAAGCCTGTTCAATTTTGTTTAACCCAGAGTTTCTGAAACTTATTTATCTTTGGGATCTTGCTGTTGATGCACTTTCCTCTTGCCCACTTAATGTGTACTGACATGAGCATTTCTTCTATCTGATATACTTTATTCATTCCCAGTATAGCCATAGTTCCTGAAGTTACCTGAATGTGCAACCCATTATCTAGACCAGACACTCAGAAAGCTGGAGTAGCTTACCTAAGACCATACAGCTAATTGTTCTTAATAGTCATAAACCAATATTTGTATAGTAATAAAGCTAATATTTGTACAGTGCTTTAGAGTTTTCTATAAACTTATATTCACAGCATGTTGTTTATCAAATGTGATAATAGCTGCAATGTTGTTGAAGGCATACTCCATGTCAAGGCTTTTGCAGGTATGACCTCCATGGTGCTTCACAGCAGACCTCTGAGGCACATTGCTCCTTATAAAGGTGAAGACACTGAGGCTCAGAGACCCCAATTAAAGTGCCGAAGGTCACACAGCTGGCAAGTAGCAGAGCCAAGACTTGAATCCAGGAAGTTTGATTGCAAAGCCACCCCTAGTGCCCCGCACCCCAACGAGAACTTGTTTTCTCTCAGGCAGGAAGCAGATGTCTCAATAGCTGATAACGTGGGAATCTCAGGGTTTTCCTAAAGCTTGTGATTAGTTATCACATTTCTCAGGAAGCACATCCTTACTCTTTTCTTTTTTTTCTTTTTTGAGACGGAGTCTCGCTCTGTCGCCCAGGCTGGAGCGCAGTGGTGGGATCTTGGCTCACTGCAAGCTCCGCCTGCCGGGTTCACGCCGTTCTCCTGCCTCAGCCTCCTGAGTAGCTGGGACTACAGGTGCCTGCTACCATGCCCAGCTAATTTTTTGTATTTTTTGTAGAGACGGGGTTTCACCGTGTTAGCCAGGGTGGTCTCGATCTCCTGACCTCATGATCCGCCCACCTCAGCCTCCGAAAGTGCTGGGATTACAGGCGTGAGCCACCGCGCCTGGCCTTTTTTCTTTTTTTTAAGTGGAGAAATCACCAAAGGAGGCCACAACATCAAGAAAATGGAGTCTCTTTTTCCACTGATTCTGAGCAAAGCAATGAAAAACAGCTTCAACAAAAAGCTAATTAGAAAGTCATAACTTGGAAAACCACCAAATGCAATTCTGATGAGGATCAAATTTAATAAAAGCACAGCTTCTGGTTCCTGCAGCTAGAGCGAAGCAGGCACGTGAGGGGAATGGCTAAGGCAGACTCAGCTAGAGAAGTCGGGATTCCAGGTACACCAGGCAGCACTCTGGGCTGTCCATCTATCTGCCCCCAGGGGGAGAAGGGCTCAGGCAGCTTACTGAGAAGGGGGCTCTGGAGACACTCACCGGGGGGAGACCATGAAAACGACACCAGTCCTGGGAAAGGGAGAGCGCCAGAAGCTTCCGAAGGAAGCAGTACCCATCCCCAGGCTCCTTTCCTGTAACAAGGTTCCTGGGAGTTTCTTTACTGCACAGATGAGAATGGCTTGTCGTTAACATTCACATCAATGGATGCTTCTTGAAGGCTTGAAAATGGCTATTGCCTGTGGGGATAAGCATGTGACCCCTCCTGCCATCCACCCTCAGCCACCCTAGTGCCAAGAAAGGGAAGCATGAATCCAGATTATACCAGCAGGAGACATATTCTGAATAAATGAAGTTCAGATTAAAATCTCAAAATAATTCATGCTCCCATAATGCTTTACAGGTGAGAAGATGCTTTCTTGGGCATTTCCTTATTTCGTCTGTGCCATAATTCTATTTGGTCGCTGTCTTTACTATATCCACCTGACATCACACGAGGAAAACAAGGCTCAGGGGGTGAAATGCTTTGGCCGAGGGCACAGAGCTTATCACGATGGTGCCATATGAGAATGGGCCTTTAATTCAGAAAGACCTGGGCTTCAATTCCAGCTCTGTCCTTACCTACCATGTGCTCTTAGGAACAATCTCTGTAGCTGAGGCACCTCAGTCTCCTCAGCTGTGAAGGCGGCTTCCATGTATGGAGGACTTTCTGTGTGCCAGGCACTACTATAGGTACCTGTGGTAGGTGGTTTGCAAGATGGCCACTAATAATTCCTCCCATTCTCGCATGTGCAAGTCACGCATCTCATCAAGAGAAGAGGCCTGTGTCTCTTTTCCTTGAATCTGGGCTGGCTTTGTAACTTGCTTTGACTTATGGAATGTGGTAGAAGTGACTGCTGTGCCAGCTTCTAGGTGAGGCGGTAAGAGGCTGGTAACTGCCTTTGCTTCTCTTGGAGTCCTGGGCCGCCATGGATAGGGCAAACGCACTTGACAGCAATAACATAAACATACCCTGAGAATGACCCTGTATGGCACCTGTGTGGGACTTGAATGTGTGTTCCAAGACAGGGAATCCAGGGATGGCCAACACAGGCATCTATTCCTTGTCTATGAAAAAACATCAGAGCCCTCGACCTGTCCTATGGAACACAGGCTGTACAGGGGATTGAGGCCCCAGGTTTTGGGTTAAGTGAAGGTTGCCAGGTACGGGTCATTCTGGGAGGGTGTTAAGTGAAAATGCTCTATAAATTGCATGCTGTTCACAAGCAGCTGTGGCTTTTCTGCCTAGCCTGATGCCATTGGGCTATAGGAAGGTGGCTATAGGAAGGGCTATAGGAAGGCAGCCAGCCCACTGCCACTAGATTCTCTCCCCTGTATATAAGCCCCTAGTCAAACCCCGTGTCTTATTTGTTGGCTCTGGGTCTCTTTTTCAACCTCTTGAACTCAGTCACTTCCCTATTGAGGTGAGTAGGGGTTTGGCACAACGCCATGTAAAACCATTCTGACTGCCCTGCTGGAGAGAGAGGCCCTGCCAGCCTTTAGCTGAGGTGCCATGCATTTGAGGAAGCCCTCTTGGCTCATCCAGCCCTACTGGAACTACCCAGACAACATCACACGAGGAAGCGAGTTGCTGTCCCACTGAGCCCTGCCCTAATTGCAGAATCGTGAGCAAATACATAGTTGTTTCGGGTTGGTTTGTTTTGCAGCAATAGATAACTGAAAAAGTGCCTAGTGTGTATTCATTTAGTCCTCATATCAACCCCATGGAGAAACTGAGGCACAGAAAACTTAAGTAAGCCACCTAATAAATAACAGAGCAGGTTTTAAATACACATAGACTATCAGAGCCCACGTTTATAAGCACCACATTATACTGCCCCTTCGTAAAAAGAGCAGTACCTCTCAGAGTTATTAAAGAGATTGTCCTTCCCCAACGTTGGTCCCACAGGAGCACCCAGTCTTCCAAAGAGGAGGCTCCACATGGGCTCACATGATATCCACCAGACCAAGCGCCCTCTGTTATCTGGCTCGATGCTGCCCCCACGTGGCCACTGACTGTCCAAGCCTTCCGTTCGGGCACATCCTGACTGCAGGAATGCAGCTTGAGAATCTGTCATCCCTTCAGTCACCTCTTGATCCCACCCCATGCTTCTCAACTGGAAGTGCAGCCCCAGTTCTGTTCTGTGTTCGGTGTGGGTCCCATTTTAGCCGAGGCTTTTAGCATTCACTGCTTATAGGGAAGCATCCCACCCGAAGCTCAAGTGGAAGTGTGTCTACATGACCACAGGAGCACTGATAGCGCCCCTGGGAGACAGAATGTCCCTGCCTAAGCCATCAGCAGACTTGTGGCAACCAGAAGTTCCAGCTTTTTCATTCAGAGCCCACAGTACCACTGACTGTCCATGAATTGCCTAGACAAGATTTAATCAAGGGCAGATATACTTCAGCAGGAGAAACATTCATGTGAAGAGATTACTTCACAGTGGCTAAAATAAATCAGTTCTACAAACAAAACATTCAGCTTACTCATCATAAGCCATAGATTTCCAGGTTCAGTGGATCTAACAGGTAAGAGTCTGGGTTTGAATGATACACCTCGGTTCAAATTCTGGCTCCATCATTTGCTGACTGTGTGAGCTTGGACAAGTCTCTTAACCTCCGTTGGCATCAATGTCTTCATTTGCCAAATGGCTACATTAATAGCATGCCTCTTATGGAATTTACCCTGCGGATTAAATGATATGGCATCTGAGAGCACTTAGTGCCTTATCATCAAGTGATCTAATAAGCCTGAATTATATTTTCTTTGTTCATTTGCTTATTTAATTTTAAAATTCCTTGATTATTTTACATGATAGAAGCAATGCATGTCTATTACATAAAATTTTGGAATTAGAGAGGATACAGAGAAAGAAGTAAAGAACTCTGATACAGGGATTTTAAAATTGGGGTGCTTAAACCCCCTAGAAGACTAGGAAGAGGTTCAGAGAGTACATGAACTTGGATCAGAAAAACGATGTTTTTTATTTCATGATCTAACCAAAATACAGCATGGTCATTTATTATGAATTATGGCATCAAATAATAGTAGTTTTAGCTATATAGACAGTTTTGTCACTGACAGAAACTTAGACATTTTTATACCACGTTTTAGCTATTGCATGTAATTTAAAATATTACTTGAATTCATCACTACTTTCTAGGTATAGTAATTATTCGATCTTCTGCTAGATCTTGTTACTTAAGGTATTAAAAAGAAGCACATATATTGAAAAATTGTTTTAATATTTGATATCTGTAGTTCAATATTATTGGTTTTCTTTGAAATTCTACAGTTTATATTTCAGGCATTTAAAAACGTGCGGGTAAGCCCATAGGCTCATCAAGCTGCCAAAGGTGTCTGTGGCACAAAAAGGGTTAAGAGACCCCTGCTGTGGTTCTTCCAGCCAAGCCCATGAGCAGTTCAGATTTTCCTGCCACCCTTTCACTGTTTGCTTTCTTCATATTGTTGCAGTCAGGTTGTATAGTATGATTTTGTAGCCTATGTTGCTAACCACAAAAATGTTTTCACATTGTTTCTTACACACAGAATTTTTAGTGGTGGCATGATAGTCCATTTTGTCGATGCACTGTAATTCACATTCCCCTGTGGTTTGCCATTTAGAATGGCTTGAATCTGTCCCTTTTACAAATTACATTAGGATGAGTATCTTCTCTCATAAAGGATCTCCTGTATTTCATATTATTTCCTTAGGCAAGATTCCCAGCAGTGGCAGAGTGAACACTTTCAAGGCTCTGACACCCTTCCTGGTCCCCAGGGAGCTGCAAGCACATGGAATCAGGAGGATGAAAGAAGAGCAAAGCCTTTGAAAGGAGGGAAGGGAGGCTGAGGAGGAGAAAGATAAATGGGAGGGCAGGGTCTGCAGGGACAGGCGCACAGGCTGTGACCCACTCAAGGGTGTCCAGCCAGGTGATAAGCACGGGCTGAACTCTAGTCAGGCTCTGCTACCAAGCTGTGCACTCAGGCTGGGGCTGTAGCTGGGGCTGGGGCTGGGTGGGCCCGAGGAAGGTACATCCTCTTCTAGGCGCCATGTGAACAGAGGAATTCACTATTGCGGAGAAATTCACTATTGCTCCCTGGTATTGGCATCTTCCGGAGGTTTCCAGGACATACAAACCCCACACCCTCAGAGAATGCTAGAAAGAAGGAGCCATATTTTCAACCTAGAGCCCCCAAACCTTTAGGACCTGGGAAGGCAAAAATCTGGGAAGGTAAAAATGGGAGCAATGTTTACTTCCAAAACACCTAATAAAACTTGAACATTGACCTTCAATAAGGCCTTCCATGCAAAACTTGTACGGGTTGGAGTTCACTGTGGTTTGTTGCTTCTTATGAATACACAGGGATTGGAGTGGATGCTGCGGTGAGCTGCCCAGAGCCCCCCAGGTCTGGGAGTGTTGGCTGCTGTTGGTTCATGGCCAGTCCCTCCCCAGGAATTGCACTGGATGAAAGAGCTGCCTTGCCTAAAGTGATAGCCCTTGCCTGATCCATGTGGGAGCACACAGGCCTGGTCCGCCTTCCCCAGTGGGGACCATTCTACAGCTCATCCCAGCCCCAGACCTGCCCAGGGACCAGCTGAGGCCTTTGTCATGCATGGTTCATGGTTCCACCTCTCCCTCTGCCAGCTTCTGCTTCCCCACCTCATTGATGTCGTTACCAGGACATGCCCCAATTTCCTGTACATTGATCCCTGTCTCCGACATTTATTGGGGAACTCAATCTAAGATAGTCACATATCTTGTTTACTCAAAACTGAAAAGGAAGAAATTATTACAACATAACATTGGTAGATAAGTTTTTTTTCAAAACATGGTGTTTATGAGATAGAAACCCCATTTTAAAAATTTTATTTATTTTATTTTTTAATGAAGTTTCGCTCTTGTTGCCCAGGCTGGAGTGCAATGGCGCAATCTTAGCTCACTGCAACCTCCACCTCCCGGGTTCAAGTGATTCTCCTGCTTCAGCCTCCTGAGTAACCACCATGCCTGGCAATTTTGTATTTTTAGTAGAGACAGGGTTTCTCCATGTTGGTCAGGCTGGTCTTGAACTCCCAACCTCAGGTGATCTGCCCACCTCGGCCTCCCAAAGTGGATAGAAAACCATTTTTAAGAAATGTCCTTGCTGGCAAAAACACCACCACCATAAACGCCCATCTAACTTATCCTCACCTACTCCCTCATTTCATAGATGAGAAACAGAACCCTGGAGGACAAGTGGCCTGAAAGTCACAAAACCCACAAACAGCAGAGCTAGAACACAAAGCCAGACCAGCAGTGTTTCCATGCCTTGAGGCTGCCTCTACCAGCTTTGGGTTCAGGGCAACCCATTTTCTTAAAAAAAGCCTACCCCATGAGTGGGGAGGAGCTGGGCAACAGAGCCTGGTGTCTCTCCCAAAGGGTTAGGCACTTCCCGCTCTCCAACATCCGGAGACAAATCATAAACTGTAAGGTTGGTCTAGTGTGGGCATTGGCATCAGACAGCCCAAACTCAATCCTGGCTCTGCTGTTGGCTAGCTGTGTGGCTTTAGGACAATTGATTTACCTCTCTGAGCCACACTCTCCTTATTTGTCAAATTAAAATTCTAAATTCTAATGATCAGAGTTGCTTTCTGAATAAAGTAAATGCCTGCACATAGATGTCATAGCACGGTTTCAGGCCCTTAGAAGGCTCTAACCCAGCATTAGTTCCCTCTGGCCACCTTTATTCTGTGTTGCCTCCTGGCTTAGAGCACAGAATTTCAAAAACAAAAAAGGAGAGAGAACTCTCACAGCTTTTCAGTATGAAATGCTCTGTGCCCTTCTCTGATTGCCAGGGGAACAGAAACCAGCCTTTTTCTACTGGGAGTGAAGCCCTTTGAGTCCACCCAAATTCGCCAGCAGAGGGCAGCACAATTCTGCTAAAAGTCCACGAGGGGTTTGCCACCCATTTTGGGCCTCCACCATCTGATGACTTCCCGGCTGGCACAGAGAGGCGGGTGCTGCCCCCGTACCTCTCCTCAGTCTGGATCCGTGGTGTCCTGGGCTGTGGTGTGTCTCCCCAGAAAGGGAATGGCCAGACCTGCTCTGCAGCAGAGAGGGCTGGATTCAATTTGCAATGCCAAGGCATATTTGCATGTGCTCTTCTGTTAAATACATCAGTTTGTTACAAACAAGACTTCCCATAGGTGAAGATGCAAACCAGGCTGAGGCCACCAGCAGCCCGAGCTCCCATTTCCTAGGCATTGAAAATCGGCTGGTCAGTGCCTTCCCTGGCTCATCCTGGGGTGATGGGGAGGGGAGAGAGGTGTGTGTATGTGTGTGTTTTCTGCATTACTGTATATTGGTGCTCAGATGAAAGCTCTGAGGCCTAGCTGGGCAGCCCCAAGAGGGAGGAAGGACTAAAACAGGGGTAGGCCCCCATATCTCTCTTCCTCCTTCCAAAAGGAGCTGGGACGAACCGCAGGAACAGAATCTGCACATTTCTTCTGACTTCAGAGAGCCCTGCTCAAGACAATGAAATTAACAAGTGAGAAGCCCAAGATTAGGGGTGGGGCTGTTGACCTCCTGTATCTCCAGCTCTATATTTTCAGGAATTTTTGGGCTTTCTAGACAAAGGTTCTGGCTTGAAGGTCCATCTGGGTTGAAGATGGGGCTATGCATTGAAAGAGCGCTGCCCTCCCAAGAGTCCTTCTGGGCCCGGCTCTTGCAAGGGACCAGGAATGTCTCTCCTCACCAAGGGACATTTTCCTGCACAAATGTATCCATGGAGAGCATGTTACACAGCCACGCTGAGACTGAAGGCAAGGCTGCAAAACCTGCCTTCCTTTTCACTCCACAATTGCAGAGGACAAGAAAAAGAATTTCAGCTTACACGTTCATTTCCCTGCCTTAAGGATGGTCTCAGCACCCCCACCCAGTCCCCCCCCGCACCACACACACACACCGACACACACTCTCTCACAATGCAATGTTAACGCTGAAGAAGTAAGCAAATTCCTCGGTGGGTGGAACTGCTGCCCAGGAAACAGCCCCTCGGAGAGAACTACTTTAAGGCAGAAAATCCTCACAGCACGCAGACCAATGAATGCAGTTCAGCTCTTTTACACTACAGCGCTGAAATAATCTTTTTTTCACTTTCTCTCCAAAATGCCTATAATGTCTGTGAGGCTGAATAATTTACGGTCCTGCCGTCCTTCATGTCACAGAGTGGTTCCACTTAACGTTGTTCCATGGCCTTGTGACAAATGGAGTTTTTCTTGTGTTCTTTGACCCAAATGGGATTCAGGCTGGGGAGCTTCTGCTCGGTCTGGGTGGGTTGGGAGAAAGGTGAGGAGGAGGGAAGGGGGTGGCTCCTGTGCCCATGACCACGGGGCCTAGCAGGGCAGGCCCTGGGCTCCACACCCTTGAGCCCCAGTGGAATAGCCCCTAGGTTTCTGGGAATTGATTCAGAGAAGTGGAGAGCGGCAGCGTGGGGAGGCTGAACACTCAATGACTGTAAACTGTGAATTCCCTGCAGACGCCTCACACGCCTCCCCTCTGGTGGCTCCATCTGTCCACAGATTCCCAGTGACTCCAGCTCTTGCTCTTCCCAGCCCCAGGCGCTGCAAAGAGGTAAAGAAAGCCAAAAGGCAATGAGCTCTTTCCCCTGCCCCTCCCTGCCACCTATACCCCAAGAGGCTCTGCCCTGTCTCCCAAACTGACCAGTCTTTCTGCCTTCTCCAGGCACCCAGGCCACCCCAGGCTCAGCCCTGGGCATCCATAGAGCGCAGGTCTCATCAATAATTCACTGCCTCCCCCGTCCTCCTCAGACAAAGGGAAGGGAGCCTGCAGGCCTCAGAAGCCCCCAGACCCCAGGGTTGCAGTCAGGGAGCCAATGTTCTCTTGAAAGGAGAGGAGATGTTGAGAGACAGATTGAGAGAGAGAGAGAGAGAGAGAGAGAGAGAGAGAAGAGAGGGAGGGGAAGAGAGCAGAGTAAAGAGGAAAGAAAGGCTAGGAAAAGGAAAGCAAATAAATCCCATCCAAGATAACCATTCAGAAGTTGGTAGGCTCCATGCGTGAAATGCATTGTTCTGAAAGAACTAACCATTTTTTCCCCCACTGCTATTTTACTGCAGAAATGAGAGGAAACAGGACGTGGCCGGTTTCACAGACTATTTCTTCACAGTTTCTTATTCTGTTTTGACAAGACATCTGCTTAAGCTACTATTCTGAACCACGCGGTGTATAACCTCTGTCAGCTTTGCCAGTTCCAATGTTCTGCAACATAATGCAGAGGGAGCTGACAGGGCACACACCTGGTGGGCTGTGAGGCCAGGAGGGAGGGGTAGAAGCGGGTCAGGGAGAGGCCTGCCAGCAGGCTCAGGCTGGGGAGCAGCCACCTGGGTCCACCACTCAGCAAGGAGAACTTGCCTTGGAAACCAGGGGATGTCCCTTGACCTCTCTGAGGCTCAGCCTGATTGGCAGATCCCCTCCTCACAGAGACGACTGGAGGGACTTTAAGAAGAAAATAAGTGGTCCTGACCCCTCTGTACTACAGTCTTATTTGTGTAGACATGGAACTTGATCTCAATGACAAGTGAGCCTGCCAACCTGCACATGTTCTTGCATAAATTACAGTAAAGAAAGTGATGGTGCTGCACGGCAGGCAAACCCCCAAGTTGGGCTTAGCTTGCAAGGGTTCTTGGCTTTCCCCAGGACAGCATGCAAGGGCGAGCCAGTGGTGGGGTAGAAGAAGACAGCTCATTTGAAGTGGCAGTGTCGCAGCTCCAACAGTCAGCGACAGCTTCTGCAGAGCAGGGCTACCGCATGGGCAGTGTGCCGGGAGTAGCCCATCAGAGCAGTTTTGCAGTCATCTTTATACCTACTTCTCATTATACGGGTGATTTATGCAGAAATTTCTAGGGAAGGGGTGGTAACTTTGGGCTTGCTGGGTCATTGACATGGAAAGGGGCAGTAACTCAGGTGTTGCCATAGCAATGGTAAACTGACATGGCACACAGGTGGGCATGTTTTATGGAAAGCTGCTCCCACCCCGTCTCTGTTTTAGCTAGTCCTCAATTTGGTCCAGTGTCTGAGCCCCATCTCAGGAGTTGAGTCCTGCCTCCTACCTCAATGGGAGGGGGCAATATCACAGGGCCCACGTGGGAAGCCACAGCATTGTGGTCATCCATTAGCAAACATTCGTTGAGCGTCTGAAGAGGTGGCAGTGAATACACATACACAGTCCCTTTCCTTGTACAATGCTGCTTGCAATGCTGCTTGCAGACAATTGAGCTCTAACCTCTGCTCCAGAATCCACCCTGTATCAATCTGCCTTTAAGCAAGTCCCTTGACCTCTGTGGGCCTCAGTTGCCTCATCTATGAAATGTAAATTGTCAATCCCAGACTCATGGAATTACTGGGGAGATTTTGTGAAGTTTCAAGTATTAGGGTTCTAACACAGTCCTGTACACAGTATGTGCTTAATAAACGTGCATCCCCTTTAATTTCTCATTCCTTAGAAGATGGGGTATTGAGGAGCTCTGGAAGGAAATATGGAGTTTCTCAGCTGATTTTCTTCATATGGCCATTTTATTAAATGAGCATCAGAAATACCTTTGTTCTCTTCCTTTAGATATTGTTTTGTCAAATTTCCCTTTTTCATTTCTAGACAATATCTTAAGCAGGTCCCAGGGTTTTTCTGGCTGCCTCCAGGTATTAGAACAATCTCATTTTCAGGCAATAAAAAGTCCAGTGCAATCTAAATCAAAACTTGAATTTCCCATCCACCTCCACATATGTCCTCCCTCCCTGGCTGAGGTGCAAACCGTGGGGTTCTAGGCCAGCAGAAGCCAGGGAAGGCTGGCTCCCCTATTTTGCTTTCCCTACTCCATCTCCCCTTCTATTGCTCTCCTGTTAATGGGCCCCTGCAGAGCTGAGGGCAGGGCATGGGGAGTGGCTATCAGGAAAAAGCAGATTCTTACCAGACTAACGTTCTTGTCATCCGGTCTATGGTGCCCTTGGTGGGGCAGATGACCTAATGCTCATGGTGCAGCTTGGTTTCTTGGGTGATGTCCACTGGGGCCTCCATGCTGTATCATGACTGAGACCTCTCATGATAGGGCATCTCCCATCTCCTTCCAGCCAGTGTCTCTCTGCATCAGGTGAAGCCCCAAGCTCCTGAGGATACTTGTCCTTCCATCCCCCAAGAGAAAGCACAAGGTGGGGGAGGGGCACGCTGAGTTCCCACAGGGACAAGTAAGCCACCAGCTGGGAATAGGATGCCACCCTCTCTTCGTGAAGGCAGCCTCCTGAGTGGCTCCAGGAGGATCACCTTTCTTAACCATCCCAGATTTCCTTTCTTCATGCTAGAGGTAGGAGTCCCAGGGCTGCTCTTGATCACCTCTTAGCCAGTCTGATGAGAATGGCCCAGCCCCTATTTTTAGGATGTGTGGACACTCAGCTTCCACTTTGGAACCTCAGCCACATTCCAAGACAATAAGAAATGTCCTTCTTAACATCCTGTTACAGTCAAAAAGAGAATGACTCTTGGTCCCCAAAGCTGAGACATTCACCTGCTTAGGGTCTAGATGATCTTCAAGCCCTTCTCCCTCTGAGAAGCGATAATCTGGAAGAGATTGACTCTTACCTTTCTTATCTGTAACCTCAGCTCGGACAAAAAGGAGGGAATGAAGAGAATCCATCACCTCTACTTAATATCTTTGAAAAGTTTACAAGTTTAAACACTTACCTTGAGAATGTTTTTAAATTTATTATTACTCGTGGATGGCAGGATATTAGTCGGGGCACACTCTTTGGTTGTGGGCTGGATCACATGGCTCATAAACCACCCACTTTCCACTAAGCATCAGTGAGACCTTGGGCAAATGACTTGACATCTCTCTGCCTCAGCTACTGCATCTGTGAAATGGGGGAAGCACAGGCTCTCCCTCCTAGGGTATATAAGCACAGGTCTCTTAGAATAAGGCCTGACACACTGTAAGGGCTGTGGAAATGTTTGCAAAGTGAAGGGTAATAACCGAATTCTCTCTTCGTCTGATTTTCCTTTGACTACTCACATCTTTGCTGTTTCAGGATTTTGCTTTCATTGTTATACTCTTTCTTTAAGTTTCTTTCTTTTATGTTATCTGTGAACTGCTCTTTGGAGATACTCATTACTGACAGCCATGAAATTGTCATGCAACAGACATCATTGCTAAACCTGTCCTACGAACGAAGATATTTAAGGAGGAAAGATGGCAACTGCAGAGTCAGGCCCCTTGAGTCTGAATTCAACCCTGTTATTCACCAGCTAGGTGATTTGTGGCAGATTATTTAACCTCTTGCAGGCTGGCATTTCCCATCTGTAAATCACCTTTACCCATCCTTCAAATATTTCTGTGGGCCCGCCAAGTTCCAGACATTGAAATGTTCACTATCCAGACTACAATTGCTTTGTTTTAATTAGCATGGAATTGGAATCCAGAAACATCTAAAAAATCCATCCCATTTCTTATAGTGAAGGTGAGTTCTCATATCCTTTATTATTATTATTACCACTATTCTACCACTATCACTGTCATTATTATGACTTCCCTGAAAGTACAAGTCTTAGAGCTCAGGAGAATGGAAGAGAGGGGGTCCTTCTTGTCCCCCAGGCCAGTCAGCCCCCACTCCCTTCTATTAGTAAGGAGTCCCAAGGAAAGAGAAGATGAAAGAAAAACTACAGAGACCAAAACAAGAGGTAGAGAAGATCAAATCTGCAGTTGGAAGCCAGCAGCCCCCTCTCTGCCTGATTACACAGTGTGCAGCGTGAGGATGTACTTCAGGCACCTGCAGCCAAGGGGGGGACTGAAAAGAGCAGTGGCGGGAGAAGGAAGAAAGAGGGAAAAAATCAGCTTCAATGAAGTGATCCAGAGTTTGCAATTAGAAAAACCAGAAGAAAGCTATTTTGGTGTCAGCAGTTTGTGTTTCATAGTTAAATCCTGCTTTGATTTGGCATTACATTTGGGGGTGGGTAAGAGGAACCCAAGTGTTTCCAGCATCTTTAAAGCTCTCGTCTGCTGGGTGTGCTCCTGGCCCTCCGCTGGGCTCTGCAGTTTGCTCGACAGCAGCCCCGGCTACTTCAGTGAACAACTGCTTTCCATCGCCTGGAGAGTTGGCCTCCGGAGTTACAGTGGGATCATCAACGTCTGGGGCAGCAGTTGTTGCCGTGTGCAGGGCAGGGGAGGCTGCTGTTGGACGTGGGTAGGCAGGGACCTCCCACTATGTCAGTCTTCAAAGGTAGCAGGACACAGTTCCTGTGCACCCCCTCTGATTCTATGCTGCCAATCTGAAGACCGGTAAAGAGGCTACATCTGAGCTTCCAGAATCCAGGTGTCAATAGTGACCTAAACCCCAACTGATCATCTCCCAGACCCTGAGGTAAAAAAATGAGATAGAAGTTGTCTTGCTGGAAGAATCCTAGAGCTTCCTTATTTTATGTGTGAGAAAATGTTTGCAGCTGGGGGTTAGAAAATGCTGTGTATTAGGAAGGTAGCTTCACATCTCAAGAGGAGAGAGATGGAGAAAAAAGAGAAAAGTGGAAAGTAAAAACACTAAAATGGTTACATTTACTTTTAGGGAAACTTAAGAGAGAGTGCATGAGGGAGAGTGTGCTCAAAACCTGGGAAATAAAATCTCTACTTCCATTCACCAAGGCAGTTTAAATAATAGAAAACATCCCCAAAAAGCCTAGGGTGATTAACACTGGAGTTTGGACATCAGAGGGTGGTTGTCATGGTGACCAGTCCTTCCTTCTGTACACAGCCCTCCATTCTTCATGAAGCCGCCCCACCCTGCAGGTGGCTTTGGAGAGCTGAGGATTCTGCGAAGGGGCAGTGGAAGCGGCCGCACTACTCAGCTGCCAGGCTGCTTCCTACCTTCCCGCAGCAGCTCAGCCTCTGCCATCCAGGCCCCACACCCAGGGCCCCAGCAGGGCCCACCATGGGGCCTCCATTGGTCACAGCCACCACTGGACCCCCACCAGTCAGTCTCGCCCTCAGCAAGGTCTCAGTTACAAAGCAGCCAGGGTTGAGAGAGGGAGTCTCTGAGCTGGGGTTCAAGCTTCCTCTGCCATTTGCTCTTCAGAAATCCATCAGGCCTTGTTGGAGACCCCAAATCAAGCCCTCATGGGAAGGAGATGTCTTTTCAAGAAAATACCTACATACTTGTTTCCCATGCCTGCTTGAGCACCGTTTGGTGTGGCTTCCTGGAGAATGACTCTGCTTGGTTTTAAAACAGCTCCATGGAATTCTATGGTTTCCTGGAAGCACCTGAGGGAAATTTCATCAGTGGAGGAAGGGAAACCCCTACCCCAACCCACTTGGAGCAGCTCTGCTTTAATTTAGATTAGATTATAGACTCTGCAGTCATAACTGCACATAATACAAACAACTATACAATACAATACAAACACCAAAAAAGTTCAGCTTAAGAGGCTGAAGATTCTTAGGTCAGGGGTGTCCAATCTTTTGGCTTTCCTGGGCCACATTGGAAGAAGAAAAATTGTCTTGGGCCACACATATGGAGCCAAGACACCCTAGCAGCATTTTGGTGAGGCAGGTACTATGATTCCCGTTCCTTTGCTTTACTCTCTCTCAAGGAAATTAGGCTGACAGAGAGTTTGGAAGATTTGCCCATGATTTTAACAGCTAGTGATTGGCAGGAGCAGGCTCACCTCCAGCCCTAGCTGGCTCCAAAGCTGGGGCTCGTTCTTCTGTGTCCCTAATTCCCTCCTTACTTTCCATGCTTTCTGTTCACTGTCTCTAGCAGGATAAGGTGGCCAGGTAAGCAGCCAGGGGATGAGGAACTGGGAAGAGGCTGCACAGTACACCCTGTTTCTTACAGAGGATGAATTATCTCCCTCACCTCAAGCTGTCAACATAGACGGGTGTTCAAGGGTGAAACATGGCCCAGCTAATCCCTGCCTGACTTTAATTTCCCATGTGTAGAATATGGACTCCAGGGAGGCAGAATCCAGGAGGCAGAAGCTCAAGCCTTGATGCCTACTCAGATCTCTAGATGTCAAACTCTGCTAACCGGGATACTGACCAGTAAGCCTTGGGGGTGTGAGATTTGAACTTTACCTTTATGGTGGCCTCAGTCTACACTGTCACCCTTGAAAGCTGCATCTGTCTTACAGCACGGATCCCATTCTGCTGGTATTGGAAAGATTCATAGTGAAAAGAACTCAAGATTAGAGTCAGAGGGTCTAGGACCAAAGTCCATCTTGTTCTCAAGCTCCTTCAGTGACTCGGTTTTGATGGAAGTCAACTCCGCCAACATCATTGCTACTTTGAAAAAATATTCATTCATATGCTCAATAATTTTTTAGCAATCAAAGATTTATTGAGCACTTACTATGTGCCAGGCACAGTGTTAAGAACCACAAACCCTTAAGATGCTCAATAATATTATTTGAATGAATACAGTGCAAATCATGTTGTTGTAGTAGGTATATATTCACAAGCTTTGGCCAGGAAGAGCAAAATTAAGTAGCTTACATTTGAACGATACTTTTCATAAGGCTACAGAGTACACTCACATTCATTGTAATAATTGATGGATTATCCTCAGCTCAAACTGAGAGCATGGCTACTCTAGAAATACTTGGGGAGCTATAAGAGGAAGAGGAGGAGGTGACAAATAGTATTTGATGCAACTGAGAAGTCAGCCTCAGAGTTAGCCAAGTGAGACGACAGAGGACAAGGAACAGAAAGAGAAGTAACATTTGAACACCTACTATAAGCATCTCATTTAACCCTGAATGATCCTATGAAGGGAGGTAAGTATTTTCATTCCTTTTTTATAGACAAAGGAAGCCAAGCTCAGAGAGGGTAGCTATCTTGGATAAAGTTACACAGCCAAAAGTGGCAAAATATCTGACTCCAAATTGCAAGTTTTTTAACCCCTATGCCATTCCAAACCTTTCCCAAAAGAGAAAGACAAGGAGGAGAGGCTGTGTCAGTGGGATAAGGTGAGATTTGTTGTGATAAGAGAAAAAGAATTGATATGGGACCATGCAAACAAACACGAAAAGTCCAGTGACATTTCATTGATGATAGCAATGATTACTGTTAACGTTGGTTGGCAGCACACATCATCGACAGTTCAAGCCATAGTTCCTGGAACTTCATAGATATATTTTGAAAGGACTTTCAGCAGGAAGCCCAGACTTCCAAAAGTGGAAGATTGACTACCATACCAGGCAGTCATTTTTATCTCTACTTTATAGACAAGGAAACTGAGCTTCTAAGAGGTTAATCAATTTGCTTTAAGTCACCCATATCAGAAATGGCAGAGCAGGGATTTGAACCCAGGTCTTTCTGACCTTCAAATTTATGTTGCTTTCTATGACCCTATCCTAAAGGCGACCAAAGATAGATGAAGGAACTCTTAGAATCTCAGAATTTAGAAAAGATAATAAACTTTCTCTAATCAGGCAGTTCTCAAACTTAGGTGATTAGACCCATGCTCAACCAGTGACATGGAAATCTTATTAAAGGAAAACGGGCTTCATCCCTAATCAAGGAACCTGCCTTCTCCCCTGTGGTCCTGGTGGCAGGAGAGGTACGCAGGAAAGGGCAGGGTTTCAGGTGAACAGGAGAGCAAGGAGGTGCTCACAGTCTGAGTCAGGCAGACCTCCTGGCTCTTGCCTTCTAGCTCAAGACCTTTGACAAACTTCCATTGTTTGTCAAAGTTTTGACAAACTTTCCAGAAAACTGAATCTCAGTTTTCTCACCTGTAGAATATTTTATTGGCAGCACTTAGAGATATTAATTGAATATGTGTTTAGAGACAAAATGACCCGGATTAGAGTAACAGCTCTGCTGATGACCTTGACTAAATTAAAACCTCTGGGCGTTTGGGGTCCTTATCTTTATTTTTTTTTATGTTATTTTATTTTTTTTTTTGCAAAGGCCTTAATCTACTTCTTTATTTATAAGTTACTCTAGGGCCGGTGGCTCAAGCCTGTAATCCCAGCACTTTGGGAGGCCGAGACGGGCGGATCACGAGGTCAGGAGATCGAGACCATCCTGGCGAACACAGTGAAACCCCGTCTCTACTAAAAATACAAAAAACTAGCCGGGCGAGGTGGCGGGCGCCTGTAGTCCCAGCTTCTCGGGAGGCTGAGGCAGGAGAATGGCGTAAACCCGGGAGGCGGAGCTTGCAGTGAGCTGAGATCCGGCCACTGCACTCCAGCCTGGGCGACAGAGCGAGACTCCGTCTCAACAAAAAAAAAAAAAAAAAAAAAAAAAAAAAAAGTTACTCTAGGGCTACAAAATGTCATTGAGACATCATTATGGCAATCAATATTCATTATATTGATAAATACAAAATTAGAAATCAATATCCAAATGTTCAGCTGATGGAATGAGAGATAAATGTCAGGTGGATACTCATTTCAAAAATTATAGGCTATACGTCTGTCTTACTATATCAAAATTTAATTTTATTGTGTTTTCACTAATAGAACCCTGAAAAGTCAATACGATATTAGATTATTTCCAAACTTGTGACATGCCTCCAAACTTTTTTTTTTTTTTTTTTGGAGTGAAGCTTCTTTTATTATGGAGTGGTGTTTCTGTAAATTAACTGGATAAATTACATGTAAGCCTAATACCACTTTCTTTCATGGTTGAGGTGTAAGATATTAACATAAGCTTGTTACTTGGCAATGTGAATTTACACATTTTCTTCCTTAACATAGTTTCTTTTTTTTTTTCTTTTTTTTTTTTTTTATTATACTTTAAGTTCTAGGGTACATGTGCATAACGTTTATATCATGTATAACTCCCCAATGCAATCCCTCCCTCCTCCCCCCCTCCTTGGGGTCCTTATCTTTAAAATGAGCATAGTAAAAACTACTTCATGACTTGTTACAATGAAATAAGACAGTATATATGGAGCCCCCTCAGTACAGAACCTGACCCCTAGTAAACACTCCACCAATGTTAGCTATTCTTACTGTAGGTAGCAGAGCAAAGTGCTTATGACCTCGGGCTCTGGAGTGATCCTTCCTCAATTCACCGACTCCATCACTTACTACCTTGGGGACACGAACAAGTTCCTTAAACCCTCTATGACTTGTTTTACTCATTTTGAAAAATGGGGATAATTGTATTATTGTATCTACCCTAGAGGGTTATTATGAAGATTAAATAAGATATGCATGGAAGATGCCTAGCATAGTGTCTGGCAGGTGGTGAGTGTTCCTTAAAGCGTACCTGTTATTAGCTCCATATGGGATCAAACTTGACAAGAATTGGAAAACAGCAGTCAGGTCTACAGAGTGAGAGAGTGAGCTCCCCATCTGTGGCTGTGCTGGGCCAGAGGCTAAAAGACCATCTGTAAAGGGTGGGTGGAAGGGATTCCCATACGAGGTCAATGGTGGGCTTTGCTGACCTCTAAGACTCTAACTGTCTTTTCCATGCTGTGACTCTCAGTTTGAATTAGTAGAGAAGACACTGACCCATCAGTGCAGCAAATCAAAAGTGGAAAAATTACTTTCTAGCCTAGTTTTAAAAATCAAAGACCCTTTCCAGCCAAAGGCAATTACAGACTGATCCACAATAAGGCAAAGCATATTTCAATTGAAAAATGGCATCTTCCTAGTCATTGCCATATGGAGCCAGGACACCAGGTGGCCCAGGGCTGAGACCAATCACAGGGTCCAATTGGAACTAAATAAAATGACCCCCTGGAGGAAATGGCTCCAGCGAGGCCCACAAATCCCTATGACATGTCATTTTGGCATGTCCCACATCAGCCTGAGCCGATGCTCTGCCTGATGCCCGAGGCCCTGTCCCTTCTCTCAAGTGGGACAAAAAGAGAAGGGGCCTCAGCTGTAAGTACATCCCTGTGTGGGAGGAGGAGACCACGGGCACAGTGGAGGAGTCCTGGCCTCACCCTGCTGCTGTGGAAGACCCCAGAGACAGCCAGAGTCACATGGGCTGTCATTTGCCAACCATCTGCTGGCAGTTCTCAAAGATGGGCCACATGGCCCAATGCCTTCATCTATATTAAAACTCTCACCCCCTGAATTTCAGCTCCATCCCAGGACAATCATTTCAACACAGTCATTCTATCTCTCCTTTCCTGTCTTCTAGAACAATTTGTCTTCTCCCCTGCCATGGGAAAGCAGGTCACATTTTTGGTAGAAAAGGTGGGATAGTAGATGCTGGAAGATGGAGCCATGTGCTGTTGTTATGATTCCCTTGCCACCACCCCAAATCCAGAGCAATGGTCAACTCATCTGCCTCCACTTCTGGTTCCAGCAGCAGTGAATGCAAGAACCAATCAGATGTATAAGTTCCTCTAGGTAGCATCTCTCCTCCTCATAATAATATAGTTTAGCATTTAACAAAGTTTAATGTGTTTTATGCAAACATTTAAAAAGACAAATACTTGAGAAGTACCAACTTAAGCAACATTAACAGGTTTCTTTCCTTCAGGATTTCCCAGAATTGTTTTCTCTTCTCTTCTCTCCTCTCCTCTCCTCCCCTCTCCTCTCCTCTCCTCTCCTCTCCTCTCCTCTCCTCTCTTCTCTCTTCTCTTCTCTCTTTTCTCTTCTCTTCTCTCTTCTCTTCTCTTCTCTTGTATTCTCTTCTCTTGTCTTGTCTTCTCGTCTCTTCCCTTCCCTCCCCTTCCCTTCTCTTCTTTTCTTTTCTTTCTTTTAAGAAACAGGGTTTTGCTCTGCAACCCTGGCTGGAGTGCAGAGGCACAATCACAGCTCATTGCAACTTACCTCCCACCTTGTGATCCTTCCACCTTGGCCTCCCAAAGAACTGTAATTACAGGCATGAACCACCACGCCTTGCCAGAGCTTTTAAAAAATAAACTAAAGTGCATTGGGAATCTCCAAGAAAGGGATTGGGTCACGGGGGCAGCTACAGCATTTTCCAAGCTTTGTCTCAGAGTGTCTTGAAGGAAACACACTTTGGGAAAATAGCAGAACTTGGAGCATGGACTTTGGAGCCTAATAGCCCCTGCAGGGGACAGGGAGGGTTGGAGGGTTAAATCTGGATTCTGCAACTTACCAGGTGTGTGACTTACTTTATGCTGCATTTTGCTGCATTTAATGGGAACAATTATAGTTACCTTGCAGAGTCACCATGAGTACTTGTAGTTAAATGCACAAATGTATATAAAATGTTTAGTGCCTAGGAAATAGTAAGTGGAGAATAAATGGTTGCAATTATTCTTGCTGATGCTGTGATAATTTTGTTGTGAAGAAGGAAATAGAGAAAGGGCCTTGAGCTTGTGTTTAGAAAGAGGGAGGAGCAAGGAGGAGAGGAGCTAGAAGACCTTGACAGCCACCAGTCTTGGTGGGACATTAGGGGCAGCTCAGGAGTTCAAGTTGCCACTGAAGGTGGGTGGTTCCAGCCACTGCAGGAGATGAAGGCAGGCGGGGCCCCCTGGCTCTGCAAGCTAACAAAGAAAGGGCTTTTGGGGCTCAGTCTGGCCCTTCAGGGATGGTGGCTGGGAATAGTCAATCGTGTTTACCCCCTCAGTTGCTGGGAACAATTGTCCCTCTCAGTCGGCCTATTGTCTCCAGTAAAGCAGGCACATAACTCCCATTGGCACTGATGGGATTATGTGCTCCTATCGGGACAGAAACAGAGCCCAAGCTTGAATAAGAGATGGGGAAGCAATGGGTCCCCCTCCGCGACCTATCTCAATGCAGCCATTCGTCTGATTATCAGCTGAACACAGTGAGGCCTCTTTCAAGAGAACTATTCAACCCTGAGCATTTGTAGCCTGCCTGCTTCTTGATAACTTTTCAGGGAGTAGGACTGATTGCATCAAATTCAGGATGCAATGAAAAGGCTTCAAAATGCCCATGACATTCAATCTTGAATCAAAATGGCAGCTGATAATGGCTTTCCAAATGGCTGTGCTGTCTCAGTGGCCTTCAGTGTTTTTGCTCCCATCCCCTAAGAAAAAGAACATTGAAAAACATTTGGACTCCTTTGCACATTGTTAAACGACTCTCTAAAACTTGCCATGATGTATGTACCTAAGTTTACTTTGTGTTAACAGGGAGTGAAAAATTGTATACATTTTACAATGAAATAAGATTAATATTAAATATAATTAGAATAAATACTTCACAATGTGATTAGAAAAAAACAAGCCTGAGCTACCCTAATTGGAGAAAGCACACCACAAGATTTGGGATGGGGGAGAGATCTACTTTTTATCAAGTGGGAGAAGGGCCTTTGTGAAACCTTCTTTGATAGTTCTTTTCCTTGGGTAGATCAATGTTGGAAATGAGTAGAAAAACAATTTGAGATCTGGAAATTGATTCCCTTAAATTATTCATGCCTACTCACCCCTTGGACAATCTTCATCTACCCCCAGTTTGAAGACCATTGTGCTAACTGATCTTAATGAGGCTCAGTACGTAGAATTGGAGAAACCTGTGGCTTTGCAGAGGAAAGGTTGCCTGGGCATCACAGAGCCATTTATAGTTCAGGGGAAGGGGAGAGGAATGAGAAATGACACAGGGCTCTTGCATTACATTTATATCTGTGGACTTTGCAAAATATAGTTTGGAAAAGATGATAGTCCTGAGAAACATTCCAAGCACGTTGAGAAGAACTGGCATCACTAACCTATAATGCTTTCTCTGTTCTGTTATCAGAGCATCCCAACACAAGCCCAAAGACCACATTTCTAGTGCCAAGCTTTGCCTGTAACAGAATTATGTACAATTCACATAAAGACTGGAAGCTCTGTGTGTTTAAGGCCCTTAGCTGATCTTTAAACCAATATTTCCATTTATCCCCCTTTTTTGACACCTCAGATGGTTTGAAACCCCAGGGTAAAACATCTAGCAAGATTCGGGATGGGGGAGGGATCTACTTTTTACCAAGTGGGAGGACGGCTTCTGTGAAACCTTCTTGAATGGATCTTCTTCTTGGGTAGATCAGTTTTGAAAACTAATAGACAACAAGTTGAGATCTGAAAACTGATTCCCTTCAACTATTCGTGCCTGTACACCCCTTGGACAATCCTCATCTACCCCCAATTTGAAGATCATTGCTATAATTGATCTTAATGAGACTCAGTATGTAGAATTAGAGAAATTGAGTATGTCATTATTCCTGGTTGTGATATTGCACTGAAGTTTTGCAAGATGTTACCCATTGGAGCTAAATGGGTAATACACAAAATCTCTCCATATTATTTCTTACAATAGTATGTGAATCCACAATTGTTTCAAGATTTAAAAGTTCAATTTAAAAAGATACATAAATAAAACACAAACACATAGATTATGACACGAAAGCATAAAAATATAAGAAAGTTATAATTGAAAAATAAGTCTGGGCCTGGCAGCTCAGGCCTGTAATCTCAGCACTTTGGGAGCCTAAGGTGGGAGGATTGCTTGAGCCTAGGAGTTCAAGATCAGCCTGGAAAACATAGTGAGACTTCCATCTTAGCAAACAACAACAACAACAAAATCCCAAAAGTTAGCCAGGTGTGGCAGTGTGCACCTGTAGTCCCAGCTACTCAGGAGGCTGAGGTAGGAGGATTGCGTGCGCCTATGAGGTCCAGGCTGCAGTGAGTCATGACTGCCCCACTGTACTCCAGCATGGGTGTCAGAGCAAGACCTTGTCCCAAAAAAAGAAAAGAAAAAGGAAACAGAGAAGTGTGCTAGAATAGAACAGTGAGCTTCCACAGATTGACAGCTCAGGGAAGAGGCCAGGGTCAAGCTCAATGATGACAATAGCCACCTGGGCCAGGCCACTCTAGAGATGTGTCACAGCTTGGCTGGGTTATTGGACCTCACCAGGATCCTTCCAAGATCAATGATATTTAAAGATATAGGAACCAGAAAATGCAAACCAAGAGGTCTATTGGACTGAGCTGCTTTCTGTCTGGCATTTTCTTATCAGACATGCTGCAGAGCATAGGTGCTGCAGAAGAAACTATGAGTAAAGAACACACGTCTGGGCTCTGGACTCTCCTTCTCATAGCAGTCATGTGACCTTGGTAAGTTCCTCATTTCTTTGGAACTCAGGTGCTTTCCCTGCAAAATGCATCACCTAGGCCAGTCCTTCACAAGTATTTCACCTCTTAATCCTCAGGACATCCTATGAGGCAGGTGCTATTATTATTTCCATTTTACTGATAAAAAAACTGAGACTTAAAAGCATCAAGTAACTTGCCCAAGTCACAATAAAGTAGCAGAGCAGGGACTGGAATCCAGTTCTATTTTACTTAAAAAGCACTTAGACTAGATCAGATATACCTGTGAGTTTGTGTCTAGAACTAAGGAAAGCCAGTCTGGAAGTGGATAGTAAAGGTAACCATATCTAGAATACATTTAAGAGCAGAAGCAAAAGAACACAGTCCACTTGGTGGCTGCTGACAGCCAATTCTAAAGCCTGTCACTGAAATAATAAAGTGAAACTGAATGTCAGCTTCAACTGCTCAGCAAATCAAATCCATGCAGCATGAAGGGCATGGTGCTGAGAAAAGAAAGGGGTCTTGGGAGACTTGGGTTTGAATCCAGGCTTCATCATTTATTTTGTAGGATGCTTTGGGCAAATTACTTGATTTCTCTGAGTCTCAGTTTCCTCAGCTGTAAAATGGAGCTAATAATATTAGACTTTCCTTGTGAGATTGTTGTGAGATTGGCTTAGAACGCTACCTGGCACACTGGGCAGTTTATTCGTGTTGGGTGCTGTTATTATTATTATTGTTACTAGTTGTTATTATTGACCTAGAGCTGGATAGCTCTAGAAAAGTTATTATTATAGGGTTTCTGAGAATTAAATAAAATATCACATATGGTAGTGCCTCCATCAACATTCTCTTGCAGTTCTCCTCAATTTCTTTTTCAACACAAGTGAAGAATTGTTACTAGATCCCCAGGGACCCTTTTTATAATTTCCTTCCCACCATAGACCTCACAAGGACATTGTCTCTTAAACAAGTTGAATTTTTTAAAGGCAATTAATTAATGTCTCTATTTTTTATTAATCAAAAGCATATATAATTGCCAATCTGAACTCCTGCTCTTCAGTGAATAACCAGTTACCATGCTGGTCTACTGTAATTCTTGTCAATGGAAAAGATGTTTGTGTCCAAGTTCATGTCCCTCTAGTCTGACTGTGATCAAGTAGAATATACCAGCTGGGCTTTTGGGAATGCTAAGAATGGCTCCCAGCCCCCATTATCATTTCCTGAAGCCGGAGGACATAAACCTGGGACTAGTGGATAACCTTAGACTTCAGCTTCTAGAACTCCAGGTCAGGGAGAAGAGGAGGGGCCACATTTGGAGTCTACCCACTGGTTGGGTATTTGATCTGGGACAAGTCACTTAACTTCTCCTTATCAATTCAATAGGAATAACATTGATCTTGGAAGGCTTGTAAGCATTAGTAGTAAGTGCTGAACATGGTGGGGAGTCTTGTCAAAGTGCAGATTGTGATTCATGGTGTGGGGTGGGGCCTGAGACTCTGCATTTTTAACATGCACTTTAGTGAGCTGATACAACTGGTCCCTGGGCCCCCATCAGTAGCAAGGATCTAATGCACCTTCCACATGGGGTTTAGAAAAAAGTGCAGTAGGGTTCAAGTGGGGATACCTCAGTCCTAATCCAGCCAGCATAGTGCAGTCGACAGAGAGACATCTTTGAAATCAACAGAGCTTGACCAAAATGTCAGCTGGGCCTCTGACGAGCTGGATAGCTTTAGGAAAGTTGATTTAGTTCACTAAGGCTTGGCTTTCTCTTCTGGAAACTGGAGACAAAACTGCTTACACCTCATTAGATGGCTTGGAAGATTAACAGGGACCATGTATGTGAAGCACTCAACATAAGACTTGGCATGTAACATTGCCAAGTAAATTGTAGCTTTCTAATCTTCCACTACCTGGCTCTGTGACTCTAATCAAGTAACTTAACCCCCTCTGAGCCTGGGTTGAAGCCTATGAGCTGACCCATTGACTCTTCTGCTTCTATTTTCCTAGTTATGATACTGGGTCCTGATGTATCTGTGGCCATTGCCTTTGCCCTGTCTAACCTGTTCTAGAAGCTTCAGCAAAAGATCTACATCCAGAAGGTCCCCATACTCAACCCTGGGAGGCACATCTATTGTGTGCTTTCCTGGGGCTCAGTTGGACCGCAAGAAGATGGATTCCCATGCTGTCGGGAGTTAATTGAGAACCTTAATTCTCAAACCCCTGAATCAGGCCTGATTGGGCCCACTGAACCCAAAAGGCCAACAGGGAATGGAGTTCAGCTCAGGAATGATGAGACCCTGTGATCAAAGGAGGTGGAAGAAACTGCTGAGAGGTAATTTATTAATAAGGGATAAATAGAATACTAATTAAGGCAGAGCTTTCAAGAAGGCAAATTCCCAAAGTAAAACTTTAAGGAATGCTCAAATAATTACCATTTTAATTAAAAGTATATCACCCGGTACAAATGGCAAGCCACCCCTTCTCACCATGAGGACGGCCTGAAATGCAAAACTGGCTGCATCTTCCCAAGTGCAAAGGCTGTGAGCTGGTGAGTGAACCCAGGTCAGGCTGAGCTGTATTTCCCCACCTGGGCCTCCTCTGGGCTGCTATTACTTGTTGGGCTTGGGGACTCCTCTTCTACTCCCCTGCAGCCTTACTCAGAGGGCAAAGTATGGGTGCATCTCCTGCTACCAAGGTTTCCACAGTAGCTGCACCAAGTCCCAGGATTCAAATCCCCTTCCCTGCCTCCCTTTCTATTCCAGCAGCTGCCTGTTTTCCCTGGTTCCTGTCTCACCTGCTCTCCCCAGCGCCACTGCCAGCCACTATCCACAGCCCTGCCTATACAATCTTGCTAAAATGCAAATCTATCATGTCCTTCATTTGCTTGGAAAATCTCTACTGGCTCCTTGTTAACCACATCAATAGGAAAAGCAATGATTTGTTAAGCACTTGTTATGTCCCACGCACTGTGCTAAGGACTTCTTTTGCACTCAAAACAGCCCTACAATGGAAATATTAACCACATTTCCAAAATGATAAAACTGAAGTTAAGAGATGTGAAATTGCTGGGCTAGTCATGCAGTGCACAAGTGGCAGAGTGAAGATTTGAACCAAGGTCTGAAATTAACTTCAAAGCTTACATCTTAACTACTAGTCTACATTGCCTCTTGGTTCCTTTTTGCTATAGGATAAGGTCTGTTTCCTGGTATGGAATGCAAGGTCTCTGTTTGCCTCTTCTATGCCACCTCCCTCATTTGCTGCTGCTTCAGACATTGCATAGGGAGCCCTGCAGCTCCAAGTTCCATGCCATTGCTCCTTCCCTGCTGGGAGCCATCCATGATCCCCTGTATCTCCCTGCATCTGCAGATACTGTGTGATCCTCCTTTCCTCAAACTGAATATCTTTGCTCATCTGCAAGACAGGTTTGCTTGTTCCTTTCTCTGTGCCCCTTCACTTCTCTATCTCACCTCTTTTATTGCTCTCCTTCCATGAGACACTGAGCTCACAGGAAGCAGGGGCTGTGCTATTCAACTTGACTCCTAGCACAGAGCCTGGTGCTGTTGAGTAGGTGTTCAGCATGTGTTCACCAAAGCTGATGGTTACCATGATTACAACCATACACTGAAGTCTGCACTGTGACTACAGGAGGGGACAAACTGGATCAGGTCCCCCTAGATCAGGTCCCTGCCCTCTGAGAGCCCACAGTCTAATGGGGGAGACAAGCAATAAACAAATAAGCGAATAAACAAGATGCTACCAGAGGCTGGCCAACACTCTGCAGGCACTCAAGCAGAGAGATGCAGTAAGGAGTAACTGGAATGATAAGCAAGGTGGCTTATGACATGGGGCTGTATAAATAGAGACCCAAATGAAGAGGAGCCACATGGGTGGTGTGGGACAGCAAGTGCAAATGTCCTGAGATAAAAACAATTCAGTGTGCCTGTGGATAAGATAGTTCCCAGAGGGGAGAAAAAGAGACAGACAGAAACAGAGGAGGTGGGGGTAGAGAAAGTGCATGTCTCAGAGAAGGTTTCAGTACGTGATATTTCCAGGAGGACAACTACTGAAAAGACAGGAAGAACCTGGTTTCATTCGGGTTTCACCCAGCCCTGCAGGAGGCTGCCAGAGGGAGGAAAATGCCCAGGAACACCCAGTCTGACAGCTGGGACATGCGTGGACATGGTCAGCTGATGGCCTTTGTAGGAGGGAAAGAGAATTGTTTACACCAATGTTTGACAGCCTTGAAGAAGGGGGTGGATATAATTTTGCTCCCCAAGAACATTTCACAATGGCTGGAGGTATTTTTGGTTGTCTCAGCTGGGGATGGGGAGTTGTTGCTAATGGCATCTAGTGGGTAGAGGCCGGGGATGCTGCTAAATAGCCCACAATGCACAGGGCAGTCTTCCATCACAAAGATATATCTGGCTCCAAATGTCAATTGTGCTGAGGTTAAGAAACTCTGGTCTACACTACATTCCTGGTTGAAATGTTGATGCATCTGACTCTACTCAGCTCCTTGATTAGGCCTAGGCTGACAACCAGCTTTCTCCCATCACTGAAACTCACTCCAACCCACTTTTCCCCTTCTTCCACCTCTTGTTCAGGAAACGTTCACACAACCTTACCAAGGGAATCCCATTCAGTACCAATCTGTGTGGACACTGGTCCTTGACTTGCAAATACTATGGTCAAAGAGCACTAAACCCAGACTCCACAGGATTGGGAATGAGTTACCTCTATACTCCAACATCAGTTGCCTTCCTTTCTGTTGACCTTTTTGCAGGGACATTCCATTCCCATGAAAGTAGAGGATCTCCAGAGACAAACTATGTTCCCCTTGTATGTGAGACAACCCTTTGAAGTTCCCTTGTATCATAAGAAGGGGTTGCCCTTGGGCTCCAGCTACATGCTACTAAGTTTAACTCACAAATTACACATCAATGCTAGTAGTCAGGCAGGGGGCTTTAAGCCATTGGCCTGAAATACTCTAGTCTGCAGCCTGGCTCCACCACCGTGAGTAGCCCACTCCTTTGTTGACCTCAGTTGCCTCATTAGTGAAATGGGAATCATAATATTTACATGGTTGTTTATGATGAATAGTGATTATATTAATATAAATCACCTAGTAGATGTTCAAAGTACTGCTGCTAGTATTATTATTATGCCTGAGCTGGAAGAAGAATTAGAAATCACCCTGTCCAGCCTCTTCATTTTATAGATGCAGATGCTGAGGCCCAGAGAAAGAAAAAGATGGACTTGTTTTCTGGGTTTTGAGATGGTAGAGGAGACATTATACTCACATATTACTGATGAGAAAACAGGCCAGCAGTGAACCAGGTGAGCTGAAAAGCTTGGCCTTTCTGGGCAATGGCACACAGTTAGTGCTGGGTGATGCCCCGTGTTACAATTCTGGCCATCTGTGAGTCCTGAATCCCCAGACCAAAGTCCTGCACAGCAGCTCCACAGTGGCTCCTATTCCAGAAAAGACCTTTCACTGCCCAACTTTCCACTGGGCTAGAAATGGGCCGTGAGTCTCCCTGCTAAAAAATTTGCTCAGTCCTTATGCTTCCATTACTTTCCAATGCTTTTAGTGGCAAACACCACAATTACTTTTGCACTTACCTATTTTTTTTTCTTTCTCTTTATCCTCTGTCACTCCCTTGGTGATTTCCTCAACTCTCACAGCCGTTAATACCATCCATATACTGGAAACTCCCAAACTTACTAAATCCCATTGATTCTAAACCACACATTTTTTCCACATTTTAATATCTCTGAAGTTGCAATGTATCCTAGCTTACTGGACAGTGCTTTTTCCTGGTAGTAAATAAAATAATGGTCTTATAGTCAGTGGCCTCTTTGATTTGATTATATATTGGACATATTTACCCTGAGAACACATCTTTGAATTCCAAACTCAAAAATCACAATGGCTTTTCAACATGTCCCTTGGACTAGTGATAGACATCTCAAACACAAATTAGTATAACTGAATTTCCAACCTTTCAGTCTCCCCCATCTCAGCAACTGGCAATCCCATCCCTCCAGTTGTTCAGGCCAAAATCTTGGAGTTACCATAGACTCCTTTCTTTCTCTTGTAATCTACATCCAATCTGTCAACAAATTCTGCTGGCTCACTTAAAAATAAATTCTGAATCCAATCATTTCCTACCAATCTGCTACCACCATCCTGAGGCAAGAAATTCTTGTTTCTTACCTAGATTATCTCCATTACCTCCTAACTGGCCCCCTGCTTCTCTGACTAAAGACAGTCTTGGCTCAGAGCAGCAGCCAGAGTGAGCCTGTGATTGAAACAGCCCTAGATCCCTGCCCAAATTCCTCCCTGCCTCCTCACTCTGGTTCATTTTTAAAGTAACTTATAATTAGGTTCTATTACATATATTTTTTTCTTTCCATGTCTATCTTCTGTTTCTCCTACCAGAATGTGAGCCCCATGAAGTCAAAGATTTTATTTCTCATGTTTAGCACCTGATCCCTACTTTCTAGAACAGTCTATGTATTTCTTCAGTACCTACTATATACCAGGCAATAAATATATGAATACATAGAAATAATAATAATCTTTGTTGGATGAATATTATAAATATTTGTTGAAACAATATATATTGATATTAATAAATACTAGTTGGTAAATGAAGTATACATAAATATTTGTTGAGTGAATCAGTTTTCATAGGATAATGCTTTCAAGGGAGCAATGACTTTGAAGCCAAACTAACCTGAGTTCAAATTCTGAATCTACTACTTCACGGCTGTGGGACTTGGGATATTCATTTAAACTCTCAGCCTGTTTCTAATCTGTATAATTGGAAGAATAAGGCCTACCTTTCAGGGCTATTTTGAGTTAATGTGCATACAGTGCCTGCACAGTCCCTGACACATAGCAGGTGCTTGGTTTTTTATTGTTTATTACTTTATTACTGTTGTTCCAACCTCTACATTTAGCCACGGAGCTCTGGAGCTTTTCACAAAACCACAGCACATTTCCGTGGAAAGTGAACTCAAGGCAGAAGCACAGTGGTGACCATGCTTTGGGGGTGGGAAGACTTGGATTCAAGTCCACATCATTCCATCCATCAGCAGGGTGACCCTGGGCATGCCATTTAACCCCTCTGAGCTTCAGTGTTCTCAGGCTTGAAGAGGAAATAATGACCACATCTATTTCAAACAATTGCTGTGAGCCCTTCTGGTGTGCATGATATGCGTGTAAAGCACATAGGGCACAGTCAATTCTAAGCAAATGCTACCTTGCATTATTATCATCTAACCTGACAGAGCTCAGTCCCTGGCTCCTGATGCCCAGGGTGCTGCTTGAGCTTCATGCCAGCCAGCCTGCCTGTGGACACACACAGTGGTAGGAGCTTGCAAAGGCTGTCCTGTAACTACAGCTACCTCCTGAGAAACAATCACACCACACCCCACACAGAGGCCGTCCCTACACTGCCTCCTTGCTGGGGTCACCAGAATGCTAATGCCAGGCTATGGTCCTGACTGCAAGTGATCTTCCTCACCACTTCCAGTGGTGACAGTGGTGACTTGGTCAGGGGACTTCTGACCCTCCAGCTGCCACCGGTGTGCTTTGTTGGGCCGATGGTTTCCACTGGGGGAAGGGAGATAGACAAATGCTGATTTTTCCATTAGAAATATCCCATGACCTTCCAGCAACCTCCCACACCCCTAGAGGAGGAGGTACATGGTAGTAAAAAAGATGTTTTGTTTTCTTTCTGTAAAGAAAAACGATGCTTTGTGTAAATTATCTTTCTGACTGGAACCTAACTAATTCAGAAGTTAGAGCACCTATGCAGGGCAGGATGCCTGCTAGTCTCTTCACCGGTCACTGAGTGATTTGAAGAGGTTACTGTGTGAGGGGCTCAGGACAAGGGGGTGCCCTGTCCTACTCCCTCTGCAACTTCTACCCCACACCAGCCACTAAGGGGAACCCTGGACCTCTGTGCTGGTGCTCCAGTGGTCACTAGGGCAGAAAAGTTCCTGCATCCCTGGGACTTATATCCTAGTTGGGGAGACAAGCCCCAAAAGACATAAAGACATAAACAAGGTAATTTCCATTAAGGTAAGGGCTCCAAAGAAAAAGAAAAAGGTGACATGTTAGAGAATTACTGGGGATGGGGCAGGGCAGGTCTCAACTACCACTGTAATTGGGGTGGTATTGGGGGGTCTCCCAGAGGAGGTGACACTTCCATATCCTTTCACTCAAGTACACACGTTCTCAGGGAGCAGCTGTACCCTCAGCACTAAATCTACCACCCAGCAAGAACTAGACAACCACGTATGTGTGTTAAATGTTAGTGTTAGTCAATGCAATGAGATGTAGCTGCTTGTATATCTAAATGTTTCTTAACCTTATGACTAACTCAGTAACTTTAGATCCTGCTTTCCAAGAGCTAATCCAAGGAACAGACTACAGTGAAATTTTCATGGGGCACCAATAACATGAGAAAAATAAAGACAATATTGGGAGTTTTTATACAAAAATCTAAGAATTTTTTAGTGTTTACTCTGAGATTAAGTTCTTTCTGACTTGGAGTGTGTGTGTGTGTGTGTGTGCCAAAATGTCCTTTCTTTTATAAAATAATCGTGCTGGCTGTTCATTTTTTAGGTTTCTTTTTCTTTAATTTTTTTCTTGGCAAAATAAGTTTCTTCTCATTCTTTTATTTTTTGAGATGGAGTCTCACTTTGTCACCAGGCTGGAGTGCAGTGGCATGATCTTGGCTAACTGCAACCTCCGCCTCCTGGGTTCAGGTGATTCTCCTGCCTCAGCCTCCTGAGTAGCTGGGATTACAGGCGTGCACCACCACACCAGGCTAATTTCTGTATTTTCAGCAGAGACAGGGTTTCACCATGTTGGCCAGGATGGTTTCGATTTCTTGACCTTGTGATCTGCCCGCCTCAGCCTCCCAAAGTGCTGGGTTTACAGGCGTAAGCCACTGCGCCCGGCCTTTCCATTCTTAAAAAATATTTTTGAGAAATCAACGATCTGGGAACCACTGTTTTATAGACTTCTTACTTGGCAGCTTGAAGGCTAAAGGAAAACTAGCTTTGTTTTGGAAAGGAGCTGGCAAATGCCTTCCAGTGGCCTCTGTGCACCTGCTGGAGTCCATTCCTGGTTTGGGAGTGTGGGATCATTGGGTTTCAGGTCTTTGGAAGTCAGACAGTGTGTATGAGAAGTGGACTCACCTGCAGTCTCAGGAAAGGATGAAAAATAACAGAGATGTAGCACACTGTTCCCTCAGCAGTGTCCCTAAACTGCAAAACGCTCCTTATCACTAAAAATTGCTGGGGATGAGAGAAGGCAAATACCAGAAGGTCATGAAAAGAACTGCCCAGAGTCCATGAGAGCTGATTTACAGCAGATTGATGCAAAAGATCTCCTCAAACCACTTCGATTTCTGCTACCATTTTTCTTTCCCCTTTGTCCCTCCTTGGCCCCCTCCTAGATTGAAAACATGAAATTGGGATAGGAGAAGAGGCACTGGGAGTGTGCTGTTTACTCGGTACAAAAATTATTAATCCTTCATGCTTGCCACATACCACAGAGTGGGGAACGTGGCTTGATTTCACAAAGCTCTGGGAAAACTTCCCCACTGCCATGTCCCTACCATTTGTTAAGAGAAACAATTGTAACTTGATTCCCAGGATTGTGTGTGTGTGTGTGTGTGTGTGTGTGTCAGGGCAGGGAACTATCTCCTTGTGACTTGTCTGTACCCTCAACCCCACAGAGAAGTGGCAGGGAGGTCTGCAGAACTCCCCTCTGTAAGAGTGCTGGTGGGAGGTGGGCTTGACCAGTCAGAAGGGACTAGGAAAAGCAGTTTCAATGGGCTGGAGAGTCTGATGTCTGTCCACTGGAAAGTTGAAGCTCATTGGACTTGATACAGATTTGGGAAAGTTAAAGGCAAGGGAGTGTGGCTATTGGCTGGGGGATAATGAAAGATGGAGAGAGAGAAAGAGAAATGTATTAGTCCATTTTCATGCTGCTGACAAAGACACACCTGAAACTGGGTAATTTATAAAGAAAAAGGGGTTTAATGGACTCACAGTTCCACATGGCTGGGGAGGCCTCATAATCATGTCAGAAGGCAAAAGGTACAGCTTACATGGTAGCAGACTACAGAGAATGAGAGCCAAGCAAAAGGGGAAACCCTTTATAAAACCATTAGATCTCGTGAGACCGATACACCAGGAGAACAGTATGGGGGAAACTGCCCTCATGATTCAATTATCTCCCACAGGGTCCCTCCCACAACACATGGGAATTATGGGAGCTACAATTCAAGATGAGATTTGGGTGGGAACACAGCCAAACCATATCAAGAGAGATAAACAATAGAGATGGTGGGGGCGGGGGGTGGAGAAATATGCCATAGCATGGAGAAATAAACCAGCTCTTCCTCCCCAGCAGCAGCCAAGGAGCCATGAACCCCAGGGACCTGGGACTTCCACAGGAATGTTGGCCTGAGAAGGAAAGCTGGGATGAGGAAGAGTTTCCACTACCTTACTCCCAGGGTTTGTGAGTACAAAAATGGTATTTTCCAGATATGGACTTTGCGTAACAGAAAGAGTTGGCCCAGGGAAGTAATGGACCTCAGCAGAAAGCTGGAATGAACTTCAGATTTCCTAAGGGGCTGCCAAGCCAGTGGTGGCTTCAGGATCAAGTGCAATCAGCCAGGTCAGGGGACTGCAGGAGAGCATCCCCAGCCATCCTGGGAACTCTGAGCAAGCGGGAAAGACCTCTACTGCAGAGTGGGTTTTAAGGGTCTGCCAATAAGCACAAGCACACCAGGCAAGTAGGAACTGTCCTTCCCTCTATTTTCTCCTTCTTCTTTATCCAATCCTGGAGTGTGCAGTCAGTAAACAATGGGTGAAAAATGAACAGAGAAAGGGAGAAGGCAATCATACTCATTCCCCTGAAATGAGGCTAGCTCTGAAGCTGACTTTAGAAATAAAAGGGGAGAAGATTGATCTCCAATTCAAATGCAGAGTTGGAATTAACACACAGGACCGGAAATTCCAATTACAGAACTGAGACTGTGTTTTGTGACTTCAAGTTATGCAAGACATTACCTACCAGAGGGTGAAAACATTGTGGGACCTCTTTGAGTTTTCACTGCAGGGAAGAAGAAAACACTGAGAGACAAAAATGAAATCGTGTTCTGCTCATTCCAAGAGCTATGCTTGATTAAAATACACAGTGAATCAGGATCCAGGAGGAGCTATAATGGCTCTGGGGTGATTTTTTTTAAAAGACAAGGCAGAAAGGACAGGTCTGCCTTGGTGACACTGTGGCAGTAGGGCCATGTGTGGACCTCTTCGCATGATGCTGAGAGAGAAGGTACCCTTCTTCTGGGGCAACATTTCACAATGCCCACCCAAACCTTTGCACCTCCTGACAGGGAGGTGGGGAACATTATCAGGAGAGGTGGGACCTATCCCCGAGACCTGGGCCTCCACCCTAGGATACTCATCCAGCTGCCCATAAGCCTGAAGACTAGTTTTTCTGAACTACCAGTCTCAGCAGATCATCAGATAAATACCTGGGATTCCATATCAATGAGGGAGAAAGGTTAAACTTCCTCAAAGGAAGGGAGGGCAGGTAGGTTATCTCCAGGAGGCATTTTTTGTCTCCTAGATAAGAAAATGCAGAATGAGGGCATTGTTTCACGATGTGACGGGAATTTCTCCAACCACTTCTTCTGTGGGAACAAGACTATCCCCGCAGTTTTGCCTGCAACCCCCTCACTGAGAGAAGTGCCCGCTTTGCAAAGATGGGCAGGTTCTTACTGAAGTTGCTTCCTACCTTGGGGACTTCCCAGCCTTCTAACTTTCTTCCCCTGAATGGCTCCCTGGGCACACAGACTTGTCAACACCTTTCTAAACAAGATGTGTGGCTTCCACTTCACTAACGACAGACCGCAGTCCTCACTTCCTCCGCCTGAACCCCCTCTTCTATTTCACTCAGAACAAGTTTGATGTCCGGCTGAAGGAAGCATATCTAACACCACTTAAGAAATTCATGCTAGAGTTGTTTGGGGTTGGCACACGGCAAAGCCTGGGCATTTCTGATGATCTGAAACATGGTGTAGGAAAGAGGCCACTGGAGACCAATGCGTGACTTCAGCTCTGCCACCTGCTTGCTGTGTGTCCTTGGGCAAATCAATGCACTTCTCTGGGTCCCAGTTTCCCCATCTGTCAATGGTACAGATTGGACAGAAAGATCCTTTCTAGCTCTAATGAACTCCAGTTCTGTGAAATCCACTCTGGCTTAGGACGCTGCACTTTAGCTTGAATTTATGACCCAGACAACTATTTGAACACCAATTTGATATTTCTTTCATGGAGAAATGAATGTCATTCACAGGGTAATAACCAGGAAGTCAATTCAAACCCAGGACTAACAGGAAGTAAAACATCCTAGGTCTCCAAACTTGCTAAATTTAATTGTGTTTACGCAACACTGATCTTATACCACTCCAAACACTAAGCTGTGAGTGTCTGTTAGCTGAAGCCAAAGAGCCTGGATGTCACAATCCTAAATAACAATTGTAGAAAGCCCAGAAACTTGTAAAGAATTAGCAGGAAAGAGACACCATCTCCTAGATAAGTCCTTAGAGCTTAGAAAATTTGAGAGTGGGGTGCTGGGATTTCCCGATGTGAAGTTAATATCTTAAAAAAAAAAAAAAAAAACAACACACACACACAATAAAGTCCCCAAACTTCTACAAGCTTTCCAAGAGTCTGTTACAAGCCTGGCCCTTTTAGGCCCAGCCCCCAACAAATGCCAGCACTGACGTCAGCTCACTGTCTCCATAGCCGGCAGCTCTGGGAGCTGAACTCACTAGATCAATGAAAACATCAACCATGCCAGACGTGCCTGCTCTGCTCCAAGCCTGCCAAGGAGCCAGGGGTTCAGGTGCAGAGCTGGGCCATCTGTCATTAGGTTCTGCTGTTAATTGCTGTGCTAACGAACAAGGTTTGAACTGGAGGCACGAAACGCACATGCAGATTTACACACAGCTCTGTAGTACTGTGTCCCATTCCCTTACAAGCTGGCACAGTCTCTTGGACACAAAGGTAAAGGTGGCCAAGTGACATGACTCACACAGACATTGCATAACCCAATCAGTAGATACTCCAAGTGGCAGATGTGCAGAATTTTTCAGCCAGGTGCTCATTCGTCCTGTCATTCATCTACTCAAAAAATACTGGCTTTGTGATGGCCACCATGTCAAATGCCAGGACTCCAGAGATGACAACAACAGGGTCCCTACCCTCAGGGGATCCTATCCTACCAGGGGAGATAGAGAGGTGAACAAACAGGACAAATACAGGTTGACAAGTGCTAAGAGAAAAGTCAGAGGCTGTGGGAACAGAGAGGATGAGTATCTAACCAGCCTGGGGTATCTGAAAGACTTCGTGGGGGAGGAGAAAACACCTGGGCTAAATCTTAAAGGAAGACCAGAAGTTACCCAGGGAAAGAAGTGAAGGAAGACATTATACACAGAGAGGCCAGGAGGTAAGAGAGAACCTCAGTGTCTGGGGACACAAGGAGTCAGATACAGGAGGCTCAGAGTGGGCGATGGGAGGTGAAGCGTGAAGACACTGGGGAGAGTGAGGATACTGGAGAAGAAGGTGGGGTGCAGATGGTGACAAGTCCTGAAGAGCACTTGCTTTGCAAACCTTGATCAAGCTCTTGCAATGTGCAAGCGACGGCATTAAGTCAATGTGAGGGCCCTTGCCCTTATGGCACATGGACTTCCTAGAGGAGAAAGAAGAAGAGTCGCTCGGAAGAGGAAATGTCACCAGACTGAGTTAGTCAGAGAAGGCCTCGCTCTAGAGGGAGGCCTCTAACTTCAGGCAGAACTTCAGACAGGTAAGCCAGTGCCACCACCCAGATGTTTTGTGTATGTTGCCTCACCAAATCAATGAGGACATGACATCTTCCCATTTTCCAGGTAAGGAAACTGAGGCCCAGAAAGCTTAAATAGTTTGGGAGCTGGGAAGTGGAACAGGAGGGATGTACTTTTCCTGACTCCAGAGCCTGCGCCCCGTCCATTTCACCTTGCTGTTCCCCAAGGTCTTCCTGGTCAAGGGAACAGCCTGACAAGCATGGGGAAGGCATGTGGAAGGCACACAGGAGGACCGGGCAGTAGGCAGTTTTCATTGGAGAAGGGAGTTTGTGTGGAGGAGATGGGGCCTTGGGTCTGGAGTGATAGTCAACAGAGTGGCACAAGCTTCAGCTTTGAAGTCTAGGAGCCCAGGGACAAGTGAGGTACCCTCTCCTGGCTTCAGATTTCTCACTGCAAAATGAGACCTAACACCTACTTCCTCTGGATACATTCTCTGATGAGAATTCGGTGAGATAATGAGTCGAGTGCTTAGGAGATGGCCTTACACCTTGTGAGTCCTCAACTGTGGATGATATGATTATTTTAATCAACAGCCATCATTATTCCCAATAATAATACCTGCAGGTAAGACCCTAGAGGTAGGTTGGGGCTGATACGTGCAGGATGCTGATATCCAGGCAGGCATGCCATCAGGATTCTGTTGACATTGGGGAATTACAGTGACAGTTCTTAAGAACAAACGTGAAATAACAGCTTGGACACAGTTTGTTCTCTTCTGCAGAATAACACAGCAACTTCCTCACTCAGAAGTGCCATGATTTTTCTCCTATGCAGAAAAATTGTATCACAGTGAAGAAAGGCGTGTCCAACACTTCAGATGCTGGCCACAAGGTGCCAGTGGGGGTGAGAGTGACTGTCTGAAGGCTGGACACACACCAGTGGCACTCCAGTGGTGAGGAGGCTAAGGAGGGCCTCATGGGCTCCAGCGGGGGCCAGGGGCACTCTGGATACCCCCAGCTGGTGAGAAGGGAAGAAGTGGGGTCGCTGCTGCTGGCCCCTTACTGCTGACTCTGTGACAGCCTCTTGAAGATGTGGGGCCGCATCCTCTAAGCCGTTTCTCGCCAAAAATCAGAAACCTCTGGAGGCCACACTCCTGTAAACACAGAAGCAGATGCTCCCTGGACCACTCCTCTCTCTATCTAAATAAATAAATAAATAAATAAATAAAAATAAATAAGGCAGTGGACTCCTCCTCCAGTGGTGGGCTTGGAGACAGTGGAGGGAAGGGAATGCCTTTGTGAGGGGTGCACTGTGGCTTCATTTCGATCCTGCCTCCCACCCTCTTGCTGTTCTGCAGAAGAGGGAGGCTGTGTGGTGGCTTCCAAGCAGCACAGCTGCCCTTGAGGAAGGCAAGTGGGATCTGGTGTATGTCGGGCACCAGCAGGTCTTTGAGCTCATTTACTGTCTTGTGACCTTCCTATGTAGCAGGCCTTATCCTCACTTTACAAACATAAAAATGTGGCCCAAAAAGGGCAAATGACTGTCCAAGCCATGCAGCTAGTAGGCCACTGAGCTGGATCCAAACCCATCTGCCTAAACTCCAAAACCCCAGTTTTAGCCCCTGCCAAATTCTGCCTCTCAGAGAAGAGGGTGGGAGAGAGAGTAGTTGGCTACAGTTCTTCACAAACGTGATCGAATGCTAGTGACCAAAGAGAAAGGAAGGGTCCAGAGGACCCCTGGTCCGAAGCCATGCAGAGGGACAGTCCTGGGTTTGCATCTCTGCTGGAGTGACCGTTGGCACGTTATTTATTCCCCCTGATTCCTGCTTCCTCATCTGGAAAATGGATCTCAGAGAGCCTACGTGTAGGGTGGTTGTGAAGATCAGACACAAAAGACTGAAGTCCTTGGACTTCAATAAATGCTCACTGATGTCAGATATAATTATTGGTTATTATTACAGAGCTGCAGATAGGATCAGGGGCTCCTCAGATATCCCCACTAACACATAAGATAGGTCAAGAATGAAACTGTGCGCTGCACAGGGCATGAGAATTTTCTTTTCCCTCCCCGAAAACTGGATCCTTTATTGCTGAGCATTTACATACATTATCTAATTTCATCTTACCCATAACTCAGAAACTGAATGTCCCATCACTTAGAGAGCCAGCTCCAATTTGGCCGTGGATTCTAGAGCCTGTGCTCCTCAAAGCTTGGCTCTCTGCTGCTGTGGCTCACAGCTACCTAGGACTTGGAAACTGGCCTCTGGGTCCATGGTCTCCAAGAGGAAGCCTGGTGTCTCCTCACAGCCCCCTCAGCCTCCTCTCAGAGGGTCTGCCCAGCAGTAGCACGTGACTCAATCACTCTTCTAAACCCAGTGGCAACCACTGGCTACCCACTATGAATGGCCCAAGTGGAAGACTTCTATCCTGATGGAGAGAGGCGGGGTTCAGCTTGGAGTGTTTGGGTTCCCAGGCCCATCACCATGCCCTGCCTCCTGGCCAAATGGCTGTTGGACCCAAATGCAGGCTTGCAGGGTCCAAATGAACCAGGTAGGCAGGCACATGGGCATTCTTAAAAAAATTCCAAGGCTGGTCTTCCATTCCCTCTCCATCAAACCAGTGCCGTAGTCCACAGCGAGGGCCAGGGGAGCTATAAAATCCCCATTTGCCACAATTAGCAGATGAGTAATGAAATGGTAATGGCAGCCAGCAGTGGCCTCTGCTCTGCCGAGGCCCATGCCCCTGCCTTCTGTGAGTGCCAGCTTGGGACTGAGACCAGCAGAGCACCTGGTACCCAGAGGTACCTGGAGACATACCATAGGGCTCTCGCTTGGCAAAGTGCATCTTCCTGTTTCTGCCTCCGAAATCTGAGCTGTTTTTGATTGTTCCTGGGGAGCTCATGCCCTCTACGAGAGGCCTTAGCTTAGGGTCTCCAAAGATAGGGTAAAGTAGGGGAGCAGGCCCTAGAGGATGGGAAAGGAGGAAGGAGGGAAAGGAGGAACAGCATTTGCATAGAGCCTGGGGCAGAAAGGAGCTGTCACTGAATGGAAAGCAGGCAGCGTGGCTGAAATACACAGTGAGGTACAGGATCAGGAGGCAGAGACAATCGGATACAATGTGGTATGGGATAGGGAGGCAGAGACAATCAGGTGGGCCCCACAGGCTATGGGGAGAATTTTGCCTTGGGGTTGGCAGGGCATCCCATGGCTTCTCCCTTCCGACCTGGCAAGTCGTTTAATACTTTTCTAGTTTTCAGCAGCATTTTAAAATTCATCTGTAGCTGGTCGTGCGTGCCTGAAAATGAGCTGGTGTCAGCTCCTGGGCTGTTGTCTGGTAAAGTGCCCGAGAGTGTTTGTTTACGAGTGCATCGCAATAAGAGGATTAGAGGCAGTCATATCCTTCCAGTGGTCCCTGTGGTCAGCCGCTGCCTGAGCATGGAGGAGAGTCGAGCTCTGGGCGCCCTGCCAGGAAACCCTCTGTCTCCTTTGGTCCAGCAAAGAAAGGACCTCAGTGCCCTCAGGCCCTAACAGTAAAGTTAAAGAAAGCCTGGGCCAGAGAGAAAGAGTTATCCCTCAAAATGCTTCCGTCTTGCTCAGTTAATCTAATCTGCTTTATGTAGTACAAAATAAACACAACCCTAATTAGCAGGTTCATGCTGCAGCTGAATTCGCAAAAGTGCTTCACAGATTCCAGCCTCAGCATTCCCAGAGAAAGCCCAAGATCTCCCTGAGAGGCCCAGTTGGTGTTTGTGGAATCAACACTACTCTGGTGATCACACAGTTTGCCTCATTTGCTCCATGGGGCTCTTTGCTAAAGGACATTCTCCCCCAGGTCAGTACTCCAGCCAGCCAGCCTCAGCCTGGAGGGTCTGCTTAAATGAGATGGGAGGGGTAACATGGTGCATTGACGTGTTGGGCTGAATCTCAAGCTAAGGCAGGGGCACACTTCCCGAATGTCAAACCTGGAAAAGCGAAATTTTTTTATTCCTTCATTCACTCAGCAGCTAGTTATAGAGCACACACTGTTAGGTGGCAGAGGCAGCTACAGCTACATCATCAGGGTTCAAACCCTGGCTCTACCATCTCCCAGCTCTGTGGCCTTCAGTGAGGGACTTACTGCTTTGTGCCTCAGTTGCTCCACCCATAAAATAGTGATAATGAAAGCACACATGTTAAAAGGAAATGTCAAGATTAAATAGGCATAAAGAGTTAGGACAGCACCTGGCACACAATAAGCACCTTACGAGAGCCCAGCCTGCACGAAGGAAGAGCTGTGCACTTGCCTCGTTCATCATTTTATCCAGGCACCTGGGAAGCCTGCCCCGAGAGACCCAGTTCGTATGTGGTGGCAGAAGGCAGGTGTTCCATGAAGATTTGGGGAATGAATTAATAAAGTTGAGTGGTTGTTCTTCTTCTTATTGTTGTTAATATTGCTTACTTCAGCCTGTTACAACAAAGTACCATAGACTAGGTGGCTTATAAACAACAGATATTTATTTTCACAGTTCTAGAAGCTGGAAGTCTCAGATCAGGGTGCCAGCATGGCCAGGTTCTGGCGAGGGCCCTCTTCTGAGTGGCAGACTCTCATCTCATCGTTTTCGTTTCCTCACACAGCGGAAAAGGTGAGGGAGCTCTATGGGGTACCTTTTATAAGGATGTGAATCCCATTCATGAGGGCTCCACCCTCATGATCTAATTACTTCTCAAAGGCCCCACCTCCTAATCCCATCACATTGAGGGTTAAGATTTCAGCATAGGAATTTTGAGTAGGGGCGCAAACACCCTGTCCAGGGCAATTATTATCGTTATACTCTGTTAGCTCTTACACGTCATGCCAGGAACACAGGAGTGAATAAGTCAGATGTGATCTCTGCTTTCATTTATCAGATGAGAAGAATGTTAAACAACTAATAAATGTTTGCTGAATGATCAAGTGAATGAACTAATTCCATGATTATTTAATTACAGCTGTGAAGGAAAAGTCCAACAACAGGCAGGGTGTTTTGTTCTAACTGAGGACGTCTAACTGAGGACGTCTACTGACACAGCGAAGCTGTAAAGCAGACCACGGACTGCAGCGCAGTGTGGAGAACAACTCTACATCTAGTTGGAGGTGGAGTAACGTCCAGTCTGTGCACAGACAGATGGCAGGTGTGCAGCTGCACTCAGCATGGGATAGAGGTACTTGATCTAACCACAGAGAAGGGGTGGGTCAGGAGAGCTTCCTGGGCCGAATGTTAAATAACAGAATCGAAGTCAATTGAGCCAAGGTAAGGGTAGGCTGTTTCCCCTTTACTCCCTGTGAATCTCAACATTTAGCATGGGTCTGGAACATCATAGATGCATAACAAAATGTGTGTTGAATAAATGGATGGTTGAATGACTGAATGAATGAAGCTTTGATGAGATTCCCCTAGGAATCTGTTACCCAGGAAAGTAGAACCTCCATTAATCTTTCCATGCCCAAATGAAGAAATTGAAGTCCAGAAGGAAGAAGTCAATAGCCCACTCTATTCACCCTACTTCTTTGTCCCTCTTCAGCTCTGTGCTGATGCTTGAGAGGAATTGTTTACTGCCCCAGCTATGCCCTCTTGTATTTTGACAAAGCACAGTTCTATTGCTCCTAGCAAACATATTATCTTTCTATGGCACAGGCTGGACACGATTCTACACCTCCATCATAATGCAAAGTTGTTCCCCAGTGCTATGGCTCAGTCCATGTTCAGTTTTGCAGACATGTCTCTATCAGTAGCTATCCTCAGCTATAACAAGATTATTTTCACCCATTGATCCTAATGGGCTTTCTTACCTACAAAGGGTCTTAGGGCACACCAGGGTGGGAACCACAGAATGCTGACTGAGAACCACTCCTTCAGGAGCCTCCTCTGGCTGTTTGGTGTATCACTGGTGCCTGGTGCAATATCTGCATAAGCCTGGCCAAGAGCCTAGTCTACCTCTGGGGGATTATCCTGAAATTCTGGAATGACTGTTGAAACTTTGGTGCTCAACCACCTCCTCCTTGCAGGGCTAAAAATAATTTGGCCACTTCCTGACAGGCAGGACTGGTGTCAGTCTGGGGTGCATGATACTGAACTAAGTGCCAGGTACAGATGGGCAATTTGTGGGCAGTTTTACTTAATCCTCTCAAAAGTTCTGCAAGGAGGTATCATCATCCTCATTTAAAAGCTGAGGAAATCGAAACTCTAGAGGTTTAGTGATTCCACTCAAGGATGTGTGAGAGTTCAGAATCAGAGCCAGAAAGACTTAGAGAGATAAACCCCACAAAGGAGGAACACCATGCCAGGGCATGCTCACATGCAGAACCTCCAGGCTTTCAGTAGGGTGGCTGTAGTTTTTGCAAACTGTGGCTCCAAAGTGATCATATAAGCGGCATGAGAAACCAAGAAAGTGGACTGTGCAGGCCAGAAGAAGGGAGTTAGCAGTGATTCCTTCTGCTACTTTCTCACCAATCCATATCCTTTCTCTTCTGCAAACCCCATTTCTTTTCTTTTCTTTTCTTTTCTTTTTTTGTAGAGAGAGGGTCTTGCTATGTTGCCTGGTCTGTTCATGAACTCCTGGGCTCAGTTGATCCTCCCACCTCAGCTCCCCAAAATTCTGTAATAATAGGTGTGAGCCACCATGCCCAGCTGAAATTTCATCTTTTTAACTCTGTTAATAGCTTCATTTACCATTGTCTCTTTCTTGTTTGTTCACCAAAATTTCATAAAACCCCACTGCTGACATGAATACTTGGGTATGTTGTATATAGTGACCTTGGTCTGTTGCCCAGCCTTTGGAACCTCAGGTCCTCATCTAGATGGAAACAGCAGTCCAGCAGGGAGCCCCTTGGCTTTATTGCAGTCTTCATTTCTCCTGCTCTTTCTCTGTAGAGGTTGTTGAACAGTCAGAGGGACCAAAATAGAGCCAGCCAAAATTGCGAGTGCATTCTATCATCTGTCTCCCCTGGACCCTCATGCCCCCGTCCCACAACATCAGCCAAAGGGAAACGAAACAGGGAAAGTAGAGGTGGCTCATTCTGCTTGTAACAAAGAAATGAGTTGTGGTGAAGAATTAAGTAAGGTGCACAAATTAGCACAATCCTATAGGCTGTAAATAAATCAGTCTTAAAAGTGTTCACAACTTAAGCCTCTTTTATCCTCAGCTGAGAAAGGCTTCTGTGATTTTCTGCCCAAGGTGTTGTTAGTGAGAGTGGTGGTTCTGGACTTTGGGGGTGGGAGTGGTTAGGAAAGGCGGCAGTTCATTTGGTATAGTGGGGCTTAAACTTGAATACCACACCACTAGCTTAAGAAAAAAGGGGCCTAGGTCATCATGTACTTGCAGCAGAAAGACAAAATATCCCCATGATGTGGTAGAAGCTGTTCTGAGTTCTGCAGCTCTTGGAGTCCCTTAGAGATCTCATTTGATCTCAAGTCTTTAAGTCCATCTCTATACATTGATGACATCCTAATTTATATCTCCAGCCAGGACATCTTCCTGAATTCCACGCTCATATCTCCACCTGCCTATTTGACATCTCCACTTGCACATATAAAGACCTCTCCACAGAAACACTTTAAAACCAAATTCCTGCTATTCTCTCCCAAACCTGCTGCACATGTAGCCTTTCCGGTCTCAGTCAATGGCAAGCCCATTCTTCTAGTTGCTCAGGCTTAAACCCTTGGAGTCAATCTTGATTCCTTTCTGTCATTCACATGCCTCATCCCATCAACCAACAAATCCTCCCAGCTCTACCTTCAAAGCAACCACAGTCCTACCACTTCCCACCATTCCCGTGCTTCTACCTGGCGCAAGCCTCCAGCATCACTTCCTGAATCACAGTAACCTCCTTACAGTATCATTTGTATCAGGGAGAAACTGGAAACTATTCTAGTATTCATAATATACATTTTGTCAAATAATTTTCAAGGCCTTTGTACTCTGGGTTATCAAACTATTTAAGATGCTGCTGAAGAGCAATTAGCATCTGGGAAGATGTTCACATGAAATTACAAAGTGAAAAAAGGATATGTAGAAACCGGAAAGTGATACTGGAAAATGTTCTCTGGGTTCTGAAATTGTAGCCTTTTAAATTTCTTTTTCTATGTTTCTGCTTAAAAAATTGTGTTCATGATTAGGAAAAAATATAATTAAAAATAAAATGACGGAAAAGTAAAAGAAGCAGAGACAATACCTGGTTGATGTAGAGGACAGAGAGGCTGCAAGTTCCCTCATAGAATATAATATTTGAGCTATAAGTGCTGTGAGCTCCCATTTTACAGATGGAAAAAGAGAGGTCCAGAGATACACAGTGAGTTGTCCAGAAAAATATTGCCTGCTTTCATTTACTCCTGTGTACCAGACATTGTGCTATGTGCTTTATAAATATGACAATTTTTATTCTCCATCCTGGCTGTGTGAGGTTAAGAATAGCTCCCTCTACCACTCCATCCATTCTACAGATGAGGTGACTGAAGCTTATACAGGTTATATAATTTGCCCAGATTCACATGGCTAGTCATGTTCAGAGCTGGTAGCCAACCCCCAAAGGTCATGCTCTTAACTTCTTACTTTACAAAGTCATACATTCAGCTGGCTTGATAACCTAGATTTCCAAACGCCAGTCACCTTGCACCATTTTAAAATGAAATGTGGATGAGTAGAACTGAACAGCTCAGAGGCCCCCAAAGCTCCTCCTCATGCCCCCACTTCAGCCCAGAGCACAGCCTGGGCCTGCCTGGGCTGCAGCCATCCCTTCTGATTCAACTCATGAGTCCAAAGCGTTTCCCTCTTTGAAGGAGCAGCTGCTGTGGGCAGGAGACTTCCAGAGAACATGAAGTGAATCAATGTTGGGGTTGGCCTGGCGTGGGAAGTTTCTCCCAGAGCCTGGCCTGCCACCCAGATTTCTCTCCTTTGTGAGTCCCACTGAGGCAGTAAATGAATAATGGATTTAGGGACCATCTCCTAAGGTTAAATGTCAAATGTACCTTCAAATAAAATGTCAGTAATAACAATAGTTAGTGAGTTGGTCTCTCTGAGATGTGGAGAAAGTGTACTCTGGTCATTCCAGCAGCTTCCAGGCTGTGTGGAGAATCCTGTGGCCTAACGGGAAGAATTGGCTTGGGGAGTTGATAAATATTTTCACCTAAAATGTCTGTAAAAATAAGGTCAGAAAAACCGCAATGTTAAAGAGCTGCATTATGTGTGTTGAGAGGATCTGGTGAGAAAATGTTACTTAAACCCTGGGTAAACAGAATTGCTGTTTTAGTACTGAGAACAACGGTCTCCCTCCAAGCTTGAAAATGAGAACATTAAGATTTTCCTGCTAAAGGCACCCTCCAAGACAAACACAATGCACACTGGAGCAGAGCCACGCAAAAGCATCATGAGGAGGCAGAATAGCCCCCAGCCTGTAGGCCTAGATGCTAACTTTAGTGCAAATCTTAGCATTTTAAAAGAAAATATATGGATCAGGCTGAAATGGTGGGGCAGGGTAGAGACTGGGATATTAGTCTCCTAGGGCTGCCACAAACTGGATGGTTTAAAGGAACAGACATTTATTGTTTCACATTTCTGGAGGCTAGAAGTCCAGAATCCAGGTGTGAGCAGGCCCGTGCTCCCTCTGGAGCTCGGGGTAGAATTCTTCATTGCGTCTTCCTAGCTTCTGGTAGTGGCTGTCAAGCCTTGGCATCCTTTGTGTACAGCTGCATCACTCCAATCTCTGCCTCTTCATTGCACAGAGTTGCCCATCCCATGTGTGTCTCTATCCTTTTCTTATAAAGACACCAGTCATATTGGATTAAGGGCTTACTCCACTCAAATGACCTCATTTTAACTAATTACACCTGTGATGACTTAATTTCCAAATAAGGTTACATTCTGAGGAATCAGGGGTTAGGACTTCAACATAGCTTTTTGGAGGACCCAAGTCAACCCATAATAGTTGGTCCACAAAAGAAACAAAATTAATGGGAGCATCGAAAGGGAGAGATTTACATAGTGTGCCAAGCATCCCTGTGCTTCATGGCGACAGGGCCCATGACTGTCTACACCACTAGATCCCCTTAGGCCACACCGTGGCCCAGGACACCACCCTGTCCCCTCCACAGAAATGCCCTGCTGCTGATGCACAATGGAAGGAGTGCGGCAGCCACACCAGGGTGCCATCACCCTGGGATCTGACTGTGTAACCAGCAGGGCTTCCCAAAGTAGCGCTACTCTACAGTTTTCCATGCAAATGGCCACTGCAAAGATTGGGGTCATTCCACATTCTACCTGCTTTTCAACACCTGTGGGTCTCAACTTTTTCTGCTTGAGAATAACACCCCTTTGAATGCAAAAACTGTGGATGACACACTGGAAGAGATAAAGAAACGTGAAACACCACCAAACAAGTCAGTAAGAATAACATCATCATTGCTGCAGCAGAAGCAAGTCTCACCCTTTCTATAAAAATGCCAGGTCATCACACTTGTCATGCATGGTCTAGAAATGCATCTGCAGAAATCACAAGGTTCTAGTCAGCCCTCCACACTGCCCCCACCCCAGCCTGGGTCTCTGTGCAGGTAGAGTTACGTATCGTCCTTCTTGGGCTCCCCTGCATATTTCCAAAGCAAAGTTCTCACATATCTCAAGAAAATCAAAGGGATTCACTATTTTACTTCTTTACAGGTTGGATCCCTCTCTTTGCAGCATCATCCAAGCCAGCGTCACAGCACAAGTATTCAATTATTGCAAAACGCAATATCATGTGCTGATCTGCTCAGGCTGGTGGCATGCCTGTGAAGGGCTGTGTGGCACGTCAGTATGAAGACACACTGCTGGGAAACCCTCTCCAGCACTGACAAGGAGAAGGAGACCAAGGTATTTTCAAACATTTTCTTTTTTCCTGGCAAAGATTGAAAGAGAAAAGTGGCTTCCACCTGGTCCTGAGTTATTCAACAATTCAAATTTGTCATTTTGCCCCATTCTAGTTAATTGCGTTTTCATTCTAAGATCCTAAAATAAAATGTGAATACAGAACAGTTACCTTGTGGTTTTAGCCTATCAGCAGGGGATGGGACCCTTCCTTTTTAATTTTTTCCCTGCCTCCCTCCCCACCATGTAGCCTCCCTCTCTGGTTCTCCCCAGACATATGGGCCATTGGCAGTTGGCACCTCAGAGGCATTTACCATTACGGCCCACCTTGCTCAGTCTCCTCTCCTGGGGGCCAGTTTTAGTCTCTGTCTCTAATTAAGCCCCAGCCTCTGTACCCAGAATCTTCCCACGAAAGCAAGCTGCCAGCTGTAAGTTTCACTTTACAGCCCATGCAAAGCTGTTTTCCCTGAAGACAAACTGCCATCCTCCCTGCAGCCCCCAGCTCTCAGAGTTGCTCAGACACTCCCCTCTTTCCACCCCTCAGGGTCCCAACAGAGCCTCCTAGGTAGACAGCTCTCCAGGGAATGAAGTGGTTTCCTCATGGGAAGGGAAACAGAGAGTTTATCTATTTCCTTTGGAACCTGTCCATGCAAAGCAATGTCAAAGACTGGGCTGGGGTAAAAAAGGCATTAGGCGGGGACCCAGAGGGCAATGTGCAGAATTCTGGCCACAGCCCCCAGAATGTGTTGTTACTGGCTATGTCCATTCTTATTTGGCAAGCAGTCTTTGCACAGGCGTTTGCTCTTCAGGCTGGGCTTGATGTATCCTGGGTCAGAAGGGAAAGGCTGGTGGCCATGCTGGATCCTAGGGCCTGGGGCTTGGGGGAGGCTGCAGAGCTTGGCAGGGTTCCATCAGTGGTGCAGGCCCAAGGGAGTCACCACCAGGAACTCAGGCCTGGGCAGTGAGAGGTTCTCTTATTCTGGCTTCTCCCTACAGCACCACCTGCCAGGCCAGAACAGAAAGAAGGGCTATGGAGACTGGCAGAGAAACAACAATTACTGCTCGGTGAGAAGTAAACAGCGTCTGCTTCCAGAGGCTTTATGGACTAGAAAGCCTGTAGGAAATAGCTCCTGCTTCCCAACCTGGAGTTCCTCACGCACTAGCCCTCCCTGCTACAATTTTGATGGTATTTTTGCATATTTACAGAACTGTGCGACCACCATCATGATCAGTCTTAGAAGAGTTAATCACCTCTCACTCCAGAAAACTCTGTATTCATTAGCAGTCACTCCCTTTCCCTTTCCCACCCCTCTCCAACATTAGGCAACCACTGATCTACTTACTCTCTGTCTCCATAAACTGGTCTATTTTGGACATTTCGCATAAGCCTCCCTGGATCCCAGTTTAAGCATCCTGGGGTTTGTCTACCTGCCAGAGCCATGGTGCCAGTGGGGCTACCTGTCCTGTGGGATAACAAGGCAGATTCAAACCTTTGCCTGCTCTCCCATTCATTCCTTTTGTGTTAGTCCATGAGTCTCCTAACTGTTCTCTCCAACGACAACCACAGACTGACAAAAACCTACTGACTTGGAGTCAGGAACAGACTTTGCTACTTTCTGGCTGTGTGATCCTGATGAGTCACTTGAACCTCCTGTTCCTCAGCCTAAAACCAAGACTAATAAATCAAGTCTATCTCACTGCCTTACATGGGGATTAAAAAAGATAGAGCATGCGAACACACATTGTACATCACAAAGCTGTATGCAAATAAATATCGTGTAATTCCAGCCCTTTTTGAGTTTATAAATAAAAGTGAAAACCTCATAACTCGAAGTCCTCCCCTTCCTTGCCTCTATTCTTCTGTGTTCATTGGTCTGTGTGCCTATTACACAGCTGCCAAGGATAACTCAAGAGACCCAGGCATGAGAAGCAAGAAGAGAAGAGCTGACCACTTTCCAGTGTCCCTAGATGAAAAATACAAAATGATCAGCCCTGGGCTGGGTAAGCTGTTGCCCAAAAAGTGCTGGCCCTGCCACAATACACAGGGCACCATGACCAATGGACTTCGGACTGGGGCAGTCCTGGATTAAGCGCTAGCTCTGTTGTGCCATCTCTGCCAACCTAATTAACCTCCTCTCACCTGTTTCCTCACCTGTACAATTTGGAATAAAAATATTTACACCCTGTGAGGCATCTGCTAGGATTGCCTGACATAAGAGCTCAGCACAGAGCCTGGCTAATGGTAGACAGTGAATTGCAGCCACTGTGATTAATGCTGTCATGGTTGTAATGATTACTGCTGTTATCAAAGAAGGAGACAACAAATCAGTACGGAGCACTGACTCTCATGTAGGCTTTAGGACAGCATCCACAGCCTCTCTGTACCCCAGCTTCCTCATGTTTAAAATAGACATAAAAATAGTACCAAACTCATAGTGTAACTGTGAGGGTTAATGAGTTCACACCTATAATGTGCTTAGAACAGAGAGCTATAGATTTGTTACCGTATCTCCTAAGATGGTTTCCCTCATCCCCTCACAGATCCACAACCACTCCTGTGTTTGTTTCTCCCACATTCTCCTTTGCATAACCTCTCTTGATCCCTGTTTTCCATTTAAAATGTTCTTCTGGTATTTCTCCAACTTGCATAATAGCTTCTAGTTTTCCAGTCTCACCTAACAGTCTGTTTGCAAAAGTCAAAGAACTGAAACATTTGATAGATCTTCCTGGAAAATGCTAATGCCCAGTAAAAGAATGACCCCAGGAATGAGAAAAGACCTCAGACGCATTCTTGAAGGTGGGTCCCTGCCTGCTAAACCCAGCTCATAACATTTTTTTCCCATTTCTTTCCAGTTGAATGTTTTGGGCAAGATTAAAGGAATTCTAGCAAATGTCAGGGGCTCAACTGCCCAGGGCATTAGAATAAAATTTCATTTTCTCCTTAGAGTTTTAGGGGCAGTGATTCTAAGGCGTAAGGGGGGAAAACATTGATGAAATCTAAAGAACTAGCAAAAGGAAGGTGGGGCAAATGATTATCTTCTTATCTTGCCTGCTGCTACTGATTGCATTATCATTTATCGCAGTGCCTGCTCCCACCTAGGAAAAGCATCTTGCAATATCAGGTTGAATAAATATCCCAACCATCAGTGCGGGAATACAAGCCCAAATCAGCCAAATCTTAAGTGCATTTGCATCTAATCCCTTTATAATCCTTTCTATGGAATAGAGTAAAAGCTGAGCAAGACATTCCAGCCTTCCCAGGGTGCACAGGACACACACACCCCTGCTCAAACTCCATAATGTAATTATCCAAGGTGCCTCCTTTGAGGGTTTGAGGCCCGAGCATTCATGCTAATGACATAGTTCCTGTCCAAGATGATTTTGTGCACTTGCATATGCACATGCACGTGCACACACACACACACACACACACACACAAATAAACAATAGGGGACAAAACCTCCAAAGGAAAGTGAGTTGGCACAGACCTTAAGGGTTGCCTCGTTCACTCATCCCCAACCCCATTTTACAGAAGAGGACACTGAATTCCAGAGTAAGGGACTGATGTGTCCTAATGCTCTGTCCTTTTTCTTTTTTGTTCCCTCGTTTGTCATATGCAAATAATTTCTTCTATATTGCAGGGTATTTGAGGACACAATGAGAAACACAACCCCAGATATGTAGTAGATGCTTAATAATTTTACTTTCTGTTCTTCCTTCTCAAACTACTGAGTTATGTAATAATTTTGTTTTGTTTACTTTCTCCTGAACACTTAGTAGGACCACAATATTAAGGAAGCTAGGAAAGTTATGAAGGGCTCACCTTGCAAAGCATAAGCTTTTCCCCCAGGGTAGATGGTGAGATTTTGGAGGTTTTACTTGCTAGTTCATTTATTTAACAAATTCAGAGTCAGCCATTGTTATAGGCATTTGGGGATTCAATAGTGAATAAAACATTTATTGAGAGAGACAAATCTTAAATCATTACACTCATAATCATTTAATTAAAATTCTGATTAAGTGATACAAAAGGCAGACAGGTGACTGTAGGAGTACATGAAGGGGAACTGAGAGTCTGAAGTGGAAGATAATCAGGGAAGGCTTCCCTGAAGAAGTAACATTTACATGTAGATATGAAGGGTGATTAGGAACTAGTCCAACAGTAAATGGGGCTGAGAATGAGAACTGCAAAGAGAAGCCCGGGAGGAGAGAGTAGAAACATGTGCAAAGGCCCTGAGGAGAGAAGGTACCTGCCACACTTAAATAACCAAACAGGATTAGCAATGGGCTGGTTTTGTGCTTGTATGCTTATTTGTTTTTCTTTAGTTTGGAAGAGGACAAAGGTCAGCATCAATAGAGCCCTGAGGAGGAAGGGCCATTAGAGTGAGTAGTCAATGATTCAGCCTTGACTCATCCTGACCCTGATTCTGACCCATGGATCAGGCCAGGGGTAGGAGTTGCTGCAACTCCAGAGGAATCAGCAGGACAGCCTCAGGAAGAGAAGGCTGAACCCCTGAGACAGAGCAAGGCCGGTCCACAGAGCAGCCCCCATCAGCACATTCTTATTACAACAATCTCCCTCCTTCATCCCACCCCACCACTGGCCTTGATACAAAAGGAAGCAAAGTTTCCATTTCATCAAGGACCAATCTTTCAGAGTCAATTGAAAGCCAGAAATGCATATCTCTTAGGCTTCATGTCTTTATTAATCCCCATCCCAGGGGCACTGTGTATAAGGGTTAAAAGCCAGGGCTCTGGAGTTAGACTGCCTGAATTTGAATCCTGACATTGTCATTTACTAGCTGTGTGACCTCAGGCAAATCTCTTAACCTCTGTGTCCTGATCTATAACATGAGGATAACAATGGACTCACTGATAGGGTTGTTATAAAGATTAAATGAGATAATGTACACAACATAGGGACATATAGGTGGAAACTTTCAATAAATGGAAGCTTTATGATGATTATAATGATGATGATGTCATTAATATCTCAGCATCATAGCAACCATGTAGTATCCATCTGCCATGCCCCAGAAACTGAGCTAAGCATTTCATATCCTTTCTTTCGAATGCTCCTCCAACTTTGGTGTAATGATCCCCATTTTCTAAATAAGGAGACAGGCTCAGAGGAGTTAAGTGATGCAGCTATATAGTGACACAGTGCAGATTCAAATCCAGGCTCCAAAAGTAGTCCACCCTCCACATTTCTATACCAAATTAGCCACTTCTCATCAAAAGCCTGTGAAATCCTGTTAATTACAACAAATTAGGATGAAGTCAGTTTATACTACCTGTTCATTAATTGGTAGATTTTTTTAACATCATTCCTTGTCCCAGGAGGACTCTCCAGGGGTCTATTACTACCACACACTTCTTTGGGGGAAATGAAACAACAGCTGGCCCTGCCAATCACCATGGCAACACTCCTGTAACTACTAGAACCATGCAACAGTAACTTTATACATACATACACATTCCAAATTTGCACTTAACTGCTATGTTATGTATGTACTTGTTCATGACACCACTTGGAGCTCAGGTAGAGGTATTTTCAATCAGCTCCAACATCCCTTTCCCTCCTTGGATGTTTCCAAGACCCCATCAAGCCTGGTACAGGTAGGGAGAGAGGTTGCTGGGGAGAACAGGACATTGCCAAGCTCTAGCGCCACATACTGCACTCTGGCAACATGTAAGTGGAGGGCAGGCATTATGGGTGTGTGACTTCTGCAATCACACAGGGCCTCATGCTCTGTGCTTGGTTCAATACTCTACTGGCACCATCTTCAAATTCTTAATGATTTTTGAACAAGGGGCTCCACACGTCCATTTATCAGTGAGCTCCTCAAATTATATAGCCAGTTTTGGGTGAGGACAAAGCAATGGACAGATACTGTGAAGTTCCTTTCTGGGTGGCATTTTCTCTTCCTTTTCTCCTTCCTTTCAGAGCTCCCAAGGCACCCCACATTCTAGCTCAAGAGCTCTACCCGACCAAAACTGAATGGCCTTTCCTCAGGAAATCCAGCTATGCTAATGCCACCAGAACTGAGTCAGAACTCCGAACTCTACAAATACGGCTCCTCTGTATTGAGTGCGTGCTAGGTGCCAGGCACAACACTCAACTGGGACCAATACTATTTCTCATCTGGGAGATAGATAGATACGATCAGCCCCATTTCACAGTTGAGGACACTGAGGCTCAGAGAGATTCAGTGACTTGTCTAAGGTCACACAGTGCATCAAACAAAATCTGATGAGCCTTCTCAAAGGCTCTTGATGCCACCTGCTTCCAGAACATTCTGCCACTCACCCTGCCTAGGTTGCTGCCCTGCCTGACTTGAGCTCAGGCAGTTCTGCCATTTGGGGCAGACTGGCTACAAGTCCTGGAGTATGGGCCCTTCCTAGCCCCATGCCTATAGTTTCTGGCTCCTCTTACCTCTTCCAGACTTGGATGAAAACACTCTCCAGCATGGGGTGGGAAATGGTCTCCTGAGAGGCTGCCATCAGGACTGGGTGATACAATCCTGAAGTGCAGAAGAGTTAACTCCCACGAGGAAAACTTTGACCAGTGGAAAATAGGAGTTGAGAGGGAGCAGGACACATACATTCCTTCTTCCTCTCTCCATGGACTGCCTCATGATAGTCTGTCCTTGCAGCTCATCCACCCGAGTCCCACGTGTCATGCTGAGCGCTCTTGTGCAGTGACCTTCTGGGTGTCTCCATGGCTGTTTCTGACATAATAGCCATCAAGGAAACACACGACTTAATGTGGCTTCACATCCTTCTTTGCCTTACTTCCTTGTGTCTCACCTTTGCTGACATGAATTTGCATCTTCCAAATGAAACATCTCAGTTTTAATTTTTGCCCCAGGCTTTATCTTCTAGAGAAGCTAGCCTAATATACATGTAGGAAGGGCAGCCTTCCCACTCAGCCCAGGGTGTGGTTGAACTTCATTTAGGCTGGATGTGGAAATCGGCCACCTGCTTTGCTGTAAATGTGATTTGTGGTTCTCTGCTCTCCCACAGCTGTAGAAATGGCCCCCACCTGAGAGATGCAATGGCCATTCCAGCTTGCTGGCCAGCACAGACCTTCCTTCTCTCTCTCCCCATTCCATCTGTATGACCCGACCCCACCCCACCTTAAGGCATGGTTAATTGTTCACTAGTGACACTTGGCCCAAGTTGACCCAATAAATCTCTTCCTCTCTTGGGATTTTTAAACTCAGGACTGAGTGATTCCGTCTCGGCTTCTTTCTACATACTCTCTCCAAAACCACATACCCAGTGTCTACAGCTCTAAGAAATCCTGGGAGTGGTCAGTGGCCATCCTTTCTGTTATGTGGATAATGTCAATCTTCAGCGTGAGAGAAGAATTCCACCAATATGCAGAGAGAAACAGAGGCAGGAGCTACAGAGAATGTCCTAATGGCAGTCTCAGGTATGTGGCTTTCTGCATTCCGAAGCTTAACTGCTCTTCCACCCTCCCCAAGGTTCAGTTGCTCTGTGTGCTCACACAGTAACCTCCATTAAATGTCCTTTGTGGCCTAATCCTATTCTAATTATGCTTCTGCCATTTGTGACAGACGGAAGCGCAGCTAGCACAGTGTATTCCACTGAGGGGTGAGATAATGGGGAGGTGGGAAGAGGCTAAGTTTTGGACTCCAACAGGTCTGGGTTTCAATCTCGAACTCCATCACTTTCTATCAGTGGATCATGGACGAGTCATTTAACCTCTCTGTGCCTGAAGTTCCTCGTCTGAAAATTAGAGGAATAACATCATGTTTCAAGGCAGATGTGAGGACTGAATTGGGACCAGGTTTACAAATAACATGCTTAGCACAGGGCCCATACACAAGCTGCTCAAAAATGTGGATTACTTTTCCTGCCTTACATGCCAGGGTGAGGGGATATCCCTAAAGGCAGGCTTTGCTTCAGCCCCCAACCCCACTTGGTTGGATCAGAAAGCACTGTTGGTTACTATAAACTGTCCTAATTCCCAGCACTTTGGAAGGGGAAAACAAGACCTACGGCCTTCCCCAGAAATCAGAGATTCAGAAACTCTCATCCCTGAAGCACACCTCTCAGATAGGATAGCTCCACCTTTCATACTGGACTGCTCTGAAAATCCTCAAGAGTGGTCACTCAGCTTGGACTTGAATATGCCTCCTAACAGGAACCTCCCTTCCCCCCACAAAGCAGCACATTCCATGTTTACATAACTCTGACATGAATAAAGGATTAAGTTTCCCTCCTCCATCAGGCTTGGAGCCTTTGACAGATTGGAAACTCCAGATTTCTATGACAGTAAGATTGAAGCCTTGAAAGATCCTAATGTCACCGTCATGAGCCTAAAAGAGATCTTTGAAAAAGATACCACATGGATCATATGGCAGAAGCATGTTTAGTTTTGTACCAAACTGCCAAACTGTCTTCCCAAGTGGATATTTCATTTTGCAGTTCCACCAGCAATGAATGAGGATTCCTGTTTCTCCACATCCTCACCAGCACTTCATGTTGTCAGTTTTCTGGATTTTAGCCATTATAATAGATGTATAGTAGTGTCTCATTGTCATTTTAATTTGCATTTGCCTGATGACATAAGATGTGGAACTTCTTTTAATATGCTTATTTGCCATCCATATATCTTGGTGAGGTGTCTGTTAAGGTCTTTGGCCCACTTTTTAATCAGGTTTGTTTCCTTATTGCTGAGTTTTAAGAGTTCTTCGTATATTTTTGATAACAGTCCTCTATCAAATTGTCTTTTGCAATTATTTTCCCCACTTCTGTAGCTTGTCTTTTCATTCTCTTTACAGTGTCTTTCACAGAGAAGAAATTTTTAATTTCCAGTCATTATATTCATTGACATTCACCTCAAAGACTTGAAAATTATGTCCATACAAAAACCTGTACATGAATATTTATTGTAGCTTTATCCACAATTGCCAAAACTTGTAAGCAACCAAGATCTCCTTCAGTAGGTGAGTGTATCCATTATGGTATGTTCAGACTATGGAATGTTGTTCAGCACTAAAAGGAAATGAGCTATCAAGCCATGAAAAACGTGGAGGAAACTCAGACACATATTACTAAGTGAAGGAAGCCAATCTGAAAAAGCTACACATTGTATGATTCCAGCCACATGACACTCTGGAGAAGGCCGAACTATGGCGACAGTAAAATAATCAGTGTTTCCTTGGGGTAGGAAGGAGGGAGAGATGAATAAGCAGAGCACAGATTTTTAGGGCAGTGAAACGACTGTGTATGATACCATAATGGTGGATACTTATCATTATACATTTGCCCAAACCCATACTGGGAACAACAGCAAGAGTGAATCTAATGTAAACTATGGACTTTGGGTGATTATGATGTGCCAATGTAGGTTAATCAGTTATAACAAATGTGCTACTTTGGTGATAGATATTGATAATGGAGGAGGCTATATATGTGGGGGGGGCAAGGGGTATGTAGGAAATCTCTGTTGACTTCTGCTCCATTTTACTGTAAACCCAAAATTGCTCTAAAAAGAGGTCTATTCAAAAAGGCATTATATAACTCACTTTAACCAGGACCATGTTTACACAGTACTTTGTGTCCACACATCATGATCATAAGATCAAAATCATGTTGGAAACTGAAGAAAGAAAATTACTTGACAGTCTTCCAATCCAGAGATGAAGTCCAGCTCCCATCTCCTTGAATTCTGGTAGGTTCCATGCCTACTTCAACTAACACAATATAGACACTGCCAGTTTCCAGAGCCAGGAGTTACGAAGCTGGCAGTTTGTATTCTCCGCTATTTGAAATACTGTCTCTGGGAGCAATGGACTCCAAACCCTGAAGCCACCATGTTAATGTGGCTGCATGCAGGTGTTCCAGCCAATAGTCCCAACTCATATGTAAGTTGCTTTGCTGGAGGGATGGCTTGAAAGCCTGCCTGAATTTCTGACCACAAAGTTATATCATAATAAAATGTTATCTTGAACTACTAAATTTTGGGGTGATTTGTTATGCAGTAAGAGATAACTGAAACAACCTTTGCCTCATCCAACAGACAGGAAAATAGAGGTAGAATGAGGTAAATGACTTGCCTAGATAGCTGGGCAACAAGTGAGCCTGGACTCCAAGACTTCTTATTCTTAGCCCCATTTTTCTACTTCATCTTAATTGCACTATGAAAACCTGTAGCCGTCATCAGCAAAGCATACTCGCCTTTAGTTTTAACTAAGGTAACATTATCTGGCACTTCTGTAGCCTGGTGTCAGTAGAGTTCTTTGGCTGTGTTCTAAGGGCTGTATGTCCATTTACTTATTTAATCCTCAGAACAATCCTATGAGGTAAGTGCTATTATAATCTCTAAATTATCAATAGGGAAACTGAGGCACAGAATGATTAAGTAATTTGCCAAAGGTCATATAGCTGGAGGGAAGCAGAGCAGGGATTTGAACCCAGATATTTTTGTTCCTGAGACCATGTGCTTAACTACTGAGGCATATTGTTAATCAAAAAACCTAGGGTATCTTAGATCTCTTCCATTTATTAGATCTCTTCTTCACGGCCACTATGTGTGGCTCAGTGCCTCATACGGCTTCCACCATGAGTAATTTCTAAAAGGTCTCGAGAAGCTTTTAGGAGACTTGAGAACCATCGATTGTTCACTTACAACACAGAGCAAAGCTAAAAAGGATATAAATGCTTTGTATCCAATTGGGTGCAGCATCTTTTTGTCTGCCTGAAACCCCAACAGAGAAGCCAGGGCCACCCAACGAATGCCACAATTAATTTCCCAGAGCGCAATATTGCCTGTGGGAAGAGGAGGCGCTGGCTCATTTCTTATTCATGAAGTCACACTGCCAGGCTTCATTTGCATGAAGTAATTTCTGCTGCTGCTACCCTACCATAAAATAAATCCATTTCTCCTACAGTATCTAGTATCTTTACACTAAGAGAAATGAGTAAGCAATATGTGCTATAAGAACACAACCTTTAGACCATTTTAATCAGAAACATGTCTGTAGCTAGCAATAAGTGATTTTATAGGAATATAAAATCTTTTGGGCTCAACGTACTCAAGGGAAACTCTGCCTCAAGGTCTGTTTTTGGGAATGTGTTTAGCATTTCTTCCTGCTTGACCAAACTCTGAGGTTTTACAACCAGAGGAGTTGTGGAATTATAGCTACTGTACCATCATCCAGAAAGAAAAAGAAAAAAACAAAAAGAAGAAAGGGAGGCAGGTTAGTAGCCAACCAAATCCTAATTAGATGAGTTACTAGAAATGTCGATGACTCCATGTATATAGAGAGAATAGTGGTCCTGCAAAGATATCCACACCTTAGTTGCTGGAACCTGTGAATATATTACACTCAAAAGGGACTGTGCAAATGTAATTAAGATTAAGGACCTTGAGATGGGGAGAAAATTGTGTATTATCCAGGTGAGCATAATCTAATCATGTGAATCCATAAAAGTGGAGAAACTTTCCCCACTGTAGACAGTCAGAGAGAGATGTGATTACAGATGAATGTTCAGAGAGAGGCAAGGTTGCTGGCTTTGAAGATGGAAGAAGGAGCCATGAACCAAGGAATGTGGGCACCCCCTAGGAGTTGGAAAAGTCAAGGAAACAGAATTTGCCCCTAGAACACCCAGAAAGAAACACAGCCCTTCCAATGCCTTGATTTTAGCCCAGTGAGACCCTGTCAGACTTCTAACCTATGAAAGTATAAAATAATAAGTTTCTGTTGGTTCAAGCCACTATATTTGTAGTAGCTTATTACAGCAGCCATTGAAAATTAGTATACTTTGTATGGAAAGATCTTTTATTTATTTATTTATTTATTTATTTTGAGACAGAGTCTCGCTCTGTCGCCCAGCACCCAGGCTGGAGTGCAGTGGCCGGATCTCAGCTCACTGCAAGCTCTGCCTGCCAGGTTCACGCCATTCTCCTGCCTCAGCCTCCCGAGTAGCTGGGACTACAGGCGTCCACCACCTCGCCCGGCTAGTTTTTTGTATTTTTTAGTAGAGACGGGGTTTCGCCGTGTTAGCCAGGATGGTCTCGATCTCCTGACCTCGTGATCCGCCCGTCTCGGCCTCCCAAAGTGCTGGGATTACAGGCTTGAGCCACCGCGCCCGGCCTGTATAGAAAGATCTTTGCCACTCACTAGCTGTGTGACCCAGCCTGAGCAACCTTACCCATCAGAACTAGCATTCCTCAGGGAATCAGAGCAAATTAGATAAAGCATCTGAAAGTTTTATAAGTCTTAAAGGGCATTGCAGAGATAAGATTTTAATATCATTAGTATTGTTATTCCAGTCAATTATACTCTGTTCAAGGGATAGCCCAGGGGGGATGGCTGGAACTTTCTAGTTCATAATTCTTAAACATAATTTAAGCAACTAATACCACCTTCCTCCTGACCAAATATTTTTCATAGGTGATAAAAGTAAATTTAAAAAAAGACAAGAGGTGCTTAATCATTTCTTCAGGACACTTTTCAAGCTCTATCCTGGATAGTAATTGGGGATGGGAATGGATGTATCAGCTTTTTATTGCCACACTAACAGTATGTTACAAACTACCCTGAAAGTCTGTATCTAAAAACAAGAAGCATTTATTTCACTTATGAGTCTGTAGCTCTGTGATCTTGGGGGGGGTGTGGCTGGACACTGCTGGCTGTGGCTCAGCTCATGCTTATGGCACGGTCAAATGGCTGTTGGATGACTGGTCCCTTCTCCACATGCCTCTCACCCTTCACCAGACCATCCTGAGCAGCTTCTCATGGCCATGGAATAGCAGCAACAGTGGAAATGTCCCAAGGTCTTTGTAAGCCTCTGCATATATCTCCTAAAATACCATTGGCTAAGACATGTCACTTGGCCAGACTTAGAACCAAGTGGTTCTTTAGCAAAAGAAAATGCAAAGTGATGTGGCAAAAGGGCATGGAGAGGATGTGTGTGTGTGTGTGCACGTGGTTGTGTGTGTGTGTGCGCAGTTGTGTGTGTGTGTGTATAGAATCAGGGCCACTGATAGAGTCAATTTACTACAGAGAAAAGCAAAGGAAATTTGCTTTATTTAAAATTTATTAAGGGCCTACTGTATGCTAGGAACTCATCTAAGGGATAGGAGATAAACATAATCTACCCTATGCAGGGAATTTATATTCTAATAGAGTGTCTGAGATGAGTGCCTAAGGGGCAAAAGAGCAAGATTTGATGTGCTCCTATAACCTGCCAGGCCTGGGCCAGGCACTGAGGATATAGCTGTGAACCTTATATTATCACATTTACTCTACACAATAACCCTGAAAGGTGGGTGTTATGCTTACCCCTATTTAATAGACAGGGAAACCAAGACTCAGCAAGGTTAAGCTGTCTACATGCCCAAGTTCAAGATACAGAGATACATCTACCTCATTCCAAACCCCAGATTCACTCTGCTACACTCTGTAAAGCATTCCTTCACTGACTCAACAAATATTTAAGTGCTTCTGTGCCAGGCACTGTTCACCTCTCCTTAGAAATGACTCACAACATTTCTCCCTTTGAGTATCTGTCAGATTTCACCAACTGCAAACAGAATTCCTGCCTTTTCCCACCTTGACCCCTGTGTGGGGTCAGCATGGTTAAGAGATGCTAAGTAACTCCTTTAAAAACAACAACAACAACAATAACAACAACCCTCTAGCAGGAGCAATTTATTATCATTACTGTAACCTCTGGTTCACTTCAATCTTAGGTTCCTGGCCTTTATTTATAGTGGTTTCAAAGAGGTTCCACGTCATTAATTGCTCACCATTTAGACCAATTAGATGAGGTTAGAACTTCAGGGTAAATCAGCCCACACAGGTGGCAAAGGCAGCTGTGCCCGCCTGGTGTACTGGCTCTGCCTTTTAAGAATTATAATAGCCCAGAGGTCGTATGAACAGGTTGGTTGGGCTGTATGGGTTGCATAAAATGAATGAGCTATAGACAGATGTTGACTGTGGACTGAATTTCAACAACACAGACTTGAACATGGTGAGAAGTTTAAACTAATGATTTAACCATAGTACTTTGCTATTCAGTGAGAAAAAACCTTGGGAGAAAAGCTTATAACAGAGCTGTCAACCTAGTGAATTAAACCTGGCTGAACAAAGCTTTGTACATCTGATTGTGATGTGACATCCAACAGCATATGCAGAACCCAGATTCTTGAGAAGAAGAATCCACTTCAGAGCAAGGACCTTAGCTTTCCATCTTTGGAACACAGCAGACAATAGTAGCTCAATAAATATTTGAGTGAGTAAATATGTAGATGAGTGAACAGATGGATAGATGGGCAGGCAGATAGATAGATAGATGAAAGAATGTAACAGAATAAAATATGGGAATGAACAGGTAGGAATAAATATTTTTTAATAAACAAATGGATTTGTGAGTTTTAAAAAATTAAATTACAAGACAGTTATGGGGGTGGATGGGAAAAGGAAGAAAACATTTATTGAATACCTTCTGTATGTCAACACTTAATGTATGTATTTTCTCACTGAGTTCTAACTGCACCTTTCCAGAGATGCCTTAATCATCTTCTGCTCAAGAAAACCATACTGAGGCTCAGAGAGTTTCCTCAGGGGACCTGGCCAAAAACACCACAGTTCAAACCTAAGTCTGCCAATTTTCTAAAGACTGTGCCCTCCCCCTTTTGTGGACCAACCTTCTGGTGTGGTAGATGAGGAAACTAAGGCAGGGAGAAATAGAATGATTTGACCACATCAGTGGCCCATGTGTAATAAGATAGGGGATGCTGCCTAGATTTGTTGTCCTCTTCTCTGGAGGAGCCACATGGTGAATAGGGATAGCCCAGAGAGACTAGAGCCATCAGGGCAGCACGCAGAGTGCTCGGAGCATGGAGTCTGGAGCCAGGCTGCTGTGTCTGAATCCTGACTCCATCACTTCCTAAGTGCATGTCCTTGTGCAAGTCACTCAACTTCTCAGTGCATCAGTTTCCTTATGCGTGAAATTAGGATGATGACAAAACGACCTCAGAATTATTGTGAGCACAAAATGAGCTCTGATAGTGCCTGGCTCAGAATCTGCAAGCAATAAGCATTAGCACCTTTCTTCTTAGAGTCTGCTGTTCCAAACCACTTTTAATATTTTGCATACCCAAACCTGACAATCTCTGACTTAACACCTTGATGGAGCAGAGGACTTTCTGCTAGTTGGTGTGTGCTTGGAAGCACAGAGCTGGGCTAACCGAGACATTCCAAAAGGGAATTCCATTTTCTGTCTATGGCTTTAGGGTCACAAATTCAGGTGGCGGGCTCACCTGTAGGTTAGCAAAATGTATTCACTCCCACCTCATGATTAATGATTCCTGAAAGCTCAGAACCATGTGGACCCTGAGGTCAAGGCCTGCAGCTGTTTGTCTAACCATGGAAGAGTAGGGACAATATACTAAAAACAGGAAGAGAGCCTGGGTAATCTCAGGCTATGAAAAGCCAAGGAATAACAAACACACTAGACCACTCTAAGGAGGCTCCCACACTCACATTCTAAAGACTCCCACTCACCAGGGGAATTAACCATTTTTTCCATCATGTTCTGGCATCTTCAATCTCTGTCAAGGGGCCAAATCCCAGATAAAGGGTAGAGGGAGCTACCCGTTATTGAGCACCTACTATATACCAGACTATGTTTTACTTCACAAATTCTTATATGGCACTTACAATGTTCTGGGCACAGTCTAAGCACTTTCCAAAAATTAACTCGTTCAATCCTCATAACAACCTGTGAGGCCGAGACTATCATTACTGCCATTTTACAGAAGCAGAAAGAGATGCACAGAGAGGTGAAGAAACTTGCTCAAAGTAAAACAGCCAATATGTGGTAACACTAGGATTCAACCCCTTAAGTTCTGCACTTTAGAATGGGTACCTGCTGGCATGTGTACTATCTTTAATTCTAAGAGCAAACAGGATGGTGGCTATTATACCCTCCACTTGACAGACGAGGGATCCAAGGCATAGAAGGATTAGATAACGTATCCACACACAAATGGTAAAAGTCCAGGGTAACCCCAGGTCTGGATGAACTCAATGCCATTCCCTTGTCATTGGGAGCCAACCTAGCCTTAAGCAAAAACAGTGAAGAAAACTGTTTTTGTTGATTTGTTTTGTTTTTGTTTTTGTTTTTTAGTGATCACATTGCAAACTTTTTGGAATCATGCTAATTTCATGTCATTTTAAAATAACTTGTTCATTTGATAACATTATGGTAGCCAGCCTCTAAGATGGTCCTCAATGATCCTTGCCACCTAATAGTCAGGCCCTTGTGTAGCACTGCTCACCCTGAACAGGACTAACCTGTGTAACAAACAGGATGCTGCCAACCTGATGTGTTGTGTGACTTCGGCAGCTAGATCATGAAATACACTGAGGCATCTGCCTTGTTCTTTCTTGAAGCACTTGCTCTGGGGGAAGTCAGTTACCATGTTGTTAGCATACTCAAGCAGCCCTGACAAGGAACTGAGGCCTTCTCTTGCAATCAGCACTAACTTGCCAGGCATGTGGGTAAATTGTCTCAGAAACAGGTCCTCCAGCCCCAGTTGAGCCTCCAGATGAATGCAGCCCCAACGAACATCTTGACTGCAACCTCATGAGGGACCTTGAGCTGGAACCACCCAGCTAGGCTGCTCCTGGTTTCCTGACCCAAAACAATGGAGAGATAATAAATGTTTATTGTTTTAAGCTGTGAAGTTTTGAGGGTAATTTATTACAAAGCAACAGATAACTAATCATTACATATACATTTTTTAATCTTTGGGGAGGCTTTTTTAGTCAGAGAAAAACATCCTAAGAAAAATAGTCATGAGGTGGCATGAAGATGGCCAAATAGGAACAGCTCCAGCCTCCAGCTCCCAGCATAAGTCACACAGAAGACGGGTGATTTCTGTGTTTCCAACTGAGGTACCGGGTTCATCTCACTGGGGCGTGTCCAACAGTGAGTGCAGGACAGTGGGTGTGGCCCAGTGAGCAAGAGTTGAAGCAGGGCGAGGCATCGCCTCACCTGGGAAGCACAAGGGGGAAGGGAATTCCCTTTCCTAGCCAAGGGAAACTGTGACACACAACACCTGGAAAATCAGGTCACTCCCACCCTAATACTGCACTTTACCAAGGGTCTTAGCAAATGGCACACCAGGAGATTATATCCCACACCTGGCCCAGAGGGTCCCACGCCCATGGAGCCTCCCTCATTGCTAGCACAGCAGTCTGAGATCTAACTGCAAGGTGGCAGCGAGGCTGGGGGAGGGCACCCGCCATTGCTGAGGCTTAAGTAGGTAAACAAAGCCTCCGGGAAGCTCGAACTCAGTGGAGCCCACCGCAGCTCAAGGAGGCCTGCCTGCCTCTGTGGACTCCACCTCTGGGGACAGGGCATAGCCAAACAAAAGGTAGCAGAAGCCTCTGCATATGTAAATGTCCCTGTCTGACAACTTTGAAGAGAGTAGTAGTCCTCCCAGCATGGAGTGTGAAATCTGAAAACGGATAGACTGCCTGCTCAAGTGGGTCCCTGACTCCCAAGCAGCCTAACTGGGAGATATCCCCCACTAAGGGCAGACTGACACCTCACACCTCACACGGCTGGGTACACCTCTGAGACGAAGCTTCCAGAGGAACAATCAGACAGCAACTTTTGCTGTTCAGCAATATTCACTCTTCTGCAGCCTCCACTGCTGATACCCAGGCAAACAGGGTTTGGAGTGGACCTCAAGCAAACTCCAACAGACCTGCAGCTGAGGGTCCTGACTGTTAGAAGGAAAAATAACAAACAGAAAAGACATCACCCCAAAACCCCATTTGTACATCGCCATTATCAAAGAACAAAGGTAGATAAAACCACAAAGATGGGGAAAAAGCAGTGCAGAAAAGCTGGAAATTCTAAAAATCAGAGCGCCTCTCACCCTCTAAAGGAATGCAGCTCCTCGCCAGCAATGAAGCAAAGCTGGACGGAGAATGACTTTGATGAACTGAGAGAAGAAGGCTTCAGACAATCAAACTTCTCCGAGCTAAAGGAGGAATTATGAAACCAGCGCAAAGAAACTAAAAACCTTGAAAAAAGATTTGATGAACGGCTGATGAGAATAACCAATGTAGAGAAGTCCTTAAACGACCTGATAGAGATGAAAACCATGACACGAGAACTATGTGACAAATGCACAAGCTTCTAACCAACTCGATCAACTGGAAGAAAGGGTATCAGTGATTGAAGATCAAATGAATGAAATGAAGTGAGAAGAGAAGTTTAGAGAAAAAAGAGTGAAAAAAAAAAAAGATGAACAAAGCCTCCAAGAAATACGGGACTTTGTGAAAAGACCAAATCTATGTCTGATTGGTGTATCTGAAAGTGAAGAGAATGGAGCCAAGTTAGAAAACACTCTACAGGATATCATCCAGGAGAACTTCCCCAACCTAGCAAGGCAAGCCAACAATCAAATTCAGGAAATACAGAGAATGCCACAAAGATACTCCTCGAGAAGAGCAACTCCAAGACACATAATTGTCAGATTCACCAAAGTTGAAATGAAGGAAAAAATGTTAAGGGCAGCCAGAGAGAAAGGTCGGGTTACCCATAAACGGAAGCCCATCAGACTAACAGTGAATCTCTTGGCAGAAACTCTACAAGCCAGAAGAGAGTGGGGGCCAATATTCAACATTCTTAAAGAAAAGAATTTTCAACCCAGAATTTCATATCCAGACAAACTAAATTTCATAAGTGAAGGAGAAATAAAGTCCTTTACAGACAAGCAAATGCTGAGAGATTTTGTCACCACCAGGCCTGCCCTACAAGAGATCCTGAAGGAAGCACTAAACATGGAAAGGAACAACTGGTACCAGCCACTGCAAAAACATGCCAAATTGTAATGACCATCGATGCTAGGAAGAAACTGCATCAACTAACAAGCAAAATAACCAGCTAACATCATAATGACAGGATCAAATTCACACATAACAATAGTAACCTTAAATGTAAATGGGCTAAATGCTCCAATTAAAAGACACAGACTGGCAAATTGGATAAAGAGTCAAGACACATTAATGTGCTGTATTCAGGTGACCCATCTTACGTGCAGAGACACACATAGGCTCAAAATAAAGGGATGGAGGAAGATCTACCAAGCAAATGGAAAACAAAAAATGGCAGGGGTTGCAATCCTAGTCTCTGATAAAACAGACTTTAAACCAACAAAGATCAAAAGAAACAAAGAAGGCCATTACATAATGGTAAATGGATCAATTCAACAAGAAGAGCTAACTATCCTAAATATATATGCACCCAATACAGGATCACCCAGATTCATAAAGCAAGTCCTTAGAGACTTACAAATAGACTGAGACTCCCACACAATAATAATGGGAGACTTTAACACCCCGCTGTCATCATTAGACAGATCAACGAGATAGAAAGTTAACAAGGATATCCAGGAATTGAATTCAGCTCTGCACCAAGCAGACCTAATAGACATCTACAGAACTCTCCACCCAAATCAACAGAATATACATTCTTCTCAGTGCCACATCGCACTTATTCCAAAATTGACCACATAGTTGGAAGTAAAGCACTCCTCAGCAAATGTAAAAGAACAGAAATTATAACAAACTGTCTCTCAGACCACAGTGCAATCAAACTAGAGCTCAGGATTAAGAAACTCACTCAAAACCCATCCAACTACATGGAAACTGAATAACCTGCTCCTGAATGACTACTGGGTACATAACGAAATGAAGGCACAAATAAAGATGTTCTTTGAAACCGATGAGAACAAAGATACAACATACCAGAATCTCTGGAACACATTTAAAGCATTGTGTAGAGGGAAATTTATAGCACTAAATGTCCACAAGGGAAAGCAGGAAAGATCTAAAATTGACACCCTAACATCACAATTAAAAGAACTAGAGAAGCAAGAGAAAACAAATTCAAAAGCTAGCAGAAGGCAAGAAATAACTAAGATCAGAGCAAAACTGAAGGAGACAGAGACACAAAAAGCCCTTCAAAAAATCAATGAATCCAGGAGCTGTTTTTTTTTTTTTTTTGAAAAGATCAACAAAATTGATAGATGCTAGCAAGATTAATAAAGAAGAAAAGAGAGCAGAATCAAATTGATGCAATAAAAATGATAAAAGGGATATCACCACTGATCCCACAGAAATACAAACTACCATCAGAGAATACTATAAACACCTCTACGCAAATAAACTAGAAAATCTAGAAGAAATGGATAAATTCCTGGACACACACATTCTCCCAAGACTAAACCAGGAAGAAGTGGAATCCCTGAATAGACCAATAAAAAGCTCTGAAATTGAGGCAATAATTAATAGCCCACCAACCAAAAAAAGTTCAGGACCAGACTGATTTACAGCCGAATTCTACCAGAGGTGCAAAGAGGAGTGGGTACCATTCCTTCTGAAACTATTCCAACCAATAGAAAAAGAGGGAATGCTCCCTAACTCATTTTATGAGGCCAACATCATCCTGATACCAAAGCCTGGCAGAGACACAACAAAAAAAGAGAATTTTAGACCAATATCCCTGATAAACATTGATGCAGAATCCTCAATAAAATACTGGCAAACCAAATGCAGCAGCACATCAAAAAGCTTATCCACTATGATCAAGTGGGCTTCATCCCTGGGATGCAAGGCTGGTTCAACATATGCAAATCAACAAACGTATTCCAGCGTGTAAACAGAACCAAAGACAAAAACCACATGATTGTCTCGATAGATGCAGAAAGAGCCTTTGACAAAATTCAACAGCCCTTCATGCTAAAAACTCTCAATAAATTTGGTATTGATGGAATGTATCTCAAAATAATAAGAGCTATTTATGACAAACCCACTGCCAATATCATAGAAATAAAGGATATTCAATTAGGAAAAGAAGAAGTCAAATTGTCCCTGTTTGCAGATGACATGATTGTATGTTTAGAAAACCCCATCATCTCAGCCCAAAATCTCCTTAAGCTGATAAGCAACTTCAGCAAAGTCTCAGGATACAAAATCAATGTGCAAAAATCACTAGCATTCTTATACACCAATAACAGACAAACAGAGAGTCAAATCATGAGTGAACTCCCATTCACAATTGCTTCAAAGAGAATAAAATACCTAGGAATCCAACTTACAAGGAAGGTGAAGGACCTCTTCAAGGAAAACTACAAACCACTACTCAATGAAATAAAAGAGGACACAAACAAATGGAAGACCATTCCATGCTCATGGATAGGAAGAATCAATATTGTGAAAATGGCCATACTGCCCAAGGTAATATATAGATTCAATGCCATCCCCATTAAGCTACCAATGACTTTCTTCACAGAATTGGAAAAAACTACTTTAAAGTTCATATGGAACCAAAAAAGAACCTGCATTGCCAAGACAGTCCTAAGCCAAAAGAACAAAGCTGGAGGCATCATGCTACCTGACTTCAAACTATACTACAAGGCTACAGTAACCAAAACAGCATGGTACTGGTACCAAAACAAAGATATAGACCAATGGAATAGAACAGAGTCCTCAGAAATAATACCACACATCTACAGCCATCTGATCTTTGACAAATCTGACAAAAACAAGAAATACGGAAAGGATTCCCTATTTAATAAATGGTGCTGGGAAAACTGGCTAGGCATAAGTAGAAAGCTGAAACTGGATCCCTTCCTTATACCTTATACAAAAATCAACTCAAGATGGATTAAAGACTTAACTGCTAGACCTAAAATCATAAAAACCCCAGAAGAAAAACTAGGCAATATCATTCAGGACATAGGCATGAGCAAGGACTTCATGACTAAAACACCAAAAGCAATGGCAACAAAAGTCAAAATTGACAAATGGGATCTAATTAAACTAAAGAGCTTCTGCACAGCAAAAGAAACTACCATCAGAGTCAACAGGCAACTACAGAATGGGAGAAAATTTTTGCAATCTACTCATCTGACAAAGGGCTAATATCCAGAACCTACAAAGGACTCAAATTTACAAGAAAAAAACAAACAACCCCATCAAAAAGTGGGCAAAGGATATGAACAGACACTTCTCAAAACAAGACATTTATGCAGCCAACAGACACATGAAAAAATGTCCATCATCGCTAGGCATCAGAGAAATGCAAATCAAAACCACAATGAGATACCACCTCACACCAGTTAGAATGGTGATCACTAAAAAGTCAGGAAACAACAGTTGCTGGAGAGGATGTGGAGAAATAGGAACACTTTTACACTGTTGGTGGGACTGTAAACTAGTTCAACCATTGTAGAAGACAGTGTGGCGATTCCTTAAGGATCTAGAACTAGAAATAACATTTGACCCAGCCATCCCATTACTGGGTATATACCCAAAGGATAATAAATCATGCTGCTGTAAAGACACATGCACACGTATGTTTACTGCGGCACTATTCACAATAGCAAAGACTTGGAATCAACCCAAATGTCCATCCGTGACAGACTGGATTAAGAAAATGTGGCACATATACACCATGGAATACTATGCAGCCATAAAAAAGGATGAGTTCATGTCCTTTGTAGGGACATGGATGCAGCTGGAAACCATCAATCATTCTCAACAAACTGTCACAAGAACAGAAAACCAAACACCACATGTTCTCACTCATAGGTGGGAATTGAACAATGAGATCACTTGGGCCCAGGAAGGGGAATATCACACACTGGGGTTTGTTGTGGGGTGGGGGGAGGGGGGAGGGATAGCATTAGGAGATATACCTAATGTAAATGATGAGTTAATGGCTGCAGCACACAAAGATGGCACATGTATACGTATGTAGCAAACCTGCACGTTGTGTCCATGTACCCTAGAACATAAAGTCTAATCGAAAATAAACAAATAAATAAATAAAAATAAAAATAGTCACTCTGTGACTCTGAATCTCACCCAATGTTAGAGCTCCCGTGTTCACTGTCTCTACTCCTAGTTTATAGAGAGATGCCTACTTTTCTGCTTCTTCCTTTCTGGAAGCCTCCTGCACTCTTTGGGCCTCAGCTGTATCCATTGTGTCAGATGGGAGGTGGGATGATGTGATCCCCAAATCCAACATTAGCCTCCCTTAGACCTGCCCCCGCATCTTCTGTCCTCTTTCCCTGTCTCCTCTCCCCCTCTCACTGACCCGCACACCTGCTTAAACATCACCTTGTCAGAGAAGCCTAGACAGCAACATCTGCCACTTGTTCTTCCTTAGCAATCTGTTCTTCTCTGATTTATTTTTCTCTATAAGTTTTATTATGATATATAATATATAAAATTACACATAAAACATGTATATTTATATATAATATAAAGTTAGATATATATAATTTTTTCGTTTATATTCTCTCTCTCATCCATGCATTTAGGCTTTAAGAAAGCAGATACACCTCTGCCTAGAATAAATCCTGGAACACAGTAGATGCTCAAAAAATGCTTGCTGAATGAATGGATAGATAACAGAATAAATGAATGACAGCTCATTTCTAAGTATTTTCTGTAAGTTCTGCAACCTAGAGGTGTTAGGCAATGTATTAAGTAAGCTGTATATCACCAGCCAGTGTCACTACCTCTGGGCAGCTTTCCCTTTACCAGGCTTAATTGAGGGCTCTCTGCTCACAGCCAGGTTTGCTTCCCTCTCTCATTGCAGGAAACACACCACACTACAGTGGTCTGTTTACAGCCTGTCACTCCCATTAGAGTCTGTGCATCTGGACGGCAGGGGCAGGGACTACTTCATTTCTGGATGTGGCCTGTTCCTAATGGAGAGCTTGATGCTTGCTTGCTGAATTGAACGAAGGAAACCGCCAATGTGAGATAAGGAAAGAACAAACACATAAATGAAAAGAGTTTTCTCAAGGGAACTCAGCTGTCACAGGCTGAGGTGACAGCTGAGTTCATGCTGTGACCTAAAGGGCTGATAAGTGTCCCCTCCAAACTGTGCAGTCCACAAGTTATCCATGGGTCCTCTGGAGACCCGGGCCCCAAGGCTTGCCTGCTTCAAGCAGGAGTGAGTTTTCCTGTCAGAGGGTTACTGACCTGTTCCTGTCAGGATTCTCCTCTGAGGACAGAGATCAGTCCCAGCAGGGGCAGAGGAAAGAATGGGTTGCACTAGTCCTAATCAGAAGCCCACAGCACCACAACAGCCCAGGGGGTCAGTTGCTGGAGGCTAACTCAGAATGCGGGAGGAGGCTAGTGGATCCCTAAAGATCAGCCATGTGGGCTTTCATTCTACACTCAGCAATCTTCCTCCTGTAGGGCAGGCTGTGCAGGGCAAGTGTTCAGGAATCTAGGTCATCCAGTGGTTTTCAACTAGGTTTCACATCAGTATTACATCCTCCAGAGACTCAGGAAACCCGGGGTGGGGTCTTTGTATACTTATAATTTAAAAACTTCACAGATGACCCTGATACATGACCTGCATTGAGAACATCTGCATTTAGATCACAAGTTTTGCACCAGACACATATAGGCTTAACCCCTGGCTCAGTTACAATGATCTGTGTGGCATTAATTCTGCGTCTTAGTTTCTTCATCTGTAAAATGGGGACAACTTTACCAGGAAGTGTGAGGATTAAATGGCATATCAGCATTTCCTAGCAAACAGCACATATTCATTAGTGTGTAGTAAATACTAGTCAGTGGCAGCTCAAAGAAGAATGATTTGGGGCCGAGGGGGAAAAAAGAATTTATGGGTCAAAGTGTTGTCACTTGTGAGCCAAGAATTCAGAGAACTTAAGAGATCCTGAGTCCCTGGACAATTAAATACATTACTATTTGTGACAGGAAGCCCCAGCCAGTGTTTGCTCTCACCCACAGTGACCTAACTGGCCCCTCCATGGCCCTCTTGCCACTTCTTTCAGCTGTCTTGTCTTCTGTTCCAAGAAGGTCTGTCCCTTCTCCAGGAGGGTCACACATCACAGCACCTGGGTCAGTCACTCGTGCATCTGTTGGGGTCCTGTGTCCCAGGAGCCACTGCTCTGCAGAGCTCAGTCTGGCCTGCAGGGATCAGGCCAGTGTCAGTCATCTCCACAGCTACAGAGCCAGCCAGAGGGGAGATCAAACAGTTCTCCTGCTAAGAGGATTTGTAAAATACACAGCACATTAAGCATAGGCAGCTACCGGTCTGATATATTGCTTTCTTTCCTGCTTTTCTTTTTAAGGAGGCAAAATAATTTTTCTTACAGCAAATAGAGAACTGAACTCCACTCTCTGGCTGGCATTCATTAAGTTCAGGGCACTTCCTCCAGGTCAGAGAAGATGCTAGAAGGGAATGGTCAGGAGGGATGGCAGGGAATGCAGCAACTGTCCCAGGCAGCTCTAAAGGGATATTTGTCTCTCCAATCCCACCTGTCACATGCCCCACCCTGAAGGCTCCATCCGGTGGCAGTCCCAGGGGGCTGCATCAGCCAATGGCTGGGGGTGGGGCGGTGGGGCGTGCTTTCTGTTCACAAATGCCCTGCAGAACTGGCCTCTCCAGGGATTGGTATAGCTCAGCGGTGCTGAGCTTTTTTATAATAGGGGAATGACAAGTTATGTTTTATTACAAATTTTAACAATATTTCATGCTCATGGACACATCATAGACATTACAGAGAGGCTTTAAGAAGAAGGGAAAGGCCGGGCACGGTGGCTCAAGCCTGTAATCCCAGCACTTTGGGAGGCCGAGACGGGCGGATCACAAGGTCAGGAGATCGAGACCATCCTGGCTAATATGGTGAAACCCCGTCTCTACTAAAGAATACAAAAAACTAGCCGGGCGACGAGGCGGGCGCCTGTAGTCCCAGCTACTTGGGAGGCGGAGGCAGGAGAATGGCGTGAACCTGGGAGGCGGAGCTTGCAGTGAGCTGAGATCCGGCCACCGCACTCCAGCCTGGGCGACAGAGCCAGACTCCGTCTCAAAAAAAAAAAAAAAAAAAAAAGAAGAAGGCAAAATCACTAAAATCCACCTCTTAGAGATAAACGCTACTGGCGTGTTTCTCTCCTAACTTTTTCAATAGATTCCTACATACTTATGAGATCATGCTGCATAAATATGTACGTAATATGATTTTAAATTTCCACTAAAATGCCTTTAATCACCTTCATTGTGGTGGTCGCGGTGCAGATACCTTTAATTCCAGCATAGCATTCTATTGGAGGAGAAGGATAATGGGGGGAGGGAAGAACCAATTAGGAGGAGGAGAGAGGGGAGGGAGCAGGGGAGGAGAGAAGGATTGCCAGTCTCCACCCAGCGATTAACCTGAGCTGGGCACTGTGCGAAGTGCTTTATGTACATTCTTTCATTTTACCCATATAGCAACATTATCGACCTGGACTATTATCATCAGCCTACATTGTACATAAGAAAACTGTGGCTCAGAGAGGTAAAGTAGAAGGTGCTCCAGTTACAGAGACATTAAGGAGCTGAGGTGAGACTTAGAATCTGGTCCAGCCCCAAGTTTCACCTCCGGAACTCTCAGCCACTGACTTAGGATGTACCGTGTCACATCTAACCTCTCTTCCCTCAGTGAAAATATAGGCATCCATTTGTTTTTGTAATAATACGAGTATTGATTATCTTTGTCCATGTGACTTTAAGCATTTGTCTTATTACAGCCTTTGGATAAAATCCTGAAAGATAAAGTTTTTATAAAGGAGAGCCTTTATGTCTATTGGGATTTGCTTTTGCTAAATAGAACAGAGAAAGTCAAAATAGCAATCATTTAAATGAGACAGATGTTTATTTTTATATAAGAAGTTGGGAGGTTGGCAGAGTTGATATTGTGCCGCATAAAGAAGAAGCCGGTGCCTTTCAGCTTACCCTCTGATTTCCCTAGAATATGGTTGTTATCCTCATAGCACAAGATGGCTGCTAGAACTACAGCCATCACATCCCAAATTTCAAGCAGCTAGATGGAAGAGGAGACGAAGAAGGTGTGCTCCCTCTCTTTCAGACACATGCTGATATTTAACACAGTAAATTTAGGGAAATATCCACATTTGGCTACGAGGGAAGCTGAGAAATAGTGGCATACCTTGTTTTATTGTGCGTTGTTTTAATTTGCCTCACAGGTATTGAGGGTTTTGTTTGTTTGTTTTAACAAATTGAAAGGTTGTGGCAATCCTATGTCTAGCAAATCCACTGGTACTGTTTTCCCAATAGCATGTGCTCACTTCATGCCTCTGTGCCACAGTTTGATAATTCTCATAATATTTCAAACATTTTCATTATTATTGTATCTGTTATGGTGACCCATGATCCGTGATCTGTGATGTTACTACTGTTTGGGGGTACCATAAACTGTGCCCAAGATTAGATGGCAAACTTAATCAATCAATGTTGTCTATGTTTGACTTCTCCACTGAATGGCCCTTTCCCCATTTCTCTCTCTCTCTCTCTGTTTCTCTCTCTCTCTCTCTCTCTTTGGGTCTCCCTATTCCCTGAGACACAATAATACTGAAATTAGGTCAACTAATAACCCTACAATGGCCTCTAAGTGTTCAAGTGAAAGGAAGAGTCACACATCTCTCACTTTAAATCAAAAGCTAGAAACTGTTAAGCTTAGTGAGGAAGTCATGATGAAAGCCCAGATAAGCTAAAAGCTAGGCCTTTTGCACCAAACAGCCAAATTGTGAATGCAAAGAAAAAGCTTTTGAAGGAAGTTAAAAGTGTTATTCCAGTGAACACACAAGTGATAAGAAAGCAAAATAGCCTTATTGCTAATACGGAGAAAGTTCTAATTGTCTGGACAGAAGATCAAATCATCCACAACATTCCCTTAAGCCAAAGCTTAATTTAAAGACATGCCCTAAATCTCTTCAATTCCATGAAGGCTGAGAGAGATGAGGAAGCTGCAGAGGAAAAGTTTGAAGCTAGTAGAGGTTGGTTCATGAGGTTTAAGGAGAACAGCCACCTCCATAACATAAAAATACAAGATGAAGCAGAAAGTGTTGATGAGGAAGCTGCAACAAGTTATCCAGAAGATCTAGCTAAGATCACTGATGAAGGTGGCTACACTAAACAACTGATTTTCAGTGAATATGAAACAGCATTCTATTGGAAGAAGATGCCATGTAGGACTTTCATAGCTAGAGAGGAGACTCAATGGTTGACTTCAAATCTTCAAAGGACAAGCTGACTCTCTTGTGAAGAGTTCATGTAGCTGGTAACTTGAGGTTGAAGCCAATGCTCATTTACCATCCTGAAAATCCTAGGGCCCTTAAGGATTACACTACATCTACTGCTTGTGCTCAATAAATGGAATGACAAAGCCTGGACTAGAGTCCATTCATTTACAGCATGGTTTACTAAATATTTTAAGCCCACTGTTGAGACCTACTCCTCAGAAAAATATATTCTTTTCAAGATATTATTGCTCATTGACAAGGCACTTTGCAAAAGCTCTGATGGAGGTATACAAGGAAATTAATGCTGTTTTCCTGCCTGTTAACATAGCATCCCTTCTGCTACCCAGGGATCAAGGAATAATTTCAACTTTGAAGTCTTATTATTTCAAAAATACATTTCAAAAGGCTATAGCTGCCATGGATTACAATTTCGGACTTGGAGCTGAGCAAAGTAAATTGAAAACCTTCTGGAAAAGATCCACTACCTTAGATGCCATTAAGAACATTCATGATTCACAGGAGAAGGCCAAAGTATCAACATTAATGGAAGTTCGGAAGAAGTTGATTCCAATCTTCATGGATGGCTTTGAGAGGTCCAAGACCTCAGTGGAAGAAGTAACTACAGATGTGGTGTAAATAGCAAGAGAACTAGAATTAGAAGTGGATCCTGAAGATGTGACTGAATTGCTGCAATCTCACAATAAACTTAAATGAATGAGAAGTTGCTTCTTACGGATGTGCAAAGAAAATGGTTCCTTAAGATAGAATCTGCTCCTGGTGAAGATGCTGAGAACGTTATTGAAATTCCAACAAAGGATTTAGAATATTATATAAGCTTATTTAATAAAGCAAAAGCAGGGCTTCAGAGGATTGAGTTCAATATGAAATTATTTCTACTGTGGGTAAAATGCTATCAAATAGCATCACATGCTACAGAGAAATCTTTCGTGAAAGGAAAGGTCCATGGATATGGCAAACTTCATTGTTGACTTATTTTAAGAAATTGCCACAGCCACGCCAACCTTCAGTAACTGCCACCCTAATCAGTCAGCATCCACCAACATTCAGGCAAGACCCTCCATTAGCAAAAAGATTGTGACTCACTAAAGGTTCAGATGGTCATTAGCACTTTTTGGCAATAAAGTATTTTACATAAGATATATACATTGTTTCAAGACATAATGCTATTGCATACTTAATAGACTATAATATAGCATAAATATAACTTCTATATGTACTGGAAAAATAAAAAATTAATGTGACTCACTGTTGTATTGGTCTGGAACTGAACCCACGATATCTGCAATGTATGCCTGTGCAGTGTTTACCTGGGTGGGGATATGTGTCCAGCTAAATATTGGGGTTCTGGGACTGTGGAATAAAGAATGTATATTCCAGCCTCCTGTGGATCTTGTGACAGCATTCCTCTCGTGGAGCAATGGAAGTCAGGAAACAGTTTGGGGGAGAAGCATCTATCTTTATTAGAAATATCATAACAATAGTTAGATGGACTCCGCACCTAGTATATCCCAACGCTCCACAAGACAGTTCTCATATGTCATCTCTGATGTTACAGTTAGAGAGCTGAGAATCAGGCCCAGGTGATTCTCTAGCATGTGCTGAGCACCAACTCCGTGCAATTTATTTTAACTTCTGACATCCAAGCTGTTGTTTTGCCTCACACGATGTGCTCCTGTAAGTCACAGACTGTGACCCTCATTTCATGGATGAAGAACTGAGATATAGAAAGTGATAAAATTACTCAAATCTGCCTGTGAATAGTGAAACTGGAATTAAGCACCACTCTGTGTGAAACTAGAGTCTCAGCCTTCCCACATCATAGTACAGTGTTCCTTTATTTTCTAAGAAACGTATTATTAGAAGTGACAGCAGAGGTAGAAAGGCACCACAAATTTCACAATGCCCTTCTTCTTCCCCTCTCACTCCCATAGGAGCTTAAGACAACAATGTTGGGTCTCAGAGTTTGACTTATTTGCAGGTGGGGCTTCAACTAAGGTGTAGACCTTTGGGAAAGGGATAGTGGGACCTTGTATCTTCACAGTACCAGAGACCCTCCCTCAGCTGAGACAGTCTCATTGCCTCTCCTGTGAGGGAAAGGGAACCTTCTGGACACTGCTTTCTCTGTCCATGGAGAAACAGACCCTCAGGCAGCAGAAGAGATGCTGAGTTCTGGGCCCAGGCCAGCATTGACTGAATGGTAGACCCCTGAGAGCAGATTCAAAATGTCCTTTGAGTCACTGTCTGTCAAAGTGACTCAAAGCATCCTCGGGGAGAAGACTGTCTGCTTTACCCCAAAGAAAGGAGGACAGACAGGGTCACCCTCTAGACCGGAAGAACTGTCAGTAGGCATCTGAAATACAGCATGAAGAGTTTGGACTCATGCCTTGCTCATAGTAAGTAGTCAATAAATGGCCACACCTGGTCATTCATTTGTACATTATTTGTATTTGTACATGTATTTGTATATAATTATGTCAATAATAATGCAAAAGTGGAATTTATTATTTGTTATTATTAGATACCACTATCGAGCAATAACTAGTTGCTACTTTTCTATGCATTATTGAATTTAATATTTCTAACAATGCTGTGGAATAAGTATTATGATCCCCAATTTAGAGGTAAAGCAATTGATGATTTATGAAATCACTCCCCATAGGGCACACATCTGGGAAGGACAGAAGTGAGATGCTAACCCGAGGCCATCTGACTCCAGCTTTCCCACCCTCACCTTTATCTTGCCATCTATACATTTGTGCCACGTGATTAAGCATAATTCAAAATGTACTGCCTCAGTTGCTCTCATTGAGAACACTCTCTATCCATAGCCATTCCTGCTTAGCGATGCCTGCACATTGAATGAGTATAAAGGATGACAGTCTCAAATGTACTGAAGTGTTATTGGGATTAATAAAGTTAGTTATAACATCACTGTATTTAGAGTAGCTCCTTGTCATTTTGCATCTTTTCAATCAAAGGATACAAAAAGCAAAATTACTAAGGTGGAGGAGGGCATTGGTCCCAGAAATCTTGCAGTTCTGATTCACCAACCCAACCCCTTTATTTTACACATGGAGAAATTGTGGGAGAAAGAGTGGCACCGCCATGGCTGGGATCACTTAGTGACAGCATGCGATATTTATCTTGCCTTCCTGAAGCTGGGGGAGGTGGGGAAGGTACTTCCTAATTTTTAGGATATCTCTGGCTTTTTAAATCCATGACTCCCCTAAACTCTAGAAGTATGCATTAGCTATCTCTTGATGTGCAACAAATTATTCCAAAACTTTGTGGCTTGAAACAACAACAATTTGTGTCTGTCAGTAATCCAAAGACAGTTTAACTGGGTCCTCTACTTTGGGGTCTCTTACAGGCTGAAATCAAGGTACTGGCTGGGGCTACAGTCATGGTTTCTGAGGCACAGGGTCCCAGAGGGAGATTATAAGTGGATGCATCTAAACCCTGTCAAAGTTTAATGGGAAAAATTCACTTCCCAGCTCACTTGTATGGTTGTTGGCATGAATCAGTTCCTTGCAGGCTGTTGCACTAAGGGTCTTAGTTTCTCACTGGTTGTTGGCCAGAGGTTGCCCTCAGTTCTTGCCACATGGACCTATGTAACACGGCTGCTGACTTCCGCAAAGCAAGCAGTCCAAGAAGGCTATAGAAAGAGTTCAGCTGGATAGAAGTCACAGCCTTTTACAACCTAATATGGAAGTGACATCCCATCTCTGTTGCCATGTTCTATTTGTTAGAAGCAAGTCAATAGGGGAGAGGATTACCCGAGGGGTGAATACTAGAGGCAAGGATCATTGGAAACATATCAAATGTTGCTTATTACAGAATATCATCTCCTTTTCCCATTTTCAGAAGTTGTTACTTTTCCTTATGAGGAATATTTTTAACAGAAATGCCTTTCAGCACTGAATCAACAGATCCACTTCCAAGTGACCTTGCAAGTGACGAGTCCTTACATTCTAAAATTGTTAAGTCAGTTCTACTGGCTGCACCCTGTCTCTGCTTCAGACCCAGGCTCAGAGAGCAGGACAGCTGGAAGGGACCTCAATGTCCTCTAGATATTTTCTAGATAAAGAGGCCCAGTGAGGGAAAGCCACTTACCCAGGTAATGTGCCTGTACCCTATTCTTTGGTCTTTAGCTCCAGAGCCTCTATGGGTAGAGGGGGTCCACTCCTATCCTTATCATCCTCTCAAGTCCAGGAGAAAACACTTACTTGGTTGCAACTTTCCCTGGGCATCCTGTGGGGCTTGCAGGAGCTCTTTTGGTGCTAACTGAAGGATCCCAGAAGGTGTTCCAATGGACGGAGGATTGTTCTACATCTGAGGAACTACCCATTAATTCCTTCATTCACTCATTCATAGGAGGCTTCAGAGAGAAGATGATGCCTGAACTGAGTCTTGAAGGATGAAAGATGGAGAGGGTGACTGTATTAGTCCATTCTCACGCTGCTATAAAGAACTGCCCAAGACTGGGTAATTCATAAAAGAAAGAGGTTTAATTGACTCACAGTTCCAAATGGTTGGGGAGGTCTCAGGAGACTTACAATCATGGTGGAAGGGGAAACAAACATGTCCTTCTTCACATGGCGGCATGAGAGAGAAGTGCTGAGCAAAAGGGATAAAAGCCCCTTATAAAACCATCAGTTCTCATGAGAACTCACTTACTATCATGAGAACAGCATAAGGGTAACTGCCCCCATGATTACTTCCCAATGGATTCCTCCATGACATGTGGAGATTATGAAAACTACAGTTCAATATGTTCAAGATGAGATTTGGGTGGGGACATAGCCAAACCATATCATTGACTAAGGCAGAAGTACCAGAAAGACCAAAGGCCTGAAGGAATGAAAAAATGATGAGGAAGGCCATCACTTAGTGGCTTTGGAGGCACAGGGTCCCAGGAAGAGATTATAAATGGATGCACCTAAGCCCCTCCTGTTCCTGGGCAGCCAGCCTCAATTCCACCCACAGTTACTCGGCTGCCACCCACCTTTGCTTGGTTGGCTTTGCCGTCCAGAGGCTATACTGGACAAACATCAGAGGAAGGATGTTTTGCACTTGTTTTTCAGGGCTACTGTGGGGTGATGCTTTTGCTGTATCTCATTCCTGAAGGGCTGTCAAGCTCACCCTATTGAGAGGAACAAACCTCAAGAGCAGTGCCAAACTTCTCTGCTGGCATCAGGTGGAGGGCACATGGTGGAGGAGGCTCTTGCATTCATTTCTGCCCAGCCTCCTTTCTCCTGCCCTGCAGTCAGGCTCAAGCTTGCCCTGCACACTGTAATAACACAAGCCTGGCAATGGCACAATTGAGAAACAAGTAATGTTTGTTCCATGGCATCTTCATTCCATAGTATCCCACCCCTGGACACTCTGTGCCCTATAACTTGGATCCATCCCCTGGTCTCCCCACACTAGTTCTTGGTCTCTTTTTTTTCTTTTAAAAATTCCTTAATAGATCCTCCCATATAAAAACTCATCCTACCTCTTACTATCCTTCCAGGAATATTTTCCATGGGAAGAAAATTTAACCTAATGGGCATTAATGGGTGGGAATGAGTTTGTTGAATTGACTTCCCAGGTGTCATATTTAAATGTTCACAATTGATTTCTGGAGACCATGTCTTCCCAAAGGGGTGATTGCAGTTGTTGAATTAACAAGGTCAATGAAGGTATTTGGGAGTGGATGGGCCTTTAAATGTCCCTCAGTCAAGACCTGTGTGTTGGTAACTTCCTGGTAGTCTAGTCCCAGGCTAGAAGAGAGAGTAGAGATGAAGCAACCCATTCTTTATGATTCTCTATTATCTCACCTCCCACTTGGACCTGAAACCCAGATGGATATCTCAAGTCAAAGGGTTCTGGGGATGAAAAGTCAGGACTAGACAGAGCCTTGGATAACACCACATCTTGACCCCTCCATATACCACACTTTACACTTTGTGGATAAGGAGACATCACCAGGCAGGGAAAGCAACTTGCCTAAGGACACACAGGAAGTTATGGCAAAGTAAAGCTCTTAGGCCCCTAGATAAGGACGTCCGCACTACAACAGCTCCAGGAGTCTACAGGAGTTTCTTGTGATACATACTAGGGCAAGGCCAAGGTGGGGAATAGAATGAGTCTGTAGCCTGGGCCTCTAGTGCACAGGAAGGACTGAAGGTATCCCAAGACACAGGAATTTCTCCTGACCTTGGGCCAAGGGGGACAAAGCCTATTGCTGTCTCCTCCTGAGAAATAAAGAATACCAGGCCAGGCACGGTAGCTCACGCCTGTGATCCCAGCACTTTGGGAGGCCGAGGCAGGCCGATCACGAGGTCAGGAGATCGAGACCATCCTGGCTAACATGGTGAAACCCCATCTCTCCTAAAAATACAAAAAATTAGCCAGGCGTGGTGGCAGGCACCTGTAGTCCCAGCTACTTGGGAGGCTGAGGCCGTAGAATGGTGTGAACCTGGAAGGTGGAGCGTGCAGTGAGCCGAGATTGCGCCACTGCACTCCAGCCTGGGCAACAGAGGGAGACTCCGTCTCAAAAAAAAAAAAAAAAAAGAAAGAAAGAAAGAAAAAGAAAAAAAAGAAAGAATACCAGAAGTTGGAACTTTCTCCAAGAGGGGTCCAACCCTGAGAATAGGATGCTGTCATCCCAAGGTCTAGGAGAACAGATCTCAAGGTCTAGGCAAAGGCCTCTCAGGGTCAAGAGCCAAAGCGTCCCTTCCTCTAGGCACAGGAAGTGTCAGTTGGCTAAGTTGCTCTTTTGGGGACTGTTTTCCAGGGAACTATATGATTCCTAAGAAGAGATGCTTTCTAACAGCCAGAACTTTGAAATAGTGGAACCAGCTCCCTTGGAGGAGGTGACCTCCTTGTCATTAGAGATGTATAAGAAACAGTTGAACCAGTATCTGAGGATGCTGCAGAGGTCACTGACCCCAAAGTACCTTCTAACCTCTCAAGATAGGAGGCAGCACAGTGCAGAAGAAAGAGTCAGGCTTTAATTAATAAACTCATTCCTTAGGGGCCTTGGAAAACTCTGAGACTCTGTGTGAGTGTGTGTGTGTGTGTGTGTGTGTGTGTGTGTGTGTGTGACCAGTCACAAATTCAAGGTCATGCAGAGCATGGAGGAGATGGAGATCAGTGTAGCAGAACTCAAGAGACAGAAGAGGTGGTACTTTAGTTAGCAAGAAGGCACATGGAGCACACCTCCCAATGATCTGTGACACTCCAGAGGGGTGGGGCCCTGTGGATAAGGCCTGTTGAGTTAAAATTTGGGTTCTAGAATCAAGAAACTTCAGTTTTCATTCTGGCTCTGCTGCTTCCTGGGCATGTCACTTTACCTCTGGGTGCCTAAGTCTTATCTTTGGAAAGACAAGAACAGTAGTCCCCCCTTAACCGTGTGGGATGCATTTCTAGACCCCCAGTGGATGCCTGAAACTGTGGATAGTACAGAACCTGATGGCTGTTAATCAGAATACGTTTCTGTTTATGTCATCCATCAACAAACTTAATACATTTTCCATCTTAATGAAGCACTTATCTTGCACTATAGCCATAACTTTTGCAGTATAAGGTGGGACAACAAAACTAGCATGCATTTTTTTTCTTCTTCACAATTTCCTCCTTCTTAGCAACTTCAGCATATGACCTTTTTTCTTTTCTTATTAAGTTAAGAACTTTCACCTTTTAACTTAAAGGTGGCACAGCACTTCAAGCCTTCTCTTTGGCACATCCAAATTTCCAGCATCACTACCCTTGTGCTTTGGGGTCATTATTAAGTGCAATAACGGTTACTTGAACAGAAGCACAACAATACCATGACAGTTAATGTGATAACTAAGATAGCTACCAAGTGACCAATGGGTGGGTGGTGTCTACAGCAAAAATACACTGGGCAAATGGAGGATTCACGTTCTGGGCAGAATGACATGCAATTAAAAACTTAAGGATTGCTCATTTCTGGAATTTTTCATTTAATATTTTCAGACTGTGGTTGACCACAGGTAACTGAAACCGTGGATAAAGGGGGACTACTATATACTCATAGTACTTACTTGCTTACAACAAATTGTTTTGAGGATCTTGTTTAATTAGCGAGCAGACTAAAGGACTTAACACTGTGTCTGACAAGTGGCAAGCTTGGCTCAATAAATGGAAACTGGTATTCATTTTAAGACACGGGGTGTGGGCAGGCAATGGTGTGCAACAGCCAAGAGAGGCATGGTGGGAATGTAAGCTGCTGCCTCGCCTCAGCCTTCCCTACGAACAACTCCCCACAACCTATACATGCATGCACATATACACACGTGCACGTGTGTGTCTGTGGAGTCCCCAAAGCTCTCCAGCACACTGGCACCTACGGACAGGCTGAAATTGATCCCAACTGCCTTAGAGAATACCCATTTACCCATGTCTTGAACAGTACTAAGGAATGCTGGGCATTGCTCAGGTGGTCCTGATATGCATTCTCCTCCATGCCACTGCCCATCTGACCAGCTCCAGATGACTTCTCAGCTTCTCTAGACCTTGCTCAGTCCATGACAACAGCCTTGACTTGCAAGACTACTGGGGAGGGCAGTTCTCATGTGGTCACAGTGGCTCACACTAACTTCCCTAAGACTCTATCTTTCCCAGTCATCAACAGCAACATGCCCTCTCCATTTACAGTGAATTCACACATGTCCTCAAACATTGAGTCAGCCTCGGCTTGACTTGTGGAAAGCTGCCTTTTTCCAATTCCACATGCAACAATAACCCTGGGGTCCTACAGAACATTCATTATGGTCCAGGAGAGTTGAGTTTCACTGTAGAGAGCTCAGGTAACAGGAGACTAATTCAGCAGCACATTCTCATTACTAGAGGCTCGACACAAGAGCAGCAATGGTCCACGGAGGAAATTCATCTTGGACTTGATCCTGGAGCTGATGTCTTCCTTTTCCTGGGACTGTAGATGGGCTTCAGTTTCACTATCTATAAAATGGCAATAATCACAGTACTTGCCTTCTTAGGTTGTTGTGAAAATGTAATTTAGTTAGATTATATTAAATGTAAAGTTCTGGGCATAATGCTTACCCACAGCAGACTTTCAATAAATGGGTTATAAATTTAAAATTACAAACACATAAAGTTATTATCCTTGTCTGTGAAAAGCATTAAGAATCTTCCACCTGAGTCAGACCTCCTATTTATTTGCCTGGGATTCTGTCTTCGAAAGTAACATGAAGGGGCATGCTGTGGATGACAGTAGGAAAGTCATCTTAACTGACCCTTTAATATTAAAGTGCGTGAGGTCCAACAAGCATGCAGTAAGGGATAGATTCCATCTTGTCCTTCCCCATCTTTGTGGGCCAACCACGAGACACATTATAGATATTTAGTGGCGTTTAAGCACCTTGGTATCCATGACGTATCAATATGCTCAACTATAGAGTGTATTTTTTGTGTACCTCAAGGCACAGCCGGCATGGAATGTTTAACAATCCGAAGAGCAGCCTCTACATACAGACTGTTTACTATGTGCTGGGCACTGCCCCAGATGCATTACATGGATTATTTCATTTAATCTTCCAAACAACCTCATGGACATGGCTACTACTATTTATCCTATTTTGCAGATGGAAGAGCAGAAGTTTAGAGGGCTTAAGTATTTTGCCCTGCATCACCCAATTAATAAGTGGAAGAGCCAGTACTTGAACCCAAGTCTTTCTACCTTCAGCATGTCATCTCTTAACCACTGCTTGGATATTTAGCAGAAAATAGTTGCAAGACAAAAATGAGGCTCAGGGGCTTTTACAGAACAGTGGTATAGATGTCCTCACCTGGGGTTTCACTGAGTGATTGAAAGCTCTTCCAAGAACTTTCTATCGGCAGAGCCCTTAGGGCTGGTTTCCAGGCCACAGTTCATAAGCCCAGGCCTGAAGGGCCAGGTGCTCCTCAGACCCTTGGCTTTTCTACCAGCCAGAAGCCACCATTGTCCCTATACATCCAGTACAGGTACCAGGAGGTAGAGATTCTCCAGGGTCCTGTGGGGAGTATTTGAATGTATGTCATTCTTGTAGATACTGGTGATTTGATTCAGTAGTGGACATGGGTTACAAATGGCCCTAAGGTCTGTCCCTTAAAACCTGCCCAGCAGTCGCCTGTCTAGGCTTCAGGTGCTGCAGATCCTTATGGCTGACATCTCATGAAGGCCATTTGCTCCGCCCCGCATCATCATCCCTCTATTCTTCCCCTTCAGGCTCTATCTGCAGAAGGCATGATTGGCCAGTAAGCAGCCCCAAAAGAGAAAGTTCGGAGAGGGAACACGTGAGTGGGAAAAGAAAGACAGACAGACAAAACGCGCAGCAGCAGCTGGTCTGAGAGGCTGGACCCTCACCTCTAATCTTGGTTTCTGCAGTCAATGGGAGAGAAATGCCACAATTTACATGACAAGGGCCAAAGGAGAGAATTATGGCAAATCAATTCTGCATGAGGAGATAAAGCCACATATTTAATGTATGCAGTGAAAGGTGGAAATTCAATTCTCATAATGTCAGATGATGCTGATCAAAACTGACATTCATGATTAGTATGATGATTTTCCCTTCTCTTCTTGGATTTGAAGAACAACAAGCCCCATAAAGACAGAATTGCTGAACACCATTGTAAACAGGCAACTGAATAAAGAAAAGGCTGCACCGGCCCCCACCACTGATACCCCTCAGAAGAAGGGGCATCCATCCCTCTGACTGAAGTTGGCAAATGGCAAACACCACCTTGGGAAGCCTCTGGAATCCAGATCCAGTCCTGGTCAGCCACATACAAGCTACATGCCCTAGGGTCACTTTTCCTCTCTAAGCCCGTTTCCTCCTTGAACAAACAAATGGGTAATGTTCCCCAAACCTTGCCTCAAAGATGCCTCAAGAAAAAGGGGTTCCTGGTAAAGTATATCAGGATACGCTGTACACTATATCCTCTGGGAGCCTCAGAGTACATATTAGCAGGTTAAGGGCTCTGAGAAGTCATGCAGCAAAGAAACCTGCTTAATTTTGTTTAACTCTGGGTTTCCTTAAGTGAGAATTGACAATGCTTTTTTCTGTCCAGGGCCAGACAGCAAATATTTTAGGCTTGGCAGGCTACACAGTCTCTTGTAACTATTCAGTTCCACTGTCCTAGCATAAAAGCAGCCATAGACAATATGTATATGAAAGGGAGTGACTATGTTTTCCCCCCAATTTTTTTTACAACCAGTTTGCCAATCTGCAGATGGACCACAGTTTGCCAATCTGCCCTAGACCATCAGCCCTCTAGCCTCGGCCTTCTTTTTCAACTAGAGATGGGGCTGAGAAGCATGTGTGTGCACATGCACAGTGTAGGGGTCAGCGTAGCAGGCAAGATCAAGGCTTTTGTCTTGGTTGGTCAAGGCTTAGATTGGGCACTATCTCCTTCTTGCACTTCGTATTTGCAGAAGCAAGTACTCACGAACACATTGTAGGTGCTCAACAAATTTTAATGGGCTGATTACAATACTTGATGAATTCATTAATTAGCTAATATCTCTTCTATGAAAGACCTACAAACAGGCCAGCTAACATAGAGGCAGGAGCTTAGTTCCGAATCCCAGTTCTGCCATTTAGTGATTCTGAATCTTTGGGTAAACGACTTAAGCTCTGTCACAGCTCCTGGCATATAGCACTTGCCCTCCTGAGTGGTGGAATTAACAGGACGGTTTATGGAAAGGATATACATAAAGCACTCAGCATGGCATCTGGCACATGGTGCTCAATAACTGCTCATGGTTGCCAGTGACAGCTTATTATTAACCTTATTATCCAGCAGTGGAGCATTATTCAAACACCCAAAAGAAGCAATCTCCGAAAAGGCTCCTTTTGGTGCTTGAATTCTGTTAGGAGGTGAGGAGGGGGAAAACCGGCTCCTAATATGCCACCAGAGACAGCCACGGTGGCAAAGCCCCTTGCGGAGTTTCCAGACTCTCATCATTAATTTCCCATCAGAGTTCATCTTCCCTGACCTCCCTGTCAGAGAAGTTTCTTGAGATTCCTTTCAGCTTGGTTAATTATACCTGACACAGTGACTGGGCCACCAAATGAACTGCAGCTCAACTCACAGCCGCCCTCCAGACTCAACCCCACCCAGCTGGCTGGGGCAACCCTGTGAAAATGTCTACTCCACCTCTGTAGAATCTGCCCAGACTGCCGACATCAGGGGAGACCTCTGGAAGCTGAGAACTATGCTAAAAATGTGCACCTGTCTTATGGAATGAAAAATAATTCCTTGGATGCCTGGCAAAGCCTCCTTTTAATTATCTCATTAGGGGGAAAGCCTCATTTCTAAACTAGACATTGTATTTTCATCAGAGTTTTTGACCTGACAAGTGAAGGGGACTTGCCTTGGGACAGCAGAGAGATGCCGGGTAAAGTTGATGGAAGCCAGGAGAAACTGGAGATCGGGCTGAGAAGCATGTGTGTGCACGTGCACGGCGTAGGGGTTAGCAGAGCAGGCAAGATCAAGGCTTTTGTCTTGGTTGGTCACGGCTTAGATTGGGCACGATCTCCTTGTTGCACTTCGTATTTGCAGAAGCAAGTACTCACAGACACACTGTAGGTCTCAACAAATTTGAATGGGCTGATTACAATATTTGATGAATTAATTCATTAGCGAATATGCTCCCCATTTCTTGTTTTTCCTTCTGCTTTAGTCTGCAAGCTCCTTGTTGTTTTTCTTTTCAGTGAGCTCCAAACTGGCCTGCTCTGTCCATTGCTTTGATGTTGTCTCCTGTCAACTCCCCTCACCTCATCCTCTCACATTTAAAACCTTCCATCAGCAATTTTTGCAGGCACCGGGCTCTGGGTCTCCCTGTATAGTCACCCTCAGTGACCAGGACTCCCCTTTACTTTGCTGATGTAGAACTTTGCTTGTGCAATTTTCTCCGCTCTTCTCTTCTGCTGCCCATATTTGAATCTCACCTCCACCATGCCTGCCAAAAGGAGGTCTTGCTCCTGTGACCTACTATCTCTCCCCTGGGACCTGCCCACTTTCTCTAATTGACCCTGACCATTTTCTGCCCAATAAAACATTTTTTTAAATGTATACAGCTTATTACCCTTATAAGGGTTCATTGAGCATTTTGAAGGCCCTAGGATATCTTTCTAGCCAAGATCCTTGCTTACAGCAATACCTGCTGAACTTACCATGATAGCAGCAAGTTATCCTCTGTATTGAATGGCATTGCATTTGGCAAAGCATTGTCTTTTGGGATCTAATGCTATATTCTGAAGGCCACCCAGGGTATAGAATTTAATTCCTGCTCAAACTTTAAGTCCTAGCTCCCCACTTTTTGGCTGAGAAACTTCAGGTAATGCCCTAATCTCTCTAAACTTATGTTTCCTCACCTGTAAAAGATGTTCATAACCCTAACCTCACTGAGCTCAGGGAGAGGCCATGAAGATAAAATGAGATGATATACATGAGAGGAAGTCTCAGGTAAACCTTCAGCCATCACAGTAACGGTAAATTTCCATGGACTGCTTGCTATGTGTCAGGCTCTATGCTAGAGACCCTCATGAAGGTTGGAAATTTCCCAACATGGTCTCCTTTTTAGAGATGAGAAAACTGAGACCCAGAAAGAAGTGATGTGATCAAGGACATATAGACCACATAGACCCAGTTCTGTCTGAATGCAAAATTCACAATTCTCCACTCTGTCACACTGGCGATTTTGTTACTTGTATGACTGTAAGATAGGAACTTATACCTCAGAGGGCAGTAATCCCACTCAATAAATCCTTGCTGATGAACTGTTTGAATGCACAAAATGTAATAAATAATGCAAATAAAATCAGTGCAGCTCCCTGCCTTCTAGGAGTTTTTGGTATAATGTAAGTGGCAAAAATTGCAGAAAACAGAGAAGAGCAGAGTTGGACATAAAAGGCCCATAAATATGACAGGTTTTATAGGGTTTGCAATTTTTTTCTTAGCAATACCCTCATTAATGCTTATCTGTCAGCTTTGCTAGAGAGCTGCCTGAGAAGCTGACTTTACCTTGAGAAGGGTTTTGATAATCTTATCCAAAAAAGTCATTTAGCTTGACCCGAGACTGGCCATATTTATCTCCTTGTGACCAGGTATGGGGGCAAAGGACCCCTTGGGAATGCAATATGATGGAGGGTGGGGCAGTGATAACCCCTCTCCTTTAAGCCTTCCATCTGGCACCTGAGGGAGCCACGAAGAGGAGAGGGATAGTGGAGGGTGGGAGAAGGAAACCACATAGGAAGGTAGTAGTAACTGTGGCTGCTAGTCCAGGGCAAGATGACCCAGGGCTAAGTACTTGGAGGATCATCCTGGGCACTGAGCTTTCCTGCTAGCAGGAATTTGGACATTAACCTTTGATTCTCCAAATCTAAGCAAGAGAGCTCTAGTGTCCCAAGAGGCTCCAAGAAATAGGCTTCCCTAGTAAATTCATTTGGGAAACAGATGTGCATCAGCTTGGAAAGTCCTGCACACAGGGATTGAATTGTTTTGTCTAATATGAGATTCCCGGTGTATTGGATCATGTATCCTATCGTGTTCCACAGAGCTAATGTTACTCAGAACATAGTTCAGGGGAAAAACTGTCTCCCTGCCTTTTTTTAACATGGGAGGGCACTGGGACCCAAAGTGGAAGAGAGTGCGGGAATGGCTGCTTAGGATCAGATCAGTTGGTAAAGAACTGAAATCAGAATCCAGGCCTAGAGGTTCCAGCAATAGCCCAGTGGTTGGCAATACAAATACCCATAGGAGTAAGGCAGACTGGCTATAAGGGGAAAAAAAAGCCTCTCGATGGTCTAGCTTGCATTATCTTACATCTTAATAATATTGTGGGTTTAGAGAACTATTTTTGACTATAAGAGAAACAACAGTTTAAGAATGGGCCAGGTATGGTGGCTCACGCCTGTAATCCCAGTACTTTGGGAGGCCGAGGCAGGCGGATCACAAGATCAAGAGATGAAGACCATCTTGGCCAACATGGCGAAACCCTGTCTCTACTCAAAATACAAAAATTAGCTGGACATGGTGGCGGGCGCCTGTAGTCCCAGCTACTTGGGAGGCTGAGGCAGGAGAATTGCTTGAATCCGGGAGGCAGAGGTTGCAGTGACCCGAGATCCCGCCACTGCACTCCAGCCTGGCAACAGAGTGAGACTCCACCTCAAATTAATTAATTAATTAATTAATTTTTTTTTAAAAAGAATGGTGTGCTCTCAAGGGCAACTGATACTCAACTTCAGGGAGAAAAGGTCATGGTGAAGACTGAGGCTAACAGGAACGTCTGTGGCCAAGGGGCAGCCACTTCTTGGCTCTTACCATATGAACATGCACGACAAAAGTTCTTGGTTCTTCCGATTTCTCAAGAAAAGCAGGACAGACCGATTTTTATGGCACATCTCCTGAATAACAATTTTTTTTCAGGCTGACTTTTGTCTACACGTCCTCATTTTCTCTGTGCAACGTTTTCCTCTCCATGGATGGCCAAACACTAGGCATTCTCTGGCGGTGGTGGGCAGAACCAGGCAGGTCAGCAGGAGGTGGAGGTTCCCTTCCTAGTTTGCTTTGCCTCCAGGGATTCCCCAGAGAGATAAACTGGGACAGCAGCACTCCACAAACAGCAGTTTTCAATATAAATATTGCCAGGTTTGAGCTAATGTGATACCAGCCTGTAATCCAAACAAAATAGACCATTGTCCTGTGATTATTTCTCTCCTGGACAAAAGCCTCTGAACACTTGGCCTCCCATTTTTTTAACCTCTCTATTTATGGGCCATGTTAATTTAATTCCACAGCTTCGCCTTCCATGTGGCTCAAAGGCAGCAGTATTTGCATTTCATGATTTCAAAGCCTTTCTGGTCTGCTGGGCTTCACTGAAAAGAAAGGCTTTGTCCTCTTCATTCTGAGAAAGAAGAGGACAGAAAAACCACCCAAATCCTTTGACGTAACACAAAACATTCCCAGCAGCTACACACACCGTTGCTCATATATCAGAAACACAGACTCAATCCCAGAACACCTGGAATGGTCCGGAATCATCTGTCCTCAGCCTTCCGGCTTTCCCCAGATGCAGGCTGTGACCAGGGAGTGGAGAGACCTCCCCTTCTCTGTGGCTGCTGACCCAGGGCGCAGTGGAAAGTTGTCTAAGCAGCTGGCTGGGCATCCTGAATGAGACAGCTGTTCATTTGACCAACTCATTCCCCACCACCCACCACCACTATGGAGTACTGGGCACCAGGCTGTCAGCTTTGTAAAGCTTACCGCGTCTCAGCCTTGCAGCAGATGAGATGGGGCTTGCTACTGCCACTTCACAGATGGGGAAACTGAGGCGCAGAGAGGCACAGTGATTTGCTTTAGATCTCAAGACCACTTGGAAAGAAAAGTAAAGCATTCTCTTTGGACAGCAAAGCTGTTCTCTGGAGATGACTTTGATTTTTAGTCCTGTGAGCGAAAATGTATTTCTATTTTTCTTTTTTAATATAGATTTTAAACTGTACAAATAATCCATGAATATATTCTTTTTATACAGCATTACAGATAAGGCTTACAGCTCCATAGATGACCCTCATCCACTCCTTCACTCCATTGCTACACTTACAAGCCTCACATGCTCTCCTGTCCTCTCTAAAGGCAGCTGCTATCATCAGCGCCCACAGTAGCCTTCTGTTGTTCCCTAAGTGTTTATAAACCATACATTTTCTATGGCTACACATACGTGTATTGTTTGATGCTTTCTAATAAAATTGTATCATAGTGTACATATCTTTCACACTTTCTTTATTACACTCAATACTTGGAGAATATAGAATGCAGCAGATCTAGAACTTTCTCAGTCTTTCTAACATGCTCCAAAGTACAGCCTCACTGTGGTTCACTTAGCATCTTATCATTCTCACTTTCACAAATGATGCCACTGGGCTGGACTTGCATTGCTTCTTTGGACACATTTACAAGTATTTCTTCAGAGCTAACATGAGAAGTGGGATGGCTGCAGGCAAAAAGGACTGCTGGTTCTCATACCCTTATACTTCTTCCATAGGCTAGAACCCCAATTTCTTAGTTTGGGTTCCCTGAAATTGTCTCTGGCACAGAGCAATGAGGACCAGTTTTTTGGAGAGTGCTCTAGAGAGGGCCATGTGTAAGGAAATGTCCAGGACTGAAAAGAAGGAGAGGTGGGCCTGCAGGCCCCAGTGGATCTGACAAGGACCTCTGGAGCTGGAACGACCCTTCAGAGTTGTCTCAAATTCAGCCAAGGAGGCCATAAGGCAAATTATTGGTAAAAATGGTCTCCTCCGGGAAGCAGGTATAATCTTGGGTGAGACACTTTTTTGTGGCTCTGAGAAATAATCAGAAAGGGACAGAGGTATGTACTATCAGTCATCAGTGCTCTCAGCAGCTGGGGGATAGGCCTATCAGTCCTTAAGCGGGGACCTGGGTGAGGCACCACAGCATCCCATGCACCCACTTCCAGTGTGGCCGCCAGAATAGCAACTCCATTTCCAAGCCTCCCTCACAGCTATATGCATGACACTGGGTGCTGATTGACAGAACATGGGCAGAAAGGTGAAAAACTTCCAGTTTGTATCTTAAAGGGAAGGGATGTGATCCCAAATCATTTTACTTTTGTAGGAAAGGAAGGTGAACTTCAGTGTCATTTAAATCAATTTTACTTGGAGTTTCTCTGAAAAAAAAAAAGTGAAAGTATATGTTGACTTACGAAATCAATTTTACTTGGAGTTTCTCTGAAAAAAAAAGTGAAAGTATATGTTGACTTACGAATTATGAGGTCATTGGATATGCACTTTTAAATAAATTTAATAGTTATGATACTACCAAGCCTCTCCCCCCACCCCCACCTGCAGAGTATGAGCATGGAAATGACTTTGTTCTGAGCCATTTGTATCATCTAACGCCTAAGCCTATGTCTGACCTATCTTCAAGAGTTCTAGCAGCAGATAAGGGTTTGGTCAGACACACAGAAAGAAGCAAGCTTAACTTGGCAGGAAATAGACCCAAGTAGACCTGACTAAGCCACATAGCTTCTGGCTTCAGTTGGCTCTGGCCGCCAGAAAACATGGCTGGGAAAATTAGGCAATGACTAAAGAAGCTGTATAGGTCTGAGTCAGAGCTCTGAACTCTGGAACCTGGGCTCCATCCATTCCCAGTATGGCTGCTCTCTTAGGAGCCTTCGGAAATTCCCATGGGTCCTCTGTCTTCTCATCTGGCAAACAGTGCTTGCTGGTCTGCAGTACAAAGGATGGGCTCTTCACTCAGACCTGGCAGGCCTCCAGTTAATTGTGGTTCTTTTATGCACTGCACAGCCAAGCTGCTGGGGAATCCTATTGGTGAGTAGACAGCACCAGGCTTGGCTGCCTCTGCTGAGTAAATGATGGTTTTACCATTGAAACTTCAGGCAGTGCTTCATCTTCCCGGCAACTACCGCTCAGTTGAACAGCACTGCCTAAATCAACCAGGAAACAAGCCTTAGGGAAACAGCATCAAGGGAGGAAGGTAACAACACTTCCTGAGGCCTGCTATGGACCAGGAGTTTACAAATATCATCCCATTTAATCTTCTCGACAATCGGTGAGACATAACTATGACTACACAAGAGGAAATTAGGACCCAAAGTGATTAAGGAATTTGCGCAGCCTGACAGCGTGAGGCTGCTACACCTGCCCTCTATTAGGAGTATATTACTCCAGGCTCAATAATAACAGCATTGTTACTCATAATAATATTAATAGCTTATATTTACATGACACATCTATTATTGGTATCGTTCTAGGCACTTTACATGCATCAATTCCTGAATTCTCAGGACAACTCTATAAGGTAAATATTTCTATCCCCACTTTACAGATGAGGAACCTGAGGCATAGAGTGGTGAAATAATTGTCCAACATCACAGAGCAGGTAGAATTTGAAGCCAGGACGTAAACCAAGAACCTTGCTTTGGAATCTATGTGCTTATCCTCTATACCAGAGGACCTCTCTGCCCCACGTTCCTTTCTACACCTCCAGCTTGCTATAAGAGAATTCGAACTGAAAGGGATTGCAGAGAACACAGTCTAATCTCCCATTCTACAGATGAACAAACTGAGACCCAGAGATGAAAGTATACCTGCCCAATAATACAGATAGGAGTAATAAAGCTAAGAGCAGGACTAAGGAAGTAAGAGATACATAATTAAGTTTAAAAGCAACATCCTCATTATCCCTTGATCTGTTTCTCATTTCAACAGATCTGAAGTTTGGGGGAATCTGGCAGGCCTAACTGTGATATTCAGTGAAGGCCCAGGCAGGAGGGAGGATCTGAGAGCAGGATCTGTGGGAGTAGCAGTGGGGTGAAGCCAATGGGAGCGGCCAAGGCTCTGATGGCTCTGGCAGTCACATGGGTGCCAGGTGAGGTGCAGTAGAGCCCGCAACTCCACTAGATTTACGTATTGGGTTAAGCACTGCCTTCTCCATACTTACTGTTTGCTGGTTGAAAATAAAAAACAAACACCTAGTAAGGATGAGGATGGCAATGTAATCAGTATTGAGAGGTAATGGAAGGTAATGGTTGCAAGCACAGAGCCTGAGTCAGCTCTATCATTTACTCTTTGCATGATTATGGACAGCTGCCTAACCTCGCTTACCCTCAGATCCTGCACTGGTAAGACTGTGATGGTAATAGCATCTCCTTCACCAGTGAGAACGAAATCCCCAGGCAGTCCTGAAGTACATACCAGATAGCTGGCACAGAGGAAGCACTCAAGAAATAGTTATTGCTGTTGCTTCTTATTAATACTGCTATATGTTGGGCAATGCGTATGTGCTGGACACTGGCTAAGGGCATTATAAGCATGTTCTCATCTCAACCACCTGCTAATGTGGGTATTACTGTTTCCAACTCACAGATGAATAAATGGAGACTTGGGAAGTTTAAGTGACCTGCACAAAGGAACCAACTGCCTCCTTGGTGTGTATGGTTGACATGGAGCCCCATCTCTACCTTAGTGCAGTATTCAAAAGGCCACTGGTAACACGAGGATGTGGCCAGGAGTGCTAGGGGTCATTTGTGGAAAGGCACGGAAGGCAAACTTCAATGAAAGTGCTAGAATACTACTGTAAGTCTGGGGGACACCAAATGGTCTTTCATTAAAAACAGAGATTTGGAGGTGGCTGATTTTATCTCTTTGCCCCACCAGATCCCTTCTAGACACTTTGCCCTGCTCTGTGGCTTGGGAGGCTGGCTCTATAGACTACATTATCTGAGATCCCTTGCCCACTTGGTCAATGAGGGACACTGACAAGAGAAGGAAGAGAAGGGAGATTGAGTGGTTATCCCCTATCTCCCTCCCTTCTAGGCTTGTCTCATTCCTCTCCCCAAAGCCAAGGGAGCCCCTTATCCAAGTCTGCAGTTCTTCCACTTTGATCTTTGGATCGAAAAGTTGAAACAATTATTGCTTTTGCCAGTCCCGTCTAACCCTGCTGCAATGGTTTGAATATGTCCCTCAAGGTTCTGTGTTGGAAACTTAATCCCATATGTAACAGTGTTGGGAGATGGGACCTTTAAGAGGTGGTTAGGTCTTTAGGGTCATGATAGGTTATTGTCATTGTCATGAGAATAGGTCTATTATCACAAGAACAGGTTTGTTTAAAAAGCGAGTTTGGCTCTCTCTCTCTCCTTTGCCATGGGATAATTCAGCAAGAAGACCCTCACAAGACGCTGCCTTCTTGATATTGGACTTCCCAGCTTCCACAACTGTAAGAAATAAGTCTCTATTCTTTCTAAATTGCCCAGGTATTCTTTTATAGCAGTATAACATTGATTGATACACCTGCACATGCCTTGGTAAATTGTCCCTTGATTAAGTCCTCTCCAATCACCCTTTCCAGTGTTCTGTCTGCTTCTTACTGGAATCCTGATCTAGCCTTATAAGATTCCAAGGAGCTTGTAGTACAGGGATGTTACTGGAGTCATGAAAAATCATCTGGAGTCTGTCTAGGGAATGGTCTAAACACCTACATGAGTGATCAGGGAAGCCAACAGCTCCTTGAAGCCCCGTGGCTCTTCTAGTACTAATTCACTGGCTCTTCTGGGTCTTCCACCCCCACCTCAGCCCCAGTGGAGCAGGAAGTCTTTGCAGAAGCAAGCTCCCAGGAACCAACACAAGGATTGCCTGACATGGCCTGTGGCCACGGTCAAGCTATCTCCAAGCTATCGCCATCTGGCACCTTCCTCTTTTAATGTTAATGAAAAGGCAGAGGTGGCTGTCTTATTTTGTATTCTTTCCTCCTTCCAAGAAGACAGAGGATCAAAGTGAGGGGTTCTCGTGGGGCTTTGGTAGCCAGCCAAAGCTGCCTAGGTGAGAAATTTCAATATAGCAAACACAATAACTGAAAGGAGTCCAGTAAAAAGATGTAGAACAGATAGGACATACAGAATAGCCAGAAAATATCATAGCCCAGTTAAAAAATGATGCTTGAACTTCAGTGGTTTTTTCCTTCTTTTTGCCCGCCCTTTCAAACTTCTGCCAGATTTTCCAAGGAAAAGGCTGCCAGGATCCTACAAGCAAGTGAGAGTGCACCTGGGGAAGTGAGGTGAGAGACCACAATGGAATGCTAGAGCCAGAATATGCAGGAGGGTGAAGGCTGAAACCAATGCCACTAACCACATGGGGAAAATGGCTCTGGTTGATCAGATGGTTTGATTAGCAGGGCCAGTGGAACTGGGCTCTAGGAATGTTAGCTTTTCCCACCCAGTTGTGCAGGAAAGGCAGAAAGTACGAAATCCTCTGGAACCTAGAGGTTAACCTTATAAGGCCCTTGCTATTCTCCATTTCTCCCCATAGAGTTAATGGGAAAGTGTGCAGATCACAGCCTAAAGAGATGGCTTCTCTACCACTCTGCTTCACCCTGGAGATCTGGCTCAGCTCATTCATGACTTACATTCACACATGGATGCTCCTGGTGCCGGAACTGGAGCAAGAGGAACAGCCACTGATCTTTGGGAGGCAGTGGGATCCTTGGAAAGGAACTTAGACATCACACTTGTATAGGGTTTGCTTCCAGCTCTGCCACTTGAGCAATGCCACAGGACTGCAGTTTCTGAATACTTTCCACATGCCAGCTACTATGCTACATGCATTCTATGAATTATCTCATTTAATCATGACATTAATCATGAGTACCTCCCGAGAACTCATGATAATCCTATGAGTTAAGTTTGGTTATCTCCATTTTACAGCTCCACAGGGTCTCAAACCTCAGTTCTTTGTCTCTAGAATATCTTCACTTAAGCCATTATTTGATCTATATTTCATATAACCCCTTTGTACCTCAATTTTCCCTTCTAAAAAATAAGGAACAAAAAGCTATCTCCAAATACAGTAACATCAGAGAAGGGCCTCACTACACAGTAATAATAATAAAAGCTTCCAAATTTTGAAATTTACTACATGCTGACACTGGACAATGAATTTTATTTCAATTTAATCCTCCTGTTATGAGTTGAATTTTGTCATCCCAAAAGATATATTGAAGTCCTAATCCCCAGAATGTGACCTTATTTGGAAATAAGGTTATTACAGATGTGATTAGTTAAGATGAGGTCACATTAGAGTAGAGAGGGCCTTAATGAGTGATGTCCTTATAAGAAGAGGACACAGAAAGGAGAATGCCACATGAAGACACAGAGACACCTGGGGAGAAAATGAAGGCAGAGATCGGAGTGATGATGTCACAAGCCAAGGAATGCCTTCCAGGAACCGGAAGAGGCAAGGAAAGACCCTCCCCTAGAGCCTTCAGGGTGGCATAGCCCTGCCCAACACCTTGTTTTTGAACTTCTAGCACCAGAACTGTGAGACTATAAATTTCTGTTGCTTTAAGTCTCTCAGTTTGTGGCACTGTGTTACAGCAACTCTCAGAAACTAATACACAACTCTAGGCATTTAAAAAATATTTTTACAGATGAGAAAACTAAAGTTCAAGTGCATTGGCTAACTTGCCCAAGATCACGCAGCAAGTGAGTAGTGGAGTTAGGGATGGAAGGCAAGTTTGTCTGACTCAAGAACCTCCATGCTCTACCACTAAGACCACAGCCTCTCCCTAGGACAGTCTCAGCACACGCTAATTGCCTTCCATGTACCATTACCCTCATCAGCTCCTTCTGCCCACCCCAGCCTCCCTTCCTCATGCCCACCTTCCACTGGAAGATTTTCCTGTTGATTCTCACCCATGTGGCCTCTCCCTTCTCTGAGCCTCATGCTTCCATGGCTATGAAGCACATTTCTTCATGCCTTTCTCTGTAGCCCACTTCTTCAGTGCAGATTAAGCCCAGCCTCCATTGCTAGACTGAAAGCTCTTTCTGGCCAGGACCAGGCAAGATCTTCTGCTGCTCTTCTCAGAACTAAGGACAGGGAGTTCATCTCTCTCCCAGTATTTTCTCACCTGCCCTTAGACAACCCCCTCCAAAGTCAGGACGCTAATCCTGGCAGCAAGATGCCATTCTGATTCACCCCAGATTTGAGAAATCGGCAGATCCTCGCAAGCAGCAAAACACTTCCCGGACGTTTTTGGCAACACTGGGCATCAGTTACCTTTAACTTACTCTAAATTCAGTGTTCAGCCCCCTATGGAAAAACATCTGTCCATCCCGGGCGTGATAAAATAAGTTATTTCACCTCCAGTGGAAAGGTACCCAGAAAGCAAGTCAGTTACGAACATCACAAGTGGTTTTCTTGTTTTAAGTTCATGGTTTTTAACTCACTTCTAAAAATCTTCTGTTGGAAATAATGAGAAATTACCACCAAGATTTCTGTTCAAAGATACTCATTACAATATTATTATTTTGAAGAAACTAAAAACAGCCTAAATATCTGACAATAGATGATAGATTCATTAAATTATGGTATACTCCCAGAAGAAATATGCCTTATTGACTAGCCAAGTTACGACTTTTCTAAAAATTTAAATATCGTACCTGACATATTAAAAACGTTAATTCTGAAGAAAATGTAACATCATAGGGGAAAGTGGATCCTCTACTGTTAAGAGGAAAAATCAAGCTAGAGAATTATACATGTACATGTAATGTGATCCCAATTTGGATTATAGATCCCTGTGTGTGTGTGTGTGTGTGTGTGTGTGTGTATGTGCATCTGTGTAGACAGAGAGAGAGAAGAGAGAGCAAGAGAGAAAGAATGAATCATGGCTGATAGAGAGAGAGAGTTCTCAGAATTAGAGAAATACATTTAAAAATCCTATTTTTGTAGCAAGACTTGTAGTGAATTTATTTTCTTCTTTGTAACTTTCTGTGTTTTCTAAGTTCTCTGTAACAATTAGTGCTAACACTTGTATAACTGAAGCAGGAGACAGGGAGCATCTGCCTAGTGACCTGTTCCTGTACACCACCCTTGCCCCTCCTTGCGTGTGTCCATGACCTGTCCTAGTTAGGACTGACTCCTCCGGGTTCATCCCATGGCTTCTTCAGAGCCCTTGTGTGTGGCTCCTTCCTTAGTTATGTAGAGCTGTAGAATAAACAAGTGTCAGAGCATTCAAGAGTTGAAAAGTGGTCTCAGTGAATGGACAATTTTCTAGAGCATCTCTCTGCATCACGCAAGCAATTCATTGTCTGGGACAATTTCCAAGAAAGGCTCATCTGCTCTGAGCAGCAGCTGGCTTTGGCACCTGCACCCCTCCTACCTTGTTCACAGACTTTCCGAAACAAAAGCCAAGAGAAACTGCAGGCTTCACCCCCAAACTAGAAATGATCTCTCCCAAGAGTGTAGCTGCCAGCCACGTCTCAGGGACAGGCATGATTAGGGCATTTGGTAGCAAAAATAAGGGATTGTGGACAGGTGCAAATGGATTTTCCACATCGAGGTCACAGGAGGGGAAATCCCACCAATACAGACAAATGAAATATCTAACCCATTCCCTTGGCCTGTCACCCAACACAGAGACAAGGCTTTTATAAATGCTGCCTGTCTTCCCATCTGGCATATCGCTATAAAAATTTAAATAAAATACCAAACACACACAGCACCAACATTATCATCATCATCACTCTCTCGTGGAAACAAGAAATTCAACTAAATGAACTCTGTGCTGTGAACTGCATTTTAATGAAACACATTCATGTATATTTCTAGACCCCTACATCTCTCTAGAAAGTGTCACATTTTATGGGAAACAGTTGGTGCTCTCCGATCCAGCACTTTAACTGCTTAATTCCTCTCTACTGATTCCCTTCTGAGTTCATGCCTTAGGACACAGATCATTTCTAATCCTAAAATATTAGAAAGAGCAAAGGAATCAGACAGCTGAATTTGAACCGTGGCTCCACTACTGGTTAGCTAAACCTCAGTTTCCCCTGCTGTAAAAAGGATATTAAAAATGCCTACATTATGGGATAGTTTTGAGGATCAAGTGGGATAATAAGAATAAGCTGCGGCCCATAGTGGATCCTCAAATGACTATGCCTTATGCTATCTCATCTTCCATCCTTACAGTTCAGCTACAAATTTGGTCTGGTCACTTTCTCAAAAGCCCTAATCAGGGGACTTTCTCTCAAGTTCCTGTTTCTATAACTTTCCAACACACAAAAGGGCCAGATATTTTTACTTAGGCTTTCATAATGAATTGGAAATTATAGAGGTTTTCTTTGAACTAATTAAATTTCATTTAATAAAAATTAAAATCTGTTGGGACAATAATGGTTATTTAATACAAAGAAGCTACTTTATAAAAGAAAAAGTTAAGATCTGTGATTCTGCTCTACCTGGAGATAATGGGAAAATCTTGAAACAGAAATGATAACATCTCCGTGGCCACCATGGCCAAGCAGTCCTCTCCTCTAGCAGGGGGCTGTCTTTTCTCTGGCCAATCAGGAGCACCCTGAACCCTTCCCATCCACACCAACACAACCTCAGGAGCAATGACACTCCTGGTGCCCTCTTACCTAAGGAAAGTGGAAAGTGTCTCTTCACAGATGGTGTCCCAGGCTCCCCTGTAAAATAGCTCCACTTTAAGTTAGCTTGTCAATAGTCAACACTATCTCAGACCAATCCATAGAAATAGGACAACCACATAGGAGCCCCTTCAAAACAGTGCTATTCCAGGCTAGCTCACAAAAGAACCCAACTCCAGGCTAGCCCATAAAAGCAGTAATATTATAAGCTTGGTCCTATACGACTAATATTATTTTAATTCCATTAAAGACTAAACAGGGTTTTTGTGTGTTGGCCATGAAAGTTATCTTCAAATTAAATACTCCCCGAAAAGTGCATTCTGAGTCTAACACAAAAGTCCTAAATGCAAACTGTAGGGATGCAGCCCATTTCCAAGTGTGGGCCTGCCAGGAAGGCCCAACCTTTTTGCACCAGTTTGTCTCCAATCACAGCAGCAAATTTGGATGAGGCATGTTAACAAGGCACATCCCTCTGACAGATGAGAACAGACAGAGCCTGACAAATTTGCTCATTGAAATCCCTATGAACCACATCACATGAGCAACCACTGTCTAAACAAGGAATATTACAGATGGAAGGAAATTTGGATAGTGTGATTCCCACTTCTCCATTCTGCAGATGAGAAAACTGAGGCCTAAAGAGGAGAAGGGACTTGCCCAAGGTTACCCAGGAGTAGGACGAGTCTGAATGCCGGGCCCTCTCTTAGAGGGATGCTGCCTGTTCCCTTCATTCTGCTCTCAGCAGCAGGATCTAGCCTATATCCCCTCTCACTTCTTTCATATGCTTGCAATTCTAAAGCTTATTAACGAGAAACTTCTGCAGCTAAAATTCAAAGCCAATGACCCCCAAGAGTGTGGCCTTGGCTATTTTTCTGGGCCCCCAGCCCCTCACAATAGCAACAGAGCTCAGGCTCAGGGAGAAGGACAGGCTTTTAAAGCAGGGATGGCATTTTTTAAAACAAACAATCCCATTAGAGTGTAGCCTGCAGTCAGCTCGTGATGGAAACGTGTGCTCTGGGCTACTTTGGCCCAGCACTAATCGGGTTCTGCGCTTGATCCTGAGGGACCTGGATTACCACCGTATGAAATAGAGAAATGCCTCCATTATCCCTTAAAGCTTTTCACTGGATTCAAGGGTTTTCACACAGAGGAGAAACATTTATCGTCTATTGGCTTCTTTTCTTCAGGTTAATCTGTATCGGTTCAACCTTCTTTCCGGGTGCAGCATGGCTGACACTCACCTGCCTGCTCCCTGGGGCATGGTGAGGGTCCCCTGACTTCAACATGGCCAGGAAGGACCCCCAGCCCAGCCTTTCCCTACTATCTCTGTGTCAGCTCTCCCCAGCCCCTGCCCCCACACTCTGTCCTCCTTCCAGTTCCCCCAAGTGCTCCCTGTTCCCTCTCTCCTCCAAAACCTTGTATTCCCTGACTGGATTGCCCTTCTCCCTCATCACCAGCTCGCCTCTGAACCTAATTAACTACTATTTGTCCTTCCAGACTCAGCTTTTCCTGGAAGCCTTAGACATCATACCCTCTCCAGAAAATTAAGCAGCCCTCACACAGCTCTTGGGGACCTCTGCTTTCCCTTGTCATGGCATTGGCCACTCACCAAAGTAATTGTCCATTTCTGGGTCTCGCTCACCAAATTAAGGAAAGCAAAGAAGTTAGGAGTCTGCTCACTCCATCTGCCTGGCAGTGCTGTCTGAATTGCTCTATGGAGAAGGAGGCTAAAGTTGCATATTGAGCTCAGTGTGAAATGATACGACAATTGATTAACCATGTCTGACACAGGCATGGGATTAGAGTGGAGACAGGTATGCCAGTTTAGCAATAAATTGTGAGCTGCTCGAAGGCAACTTTGTATCTTTCATAGACACTGCACTATGCCTGAAACATAGTAGGTCTTTGATAAATATTTGTGAGTGGATGAAGAAGATAACATCTATTACTTATTGAGGGCCCATTAAATAGCAAGCTAACACCATGCTGTTTTATTTATGTTATTAATCCTCAAAATATTTCTATGAAGTTATAAATATTTGGAGTCTTATATAAAAGACAACAAATCCAGACTTGGAAAATAATTTGGTAAATGGCTCAGAAACATAGTAATGGACACAGGATTTGACCCAGCTCTGTCTAATCCCATAGCTGTTGTTCTTTCAGCTCAGTTGCTCTAGAAGAAAAGAAGTATCCTCTGAATACTATACTGAATACCTCAACCCAGAAAGTGCCAAATTTTGGACTCTGTGGAGGCCCACCTGGAAACGGAGCTGATATAGGGAAAATTTCTGGGCAGTGGGGCTTTCTCTTGGCTTCAGGATCTTTCTGAATCCTAGCATGCACGTATCAAGACTCGAACTAAGACTCAGGTATCTATAGAGAGGAGAACAAAAGAAGGAGTAGACAGAGTGAGACTGGGAGTCTATCAAAGACTGATTGACGCTAAGGGTGCTCTTCCTCAAATCTGTGCTACTCAAACGTGGTCATCACTACCCCATTCTGGGTGTTAGGTACTCACCGAAATATTATGAGCTTTGGACTTATAAGCTCCAGTGCTTCTTCTATCTCAGGCAGTCTATATGTGACTTGGAGATGAAATACAAAAGCATATATGAAACACAGAGAGAGGCGTTATTGCCAGATTCACTCATTGAAGATAGATTATCTCTAAAACCAAAGTGAGCATAGCATAGTTTACACTTTTGGTGGCATGTTGTGTCTGAATCCTAGCTCTTAATTATGCCAGCTGTGAACCCTGGGTGAATTTCATTCTCTCTCTGAATCTCAGCTTGCCCACCTATGAGATAGGAATAATTCAGCCAGTGGTTTTCCAGTGTGGTATGGAATTAGGAGTAGTTGTACTTCCTGGAAGTTTGTTAGACATGCAAAACTTTAGGCCCTACCCAGACCTGTTGAATCAGACACTCTGGGGATACAGTCTAGTATTCTATGTTTTAACAGCCCCTTCAGGTGATTATGATACATGATGAAGTTTGAGAACCACTCAATTAGGCCAGTGGCTTTCAAACCTTTCAGCACAACTCATATTAAGAAATTTATTTGTCGGTTGGGCGCGGTGGCTCACACCTATAATCCCAGCACTTCAGGAGGTCATGGCGGGTGGATCACCTGAGGTCAGGAGTTCCAGACCAGCCTGGCCAACATGGTGAAACTGTGTCTCTACTAAAAATACAAAAAAATTAGCCAGGCATGAAGGCGGGTGCCTGTGATCTCAGCTACTCGGGAGGCTGAGGCAGGAGAATTGCTGGAACCTGGGAGGCAGAGGTTGCAGTGAGCAGAGATTGTGCCACTGCACTCCAGCATAGTCTAGTTTCCACACACACACATATCAGTTCATAATGGAGATATAAGGTTCATAAAACATTCTTCTTTCTTCTCGAAATACTCTCTGATACTTGCTACTCCATTTTGTTCCATGTAATTTTGTCCTATTGCATTTTTAAAATGACCCATTACGTTGATTTCATGACCCACTAATGGATCTCAAGCTATGATTGGAAAAGAAACATTATCTAAACGGTCCCTTCCAAGTTGAGCTGATCAGAAGAGATGTTTGTAAAATCCCTGGCCTACTGGCTGTTGCATACCAAGTTCTCAATTAACAGTAGCTATCACCATCATCATCCTTATTAACAAATTACACAGTGGGTAGAAACTTATTAAGCATTTTAAGTGAAATGAAACTCATGTTAATGCCTGAAACCACATAAAAAGCACAAGTCCCAAACCTCATCTTTCACATGTGCTTATGCATAAACCCAAGTTCATTTTTTCCTAGGAAATCCCTCCGAAAGTTATAATTACTCTGATTCTTGGCAATAAAATAATCGTAGCACTATAAAAACCCCGTGGAGGAGTGTTGGGAATAGACCAGGGAGAGGGGAGCGGGGTCTGAAGTCATCATTCTGTGGGGCTGAGAAGGGAATCTCCACGGTGCACTGAGCTCCAGCGGGTAAATTTCAACTTTCCCGTGGCATTTACTCAGCACTGCAGTTGCCAACAAAACAGATCTCCACTAAGGGGACCATATGGCCACAAAAGAGCCAAATGGGAAGGTGCTGGTTACAAATTACAACTGCAGCACCTGAACTCTGTAGACGGAAGCTGCTGCAGTGCTAATAGTCCCCTCCTGGAAAATCAGACCTGAGTTTAATTCTAAGGACCTGGAAGTATGAATCCCACCAGAAGCATGCTCTATGTTTCAACTCCCTCTATTGCATGTAGAAGAGGATGAGTGTACAGGACCCCACCCAGCAGGCAAAGGAAAACCTCTACCCCAGGGCTGTCAGATGAGATCTTTACTTATCTAGGAAGTTCGTCCTGGATTCCCTCCAACCCAAAGGAATTTTTAAAAAATACTTTAAGTTCTAGGGTACATGTGCATAACATGCAGGTTTGTTGCATATGTATACACTTGGCATGTTGTTGTGCTGCACCCATGAACTCGTCATTTACATGAGGTATATCTCCTAATGCTATCCCTCCCCCCTCCCCCACCCCACAACATGCCCCGGTGTGTGATGTTCTCCACCCTGTGTTCAAGTGTTCTCATTGTTCAATTCCCACCTATGAGGTGTTTGGTTTTCTGTCCTTGTGATAGTTTGCTCACCCGGGAAGCACAAGGGAAGAAGCTACCAAAGGAATTTTTTAAATGATGAAGTCTAATAACTACTATTTGGTGGTCACCCACTGTATGCCAGGTAGGCAACATGCTGAGTATTTTATTTGTTAGGTAAAGTGGGATTGTAAAGGAAATTTTTCAAATGTGAAAAGAGACTGAGAGAGGTAAATTAAGTTGTCCAAAATCACAGAACTGGTAAATAAGGAAGCTGGATTTGACTCAGATCTCTGACTTCAAAGCCCAACTCCACATTCTTTCTAAGTCAGCACCTACTTCCTCAAACTTTTCAGTGGAATCAGGTCCCTAGATCACAAGAAGAGAAAGGAAAAAGGGAAGAGACTAGTATTTGTTGAATATTGACTATGTGTGAAACACCATGCTAAGTGTTCTAAAGAAACTTTCTAAATCACACTATTCCTTTCAGATTATTATCCCATTTTCCACATGAGAAAACTGAGGCAAAGAAAGGTTAAGTATCTTGCCCAGAGTTACACAATTGAAAAGTGGCAGAGCAAGGATTTTAATCCAAATCTTTCCAAGTCTAAACGTCTTGCTTTATCCACTGTACCATGCTGTTAAGAATCTTGGAAGGGCATCTTCTCCCCAATTCCAATCCACCCTAACTGTTCCTGCAGTATTAATCATCCTAAGACACAACTCAGGCTATAGCATTTTCTTGCTCAAAAACATTTTATGGTTCCCAAGGCCTAGAGAAAAGCCTAAATTCCTTACCCTGGCTTCTGAGTCTGATTCTAGAAGGCTTTTCCAGTATTTATACCCAACGCATCTCTTCTAGCACAGGTAGACACCCCCTATATCCTCCTGGCTCAAACTCTCCTCCACACAACCATCATAGCTTTCTCTCTAGAATACTGGTTGATTATCCCACTCCATTCGTTGAACATCTTAGATGGCTCTATGGAGACATCTGTCCTACTTGCTGCCATCCTTTAGCTCTTCTCTTGGTAATAGAGATGACTGTCCTCCACTCAGTCTACCTTGGAGTCAGTTCATGACCAGGCCTTGCTGATCAGATGACTACCTTCCCCAGGCCACAGTGAGTGGGTTAGGTATAAGGAAATAACCTGAGTGAAGCCTGTTCAATCCACTCAGAGCTAATACCAGGACTCTGGCTCAGGCAGAAACTTTCTCTGTTCTGGGAGACTTCAGATTTTGAGCATAAGGGTGTTGGCAGCCACTTTGTCACCACTTTGCCACCACTATCTAACAATGCAGTTCACAGAGAGGAAAGATGCAAAAAGACAAGGTCTTAAAAGCATAGTGTGTTGCCCCTGGACCTAGCCTGGCCTGAAAAGAGAGCTACTCCTGGTCAATTCAATGACACAAGCTAATGCATTTCTTTATGCATAAGCCCGTATAGATTGGGCTGTCTATGAGTTACAACTGGAAATTTCCTTATAACCAGAAGTTACAACTGTTATAGCTCTTCCATGCCTTTAGCATCTTCCAGGCCTGAGCAACAAGGACCCCAGCCCACCTTCCCATGCTCATCTCCTTTTATTCCCCCCAGCCCCAAGCACCACATCACCACCTGTGCTCACACATACTCAAGACCCTGCCATGGCTCATGCTCTCTCTGCAACAATAGCCTGCACAGTCTCACAGGTAGTCGGTGGCAGATTAGGATTTGAATTCACACTCATCCATCTCAGCATTTGACCTCAACCACCGTGAAGGACTGCCTCAGAGAGGTAGGAGGTGTGACTAGAAAGGTGGTATTAGGGACCAAGGGGCACCCCATGCTAGGACAGGAGTCTGAGCATTATTCTTCACATGTGTAGAGAACTGGTTAAAAATATGGGCTCAGGAGCAAGGCTTTTTGGGTTCAAATCCTGATTCCACCTCTCACTAGCTCCAGGACTTGGAGTCTTCACCTCTCTGTGCCTCGGTTTCCTTTTCTATATAAAGCAGTCATCATGAGGACTAAATAAGTTAACAAAGATGAAGCACTTAGACAAGTGCCTGACACATAGTAGGTGCAATCTAAATCTTAGCTATTATCACAATTCATTCGTGGGAGACAGAGAGCCATGGAATGTTCCTGGGCAATTTCCCAAGGCATGTGCATGGCTAGACTTTATCATATTTCACATGAATGTGTGGCTTAGGCACAGGAAGGCTTTGGTGAATCCTTCTGTGTGCAAGTAAAGGATCCCCCACCTAATCTTTCCTCTCCATTAGACCAGACATCTGTGGGAAGGGGCTCTGGGAACAGCAACGGCTGGCTAGTCACCCAGCACAAGCACTGCCTACTCCCTGCTACAGTGTGGCTGTCACTGGGCTGACCTCTCATCTGCTTGTTTCAGGAGGATGGCGGCTATGGGCATCAGGCCCAAAGAAGTCTTCAGGACCTCCTCCGCCAGTGAGACTGCCATTTCCCAGATGCTGTTGTCTGTCTGGGCTTGCAGACGGGTGAAAGCAGGATGCCTGGCACATAGGGGCCATGCTTGCTGTCAAATCTTCATGGGAGGGGGACAAGATGGGGATTGTGAGGCCATAAGAAAGGCAAGGAATGACAATTGGGCTTGGAAGGAAGGACTCCCTACCATCTTTCTTCTCTAACTCCTTGTGCCCTATTCCGTGCGTGCCCCAGCAACCCACTTCTGTGCCTCATTCTCTTCAATTCTTTATAATTATTTCTTGGGGGTAAAACATGAGTTTGCAACTGGTCTGCAAGACCCTTCAGGGTGGAGGCTTGGTCACATACATCTCTGTTCTCCCCTCTTCCCAGGACAGTGGTGCCCCCAAACTTGTTTCAAAATCTTTCCTTTTCTCTGCTTTGCTGGTGACACTCCAGGCTGGCATCTCCTGCAGGGATGACAGGTCTTCCTGTTCCTCCCCTCTCCCACTCCCTACAATTCACCCTTCACTTCATGTGGCAACCCAGGTGACCTTTTAGAAAATGCAAATCAGAGGGTATAATTCCTGCTTAACTCTCTTAAATGGCTTCTTATCCTAATTAAAATTCAACCTAAACTCCTTACTATGGTCAGTAAGGCCCTCCACGATCTGGCTTTGCCCCTCCTCCATCCCTCTTCCCAGCCCTGACCATTGTTCTCTTTCTCATCCTCCCTAGATTGGATCCTGCCTCACAGCATCTGCACTTGCTGTCCCCTCTGTATGACATGTAGGTCCCAAGGTCTTCATACAACTGGCTCCTTCTTGCCTACAAGCTACCTTGCTAGAGACGTGTTCCCTGACCACCCAATGTGAATTAGCCAAGTACATCAACCCTGCATTTCCTCTCGTATTACTCTATTCTGATTTCTTCACAGTATTTATCATTACTTCCTTACAATGACATTGCTGCTGTTTTCTTCCTTTTAAATTTTGCTGTTGTTTTTCTTCTCCATTTAGAGTATAAACTCTATGAGAGTAGAGATGTTGTCTGTCTCATTTATCGCTGTATCTCTGAACCTTAAGCAGGGTCTAGTAAATAATGAAAACTCAATAAGTATTTAAAAATAAATGAAAAGACCTAATAGGTTAACTACTCCCACCCTGCCTTGACCATATTTTACAGAACAGCTGAGTCCTAAGATGTGGAAAGCAAAGGGCATGTCCAAGTATGTCACCACATGACTTCTAGTCTGAAGGGATCTGGGTTCATCTCCTGTTTGCCTCCCTCACATCAGCCTGTTAAGCAGATGACAGCATCTGTCTAGGAGAATCTAGTCCTGGGAAGGAGCAATCCAGCCATAACAGGAAACTGCACCAAGGGGAGAGCGAGAATGGGGTAGAGAGCATGAGCTCTGGGGTCAGACGACATGGGTTCAAATCCCACCTCTAACACTTTTACCTGGGAGTTCAGACATGTTATTTACTTGTTCTCCAAGCCTCCAAAAAGTTAAGCTTCAGTGACTTGGGGTTGACTTGATGATGCTGGGGTCAGTAGCATCTGCAAAGGGAAAGCAGTCCACCGGGCCTTGCAGAGTTGGGGACCAAAGCCAGCTGTAAACAGCTGCCTCTATGCTGGTCAAGAAAGAAAGCAGGTATTGGGAGGAGCTGTGAGAACATAGCCTCTCTGTGGCTTCTATTTAAGGGGGATGAACATTTTCTTCAGGCCCATCACCCTTTATCTGTGAAGTAGGGATAATAATAGCTACTCTGCAAGGTTGTTTCACACAATAGACATTACTTATTACTAGTCACTATTTCATGAGGGAATTTGAGGAGTCAATGAAACAGTGACTGTGCATCTGTCATGGCACCTGCCCATAGTCAGTGTCCTTTAGATGACTGCTTCAAGATTACATGAGGGAATATCCTAGGAACACCAGGTATATCACAAGTATCCTTTAAATGCATGCTCTTTTACTTTCCTCTTTCCATTGGTAAAAGCAGGGGCTTCTGGTTATGTTTTTCAGAGCTAGGTCCTCACCTGTCTTGGCGGAGCTGGTAGGAGCAATCCAGGTTGCTTGGATGACATCGTTATACCTCCTTGGTGCTCAAACCCTGAAGAGCAGAAGCAGCTAGTACTGCCTGGCTTGGCCTCCTTCCCCCACCCCCCCTGCAGGGCTGGCTCCACCATGAATATGCACGGTCAGGCTTTAGCCACAGCTGGGGAGGAAGGATGCCTCTGCCTTCTATAGGTCAAACACCATGGCAACCGGGCAGGCCCCCAAATATCCGCAGCCTTTTGATGCAGTAGGTTCTGGTGTGTTGCTCAAGAGCCATTCCTGGGACTGTTTCACCAGCACAGACATTACCCTGGAATTCTACTGATGATTTTTCTTAAATAGCACAGAGTAAACGTACAAAGGAGGGAGGAATTATCATAGTTTTGAAGAGCATGAGTTCTGATTCTAGCTCCTACACTACAATTCCTAGCTCTGGGATCCTGAGAATTTACTTACCTCTTGTCATGTAAAATGGAATAATAATAGCGCCTATTCATAGAGATGCTGTGGTTATATTCAATTATTCATTCAACAAATATTCATTGAGGCCCCAAGTGCCAGGCATTATATCTAGTAGTTATTCTTGCCTTGTAGAAATTACAGCAGAATGGGAGAGAGATACCAACAATTATGCACAATTCATTCAATTTCATATGTAGCAAATACTATGAATGGAATTTACAGGGTGCTATGAGAGCATATAATGGCCTAAAATGTGATGATTCTGTTAGTAAATATCTACTGAGCACCTACTATATACTACTTGTGGTGCTAGGTGCTACGGATACAGCAAACAGCCTCTAAGCTGGTCTCCAACCTTCCATTATATACTCCACCCCATCACTTTTCCACATAGCAGCTATAAACATTTTTGTAAATAAATATTACATTATATCACCCAAGTGCTGAAACTCTTTTGGTGCCTTCCAGTTGCACTTACAACCTAATCTCACTATGGCAGTTACCTGACCCAGCCTGGCCCTACCAAGACCTATGTAGTTCCCTGGGTCTTTTAAGTCACTCTGCCTCTTGCTCAAGCCCAGTGGTTCTCCAGCTCTCAGGTACATCTGAATTACCTGGAAGGCTTGCTGCCCACCCCCTACCCCCAGAGTCTGCGACTCAGTAAATCTGGGGTGGGGCCTGAGAATTTGCATTTCTAACCTGTTCTCAGGTGATGCTGAAGCCACTGGCCCAGAGACCCACAGTGAGAACCACTGTTTTAGCCACAGGACCTTCTTTTCGCTCCCTGAAGACACTAAGGTTTGTCTTATCTTAGGACCTTTTTATATGCTGTTCTCTCTTTCTGAAAGGTTCTCCCACCTCCCAACCTTCTCCTGGCTAGCTCCTTCTCAGATCAATTGCCCTTTGCTTAGAAATATTATCTTTAGCCATTGACCTCCTTTACTTCAGTTACATGTCCCGTTAATTCATGGTTACAGTCTCTGGTCTGTTCCATCACTAGCCTGGCCCACCTTCCTGGCGGCTCCATGACAGAAGGACTGGGTCTGTCTTGCCTCCCAGCTCAGCACAGTGCTGGCAAACAGTTAGCAATCAATAAAAATGCTCAGAATGAGCAAACTTGCAAACACACAGGATCCCTGTCCTCAGGGATCTTCCAGTCTGGAACACTTCATCTAAAGCCCCAGGCCCAGCACACAGTAAATGTCAATTAACATTAACCTCCAATGCTCAGGGTAATGGGTCTGAAGAAAACATCCATCCTCCTTCAATAGAAGCCATAGAGAGGCTGTGTCCTCTTAGCTCCCCTTGGGGACTTACTTTTTCAGCCAGCATTGAGGCAGCTATTTGCAGCTGACTGTGGCCCCCAACCCTATGAGGTCAGGCAGACTGCTTTCCCTCTGCAGACACCACAGGCCCCAGTATCATCAAAACAACCCTGAGCTGCTGAAACCTAACCATTTAGAAACAAAGTCCTTCTTCCAGCTTCCCCGTGCTCCAACTTGGGACTTGCAGTCTGATCCAGCCTTCATCTCTCAGTGCTCTGAATCACAATGCCTCCAGGGACGGGGCATGTTCACTTTAAGCTGCAGACTCAGAGTCCGGTAACCCTTGTTTCACTGGAGCCGGCATATCTCCGTGAGCAGAATCTACGTCCAAGGCGGTGGCAGCGGATGGAGTCCAAAATTGCCCAAGAAGGTATTCAGAGGCAAAAATGGATGGGCAATTAATAAGGAAAAATGATCGTAATGGCCTCCCCCAACATAAAGGCATTCAATTAAGGCACAATAGTGACAGGAAGGCCAATGGATGGCTCCGGATGGCCTCTCTCCTCCTTTTTCTAAAGGGCTGACTCTGGCCTTGAGCGGGATACAAAACCTAACAGAGTCATTTAAAAGGATAAAGGATTTATCAGTGAAGGGTTTAGATTCATGGGTGGAAGGATTTCGGAAGGAGGAGAGAGCTGTGGGGGCCCTGAGTATTGTGCAGAGAGACCTGGCCTCCGCTCCAAGGCCAGGTTAGACTGCTCTCCAAACCCCTGCAAGTTCAGGAGCAGATGGGGCAGTTTGGGCAAGGCCACATAGATGACATGCATTTCAGGCTGATCCAGGCAGCCCATGGGGGCTCCAGAAGGTGTCTAGGGAAGAAATTCACATTCCAAAAACTGTTAGCATAGTCAGGGATCCCTTAAATACATTTCTAACATCAGTTTAAGGTTAAAGATTAATTTTCCTGAATTGGTCTAAATCTTGCTGCCCGGTAGCACTTTGTCAGGGTCCCAAAAACAGCCCTTCTTAAGGACATGCATCCTTTCTTGGTACCTCCAGTCCTGAAAGGCTTTCCTCTTCCTTGGGTCCCATATCTTGCCCAATATTTTGCTTTGCCTCATTTGTACTCAACTGGGATCCACTTGTTTCTTTTGAATACCTGTGATGAGCCAGGCACAATGTTAAGCACTGGGGATCTAGAGGGCACAAAAAGCACATGGTGTCTGCTGTCTAAATTGAGATGGGAACTCAGAGCAGTGGACAACTGAATATGAGCAATGTTGTGTAGCGATCCCACTTATGATCCCAGTCTTTGGAGTCAGATTGCCTGGGTTCAAACCCTCTCTCACATTTACCAGCCATGTGACTTTGGGTTCATGTGATCTTGATGGGATTACTTAACTTCTCTGAGCCTCAATTTCAACATCTGTGAAATGGGGATATAGCAAAGGTTTGTTGTGGATTGCATTAATACATGTAAAAAGCTTTTACATAAAGTAACCACTATTTAAGTGTTAGCTATCTTATTGTTATTATCAGAGTAGAAATACAGAGGGTCCCTGACTTACAATGGCTTGATTATATGATTGTACAAAAGCAATAAACATTCACTAGAAACAGTACTTTGAGTACCCATACATTGTTTTTCACTTTGAATACAGTATTCAAAAAAACTGCATGAGATATTCACACCTTATTATAAAATAGGCTTTGTGTTAGATAATTTTGCCCAAATGTAGGCTAATGTAAGTGTTCTGAGCACATTTAAAGTAGGCAAGGCTAAGCTATGATATTCAGCAGCTTAAGTGTATTAATGTATTTTTTACTTAGGATGTTTTCAACTTGCAATGGGTTTGTTGGGATGTAACCCAACTGTAAATCAAGGAGCATCTGACAGGACTGTGGAAGAGAGAGGAGCATTTCTCACCCAGGTAGTGGGCTATGGAGGAGAATGGGGAGTGGCTAGACAAGGAACCTGTCTTAGAGGTCTTTTTGGAAGACGGAGAGGGCATGGAGCCTTTCAATTTGGTCATTTGTTTATGATCATCTTCCCAATCTGTCAGCTATGTCATTATCTTCCTCATTCATCTCCATATGTCAGGACCCAGCCGGATACCTGGCACATGGCAGTTGTTCCATAACTACTTGATTCTTAAATTAATTTTTTAAAAGCAATCTCTTAAATTTGCCTTTAGTTCAACTGATTTCGGGAGGGTTATCCCCTTAGGTGAAAAGACTGGAAAGGAAATGAGGAAGAAGAAATATTAATCTTTACACACACACACACACACACCACACACACACACACTTTTTTTAACCTAATAGAACTGACCAGGTGTTGCATAGTCACAGGGTAATGATGTGAACCACGTAGTGAGGATGAAACAACTGATACCATAGTTTTGAGGATACTTCATGGTAAAGACATGTTTCTTGTTGATCCTCTTCAATGCCTCCTCTCTCACTTAGGATAAAGACACCCACCTTTGGTCTGGCCTACAAGACCCTGCTGATCTGTACTTGCCCACCTCAGCAGCTGCTGTTGCTCTGTCACTCTCTAGACTCCAGCTAGCTTCTTCTATTTCCAGGTCCTTACATTTGCTTAACACCTTTCTGCCTCAGGGCCTTTGCATAAGCTATGAGGTTGTTCCTTCCTCTAGAACGCTCCCTCTTCCCTTATTTCCTGCTAGGAAACTCAGGCTTTTGTTCAGTCCCAGCTGAAACATCCTCAGGACAGGCAGGCCTTTCAAGTCTCCAGTCCAGGTCTCATGTGACTTGTCCTCCTAGCATCCTACACTTCTCATTTGCAATACCCAAGTCACCTGTCATTATTTCAGTATTTGCAAACTTGGTTTTTAAAATCTCTCTCTCCAGCTTTAGACAGTAAGCTCCACTGCTGTTTTTTTAGAGCCCAGCACAGAGCTGAATAATAGGAGGTCCTCGGTAAATATCTGTTGGAAAGAAGAAAAGGATACAGGGAAGGAAGGAGAGAGAATGTGTACCATTTGGGGAGAGGTATAGATGGACAATGAATATGTTACAGTGCGATCTGCTTCCTTTTCTGTGGTGTGACGAATTCTGTTCTGCTTGGGGGATATAAGTAAATCTCTAAGAATATCTGGGAGTCATGAAAGAAGAGAATGAGGGAGGGGCAGAGAAATAAGAGGAGGTGGAGACAATACGCAGCAGGCTTGGGACTTGGTTTTAGAACAAGAGGGAGATGGAGGGATGCAGATATGAACAAGGGGCAAAGCTACGTCCCTCTGTCCCGTCAGCTTCTTCCATACTATGTGACCCAAGGTGGAGTTAACCTGGGGATAGCTAAAGCTCTCTATGCCAGTATTTTATGGGAGTGTGATTGGAGAAATACCTACTGGGTGGTTATTTACTAAGTGGCCACTCTGATCAGAAGCTCCCAAGTTGTTTCATCCTCCCTAACCGTAACTCTATACCTCATTCAGAAGTTGCTACACACCTCCACCTCACCCAGCAGACCCACATGATCACCCACCAGTTGGCACCATAACGCTCAGGTGGCTTCAGTAAGGAGGCTTCAGAAACACCAAGCACAAGACTATCATGTGTACAACCCTGTTCTGTAGGGAAGAAAATCCACGCCACTTGGTGAAAACTGTACACAGACATATCCCTGCCAAACCAAACTGATTCAGCCAACCCAGCTGCTTGATTTAGTTGTGAACGACAAAGTTGTATAGGTTATGCAGGGAAATCTTGTTAATTTAAAACTCAGGAGACCAGATATTAATTCAAAAGTCAACATGAAACTACAAATATGTGGTTTCTGATATTTTTATTAATAGGGCATTTTTGTCAGCTGGGAAATAGCAAAGGTTCTGAATCATGGGCTGTTTTGAATAAGCCGTTAATGGATTTGGAAATTTTTTTTTGCCATTTATGCTACAGGTTTTAACAATTGACTTCAGGGCTTAGCACCAGTGATTTGCCTAGGCTGGTTCCGGTGAGAAAAGGATAGACCTAGCCATTTTCCTGCTACCAAATGGTTTTCATCCAGCACTCCATGGCTTAAGGAGCTGGTCTTCAGACACTGACAAAGAGAAAAATGAGAGGGGAAGGGAATAGGTGGCCCTGCAAGTTGGAATGCTGCTGATTTTAAGTGACCTGTCACCACTGAGGAGTCAAATCATACACTGTGTCACCACTGAGGAGTCAAATCATACACTGTGCAGGGAAATTAGGTGCTGAGCCACTCCCCATGTGCTCAGAAGGGAGATTTTAAAAATCCATGTATACCCATGTGGCTGCTCACCTCTGCAGCTCCACTGTATAGTCGTACATGGATTTCCAAATTCCTTGTTCAGGCTGTCACTGTTGTCCCAGAAGTTCTTTTCCCCCGTTCCAAACACTCAGGCAGTTCATTTTTTAAAATGAGGTCCCAGTGGTGAATTGAAAATAACACAATTTTCAGATCAGCATCCCTTCCTGTCAAGTCTTTCCCTAGAAAAGTGAAATGCTCTTTGTTGCCCTTTGCTATGGATGTCTGGTTAGTTCTCACCATAACCGAATGAAGCCACAGATCTTCAGGGTTGAGAGCAGAGCACCAGAGAAATTTGCAGAAGGAAGGGCTGGGGGCATCACCGGAGTCCACAGTCGTTTTTTTTTTTAGCACAGCCATTGACTTGCTCTGGGCCAGGCACTGCGGACATAGAAGGTGCTGTCATGGCCCTCAAGGGGCACACAGCCTGGTGGGGGAGGCAGACATGGAAACAGACTATAATAATTAGGGAGTTACAAAAGCACCCCACCCCGTACCCCTACTCCTAGACTGCATAACACACACACACCCTGAATTCTTCCTTTGCTCTCAGTCAGGCGCAAGGTGGGGGCCAGCCCTGGGAGGTGGCGGTCCCTGCCTGAGGAGGTATGGGCAGGCTTAGCATAGAAGTGCTTTCCCTGAGCACAGCAACCCTCCCTGTGGGGTTGGTACCAATGCATTCTGCATTCTGCCTGTGGCTGTTCCTTCTCAGCTCCCACCTCTCTCTCTCTCTCTCTCTCTCTCTCTCTCTCTTTCTTTCTTTCTTTCTTGACGGCGTCTTGCTCTGTCGCCCAGGCTGGAGTGCAGTGGCAGGATCTCAGCTCACTGCTAACTCTGCCTCCCAGGCTTAGCTCCCACATTTCAAACCAGGCCTCCACATTCATCAGAAACTTCTCTTGAGGAGTGTTTCAAGGGCCCTCTACATCACTTATATCACTGTGGACAAGGCCACACTTGTCTTTCCTCAGCTCAGAGCCCAGCTGGGTCAGGCTCCCCAAACTGAAGGCCAGGTTCATGATGGCTTAGCAGACCCAGGAGCTGCGGCTGGAAGTGAGGGAGTGTGGAGAACCAAAAATAATCGCTCAATTTCAGGGCTTGCTCAAGGCTAAGTGAATTTAATAATCCATAGATCATGCTATACAAATTGCATTTCACAGTTTAAAAAAAAATAGCCTCACACTGTGTAGAATCCTGGGTGGTTTATTTTACGAATAAATAACTACACTCTAAACAGCTCTATTTCCTTAGCAATCACTCTTAGAGAGCAGATTGACTTTCTGGCTCTCCTCTATCCCTCCTTCACAGACCATAACTTCATTGCCAAAGAGTCTTTATTTGTAAAACTAATCACTATGTGAACAAAAGACAAAACGGATGGCATTTACTGGGTGCTAACTATATGTTAGGCAATATCCAGCATGCCCTACATGTATTATTGCATTCAGTGCTCATAATATGAAGTAAGGAATGTAATCCCATTTTACAGATGAAGAAACTGAGAATCAGAGAGGTTAGAGAACTTACTCAAGTTCACATAATGAATACTTATAGCCCAGACCTCGTAAAACAAAATGTCTGACAGAATAGCGAATGGTATCCCATGAAGAATCACGTGCCAGGATCCCAGGATAGGAGGAACTTGGGATTGGGAGGAGCCAGACCTCCCAGGATGTCCTGGTCATCGACCAATTCTGATGTTGCTTCTGAGAATAATGCTTATATTCCAATCCATGCAATGAGACAGCCAAGCCTGCTGAGAGCGCTGAGGTAACACTCAGGTTTGAAACCTCGGCTGGTTTGAAAGGTGGGAGCTGAGAAGTAACAGCCACAGGCAGAATGCATTGGCACCAGCCCCACGGGGAGGGCTGCTGTGCTCAGGGACAGCACGTCTATACTGAGCCTGCCCACCCGCACCTCCTCAGGCAGGGACCACCACCTCCTGGGGCTGGCCCCCACCTTGTGTCTGACTGAGGGCGAATGAAGAAATCAGGGGAGTGTGATGGGAGGTGGGGTAGGGGCACGTGGTGGAGTGCTTTTGTAGCTGCCCAATTATAGTCTGTTTCCATGTCTGCCTCCCCCACCAGGCTGTGTGCCCCTTGAGGGCAGGGCTGAGCCATGACAGCACCCTTCTTCCTTTAACTATTTGTGGTGGGCAACAGCTCAAGCTAAACCAGGGTGCATGTTTGGTCAGAGGAGAGGGAGGAAGGTGGGAGGGTCTGGATTCGTGTGTTCTGAGCAGCTCATCGGGGGCTGGGGGTGAGCATGGAGGTGGGGGTCCCTGTGCCTCATCCCTCATATCTCACTGCAAGAATCCAGCAGAAGGACCCGCTGATTGAACGTCAAGGCTAAGGAAGACAGAAGCAGCACTTCTTCACAAGCAGCATGTCTTACAAGTCAACCCAGTTCTACCTGGTCCAGAAAGGGACCTTCTGTGACTTATTCTATTGGTAAGTGAAAGAGATACGGTCTCTGTCCATGAGGCAGGCTTACATTCTAAGTCAGGAGTGCTTGATATTTACCCCACCTACTTCATAGTGTTATGAGAATCCAGGGTAATAACTATAGCAGCTAACTGAATGCTAGACCGTGAGCTAAGGGCTTTAAATGCATCGTCTCGCCTTCCCCCAAACCTCTGTGAACTGGGAATTCCTATCCCCACTTTACACAGCGGGAAGCTGAGGTTAAGCACATTTGTCCTGGTGGCTCAGCTGGGAAGTGGTAGAGCTGGAATCAAACCAGCTCCACCAAATCCCAGAGCCCAGGCTCTGAACCTTCACCCCACACAACTGGTTCAGATGAGGGTGAGTGGAAATGCTTTGGAAACCACAAAGCAAGGTGCAAATGCCAGTGATTATTTGGGTTCATAGGACAGACTGATGGAGAATCTATCTTGAAAAGAACCAAGCCCACTCAATTTCAGAGATGCCTGAAGTAATCTAGAAGAGACTGGCAGTATCATGTTTCCAACTAGTTTTGTTCATTTGGAAAAGGATTCAGGTTAGGAACAGAAAACAGATAAACAACTTTTACCACAGGCCTCTGAGCAACATTGGCTCTCAGTATCCCAAGTCATGAGTGGGGCAAAGTCTTCTTGATTCTGGGGAGGGGATACACAGAACTCCCTTTTGGTCCAGCAGGCAGCACAGTAACCTCACTTCTTTGTGCTAGGTTCTTTTCCTTACTATTGTTTCCTCTCCTTGGAGAGAAGTGGAATCACAGGTGCCTGGAGGACTTTCATGGCACTGGAGAGACAAGGCTGACGCTGGCTCCCCTTTCACTGCTCCCAGGCTACATCAGCATCTCTTCCACACAGTTGTTTGGGGGTCATGGGACCTCCAGTCTGTAATGGGATGGTCATATTCAAAAGGACAATGACCTTTACAATAACCTGGTTTTCCCTCCCCACCAGGCTCTGGATCCCATATTTGAGGTGCCCCGAGCAGTTCAGCGGTTCAGCTGTTTGCATTAATGATGACTCTGGTGGCAGGCAGGCAGGCAGGCAGGCACACTGTCTGAGATGCAGTCCTCACTCTTGTTATCGAATCCCCTAAAGCAATTGTTAACCCCCTGCTATCACCTGGCAGGCTAGAAGCAGCTCATTAAGAGGCAGAAAACTCCCCAACATGTCCAAAAACTCCATTCTCTGGAGAGCTGCCCATTGAAGCAGATAAACCTCGAGTGTGTCAACTTTCATTTAAACCCGAACAAACCCTGACCTTGTTCTCTGTGCCGGCTGGGCCTTGGTTAATGTCACAGAACATACACTAAAAAGAACTGGGAGGGAAGGAAGAAAGGATGCAAAATTAGTATTTAAATTGTTCCTCCCCAATCCTTAAAAACATGGAGGCATCTAGGAGCCCATAGCTATGATTCTCTGGTGGTGGGAGGGAGGAGTTTCCTAGCCAAGAGAACTAAGATCCCTGATCCTGTGCTTCAAATGAGGCTACTTGGTTCCACTTTCATTACCTTAGTCTGGGAAAGTGAAGGAGGTGAATATAGAGCTAGATAATCAAGTCATTGTTTCCCTTGTGTTGCTTCCTGAAGAAATTCTACAGACGAGACTGAGCAAACTAAGATCTGGAAAAAGTCTTGAAGATGCATAGCGTGATAAGGCAGAATGACTTGGGCTTTGTACCACAAAGGCATTGTTGACACAAGGACATATGACATAGCTAAGAAGTTGAGTCTACAACAGAGAATGGGCAAGTGACTTAATCTCTCTTTGTGCTTCAGTATTTCTTACCTGCACTATGGGGATAATAACATCACCTACCTTGTAAATTATTGGAAAGATTAAATGATATAGTTGCTCTATTTAAAGCCTAATACGGTACCTGGCACATGTGACTTCCCTCCATCTCCCTTTCTGTCTTATCTAAAAAAAGTCAGAGGCCCAGAGACAATAAGGAGGGCTGCCAAAAGCCACAGAGCTAGATCCAGCTAGTGGAAATGGGCAAGTATCAGCTTCGTAACACTTTCTGCTTTTTTGCAGCTACATCTTGACATTCTGCTGAATTTTCCTTGGCAAATGGATGTGGCTTGAGAGACCAGAGTCCCCACCCAGTTAAAATTAAAATCTCGGCTCCAAAATTTACTATGTGAATATGGGAAAATTCCATCAAGTACTTTGTATCAGCTTCCTTATCTATAAAGTGGGGATCATAGCAACTTCCTAAGGTGTGTGATGAGGATTAAACAAGTTAACATGAATAAAGTGCCTAGTCCCATGCCTGGTGCCTCCCAGGAGTTCAGAGTCCCCTCCCTCACCTCCTCCTTCTTCACTGTATCTCCCACAGTGTCCAGCACAGTGCTCTACCTGCAGGATGCAGTCTGATGTTTGTTGGCCAGTAGGACTAAAAAAACCATCTACCAGAAAAATGTAGTCTTCTGGTCACCAAATTCAAAGGGGGCCACATCTATCTTCAGGACCACATTCCTTACTTCCTCTTCCTATGTTTGACTGTGTGTTTTATACCTGTGCACCATGTTCTCAATCTTCTGCATGCCTCTCTTCAACCCCAGGACCAGACCACAGTCCACCTCCCATTCACTCAGTGCCTGATTCTCCATTGATAAATAATGATGGTGGTGATGATGATGATGGAGATGATGATGGCAGTGATAGCAGAGACAGTGGTTGTGGTAGTTAACTTTTACGGAACTTTTACTCTGGGCCAGATATTTTCCTATTCTTCATATAGATTTCTTTATCCAAGTCTCATAATATCCATATGACCTATTTATAAAAATGTTAAAGTAATTTGCAGGGCTAAGTGATGGAGTTTGAATTCACATCTGGGCATTCTAACTCCAGAGTCTATATGGTTAACCACTAGAAAAGCCTTAAAACGACCTCTCTGAGGAGATATTATTCTATATTATATAATAATTACTAATAATAATAATAAAGGAAAAACAGCAATAACAATGTAATTATTAAGGTAGTATTAGCTGCTTTAATAGGTAAGATCCAAACTCTTGGTGGTTCAACACAAAGGGAACTGATTCCTTGTTCATACAGAGTTCAATGATAGAGTGAGGGGAGGAGCTGGTGTGCAGGGGGTGCTTGTTCTACAACCATTCAGGGATCCAGGCTGATGGTTGCTGCACAGTCTTCAGCTCATGGTTAAACCACAGCAAGAACATTTTATGAAACCATCTGGAAGAGGTATTACATCACTTCTATCCACACTGTATTTGCCAGAACTTAGTCACATGACTTTCCCTAGATGCAAGAAAGGTTGAGGAATGAAGTCCCTGGCTGGGCAGGGCTTCTGAGCAGTCACTCTGCACTGTGGAGGGGGAGCCCAAATCTTTGGAGACAGCTAGCCATTTCTACCACAAACAACAATAGCAGCAACAATAAAGATAACAATAAGGGCTGGGTGCAGTGGCTCATGCCTGTAATCCCAGCACTTTGGGAAGCCCAGGCAGGCGGATCATGAGGTCAAGAAATCGAGACCATTCTGACCAACACGGTGAAACCTCATCTCTACTAAAAATACAAAAATTAGCCAGTTGTGGTGGCGGGTGCCTGTAGTCCCAGCTACTCAGGAGGCTGAGGCAGGAGAATCACTTGAACCTGGAAGCAGAGGTTGCAGTGAGCCGAGATTGCACCGCTGCACTCCACTCCAGCCTGGCAACAGAGCAAGACTCCATCTCAACAACAACAAAAAAAGATAATAATAAGAGAAACTGTCCTTTATTGAACACTCACTATGGATCTATACCAGGCTCTGTGCTAAGTACTTGACATGATTATATCTATTTTTCTCAACTCTAAAAGATAGATATTATTATGCCTATTTTACAGAGAAGAAAACTGACATTTTAGAAGATGTGAAGAATTTGCTCAATCTCACACACATATCAAGGGGCAGATCCAAATTCCAAGCCAGATGTCTTAGTATGGGTCTTGTAGAAAACAGAGCTTGAGCAGGAATTAAGTGTAAACCCTGTTTGGGAAGTGCAAGCCCAGGACAGTGAGAAAGAGGAGAGAAGAAAACCCAAGTGAAGAGAGCAAAAGGATGCAATGAGATGCCTTAGTGTGCTGGTCACTGCTTTGCCACAAGCTGCGGGGAGATGCAGCAGGTCACCTGATAGGTGGGACTTTCTGCAAAAGATCTGCAAGGACAAACTGTATCTCAGAGTGGTCTATGGCAGGGAGAGAGAGTGGGGATGCACTGCCCATTTCTTTCAAGTTTCTTCCTTCCCATTGGTCCAACTCCATGGAGAGTTGACTCTGTACTTCTACATCATTGCAGGCCGTTGGTGGCCACTGAGAAGGCCAGAAGCCATATCCTGCAGTGTAGCATTTCATCCAAATGTCGCAGTGGAGGAGCAACTCAGCAAGGATAAGGCCTGGGATAGAGGGCATGAAGGCCATGCTGGCCCAGGGCTTCAGCTCAGAGAGTCTAGCAAGGATGCTGCCGTAGGTGGCAGCAGGGCAAGGTGACTGTGTCTTCAGGAAGAAGGAAGTGGTATGAGTAATATGATGCCAAAGATTCATGTCTCATTCCCAAAGCTCATGCTCTTTTTACTATGTTACCTGGCCTCCCTCTCCAGTTAGATCTAAATGTAGGCATTTCAGACACCTTGATGGGTAGGTAGGGGGACCTCTTTGGGCAGGACTGCATCTCAAATCTCATCCTAAAAGGGACCACTTTTCTCCCGATGGTGGAAGAGGCAGCTGAAATCAAAAAAACCAAAAACACAGGACAATCCACTTCTAAGCTGCTTTAGTCAAGGGAAACAAGCACACACTTGAAGCTACTGGAAGGGAGAGAATGAAACTTTTTATATAGCACATTGTCAAACTTGTTGTAAAGGTTGGGACTCTAGGGCCAAGGCAGCCAAAGGGGGACTTGTTTAAGTTTACCCAGCCAGTTGGTGGCAGGGTAGGACCAGAGCCCTGGACCCTTCCTATGATGCTACCATCTCCCAACATCACTGTAGGCTTCTGCAAGCCACCCGAGCCCTGCCCTCTAACCCTGGCCAGCTCTCCCACACTTGGGCTCTCCAGCAACAGCAGAGAAACGTCACCTTCTCACATTTGAGAAATGTACCTTCTTTCTAGCCATATCCACCACCAGAGCATGAGTCACTTCTCTGGGGGAAAGCCCTCCTCTGTGTTGAGTCATTTCACCTTTGCTTTTGAGTGATTCCAAACCCACAGACTTAATTATTCTTGTGTATCAGCCGGTCTTATCCCAAGAAGTCAGCAACTTGCCTGTGCCGCCAGTGAAAACCAGATAGGAGCGGGGACGGTTTGAAAGGCTCAGGCAATGAGCAGGAGAAACAGGAATGGAGGCCCAGCCTCTTGCCAGGCCAGCCCCCTTTCCTCAACCATTAGGATTTCTGAGAGGGCCTCTGGGATGCTGGGGAGGAGGGAGAATGCAGGTGTGAGTACATGCAGTCTCCCCTCCCCAGGGCCCTGACACTCAGAGCTCCACTCCACTTCCACCACAGCAGTCTCTGTTTCTAAAACTGGAGATTGCTAGACCAGGAAATGGCAGGCCTGAGCCAGTGGTTCCCAGGCAGCCCTGCCCAGCCTGCCAAGCCATTAGGAGGAGGATTGAGATGATGGGGGATCAGAGCAGCCACAATTAAACCGCACGTTGCTATCTTGCAAATGGCATGAGCAGTGTGATTTAACAGCTCATTATTAATGGGAAAAATGAGATAAGGACCAGGTTCGGTGTCCAGAGGAGAGCTCCCAGACCAAATTGAATATGTGCTAATGCTTGCTTTCAAGCCAGCGGCTGACAGAAGAGTAGATTTCACTCCTGCACAACTTAGCACCCCCAGCCCCTGGCTCCCTGCTGAAGCCAAGGGAGAAAATGAGCTCAGATAAATTTTCTGCTGCAACCAACATCCTCTCTTTGAGAATAACAACCACAAGAGAAGCACCATGTCTGTTGTTTCACAAAATTGGTTAAAAAATAAATAACAAGTAGCAGCCCACTTACGAGTGCCCGCCATAAGACAGGATGAAAGAGTGGGTCGTTTCGAAAAGACTAGGAAGCAATGATGTGCAATGACTTTGGTCCTCTCTTAATCAGATCTCAGTTTCATGCTCCTACCACTATCTGTACACAAGGTGTTGTCAGCCTGTTGAAGGGTGTGCGGGTGTGTTTGTGTCCCAGTGTCCTTTCTTGTATCTCTCCAATCCATTCTCCTCACAGCAGCCAGTGTGATTTGATCACATATCTCTCATGTTTAAAACATTTCAATATCTCACTAGGACTCTTAAGTCAAAGACCAAAATCTCCAACACGGCTGAGAGACCTTGCAGAGGAATCTCCTCCAAGCTCCAGACCCATCTCCAGCCATCCTCCTAGCTGATCCCCAGGGTCCAGTCACACCAGCCTTTTGTCCTGCCAAGGCCTTTGCATTGTATTCCTCCCCCTGCCTGAGACATTCTTCCCACCTCCTTTTGCCCCTTCTAAACCTAGTTAAACGTCAATATCTCAATAAAGCCTTCCTGGGCTTTTTCCTTTATGTGCCCTTCCATCATCCTGTACATCTTCTTTGTATCATGTGCCACAGTTTTAATTACACAATTATTTGTATGGTTAGTTATTTAATGCCTGTTTTCCTCATTACACTGCAAACGATGACAGCAAGGTCAAACTGCATTTTTTCTGTACTGGTTTCTAGACACTATGGAAGACTGGCCTACTTAGCGATGGAGCAGAGGTGTTTCAAGATGTTTATCCTGCACAAAGAAAATAACGATAACAGTTGTTGGGGGAGGGGGTGAAGGTTAAACCAAGTCTCCATTCATTAATTCAGTTAGTCAGTCACCTAGAGTTCACCAAATGCCTAGTCGATGCCTGGAGGTGTGTAGGCTGGGAAACAGGTTCAACAGTTATCAAGACAGCCATGGCTTGGTATTCTGTGCCCATGTCTCACCCCCTTACCATACTTGACTGCACTTAACCTAACACAGTCAGTACTTTCAGCATCCTTGGTACCAAATACATATCCAATACAAGAGTGAATGACTAGAGTTATATAAGCCTTCCATGAGAGAATCAGCCAGGAGCATAACCTAGCCCCTCTCCTTACCCTGTTCCCAACTTCCCAGACCCACCCTCTATTCCAACCACACTGACCCCAGCAGCTTGGACAATACTAGTTGCACCCTTGTACAGGTTACAACTTTTCCCTTTGCCTAACTCCAACTCATCCTGAAGCACTTGGTTTAACCATCACTTCCTTCAGAATGCCTTCCCTGTCCCGACCATCACCACCACCACCACCCTTACTAGACCCAAGACTGACAACTTGAGACTGAGTTGGGATTCTTGCCATGGCTTCCCATAGCATCCGGTACATCCCCTGCTAATTGTCTGTCCTCCCCACTAGACAGTAGCTTCATGCAGACAGCAACCACATCTATCTGGTATACCAGCCCTTTGCCTGGCACCTAGTAGGCCCCGAATGATTATTTTTTACATGAATGATCGACTAAACACTTGAGTGGCAATTGAACATAAAGAAAGAATGCTTCTATTATCTAGCTTTTAATTACCTAACTTCAAATATATGGGTGTTTTGCTGAAGGTCTGAGCAAAAAGTAAGTTACTTTAAAAAATTTCACTTGTAATTAATTTTTTAAACCAATTTGCATGTTACTCTCAATATCCCACATCATCCTTGGCTATACCTGCAGCTCTGGGTAATGAGGACTGATGTTTGGAATGAATGGAAGATTAAATCATGCTCAGTGCATGTGAGAAAAATGAATTCTGACATGTTCTAAGGATTTTTAACAAGGTTTGAAACAAAAGAGGATTTCTAATTAACCCTCAGTTATCTAGGAAATTGCATCAGTCACATGTTCATTCATAAAAATGTATTTCTTGATCATGTCATGTATGAATGATTAAGGAGCCAAATATGTGAATGACCACATTGGGACATAGAAAGTAAACACAGGTATCATGTTGGGCCTATTGCATAGATTATCCCATCCACAGCTCACAACCTCTTTGTGAGGTCAATATTGTCACTGACACCGGTCTTTTTTTAAGTTCGGGGGTACATGTGCAAGTTTGTTACATAAGTAAAATGACTCACTTTTCCTATATCCCTTTTCTAAGGACCAGTGTGATTATGTGGTGCCCACCTGGATGATCCAGGGTAATCTCATTTCAGGAGGTTTCTTGTACAAATTATTGTATCACCCAGGTATTAATCCTAGTACCTACTAGTTATTTTTTTCTGATCCTGTCTCTCCTCCTACCCTCCACCCTCCAATAGACCCCAGTGTGTATCACTGCCACTTAGCTGGTATGATATTGTGATATAATAAGAAATACCTATTTGGTCTTTGTCTTGGGTTCCTGGCAGAGAGTTTCTAAAACCCTTGGAACTTCCCGAGCCATAGGAGTGAAAAAGAGCATCTTTTGCTATTCATACAAGCCCCTTCCAACCACACCTGAGTTTATGATAATGAGGTGAGCCTTTGTGAGACCCTAGAAAACTTCATGATGGGGGCTGGCTGCCAGAGGAACCAACCATGCAATGGCGGATTGGAGCAATCAGCCCTCTCCACTCCCCATTTCCAGGGAGCAGGGAGGGGCTGGCGATTAAGCTAATCACTAACGGCCAGTGATTTAATCAATCATGCCCCTTAATGAAACCTCTACAAAAAAAAAATCTCTAAACTTCTAAGTTTAGACAGCCTTTGGGTTTAGAGAGCCTCTGGTTTGGTGAATGCATCCACATGCCAGGAGGGTGGCGCACTCTAATTTTACAGAATGGAGACTCCTGCAATCAGGATCTTTCCAGACCTCACCTTATGCACTTCTCCTTTGGACTATTAATCTGTACCCTTTATAATAAACCAGTCAATGTAAATAAAATGCTTTCCTGAGTTCTGTGAGCCATTCTAGCAAATTATCAGACCCAAGGAAGGAGGTATGGAAAATCCTAATGTATAGCCGATTGGTCAATGTCACTGGGTCGTTAGTTAGAGTCAGAATTGAATGGAATTGTTGGAATGGTTGGTGTCTGGAGAGTTTGAAAATTGGTTGCTGGTGTGGAAAATCCTCACATTTGGTGTCAGAAGTGTTATGAGTAAAAACAGATCACAGTAGCTGGTAAAACAGACTCTGAGATACAGAATAATTTCCCCAGGACTGCATAGCTCACAAGGGCTGAAGAGAAGATTTGAGAATAGGGCTGCTTGCATCCAAACCTGTGCTTCCCCTGCTCCCTGTCTTGCCACACACAGTGGCTGAGGACTGCTACTTAATCTTCGGAAGCCTCAGCTTCTTTACCTATAGACTGGGATAACAATAGTACCCATGGGGTTGTTGTTAAGGATGGACAAGATAGTCCATGGAGAGTACCTTGGTGCACATTAAAGCACAAGGATGAGGCCACAGAGAACTCCTCTTTTAACCCTGAGAATCAAATGACTATAAGACAAGGGATGGGTGGTGGTGGATCAGAAGTCAGGTGAGACCAGAGTTAAAAGTAGAAGCACTTTATATCATTGCCAAGAAGATGGCTTGGAACCTAGCCCCAGTAAAGGCTTTTCAATCTTTTAAGAATTCATTCCAGAAACATTAAATCACCAATGATTATGCTGGCACAGAGAGTGATATGATGTAGGAAAATACACATATCAATGACTCAGAAGTGATTCTGAAAACTCAGCCTCTAATTGAAGATGCTTGAGGAATACTTATTCAATGTATTTTCCCTGTGTCTTTTTTATGCATGCACAATAGTGATACGATAGAAAGTTATGTCTAGTTAAGTATAAGAAAACTTTATAATGGGTAGAAAAATTCTAAGTGATGAGAATGCATCATGTCACAGTTTAATTGGCAGTAACTTTTTTTTTCTGAGTGGTACATAAAATCATAGTGAATGTTATAATCAATGGTTTTTGAGATTTGATGAAATGCAATAACCTTTTTGCAAATAGACATTTGGATATTTGACCCATTTGTGAGCTTTAACTGCCTAAAGAAGGAATTCAGCCAAAGGTATAAAAGACTATTGTCCCCAATATTTTCCAGAATTAATTTTGCTGGAAAATAATGGTGCAAAGAAAGACAAGAGGACAGAAGGAAGGGGATGGAAAAGATAAAAGAGAAGCAGAGTGTGGGGTGCTGTTGGAAACAAATTTTATATATTAACGCTTGGATACAGGTTTGATCTGATAGGAATAAATATTTAAAGGATGACCCCAAGACACTGTGAAATCCTCAGTCATCAAGCAGAGATTCAATTGTACTTACCATGTATGTTTGGGAAGATAGTGGGTTTTGAGTTGAAAGTTTTCCAAGGATTGGAAAATAGTGTTTTTCTGGTTAGCCTTAAGTAATCAGAAACTAATGAACCTGGAACCTTCCAGTTAAATGAATTGATGATAGTAGTAGCTTTATTTCATGAGTGGTCAGTTTCCTTTGTGACAGATCACATTATCTAGAAATGCACTGCTGCTTTCACAGTCTTACCTACCTCATTTTAGTAATTAGGCAAGAAAAAGAAAGAAAAGGCATCCAAATAGGAAAGGAAGAAGTGAAACTCTCTCTGCTGACTACATGATCTTATGTAGAGAAAATCCTTTAGACTCCACCAAAAAAGTGTTATAACTTATAAAATAACTTAGTAAAGTCACAGGATAGAAAATCAATATACAGACACCCAGTAGCATTTCTATACACTAACAATGAACTATTTGAAAAAGAAATTATGAAAACAATCCTATTTATAACAGCATCAAAGAAAATAGGATTTAACCAAGGAAATGAAAGCTCTTGTATACTGAAAACCATGAAATATTGATAAAGAAATTGAAGATGACACAAATAAATGGAAAGCTGTTTCCAAGTCTTCTAACTCATGTTCATAAAGTGGAATAATTAGTATTGCTAAAATGTCCATACTACCCAAAGCAATCTATAGATTCAATGAAATCCCTATCAAAATTCCAATGTCATTTTTCACAGAAATAGGAAAAACAATCCTAAAAATCAGTGGAACCATGAAAGACCCCCAATAGCCAAACAATACTGACCAAATTAAAAAAAAAAAAGCTTGGTGGCATCACACTACAGGACTTCAAAAGGTATTACAAAGCTATAGTAATCAAAACAGCATGTTACTGGCATAAAAACACACAGACCAATAGAATAGGCTACAGAGCCCAGAAATAAATTCACACATCTATGATCAACTGATTTTCAACAAAGATGCCAAGAACAAACAATGGGGAAAAGAACAATCTCTTAAATAAACAATTTTGGGATAACTAGACATCTACATGCAGAATAATGAAATTAAATTCTTGACTTATGCCACATACAAAAATCAAGTCAAAATGGGTTAAAGACTTAAACACTTAAATGTAAGACTTGGAAGTGTAAAATTACTAGAGGCAAACGTAGGAGAAAAGCTCTATGACACTTGTCTGGGCAATGATTTCTTGGATGTGACCCCAAAATCATAGGCAACGAAAGCAAAAATAAACAAATGGGTTCGCATCACACTAAAAAGCTGCGCAGCAAAGGAAGCAATTAATAGAATGAAGAGGCAATACAGAGACTGGAAGAAAATATTTGAAAATCATACATTGGATAAAGAGCTAATATCCAAAATAGACAAAGAACTCAAATTTCTCAATAACAAGAACACAAATAACCTTACTAAAAAATAGGCAAAGGACTTGAATACTTTCTGAAATGAAGACATACAAATGGCCAACAGATAAAGGAAGAATGCTCAGCATCTCAATCATCAGCAAAATGAAACTTAAAACCACAATGAGCTATCATCTCACTCCTGTTAGCCTGGCTATTATCAAAAAAACAAGGAAGACAAGTGTTGGTGAGACTACGGAAGAAAGAGAATCCTTGTACACTGTCAGTGGTGCTGTAAATCAGTATAGCCATTTTGCAAAACAGTATGGAAGTCCTTCGAAAAACTAAAAATAGAATTACTACATGACCCAGCAATCCACTTCTGGGCATATACTCAAAGGAATTGAAATCAATATGTCAAAAAGATGTCTGCACTCCCAGCACTATTCACAATAGCCAAGATATGGAAACAACTGAAATATCCATCAACAGATGAATAGATTTTTTAAATGTGATATGTATACACAATGGAATATTACTCAGCCATTAAAAAAACAGAAACATTTGCCATTTGTGACAACATGGATGAACCTAGAGGACATTATGCCAAGTGAAATAAGCCTGGCACAGAGAGACAAATATGATATGGTCTCGCTTATATATGGAATCTAAAAAAGCCAGACTCATAGAAGGAGTAGAATGGTGGTTACCAGAAGCTGGTGGTGGGATGGGAAGGGTGGACAGGAGAAGTGAAGACATTGGTTAGAGGATATTGTTTCAGTTAGATAGGAGGAACACGTTCTGATGACCTAATGCACAGCATGGTGACTATAATTAATAATAATGTATTGTACATTTCAAAATAGTCTAAAAATAGGATTTTAAATGCCTTCACCACAAAGAAATGATAGATATTTGAGGTGATGGATATGCTAAATTAGTCTAATTTGATCATGCCACAATGTATACATGTACTGAAACACCATATGTACTGAAAACCCCATAAATATATGCAATTATTTATCAATTAAAAAGGGAAGAAAAAGATTTCGAAGAACTGGATATCAGTGTGAGAAGTTGAGACATATTTTGAGAAAATAAAGAATGTTTTTAATCTTTGCTGAAAAGATCTTGGCCAAAAAAAAAAAAAATCCACAATCTTTTGCTTTTTTCCTGTGCTGCTTTTGACCATAAAAATATGAGAGATTCACGTGACAATTGATATTTCCATGTATAAGGTTAATGAACATCTTTGTGATATTTGAAGTCTCATTTATAACAAAGCCAAGGTGTTGACCCCACTTCCCAGTTCAGAGTAATTTGATTTTGCAAAAGAGGAAAATGCCCTAGGAGCTGTTAAAATACTTATTTTCTAAAGGAGCTAAAAAAGAAATGTGCCCCAAAGCTGGGGATAAATCACTGTGTATTCATTCTTGGTAACTTCATGTCCAGTCCAGCTCTAGATTCCATGCTTCTGGTGGCAACTCAGCTCCTTTCTTCTTCTCAAGGCTACACTGAAAAACTCCTCACTTCCTTTCTTGCTCTCCAACTTCTTCATTCTCCTTTTTCTAATTATCAATAATAAAACATTGGCCATTCTGACACATGAATTCTGCTTTTAAAAATGCTTCAGTTCTCCATCACCTAATCACACAGAAATGAACCCCATTGCCACTTTCTCCCTCCAGGGACCAAGATGCATTAATATCTTTAATGTCTATATCATCAGCCACTGAGCATCTACTATGTGTAAAATCTGATGCCTTGCTCCAATTTCATGGATAAATTTGTAGTATCCATCTCTTGAGACACCATATCTTCTGTTTCTTGTAACAGACTGCTGGTGTTCACCAATATCCATGTTCTCCTCTCTTTTTTGGCTCATTTTCCAGTCTCCTTTCATCCAACAGAGGCCATATGATTTGTTTGCACCAATGGAGTGTGTGCAAAATAATCATTACTTCCAAGCCTGGCACCTACACTTCCTGCATGATACTTCTTGCTCTCTTCCTTCGCCTATTGGCCAGCTGCTGAAGTGTTAAGCCATTGAGATTTTGAGGCTCATCTCTTACAGCAGCCAGCATTATTTACTCTAATATATTTCTGTTTTTTGAGACTTTTCTCTAATACAGATTTTATTTGTGCGTGTAATACTTTAAACATTCAATTGGATGTGAGATCTTTTGAAAAGAAATGATCTGCCTTTGAATTAGGGGAAATGCAATTTGCCAACGGCGGTCACAACTGCAAGAAGTTAATATAAAGTCCCCAGTTAGCTTCAGAGGCCTAATCAGAGAGTCCCTGTGGAGCTTACATTCTTCAACAAGCAAGCCTGTTGCTGGCTCACAAAATGCTTGGTCCATACCACCGCCTTTCAGTTGAGCAGATGGGGGTTTTGATATAAATTGTGCTGGCATTTGCTGCTCTGAAAATAGATTTGTTTTTGCCTGCTTCCAAATTCAGTCTTAAAAAGCAATAGTCAACAAGTTCCATTTCCTCCCTTTAGGGAGGTCAACAGGACCAGATCTCTGTTTCCTATTAAAAGGCACAAAATAAAGCCAAGGATCTCATGCTTGCAGGGGCCCTTGGGCTTTACCTTGTTGGTGCCCCATCAAATGCAGAAATTTCCTCTAGAGCATTCCAGGTGGAGTATCCTGTTCTTGCTTGCCCTCTTTGACGGGGAGCTCACCGCTTAATGAAGTAACACATTCTAGTGTTAAAGAGCACTTCCAGTTAGAAAGCTGAAACCGACCTCCACAAACATTCCATTTTTCAGTCCCATATCTGCCCTTTAGAGGCATCCTCCCAAAATATAGTCCCATCTCTACATATTGGCCCTTCAGGCATTTGAAGACAGAATTGAAGTCTGAACTCTTATCTTTTCCTTATCTCTGCCCCAAAGTCCTCTCTTTCTACAGCATAACTCCCAAGACTCTTCGTCAGAACATACTCCAGCTTGTCAATGTCCAGTGAAAACTGAAGTGACAGGAGCTGGCCACAAGTTTGAGCAACATGGAAAGGAAGGGGGTTAACATCGGTGCCTTCAGGACACTACAGTTCTGGGTGAGCTGGACTCTTGTGATTGGGTTTGAGGCATTTTGAAAAGTCAGAATTGCCTCAGAGGACAGCAGCAGCTCTCCTCAGCTGCCATAAGAGTTATTGGGGAGATTCAAATGAGGATAAAGAACACAAGAACCTGGGCCTCACAGAAACCCTGGAATGGATTAGTACTGGAACATGCTTTGAAACCTGCAGGGAAATCTAGAATTCAGTGCAGTCTCAACTACAGGGACACCCTAGCTGTAGCTTGGGGGCCCCAGCTCCTTCCTGGTTGACTTCTGCTGCTCTCAATACCACCCACTCTCCCACTGCCTCGCCCTCTATGTCTTCTCAGTGGCTGCTTCATCCTGGCTTTCACCTCTTCATTGTCCATGACGCCTCTTGGCTTCTGCCTGCCTTCTTGTGAGTGTGTCATTTGTGGTTTTTTTCCCAACATACTCTCTATGACTTAAATTCAACACTTCCACAGGGAGAGAATATGATCTTTTCCCTTAATCACCACCAACTCAGTCATGAAATGTTTCAGCCACAGTTTGTCATAGCAGCTGCTGGCCAGGCTGTGGGTTAGTTCAAATGCCCTCCCCTAATCAATAAACATCAATTAATGATGACAGGGGTGGGCCACAGGAGAGGAAAGTGGCAATTTCTACAGAAGGATTCTGGGTTTTCATGACATTCACAGAATGTGAATTCAGGTTTATCAATTTTTTTTTTTTTTTTTTTTTTTTTTGAGATGGAGTTTTGCTCTTGATGCCCAGGCTGGAGTGCAGTGGTGTGATCTCAGCTCACTGCAACATCCACTTCCCGAGGTCAAGCAGTTCTCCTGCCTCAGCCTCCCAAGTAGCTGGGATTACAGGCCTGTGCTGCCACACACAGCTAATTTTTGTATTTTTAATACAGATGGGGTTTCACCCTGTTAGCCAGGCTGGTCTCGAACTCCTGACCTCAGGTAATAAGCCAGCCTTGGCCTCCCAAAGTGCTGGGATTACAGGCATGAACCACCATACCCAGTCTTATCAATGCTTTTGACAACCAGATCACACTGTGATGTGTGTTGGAAAATGTGATGTGTGTTATGGAAAAATCCAAAAGCTGTGTTTTTCCTAGCTGCTGCTAAGCCAGCACTCTCTACCTTGCACCTATATGTGCAAATCTTGGCTTATTATATTTCATCTTAAGAGACTTTATGGAAAGTCCCAGTCCTGCAAATTTGCTCTTAATCTAAATTCTATCTTCTGACACCAGGTGTTTGTTTGTTTGTTTGTTTGTTACTATCTGCTCTGTAAACCAAAGGTTCCTTACAGTCCTATCAGAACCACAAGGAGAGGAAGGAGACTAAGAAGGTTGAAGTCAGCATCCAGCCCCAACCTCACTTTGGCCAGAAAAACTGTTCTAGCACAACAGAATTCCAGGTAAGAGTTTCTTGGGACAATATTTTCTGAAACAGAAATAAAATTTGAAAACCATGGAGACGGGGTCTTTTTGTGGCTTCTGTGCTCAGTGGTTGGTCTTGTTTCTCAGCATAGCATGCTTACCAACCCCCAGGACATCCTCCTGGGGCACACTAAGATGGGTACACTGCAGTGCCCTGTCACGCTTCCAGCTCCAGCAGTCATTAAACGCAGCAAAGAACTAGAAGAATGCCTGCTTACCTCCTTGCTCCAGGAAGCAACAGCCTGCTGTGCCAATTCCCACTTCAGGCTTTAACCAGCAGCACCTCAGCACGGCTTGAAGGGATGCACTGTTTATCCCTGGTACCATCAGACCAGGGCTGAGGAAGAGCAGTGGAAACCAGCTGTGGGCAGCTTCCAGGCAGGGATGAGATGCCCCTCCACCTGCCTGTCTATGTTGCCTTTAACAAGCTAAAATAAGGCAGATTTATATTGCAAAGGTTTAGCAGGCCATGTAGGGAGTCTTTTTTCTCTTATGTCTAAATCTTGGCTAAAGACTCAGGCTAAAGATAATTGGTGGCAAGTAGTCCATGTTCTAGAGGGCTGCTTGACACACTTGCGGCACTTCTGGAAGACGGCAAAGCTAGCCTGGAAACACCCTCCCTGGGTAAGAAGCTGTACAGAGGAGGCTGGAGCTTCTCTGAGGAGCAGACCTTTCCAAGGACATCTGTAGATGAATTGGAGGGGACAAAGAAAGGTGATGCTCTCTACCCTCAGCTGTCAACTGATCCACACAGCAGGGGAGACTGGCATCGTATCTTCTTAACTGGATGTGTGCAGAGCTCCAGAAACTTGCAAAAACAACCCCCTGGTGTTAGTGAAGCAGGCCAAAGTGAGAAAGTTCTTGAGAACTTGATCTGTCTCCAGGAGTTTGAAAGTGTGTGTAAAATAAACGTTGCTGCCCACAAGCTGAAGCTGCAGTGATGGCCAGGTGAGCAGATGGCATCAGCAGCTGGGCTCACTGCTCACTCCCCTCCTGGCAGGGCAAGGGTGCACTGTGCTTATGGGACAGGGAATGCCAGTGAGGGTCGCTGGGCTTGAACTGTCTCAAGAGGACCCAGCCTGAGAAGGCTATGCGAGAGGGGACTGAAGAAGGGGAGAAGAAACCAAAGGGGTCAGCTTTGGGGGAAGAGATCACATTCAGAGGCCCTCAGAAAGCCTGCCAGATGCTCCATGGAACAGCTGACTCTAGAAACTGCCCCAGCAAAAGTGATTGGATGTCCAAGGGAGAAGTGCAAAGAGCATCAGCTGTATGAAGAGGCCTCTGCCCCACTCCTTCCTTCCCTTGCTCGGCCCTAGGGAGCCAAAACTGAGAGGGGTGGCGGTAAGGGGACGGGTGGGTAAGAAGTGGAACTGAAGAGTGAAAGGCCAGCCAGGGTCCCCTCATGCCCACCATTGCTCCCTGAGCGCTAGACCACGTTTGAGCTGATGGAAGGGACAAGGTTTGTAAACTGAATGTGAAATTGAAGTTTCCATTTATGTTGGGCTAGACTTTATTACTCAAGATGAGGCTGCTGCCACTTTTTTTCTAATAGCTAAAAGGGACTGGAAATGATGTTTCACCAAGTGACAGGGAAGTTAGTTTGGAGGCCCTAGTGGGAAAAGACAATGTGCATTCCCGATGAAATCCTGCTGACTTGAGGCCACTCCAGAAACTGGTTGCACGGTCTCAGGACTTAATCTTCCCAAACCTTAGATTCCTCATCATCTGCCAAATGGGGGGAATGGAGAGCACAATGCTCACCTCCTAGAAGTGTTTTGAGAACTAAAATGAAAATGTTATGTCAATCTTTAAAGTGTCCGGCTTGGGACACTTGGGAGTGCCCAGCCAACAGTGCTCCCTTCTTCCTCTATTTGCCATCACTGAGCAGAGGCCCTTCCCTGGAATCTTAAACCAACGGACTTGAAGAACAGCAAAGATGAAGAGACTGTGGAGAGCTATGGTCTAACTTCCTCCTATTAGAGAAGATGAAACTGAGGTTCAGAGAGGCTGGAGTCCTGCTGCCTAAGGTCACCCACTGGGTAACTGGCAGAATCAACATTGAGACCAAAATATCCTGATCCCCATGCGTCTTTTTTTTTCTACCAAGTGTATGGACACTCCCATAATAGCCCAGTGAGGTTTTATTGATTGGTTAACTGAAAAGTGACTGGAGACCGACCTTTAAACTTGGGCCTGGCCCCCTTGGCGGTGCCAGGAGCTGCCCAATAAATAAATGCATTGGCACAAGTTTTCAATTCACAGAGTACCAGCCCTGCTCCAGGAACTATGATTAGAGCTAGATACAGACCTGGAAACCACCACCTCTGGACTCACTGAGCTCCCAATCCGGCAAGAGAGGCAGAAGACTGCGTGCACCTGGGGGATTCTAGAAAGGCTTCACAGAGGGCTTACTGAGCTTATGCAATTGGGTAGAAAAGGATGGAGGTCTATTAGGTCTATTCCCTTTTCCCCTTCTCCCCAGGTGACCTCTCTGTTTTAGGGGTATCCAGTTTTGAATTCCTTGGCTGTGTAGTGGGGCTAGGAGGAAGTCCTTTCTAACCTTACCTTTGCCTCCACGTACATTATTATAATGCACACACATCAAGGCTCTTAGGCAACAGCTTTCCTGATATGCATGAAGAAAGAATCACATGGGAAAGAAGTTTCCCACAATCAGCTCGCACACCTCTGCTCATTTCACAAGTTAACAGTCCTACTGATCAGCCCTTCTCTTCCCACCCTGATTCTCTGCTTAGAAATTTTTATGACAGGAAGATGACTAGGTGGCATAGAGGAAAGATGACTGCTAAGGTACTTCCCCAAAAAGAGCAAAACTAATAGAGCTCAAGGTTTAATTCCTGCTCAATGTATCAAATTTCACATTCAAGTATCACCATTGACCAGTGATCTCAAAAGACAGAAGGAAGAACACAAGCTGCATTTTTTTAAAAGTCAGGTAATCCAAATCTGAATTCAGTATAAGTAATAGCAGGGATAAGCACTTACCTCTTTGGATGCAAAACCAATTAAATGCAGCCAAGATGGTACACTAGCTTGAATGAGTCAAGGAGCTAATTCTCAGGGATGGCCCACATTAATTGGTTCAGTCCCCCTTTGCAGCTGACAAAATGTCCAGCGTCTCCCAAAGCCCAGTACTGAGATAGACCACTAGACTACCCCTTCCAAGCCACAGACACTGACAGACAAAGGGCAGAGGCTTTTAAACAAATTGGGAAATGGTATGTGTGTATGTGTGTTTTAAATTAGTTGCCAATATTAAAAATTGGGATATTTAACAACAACAACAACAACAACAAAAACCCTGACTTCTGGGTTTTCTTAAAAATGTGAAAGGTCTCAAAGATTTAAATGTATTTTTAAAACCCATTATAATAGCAGAAGAAATCATTGGAGAATCCTTTTACCACCTGTAAAGAAGGTCTTTCTAATTTGGACCAAGAATCCAGAAGTTCTAAAAGAAATGATTAATTTGGCTACATTAAATAAATACCCCAAACACAATAAAAAACACAGAAAACAAACGTGGGGGGATGCAGATTCAAACTCATATCAGAAGGGGATTAGCTCTCCAATATATAAAAAGTTGAAGAAATCAGTAAGTACATGGTCAACAACCCAATAAGAAACAACTGCATGCAGTGAACGGACAGATCACAGACGGTGAAATACAAGTGGCTTTTGAGTACAAAAGATGTTCAGCTTCACTCATGATTTAAAAAATAAAAAGTTAAATTATATCAAAATGCCATCTTTCACATGTTAGAATGGTAAATACCCTAAATCTTGATGATACACTGTTGGCATGGCTGTGGGAGATTGCAATTCCCCTGCCCTTGACCCACATCCCAGAAATTAAAAACAACAACAACAACTGTTTGTGCCATAGACAGGAAGCCATTTGACTTCAAGTCATGTGTCCCAGAGGTTAGATTCCCTTGGGAGTTTCCTACCTGGATTCTGAAGATGAAAATGACAATTTTGCCTGAGTTCTATTTGACACTTAACATGCTGCCCTCCTATAACTAGGCAAAGCTTCAGGTTAAAAATAACAGGTGTCTCCTCAGTAATCCTAGCTGCATGTGCTCTTCTATTTCTTATTAAAAGAAAGAAAGGGAGAAGCAGCAGGAAGAAGAAGGACCAGCACAATTGCAATCCTGCTGTGTGCCAGGAGCTGCGTAGAGCTTTATATGCGTTATCTCATTTATAGCCCACATCAAGTGCAAGAGCATTGCCATCCTCTTTCTGCAGGGGAGGAAAGACACTCAGAGTAGCCATATGACTTGATTTCTTTGACAGATGTGTGCAGGGGGAATCTGAACAAAGGAGCCACAGCTTGGGTTCCCTTGGAGGAGAAGCTTATTTTGATATGAGTCGTTTTCCATTGATTGAGTCAAAGGAAATCTGGAAGCTAAGAGTGTCCTGGTCAGCTGCTAAGAAGTCTCAGTCACACTGTAACAGGGTGCCATGCCAGGGATTTAATTTGTGTTTTTCTTTAATCCTCTCCTCCAGTGAGAGAGGTGTTAAGACCAGTCTTAAATGGATGTTCTATGTGAAGCAAATAGCAGCACTGAATTCATCAAATGCCATTGCTCCCTCTGATGAGAAGATAAAGTATGAAGATTCTTCACACTGCATAAATCATTAGGTCCCTGGGCAGTGTGGTAGAGCTGAGAGTCAGATAGGTCCTCAAGAGAGACATAAATTTCCTGCCAATAGAGCAGTTCTGGGAGGAGTCAATAAATTAATGAAAACCCCGCCCCTCAACTAAAAAAAAAAAATTGATAGGGCTGTTTAAGCCTGAAAAGAGGTTCTCACTGGCTATGGCCTGTTTGGTTTCCCTCTCCCCACACCCCAAAGCATATTCCTCTCTTGGCAAGTTTCCTATGAGAGACACTAGGATTCCTGCTGACCGGTCCCTCCTTGTTAGTAGAACCACTGTGGGTAGACGTTGTTGTGCTTGGCAAGGGAATATCTTTGTAAATCAGGGACTAGAGCAAAAAGGCGATTTTTTTTTTTTTTTTTTTTTTTTTTGTAACCAAGGAGCATCCCTAGTTATTTCTTCATGGAGTCCTTCAAGGAGTATCAGGTTGTGATGGCAGAAATTCCCAGAGAAGAGGGATGGGAAGAAAGCCATTAAATAAGCCCTGGGGAAGCTGAGTTCCTCTGGAGACTGCCAGCTGCATTTCCCCATCCTGGAAACTCCCTGTGCCCATCTGACCCCTTCTTTGGGGAAGAAACAACTCTTTACATCTAGAGCTGTGAGGCAAGCTGGTTTCTTGGGGCGTTAGGAGCACTGGAGAGACCAGGCAGGAAGCTGTCAAATTTTGCTGAGACCCACATTCCCAGAACCTCCCCAAACCCAAACTCGTGTCTCCTTTCACCACAACTCAGAATCACTGAGCTAGAGTTGTCCAAATGGTGCATTTCTCTGAAACAGAGCGACTTCAGTGAATCAAGCCTTGCTAAGTAAGAACTCTCAGTAACTCAAATACCATCTACTTCCCTCTTTCTCTCTGTCATTGAAACAAGGCAAAAGATAAGAAAACAATCTCACCGCAGGGCTTTGGATGATAACTTTTAGCAGATATATTGGGCTTGACATCAACAATAAAGAGGCTTGGGAATTGATGTTCAGAATTACAGGCCTGGGGTCCTGTAATATCCTCAATAACCAAAAAGGGATTTAATATGAGTCTTATATTCTACCCACTCACATATGAAAAACAGCTCAGAACTAAGAAGGGTTAAAACCAAAATGGTTTTCTGGATAATCCTCCATTATCCAGAATCATCCCTGTCCCCAAGTTTAGTACTTAATGGAAGTTGCACTGAACCTTTCCATTGTATAATGTTTCTTGGCCTCTATTCTATGACATAATGGAGCAGGACCATGTAAAATAAACAGAGGATATGGTTCTAGTCCAGACTGTAACCACTGGCCACATGCCCCTCTAATTCTCTGGGTCTCAGTTCCCACGCATGTAAGACAAGCCAGTTGAATTAGTGCAGGCTGTCTCTAGATGGAACGAAAGAGAGACCAGCAGGGCACAGAGTACCTATCCAGTTGGAAGAAGGAAAAGGCATTCATGAAGAAGGGAAGAGCATGATTAATGTCCATGGAAAAGCACGTTTGTCATTTTCCTTGGATTTGGTGACCCTATCTACACTCTCCTTGAATATGGATTGGCTCTGCTCTTCTCCAAGAATAACATTTCTTTTCTTCTGCATGAGACTCAATTCTATTCATCCTTAAAGGTCCAGTTCAAAAGTCACTTTCTTAACCTTCTTCTATAAATAATCTCTTCACTGAACTATTCTAGCATTAATTGGCACCTCTCTAATAAGCCTTGCCGCTTTGCCTTATTATTCCAAAATAGCCGGTAGTCTCCTAGACACAAGGTTGTATTCCACAAATGTGTACCAAATAATGCTTAGTAAAATGCCTCATGCATAGTATATGCTCAGGTTACCACAGAATGACTGACTTAATGGATGAATAAATGAAATCCCATAATATCTACATATTATGGGACATAGCAAAATTACTCCAATTTAACCTAAATACTTTAAATATTTTTATTTTTAAATTCTTGCTTAGATCTTCTTATAAAAACACCAAACTAAGGCCAGGCACAGTGGCTTATGCCTGTAATCCTGGCACTTTTGGAGGCCGAGGTAGGTGCATCACTTGAGGTCAGGAGTTAGAAACCAGCCTGGCCAACATGGTGAAACCCTGTCTCTACTAAAAATACAAAAAAGAAAATTAACCAGATGTAGTGGCATGCACCTGTAATCCCAGCTACTCAGGAAGCTGAGGCAGGAGAATCACTTGAACCCAGGAGGTGGAGGTTGCAGTGAGCTGAAATTGCGCCACTGCATTCCAGCCTGGGAGACAGAGCAAGACTCTATCTCAAAACAAACAAACAAACAAAAAACACTGAACTAATCCTATTCCAAATTCTATGGCTTATTTGGTATGGATCCCTAATTTGCCCACTTCTTAGAATGTGGAGGAACCCTTAATTTCTGACATCAAATCTTTGATGAATGCCACACATAGTGCTCTTCTCTTGGCCCTCAAAGAAATATCTGTGACAGCATTTCAGCCCAACCTTCTAGAAAGATTTAATTCCTCTCTTACAGCCTTCCCATGCCTCTAGGAACCAGCAAATAATACTTAGAGAACTAGTACTCTTTATTCAACACAAATAATGGAGAAAACAATACCCATGGCTCCTTAAAGCTGTATATTAGCCACAGTGCAGAAAGTATCTCATTGATATTAATGTGCTTACAGCTTATTACACGAAAATTAATTAAAAATTGAATAAGGCCAGAGCTCGAAATTCCGCATATGTAATTTCCCTGCCAAAGCAGCTCATACAAAGAATAGCTAAAATTCTAAGAGCATTAGTTTATCGCAGTGCAGCATACAACTCCATTTCAGTTAACTCCCTTTCAAAGGAAGTGGGGACCCTGTGGCTTTCTGGGATCCTTCATTAACATGTCATATTTGGGGAGTGGGCCTGGATCTAAAGAGATTTCATACTATTATTCTATGATTCTCAGCTCGTGCCTCAGCTCCTAGAGAACTTCTTAGTTATTTCTCAATCACAGATGGCCCATCCCAGGCAAGAAGGCTAAACCTGTCAGAAGTCTCCCCTGACCCCAAATATCTCTACCAACTCATGGGTGACTCAGTGAGAAGAAACTCCTGCCAGTCAGGTCAAGCTGATTTCTACCTCTCTGCTCCCTGGAGTAGCCGTGTAGAGTAAAAGATAATGAACCCCAGTTAGATAGATATTGGCAAGCCACTTTCAATCTCTGAGCCACTGTTTCCTCTTACTTGCCTTAGAGGAATGTCATACTTGCCTTAGAGGAATGTCAAGAGCTCAATGAAATAACTGTGTGTTGTACATGGCACAGAGTAGACGCTCAATAAATGCTCTCCCTACTTAAGACAAGATGCTAAGTTTCAGTCCAGTAGTTCGGAAGCTTCATTGATTTCCCCGAAACAAAATATTCTCAAGCCTCTTGCCTCTGAAGTCTACAGGACAGTAAATTCTTGAAGGTGAGAGCTGTTTGACCCACCTCTGTATTCCCAGCACCTCACACATAGCCTAGCATACGGTTCTTAGTCCATGACCATCTGTAGAATGAATGAATGAACAAAAATAGCCACCAGTGGTTGGGTGCTTACCACTAGCACTTTACACATATTAGCTCATTTAAGCTATACGACAGCCCTATGAGGTAGACACTGTCGCTGTTTAGAGGTTAAAGATACAAAAGGTCAAAGAGATTTGGTATGGCAGCTTTGTTGAGGCTACCAAAATAATAGATAAACCATATGAAGTTGCCTATATCCCATCGTTTAAAAAATACAAATGAGTATTTACTGTGTGCCAGGCACTGAGGTAAATATCCTGCATATATTATAATTTAAATATTATAACCTTGTGAAACAGGTGAAATCACAGATAGGAAAACTGAGGCTCAGAAGGGTTGAGTAAGTTGACCACAATTTTTGACCCTTTTAGTCTCACAACAACGGCCAAGAGAGAGGAAGTCTCATCCACTTGATATTAAAAGGAGAAGACAAGCTCACACTCAGGCCTGTCTGCCTCAAGCCCCTGATGTGCCACATGCCTCTTGAATCAATGGATCAGTGAATGGCAGAAGGGGAGAGGGATGGAGAGAAAGAGCAGGCATAGGAAGAGAGAGTGATGGAGAGAACAGGAATGAAAAGGGAAGACTTTCACAGGCACTGTAACTATCTGGGTAATTCCTACAAGGCCAGACCATTCCAATGTAATCTTCTGTGTAATTGCTGCCATGCAGAACAGGCTGGACTCCAGACCTCGCAGTTTCTGGCCAGCGTGCAGATCAACAGAGAGGAAGGCCTCTTCTGCATGCTCAGCCCCAGAAGGGCCTTTTGGGCGGCTTCCTGTTGGGACAGGAATCAGGCTCTCCAGCTCCTACCCAACCCACAATCCTGTGCAGACCGGCCACGCTCTGCTGGGTTTGGAGTCACAGGGGCATTCCTTCCCTTTCTATCAGCCCCTAATTGCTCTTCAGGGTACTGGGAGCCTCCCCACTGGCAGGTCACCTATGAGGCTGATTAGACTGAACTCACTGTTCCATGGGATCACGCATGAAGGCCTCGTAAAAGCACTGGTTTTCTCACCATCAGAAGCTGGATCAGCCCAGCAGAAATGAGAGTAAACCACCATATAACAAGGCGTGATTTCCACCCGCTCCCCACTCTCCAAGCCAGCACTGTGTCACTGGAACAAGGACTCACAGAGCAGCATGAGGGATGGCTCCTCAGAGAGAGAGCAGTGAGTCTTGGGTTCAGTGGGCTGGGAGCCCACTTGGGCTGGGAGCAGTGAGTCTTGGGTTCCAGGCCTGGCTCTGTCTCTGTGTGTGACCTTACGCAAGTCCCCTCCTCTCTCTAGGGTAGGAGACTGACAGGCTCTTGGGCTTGAACATCTCTTTTAAGCCTTATAATAACCCCATGATGCAGGTATAAAGGTTTTTGTTACAGGTAAGAAAGTTGTTGCTCAGAGAGACTAGGTGACTTGTCCAGTGTCACACAGCAAGAAAATGAGGAGTCAGGATGTGATTCCAGGTTGGTCTGGCTTTGAAGCCCTGTATTCTCACCACTGCCCCTCAGGGACTCTGCTCCTTCATTTATAATAAGGGTTAATGGTCATTATCTTAACTTCTCATGCTGGGCAAAAAAAAAAAAAAAAAAAAAAGAAAGCCTCTCTCTTAAGGCACTTTATGGGCTCTCAAGTCATCAGTGTTAGGAATTCGGATCATTATGTTGTTTCTCCCACCATTTGCAGCCTCCGTTTTCCAAATTTCCACCTCCATGATTTTTGCCACATCCTCATATCACATATACTAATACTTAATATTTGTCTTTAAATCAAATTTAAATCAACTAATTTTTTTAAAACGTAACATCCTCCTAAGCAATAATATACATAATATCAAGGGTTTAGTACACTGATTATGTTCGTTCCTTATATGCAAAAAAATAAATTGATAACAATTAAATTATAAACTGTTCATCCAAGTGACACCTTGGAGCATGTGAGCCTTCTGTGGGGGAAATGGTCTGTGATTCTCTGCCCTTCCCTCAGCGGGGACACACGTGAGCATGCGTGCCCTAGAGCCAGGTCATCTCCCAGCTGCACACTCTGGTCCTCTGTGATGGATGCTGGGCTAGTGCAGAGACAGCTGTGTGATGGGAACCTGGACTGCAGCAGGTGGGCAAAGGAGGCATTGTTGAGCTCTGAGGACCCAGGGAAGCGTGGCTTCCAGCTGGGATGCAGCTGAGAGGGCTGGAGGGCTTGGGGCAAGTGAACATGAAGAGGTGGAGAGAAGGGAAAGGCAGGTCCATTGACTATGACCCCTCCACCAGCAGCCACAGCATCAAAGCCAAGGCCAGGCCTCCCACAGTACAAGGCTAGAGAGAGCAGCTGCTCAATGCCTTCAGAGGCAGCAGCATCCTCAGAGATCTAGTTATGGCATGCTGTGGGGAGGAGGGCAGGCCCACCTTGTACCCTGCCATGCTGTGGAGGTCACCCTTGAGTTTTGTTTTGTTTTCCTTGTTAGTTTAGCTTTTAATTGAAGCATAACACAAGACAGGACAATGCATAATTCATAAGTATACAGCTCAATGAATTTTCAAATCCTGAACAGCACCCAGAAAAAGAAACAAAACATCAACTTCATCCTAGAAGCCCCCTCATGCTCCATTCTATTATGGTCACTCTCTTGCCCCAAGGGTAAACACTATCTTAATTCCTAATACCTGACATTGGTTGTGGCTATTTTGAACTTTATAGAAGTGAAATCATACATATGGAGTCTTGTGTCTGGCTTCTTTTGTTCAACATTATGTCTGCAAGATTCACCCATACTGTTGCATGTAGCTTAGTTTGTTCTCATTAATATGTAGCAGTCCACTGTATATACAGACTTCATTCTACCTTTAATGAGTATGTAAGTCCTACTCAGATTTTGGCTAAGTAATGTTGCCATGGACATTCTAGCACATTACTTTTGCCTTCATTTCTTTTGGGTGTGTATGTAGGAATGGAATAGCTCAGTCATAGTATAGACATGTTTAGGTTTAGTGGATACTGACAGTTTTTCATGTTGGTCACACCAATTTTCCCTCCCACCAACAGTGGGTGTGAGTGCAACTTTTAGTTGTTCCATATCTTTGCCAACACCTGGCATTTTAAAATATTTTTGATTAGCCATTCTACTGGGTGTATAAGTCACCCACATTTTGTTTTTTTCCAAACTGCACAACAGCCCATAGGTTAACATCATTTCTAAAGATGGTGACATGGGAGAAACACAACAAAAGTTATGTTGCTCATAGGTCAACATAACTTTTAAAGACAGTGACATGGGCGTAGTAGACTGACTCAGAAGACCTCACCTTACTGCTTGCTCTCCCGCTACTGATGCAATGCCATTAGGAAAGAACTGCCACTGGTATTTACAAAGCCCGGACCCAGGGCTTTGCTCATTCATTCGTCTCACCCTCACAGCAAACTGACGAAGGCAGGTAAGGAAGGAGTTACTCTCAATAGCTTACCTAACTTTCCAAGTAAATACCCAATGCAAACTTCAGGCCTACCTTCTGCTGATTCCAGTTCAGTTTCCTTTCACTGAGTTTATATTGATTCTTAATTCACTTATTCCCCATTTCTCAGAAGCATCCATTGAACTGCAGGATCTCTGATGTTCCTTCCAGTTTCATTATGGTGGACTGATTTGTTTCTAAGTGTGTGGGTGGTTTATTCACTCACCAAGTGTGTAACCAAATGGAAGATCCTTGCTCAATCCTGTCTAAAAGGAAATGAAAAGAATTTGGAATATGCATTTCTATCATTCCCCACATCTTCACATTAGACTGAGAAGTGGGTCTCGAAGCCCCACCCGCCACAGTTCCTTTCTCATGCCAAGCAGAGCGCAGAAAGGGAGGAGCAGTCCATTGCTACAGAAACCTCCTCCTCAGCTGTCCTGAGGCATGCACACTGCTGGAAAAAAGTTCTGCCCGCATTGCCAGGAGAATCATATTCATGAGATTCCTTCATATCAGACATGTTTCCTAAGTTTTCTAATTGGTTCATGATGGATTTCTGCAAGTGCTTTTGATGAGGCTCACCTGCAGTGCCTCTCCTCTAAAGATAGTAAGAAAGTTATGTTTTTGAAAGAGCAAATAATTGTGAAACAGCATTTGCATTTCAACAACAAAGATGAGCAAAATGCAGTTCATAGAAGGTGAACTACTTGCAGGCAGGGGCCATGAAAGAAAGAGAAGGCACCCAAACTCCAGCACAGTGCCAGCTTCCCAGTGCCACTGACTGTTGAATCTCCGGGCTCAGCTCCCAGACTCAAGACATACATCTTATCAGATGTATTCAGGTCTGTATACCCTCCGTGAGCCCCCATTACTGCACTCACTACTGTATTCCTTGCCTCCTCCCTTACCTCCCAAATACCCTTAACTAAGCATACAAGTCATCTATGTCTGGAATCCATGCCCTGCTATCGCTCCTTACTGCCACTACCAGAGGTGACCCCTTAATCCTCCTACCTGGACTCCCACTACAGCCTCCTAACCAGTCTCCCTGACTCCACTCTGGCCACCCAGCTATATAGCAGATGAAAATCTGATCACAACACCCCACCACCACAAGCCCTTCAATGGCTTTGGATGGCCCTTAGAAAAATGCCCCAAGCCATTTTGTTCATCTGCCAAACCTTCCATGATCCGGCTGCTGCCTCTTTTTCCAACCCCGTCTCAATCCATTCTCCCCTTGGCTTATTTTGCTTCAGATCCACAGGTCTTTCAGTTTCGTAAATGTGCCCCTATGCTCTCCTACCATCATATGCTGATGTGATTATACATGATGATCCCTCTGTCTGGAATGCCTTTCCCTGTCCTTCATCTCTCAAATTCTGTTCATCCTTGAATGAGAGTTTCAGCTTAGATAACATGTTTTCAGTGAACACTCATCCAAGCCCAAGGTGAGGAGGCATCCCTGGGCTGTAAGCCTCACACCATCTGCATGTTCCCCTCTGGAAATGCTCATCCCATTTAGTAATTCTTCTCTCAGCGTAGGCTTCCTGAAAGCAGATGCAATGTAGAACTTGTTCATAGCTCATTCTCAGTCCCTATCATGCAGCCTGTCAAACAGGAGGCTCTCAATGAACACTGATGGATTGAGAGGTTGATTGAGTGATAGACTATTTGCTTGATGGAAAGTACTGATCTCAATGCCAGAAAGTCAGAAAGTCATAGAGAAGACACTATGTTTTTGTTTTGTAGTTTTTCATACTTTAAGTTCTGAGATACATGTGCAGAATGTGCAGGCTTGTTACATAGGTATACACGTGCCATAGTGGTTTGCTGGACCCATCAACCCATCATCTACATTAGGTATTTCTCTTAATGCTATCCCTTCCCTACCCCCGACCCCCTGACAGGCACCGGTGTGTGATGTTCCCCTCCCCATGTCCATGTGTTCTTGTTGTTCAACTCCCACTATGAGTGAGAACATATGGTCTTTGTTTTTTTGTTCCTGTGTTAGTTTCCTGAGAATGATGGTTTCCAGCTTCATCCATGTCCCTGAAAAGGGCATGAACTCATCCTTTTTTATGGCTGCATAGTGTTCCATTATTTACCCAGTATTCCATGGTATATACGTGCCACATTTTCTTTATCTAGTCTATCATTAATGGGCATTTGGGTTGGTTCCAAGTCTTTGCTATTAGGAACAGTGCTGCAATAAACATACTTGTGCATGTGACTTTATAGTACAATGATTTACAATCCTTTGGGATTGTAACCCAGTAATGGATTGTTGGCTCAAATGGTATTTCTGGTTCTAGATCCTTGAGGAATCACCACACTGCCTTCCATAGTGATTGAATTAATTTACACTCCCACCAATAGTGTAAAAGCGTTCCTATTTCTCCACATCCTCTCCAGCATCTGTTATTTCCTGACTCTTTAATGATCACCATTCTAATTCGCATGGGATGGTATCTCATTGTGATTTTGATTTGCATTTCTCTAATGATCAGTGATGATGAGCTTTTTTTGGTATGTTTGTTGGCCACATAAATGTCTTCTTTTGAGAAGTGTCTGTTCATATTCTTTGCCCACTTTTTGATGGGGTCATGTTGTTTTCTGGTAAATTTGTTTAAGTTCCTTGTAGATTCTGGATATTAGCCCTTTGTCAGATGGATAGATTGCAAAAATTTTATCCCATTCTGTAGGTTGCCTGTTCACTCTGATGATAGTTTCTTTTGCTATGCAGAAGCTCTTTAGTTTAATTAGATCCCATTGGTCAATTTTGGCTATTGTTGCCATTGCTTTTGGCGTTTTAGTCATGAAGTCTTTGCCCACGCGTATATCCTGAATGGTATTGCCTAGGTTTTCTTCTAGAGTTTTTATGGTTTTAGGTCTTACGTTTAAGTCTTTAATCCACCTTGAGTTAATGTTTGTATAAGGTGTAAGGAAGGGGTACACTTTCAGTTTTCTGTATATGGCTAGCCAGTTTTCCCAACACCATTTATTAAACAGGGAATCCTTTCCCCATTGCTTGTTTTTGTCAGCTTTGTCAAAGATCAGGTGGTTGTAGATATGTGGCATTATTTCTGAGGCCCCTGTCCTGTTCCATTGGTCTATATATCTGTTTTGGTACCAGTACCATGCTGTTTTGGTTACTGTAGCCTTGTAGTATAGTTTGAAGTCAGGTAGTGTGATGCCTCCAGCTTTGTTCTTTTTGTTTAGGATTGTCTTGGCTATACGGGGTCTTTTTTGGTTCCATGTGAAATTTAAAGTAGTTTTTTCTAATTCTGTGAAGAAATTCAGTGGTAGCTTGATGGGGATAGCATAAAGTCTATAAATTACTTTGGGCAGTATGGCCATTTTAACAATGTTGATTCTTCCTATCCATGAGCATGGAATGTTTTTCCATTTGGTTGTGTCCTCTCTTATTTCCTTGAGCAGTGGTTTGTAGTTCTCCTTGAAGAGGTCCTTCACGTACCTTGTAAGTTGTATTCCTAGATATTTTATTCTCTTTGTAGCAATTGTGAGTGCTACTCATGATTTGGCTCTCTGTTTGTCTATTATCGATGTACAGGAATGCTTGTGATTTTTGCACATTGATTTTGTATCTTGAGACTTTGCTGAAATTGCTTATCAGCTTAAGATTTTGGACTGAGACAATGGGGTTTTCTAAATATGCAATCATGTCATCTGCAAAGAGAGACAATTTGGTTTCCTCACTTTCTATTTGAATACTCTTTATTTCTTTCTCTTGCCTGATATCCCTGGACAGAACTTCCAATACTATGTTGAATAGGAGTGGTGAGAGAGGGCATCCTTGTCTTGTGCTGGTTTTCAAAGGGAATGCTCCCAGCTTTTGCCCATTCAGTATGATATTGGCTATGGTTTTGTGATAAATAGCTCTTATGATTTTGAGTTATGTTCCATCAATACTTAGTTTATTGATAGTTTTTAGCATGAAGGGGTGGTGAATTTTATCAAAGACCTTTTCTGCATCTATTGAGATAATCATGTGGTTTTTGTCATTGGTTCTGTTTAAGTGATGGATTATGCTTATTGATTTTTGTATGTTGAACCAGCCTTGTATCCCAGGGATGAAGCCGACTTGATCATGGTGGATAAGCTTTTTGATGTGCTACTGGATTCAGTTTGCCAGTATTTTATTAAGGATTTTCGCATTGATGTTCATCGGGGATATTTACTTGAAATTTTCTTTTTTTGCTGTATCTCTGCCAGGTTTTGGTATCAGGATAATGCTGGCCTCATAAAATGAGTTAGGGAGGAGTCCCTCTTTTTCTATTGTTTGGAATAGTTTCAGAAGGAATGGTACCAGCTCCTCTTTGTACCTCTCATAGAATTTGTCTGTGAATCGCTGGGTCCTGGGCTTTTTTTGGTTGGTAGGCTATTAATTACTGCCTCAATTTCAGAGCTTGTTATTGGTCTATTCAGGGATTTGACCTCTTTCTGCTTTACCCTGGGAGAGTGTATGTGTCCAGGAATTTATCCGTTTCTTCTAGATTTTCTGGTTTATTTGCATAGAGGTATTTATAGTATTCTCTGATGGTAGTGTGTATTTCTGTGAGATCAGTAGTGATATCCCCTTATCATTTTTTATTGTGTCTATTTGACTCTTCTCTCTTTTCTTTTTTATTAGTATGGCTAGCAGTCTATCTATTTGTCAATCTTCTCAAAAAAACAGCTTCTAGATTCATTGATTTTGTGAAGGGTTTTTCATGTCTCTATCTCCTTCAGTTCTGCTCTGATCTTAGTTATTTCTTGTCTTCTGCTAGTTTTTGAATTTGTTTGCTCTTGTTTCTCTAGTTCTTTTAATTGTTGTGTTAGGGTGTCGATTTTAGATCCTTCATGCTTTCTCCTGTGGGCATTTAGTGCTATAAATTTCCCTCTAAACACTGCTTTAGCTGTATCCCAGAGCTTCTAGTACACTGTCTTTGTTCTCACTGGTTTCATGTAACTTATTCATTTCTGCCTTAATTTCATTATTTACCCAGTAGTCATTCAGGAGCAGGTTGTTCAGTTTCCATGTAGTTGTGCGGTTTTGAGTGAGTTTCTTAATCCTCTGTTCTAATTTGATTGCACTGTCGTCTGAGAGACTGTCTTTTATGATTTCCATTCTTTTGCATTTGCTGAGGAGTGTTTTACTTCCAATTATGTGGTCAGTTTTAGAATAAGTGAGATGTGGTGCTGAGAAGACTATATATTCTGTTGATTTGGGGTGGAGAGTTTTGTCGATGTCTATTAGGTCTGCTTGGTCCACAGCTAAGTTCAAGTCTTGCATATTCTTATTAATTTTCTGTCTCATTGATCTGTCTAATATTGACAGTGGGGTGTTAAAGTCTCCCACTATTATTGTGTAGAAGTCGAAGTCTCTTTGTAGGTCTCTAAGATCTTGCTTTATAAATCTGGGTGCTCCTGTATTGGGTACATACATATTTAGGATAATTAGCTCTTCTTGTTGCATTGATCCCTTTACCATCATGTAATGCCCTTCTTTCTCTTTTTTGCTCTTTGTTGGTTTAAAGTTTGTTTTATCAGAGAACTAGGATTGCAACCCCTGTTTTGTTTGTTTGATTGGTTGGTTGTTTTTTGTTTTTGCTTTCCATTTGCTTGGTAAATATTCCTCCATCCCTTTATTTTGAGCCTACGTGTTTCTTTGTATGCGAGATGGGTGTCCTGAATACAAATACAGTACACCCACGGATCTTGACTCTTTATCCAATTTGCCAGTCTGTGTCTTTTAATTGGGGCATTTAGCCCATTTACATTTAAGGTTAATACTGTTATATGTGAATTTGATCCTGTCATTATGATGCTAGCTGGCTATTTTGCCTGTTAGTTGATGCAGTTTCTTCATAGCGTCAATGGTCTTTACAATTTGGTCTGTTTTTGCAGTGGCTGGTACTGGTTTTTCCTTTCCATATTTAGTGCTTCCTTCAGGAGATCTTATAAGGCAGGCCTAGTGGTGACAAAATCAGCATTTGCTTGTCTGTAATGGATTTTATTTCTCCTTCGCTTATGAGGCTTAGTTTGGCTGGATATGATATTCTGGGTTGCACACGTATGTTTATTGCAGCACTATTCACAATAGCAAAGACTTGGAATCAACCCAAATGTCCATCAGTGACAGACTGGAATAAGAAACTGTGGCACATATACACCATGGAATACTATGCAGCCATAAAAAAGGATGAGTTTGTGTCCTTTGTAGGGACATGGATGTAGCTGGAAACCATCATTATCAGCAAACTATTGCAAGAACAGAAAACCAAACACCACATGGTCCCACTCATAGGTGGGAACTGAACAATGAGATCACTTGGACTCAGGAAGGGGAACATCACACACCGGGGCCTATCAAGGCGGGGAGGGGAGGGATTGCATTGGGAGTTATACCTGATGTAAATGACGAGTTGATGGGTGCAGCACACCAACATGGCACAAGTATACGTATGTAACAAACCTGTATGTTATGCACATGTATCCTAGAACTTACAGTATAATAATAATAATAAAAAACATGAAAAAGAAAAAAAAGAAAATTTTTTTCTTTAAAAATATTGAATATCGGTCCCCACTCTCTTCTGGCTTATAGAGTTTCTACAGAGAGATCTGCTGTTAGTCTGATGAGCTTCCCTTTGTGGGTAACCCAACCTTTCTCTCTCGCTGCCCTTAACATTTTTTCCTTCATTTCAACTTTGGTGAATCTGATGATTATGTGTTTTGGGGTTGCTCTTCTCGAGGTGTATTTTTGTGATGTTCTCTGTATTTCCTGAATTTGAATGCTGGCCTGTTTTTGATAGGATGGGGAAGTTCCCCTGGATAATATCCTGAAGAGTGTTTACCAACTTGGTTTCATTCTCCCTGACACTTTCAGGTACACCAATCAAACATAGGTTTGGTCTTTTCACATAGTCCCATATTTCTTGAAGGCTTTGTTCATTCCTTTTCATTCTTTTTTCTCTAATCTTGTCTTCACGCTTTATTTCATTAAGCTGATCCTCAATCTCTGATATCCTTTCTTCCACTTGATTGATTTGGCTATTGATACTTGTGTATGCTTCACAAAGTTCTTGTGCTGTGTTTTTCAGCTCCACCCGGTCATTTATGTTCTCTAAACTGGTTATTCGAGTTACCAAGTCCTCTAACCTTTTTTCAAGGTTCTTAGCCTTCCTTGCATTGGGTTAGAACATGCTCCTTTAGCTGGGAGGAGTTTGTTATTACCCACCTTCGGAGGCTTACTTCTGTCAATTTGTCAAACTCATTCTCCATCCAGTTTTGTTCCCTTGCTGGTGAGGAGTTGTGATTCTTTGTAGGGGAAGAGGTATTCTTGTTTTTGGAATTTTCAGCCTTTTTGTGCTGGTTTTTCCTCATCTTCATGGATTTACCTACCTTTGGTCTTTGATGTTGGTGACCTTCAGATGGGGTTTTTGCGTGGACGTCCTTTTTGTTAATGTTGATGCTATTCCTTTCCATTTGTTAACTTGCCTTCTAACAGGCCCCTCTGCTGCAGGTCTGCTGGAGTTTGCTGGAGGTCCACTCCAGACCCTCTTTGCCAGGGTATCACCAGCAGAGGCTGCAGAACAGCAAAGTTTGCTGCCTGTTTCTTCCTTTGGAAGCTTCATCACAGAGGGGCACCTGCCAGATGCCAGCTGGCGCTCTCTTGTATGAGGTGTCTGTCGACCCCTGCTGGGAGGTGTCTCCCAGTCAAGAGGCACAGGGGTCAGTGACCCACTTGATGAGGCAGTCTGTCTCTTAGCAGAGCTCAAGTGCTGTGCTGGGAGATCCACTGCTCTCTTCAGAGAGACGTTTCAGCAGATGTTTAAGTCTGCTGAAGCTGTGCCCACAGCCACCCCTTCCCCTAGGCGCTCTGTCCCAGAGAGATGGGAGTTTTATCTCTAAGTCCCTGACTGGGGCTGCTGCCTTTCTTTCAGAGATGCCCTGCCCAGAGAGGAGGAACCTAGAGAGGTAGTCTGGCTACAGCGCCTTTGCTGAGCTGCATTGGGCTCCGCCCAGTTTGAACTTCCCGGTGGCCTTGTTTACACTGTTAGGGGAAAACTGCCTACTCAAGCCTTAATAATGACAGACGCCCCTCCCCCACCAAGCTTAAGCGTCCCAGGTCAACTTCAGACTGCTATGCTGACAGCAAGAATTTCAGGCCAGTGAATTTAGCTTGCTGGGCTCCATGGGGGTGGGAGCTGCTGAGCTAGACCACTTGCCTCCCTGGCTTCAGCCCCTTTCCAGCGGAGTGAATGGTTCTGTCTCTCTGGTGTTCCAGGTGCCACTGGAATATGAAAGCCAGCTCGGAAGACCCCTGGTTTTCTTTCCAAGCTCTAGTCTATAGCATAAATTGTGTGACCTTGGGCAGATGACTTCACCACTTTCAGCCTCAATTTCTTCATCTTTACAATCTTTTAGCAAATACATGCCCTTTCTACTTCATAGATGCTATACCAAAAACGAGATGCCAGTTGTGCAGATGCTTCACAAAACGAAGATGCACCAAGCAGGGCAGATCCAACAGCATGGCTACGCTCTTGATTAAGTCACATCTCTGACCCTCTCCTCACCCAGGTGGAAGGGAACAGTCTCCACATACCCTCTCCCCAATCCCTATCCCTTAGAACATTATCAGGGCACCTTGAGATTGAGATAGTAGCCTCTTGATAAATAATAAATGGGATACAACCAGATGAAGGATAGCTAGAAGAGATTTACAGGATGTGGAAGAAAGATACTCCAGTCACAATAAATAAATGACTCCAGGTCCTCTGTGTCTCCAGGGTCTTGTAATAATGGAGAAAGCCCGTAAACACATGTGAGAAGAGGAAGGAAATGCTATTGGTGGCATGGGTGTAGAGAACATAGTCTGGGTACTTAGCAGATCCTTTAAACTCCCCATAACCCAGTGGCTTTCAATGACTTCAGGAGGTCAAAATTAGCTGACAAGGTGGTCAGAACTGAAATACCTCCTGCTGCTAATGCAGTGATAGTCCCCGGAGCAGCAGCATCACCTGGGACCTTGTTGTGGCAGATTCTCAGGTTTCACCTAGCTATAATGAATCAGAAACTCTAGGGGTGGGGTCAAGCAACCTGGGTTTGAAAAAGGCCTCCAGGTGACTGGCGTGCCCGTGTGTGCCAATTGCTATGCCAATGCCCTGGAGGAAAGCAAAAGAAAAGGGAGATAAGGGAGCCTTTCCCACGTGACAGAGGTGTCCCAGGGTCCCTCTAGCCCCAACAACATGGGTTCCCTATATTTCAGACTAGCTGAAAGATTTGATTTCAGAGGAAAGATTTGATGTCAAGCTGCTCTCTGTGCACACATCTGTGATTCCCTTCATTGACAAACAAACAAACAAAAAATGAACAATTGATCCTGGAACCCAAGCTGAGCCTTGAGAATAGAGGCTCAAAACTGCAAACAAGTATTTACACCTGCCTGCCCTTCTTCTTCCCGACATGAGCCCTGGAAACACCGGCTGCAGGGATGAATCTCATGAAGGACACACAGAGTCCTTATCTCCTACGGCATGTCATTCTATCTATTATACCTTCATTAGTTATGTTTTGCATGCTTTTCATTTTAACATAAAGAAAAAAATGAGAATATCCTATAACAGGAGTCATCAGAAGCCTCAGCACAATGTAGTGGCCAGGAGTACAGATGCTAGCGCCACATCCCCTGGGTTCAAATCCCAGCTTAGCCAGATAATGACTGCGTGGCCCTGGATAAGTTAGTGAACTTCTCCATGCCTCAGTGTCCTTATTTGTAAAATAGGGATAATAATTACTACTTAGTAGAGTTGGTATGGAGATTAAATGAATTCGTATTTGTAAAGTGCTTAGAATAGTGCAGGGTACACTTAACATTATTTAAGCGTGTGTTGAATATATAATCAGGCAGGGCTTAGATGGAAACCAGCAGAGAGTCAGAATGAAATTCCATATGAAAGGGAAGATGAAAGGAAGGAAAGGGCCCAGATGAGGAAGTGAAACAAAAAGTTTGCCACGTTTATAAAGCAGCTAAGCCTGCCCCTGCGTGTTCCATAGCTCTCAGAAAGGTCCCCATTACTCGGGGAAGACCCCCTCTGTCTGCCCCCTTGAAGCAGGGCAGGAAATGAGTAGGGTGGAAAAGCAGCTCTACAAAGGATTGGCAAGGAGAAGCTGTGGATATCGTGGGGCCTCACCTAGTGGGGTCCTGTCTCCTGGTTACAGTAGACCAGGAGAGCTTCCCAGAGAAGTTCCCAGCCCCTAGTCTGGGGCCAGGGCTCCCACTCCTTCCCACCGAATCCTGAGCCCCGTCTCAGCCCAGAGTACTCAGTCATTTCTCTCCAATTCTGGGTGGGTAGATTAAAATCCCAAACTTTGGTATCAAACAAGACCTGGGTTCAAATACCAGCTCTACAACAGACGATTCGTGTGACCTGAAGTGAGTAACCACCCTCTCTGAGTCTCAGTTTCTTCATCTTTAGAATGGAGACAGGGCCATAAGTCAGCCTCCGAGAGTTTTGGAGAGAAGTAAATTAAATAGTGAAGGTGAATCCTGGGGCACAGCACCTGCAGCATCACGGGAGCTCTGTGGATATTTGCCGAAGGAATGAACTACTGAAAGGCCACTCAGATCAGACAGTCTTGGAGTCCTGCTGACATACTTCACCATTCCCCTTACAAAGGACAGGCCTCTAGTACTGCATTCCTTCTTTCCCTCTCAACCTTGCCAAGGCCCCTCCAAGCAGCCAAGGGCTATCTAAATCCAAGAGATGGAAGGAGAAGAGAGAGCTTCAAGACTCCACCCACCATCCAAGAGCAAGGCTGAGTGCTTAGAGAGTGACTGGGAGTGATGAGAAGGTTCAAAAAGAGATCAAGTTCTGTTAATGAAAGATCAGAAAAGCAATGCTTAAATTAGTCTCCATGTTTTGTTAAATCTGAAAATCACATAAAACACCAGTGATTGAGGAAAGGATTCTTTTCTTTCTTTCTTTCTCTTTTTTAAACCCTCAAGCATCATTTAGACTTTTGCATTTTCAGAATAAATCCACCATTCTTCTAGTTTCCCAAAGGCTTGGCTGACACGGGGTGGGCCAATGATTTGCTCCCCAAGGGAAGCTGATGTTCCCAAAGGGGAAAAAAAAGGCATGTGATTTACATGGCTTAATATACTCATTAAGGACTTAACTAGAATCACTTTGCCACTGATCCTCCAGCAACCTCCTTCCGCCCACCCCCCATTTAATTAACAGAGTAACCTTTAGCTTCACAAGCTCATAAAGAAAGCCAAGTATGAAAGAGGGAACTCTATCCACTTCCCCATCCTGATCCTACCATGTGGCTTAAACCCCAGTGGGACTCCTGAGATCTCGGGGCCGGGTGGGGGGGCTGTCTTCAGTTTGGAGTATTAACATCCCCCCCCCCACCCACACACAAAAAGAGGCTGCAGAGTTTGCATCAGCCAGGCCCAGGCTCAAATTCCGGCTCTGCCATTCACTGGCAGTGACCTTGGGCAGCATTCTTAATCTCTTTCAGCCTCAGTTTCCTCATCTGTAAAATAGGGATAATAATTCAACAGACAATTTACAAGGTTGTTGGGAGGTTCAAGTGAGTGCAACATTTATTGTGATCTCAGCACAGAACCTGGAAGGCAGTAAGTACATATCAAAGGTTTGCAGTTTGCTTTTGTCACTGAAGTTGTGAGGATGGAGGGTAATGAGTTTTGAGGTAGCAGGACCTGAACTGCCAAGCAGACTCCCAAACAATGATGCATTTTCATTTTGTCTTGATGGAGACACAAAACAGTTTATGGGAAACCACATACAATATTTCTAGCAAAAATTATTTGGAGTGACTGCACACAGTTACCCAGATGTAATCAAGGTCCAGAACATTTTAGCTCCTTTCCATGATCTCAATGGGTCTGCTGTTCCCCTCCCAACCTCCCCGTTTCCTGCCCTCTTCCTGCCCACTTGCAACATGGAATATAAATAATTAATGCTCTCCAATTATCTAAGCCAAAAATAAATAAAGCTTCAATGGTGTATTGGATTTCCACACAAATCCACCGTTAGAAAGAGGATGCATCCCACGTGCAGGTGTCTGCATCTCGAAAGCCATTTGTGATGGGGCCGCTCAGTGGGTACCAGGGTTAGTTAAAGCTCGCTTCATTACAGTGGCATTGGGGCAGATGGGAACTGACGGCGCGGGGCTGTTTTCATAGGGAAATGTGCACGAAGTCCCAGGTCAGCACGGTGATAAATGGGCTTGCCGACAATTTGCTGGGAGTACGCATCTTGGGGGGCTCCTGAGGTCATGAAATGTCTGCTGTTAAGCTACACAATTTTCTTTACTTATCAGCCCCAACCACATCGCAGACACATATTTAAACCATGAAACAAAGGACAACACACATTATCATGCCCCAGCCGGAGAACGGGAGCGGCGCTAAGCCAGACGGTGCTGATTGGACAAAGCCCGGGACACACAAAATGCCGAGTGTGGAAGGGAAAGAAGGCTGGCGATTGCTTTTTAAGGTAGCAAGTTGGAAGAGGGGCATTCAGGGGCTATGGGTGGGTGGGGAATTCTCTAAAGAATACAAGTTCCAAAGGCTGAAGTCACCTGTGACCACGGGGCCTCAGTGGCTGGCTCCAGTCTCCACACAGCAGCCACAGAGAGATCTCCAAAATGCAAATCCCATTGTCCAGTGGTGAATGTCAAACTCCTTGGCATGCTTACAAACCCTCCTATGTTCTTGCGTCTGCTTACACCACCTAACTCTGCTCCCACCTGTATTCCACCCTCGGGCTATATCTGCAGGCCTTTGCACATGCCATCCTCTAGCTCTGTCATCCTTTATGTCTCAGTTGAGATCGGCTTCCTCCAGGAAGTCTTCCCTGATCACCATTAAGTTGGAATTTAGTGCTCCTTGTAAGCCTCTCTCAGCACGGCTCTGTTTAGCTGTATTGCTGATGCCTTGGTCCCTGCCTCTAGACTCTCTTGTTTGTGGTCTTTCCAGTACCCTGCAAAATTCCTGAAACAGAGTCGATGCTCAAAACTATTTACGAAATGGATGAGTAAATATGCAGAGAAAGAATCTTTGCACTGGCAGGAGGCAGCAGTCCTAAGTGGGCCACTCATACATCCTGCCAAGTAGGGTCAGGATCCCCATCTCCTCCCTGCCTCCATCCAAATGAGCCTCCATCTGGCACCAGGAAGGAGAGATTAAATGAGTTAACAAAGTTAAAAGCCATACAGGTCCCAAACACAATCCCTGAAAGGGAGTTTGGAAGTTACCCCAAAATAGGGGAGTAGAAGTGGGTATGGAATTTGATGTATGACCCAGAAGTTTGGAGTCAGAGAAATGAGAGAGAATCAGGAGCAGACAGGAGAAGAGGTGATATTAAGGAATTTCCTTAAACAATCATGAATATATGCTGCTGCGTGAGTTTCAAGGGTCAGAAACTAAGCAGACCCAATTGGGTATAGGGAGATGGGGCAGGGAGGCCCAGATCCTCTACAAGCCTGTGTGACGACAGAGATTCCAAGAGAATGAGAAGCTTAGTTAATTGAGAAAAAAGAAGGCTGGATGAGGGGAAAGAGGATGAGTCTCCCAGGGACATGAGCCCATCTCAAGGGAACGTATAACTTCGCTGGGGGGCAGGGATACCAGAGAAGTATCAGCAAGCCTCTGAGCAGCCCAGCCTGGAGGAGAGAGAACAATGGCTTCGGTTCTGTCTACCCCATGACTTTAGGCCAAGTCACTTGCTGTTTCTATCTTCCCTTTTCCTCTTCTGAAAAATGCTGTCCTCCACAGTTTGCTTAGCATCTTGCCGTTCTGCACGGTGCTTCCCCATTCATGCTATTTAATCTCCCCACATCCTATTAGACAGGACCCTCATTTAGCAGATGAGGAAACTGTGGGTCAGAAAAAATAGAGCCACCTGTCCAAGCTCACCTAGCTAGTAGGTGGCCATGCTCAGATTTAAACTCAGGATGAGTCCACAGTGTGTTCTCCCTCCAGCCTAGCAGGCTGCCAGGTGGCACAAGTTTCCTGCCAGCTGTAACCTGGGGGGAGAATACAAAAGCCAAGCCAGCCTGTGCTGACCACAGAAGTAGACAATACGCTCCACCTCTCCCTACCTACCAGGCACCTCATAGCTCTTTCTTGATATTTATTTCTTTGTACCCAGCATCAAATTACATTATCCCTCCCCTCCCCACCCACCAATGCCATGCTTCTCCTACTCTGTCCCTGTGACCCTGTCTTGTTTACCAAATTAGCAGTCCAAACCAAGACAGTTATGGGTGATGACTATGGCATCCCTCCTAGATAACACTTCAGCCTTTTTGCAGGGGTCTTTTTGGAGATCCAATGCTTTTACCCAAAGGCCTAATAAGAGTAGAGAAAATGAGAACAATCATGTTCCCTAATGCCACTCTGTGCTGGGCACATTCACAGATATTACAAAGCAATTATTGTCAATCCCATTTTACAAATGAGGGGACTGAGACCTGGAAAGATTTAATAACTCAATCCAATGTAAAAGTCAGGAAGTAACAATACTGCTTTCAATCTAAGCCTGTCTGAATCTCACTGTGTCAAGCTGTCTTTCAACAGCATAGTGTTTTCAAGCACCTCATGAGTATGCAAGGGAGACGGATGGTTTTCTAACAGTATACAGAAGGAGGGATTCTCAGGACACACACACCTTTCAGCAGCCTCACATTACTCCTTCGTATTAAGATAAATACAGCCCTGACTGTGGAAAGAACTCAGTGGAGAACAGAAGCAACTGCTACAGAAGGGAAGGGATAATTTATCATGGTGGGGAAGACGAGAGACCCAGGTGGGAAAGGAGAAGGGGAGGGAGCCAGTCCAGTGTCAGAATTTGGGTGAAAAACAATCAATATCTGGCAGGCACCTCCCAAACATCTGCTTCCCTATTTGTTTGGAAAAATAATGATCTTGTTCCTTTGCATGATCTCCCCATCCATGAAGAGAGCCCACTCACTTGGCAGAGTGTATGCCTGGCGGTCTAAGACCAACAGCCTTCATGTACTTGTGAATGAGTTTTCCTTTTCTTATTCATGAGCGCTGAGAGGCATCAGGATTCTGGGCTTTTCTAAGACAGTTAATATTAATTCCTGTCTTCCATGGACCAGGGACAAAATATTTATGAAAGTTAGCTGCCTTTTGCTTCTGTCCTTGGTCCATAGTCCTTGTCCACTGCTTGGTATAACTGGAACTTCAGACAGAGAGCACAGAGAGAGGAGGGAAGGCAACTTGGCAGTGGGGCTTTGAAGACCAGACAGACAGCCCTTCCAGATTAACACTTTAAAAAAGAAGAAAAAAGTTGTTTTACCTTCCGTTCTATGGTTCTCTGCTGAATAGGAGTGTGAGTTTAAAATTTAATCATGAATTCATTGGAAGGAAATAAATCAGAGAGTAAATGTTTAAGTGCTGAGCTCTTGGGTTGTGATCACTCGATTTAGCATAAAAATTAAGAGTTAGTGTTTTCTGAGAGCAGAGACAGAGGCGCATTTACAATTTTTTTAAATGACAGATGCCATTAATTTTTTTAAAAAATAATCTGATTTGCAATGCAGTATACCATATTTAAAAAGAAAGACTCACTGTTCAGAATCTCGGGTTAAAGCTGCAGAAACTATATCTATAAAAGCATCCACAGAAAGTTGAAGGTTGATTTCTCACTATTGGCCTCATGGACCAATGAATTCTGGTCTTTCCCACCCACAGTTCAATTCAGGAGGAGATGCTCATTCACAGTGAGGCACTGCAGAGGTGCTGGAGAGAGGAGAACTCACCAGTAGTCGAAGAGTCTGATGTGCATTCAGCTCTGCTCCCTTGCCAAGTTCAGGCCTTCCTTCTCTCTCACCTGAGCAACCCGGGAGCTCCTCAATTGGCTCCAATGAACTCCAAGAAACTCTCAACCTCAAATACAATGTGATCACATCGTTCACAATTGAAATCTTTCCATGATATCCCCCTCCATGAAGAAAGCCTGCTCCCTTGGCAAAGATTATGCCAGGGCCCTGAGCAATTGGGCCCCCAACCTCTCCGTCTCGCACCCTGTACTCGAGGCCTCCACCTTATTTTCACAAGGCCAACAGAATCTGCCCCCACCTTTACCTGACCTTCTCTCACCATTCCCTCACTCACTTCTCAGACTCTCCTCTTCACCATTTCCCAGCATGCTCCTACCTCGTGTCCTTTGCACACGACTGTTTCTCTATCTGGACCAGGGTCCCCTTAAAGAACCACGTATGCAAGGGAGTCTTCACTTCCCTCGGGCTCTGCACAAATGTCACTTAGCAGAGAGGTCTTCCCTGGCCACACTGACTAAAATAACACCCCTTCCCCTAACCCCACACTCTATATCCCTTCCTCTGTTTTATTTTCCCCATAGCACATACTTGTGGTCACCTGGCACATGACATCCACGCCTGTTTATTGACTGCCTTTCCACACTAGAACAGAGGCTTCATGACACCAAGAACTTTGCCCGTTTTGTTCTCTGCACTATCTCTGTGCACATAACAGTGCCTACCATACACATTGTTGCCTCTCAATGAATATTGATAGAATGAATTAAGTGAACAAATGGCATCCCATTCTGTCTGCTGATCCCCACATGGTGTGCTGCTACATGCCTCCCTATCTTTGAACATGTTGTTCCTTTTACATGGGATGCTCTTCCTCCCATTCCTCTCATTAGGCTAACCTGCAGCTTTTGTTTAAAGCCCCCTTCTCTAGGAAATTCCACGTGTCTTCCTACCTTGAACCCAGACCTGATGGGAGTGCCAGTTCTGTGCCCCTTGCCAGCTCCTGTTATTGCACTAGAGTGTCATTGTTGGTATGCTTTGCTGTCTCCCCTGGGGCATGCTGACCTCCACTCCAGAAAAGTGTGTTGGTTTTGCTATGTATCTGAAGCACCCAGCGAGGGCCTGGCACACAGTAGATACTTCATAAATGGCTGCTGGTTCAACAAACAACTGATCATCATAGTTGACATCTATTGGGTGCTTGCTATTTGCCTGTCACTATTCTAAGCACTTGGCAGAGATTAATTCGTCACCTTTTAACAACCCATATTTCAGATTTGGAAGCAGAATCACAGAGAGGTTAAATACGTTGCCCCAAATTCACACAACATATGTGGCTGAGCTGGAGTTTGCACCCAGCTCTAGAGTCTGGACTCTTAACCACCACTCCCAATTGCATTAGTAATGAATGAATGAGGGATAAATGTTGAACCTTAAGTAATATTCTTTTTTCTCCTCCTTTTCCCTCTTCTGTGTTCTTTTTGTTATTCTTACTCTCTCCTGCTCCTTACTCATACATTCAATTCATAGGTATTTGTTGAGAACCCACAATGTGCCAAGCACTGTGCTGAGAGAGAGGTAACTACAGTGAACAATGCTCACATGGAGACAGATGCTACTTAATCACAAGAGTATACAGGGACAGATCATAACAAGGACTATTCACTCTGCATTCATTTTGTTATCCAATAAATGTCTATTGATTGTCTACTATGTGCCAGGGGTTGTTCCAGGTACTGGGGATAAAGCAGTATCTATTTACACTCAAATAGATCAAAAATAAGTAAACAAATAAATGGAAAAATTTCAAAAGTTATATAAATTTTATAAGTGTAATGAAGGGGTAAAAATCCAAACTGTGAAGGAAATACACAAAGAGCTACAAAAGCATATAGCAGGGGACCTTGCACTAGACATACAGTGATAGAAACTAATACTTTCAAAGTGTTCACTGTTTCAAAGCCCTGAGCTCTGCATGTATCAGCCAGTTTATAATCACCAGGACTCTATGCAGTGGGTGCTATTGTTATCCTCATTTTACACATGAGGAAATTTAGACACAGAAAGATAAGTAACTTGCTAAAGGTCAAACCACTAGTAAGTAGCAAACCTAGATTTGAACCAGGTGGTCTTGCTCCAGAGTCCATGCTCCTCAGCACATTGCTTAGAGAATAGCTTCTCCTACCATCTAGAGAGGTGACTTTAGGATGACGTGTCAGGAGCTGTGTGACCCTGGGTGGGCCACTACCCCTTTGGACTTCAGTATTCTTGAGTTAAAAATAAGACTACTGGACTAGATCAGAGTCCAATGTCTTATGTGGGGAATGAGGGATACTTAGAAATCACGTGACGACATTTGTGTGCATGTGAATGTGACATGTTTCTTAAATGTGGCACTGCAATTTAAATTAAATTTTCAGAGTGATCTGTGGCCCCAAAGGAGTACAGTAAATTATTCCTTCTAGAACTTAGTGTTCCATGAAATATACGAAGAAACATATCTTGTGTGCTTTTGTATGGAATATGCCATGCTCATGCTCAGAAGAATGCAAATGTATACATAGTGCTCCCTGCAGAGTGGGTGAATCCTGAGTCGATTTTAAATAGCTTTCCCTGTGTCTTCTGGATTACCCTTTCTTCCTTTGATTTGTGATCATTCCTCCTTCAACGCATCATTCTCTACATCAAAGATCCAGACATATCCCTCCCTGGCTCTAGTGTCTAAGGCCAAATAAAGCTTGGCTGCACAGTTGTGATTTCATAAATGTGCCCAGTAAATCCAACAGTGAAACATTTTATTAGGTGGGAAACGTCATACATAAGTTATTTATTTGCCTATCAACACCAATAAGACAGCTTCATTTTACAGGGGTACAGTTGGATTCCAAGGCTGGCAACTCGTGGCTGCAGGCATAGTCAGTGGTATTTGGTTTTGTCTTTATATTTTACATGAATATCCCAAAGAAAAAGAAATTTGGTCATTCAATGCTTTCGTTTTAAGTCACTTAACATTATAAGTATCTTTCAATAATGCATTAACATATAAAATATATTCTTAAAGACAAACAGAAAGAATTAATATTTTATGGGCTACAACCCACAAACGTCTCTAGAAGCACTGATAGCATTGATTGTTTCCTAAATCCATTAGGCTCTATTTTGATCTCCCATAGCTGGAGACAGTCTGCTCTGTGGTAGGAGTTATTTTAGCAGCACAATAATTTAGAGGGAGCCAATGTTTTGATGACCTTCAGCTTTTGACACCAAATGCTAAAGAAGCTCCAATAAGAAGACAAGACTCCTGGCTCACCCAGTTGCCTGAACCAGACTCACCCCCACCAGTTGCCACAATTACATACTAGCTGGTCAGATTAGAACTACCCTTCTGTGATGAATCTGAATTAATCAGACATCAGGCTGGTCCAACTAACCCACCAAAATGTCAAGTTGGAGCCATTTTCCATCAAGATGATGATAATGATTATAATAGCAGCAGCTATCATTTATGCAATAGATAATGTGCATCGTACATGGCCCTAGGGATCACTGCTCACATCATAGGCTAGAAGATGACAGTAGTGTCTTGAAGAAGGGCACCTTTTTCTAATTCTAATTCTTACCTTCTAATGACATGTGAGTTAAAAGTCATTATCCCCATTCTACATTTAAGGAAGGAGACTTAGGCAGGTGAATGACCTACTCACTACCATACAATTAGCCAGGGTGGATGCTAAGACTCAGTCCACCTGGTTTCATTTTCTGTGTTGTTTTCCTGGCACTATGGTGGACAACACACAAGCTGGCTGCTAAGAGGGACCGATGTGACTCCAGGAGATTCAAGGAAAGTACCAGCTGGAACAGATGGGAAAGCCAAGGTAATGCCTCCTTATCATACAGTTAGGACCTTCAGAGCTGGCAAAGCCCACTACCAGAGGCTCTACCTGGAACATAGCAGGGAGATGGAGCCCCACTCCATTGAAGATAACGTATTTTTCTTTTCCTTGTGACTCCTTATGTCTCACATCCCTTCGGATTTTCCAAAGCTCTTACTGAATTGAATCCTAACTTATAGGATTTGTCTCTGCTGTAAGGAAGTGTTCAATCTTTTTCCGGCCTACCCCTCAGACACACTTTCCTACACACTCCCAGTCCCCACAACTCCCTGAAAGACTTACGGCTTCCCAAATGCACTCTGCTCTTTAGAGTAACTGCTGTTCCCTCTTCATTCTTTCCCATATTCTCATAGTCTCCTCCCACCTGCCTTTAACTATGAATAACTCCTGCTCAGTCTTTCAGACCTAGCTGAAGCATCGTCATTTCCAGCAATCTATTCCTGAAGCCCATTTGACCCCAGGCTGGGTAAGGGACTTCTCTTCTGTACTCCTAGAGCCATCATATCAGAGAACCCCCCAACGATCTAGGTGCCAGGAGGGGCAGCACCCTATATGTGGTAAAGGGCTAGTTAACTTCAGAGTCAGGCAGACCTACCCAGTTTCAGTCTCAGCTTCACCACCGGCCCTGGGCATTTTAATCTCTCTAAGCCTCAGTTTCCTCACCATAAATGAAGTTGATCATAGCAACTACAGTTGAGGATCAATGACATAATACACATTAAGCACTTAGCACAGGGCCTGCCATCTTAACCCTGCAGTACTGAGGACATGAGGGGGCTCTGACCCCCATCTGTCCACTGCTCCCACACTGTAGGCTTGTGGGATCTGAAGGCAGGATCCTTGTCCGATTTCTCTATGTCCCCTGTCCACCTACACTGGGCCTGTACAGAGAAAATTGATCAGTAAGGATTTGCTGAGCTGCACAGAATTGCAAAATATGGGCTAAGGAGTAAATCCAATCTCTGACTTGTAGGAGAGAAGGAAGCCGCCTGCATTACTACCCGGGGAAATTAGCATACTAGTAGTGTCAGAGCTGAAATAAAAATCTGCTGACTCTCCAGGTTAGAATCTGACTTCTGAAGGTGGCAGGGAGTGCAGCGTGGGTTCTGATTTTTTCTTGCAAAATTCATCACAGACACTCAGCCTAAGACACAGGGGAAAACAGAACTGTGTTTTGACTTTTAATTTATCTTCTTAATATCCACTGTCTCGTGCCCTGGAACAGGGCCAACAAGTCTCCAAGATCACATTTCACCAGCGACCTTGAAAGTGTGATTCAACATCTCTTTTTGCAGTAATAAGATCTTTTAACCGAAAGTGACCATTTTATGAGGCTGATGCATTACAAAAGAGCCAATAGGCAAACTGAAGCAGAGGGTTATTAAAGCCCTGGGAAAAATCAATGTGCTCTGAAGCCAGCCTCCAGCTGTGACTTAAGCAACAGTGACCCTGAGTTCAGGAAAGGTGTTTGCCAGGAGCTGAGGCTGCATCCAAAAATACTGTGCACCCACCAGCTGTGAGTGTGTCTTGGGGGGGAAGGAGGGGCCCGGATCCCCAGCAGGGCAGGCTGCTGCTTGGGAGCGGGAGATTAACAGAATGCTTCTTAATCCCAAATGGTGGGTCAAGTCATAATTAAGGGGCTGAGCAAGAACTGAGAGTCAGAAGGGAAACTGAGGTTCAGGAAATCAGGGAAGGACACCCAGAAGGTTGGAGAATGAACGCAGGGGTCAGAAGTCCCGACAGCAGAGAGGGTGAATGGAACATAGCAGGGGCTTGGTGGACCAACAAGTGTAAGTGGGGCTGATACCACAGGTTCTCTGTGGTGGCAGAAGCATGGTACATGGGAAAGCCAGCTATGTTTAAAGGGACAGAGACAGGCGGATGCAGGGTGATGTAGTGCAGATCTGTGTCCCTGCCTAAATCTCATGTTGAAATGTAATCCCCAGTATTGGAGGTGGGGCCTGGTGGGAGGTGACTGGATCAAGAGGGTTGATTGCTCATGAATGCATTCGCACCATCCTCTTGTTGCTCTCCTAGCAATAGTGAGTACGTACGTTCTCCAACATCTGGATGTTTAAAACCATGTGGCACCTTGCTTTCTCTCTCTTGCTCCTGCTTTCCCCATGTGACATTCAAGCTCCCACTTTGCCTTCCACCATGATTGTCAGCTTCCTTAGAGGCCTCCCCAGAAGCAGATGCCAGTTATGCTTGCTATACAGCCCGCAGTATTGAGTCAATTAAACCTCTTTTCTTATAAATTACCCAGTCTCAGGTATCTCTTTATAGCAATGCAAGAATGGCCTAATACACGGGGGAAGCCAGCAGTGCCATCTCCCTAGCCTGTTTCTCCAAAAGCCATCCCTCTTGGCATCAAGGCTTCTGGAGTACAGCGATGCCAGCTACTGTCTCTGTTCCCATCACATAGAGGCACTGCTGCTGCCCTTTCTCCTTTTCTCTTTTCCCCTCCCCCACTGCAGCCCAGCCAGTCTCAGAGCTGTATGGGCTCATGCTTAGCATATACAGTCCAGTCCTCCCAGTTTACAGATGGGAAAACTCAGACCCAGAGTGGAGACATACCTCACCCAGCCATGTGGCAAGAGAGCAGCTAATCTGAAGCTTGACTCCAGGTCTCTTAAGCACTGACCTTTTCTCTGTGACATATAATTTAGAGGTCATTTTTATTCAAGGTGAAATTTTAATCTATTTTTTATTATAAAACCAATGCTTGCTTGTTGTGACAAATCAAATTAAATATACATGCAAAAATAATAATAAAATGTAAAGATGATGTGCCTCCTCCCCTACCCAGCTTATCCATAAACACATGTACCAGAGGTAACCACTGTAACAGTTTGATAAGCTACGGGAGGTGTTTACAGCTCCCTCTCAGGAGGCAGACATGACAGCAGTATTCTCTACACACACACACACACTCCCCAGAGAATCCAATTCTCTCCACAGTAGCTCTGCTAAGTGGTCACCCAGTCCTGACTCGTGTCCCTCCAAAACTGAGAGAGATCATTACCTCTGGAAGCATCCTGTCTGCTTTTAGATAGTTCTAGTGATCAGAGAAACCCTCTTATAATTGAGGGAAAATGACTACCCATAGCCCTAGTTTAACCTTTTTGACACCCCTAAACATGTCAGTTCCCTCTTTTTATGGGGACCTCCAAGCATCTAAGAATAGTCCCCATAGCCCTCTGGGTTCTCTCCTGTCCATGGCAACCACCCTTGGTTCTATCAATGGTATCTGAAGAACAGGCTCAGGGCCACCTGTCCCTTACAAGCTTCATCCAGGGCTGGAGCCACAGGGAACTGCAAGGGAGAGATACATTCATTACACCCTCACTCCCCAGTGGTCCCCATAAAAGGAGGAAGTGGCTTCCAGTGAATACACGTGAGCCTCACTTTAAGCGAATCCACCACATTTAAGTCCAAATGTAGCAGTCATGAAGGATGACTTGCCTGGTAGCATGTATTTTTGGATTCTTTTGGAAAGTGAAAATTCTGCATTACTAGAGAGCTCTGGGGGTATTTAAACAAGCATCAAATTCCACACTATCCACTGCGACACAAATATCTGGATCCCACTCCAAACATGAACTGGAGGCCCCATGGGCCACTCCATCAGTGTTCACCAAGTTCTCTTTATCAGTGAACACCTAAGAAGGAATGCACCAGCAGAGAGCAGAGCCCGAGAACCAGCATACCGTGGAGACCTCCCCACCCAGTGAGGTGCCAGGGGATGGAAAGAGCGCATGCTCCCTTCTGGAGATGCAACGGACTTCATAGATCTAGTAGGGTGGCCACTATAGGGAAGTCCTGGACAAGAGCAGAAGGACACAGATAGAGCATTCTGAATAATGTGCTACCTCTTCACAGAAAATGCACACTGTGTAGACACCCTCATGGGTTGTATGTGAGTCACAGTTCAAACGCCAACCTAAGACAGACGCCACTGGGCTGAGTCACGGTCTCACATTCCACGTTGGGCCCCTGCTTGGGTTTGAATCCTGCCTCTGTACTTCCTCACCATGCCATCTCGGATGATAGTACAGACAAGTACTGGCTACAAAGTGCTCAGATGCTAGTCAGTGGTAGTAGTAGGTGCTTACTAAATGCCAGTTGTTCTGCTGATTTAAAGACATCCTCTCTCCTCTGTATTTTCTTAGCTGCTGAGACTGGTTATTCACAACAACTATCCTCATTTATTAGGGATTTATTGGGATGTGCTGAGCAGGGCTCTAGGTACTTTATATGCATTATCCCAGTGAATGCTCACAAATTTCCAGGAGGGAGGCATTATCACCCATTGTTAAGATGAGCAAATTCCCAAGTCCTGCCTGAGGCCAATTCAAAACTCTCCTAGATTATACTCCGTAAGGAAGTGCAAGGCTGGGACAGAGACTCAGTTCTGTTACAGGAATAGCATCCTGTCTACTTTTAGATAGCTCTGGTAATCAGAGAGAACCTCTTATAATTGAAGGAACGTGTCTACACATAGCCCTAGTAAAGGGGGTCAGCAGGTAAAGGGGAAGAGGAGAGGGGGAAAAAGGAACAGAGACCATGAGGAAGGGAGGCAGGAAGAGGCCCAGTGGCAAGGACAGAGGCTGAAATCAATCCCAGAGCCATCCGTGTGCTTGGTTTGCTCCCAAGAGACATCCAGAAACCAGTAGCAAGTTCAGTGGCTCAGCCACTGTCCACTCCAAAAGCATCCTATGCCCTGAGGACAGTGGTGGGAAGGTCTGTCAGCCACCATCATGGTTCAGACTCCTGCAAAGATGATGTCTCCTTGGTCAGGACCTGGGCAGATGCACCTGCTTCTGAACAAGGGCAAGATACAGGTACTGCCCTGCAGAGTGGTGGTCTCAACCCTGTCTGGGCATTCTCCACAGACTAGGCTCTGGCTGGGGCAGTTTTGACAGAAACAAGAGTCCTCTCTACATCCCAAGCACTCTGCACAGAGGAGGCCTTCAAAATGCACACTGAACAAACGTAAGGGCAAAGACGGACAAGTGCTATCCAAGGTAGCACATGTGTGGGCCCAACTGAGGGGCCTTCTCTTCCTGACAAATATCTGCAGACTGATGAACAGGAATGTGAATGCACTCACACGTGCAGCATGCATGCACCCACTCAGGTGTAGCCCTGGACTCACACATGCACATGGCCACATGCTCACAGGTGTGTCCATGGGAACACAGCCTCACTCTTCCTCATTTGTCCCAAAGCACAGCACCAGAAGATTTCAAGATATTGTGCGAACCCAAAGCTGTCCACACCTGGAAAGTCATTGGAACTGCTAATGTTCCCATTTCACAGATTGAAAAAGACCTCTGATGAGTGAGATTTAGCAGCTCAGTGGCTTCCTGCATTTTGGGCTGTATGGGATTATGTACTGGTCAACCACACACACTGTAGGTTACATTCAGCCGTTCCTTGGTTCATTCTCAGATAAGGACATCCTTCCTGAACATGCGCTACAGCCCTGTGTGGTGTGGTGAGGCCTCAATCCCAGCCACATTTGTGCCTCTTTCAGGTCCTCATGCACCACTCCCCACCCCGCTGGGCTTTTGCCCACACTGTTTCCTCTGCCTGAGGTACTCTTCCCTTCTGTTTCACTCATCAACTTCACTCTGCCTGCGGATTTCAGCTCAGGAAAGCTTTGTCTCACCTTCTTGCCTGGGACTTTCCTTCCCCACAAGACGTGTCACCATATCCCTGTTTGAACATGCGATGTCTGTGAGGCCCTATCATTACTGCTATCACTCCCACAAGACTCTAAGCTCTGAGAATACAGGAGCCAGGGCTCCTCACATTGACCACTGTGCGCCCAGAGTCTTGGCTCCTTACATTGACCACTATGTACCCAGAGTCTAGCATGGGTATGCCTGGAATATAGTAAGTGTCCAGAAAATATTGGCTAAAGAAATAAATGAGTGAATGAATGCCCAACAACCCTGGAAACAGTCTCTTTTGGAGTTTTGGTTTTCCTTTTTAAATCAAAGGGTTTTTTCCCCCCGTTATAAAAGTACTATCTATACCTTAAAGAGAAATAGAAAGAAACTGGGAAATACCCTCCTTCCCAGGACCCAAAGTTATCCCTAAACAGTAAAATCATGAGGCACCATTGGGCAAAGCATCCAGGATGCTAAGGAGAATCAGTGACTTTCCTGGATATGAAGTGTCCATGGGAATGAAACCATGCTGAATGGCTCAGAGTTTAGCTTCCAGAAGAGACCTATGATGTTTCCTTTGACTTCTTGTTTCACTCCCTTCCCCAAGTAAAGCAGGTCTTCAACATTGCTGCCTCTGAAAATGCTCCAGGTTCACAGTTTCCAAATGGAAAGAGAAGTTTCTGATACAACAGTCTACATGAATTTCACACTTTTACAGGTGAGATTTGACCAAAAAAAAAAAAAAAAAAAAAAACCTTAAGTTATAAAATCTCTTTTTAGAACAGAAGTAATAATATGGAGCCAAAAGGCTCTGCAGTCAGTACATTTCAAATTTAAGGCAAGCAAATTCCTACTGGGAAAGAAAAATAACCAGGCACAGAGGAGAGAGAAAAAAGAAGAAAATTCCAAATTAAAAAGCCTAGAGGTATGTGCAATTACATTGTCTTCTTCCTTACGCTTTTGTCTACAAAAGGTACTTTTCATTTCAAGGAGAAAAAATAAATTTTAATTTGACAGCTGATATGATTTCTGTTGCAAAATTAAAATACATTTTGTCAAGGTTTGTTTGTTTCCAAAAAATATATTTTTTATTGTCACATAATTTCATAGCACAGATATAGCTCAGATTTTATAAGCCTTGTGTGTAACAGACAAAGGGATCCACAGCTTCCGCTCTAAATCAGTGGAGCGCAGCAAGTGGAATGGGATGGAAATGTTTTAAAGCTACAGATCAGACCAATTTACTTAATAGCTGAAGTAGAGGACAGAAGTTTCCAGAGCAAGCCAGCAGATTTTAGAAGCCTCCCAAGGTGCAGGAGGCACTGGGCTCAATGGCATACAGGCCTGTCTGGCACCTTTATCAGAGGCCTTCTGGCCAACAGCATGAGAAGAATGAAACTGATGGTCTTACTGTGTCATTCCCATGGCAGGATGGGCAGTGCAAAGCAAAATATTACAGTCCCCAGGTAATCAACCCATAAGCCCTCTTTCAAAGAGAAAAGATGGACAGTCTGGGAAGGGGGAAGTATGACTTTAGGCTGCAGAGGTTAGATCATCCAATTCACAGATCTCTGCCTGTGACCAGTGGCATAGCATATTTCACCAGGGAACAACGCACCAACAATGCTGAGTGACATCACTACTGTTTGCTAGCCTCTGGAATACCCATAGGGAGGCCATAAACAAGTTCAAATCCCTGCTCTGGCACTTACTGGGAATCTGAGAAAGTCACATTATCACCTCAGAGTCTCAGTCACTTCAATTGTAAATGAGAAAGATAACATACTTCCTAAGGCTGTTCTTGTAACTGTGTGCCCAGCACTGTGCCTGGATTTACTGCAAGATCACACTTGAACCTCACTACAGCCCTGACCAGGTAGGAACTATGTGGCAGTTTTAAGTATGGCTGCAAATTATTTACCACCCTTCCCATCAAGAGTCTAATATCCCTCCCCTTTATATGGGCCAGGCTTCCAGACTCACTCCCATTGAACAGAATGCTGGAGAAGTGATGCTGAGTGACTTCTGAGGCTAGGTCACAAAAGGCAGTACATTTTCTGCCTGACTTGCTCATGCTGTCAGGATGCCCCCTCTTGGATCCAGGAACCACATTGTAAGGAAAGCCAGGCCACATGTAGCCCAGCTGATTGCCAGCATCAACCACCAGGTATGTTAGTGAGAGAACCTTCAGATAATTCCAGCTTCAAGTCACCCCAGCTGACGCTGAATGGAGCAAAAAGCAGGAAAAAAAAATACCCCTGCTGAGCCCTGCTCAGAAATTGTAGATTCCTGACTAAAATAAATGTCATTGAGTTAAGTCATTGTGTTGGAGTGGTTTGTTATATAGCAATAAATGCCTGGAACAAACTCTTATTCTATCCATTTTACAGATGAGAAAATCAAGGCTTGGATTGATTAAGTCATGCCTCAAACAGCTTGCAATGAGCACAGTCAGGACTTGAATGCAGCTGGCAAAGTGTATGCCCATACCCACTCTTCCATATTACTTTCCAAGTCTGATTCTCCGTCATCAAAGTTAAAGGAGAGTCTGAGTAATCCTCAGTTCCTAGAAACCACTAATCCAAACTCTCCATTCTCTAGGCCTTCTTGTCAGGAGTTTAATGTATTCCCTCCCTTACCATGATTTATAATCATTATTTATTTTTTAGCTTCACTTAAGTATAATTTTCTCAAGGATGGTCACATTAAAATAAACACATAGGAGAGCTGGTTAATCACTGTGGGTTGAGCTGCTGGGTGGAGACATAGTGGGGGAATGAGTATTAGCATCTTCATGTGCATGGCACTGTCCTAAGTATTTGTCAGTCAGTATTCTAGACACACTGGAGAAGAATAAACTCAAAAAGAAAAGTCACACTTGAGATTTAACTCCAGTGTTTGTTACAACACACAGTATAAAATCCATCCCCCTGCTGTTCCTGCCCTCCCTCACTGCCCCAAACCATACTAACAGGCATTAAAAGATTTATTACTTTCTTACAGCAGTGCCATTAGCAACACCCAAATTTAAAATCATATCCCACTGTTCCTGCTACTTACAGGGACACATTAACAGTGAATGTCTTGCCCACTTCAACATCCTCCTCAAATGTAAGGGGACATTATTCTCAATATCATTGATAAGGTTTAAAATACTTGATATCCTTTGAAATTCAGAGCATCAGAACTCACTGAGGGTTTAACCCAAGGGTGATGCTGAAGTCATATGTGAGGACAATTTTTCTATTAAAGGTGTGTGGACAGGGTGGTAGAAACCAGGCTATGGGCTTTGGGAACAGGTGAAACAGCAGCTGGGAAGGAACAGAGGTGAGACACTAAGAAAGAACTGACTGGAAGCTAAGGGTGAAGCAGGGGGACAGGTCAGAGGCAGCTCAGAGGGGCTCTGACAAGAAAGGGGTGCCTTCTTGGAGGTGAGTGGTAGTGAAGACCAGGGGTGAGGTTTAATCAAAATGAGACTGGGGCAGCAGGAGGCAGTGTGAGCAATTATCACTACAGAATGAAAGCCTTGGGGTACAGTGACTCCCATGAAATGCTGGGCTCCTCATTTACTTGGCCTGAGATACCTACGGGCAAATTATCCTTTCTGCCTCTCAGCACCTTCATTCTTAAGACAGGAATGAATTAGAGTAGCTCCTATCTCTTGAGTAATTGGAAGGGATAATGTTATCACTGACCTCATAGGATCAATTAGATGCTGCATTTAAGAACTAGGCACAGTGCCTGGCGAGTAGTTATTGGACAATAAATGGTAGTCATTCCTAACACTCACCAAACCTACTCCCATCTCAGGGCCTCTTGGTACATTTGGCTTCCTCTTCCCCTGATCTTCCAGTTCTTTCTCAGCATATAGGGTCTGCTAAGAGGTCAAGTCCCAAGAGAAGCCTTCCCTGACCATTTCCCTCCACTCCCCCTCACCACTTACCCTACTTTACTTTCCTCATAGCAGGCAAACCAGAGGGGTTTCTCACTAATCCTCAGTTATGAGACAATCCATCAACCCAATCGCCCTATTCCCTGACCATTTGGTTTGATGTTTCTTTCCCCTCAAGTGAAACTTTATGATTTATTTATTTATCTTACTTGTTTGTTGCTTCCGTCCAGGGTCTTCGTCTATATTGTTCACCCTGAATTTTCCTGAATCCCCTGGGCTAGCACATAGTAGGAGCTCAACGAATGTTTGCAAAAGGACCAAATTCATATTTATTATTATTTTTCTGGCAGGGAAGCAGGATTAGGCTTTCAGGACAGATCTGGGAGTCATCCACTGGGCTTCAAAAGCTGAGGTAAGGATATGGTGATCTCTGCTTGGAAAGACTTGAGAAACAGAAAACTGTGAACCCAGGACCATCCATCATGAAAGGCCACAGAGAGGGCATGGAAAACAAGTCCAAGGAGACCAGAACAGAATCATCACAGCATCAGTCCACCAGCACCCACACAGCTGGGCCCAAAAATAAAGCAATGACCATGGTGAGGACCCTGGAATTGACACTGCGCTCCTGGAGATTATCATGCAATCAGGCTTCACATGTAAACTATCCACAAATTTATGAGCCTACACAAACAATTCCTTCCTGGAATGTTTGCACAAATGGTGCAGATTACAAAACTCTAGCCAAATAACAAAAATATCACATGGCTAGGGTCACAGAGCAGTCTGGGCCATGAATAGAGGGCAGAGGGATTCTGCCTCCGAACTGAGGTCACAGTTTTCCTGGTCTGACCAGCTGACAGCTGAGAAGCAATGTAGGAACTTGGCCAGTCCTTCACCGTGCAGAGCTTAGCAATGTGGGCTGGGCAGGAGAATTTCAGGAAAGTTCAAGAGGCCTAGGCCAGCCACAGAAACACAGATGAGATGTCTGGGAACAGCAAGATTTAAAATAGTAAAGCACCAAAGACTCATAGTTCCACAAACATTTTTAAAGCACCTACTATGTGCCATACATACATTGCACCGGCCATTCACACAAATTGTGGCATTTAACCCTTGTGAGGCACAGCACAGTGAGTTGTGAGGCACAACACAGTGAAGCACAACTCCTTGTGAGTGGTTGTGTGATGGTTGCCCTTGATCTTCATGGTCCAGATGAGGATCCTGAGACTCAAAGAAGGAAAAGGATCTGTTCAGCAGCACAAATCTGGTGAGTGGGAGAATAAGATTCAAAGCCAGGCACTTTGTGTCCAAATTCTGTGCCCTTTCTGATATATTGCAGCAGCCTCTGAAATATAAGACACATTGGAAAAGTGCACTGTGCTTCCAATATGCAATTTAGCACATGCAGGTAAGTGGTAAATGTATTTATTTGCTTGTCTCCGTAAGACTAAAATCCCTATCTTAAAGGCTTCTACCTCCCTGTGGCCTAGAGCCCTGCCTTGTGCATAGCAGCTATTTATCCAATGTTGGTGAATTGACAAGCTGGTGGATTGACTGCTAACAGACAGGATGGACAGCAAGCCAGTCACTGCTCACCCTCCAGTGGTTCACAGAGAGACAAGTTTATGAGTTTTGCTTCCATCAGTGGAGGCATCAGGGAAATGAGTATTGATATGGGGATAGCTGTGAGCTAGATCACAAAGCATAGCTGGAGAGAGGAGGCTGGTAAAAAACCAGAATGTTATGTCAAAAATGAGCCTGGCTCATAGTGGACTATTGAAGACCTAGTAGGGAGATCAATAACTCTGAAGTTAAAAGAGTCTGGACTCAAATTCTGGCATCACAGCTAGTGCTGTGGCATTGGATAGGTACTTAACCTTTCTGAACCTCAGTCTCTTCATCTATAAATGGGGAGAACACCATCTGCCTGATGGGATTGTTGTAGGGATTATAGACAATGTATCCAAAGTCCATAGTGCACAGTAGGTATTTGATAAACTATGGCTATTGTGAATTTTAGGGGTGATAACAGAATAAGATTGCACAGGTATTATCTTGCCCAGTGTACCTACACTGCTAACGTTTATTTCGTAAGTCTCTAGGAAAGCAGCATTCGGGGTCAAGCACCTTCTCCAAATCCACCAAAATCCACCACCACACCCACTCCCTCTCAGACTTCCTCCCAGCCAAAATCCCCATTCATCTTATAGTTCAATCTTTCTGTGAAGATTATAGTACAGGAAGTTTAGAAAAACAGATTCTCAGATGGAATATGTATTACATGGGTGTTTTTAATTTCTAGCAATTAAAATCTTTAGAATAAGAAAGAGGATCAGCAGGCAAATTTTAAGCATCTCCAATGAGGCTCCACTGTGAGGAAGCAGGACTCAAGACATCTGAGATAAAGCTTCTTTTTCTGGGACTGGGAACAGCTGGGACAGTCGGGCTCTTGCAAAGTTTTTTCAGAGATGAGCGATGGGTTTGCAAGGAGAGTCACAAATGCCCATTATCCTGAGAAACTCCAATTATGCACTGTATAATCCACGGTTTCATGAGGTATTCTAAAACATATAAAGATTTGAACATCATTTCTAAAATCCCTTGACCCCGTTCCTTCCATCCCAAAGTCTGAAGTTTCTTTCTTGGAGTTTTCAAGGTCTCACCTCCTAGGAAATTAGTTATACTTTCTATGATTATCATAGCATGTGCATTCAAATTACCTGAGGATCTTGTTAACATGCACGTTCCGATTCTGGAGGTCTTGGGGAGGATCCTGGTACTCTACACTTCTAACAAGCTCAGAGGCAGTGTCATTGCTGGAGGTTGGCTCACTGAGAGAGGAGATGAATAAGAGAAAAAGTGGGTGAATCATGTCAAAGATTCATAGAAGGGAACCACATGTTTGCAAGTTTTTCCTCTACACTAAGCTTTTTTTTCTGTAAGTGCTACTTTTTGTTTTTTTTTTTTTGAGACGGAGTCTCGCTCTGTCACCCAGGCTGGAGTGCTGTGGCCGCTTCTCAGCTCACTGCAAGCTCCGCCTCCTGGGTTCACGCCATTCTCCTGTCTCAGCCTCCCGAGTAGCTGGGACTACAGGCGCCACCACCTCGCCTGGCTAGTTTTTTGTAGTTTTTAGTAGAGATGGGGTTTCACCGTGTTAGCCAGGATGGTCTCCATCTCCTGACCTCGTGATCCGCCCGTCTCGGCCTCCCAAAGTGCTGGGATTACAGGCTTGAGCCACTGCGCCTGGCCTGTAAATGCTACTTTTAAATTAGGCTGAAAATCAAAGAACTCTATTTAAATCAAATTACAGCAAAGAGGAAGACTTAAAGAAAACAAATGACTTCAGAGTTGTTCCTCTGAACCACTTTTAACCATCTTCACTGGCATTAAAACGGCTCCAGTCCTCTATTTCCAGTTTCTGGGACTCTGTGGGTCAAGTCCCCAGTGCTGCCTGCGATCCAGGCAGCCTTACTCAGTACCCACCAGCTACTCAATCCCTTCCTGTCTCTTTGCTTGAGGAAGAAAATACTTCTCCATTCCACTTGGCTGGCAGAACTGGGAAGGGAAAGAAAATGTCCCCTGGAGGAAATGGGTAGTGAGACTCAGCAGCTTCTCTCCTGCACCACCCACCTCCCAGCCCATGCTACAGCAGCCTGAACTACAGGCAGTGTCTGAAACTTCCACACTTCGAGTCCTTATGCAGCCCTTTCTCCTTGGAATGCTGTTGCATCCTAACTACCTCATTTTCTTTTCTTTTGTGTGTGTGTGTATGTGTGATTAAGTTAGCTATAATTTATTTATTTATTTTAATTTATTTATTTTTTATTATACTTTAAGTTCTAGGGTACATGTACATAATGTGCAGGTTTGTTACATATGTATACTTGTGCCATGTTGGTGTGCTGCACCCATCAACTCGTCAGCACCCATCAATTCATCATTTATATCATGTATAACTCCCCAATGCAATCCCTCCCCCCCTTCCCCCTCCCCATGATAGGCCCCAGTGTGTGATGTTCCCCTTTCCGAGTCCAAGTGATCTCATTGTTCAGTTCCCACCTATGAGTGAGAACATGCGGTGTTTGGTTTTCTGTTCTTGTGATAGTTTGCTAAGAATGATGGTTTCCAGCTGCATCCATGTCCCTACAAAGGACGCAAACTCATCCTTTTTTATGGCTGCATAGTATTCCGTGGTGTATATGTGCCACATTTTCTTAATCCAGTCTGTCACAGATGGACATTTGGGTTGATTCCAAGTCTTTGCTATTGTGAATAGTGCCGCAATAAACATACGTGTGCATGTGTCTTTATAGCAGCATGATTTATAATCCTTTGGGTATATACCCAGTAGTGGGATGGCTGGGTCATATGGTACATCTAGTTCTAGATCCTTGAGGAATTGCCATACTGTTTTCCATAATGGTTGAACTACCTCATTTTCTTTAGAGCTGTCATCCTCTAACCTCAGAGAAAGAAAGCTCTGGGATGTCCTTCCACTGCTACTCCTCCTCCCGCCACCATGCTCCCTGAGCACCTAGCTGATTGGGATCACAGATGCTTAAAACCTACCCAGCAGGATATGGAAAATTTTAAATGATTATCGTAAACCAATGAACTGTCTTGTGTATGTGCATATAGAGAGTGTGTGTGAGTGCAAGTGTGTGTGTGAGCACACTTAGTAAATGAAAGACCAAGAAAATGATATTATCAAAGAAAATTTTGAAATGGAATGAAAAAGGATACTTGGAGGATGAAATGTGAGTTCCTGTCCTGGATCAGGCAGTAACCACCTGTGTAGTCTTGGTAAGCAGCTCCCAGCACCCATCCCACGCCTTTGCCTATACTGTACCCCAAAGAAAGACCCCACTGTCCTTCCATTGAGCAGGTGTCACCTCCGTCTGTTTTTCCCCTGAGCTCCTCCCATGCTTTATTGTTTTTCAGGAAATTATTTCTGAATATCATGTCTCTGCTCCCACTTTTTTCACCCTTTACCCATTACCTTTTCAAGTCACAGAGATAAGGGGATTATTTTGGAGCTTGCTTCAAAAACTCACTTTAGTTTTGCCAACTCACATTTTCTCTCTACGAAACCAAGGTCAAAGTTATTGACCCATTTCCTGATGTTATACTATGGCTCAATGAAAGCTGCTGAAAAATCCTTGGGTAGAAGTTACACTAAAAGCTGTACCAGTCCAAATGTGAACTTGGTAATACAGGCTCCCCACTGTCTCCTGCTGTCTCTGAGAATCTGTTGGAGTGTATCTTATGTCTCCATTGAGATTCAGATTCAACAGGCATTCACTGAGCACCTATTACATGCCAGGATGTTTATACTTTATCCATTTAAATCAACCATATGAGATGGGTCGTATCATACCCATTCCATCCAGGAAAAAACAGAGTCTTAGAAAATTAAAGGAATGTGCCCAAGATCACATAAGACATCACAGAGCAATAGTGCAACCCAGTTCTCTGACTTCAAAACCAGAATCCCTCTCATTATAAAATGATACCAGTTTTTCACATCAGAGCTATTCCTTCTGTGTCTGGTTCAATGCTGGGTATCCGAAAGATTGTTAAATGCATTTATCTTTGCCTTACATTCATGCTTTTGGGCAAGTAAACAAAGCCATGTCAATGTACAATTTAAGACTGCGTTAATTTAAGATAATTGTTTTTACATTGAGGGGTCAAAAATGGAGCTATATTGAAAAAGCAGTTGAGAAATAAACAGTTTACAGATAGAATGAGATAATTATTACCATGTGCATTAATATGCACTTCTTTTCAAAGAACTTAAATGCAGAGGCAAAGGCAAGAGGTTAAAAATCATCTTTCCTGAAGAAGAAAGGTCTAAGTTGTGAAAAAAAAATGACAGACAAACACAGGCACCTCAAGACTTCAATTCTTGGTGCAAAAACATTTTTTGCAGTTGTCAGGTGTATTTTGAAATTTGTTGTAAGATAATACGTATGTCTGAGAACCAAGAAACTATGATAAATAGCACTAGCTATATGGTGGCTAACTTAACAAGGCTTCATTTTGCGAACTATCTTATGGTTCTTGAAGGCTTTAACTTTGTTTTACTCATCATGAACTCTAAATATATAACTGTTGGACAAGTGCATAACTGAATAAACATATTTATCCAAAACTATTTTATCACATCAAATCATTTTGAACAGAGTTTAACATAAACAGGAATTTAAACTGATTTTACAGTAGCACTGAACTGAGATCCCATTTGCTCCATATCCTTATCTATTATGGGAATTGTTAGACTCTCGTATTTTAGCCATTCTAATGAGTATAAAAGGGTATCTTATAGTGGTTGAAAATTGCATTTTCCTTATTATCATCGGTGTGGAACTCTTTTTGTGTGTTTAATAGTCATTCTCATATCTCTTGTGAAGTGCTTGTTCAAGTCTTTTGCCATTTTTTTGAGTTGTCTTTTTATTGTGCATTTCTAGGAAATCTTTATATGTTCTGGATGTGAATCCTTTGTCAGATGTATGCATTGTAAATATATTCTTTCAGTCTGTGATTCACTCATTCTTGCAAAAGCACATTTTTTACAAGCTTGGAGACAAACTCATGCACATCCATTAGGGTCCCAGCTCAGGGATAAGGAGGTCCGTCGCGAGTGTATCAGCCAGAGAAGGCTGCACTGAACAGTTCCATACCAGATGCCTTGTTGTATGAAGGCTGAGAGTTTCCAGTGTTCATCATGTGGTCCTCAGTCAGTCCAGAGAAGCTCATATTCACTGGGCACCTGCAGAGTGTGCAGGATACATGGTCCTATCCAGGACTGGATTCACACTAGAAGCAGCACTTTTGCAAGGAAGGCGAGGGGTGGAGAGATCCATGTGCACATGAGTCCATGCAAATAACACCCATAGCAGTAAAAATCCAACAACCAGCACCCAATTAAGCCACAAATGACAGCAATCCAACCCTATCCTAGATAGTTTCACAGATATCCTGAGTCAACTCACATTTGTCTTCGTCTCTCACACTGTCGAAGTCAACATCTGCACAATGATAAAGATGATAAAGGATGTTCAAGGTCACAGCTAATGCAGGCAAGGCCAAAAAAATAACTTTTTATGACTCATTTTATTCTCTTTACCAAAGTAATATCTGTTTACTATAGAAAATGTGGAACTACAAATAAGCAAAGAAGAAAAATATACAAGCACTACTCCATAGAGATAAACATTTTATATTTTAAGATGTATCCTTTTAGTCTCTTCTTTCTGCATATATATGTTTTTGTCTCTATTTTTAAAAATGGGTTCATGGAATATACACTATTACATAATTTGCTTCTTCTACTTTGAATATTCTATTCTGAATATTTTTTCATGTTATTACACAGTCTTCTATTACATAATGTTTAATGGCTGAACAGTTCTCAATTAAATAGATGCACCACGGTTTATTTAGCCAATTCCCTATTGCTGAAAATTAACCTTGTTTCCAACTTTTCACTTAAATCCAACATGAGGATAAACATTTTAAGAGCTAAATCTTTGAGCATCCAAGATTATTTTCTTAGACTAAATTCCTGGAAGTGGAATTGCTGGGTTAACAGGAACACAAACATTGAGGTTTTGACGCATATTGTCCAACTACTCTCTCATTGAAAGGAAAAAGCTTTGACACTTATTGAGCAAATATACAGCAGGTACTATGCGGGGGCTTTGGCTGAATTACTTCTGATGCCTTGCAATACCAGCAAGGGTAGTGTTACCTTGATTTCACATAGGAGGTCTGTGGAGTTCAGAGAGGCTGAGGCACACGGTTATGAAATGGTAACCTGGGACCAGAACTCATTTGTGTGTGACACCGAAGTCTGCTGTTTCAAAACTTGACTCTCTCAGCTTCTGTTTACTGTGGTAGAGATGCAGACTAAGGCATTTCTCAAGGGCTTTTTAAAAAGGGTCTATATTGTTGGGAGCAGGGATGGGAGAAACTGACTGCTGTAACAATATAAATAACTTATTGACTTCACCCAATAAAAGATGATCTCTTACTTGCATCATAGTTTAATGCTGGGGGCAAATTGAAGGGCTTTGCTCCATGTAGCTATTCAAGTACTCAGGCTACTGTCACCTTATGACTCTCCTTTAAGTCCTCTGGTATCATGAGATTATTTGGGAAGAGGGGCCAAGCCTGGAAGGGGTGGACATCTCTTCTGCTCATGTTTTGCTGACTAGAATTCATTGACATGGCCACAGTTAACTGCAAAGGAAGCAGGGATATGTGGTGGGGCTGTGAGCCAGGACAGAGAGAATACAGATACTAGTACACTACAGCAGTGTCTGTCACAGGATTGAAGGCAAATGGGATTTCTTCCTAAGCCTCAGTTAACAAGAAAAATCCACAAATCCCTCAATCAGCCTAATGTAGAAGTTCAATGCAGATACCCTGGAGTCAGACATCCTGTCTCCAATCCCAGCTCTGGCCTCACAAGCTATATGCCTTTGGAGGTAATAAGAGTAATAGCAGCTAACAGTTATTGAGTGTTATCTATATACAAAGTGTATAGTAAGTGATCAAACACTCAAACTTTGGAGTCAAACTCCCTAGGTTCAAGTTCTGGCTCCGTCATGTATTAGCTATGCAACCTTGGGCAAGCCACTTAATCTCTCTGTACCTCAGCATCCTCATCTATAAAATGGGGTGAATAATGGAAGCTATATGAGGTGGTTATAAGGATAAAATGGGCTCTACCTATAGAATCACTTAGAACAGTGTATAACACAGAACAAACCTTATCTAAGTTTCAGCTACTATTGTTGGGATGATGTGCCAGGCATTGCGCTTTTCAGTCATTAGACTTTGGGCCACTGTTTCCTCCTCTGCAAAGTGGGGGAGACAATTACTTCCCACAGAGCTGTTGTTGCCACGAAGCAAAGTCATGTGTGGAAAGCACAGCCTGTAAGTGGGCTGCCGGAGCATCTGGCTGGAGCGAGCTGCTCCATGAACAGCAGACGCTGCTTGACTCCCCGACAAGTTCCAATTCATCAAGGTTTGCCAGTCGGCACAATTGCCTCATCCTGTGTTGCTGTCGAAGGTCACTGGCAACAATTCTGGGCTCTCATTCAGCATGGGCCGAAAGAAAAAGAATTCTATAGCCAAAGCTGTCTCCCACGCTCACCTCCTGTCCCATTGTACACAGGGAACATGGTGTTGCAGCACATTATTCCACTCCCGAGGACACTGTGCCCTTCCCCCTCAGGCGCCATTCAGCGTAGATTAAAAAGGCACTGCTTTTCCCAGCTGCCTTTCTGAAACATTCATCCTGCAGATAGAGATTCCAGCACACAAGGCAGCCCCCTGGAAGCCCAGGGGTCTTCTCTTTCCAGCAGCATTCCCACCTGGGGCCCAGGTGGTGATGGCCCCACTGAGCAGCCTGCAGACCAGCTCTGGCCACCACCCAGCAGGTTGGCATAAAGCATACTGCCCAGAGCTGCTTTGATTTTCCCAGGTCCTGTCTGGTGCCTTTACAGCCCCTCTTGCCCTCAGAAACTCAGGAAGCGCCCCTCTAAAAGGAACCTCATTAGTTCTGGGTCCTGGTTGCCTTCCTGTATCTCCCACCTCTCTTTCTCTGGCTCCAGCCTCCATTTGTGAAGGCATCTTAGTTAAGAATATCTCTTTGGCACCAAAAAACCAAATTACCACATTTGTCCTGATGTTGTTTCTATCTGGTCCACTTACACCCAGCGTTGACCTGTTCCTCTCCCCATCCCAGCTCCCAGGACACCAGCTTGCTTCAGAGCCCTAGCCTGCCACCACCTTCATCAAATATCCCCTCCTCACTGTCCACGCCCTCCTCCCTGGGCAGCCTGCTTGGTGGCCCTGAGCTACCACACTTCCTGTCTCATCTCTGGAAAGAGTCAGGGTCTCCCTATGTTTTGTAAACTGCTCCACATGCTTGCAGATAGAACACATGCACCCAGGTTTTGAAAGATCCCCAGCACCTGGACTGTAATTTACCATCTACGACTTCATTCATTCATTCACTTCAATATTTATGTAATCAAATAAATCCTTAAATTAAGTGTTTAAGGAACGTCTATGTCCAGTTACTGTGCTAGGGTCCAGGAATACCAAGTCTAATAAGTCATAGTCCTGCCTTCACAGAGCTCCAAGTCCAGTGAGTAGAGAGACAAGGAAATTGACAGTGAGGTGTAGAGTGATAACTGTGATAGTAGGGGAGCAGAGGAGAGAAACTCCCCCAACTTGAGGGGGTCAGTGAAGGCTTCCTAGATGAGGTGATGCCTGGCCGAATGTCAAAGAATGAGGAGAATCAGTTAGGCAAAGATAGGGAAGCCAGGGAAGGCTTCTAGGAAGCAGAGAGAGCACAGGTATAGGCAAAGAGGCGAGAAACAGTGGAAACCACTACAACCCATTGAGAACCACTAGTGCTTATTGTTCCGCATGTGGAAAGAGGTGGGGCTGCAGTGGGGTAGTTGAGGACCTAGGTAATGGTTATAGGGTAGACAACTCAGCCCGGTTTGCCCAGATTTTCCTGGTTTTAGCACTGAGAGTCCCATGTCCCAGGAAAACCCTAAATCCCAGACAAAGCAGGACAGTTGGCCACTTTACACAAGTGGTTCTTTTTTCTGCTAAAGAACTTGGGCATTTTGCAAAGGTAGCAAGGAGTTAGTGGAAGACCATAGCAGAGAAGCAGCATGATTGGCTTTGTATTTATAATTTATGCAGAAAATCTATTCCACTGATTCTGCCATCCAGACAGAGGGTATATCTTCCTCCACGTCACACCATGGGATGATTCATAATGCCTCAGAGCACACTGACCTCCAACGCTTTGTCATGAAGGTTCTGCCACTTCCTGTTGGCCTGCTGTCATGGAGAATGTCATGGAAGATCCCTGGAGATGGGAGCTCTTCCCTCCTGCACACCCACATGCCTCATGGTAACCTACTCAGAAGCACTCCACTTCCTGAGCAGCCCTTTAGATCACAGGACATGGAAATTCCAGAGATAGTTCAAGCATGCCATGATTTTCCCAGACCAGCACAATTTCTAGCTAGTGTCTTTCAGACTTTCAAAACCACAGGAATGAAACATCTAATGCAAGGGAACAGCAGTGGCCTAAGGAAATTCAATATGGAGAGAATCCCACTGTAACAAGCTTGATGAGTATCAACATCACTGTGTTGTATTCAAATCTCATTAAGGCTGAGTAGACTGTTGCCAGAGTAGAGAGAAGATATACACTATTAGTTTTATTTCTTTGCATAAAAAGATTCCACTTACATGGTTAATTGCAAGTAACATGGCAACAATAAGGGGATGAAGAAGATTAGATAAAAGGGATGTGTTGTGCAGGAACCTGGAAGGTAAAAACCATCATGGCCATATTTATCCCTTTTGCAAGTATAGCAAATGATATTAACTATATAACTTTGTTATATGTGTCTATAACTATATATACTGAAGCTAACCAAGATGCTAATTAAATCTGTTTTTTGGAATGGTGTTTGGTGATTTGGAAGAGCTTATTAAATTATTGGTGCTGACGGGAGTAGAAATGCTTCCTGGGAAGACACTGTTGGCAGGTGAGCAGAGAGAATCATGTGGCTGGGTTCTGCCTGCAGACAGCAAAGTGGAAAAAAGGAGAATGCAAGGCAGTCTCAGAGGAATGTCAAGTAAAGCGGTAGTCTGACGTGAAATAGAGAAAGACCTGGGAGAAGCCCACGTGAAGCTCTGGTCAGCTCACCAGAGACACAACAGGACCAGGAAGATGCCAGAGGAGGCAAGAGTCAGGGCAGCGGATGTGGCCAAGCCCGGTAGGCGTCAGTAATCTGAGGAGGCTGTCACTTTCTCTCCTCCCATTTCTCTGCCCCTTCCTCCATAGCAGCCACTCAGGTGTCTGCTTCAGAACATAACTAGGAAATGGACAGAAGATGGACATTTTCCAGTGAAGCAAGTATGATGTACGGATGTGAATATCTTCTGAATGTCACTTGAAATTGTCTCTACCTCTGTCATTGCTTCACAGCATCCCTTCTCAACCACCCCTTGCTTCCAAGTAATAAGCCTTGCTCTTATTCTCTAAATATTAAGAGTTCTCTATCTGACCCCTCTGGCTTTTCCACCTTATTAATTCCCTTAGTGGCCCCACACCCAGTCACCAGGGCCTCAGTGTCCTTGCCCCCTGCCCACGCCCCATCCAGTCTGTCTGTCCCTGAGCCACACTGCAAGTTTCCAATCTCCTCACCACCAGCCCTGTGGATCTACGGAGCCAACCTTACTTGCCCACAATAGTCCTCCAGACAGTCCTCCTCCTCCTCCTTCACGACTCAGCTTTGGCAGCAGCCTTTCCAGGAAACTTCTCTGCCCTGCCCCTGCACACACTGGGGAAGAGATTCAAGAGAGGTTGAGTAATTTGCCCAAAACCACACAGGGAACGAGGGATGAAGCCAGGGCTTGAACTCAGGTCATGGGCCTCCACAGACACACTTAATTTCTCCACATGCCCAGCACCGAGCCTGGGGTGGGACAACTGGAAGAAAACAACAAAGCCGCTGCTTTCAGGTTGCTCAGAGTAGGGTGCCAGTGCATGACCTGCCCTGTGGACCTAATGGATCCTCAGAAGCTGCTGCATGCCCTTAGCAGCACTGGCTTGGGTATGCTGATCAGCTATTCTTTCAGAGGAGACAATCAAAGAAGGCGCCCAACCTGTCCTCGGCTTGACACCTAGAGCGCTGGCAGACAGGAAGTCAGTTTCACAACAGGGAGCATCTCCTCCGTGAGCGACTCCCTACCCCACCCCCACCCAGCTCTCCATCTGCCATTTCAAAAGCCAATCTGAAGGAGATGCTGTTATCACGACCAGCCCTATAACCATAAATAGTGAGGCACCGCTCTTTATTAAAGGTGTGCACTGATTCTTTGAGTGGCATCTATCAGCGATTCATTGCATGCACCCTGCGCCACCTCCCCACATCTGCCAGGGAGCCGATAAGGTGCCTCTCATCAGGAGGATGCATCATAGGCCACACCGAGCCAGGGGCATGTTGCCAAGGAATAAACTCAGGGGAGGGAGGTAATAAAGAAAACGAAAGCGATACCCCAAGGTGGTGAAGACTAGATGTGAAAATGAAGCCGGCACCCCCAAAAGGCCAGTCCTTGTTTTCTGCTTGCCTGAAAGAGTCCATTGCAACTTGGAAGCCAGAAGACAAATGGCATGTGCAGGGGGGCCAGGGCTGTGACAGCCGAAGCGGATGGGAGAAATGTGTTTGCGGTACGCATCACTTCACTGCACATGGAGCTTGTCTCATACATACGCTCTGAGAAGCCCTGCTCCTGTCTCTCCGGAGAGGAGCTGTTTGTTCAGATCCCGGACAGCTCCGCCTTGTCAAATGCTGTCTCCTCTGATCTTCCACCTGCCTCCTCCCAGCCTCGCCTCCTTAATCTATTCAAAAGGCTGTAACCCAAATGAACCTTCCCACACTTCATATCACTCCCAGAGTCAAGTTGAGCTGTTATACCCCACTCCCATCTCCTTCAGCTTACTCCAACAAAAAGGCCCCTCTGTTTTCCTAAAGGAATGAAATGAAATTGGATTCCTGGGAATTTTCATGGAATGGCAGAACCATTGCCCTGGGAAGCAGGAGACCTGAGTTATCCTCCCCAGTACATATTCTAACCTCCCAGGGCCTTGAGAGTCTTGTCTGTAAAATGGGCATGAACATATTTTGTTCTGAATACCCAAGTCATCTTTTGGAAATCTCCTTCAGCTTGAAGACCTATGATCAAGCCAAGTCCACAATCCCCCCTCATATATTCACATATGTGTCATGCTCAGCACAGTGCTGCATGCTGGGAACATGGAAATATGAATTGCAATCTCTCCCCCAAGGAGCCCATGGTCAAGTGGAGAGAGAGGCATGCAAATATCCAAACACAGTGAAGGGGATAAACACGCTGTAGCTCTGGGGCTCTGCGGGAGCTGAGAAGGAGCCCTGAATCTGCCTGGGAACAGGAACAGAGCAGGGTAGGAGATAGAGGCTAGCAGATGGACAAGATGGTCAAAGCTTTCCAGGCAGAAGAAAGAGCTAGTGCAGAGGTTATGAGAAGGCATGGCCAGCCCCCATAGCAAGTACTCAGCGTGAAACAACAAGAAGACATAGACAGCATAGACAGCACCCTTCCATGCTCCCTGACAACATTCCTATTTGCCCTATTCTTGCTGCTTCCTTGGGGCAATGCAATCCACCCTTTTAACTTTTTAAAGATCTAATCCTTTCATATTGCTGATGAGAAAACAAGGCCTAGAAAAAGGACAGAGATTGCTGGGAGTCAGAACCAGGTCTCCTGATGCTTGTCTGGGGCACTTTTCCCATGCCATGTTTTACAGCCTTCTTTGGGCCACCTTACCACTCAAAGTTCCTTCACTGGGAATGCCTTTCTCTCTTCAGCTAGCTCTGCCCCACTACTTTCTTGACAACTGAGCTCAACTAAGAGTGACATAGAAGTGGCCAATAAGTAGTGCCTAGGAAACTGGTACAACCCAGGGAAATATGTGCCTGTTAAATACTATACACATCAAGACTTTGCTCCAGCACTGCTTCCTCCAGGAAGCCTTCCCTGACTCTGAGCTTCCCCTCCGTCTCAGGCTAAGTGTCCATTCTTTGTTTTTCCAGAGCCCCAATGCTAATGTCTGAGCACTTGTCACAGTTTACTATTATTATCCCTTCACTTGCTGTCTTCCCTACCAAGCTGAGGGTTCTAGCCAGTATCTGGTATATAGTAGATCTTTCATAAACAGTTTTAGACGGATGGATATAGACAGACAGTTGATTGAAGGAATGAACAAGGCTGTTTCTTTGGGAAATAGTGTGTGATTATAGAAAGAACTTGAAACAGAAATAAGAGAACTTGGGTTCAAGTCCAGGCTCCACTGCTCACCAGCAGTATAACAGCAGGTGAGTCCCTTGTCCCCTCTGTGCCCTCACCTCCTCCTCTGCAATAGGGGTTTCTAAGTGTACCTGTCCCAAGGTTGTCATGCGATTTAAATGTGATTATTGTTATAAAGGTGCTTTGTAAACTCCCAAATATCATGCACCTACCATCTGTATTTACCAATTAGGATGCTTCACCAGCAAGTGTTTTTTGTTTTTGTTTTTTTAAAATCCACTTTAATGTTGCCTTAACAAGATCCAGATTATATAACCAGAAATGCACAACTAAGAAAAAATGTTGAGCAGGAAATAACAACAGAAACTAGAAAACAAGACTTTTTAAACACAAGATTTTTCTTAACATCATCTCCATAAATTTGCCTTTTCCCTGAGACATATCTGGCTTTTAAGGTCTGGGCTGTTACCTCCCATTGGAAAGATAATTAATGAGGGCTACCTTTAAGAAAAAAGTTCATGGCTATATTGTGAGCATTTATTTTAGCAACAGTTTAAACCTGTAGATCTTTAATCCTTTTGCCTAGTCTCTTTCAAAATCCCTTTTCTACCTCTCTACCAAGATATTTATAATGACATTTGTGTTTTTAATAAAAAACGAATCTTGTGTGGAAAGGCTAATAAAATGATCATAAACACACACACCCCACCATCACCACCAGAAGATAAAAAATAAAGAGCTGTAGGAATGCCAAGTGATAATATCATGGGATTATTTTGCTGAGACCTTCCAGGGGAGTTCAGTGTTTTATTAGGTAGTATGACGGGACCTGAACACCTGCACAAGTGAAAACAAGAGGGTTTCATGTAATTCTGTAGATAAATTTAGGTCCATCCAAGCCACAGCATCAGCAGTTTAGGCACAGGAACTCTAAACTGTACCCTCGAGCAGCACTGGCTTGATGGATCTCTCTAATATCTAATTTAATAGGAAGGAGAGGCTGGGAGACCAGTAAATTTAGACTGATGTAGAGTAAGAGCTGAGTTTGTGGGGGAGGGGGTAGATATTGAAATTCAAGCACTAGGAAAGAATAGGCCCCCAAAGAATTTTGCTAGAATGGAGGAGAAGGGAGCACCAATACAGTGCCTGCTCTCACTAACTGGTCTCTTGTTCCTTGGCCTGTACCCAGCCATCTTCAGGGATAAATTTAAACACATCTGCTTCTGAGTGTCTGCAGCAGGGAAACAGTGCTTCTGCAGAGGTCTTCCACCATAACCTCATGGAAGAAAGGGTTTTTACCCAGATTTGTGGGACTGTAACTACTCAAAGATAAAGGGATCATGGAAAGAACAATCGGCTGCCACAAACCAAGAAGTTCGACAAATGAGTATTTACTAATTTTAATTAGCCTTGGGCTAGAATTTGGAAGGAACACAGAAGTATAAGATCATTATTGTTCAGAAGGAGCTTCCAATGTGGCTAGAGAGGACATCAGAGTCCATGTCTTGACTGGGAAGCTGGGTGAGCCAAGTGGGAACATCTTGTTGTCAGAGGCAGTATCCAATCAGAAGGGATAGCTATAATCAAAATCAGTTTCTGTGCACCTAAAACACTGAGAATCTGAAAGGGGATGGGGCAAGGCCTTGATAGGGAAAGACAGAGACAGGCTCCAATCCGAAGAGAGGAAAAACCTAGGAGAGGCATTGAGTAATACAACGGGAGTCAAATTGCCAGATGGCCTAAACAGTTGAAGAACAAAGGGGGAGAACATTATATACCCTCAATGTTCACATGCTGATCTCCCCTGAATTCATGATATTTCCAGTAAAGTCTTCTTAGATTTAAAAGGACAGATGATTTCTTAACACAACAAAAAAGAAGAGTTGATCGTGCTCATTAACTCATGTTTGAGTTCTCTTAGTATTTCTTCCTATTGTGCAGATTTTTTAAAGGATATGTAAAATATACTTATGTATAACATAAAGTTTCAAAACAGTTAGTTTCTGCAAAAGTATGTGAGCAACTAAGGATGTCTCAACTATGTGTCATATGTGTTGCCAGAGAATGGACCATGGTGCCATGTGACCATCCAGTCAACTCACTGATAGCTCACCCTGCGACCAAGTGCCAGGCGCTATCACAAATCATCCTTCAGTGAGGAAAGTTACATGGGGGAGTCTTTTAATAGCTGATTTAAAAAAAAAAAAAAAACCTTTTCAGAAAAATTCTCTTTGGATGTGTCAGGTATTCAGATTCCTAGATAAATTGTCATCTGCTGGGGCTGACAAAGAAGTATGGGTGCCAAGTTCATTTATACGTAATGAATAACAACAAAGCAAGATTATGCGTGAAGTCAGAAAAGCATGTGTTTTGGAGAAAAAGAAAACAAGACTGGTGATATGTGTGGTAAATTATGGTCATGATAACATTATTATAATTGCTATAAAATGCACATACCTGAGTTTTGCTATCTGGACAATTAAGAAAGATTTACTGTTTTTTTAAGTTATAAATTATTATAAAAATAACTCAATGCTTTGTTTTCATACAGGTTACTTTGACTAAATGATTTCCCCCTTTTCTGAGGGGGAAAAAGCAGGTAACGTGGGGTATATTACATCTTTCAGCCTCCACTGACTCATTTACAAAATTGGGGAGGTGATACCTACCTGTTATATTTTCTTTCATTCAACATGTAACAAATATTCATTGACCCCAGGCCACATGCAGCCACATTCTAGGTTCAGGGCTATAGCAGCGATCATGAAGATAATGCTTTTGCCTTTGTGAATTTTATGCCTAAGGGGAGAGACAATCAATGAACAGGTATATAATAAGCATGCAATATCATTTTAGGTAAGACAAGTGCTATGACAAAAACAAAACAAAACAGGCAGGGGAAGAGGCTAGAGAGTGGAAGATGGGGTCCTGCAGGAGGGACTAGTTTGGATGATGTGATCAGAGGAGGTCTTTCAGGGGAGGTGACCTGAAGGAAGAATGATACAGCCATGAGAATACTGGGGGAACTGTTTTCCAGTCAGAGAGAAAAGCAGGTGCAAAGACCTCGAGGTGGGAATTGTTGGCAGGTTCAAGGAGCAGCAAGAAGGTCACTGTGACCAAAGTTCGACAAATGAGTGTTTACTAATTTTAATTAGCCTTGGGCTAGAATTTGGAAGGAACACAGAAGTATAAGATCATTATGTTCAGAAGGAGCTTCCAATGTGGCTAGAGAGAAGGACATCAGAGTCCATGTCTTGACTGGGAAGCTGGGTGAGCCAAGTGGGAACATCTTGTTGTCAGAGGCAGTATCCAATCAGAAGGGATAGCTACAATCAAAATCAGTTTCTGTGCACCTAAAACACTGAGAATCTGAAAGGGGATGGGGCAAGGCCTTGACAGGGCCTTGAGTGCAAGAGAAGAGAGTGGAGAGGCAGGTGGAGGCCAGACCTTGGAGTGCCTCTCAGACTTCCAGGTGGGGGACATGAGCCTGGAGCACAGGTGAATAGTTGGATCTGGAGTCATAAATTGGAGAGTTAGCCTAGAGATGGAAGGTAAGGCCAAAAGCTTAAATAAGATCACCTACAAAATCCCAGAGAACAGAAGAAAGGACTAAGCTCTGAGCCCCAGGGCACTTGACATTCAGAGAAGGAGCCAGGAGAGGAGACCTCGTTAACCTGGGAGAAAAAGAAAGAGTGTGAACTTCGCATGGAAAGATGATCTGTTTCTGTGGGAATGGTATGGGATGGTGCCTGTGAAAGTGTCCAACAACAAGTCGACTCCCAAAAATGTTAGTTGCCCCTCATAGGTTTCAAAGAGAATAAAGTTCTGCAGGATTTAAAAATGAGAATCAGTGAAGACTGGAGAAAGAAACAATATTCTCCCATCTGGATAAAAAGAAGTACAATAATACTGGTTAAGGTTAAAATGAATTTTTCCTAGAAACTCCAACAGCCCAAGTGGCCAAATGCTGTGAAATAATTAGAGTGTAGTGTTGATGGGGCCAGGAGGTCCTGAAACCTGGTTTCCGTAGCTGTTTCTCAGCTTTACTTATTACTAATATCTCTCAGGCCTGCTCTCTCCACAGTCACATAGAAGTAAGGTAGGATTTTGGAGCAGGGGTCAGCCTTTCTGTTTGGGGCCAATGTTTTCTATGTGCTATCCTTCAAGCACAAAGGGATGGGGACTTAGTGTTAGAGACCCCACTGCTCCCTTCTGCAAGCACCCCCAGACATTTGGAGGGAGGACTGCCAGCCCAGCTCTGTTGTTCCTCTGCGCCAGTTAGAAAAGCGGTCTTACTGACAGCTATTTAATACCCAGGCCAAGCTCCATCTGAAGAAAATACAAGCCCAGCTGTCATCTAATTCACAACAAATGCAGACCCTCCGGTGCTGAGCCCAGTGGATGGGGCAGCAGAGAAAGCTCCCAGGTTTCAAAGGATAAAGGGACCTGATTGAAGGCATCAGAAGAATCTCTATTCAGCACTTTCCAGCTAGGGAATCAAGTGCACATTCACTGTCTCACAAGATGCTGTAGTGTAAAAGGATGTACTCCTCTTCTACAAGTGAGGAAACTGAGGCATTCAGCGGGGGAAGTGACTTGCTCCCAAGAGAAATATGATGGCTTTAGTATCAAAGCTAGAATTATATCCAGGTTTTCCAATTCCTTACCAACAGGGTTAGTATGAGAATTAAAAGTGATACAGAAAAATAGGCCAGGTATGGTGGCTCATGCCTGTAATCCCAACACTTCGGGAGGCCAAGGCGGGTGGATCACCTGAGATCCGGGGTTCCAGACCAGCCTGGCCAACATGGTAAAACCCCGTCTCTACTAAAAAATACAAAAATTAACCAGACGTGGTGGTGGGCGCCTGTAATTCCAGCTACTCAGGAGGCTGGGGCAAGAGAATCACTTGAAACCAGGAGGTGGAGGTTGCAGTAAGCTGAGATTGCACCACTGCACTCTAGCTCCAGCCTGAGCAACAGAGTGAGACTCTGTCTCAAAAAAAAAAAAAAAAAAACCCTGATACAGAAAAAGGTAGGCACAGTTGATTCCAAGATGCTGGCCTGGCAGAGCAGAATTAGGGAAGACAAATTTTGGAGTTGGATGGCTTCCTCTTGAATCCCGACTTAATAACTATAAAATATGGCATAAGTTATTCTTAAGCTCCCTAGCCATCAGTTACTTCACCTAGTACTACCTACATTCTTCTAGAATTGTGGTAACAAACAAGTGAATGAAAAGCACACAGCACAATCCCTGGTAAGCACTCGGTAAGTACTAAATAAACGTTAACTACTTTCAGTCACCATAACAATATTTTCCACTATTTTCTTGGGCAAGTTGCTTCCCTTTTTGGGGTTAGAGTTAACCTGTAAAATGAGGGAGGGTTAAACTAGAATCAGATGGGAACAGGAAGAACATGGTGATTCAGAATGCAGACTCTGGCCTCCTACGGTAAGGATTTGAGTGCTGGCTCCTCCATACTTATTCTCTCCAAATGGTATTGCCCCATGGAAAAACTCAAGATAATAAACAGTATCTACCTTCCAGAATTTTCCTGAGGATTAAATGAAATATTGCATGTAAAATTCTTAACATGGGGTCTGGCACAGAGTAAATTCTCAATAAAGCTTGGTTATTTTGACTGTTTCACTTTTCCGCAATCCTTTTCCAGCAACAGCAATGATTACAGAGGCTAAGTTGCTGTGTGACATTAAGTCTCTTGCCATCTGAGACCCTAGCTTCTCTGGCTAAAAAATGGGAATTGGACTAGAAGGTCTTAAAAAAACCTCCAACTCTGACATTCTACATATGAGGCTACAGGCAGCTCAGGAGCAAACGATCAAGAAAACGTCCTCTTCCCATGAAGCCATGGAATCTTCCCAAAATTCAGAATTGGAGAGCCCAGCTGGCTGCTGTTACACAAGGTTGGAAGTCATATCTCCTGGTGCATGTCCTCTTAACATTAGCTGTCAACAAAGCTGGCCTTCAAAGCAACTGCAAATGATGTATCTGTGCATGGTGGGGAGCCTGCAAGCACAGCACAGGCGCCATGTTATCCTCTGATCGTTACACAGTCCAGGCTGACCAGTCCTTCTCTGATTGAGCGCATTCCTAGGCCATTTTAGGACATGAAGTATCAGAGGAAAGGGATGACTATTCTCCTTGCTTCCTCCTTTCCTAAATAAACATTCCATTCCATGTTGTAATTGTTCTCCACATGGTCTAAAATATTTAGCAGAAACATCTGAGGAGTGGACAACCATGTGCCAAAAACTGTGTCATATGAGGCCTTTGATGCTCAGAGTCTTCCATATCAGATGACACACTCTCACCTGCACAATAGCTGGACCTAGGTAATTAGAACCAGTCTCTGCTGCGGAATTTGAGAAAAACTTGCTGAGCAAATGGTACAATGCAGCTTCTTCTGTTTCCCCATCTCCCAAGACTGGCTCAGTTTAAAGGCTTGTCCAACAAGAAAGACTTAACCATTTCCTCATTAACCATTCTTTCACTCATTCAGGCCAAATTGGTATTTGATGCAACAGGGAAATGTGTTGAGTACATTATTAATTGAGCTCAGCAAAGGAAAGGTCGCAGGGGTGACTGGCACAATTACAGGATGTGGGCAACAGGCCAATGAAAGAGCGTGTCAGGGAGAAGGGGAAATCGATGGCTATGAAATTATGGAGGTTATGAATAGTTGGAGGCAACTGAAAGGCTGATATTCCCTCCAAACCAAACACATGCAAGGTTTCTGTATTCAACCATCTTCAACTCTTTATTATTAAGAGGAAAACTTCTTAGCTCCAAGGCAGCTAGTACAGAGAAGTGAACCCAGAAGCCTGTACCAGCTCTTAGAGCCACTTGATTCAAAAGACTTGATTGGAAATGTATCAGACTGGTTAAAGTTCCAGCAAGAAAAGAGATGTCAAGGTGCCTACCAAAGGAAACTAGACTTGTTATCTTTCGATTTCCTGATGCACCAGCTCGATATTCGCAACAACCTCAGGAGGACATGGGTTTCCAAGAGGCTTTTTCAGATAGAGTGTGCTGGGGTAAGGAAATGGCCCCCAAACTGCCTTAACTGAGCATTGATTCTGTAGAATCAATGTGCATTTAATTCTACAATAAAATGTTAGTGAACCATCTAGAAGATTCCCTAGGGCACCTAGCTCAAAGAAAATCTCTAAGGAAGTCACAAAAGTTTGCAAAGGATATTGCACTAGAAATGAACCACACAGCATTAAAACCCTCAGTCTCCATGAACAGGCTTGGTTAAAGATTTCTTTTTAAAAAGAAATCACACTAAGTGATAACTATGGAGAGAACTATCTATCTTGTTTATCAAACACAGAGTAGACCAGGCAGAAATGAAGTTGTGGTCATTTTATAAAGACCACATTTTATAAAGATTAATAATCTAAAAATGTGGTCATTTTTAGATTATCAGCCTGAATCATCAATAAAAGCTTTCATTAAGTTGCACCCTAGGAATTGATTTGCAATGGGTCGTTCCAATGTGGTATGCAAAGTTGCTGTAGAAAATTAGTCATCCTAGACTCCCTAAAGAATATAGACATGACATCCGGGCATCTGTTAAGTTTGCTCAAAAACATATGCGAGCCTCTTTTTAAAGAACCATAATTACATCCTGCTGAAACCTCCAAGGACCCTGCTAACTGCCTTTGTATTACAACATCCATTTCCCACTTAGGAAGCTCGGCTCTGCTATTTAGATGTGCGTTACAATCTGCTTGCTTCTCCAGCACACTTTCTCAGCTAGAGCCTGCAAATAGTCAAGTAATTCCATGCTCAAAGAAGACCAAACTTGAAGAAAGAAAGAGTTATGGTGTGTGTCTGTATACTTTGTTAAAATAAACCAGGAATTTGGAGCTAAAAGGGACTTGAACGTTAATCTGAGCCGTCTCTCATTTTCAGATGGCACCACTGAAGACCTGAGAAGGAGGTAGCTTGTCCAAAGTTGCACAGCTAAAATCTGAAAAAAATATATGGTATCATGATTAAAAGCTTACTTAGGCTTTGGAGTCAGACAACAAATACATGCTCTATCACTTATTTGCTGTGTGACTTTGACTTTTTTTTTTTTTTTTTGAGACAGAGTCTCATTCTGTTGCCCAGGCTGGAGTGCAGTGGCCCGATCTTGGCTCACTGCAAGCTCTGCCTCCTGGGTTCACGCCATTCTCCTGCCTCAGCCTCCCGAGTAGCTGGGACTACAGGCACCCGCCACCACACCCAGCTAACTTTTTTGTCTTTTTAGTAGAGACAGGTTTCACCGTGTTAGCCAGGATGGTCTCGATCTCTTGACCTCATGATTCACCCGCCTCGGCCTCCCAAAGTGCTGGGATTGACTTTGACTTTTAACTTATCTTAGCTTCAGTTCCTTTAGTTACAAAATATAAACTGTAACAGTTCCTGATATGTAATAAGTACCCAGTGAACATTAGCTGTTAGTGTTCTTTTTACTTTCACAAATACGACCTCGTCTAATCCTTATAACAACCTTATAAGGGATAAAGGGCTGGGATTACTAGCCTCATCACACAGATGAGAAAACTGAGGCTCACAGTAGTGAAATGGCTCTTCCAAGGCCATACACAGCTCAGGTCCAGTTTCTTATTATACAGTCCTGCTGCAGTAGATAGGAGGAAGCTTGGCCCCTTTAACATTCCATCAGTTTTCTTCACTTCACCTAGAGATGAACAGGGAGGCCAGGGGAAAGCTTGCTTGTTTGTTTCTACCCAAAAGCAAACTTAATGTAGCCACTATTCTAAGGACTTCAAATCCTGTAGGGCCTCTTGGTCTGGCTGGCAGTCTGTTCTTTGCCTGGGGAGAGGAAAAAATAGCAGTTGTGGCTCTAAACCTGCTACTGGACATTGAGGGTGCATGAATATGAAGCAGAAGGAGTGGGAGAGACATATTATTTCATATTATTTCAGGATTCTACTGCATATTTTAAAGCTAACATCAGAGTACTTGTCGATGCTCCATCAGCCTGCCCTTCTGACCCCCAAATCTGGCCTTTGGGAAAATCTAATTGCCTATTCTGAATGACACGGGAGACACGTGAGTGATAAAGTTGTAGACAGTCACTTTGTGATTATGTGCCCTAATGGATGGAGGAATGCATTGAATGAATGTGTGAGTGAATGAATGAATGCACATAAAAGTTACTTATTCTAGCTCTGGGGTACAATATAATGTCTCCATTAATGCATCTTCTGGGAACTCAGTCCTTGTGAGGATGTCAGCCAAGGATAGAGCCATGAGAAAGCTGCAAGAGCTGTCTTAAATACAGACCCTAAATATTGGGCTTCTTTGGACCTAACTTAGGAGGTTTTCTAGTCCTTAGGGCCCACAAGGATGGACATACAACTCAAGCAAGGAATAGCTGCACTCTGGGCCACTGGCAAGGAGACTATCCCAGTGGGAGGCAGAGATGGCTCTGTGAGCAGATGGGTGGGGGGATCTAGAGAGCCAATGAGAGCTCTCTGGAAAACCCATCACCATGAGCACCTTATACTCTTGGTATTTGCTCATTCACTTATTCACTGTTTGAATGAATAGTTCTTGGAGTACCTACAATGTCCCAGACATAAAACCAGAAATACGAAGATGAGTAAGACTTGACTTGAATCCTTGAAAAGTTCATTGTCAGGTAGGGGAAACAGACAGGGAAACAGCTTTCCTCAATACAATGTGAGAAGTGCCACTACAGAAGTCAGCTCAAGCGGCCTTGGAAGTCAGAGGAAAGGCTTCCAACCCAGTGTGGAGGTGGGAGGCAGAGAAGGCTTCTCAGAAGAGGCAACTCCAATCTGAATCTTAAAGGTGGACAAATAGGTCTGCACAATCAATTTGTGATGGTTGTTCTTGGCAGAGGGAACTGTGACTCAAATGCTCAGAGGCTGTGAGAACATTAAGAGACCGGGACATTACAAATGTTGCTGCATGACCCAGATTGACAGCCTCGTGCTCGTTCTCCCACCCTAGTCATGACAATTCTGGGCCTCAGTGTCCTTGTCTGCATAATGATGACTCTGGATTAATGACCCAAATACCAAAGATAATTCTTCAGACTTAAGAAAAACTGCTCTGAACAGTCACTAAACAAAAAATGAAGAGCTGACACATTATTAGAACATCCTAGCAGCTCCTAAACTGCAGCTAGTATACTCTAGCTAGTTGTCTATTTAATACTTGGGAGTAGGAGGATGGGGAAGGGACAGCAAGTGGCTGCCATGTGTCCAGCTCTCACTATGCACATTCTCAGTGTTCTCAGGGTCTCTCAGACAGCCTTGGTGCTCTCTCCTAAACCGAAAAAAAAAAAAAATCCCTGAAAAGTGCTATTTTCCTCATTTTACAGATTAGGAAACTGAGGCTCAGGGAGAGGTGATTTGCATATGGTTCCACTGTAAGATTTGGATCCAGGATTTCTTCTGGGGTCTGTTTAATTCCAGACCCAGCTCTTCCCAGAATCACTCTCTGCCTCTGATCCAGCACTGACAGCTCTGGCAGATCCATCCTAGGGATCTGAAGCCTTTCTTCAACTCATCCACCCACATTCTTGCTCACCCAGAGGCTGCTGGTACCCCTCCTCTGCAAACTGGCATCCCAAGGAAAGCTACAGAAAGACAACCCGGCTAGAAGAAGCAAGCAGGAAGCAGGAAGAGCAGCCCTGGCCTTTCCAAAGGTGAGAAGAAGCCATCTACACCCTCCAGCCATCCATCCAGAACTCCAGGCCTAGCAGGGCTCCACAGAGGGGCACAGTCTTTGGGTATAGCTAATGCCTCTTCTCTCTGGCTAGCATGGGGCTCTTAGGAGCCAGGACCCACCCTGACATCATGCTTACTGGTAACCTGACCTCTAATGACTGCTCACTCCTTACCCCAGCTGGGCCCATCATGCTGGCTCAGGGAAGAGGTCACCCCTCCAAGGGAAGGGGCCAGGTGGGGCTTTTCTTAGTGGCTGCTGAAATGAGAGATAATTTGGGTTACTGACATCTCCCACAAGAATTCCCCATTCTCAGAGCTGTTTCTAATTCTTCCTCTCTGGCTCCTTCAATAATCAGGCCTGCTTTCACTTCTTACCAAAAGAGCAAAGGTGGCTGTCCCTTTGGGCTTTCACTCATTCAGCGAGTTGGCCAACAGCAGGAGTTTTAAAAGCACAAGTATTTGTCTGGATGCTTATTGCTCTAGGAAGATAAACATTTATGAACAAACTATTTAATCACTGACGTATGCACTCTATAAAATGGGTCTAAGTATCAGCAAAACACTAAGTGTATTTAAATCCAATTCTAATAAAGCAGACAGAAGGGAAAACATAAAATATAAAGCCTCTTTAAATACACTGAGTATTTATGCTATGACTCTGAAGGGTAGAAAACAAATCTGAGTTTCAATCTCTGCCTTCTAGCATCTTAGAGTCTAAAAGGGAACAAAATTATTGTAATTACCACTATCACTGCTTCTGGTCAGCATTTACTGAATATTTACTGTCTAGTAGATACTTGCTAAGTGCCTGTATTTTCTCATTTGATCCTCATACTAAGCCCAGGTTATAACAGCTGTTGATTTCCCCATTTAACAAAGAAGGAAGCTGAGGCACACCGAGGTGAAGTGACTTTCGGAAGGCCACTGAACCAGGACTTCCATCATTTTGACCATAGTGCATGCTCTTAAGCCACAGGTGATTCAGTGAAATGATGTACTAGGTAGGAACACAGGGAGAGAGCTGAAAGGAGTGAGAGAAGAAAGAATAAGAGGAAAGTGATGGAGAAGGTTTCAAATTGATAGAAATGTGAGATGAAGCTTGAATAGTGACTTGGGGTAGATGGTTGGAGAAAACTGGAAGGAATGAGGTGAAGGTGAACAGATTTCATGTCTGTTTCCACTAGGACAGCCAGCCTTACTGAGATTTGCCCAAACACAAGCTATTGTCTTCTCTGGACTCTATCATCTATATCTGTGAAACTTGGGCCCTAAGCGTACCTGGGAAAGAAACTCAGATGGGATCATTTCTCGCTTATTCTTTCCAAAAGAGGGAGGCGAATTTCTTGCCCTCAAAAGAAAGCTCAGGTTAATAAAATTTTTCCCAGAGATCGTCCTATAGAAGGTGAGCAAACAAATACCGAAATATTGTATGGGTAAACCTAGCTTTGCATAGTAAACAAATCTGTGAAAAATAACAGGAGGTGACAGTTTTTTGTAAAGTTCTCTAACTAAATGAATTCCATGATGACATCTTCTGTAAAGCAAATACCTATTTTATACAGTGGAAAACAGACCTTTAACTCCTTAGATTTGCAGAACTAGATGTTCATGTGTGAATGTAGGTGTTGTACTGTTACTGTGGCATCTGTCTGCTCCAGGTCCCTGCATCCCTCATGCAGTCCTGTACTCCAATAGTGATGACCCACTGTGTTCAAGGGCTCTAAGCAGACATTGCAGGGGCTCTGGGTAGACAATCCAGGGGACACAGACATGCCAGAATAGGCTAGCGGGAGCTGAAGACCCATTCCCATATGACTAGGATCAAAATTGGAAGACAGAGACAGATGGGGTGACACTGGCTGCTGTCAGAACACCAGGCAAGGATCAGCTGGTTCAAGAGGAAGCCTGGCCACATATCTGGGAAATAAATAAGCAAGCATCCCTCTGTCAGGAAGGAGAGCTTCCTTTCCTGGGGTGGTAGCAATGGCAGAGCAGATAAGAGAACCAGCTACAGCTTCTGTGATACTGCAATATAATAAGAAATATATATGTAGTCCTCATCACTGATTCCTGGCACACAGCTTCTGAAACCCTTGGAATTTCCTGAGTGATAGGAGTGGAAGGAGCACCTTTTGTTATTCACGACAAGCACTTTTCAAGCATACCTGAGTTTATGTTAAGGAGGTGACTCCTTGGTGGACTTCTGGAAAGGTTCAGGATGGGGGCTGCTGCCAGAGGAATCAACTATGTGATTAGGGTTAGAACTTTCAGCCCCACCCTCTGAAGAAGGGGAGAGGGGCTGGAGATTTACTTGATCATGCCTGTATTATGAAACTTCCATAAAAATCCATAATCATGGGATTCAGAGAGCTTCCATGTTGAAGAACACAGGGAAGTGCTGGGAGAGTGGAGCCTCTGGAGAGGCCTGGAAGCTCAATGCCCCTTCCCACACAACTTGTCCTGTGCATCTCTTCCATTTGCCATTTTCCAAGTTATATCCTTTATAAACCGGTAATAATAAACAAAACTGTTTTCCTGAGTTCTATGAGCTATTCTAGCAAATCATCAAACCTGAAAAGAAGGTCTTGGGAACTTTCTGATTTATAGCTAGTCAGTGAGAGGTACAGGTGGCCTGGATGTGCAATTGGCATCTGAAGTTGAGGCAGTCTTGTGGGACTGAGCCCTTAACCTGTGGGCTCTGATGCTAATTCCAGCCAGATAGTGTCAGAATTGAATTGAATTGTAGGACAGGCAGTCAGAGAACTGATTGGTGTAGGAAAAGAATAACCCACATTTGGTATCAGAAGTATTCCGTGGACAGAAAAGAATCACAATAGCAGAACTTCAGACATACCTGGGTTTGAATTTCAGTTTCATCATGAATTAGCTGGGGTACATCAGGGAAAATTATTCAACCTAAGTTTTCTCACCTGTAAAATGAGGATGATGATAATAATACCTTCAGAACCAACCCAAATGTTTATCAATAATAAACTGGATAAAGAAAATGTGGCACATGTACACCATGGAATACTATGCAGCCATAAAAATGGATGAGTTAATCTCCTTTGCAGGGACATGGATGAAGCTGGAAACCATATTCTCAGCAAACTCACACAGGAACAAAAAACCAAACATCACATTTTCTCACTCACAGTGAGAGTTGAACAATAAGAACATATGGACAGAGGGAGGGGAACATCACACATCAGGGCCTGTTCGGGGGTGGGAGGCTAGGGAAAGACTAACATTAGGAGAAATACCTAATGTAGGTGACAGGTTGATGGGACCAGCAAACCACCATGGCATGTGTATACCTATGTAACAAAACTGCACATTCTGCACATGTACTCTAGAACTTAAAGTACAATTTAAAAAACCCTTCATCATCAGATTGTTGTAAAGATAATAGAACAGTGTCTGATATACAAAACACATTCAAACAGTAACTAATTGTTGAATGACTAGATGATCAAATGAATTAACTGATAAACAAAAAACAACTAATACTGACTCAGTAGGTGCCAGGCATGTTTCTAAATGTTATTAACATGTTTAATTCTCAAAATGGCTCTAAATGATAATAATACTATTACTATCCTCGGTTATAGATGAAGAAACTGAGGCACAGAGAAGACAACTAAGTTTCTCAGAGTCACATGTCCAAGAAATGGTAGATTTCAATTGCAAAACCAGGTAACTATAGAACCTGTGTTCTTCTCACTATGACAATGGCAGATGACAAGTCCCCAATAATTACAGATGTTATCTATTGCTATTATATTATTATTTATGCTACAGAGCAGTGCTTGCTTTCCAAACAGGTCTGTGTACTCCTGGTGGTATACAACATTATTTTAGGTGGTACATTGATGAACTTTTAAAAAATCTAATGATCATGGTTTTATTTCAATGGGTATTAGAAAAGTAAGTAGCTCATCAAAACCCAAGGTCTCATTGATGTTATCCTTGTGACAAAGCTCAATTAAAAAAAAAAAATGAGTCAGTTTGAAAACACATAAGGTGGTAATAATATGGTAGAAATTAGATCAGTGGAATGTTAATGTCTAATAATGGTGTGTGACGGAAAATGGCACAGGCTTTGGAGTCACACAGAACTGGCTTCAAGACCTGGTCTACTACTTCTAGCTGCTGGACTCATGAGAAAGTTACCTAACTTCTCTGAGTCTTTACTTTCCTATCTGTAAAGTGGGAACAATAGCACTCTCTTGTGTGTGCTATTCAAGTGAGGTTAAAGTGACAGTGTATTCCTGCACCTGCATCATAGGGCCTTACCAATTGCTAATCCATCTCCGTCTCCAACTCATCCCCCTCCCCATCCAGAGCCACTGTCCTCACTCACCTCCTCTCCATCCCCTCTACCTTATCCCCCTAATCTAGCTGAAATCCATGATATTTGGGCATCATTGTGGGAGCCTAGGGATTCTCCTCTTAACCCAGCTCCAGCAGGCGAATTCCTTCCACCACCTCAATTGTGTTGACAAGATTTGGAGACTCTGTAGGAATCCAAATGGGAAGATACTCCAGGGACACAAGCAGGAATTAGATTTTTTTTTCAATTACCGTAGGCAAAGGGCTTCATGTTGTTCTACAAATGCAAACTGCTTATTTGCCGTTTCTCTCTTTGCTGTCCTATGGCAGGCCCTGCCAGTGATTGATGGCCACAACAAAAGAGAGTTCACACATCCCACATTCATGTTTTCAAGCTGCCTCGATCTCAGATGGCAGAGGAAGCTGGCTCCCTGGGCTTCATGTAATGACCTCAGGACTACGGATGGCATCCAGGGAGGAAGACACTTTAGAGCCAGGACCTTTAGCCTACCTTCCATGCAGAAGGATCCCCCCATCCCCAAAAGCAACCTAGATACCAAATGCCCACAAAAGGCTAGATAGACCAAGAAGTCAATGAATCTCACACCAGTCCAGGAGCAAACTGAGACCCAAGGATAAGATGTGACACCCAGTCATGCCTGTCACTCAGAGGTGACATGCTGGGATTGGAACCCAAGTCCACTGTAAATTGGAACCCAAGTCCACTCAGATTTCTATGGACAAGAAATTGTAATCCCAAAGTAGACCCACTAAAACCTCAATAACAAAAGGCTTAGCAGAAGCTGAGAGACATAAAAAAGAGCTCACTTTTAGTCAGCACCAACAAAATGCACCAGGTTCTGTGCTAAGTACTTTACTCATGTTATCTAACCTAATATAACCCTACAAGGTAGAAACTATTGCCATCCTCATTTTATAGTATCTAAACCAGTTTAGCGAGGTTACGAAATTTTCCCAAGATTAACAAGCCAGGACTTTCCGAGGCCAGGACTGAAACTCAGATCATTCCAGTTGTCACAGTTTTTTCCACCTCATCATTATGCTTCCTGTTTTCCATTGTCAAGAATTTCGTCTTCTCTGGTACATTCCATCTGCCAGTTTGTGGGACCTAAGTAGACATTTATTTAAGTATCCACTTGATGCGTGTTTGCTCCATTGGACTGAGCTTTGTGAGGATGGGGCAGTTCAGTGGGAAGGACAAACATTCAACAGATGATTCCATCACTCCCCTGACCATCTACCTCAAAGAGTGCCTCCTGTTCTCCAGCCTTCTTCTTCCTCCCCTTTCTACCAGATTTTGCACAATAGATTAGAGATATCAATCACTGCCTGTCCACTCATACCCCCTTCTGGAGTGATCCACCCTCAAAGGTTAGGCTGTATACCATGTGACCCTGTCCCTATCCTAGCGATAATTGACTGGCCCAGGGACAGACAAAGAACTTGGGTGGCTGATCTATCTCTATGGACTTGTTTTGTTTAAATAAATATTTATTTCTGACACTTGTTAAAATAGTCAAAGAGACTTTATGTAAGACTATTGTAATAAAAGCAAAAATTTCAATAGGGGAGAGAGATTGAGCTCAACTCCAAATATAGCAAAGACAGCTGAGGATTTATAGTCTATGGGCAGAATGATAGGGGATCAGTGGGTGGGAAATTACCAAAAGGACATGTCAAGGATAGGGGGCTTCTTGCTAAACTGACCAAACAGGATGCTTGCTACAGATAGGTCAAGGATACATACATCAAAGGTAGGGAATGAGGAACTTGATCAGGTCTCCAGGGTGGGAAGATTGTGCTAATAATTGACTTAGCACAGTTCTTGCTAAGACCAGGCTGGCAGGCCAAAGACAGGATGGAGGCCAAGGCTGAGATTCGGCTGAAGAGACAGCTCAGAAGAGCCTAAATGAAGTTTAGTCAAGGAAAGAGTCTTTGTCAATTTCTAGGCACAACAAGATGGAATAAGCCAATCAGATCAGCTCATAACTCTGAACTAAGAAATCCAGTGGAAAGTTCTCAGTAGACAATGATATTGAAAGAGATGAGTAGTGATGGTGGGTGGGGGCAATGAGGATCAGCCTTGAAGGGAAGAGGGAAGAGAAAGAAACCATGAGAAGCAGTGGATGAAGAGTAATGGGAAGCAGAGAAAGGACCTGCTGAACCAAGACAGGCAGAGAAGTGACTTGACAGCCAAAGAGGCACCCATGGCGGCATCTTGAGCCCCTGATTTCCTGAAGCCTGGCTGGCACTCAAAGGAACAACCTTAATTAGCATCTTTTTGCTCAAAGCTGTTTCTCTTGAATGTCATTCTATTTTTTGGAAAGAATAACACCATTCCACCTTCTCTTCTGGGTAAGCATTTCTAAATCACTGGTGACATCATTTGTTTCTATTTCAGAACATTCCATGGGCTTCAACAGGACACTGACTCTGCCCTCAGAAACGGAGACTCCTCATTACTTGCTCTCACAATTTGCCCCATTGTGCTGCAACATGTAAGGGCATATTTTGCACTGATTTATTCAGTACATCCCCTTTGGGGTACATCTGAGCCACAGTTCTTGCCTCTTATCTTACCTCTAAATGATCAGCCGACACAGACATCAATGAAATGACCTTCCAGGTCACCTGTCACCATGGACCCATGGAAATTCAAAGGGAAAAGGCATGTCTCTACAGTGGGGGTGACAGGGATAATAGATTCATAATAATAAAACTGGGTCTTCACAGTTATGAATCTCCACACACAAAAAGACTCACAAATGCAGAACTTTTACCTATAAGCAGTGCTGCCAGACACCATTTCTCCCGTCCCAAATCAAAGACAATCTCCCTTCTAAGAAACTACTACCACAAAGAATCTAACTCAGAGAGTCAAAGGAGAGTCCTAACTCTCCCTTTTACCCTCTCATTTGGAATGTTGACTCATTCCAAATGACAACTCATTCCAAGTGACAACTCACTCATTCAACAAGTATTTCCTGATCATCTACTGTGTGCCGAACACTGTAATATGTGCTCTGAATACAGAGACAAACATGAAACTGAATGGCTAGTAAAAAAGAGAGACTTTAGCAAACAATCAAATACAGACTTACACACGTGAGATGCAAAGAGTATCTAAGAACAATTCTTTGTCCTAGTTTTTAGCTTCTCATGATGGTTTTCTCATCTCTAAAGGATTTTCACTATTGCATTTTTAAATTATAACAGTGGAAACAAGGAGAAATATTTTAACTGAAATTTAGAATCATACACCTCCGTGTAAGAGATGGGAAGAGGGGGTCTGAAAGAACCTTACTCACCTAAGAAGCAGACAAAAACCTGGATTCTGAACATAAAGGCACAGTGTTCCCAGGGATCCAGATTGGTACCTCTATGGTGGCTTCACAAGAGATGAAGGACATAGGATCTTGCTATTTGTAACCAAGATGCTGATTCCCATCCCTCAAGTCTCATTGTGACGCCGGAGATTCAAGGGAGCGTAGATGCTGGAAATGGACACAGCTTTGGGTAACTTTATCTTTACTTACTCAGCTTAAGGAAGAAATCCCCTGTACACCCAAGCCCAGTTCTTAACTTTCCTCTCTAACATATGCAGTTACACGGCTCTGGCTCATTCCCCAAATGACCTCCAGTTCCTATGTCAGGAATCACCCTGACTTGGCTTCTTCAGCCACCTGTCCCAGTCCCATCTTTGCCTCTGCTTCCTCCCTGCAAATGAACTCAGAATGTAGATGCAAGGCTGCAGTGTTGTTCCTCATCTTTGGAAGAAGCTGCGTTGTAAAAAACATCTACTCCTGCTCTGCCATCCGCATCTCCTTTCATTTCTCTTCCCAGCCCCCACATCCCTCTCTTTCTAATTATCCCAACGAGAAAGAAGATTAAAAATTAATGCCCTAAGGACGGGAGTTAGAGATGTCATTATTGTGATTCAAACCCCAGGCATGGAAGAATCTGATCTAAGCTTTAGGAGCAAACTAACCTAGGATGGGTTTTGGAAAACCTTGATTAATTGTAACCCACCTCTAGGTAACCAGGTTTTTTTTCCGGGTGCTGAGGTTATAAGGGATGCCACAGAGTGTATCAAATGAAATTCAAAAAATTTTTCAAGTAAAAATGCGACTTGTAAGGGGTGTCTTAGACACACATAAAAAGGTTTAACCTAATCCCTACATGCCAGGGTCCTGTGCATTGTAATTTAATGTGTGGAAAGAGGAAGTCAAAGTAGTTATTACAGGATTGCTACATAAAGGAAGATTTTGTTGTCTCCACTGATTGTACTACTAAAACAGAAAAGTACACTTTCCTTTAGAAAAATGTGCGTAACACAAGTTTAAGCCAGAAGGAATTTTATGTGACCTTCAGTTAACCAAAAGGAAACTCAAATGCAGTAGCAGCAGCTACCCATCCCCTATCCCCATTTTACTCCATAATAGGCCTCTTACAGGGATTTTTGCAAAATAATGCAAGAGAAACATATGATAAGAATTATAATAGATATCATTTAATGCTTATGTGCTAAGTACTGTGTTAAATCGTCAAGTGAATTATATCTCATAATCCTCACCAAAGGTTTTATTATTAGCATCCCAATTTTCATAATGAAAACGGAGAGGCAGAAAGGTTAAACAAATTATCCCACATAATAAAGTGTCAAAGTTATGTGATTAAAAAATACCAGACAACCTAGGTGCTATTGCCGCTCTTTCTCCCTCCAGTTTAAAACCATACTTCCAATAGTTTAAGAAAGGAATACATAATGACATAGTACAGACCGATAGGACAAAATTAAGTCTAAAGAGATCAGGTAAGTAAAAGGGCTTTAACAAATGTGCCAATCCTGGATCTCTACGCAGGATGCCAGTGGAGAGTTGGCACGTCGTACCACTTAGCATTACATTTCATCCTTCTTTTGTGCTGAGGACTCAGTGGTTTGGTTTCTGGAAGCCAGTTTGGGATAGAGCTGCAAAGCCAAAGTAAATTCAGTTTACTTATGTCCAAAGCTATCTTTGTGCAATTTACACGAATCTATCAAATAAATGGAGAATGGCCACCTATGAGGGTGCCTGGATCATTACTCAACTTCTAGCAGCTTTAAGGACCAAAAATAACCCAACTTTTCCAGCATCATTAAAATCAAATCCAGAAAAACGTCAAATTTTCTTCACTGTTGAAAATTAAGCCAAAATAAAAAATATCACCATTCATTTCTGCTGATTGAAGAAAGCCATTTTATTCCCTGGAAAACAACCCTAATACAGCCACAGTGAGGGTTAAGGTTTCATGAATTTTTGGGAAACACAAGTCGGTACATAACAGCCAGCATCCATCCCAGCTGCAGCCTCCCAAAAGGCCACATGGTTCCCCTATGAGCTGCTTATTTAGTCCTCTCTTAAGTGTGCCTTTCACTTGGCCCCTTATAGGCAGAGCTCAAGTTCCCCCTCCTCCAGAGAAGCCCTCTCTGACCTCTCCAAAGCAGAAAGATGCTTACCTAATATCACAGTCACTGCTGATTGAATTGCCTCCCCCAAGACCCTGGAAGTGCCCAGAGACAGGAGACAATATCTAAGCTCATCATCATGATCCCAGTGCCTCATGCTGTGGCTGGCTGGCACACAGTAGGTACTCAATAAATAAAGTAGGATGAATGAATAAATGAATGAATGAAGACTAATCGTGTTATCTCACATTCTCTTCATTGAGATGAAGGCAGGGAATTGGTCTGACCCCTTTGCCTTCCTCTCCCCTGATCCTATCCCTGAGTCAGGTCTCAAAGCTTACTGAATGGAGTCGCATCTGGCTACAGTCTCTCTCCATTCTTCTTCAGTGATGTGTGAAATGTGCTGTGGTAGGTGCTCCCTGTCCATCCTGAGCTCTTGCTTAACACTCCCTTTGTTCATGCCAGGAAGACAGGTGGGCCCTACAGGCAGCGACCTCTCAGAAGGCAGATCAGTTGTAACTGCTGCTACCTCCAGCTCCAAAGGAGCAGCAGCAAACACTGGCCCAGGCCAGGAAACAAGCATTTCAGTTCATCTGGGGAGCTGAGGCTGAAGCGTCATCCTCACATAACATGTGAGTATCCATTAATCCAGACCCCTAACCACACCTTCAGCACCCCAGAGCTCATATCACTATGGCCAAGGAAAATCCCTCTAAAGCAGCTCAGCCTCACTACTGGCCTGGGATTGACCTTGGGGAGGGTGGTGGCAGGCAGCCCTGACTTGCTGAATGACATGGGCATTGTTCCCGGGTAAACAAAACATCTGTAAGATGTTATACAGATACCATGCAGGACTGAAGAAAGAGAAATGGAAACAAGGGAGCCAGCCAGGAAGCTATGCCACCATCCAGGCAAGAATTCCTGGATCTTAAACTAGGGTGGTAGCAGTGAGGCTAGAAATTCCACTACTGATTGAAGAAGGCCATTTTATTCCCTGGAAAGCAATCCTAATAACAGCCACATTGAGAGTGGGAGTGTGTGTGTGTGTGTGTGTGTGTGTGTGTACATACTTAGGCATGGATGCAAAGAAGTTGGGAAAATAATTTTTAATTATTGGCAAGGTAAAATTTCAGTGGGGTCCTGGAGTCTAGCAGACAACATAAGTTGTGAAACCCTGGAGAAGTCCCTGAATCACAGATTTTACATCTGTAAAACAGGTTAATAATACCTGCATCATGGGTTTGGGGTATCTAAATGAGGTAAAGTAAAAGGAGTGCTAGTTCCTCCCTGGCACACAGGGATTGCTCAATGTAAGTTAGTTACTTTCCCTGTCTTTACCCCATTGATCTAATTTTTTTAATCCTTTCCAAAAACTTCACTAAATCTAACCACTTGTACTTGGGAAAATTACTTTAAAGCACTTGTTTTCCTTCTACATCTAAAAGGAATAACAATTGCCCTGTTTCCACTGGCACAAACCAAGTGCAAAGGCACTTCTAGCGTGAGAAGCATTAGAAGGTGTCATTACTTCAAGTTGCTCCATCCAGAGGGCTGCCAGTCCCCGTCAGCCACCAATGCATTGAAGATTGGCAACATCTGAGATTCATCCGCCTCCATCTGCTAGGTCTAGTCACTAATGCAAATCCTCTTGCTTCTTCCTTCAAATCGTGACTTCAATATGCCTTTTTCTACTCACCAGACCCAGTCTAGACTTCCTTCATTGAATGTTTTGATGACTGGAGAGAACTCCTGAATGTCCCCTCGAATCTTATTTCTCCCTCCTCTCTCTATGAGTAGACAACATATTAAATCTAAGAGGATCAGATTCACCTCATGACCACAGGGAAAGAGGAATCTCAATCCTATAAGCAACATTCATTCATTCAACCAATATTTACTGGGAGCCTATTGCATGCTAGGGATGAAAAAATGGACAAGACCTCCTCAAGGAGCCAACCATCTGGTTCAGAGATGTGACATGTGGGAAAATGTCTGGTCCATAAGGAGAATGTGGTGATCTCCTACCCAGGCTGCACTTAAGCAAGGTAGAGAAACAGGAGGAGGATCCATTCTACATGGAGGATAAATGAGGAGTCTGGGAGTGAGGGTCTTCTGGGTGGGTGGGCATGACACATAAACAAAGACTCAGAACTAGGGGGAAATGTAAGGTCTGTTCAGGAAAGAGCCATCAGAGCTTTACAAGAAGAGAAGTTTTGGGTAAGAGAATCAGAGAATATAGTAATCACAGTAATCCCCACTTACTGAATACTTATGTGCCAGGCACAGTGCTGAGCATCTTGTAACCTACGTACATGTAAATACCACTGGGGAAACAGCTCCAGGAGTGTATAGAATGCCTCCAGGTTTAACACTGAGGTCAATGAGACTCCAGTGAGATTCTAGCTTTCATCCATTATACCCTAGAAGTCAGTGACAATGTAAATTGCCAAGGGCTAGAGAGGATGGCTTCTTCTGAAGGAAGACACAGTCAGAAACCACTGAGTAGGATGACAATAGCTGGACTCTGGAACAAGTAGTCTAGCCAGGAATGGAGAATAAACTTAAGAAGAAGAAATGGAAACAAGAAAGCCAGCCAGAAGGCTATACCACTACCTGGGCAAGAATTCCCAGACCTGAAACTATGGTGGTAGCAGTGAAACTAAAATAAGCACAGACAGGCACCAGATACATGTGGCACAGGAACAAGTAGGGCTGATGACTGAATGAAAAGGTGGTGGGCCTATGAGGTGGGAGAAGGTCAAACAATTCTGAGTTGCAAACCCAAATGACGAGGAAGTTGGGAATGCCATTAATAAAAATGAAGACAAGAGGCTGATGGGGCAAATATGATAATATATTGCCCTTTGAAGGGCAGGGTTTGGCAGATCCAGAGCAGTTCAGCCAACCCTGGAAATTTTAATTACACTAAGCCTGAGTTCACACTCTCCCAAGTCATTTTTAAAAACTGGCTCCAGGATGCTTTCATGCTGAGAAGCTGACAGCTAGGAGAATATTCAAACTGAACCATCTTTGTCACTACTCAGTCATCAAGCATCTTTAAAAAAAAAAAAAAAACCAACAATTCTTATTTTACAGTGTTCATCCTCTGTGGGAAACCTCTGTCTGTGAAGGACAAACTTCTAAAGAAGAGTAGAGAAAAATCAATCAAAAAGTCATTCCCTTGACTGATCAATAGGTGTCTGTCAGGGAAATTTTACTTCTCCCATCTATGCTAGTTAAGTAGGTTCTTAGAGCACTGAACAATACTTACCTCACTGAATTTCTCTATGCAGAAACCCCCTGCCTCCCCAGCATTTTCCTCACTTCAGCACAGAATTTGAATCTGACAAGAGCTAGGGATGCATAGAGAGCTGCCATCTATATATGGAACCCAGATAAGTCTTCAAAGGAATAGGGAGGGGCTTTGAGAGCTCTGAATGATAACCTCTCCTGGCACAGGGGACAAGTGGGCACATTCACATCTGAGGGCTGCCTCCTGATCTTCCCACGGCCAGCCACTAAGGTCTCTGCTCAGAAGACACCTCCTCAGGGAGGCATCCTCTTATACCCAGCTAAAGCTCATCCTCTTGGGGCAAGAGAAGAGGTCTAGATCTTGATATCTTATGTATCTGTGGCTGCATAGGTGTGTACAAGGTAGAAAAATTCATCTTCATTGATTTGTAAGCTTTAAAAGCACACATTTTACTGACTCTAAGTTATACATCAATTAAAAGGGAAATTCAAGAATAATCATAAATATGAAATGTATACCTCTCTCACTCACTACACCAACTTTGCCCTATTTATTTTCTTTAGAGCAGAGGCCAGTGTCTGGAAATAGATGGTGTAGTTATTTGCCTGTTGTTGGTTTTTCAGAAAGGCACTGTCTACCACAGTGACCACCAGCCACATGCAGCTATTGAAGTTTCAACTAATTATAACGCAATAAAATTTAAACTTCGGCCACACTAGTGACATTTCAAGTGCTCTGTAGCCAGATAGAAAGAGCTGTGGCTAGTAGCTACTGATTTGTACAGTGCACGAAGAGAACATTTCCATCATTGCACGAAGTCCTATTGGAGAGCACTGATCTAAAACATAGGTTTCAAGAAAAAAGTGGCTTTGTATGTCTGGTTTATATTTAGCTCTTAGAAAGGTGCCTGGCACAAGGAGGCACTTCATAAATACTTGTTGAATAGATGAATACTGGAATTATGTACTATCAAAAAACAGAGCCCAAACCAAAAACCTGAAAACATCCTAAATGTATATCTATAAGGGATTAGTGATTTAAATTTTGGCACTTCTACAGTGCAACTCTATCCAGTGACTAAAAGGCATGAGTTGGGCGTGTATGTAATGACTCAGACAGACACCCACATTATTTTAAATGATAAAGCAAGTTTCCTAAAAATATGTATAGCATGAATCCATTTTATTAAGAAACACAAACCAAAAAAAGTCAAGAATAATATGTACCAAACTGTTAATAGCAGTCACTGCTAGATAGAATTAGAGAAATGAGAAATTTATATTCTGTATTCTTCTATGATGCTCAAATTTGTGATGTGTATGTATTACTTGAGTATTTTTTTAAAGATTTAAAACAAAATCACCTGCAGCCTGCTAAGAACAAACGAAAAAAAGAAAGCCCACATTGCAATCTATACCAAGGATATGTAGAACATTTCTTAAATATTTACCAAGGGCCAAAGTCCTTCCCAGCTTTATTCCATTTAATCTTAATAATATCCCTATAATAAAATCCCCATTGTCCTATGCTGAAAATGTAGACTCTAAAAATCAGAGCGGTTACGTAGGTTTCCCAGGGTTGCATAGCTAGCACACAGCACCACTGGTATTTGAACCCAGGTCTCTAGTTCTATAGTCCATGACACTTTTCACTGCAGAAGGTATATGCATGTACCCACAAAAACCCAGATCCTAGTTGGCCCTAAACTAGCCATTTCATCCATATGAAACCCCAAAACAATCACCAAGCTACAACCAGGTGCATGAGAAGTGGCTTTTGCTTCTTGGGACATTGGGAAATAAAGCAAAATTGAATCTAGCTAGCCCTCTGCCTTGTCTCTTGACTTATCCCACAGTTGTCTTTCCCTAAACACCCCTTACACACAGACAGAAATGCCAGGGGGATCTGGTGCCAATGAATACTTGGTAACTTAAGCATGCTGGTGGAGACTTCCCAGCTCTCCAGCAGATGCCTCGATTGTGCCTTTGTTGGATTTTCAGCCAATCCCCCCTGAAGAGGATTTTTCAGCTCACCGAAGTATATGAGCCAAAACACTGTAGAGTCGCCTTTCAGCTTCATGGACAAGACATTCCAGGCTGCACGCTGAGAGGCTTGTTTAGCTTCACACTTGACGCAAATGGGGTGTATGTTTACCCACAAACACACACATTCACACACCAACAGAAGCTGCTGCCGCCAACAGAAGCTACTGCAGTAGCGGTATTTCTAGAAGCCCAGAAACTGTATTCTGAGCAATGTGGAACTCGATCACAATGTCTATCAGGAAAAACAATCTAATTCTTTCTAAGCAAAGTTTCAACCACAGCCCAGAAAATTCAGTAGAAGATGAAATGTAATACTCTATTAAGCCTTATTTTGCCAGCGCAAGTGAGAGCTCACCCAAGCATGGAGAGTCATTAAAATGGATCTTACATATATCATTATAAATTTAATAATCGCCATGACGGCTAGAGTTCAAGTTAAAATGAATGTCAGCTGAGCATGACCAATTGATGTTACCCCAGCTGCCACAGAGCCTCACTTGGGGTTATATTCTACTTCCAGAGGCTCCATAGTACATGTGGACCCAACACAGCCAGAGCCAAGAACAGATGGGAAATGCAGACATCTACACCTAGCCAAAAAGAAGCCATCATAATTGCATATTATCTTGCTGTACCAGCCCAATTAAAATTGTCTACAGTGTCAGAGGTCCCAAATGTTCCTCCGCTAAGTGTCTGGATATCAAACTTGGCTAATACTTAGTCAAATGCAGTCAATCCTGGGTTCTGTTCACAACTATTATTGATTTTTCTCCAATCTCTCAGAAAGCTTCTGTAGAAATAGGAGTAGACAGGTCTAGTAGGTTATACACTTAATAAATTAAACATCACAAAACAAATCCCACTTATCTAGGTTCCCAAGATAGTGGGCATTCTTCCCGAATTATAGTGATGGCAGCTTCGGAAATTGAACTTTTTGTTAGGAATGGAGTCAATATTTATGTTTATAAATGTTTATTTCTGTTTATTTTTATCCTTGGAAGTTCAGAGAAAATGCAATCCAAAATTCTTTTTCACACACACACACACACACACACGACACACACATACACACACACAGAGGCATATAAAATTATAGGGAAGAGTCAGCAGGACAATTTTCATCTCCATGTGTATTTCACACTGGGAAGAGTCAATCTTTGAGACTCAGGAGGAGAGGGATATCCACACCACTCTGAAAGAACACCAGAAGTCTTTTTTTTTTTTTTAACCATCCACAACATTTCAAAGGAAATATCAGAAATTATTTTCAGTTTAACACAAACTTGGACTCTGCTAGAGCTGTATTTAACCCTTGCCACCCCCTGGTCCTAGCTACGCCCCAAGAGTGAGAAGATACAGCTTCAACTTTCTTCCTAGACAACCAACCACTTTTTGCTACTCCCCAACGCATCTCCCTTTTAAAGACAAGTTGAACTTTAACTGGTAGACACAGGTCCTGGGTGACTGCAGCTTTCAGACCAATGACAGCAAATGACCTACACTCAACAGGCCATTTTAAATGGCTGTGACATTCTCACGGATAGGGCCAAAGAGTGCAGTAGAATATGTTTTTGATCCATAAACACAAGAGCCAGCCAACCACACAGAGAATAATTCAAACAAAACCTCTACTGTCAGGAGCAACATTTCCAAAAGATGCTAAGAGTGTGTGAATCCCGAAGGGGGCTTCAGTACAAAGAAACTCATATTGGACTTTGAGAACACCAACATTTTTTGTTAACTTCCTCAGTTAACAGTTATAAATCTTTGCCTTTTTGGCTGCCAGGACTGAATTTTTTTCCCTTTTCTTTATCTTTCTTCTTGCCTACCAGTAAGTCAAGACACCCAGCATCAAGACATAGCAAATCTCAAGCCACCATGCTACCTCCTTCTGGAGAGAAACACAGACAAGCATGCTTAATGATGACCACCTATGCTCTTTGAATCACACTTAGCAATTCCAGCACCATGATCCAATCAACCAGCAAAGTTCTGCCACTTACCCTCTTTTGATCTTCCAGTCCGTGGGTAACAGGCTTTCTCTTCTGCTGTTGGCTGGACTCAGAAACTGATTCCATTTCCCAGAAATAAAATCCTCTCTCTCCTTCAGCGATGCTTCCAAATCCACAGAGGAACAAAATAACCCACACAAAAGTGATGCATGCAACCGCCAGACAGAGTTCCCGCCAGCCAAGGAAATTAGCACCACCTCTTCAAAGGTCTTCCTGTCTTCTTAAAATCCACTCGGGAACCTCACTCGGCACCGCTGCCTTTGCAATGAGGGTGACTGCTGCCGGCATCATGAGAGCTAAGTCTTGGGGTTTTACTTTAGGTCTGAGACTTGCTTCATGAGAGCCCAGAGGACAAATTTGGGCAAAGACAAGTCCATATCCTGAGGCACATACCACATTACTGCCCCAGAGACCCTTTCCTTCACTGTCTCCTTGGCACAGATAATTTATATGTCAATAACAATGTAAATGGGCATTTAATCCACCAAGCTGATAACATCCACATCCCTCTCTGGCAGCCCCTGACTCCCATAAATCACTGCAAACACTGCGCGGAAAGCCGCCCCTCATGGCTCCTGCAAGCGTTCATCACAGTGGTGGCTCCCCTCCTGGGCTGTCGTCTTCCTTCATGGTGTAAGACCCATACCTGAGGAGAAAACGTTCAACAGTCAGATTTGTCTTTTGTAGAAAAGTACAGATTTGAGCTGTCTTTCCCACCATCTGGAGTCACATAGTGAGGCCTGAACCAAGCAGCAGCCGATGATCTTTTTCCAAGCTCCTCTGAGCACATTAATGGACAAGCAACCTCCAGGGGCCTCACAGGCTCCCCACTTCTTGTGTTCTGGAAATAAGCACACTGGAGCTGGAAATGAGTTATCTTTCAAACTTCCATGGGGGGCATCGTCATCATCATCATCATCATCAGAGGAATAAGGCACCAAAGTATGAAGAGACAGGGAAGCAACGGTCTGTGAAGCACAAAGCATCAACATTTTCCCCCCAATTATAGCTGCAGGAGGCAGTGTATGGCAGGCAAGACACCAGGGTCCTCAGAGAGGGTGAGAAAGAGCAGCTGAGATTGTCTCAGGGCCGAAAAGCAACCGACTACGGAGCTGCATTCCCTGCCTGGGAACCTGCAGATAGAGCAGACACTCAGTCACCTCCTGGCTGACGTCACAGAAGCTCGGAGGGACAGGGAGGGAGGAGAAAGGAAGGGACCACTGCGCCAAGAAAAATATTCATACTTGGTACACTCTCCCATAAATAGTCCAAGAAGTGGGGACATATCTGAGAATCCTGTGAAGATGCATCAACAAGTAATGATGAATGCCTCCTCCCACAACACCAGCACCATCAGGAAGGAAAGGAATGGGGGATGGGGAGCTCTTTACTAAAAGACACTAGTCTTGCCAGCATTTGTAATGAACGCACTAGCCATTCCGCAATTCAGGCCATGCCAGCCTCCGGGAGAGCTGTGGCCAGATCCGGCCGCAGCGGCATTAGACAGAAACACACAGACCCTCCCTTGCAGCTGTCCTGACTGGTGGCTACTTTGGAATAAGGCCGAAGCCATCCCCTATCACAAAAGGCTTCCGCACAGCTCAGTGCCAAAGCAGGTTAAGAGGCGGACATGAGACTCCGCCACAGAGGGCTTGTAATGGAGATGGGGAGGAGGAGGAGGAGGAGGAGGAGGAGGAGGAGGAGAAGTACTAGCAGATGCTTGGGAGAGAAGCTGCAGAGGGGATGTGACTTCGCAGGTACATCCTCTTAATTGAAGGTTTCTCCCACACACATGAAACACTCAGCCAGAACAGATTTCTGCAAGTGAATTCCCAAGTCACAGATGTTCTGAATTTGGCAAGAATCAGTGAGGAGCAGAATGTTCAGAAGGTTATCTTGTATATCCAAGAGTGGCTGACATTATAGAAAAAATGACCGAAGCCCTCTGCTGACCCAGGAAGTAGCTGAGCTTTTAGGAAAAAGTAGACACTCTCTTGTTGCTCACCACTGCTATCTCCACAGCCCCTTCAAGGGATCCCCTGCAAAGGTGAAACCTCAGAATCATTCTTTTTAGTTCCAGACCACAATGCAAGTAAACTCTGACAAACTGGCTATAAGCATTACCCTTTTCTGAATCCAACTGAAACCTCAAACTAAAAGACTCAGGCAGACCTAGGTTCGAATCTCAACGCTGCAGCTTCTTGTGTGACCCTGAACCAGTAACTTAACCTCTCTGAATCTCAGTTTTCTCATCTTTAAAGTGAGGAGAATGATACTACACAAAACTGGAAAGATCGAGATCAGCTATTGACACAGAAGAGGTGATCAAATGATAACTGCTAACATGTACTGAATGTTTGCTATATGCTGAGTGCTAGCTACTGCTTCATATATTCATTTATTCAGCAAATCTCTGTTAAGGTCTTGTGTGTGTCACCTCTTTTGCTTCAAATAGAGATGTTTAGCCTTGTATTCGAGATGAGACAACTGAAGATAAGAGAGGTCAAGTAACTTGCCTAGAGTTACACAGCGAGGAAGTGTGGGTCTAAAATTTGAACCTAGGTCTGACTTCAAAGTTCCTGCTCATATCCATGCTGCTCTGGAAGGAGTACTGTTGTCTGGCTTTTCACAAGCAGGCTGAGTTCAGAATCTACACTTTTCATAGCTACTGGCCCTCCTCATGAATAATAATAAAAGAAAAAAAAGCCAGGTGCCAAAAAGGGTCTCCTGCTTGGAAGGCCTTCTCCATTGGGGCTACCTCATTGACAGCTCTGGACTTTCTCTGTATCTGAGAACAGCTCTGCACTCTGCGCCAGGCCCCTGCGCTGGAGCTCCCTCCCGGGTGAGACCCTGTCACATCCCATCACACCAGCCGGCGCACACGCCCCAAGTGCACACGGGGACAGACGCTCTCACCACAGAAATACCTCCCAACCAGCAGGAAGTGGGAGGATGTTCAACACCTCCTGTGAGCCTTTTGTTTTTTTCTAGGAGTCAGTCTCCACCAGTTCTGGGGCTGTTGCTGTCCTTATGCTGGAGCCTGAGAGGAGAGAGTCACAGGAGAAAGAGGAGAAGCAAGGATGCTGATGTCAGCTAGCTAGCTGCCACATCCAGTCTATTTCCTGACTGGGCAGGGGAGACTTCAAGAGAGTATGCCCTGATGTAAAAGCTCTGGTTTCTTACTGCCAGGGAAATCTCAGGATGTTTAAATACACTTGAATGTGAGTGAGCTGAAAGAAAGGACTCAGGGAACATTTAACTGAATTGTTGAGAAATGAACATGCTTGCTGGATTGATCCCTAAATGCAGCAATGTATCAGCCGCTTCTCCTCTCTGTGTCATAAGTCAGCCAGGAGCAGCTGCAAGGGAAAGGAGAAAAAGAGAAGGCCTGGCCAAACTGTACCATAAGATGAGTGGGGAGCATTGAGGGCAAGCCCTGGCTTCTCCTCAAAGTTCAGAAGACAAGCCCAGTCTTACTTAAGATCTTCTGAATGCACTGCCAAGACTTCTTCCTGCCTGGTACAAACAGCCTCCAAAGGCTTCAAACTCCCATTCTACATCTGCCCAAATCCTTCTTCCTCTGAGCAATCCCCCAGGGGTGGGGGGGGGGGGGGTGGGGGGGCAGAGATTAAAGACAGTTTTGGAGATATAGCCTAGTAAATAGATGGTACAGGAAAAATCTTCCTAGTCTTAGAGGTAGAGGCATCCTTCAGAGGGACCCGCTGAAGTCTCTTCCTGCAGTAAAACTTTATTCCCTGTTAAATGCCAATTTAGGATTCCAGGTGCCAGACAAGTCACAGGCCAGGCCTTCTTAGGTATAACTTACTCCTTCTGCCGTGGGTATTGAAATTGTGAGCCCAGCTTTGGTAAAATACCCTTAGATTTTTTCCAAATTTTTCAAAATCAGGCAATGCCCCTTTGGCCTTTTCCTCACTCCTGTCCCTCTCTCCAGTGGCTGCCGGGACTGGGGAAACTGGTTTTTAAATCTGGATTAAAGGTTGGACGGTTGGGGGGTCTGACGTGTTTCATCTTATACCTGGAGTTAAGCTTCTAAAAGAAGGGTGCATCTAAAAGAAGGGTCTTTCCAATGGTCTAATTAACACTCATCACCAACATCGAATTTTTAATTAGCCCTTGGTATCAATAGGGGAAACAGAAGAGCTTCTTGGAAATCTAGCTTTTCATTAATCAATCAATAAATAAGTTACATAAGAGGTATGAAAGAGAACCAAGGAGGCATGGTAGTTTCTGGGCTGAGTTTCTAATCTAGGGGCTTTTTTGCTCCCAAAGGGAGCCCGCGAGGCGGCCACTTCTGCTAAGCCGCAGGGGAGGGAGGGCTGACCCAGCCGCCAACCCTGGCGCCTTTATCTGCGCACTGCGAGCGAGCGGAGCGTGCTCCCGCCTCTTCCCTGAAGAAAAGAAAGGATCACACACAAAAATAAGTCATAGGGCCCCAGCTGGGCGACGCGGGCTGCCACCGCCACCGCCTGAGTCCCTTTGCAGGCAAGAAAGGAGCCGGCTCAGCGGAGCGCACACCCGGGAGGCACCGCGGCTCCCAGTGCTCGGGCGCCCCCTCCCCGCCTGCGTCCTAGCCCGCCGCCCGCAGCTAACCGGAGCGTGGGAGAGCGAGAGCCAGGGGAACCGCAGGCCTGGCCTAGTTGCCCCCGGCTTGGGTCGGATCCGATCCACCTACACCGCGCCCACTAACACATACACACATATGGACAGACAGGCACAGCGAAGAGACACAGACCCACAAAAGCACAGCAGACACTCGCAGACATGCAGACAGACACACACACAGACTTACAGACGCACATCCATATACACAGATACCCACAGAAGCTCACATCACAGACCAGGAAGCACGCCCCCACAGAGGGACCCGCGCAGACAGGTACTGGACCTACACTCGGATACAGACGTAGCTAGAAAACACAGGCGCAGACAGAAAACACACACGCTCATAAATACACCTAGAGATTAGCATACAGAGAGGAGGACACACATAGATCGAAAACACAGCGACGCCGGCAGAAGGATCCACAAACAGCGGTACTCAGATACAAGCACCTGGAGAGGGCGTTCACAGACACCCATGCCAACAGCAAACACAGACCCACACGCGGGGATACACCCAGAGACACAATCGCGCAGAGGGGAACCCACAGAGACACGCAAACAAGACAGTCAGAAACACAAGAACACGCACAGGAGGTGGCACAGCCTCAAGCACGTACGCCCAGAGGGACACACACCCACTCTGGATGGGGGCGTGCGCAGTGTCGCTGGAGACCGGGAAAGTGCGCCCCCCGAGCTCGCAGAGCAGCCTCGGAGCACTGCGCCGCGCGCCCAGCCCCGCATCTGCTGGGGAAGAGTTTCCCAGCGCATCTGTGAACAAGGGCCCGCCGGCCGTCATCGTGCAGGGGTGGCTGTGAGTCCGCTGGCCCGGTATCTATGCTGCAGCCAGGCGGCTTGAGAGGCCCTGGCCCTTGGTCAGAGTCCCGAAGCAGAGGTGTGGCCCCCGAGCCTCTCAATGAGGGGCCGGGCCTCTCCCCAACGGCAGTCTCCGCCCTGCTCTGGACCCCGGAGCTCAGCACAGAGCATCCCCAAGTCCTCTCCTCCTTGCCCATCCAGTTGCACCGCAAACTTTCCCAGGCTGGTCGTGCCACCGGGCAGTCCAGCCTGACCCGACCTGGGGGAGGCGGAGTAGGGGGTTCCTACCTGCGCCCACACCGGCTTCGCGGAGCCGCCTCCTCCAGCCGGTCTCGCACCGCACTCCGGCCCGCGCTTCTCAGCCGCGGCCGCTGCCGCTGCCGCTGCAGCCGCTCCTTGCCCTCCTGTTACCCGGGAAACCGCCTCCTCCTCCCTCCCACCAGCCAACCATTGCAGTTCACATGGCGCCTCGCTGCCAATCGGCGGCCTCGCCACCCCGGTCCCCTTCCAGGGTCCCGAACCCTTTCCCAAGCTAGGGGACCAGAGAAAGAGAGAGGGTCTCTCCGGAGCTGCTGCTATTCGATGGCAGGCCTGCCAGGCAGAGACATGCCAATCCTGCCTGCTAGCGCCATTCTTCTGTGGGACAGACGCACCTGACACTTTAATGAAGACCTGCATCGTTGGACAACCTGAGTCAGAAGATGCCTCCGGGCACCTGGTTCAGCTTCCCACTAAATCCAGGAATCCCCTGGACAGGATCCCATCAGGGAGCTGTCCAGCCTGTGTCCGAATACCTCTCTCAATGGAGCTCTCTGAAGCTCTCAAGACAGTGCTTATTGCCTTCCGGGTTGTAGAGCTCTTTCCAACACCAAACTGAAACCTGCCTCCATGCCAAGACCGGTCTCTGCTTCTTAGACATGCAGAACAAGGATCTCTGGGCCACCTAACAGCCAGACCTTCTGTAACCTAGAGGGCAACGCATCCTATCCCCAAGCTTATGCATCTCCGAACAGTTATTCATTCTTCTTGTCTTACCTAGGGCCATTTTGCAATCTGGGAGGCTTGTGCCCCCCATGTTCCTTATCTCTCTTTCATGGAGTGACCTGGTACAAATGTGCCCACATGACAGGATCTTAGGAACCCAGTACAGCAAGACTTGAACTGTTGAAAAAAACTTATCTTCTCTCCTAAGTTGAGGTCAGGTCCAAAAACATGGAGTAAAAGGTGAAGCCAGACATGTCTGGAGAGGCACTAGCATGGACATTTCTCTCTTTCCACTGCCCCTCCAATCCTATCACCCAATCAAAACTTGCCCCATCACACAGGGTGCCCAAGGTGAGAAAGCAAGGAGTCCTATTGGTCTTGGCAGGAGAGGGTCCTGGTCTTTCCAAAGTCTCCAGGTGCCACCAGGCTGCAGGGTCTGTCCATAGCCCCAGGCAGATGTTTCTATACCACCATCTGGTGAAGACCAGGTGGGTCCAGCATTATCAGGGTGTTATGTACACAGACATCCCATTAGAACAGGAGCTCAAGATACAAACCAAAGCAGAAGGCCAATGCTGTTGCTGGGCCCCTATTTGGGAGGCAGGAAGATATTGGGGCTCAGGAAGGGAGGTACACTTGTCTGGCATCAGAGCAGGAGGGATTGATGAGGACCAGACAGTAACCAGCTGGATCTCTGCCAGCTCCAACCATCACTCTCCAGGTCTGGTTGCAGGAAGGGGGCCCAGCTGTAGGATGAGGGGATGGCAGAGGAGAGGGAATGGCAGCTGGGGTGGAAGCTCATGCTCACTCAGAAACATCCACATATATTACACTCCTGGGCCCTGTCCCAGAGGGGCCCATTGAGACTGCTTACAAGACAGAGCCACAAAATAAAACCCATGCTCTTTCTGAGCCAGTCAGCTCAGAGACGCTTGGAAGAAAGTCTTTCTGAGCTCATGCAAGGAAGAAAACCAGCAGGGGCATGGTAGGGAAGTGACACCATGAACCCACTCATAAGGAGTGTGATATAGTTAAAAGAACAGAGACCTGAGTTAGACAACTTGGGCTGAAATCCCCTCTTCACCATCATCAGCAATGTAATCTTGTCTCTGAACCTAGATTTCCTCATCTATAAAATAGGGAAACTAATATTCCTCTTCAGAGAGATGTTATAAGGATTTGATGTGATCATGGATGAGCACAAACTTTGTAAACAATAATGTACCTTACAGAGAAAGACTTCTATCAATATGCTCACTTTGTCCCTGTGATGGTTAATTTTATGTGTCAGCTTGGCTAGGCTATAGTATCCAGTGTTTTTTTGTTTTTGTTTTTGTTTTTTTGTCAGACATCATTCTAGATGTTTTGGGGAAAGTATTCCATTAGATATAATTAACATTTAAATCAGTAGACTTTGAGTAAAGCAGATTATCCTTCCTAATGTGGGTGGGCCTCATCCAATCCATTGAAAGCCTTAAGAAAAAGATGGATGTCCTGAGGAACAAGGAGTTCTATATATGTGTTTATTCCATTGGTTCTATTTCTCTGGAGAGCCCTGAATAATACATCCCCTTCCTGGAATGATGATGATTTGCCAGGCAAATCCAAGGAGCAGACACAACCAGGTGGCCAAATTTGTAGCCTGATCATGAGCCTGGAAGCCACTGGTACACATGCATATGTTTCCCCAAGCCCAGTACTGGTGGGTGTTGTCTTATTTTTATAGATGGCTTCAACCCAACACTCTATGCAATAATCTTTCACCTACTAGGGGTGGGCAATCTGGGGAACATTTTTTAAAAACAGCTACCTTTCTCTCCTGCCATTATGCCACTTGCCTTAGTCCCCATCTGCATGCTAGGATCCAGGAGAGCAGAGTCTTGTCCGTGGAGATTCTGACCTCTGTTTCTCTCTCTCTAATTTTCTCTCTCTCTCTCTCTCTCTGTTTCTCCCTCCCTCCCTCCCCCACCTTTCTCTCTCTCACACACACACAGATTGCGATCCCAAGTGAGAGCTGCAGTGGCAAAGACCTTAACACCTATTGCCAACTGTGACACAGTTTTTGCCTCAATAAAGGACGACATCTTTTTTAAATTATAGCCAATTACCCATGTAGGATCCTAACCCCAAACCTGACCGTAGCACCTAAAGATAGGGTTACGTCAATTTCAGATATTGAAAAACAGGAGTCAGATTATAACCAGGTTTCCCAGGGAGTGGAACCACAAGCCTAGGGACTGTAGAAACTTCCCCTATGGCTTCTGGGGGGAATGCACATTATCTCCTTCTCTGTTTACTCACCTTCCTCATGGCCTAATATGACTGCCAGTCCAGGTGTCCACATCAGGATCTTTCAGTGCAAACACCTAACAGAATTTGCTCATAGCCTCTGGAACTTAGTTGAAATTTTCATGAGAGAATCTGATTGGTTGTTGACCTTTGGGACAAGTCAGGGGGTCAATCAATGGTGGAAAATAAGAAAGGGAGTGGAAAATAAGAAAGGGATTTTAGAATGGCTAAGCAATGTCAGACATTTGTAGCACACAATAAAAAGAGGACAGGCAAAAGTATTTACTCAGTGTAGATTCTGACTCCTAAAACTGAGCCCCTGCTGCTCCTCAGTTTTCTTGTCTTCAATACAAGAATATCCATGTTGCCCTCCTTCAGAGCTAGGGAATATCTGAAGCAAGTGTATGTGAAACACTTTAGGAAATTAAAGCATGTCCTTTCCTTCTCTAATTTAAGGAAAATCTTCCATCCAATCATGAGAAGACTTGAGGAAGAAGTAACCAGTCTTAGAATTCTGGTAAGCAGACACAGTAGCAGATTCAGCTTAGACACTGTCGTACCTGAGTTGGGTGGGCATCACAGAGGCGAAATCTTAAGTACAAAAATGTTCCCTCATGTCTTTAGCTCTCCCTGAATTGGACACAGAGTCAGTTGACCAGCAGACCAGGAAAGGAGATGCATTTTCAACCTTTTTTTTTTTCTTTTTGGACTGGTGAACTTTCATTACCTTTGGGTATCAAAATCTAAGAATTTTCCCTCCAAATCCTTGTCAGAATTGGTTGCCTTCTGCTCTGGAATCCCATAGTTCTTTGTTCCCATCTCTTTAACGGCATTTGCCATGTCATACTGTAATCATCTCTTTTCATATTTATCTCCCATCTACTCATTCATTCAATCATCATTCACTCGATCCTACAATAAATTGTATTACTTAATAAACATTCTGAGATAGAGTAATGAACCAGGTAGGGAAGGTCCCACCTCTCATGGTGATAGTGGGAGAAGATGGGAAATAAATAAATATTTAACCCAGATAATTTGAGAAGATAATTGGGGCTATTCAGAGAATAAAAATAAGATGGTATGAGAATGACAAGGTGCTACCTTCATTTGGGTAGTTGCAGGTGACTTCTTTGAGAAGAAGAAATTTAAACTGTGATTGAATGGTGAGAAGGATCCAGTCATGCAGGATCAAGGAAAAGAACATTCCAGAAGAGGCAGCTGCTAGTGCAAAGGCCGTGAGGCAGATGGCAGCACTACAAGCTTACTGTGCTCATGGAGCAAAAACATGGTCAATGAAATTGTAGCATAGTGACTGAGGGGAAGAGCAGTGCAGGATGGATTTGGACAGTAGGCAGCGCCAGCTCATATAGAGCCTGAGCCCACTGAAAGGCAACTAGATTTTATTCCAAGTGCTGCTAGAAGCATGGGAGTGTTCTGTGTTTGGAAGTGACTTGATAAGATTAAATAGATAACTCTGTCTGCTTCATGGAGAATTGACAAGGATGGAAGTGGGGAGTTCACTTAGGAGGTGATTACATAGTCCAGGCAAGAGTCCACTGGACCAGGATGGTAGCAAATGGATGGAGTTGAGGAATACTTTGGAGTCAGAATCAATAAGACTTTCTAATGGATTGGAGGTTGAGGGAAACAAATCATGTATATCTAGATTTTTTTTTTTACTTGGGTTACAAGGAGAGCTCCTTCAACGCAGAAGTTATTTCTTGTTTCTTTTCCTATGCTCCAATACTGGAAATGAACCAAGCACATGAGATGCTCATTAAATGTTTGGATGGATGGATTAGTGAATCCTTCAGAAATACCTTGCGTCACATCATCCTGGGAAGAAACAAGCCTATCAGAATAGCAAGGACAGGGGAACATCCACTCTTTCTCTTTCCTATACCCCTTCATGATATCAACTTTATCCTCACCCAACATCTTTCTCTTCCTTTAAAACTTAGCTCAATTAGTCTCTTCCAAAATGCTAAACTAACCTCACTCTATATTCTCTCACCTCACCCTTATTCTCACACATATCACTAGAGTTTATGGTATATTAAATACATATGATTACGTTTTCTTGCTTCTTCATTAATATATTTAATAAATTTTATTGAGTGCCTACATATACCAAGAACTTTCATGTCTGTCTAATATATCATTGATGAGAAGACACAAAGAATCAGGAAATCTCTGAGAAGTCAAAACAGATGATGCCAAGGTTTGTAGTAAAGGCCATAGCCTTCCCAGGTCCTCATTCAGGGTCTGATGCTCTTGGTTTACTCACACTTTAAATGGGTCCAGTTAATTCATTTTCAAGCCCACAACAAATTAGGTCCCTACCTAATTGGGAAAACTGACAACTGTAAGAATTAAGAGACAACAATATGACAGCAAGAGAGGAGACCAATGGACCTACGAAAAACAAAACAAAAGGTCTGGGAGATCTGGGACAATTTAGTGAATGGACAATCAATCTTACACATCTCTTCCATTCATTAAACTACATGAATCCATCATAATGCTGACTCTAAATTCAACCAAGTTTTATAGAGCAGGAAAAAAATTCAGTGTACTAGAAAACTTTTCAAATAAATTGACTAAATGGAATTTAAGGGACAAGCCCAGAGCTCCAAAAAAGTTCAATTGTCAAAAATAACTCAAATTTTAGATAGCTAATATTTTACACTGAGAGAACTGTAAACTTCAATTTATTGAACAACTCTAAAACATGCCAGTTGCTTTAAATACTTGACTTCATTTAATCTTCACAATAACTCTATGGGATAGGTAATGTTATCTTTATTTTACGTGGGAGATAAGAGGAAGAAACAGCATCAGAGAGATTGAGTAACTTGCCTTTGGTCACAAAGCTAGTTTGCAGCAGTTCTTTTTCAACCAGAGCAAAAGCTGAAGGAGAGAACAGACTGTATCTATTTCTCCTTTTTTATTCCTTTTAATGCTTAGCAAGATCTGGACAGATAGTAAGTTTTCAAAGTAGGGACTCAGGGCTCATTCATCCAACAAATTTGTCCCAGGAACTGTTTTGGCACTAGAGACACATTGGAGAGTAAGCCAGGCATAACTTGTACTCAGAGTGGTACATCATGAAGAATGGATGGATCTGGTCCATAGACCTTTACAAAACCAGTTTGCTACTATCCTACTAAATATGACTCTTATTCTAGACCTTTGGGAATCAGCTGAAGTTTCACTCTTGAAAATAATAAATGCCAATAACAGCAAAGTTAGAGATTTGTATTTGAAGAAAAGTCATCACCCCACCTATCTTGCACCTGTTTCTCGGGCAGCCTGCAGTCCTTATTTTATGTTGCCACCCTTCTGCAACTTCACTGAAGGGTGGCTTAGTGAAAGTCACTTCCAGTTCCTCTCTGGATTTCCGTATCCTCTTCTGCAGAATGGCTGTGGTGGGGAGGAGGGAAGGGCAGAATTGAACTGGCTGGGACACTCTGGTTCTCTCTTCCTCCTATTCCTGGCAGGTTCTCCTCAAACATTTCTGTTAACACCCTTTACTCAGTACCACCACGGTTGAGTGGCTAGAATAGAAGGAAGGAGCCCATTTACCCAAGTGATGATGAGTTGAGACAATGCAGCGTTGTCTGAAATAGACAGTGGCTGGGAGGGAGCTTATGTCAGTTGGCAAGGGGTGGAAGCAGAGGGTGGGCTGGCTCTGTTCTTCTCGCCTCTAGGAGCTGGCACCTCTGCGAGCATGGGAGGATGCTATAAAAACAGGCCTGCAGTGAAGCACCCACGGGTGGCATGAGCACATCAGTTAGGCTGTGGAGGAGTCACACATGGAGGAAGAGCCTCGGAATGGAACTTCCCAGGGAAGTTGGAACAGGTAACAAGATTCAAGTTCTAAGTTTATTTCAGTAGGCTGTTTTAGTTTTCAAGGTATCTTAAGAAAAGAAGGGGGGCATATATGTACTGGAAATGGAGTTGAAACTGAAATCATAAAACAAATCCAACAAATATTTATCAAGTGTACTATCCTCACTACTGGAAATGCCACAGTGAACATGACAGGTGAGCTTCCTTCCATCAAGGAATTTGTATTCTAGCAGTGGAACCAGTCATTAAACACAGAAACAAATATACAACCTGGATAATCTTAGATAGTAATGATGACTGCCACAAAAGAAGTAATATAGGATGATATGATAGTAACTGAGGTTGGGGAGAGCACCATTTCATAGGGTGACCAGGGAAGGCCTCTCTGAGGAGGTGACAATTTAGACTAGACCTGGAGGAACTGGCCAAGTGAAGGTGTGGGGGAAGAAAGCAAAGAGCAAGTGCGAAGACCCTGAGACCACAATGTGTTCGATGCAGTCAAGAGACCAGTGTGGCTAGAAAGTGGCAAATAATGAAACAGTATTACATGATTGAGTCAGAGAAGTCTGTTCCAAATGCAATGGGAAGCATCTGGAGAGTTTTAAGTGGATAAATTTTCAGAAGTTTGCTTTGGCTGCATTTTTGAGACCAGATTATAAAACAGGGAGCAGGGGGACCAATTGGTTCACTGAAGTCACCTGGCAAGAGACAATGGTGGCTTACATAGACATGTGGAGATGGAAATAAAAGCACAGATGCTGTATCTCTCAGACTCCACCCACTCTCTCATCCTCAGATTTCACTGCTAATCGAGTAGCCTAGTTTAGGCATCAGAGGAGGGTCTGATTGCCCAGGTTGTTTCAACATACCAAGCCAGCCTATGGGTTATCTCCTCTCTCTTCATCAAGTGCTCACCTCTAGGGCAGGTAGGAGAGACTGGGTGCATTTAATCAAAGCAGGGCCACCAATGCAGTGGGGCTAAGGCAGGCCACAGGTAGGAGAGACTGGGCGCATTTAATCAAAGCAGGGCCACTAATGCAGTGGGGCTAAGGCAGGCCACAGGTAGGAGAGACTGGGTGCATTTAATCAAAGCAGGGCCACTAATGCAGTGGGGCTAAGGCAGGCCAGCCTTAGCTGTGTACTAAGGTGGAAGGTGCAGAGGTGCTGTGTGCCGCATGCAACAACAGGCAGGCTCAGTGGTTATCTTAGCCAGCACCTCCATACCACTTATTGTCCCAGGCACTGTTCTACATTCTTTAGATACAATAATTCATTAAATCTTCACAGTTATTTCATAAGACAGATACTATTATTATCCGTATTTTTCAGAAAAGGAAATAGGCACAGAGAAATTAAGTGACTTTTCCAAGGTCATACAGCTAGTTAGGGGTGAAGCTGGGATTCAAATTCAAGCGGTCTGACTCTTGAGGCCTTGATCTTAACCACTGTTGAAATCTTCTCTAAACTCTAGCTCAAATATCACTGAGACGGTATCTTGAACATGGAAAAAAGGAATTAGTAGGCCGGGCGTGGTGGCTCAAGCCTGTAATCCCAGCACTTTGGGAGGCCGAGACGGGCGGATCACGAGGTCAGGAGATCAAGACCATCCTGGCTAACATGGTGAAACCCATCTCTACTAAAAAAATACAAAAACTAGCCGGGCGAGGTGGTGGGTGCCTGTAGTCCCAGCTACTCGGGAGGCTGAGGCAGGAGAATGGCGTAAACCCGGGAGGCGGAGCTTGCAGTGAGCTGAGAGATCCGGCTACTGCACTCCAGCCTGGGCGACAGAGCGAGATTCCGTCTCAAAAAAAAAAAAAGAAAAGAAAGAAAAAAGGAATAAATATTGCCACAGCTGCTACTGCTGCTGTTTTATCTAGTGAAGTCACAAAGAGACTTTCTGCACTGACTGGTTTAAGCTCCAGCTCTTCCATTTACTATTTCTAGAATCTGGGTAAAAAACTATTAACTTCTTTGAGCCTCAAGTTTATTATCTAAAAATTTATTTTCTAAAGATAGAGATACCATCTGTCCTTGCTGTTGTCGAGGGATTGTTTGTAAGACGATTACAATACCAGGGGAAAGGTGCTCTGATAAATTAAGAGTGTGCTCTACAAGTAAAACCTTGTTACTCCATCTGAATAGTGTTTGTTTCTTGGGTATGTGACTCTTCATTGACATTTTGTTTCTGAGAATTCTTCAAAGGGAAGGCTTTTTGCTTTGATGATGAGGCCCGCCCACCCAAATTTCCTGTGTGTGGATCACAAACTTCCCTGGGCAGACAGGTGTGGGGGCCCTGGTTTGGCTCCTTTGCATAGCACATTGGGAATATTTGCATTTCCAGTGTCTTGTTTCTCCATTGAATCGGGGACCCATTCTATTTTTTTTTTTTTTTCCTGTGGCATCAGATGAAAGTGGCCTGAAAGTCAATGCAACTTCCTTTCATCTCACAGTGTGTCCAGTGGCCTCCTAACTACTCAAAGCCCAGCAGGCTAAGCTGAGCAAGGACACACAGAAGAAAATTCCCACTTAGACTCTTTTGGAGGGATTTCTGGCTACTTCCTGACTGGCACTCCCTGACTGCAGCCACACACACATGCATACACACACACACACACACACACACACACACAGAGCAGTGCACCCACAGAGCCCCAGGGAGCACTGTTCAAGACATCTTTGAAGTCTGATGATGCCATTGTCTTCTCCCATGGGGTTGGCTAACAGAAGCCAATATCGTCTAAATCCTCAGAGAAAATTAAAAACAACAACAACAACAAAAAAAAAACTCTTTTTTTCTGGGTCAGTAGGTAAGCTTTGTATAAAAAAAAAAAAGAAAAAAAAAAAAACCAAAGATGTATTCTTCATGGAGAAAAATGGCAGTATGAATGCTGTTACCATGAATCTTATTGCTTTCCTTTATCTGCAGAAATCTCCCATGGGGATGGGATGCTTGGCTCTAAGCGATGTGTAAGTGGGTACAGGTGATAGCATGCCGAATGCCAGGGATCTTTGAATCCAGAGATTCTGGCTCCACGAGACCTTGTTTCTGTTTAGCTTTGGTTCTGAGAACAGTTTTTAAATATTTAGGTCCAATCCCAGCAGGCATACTAAGCATTTTGGGGGCAGAGGGTGTGATAAGTTTACAATTTGTAAATATAGGGACCATTATTTTTGCTATCAGACTGAAAAAAAAAAGTTTTAAAGTAGCGTTAAACATTACTGGTGAGGGAAAAAGGAAACAAATTCAACAAATATTTATTAAGAACCTACTCTGTGCTAGGCATTGCTCTAGGCTAGATTCACTAAGGTACAGGAAATAAATGAACGAAATCCTTGCTTCATGGATTGAACATTCTAGTATAATTCATTGTGCTAGAAACGTGTATACCTACCAGAAAGTAAGATGCATGGAACACCTTGAAAACGTGCATATGTGCCTTTTGACTTGAACAGTTGTGCACCCATATATGTACAAGAATATAAAGTTTGTTTGGGAGAATAAAAATTTAGAAAATAAAAACCTAAATATATAACATTAAGGTACCATTTACATTCATTATGGTCTGCTTTTATAACCAAATACCATGCTACTATTAAAATAATATAGAAGAACATTTATTGATTTGGGAAATGCTAATGATGCATTGCTACACAGAAAAATAGGTTACAAAATGGTAGGTAGAATATTATTCCACTTGCATAAAAATGTATATGAATGAAAAAAATTTCCAAAAGGTTATTGTTTAATTTAGCAATATTTACTTAGCTTACTTACTATGTACCTGGGCCCTGAGGTTACCAAAATGAACAAGATAAGCCAAGTCCTTTCCCCTCATGGAATTTGTGGCAGTTATCTTTGAGTGGTAGAACTAGGGGTAACTTTCATTTTGTCCATTTGTTTTTCTGTGTTTTCTACATCTTCTAAACCAATCAGATATTCCTTTTAAAATTAATTTAAATTTAAAATTAATTTAAACATAATTTGAAAAATAAACCTTGGAGATACAGTTTGTGGCTTAGAATTGAAAGATGAGTCTTAGGAATTAAAGCACATCTGTTATGTCCTTACTCCCTCTGAGGAGATAACTGAGATGGTCAAAAATGGTATAGCCAGAAGACAAGAACCAAAGAGATAGTGCAAGACAAGGATCAGGGTTGAGAAGGAGAGGCCACATCTCTAGCCAGGATTTGGGGAAGAGCAGATGAAAAGTCAAGACCAGGAGGTAGAGAGAAAAAGCACAAAATGGAAGACAAGGAGAAGGCCCAGCTCTGCCATGAATAGGGCTGAAGTGCCCAAAGCCCCTCTTCACGCTGCCTCCAAGGTTCATGAGGGGTCAGTAGGGGATAAAGGCACAGGATCAGGGACACAGGTACAGAATCAGGTGGGATTTTTCTGCCGCCTCCTTAAGCACACCCACCATCAGATTAGCAGTCAAATGCTGAAAACCAACTAAATGTCCATAAATGAATGATTAAAGTCCTTTTAACACTTATCACTATGGTAGCCAAATAAAATTTTGAGATACTAGCTTAAGTTTTATTATTTTTTCCTTGTAATTCCTTAAAGACTTGGAAATGAAGTGCAAGTGTTAGGCATTGGTGGGTTCTCTGAGAACGAGGCCCTGTGCCTTCACCCATATCACCCTTCTCTCGATCCCCAAGGCCAGTCCCTGGAAAGAGCAAAAATTATTTTTAAAAACATGGTTGGGGGAATTTGAGAGTCGAGGAGACCCATGACTCACTTCTTTAGGGTAGCTCAGAAAGATAGTCCCCATAGCCCCTACCCCAGCATGATTTCATACATTGGAGTAGAAGCAAGTCTACTTGCAGTGGGGAGGCTGAAGTGTAGAAGCAGGAGAGGTCAGGGTGCTTCTCCTGCTCTCACTCCACCTTCCTTGAGTAAAGTTCCACCACCACAGGTGGCTGTGTCTCTTTTGTGATTCTAGCTCCTGCCAAATAAATCCTCCCTACAGGGTCCTATAGCTCCAGCCAGGCAGCCTCTGCCCTGGTTCCAGCCCGAGGGTCCTGGCTTCTGGGCCCCGCAACCGTACCATCTCTTCATGTCCCTCCATCCCTCATGGTGATAGTAGTTTTCCCGATAGCTAATCCTGTCCCCTGTTTGGCATCTCAGCCCTTCTGTATCCATGTATTCAATTTCCTATTGTATGTTTGGTTATGTTTATCTTAACTGGACTTTGACTAATCAGAATCAGAAGGCTCCTCAGTCACAACTGAGGTCTTGATGCCCTGTAAGGCCCCTGGGAATTTACCACAATCCCAACAGAAAGAAGGGAGGCAGAACACCCTCAATTAACTGAATGCGCCCTCACAAAAACCTGGGAAACCTTTGGTTGGTTTCGTTTCCATGGAACTGATCAGTGGGTTTTTTGTTTGTTTCTTTGTTTTCACTATCAGGTGTAAAGTGAATTCGAAATAGAGTTAAAGTTATAGAAAAATAGAATGGTCATCTTTGCACACTTGAATATGTAGCTGGTAAAATTCCTACTCACAACATAAAATACAAACAAAATAAATGCATGCCATCATTTTGACTACGTAAAATTTATATGCATGTGGACAGATAAGAAAAGGAATAGGAGAATAATTCCTTATGATAAAGTGGGAAGATAATACTTGATTTTTAAAAATATGTCATCCTTTTTAAAATATGTTTTCACTATAACTCTTATGGGTCATCTAGAAGCCTTAGTAAAGCACACATCTTCTCCGTCCCAGGGCCATCATCATGGAAAATGACAAATATTCTTCCTCTGGAGCAGCACAAGTGAACAGGGGCATTTTAATTCTGTGGTTAAGTTGACAGAACCTGAAGTGTAAAGCTAAAAATACAGGCAAGCAGCAAAGAATAGCAAAGGTGCTAAGATACGTGTATCAGAAGCAGGTGTTAGAAATTTTCTGAAGCCACATCATAATTCAGCTAGGTCAGATGGAAGGCTTAGATGACAGTTGACACAGGACTGAGAACCGGAGCAGAGCCAAGGCACCCTGAGAAAATGAGGGCAGTTTGACCACTTGGGGGTCACCTCCCTTCTGAGGTTAGATGGCATTGTTCTGCTCTCTCACAAATCAGTTCTTGGTATCCTTCTGAAAAATATAAGCCTGGACTAGAGGGGTTGACCGATTCTCCATGTCCTCCTACCCAGGGGGATGGGTGAATGGCCTCTGCAGAAAATTTTGAAAAGGAGACACTTAAGAAGTAATAGAATCCTTCATTGGGCATGGTGGCTCACACTTGTAATTTCAGCACTTTGGGAGGCCAAGGTGGGAGGATCACTTGAGCCCAGTGTGAGATCATATCTACACACACACACACAGAAAGTAAAAGAACTAGTTGGGCATGGTGGCACATGATTGTAGTCCTAGTTACTCAGGAGGTGGAGGCAGGAGGATCGCTTGAGCCCAGGAGGTTGAGGCTGCAGTGAGCTATGATCATGCCACTGCGCTGCAGCCTGAGTGACAGAGCGAGACCCTGCCTCAAAACAAAACAAAAAAAAAGGAGTAATTGAATCCAAGAGGAAACAGTCCAGCATAGTGGTTCTGACCATAGACTCAGAGCCTTGCAGACCCAAGTTGGGTCCCAGTTAACTGTGTACTGGATATATGACTCCAAAGCAGCCCTGAACCTCTCTGGGCCTTAGTCTCCCCATGTGTGTAATATGGTTGATAATAGAATGGACCCTAGATTTGAGAGAGTAGTAAATGAGATAATGCTGATAAAATGTTTAGCACATAAGTGCTTGATCAATATTAGGTGCTATAATTTTATGGAACTGCAATCCCTAAGTTTGATTTCTTAGACTAAACTAAATATGTCAAATGCAATATACATTGAGCCACAAACCCTGCAGTAGTCACAAAAGGAGAAAGTGAAACGAATATGCTCCTGTTAAACCTTTCTTCTGTTCATTGTTAGTTGGCAGAGAGAAGGGAGAAGGGAAAATAAATAAATAAATAAATAATAAATAAATAAATAAATAAATCCCAATCAGAAAAGCTGGAGGCCCAGTGGAGAACCCCTTACTGAGACTGACATGGGAAGTACATATGCTCCAGTTTACAAAGGATTTTGAACAATGTGTGTCTCTGAGTGTTTACCTAGAAGTTCTCATCTATTTTATAAGCAACTCTGCTCTTCCAGGAGAAGTTGGGACAAATAGGACTCTCAGATCACTCAGAGGAAAGATAATGGGCCCTTGCCCATGCCTCTGAGCTCAGGTAAGCATCCCTCACAATTCAACCTGCCCCCACGGCCCTCTCAACTTGGGCACCATTGTGGACCCAGGGAGCTATGATTTGGATGGGTAGAGGGAAAGGAACTGCTGGTTTTTAATTTGTGTTTTCAGACCACATATCCAGTCTCAGGAAATTAAATTACAGATCCAAGCTGGATGTTCCCCATTCCTGTGATTCTTAACATTTTGAAGGGCCAGTGCTCTTGGATGGAAACTTTGAACTGGTCCTCACACAACGCACTCAAGCACGATGCACACATGCAGATGCATACCCCATTTTTCATACTATTTCAGAGTATTTATGAAGCCATGTGAACCTTCTAAGATCCAGAGATAATTTGGTTCATAAGACTTTTTAATCCTTGAACAGGAAGTTTCAAGTGACATCCACTTAGGATAAATAACAGTATAAAAACAAAACACATCTTTTCTGTAGCAAAGACCAGCTGCTTCCCTTGCTGGTTTTTGCGTGACTGTTACAAATTTCAGGGACTCCTGTAGTAAAAGCCCAATTTCCCCTCACATTCCAAAATCCAATCACTCCCTCATGTAATGGCCTTCCTTCCAAATATTCCCTGTGACATCCCTAAGGCAGCTGCTTAGTTGTCCCTCCTAAGCAGCTGGGCAGTCAAGGCAAGCCTCATTGCAAAGCTGTCAAGGCAAAGGCAAGAGGTTACATAATTCCAATTAGCAGAAGCCCCACCGACTCTAAACAGCTCCTTACCACTTCATCATCCTTCCCCTCTGAGGAAATAATCACAATTGCCACCAACATCCCGGAAACAAAAGCCAACAGAATAAACACGGTACTCTCCGGCAGACCTCAGGATTAAAATGTAATCTCAAAATAAAGTCTAATAACTTTTCCCCTTTTGAACACACTTGGAATAAAATTAGCATATAAATCAAAGCTTAATTAGGACATTGTAACAATGAACAGCACCGGCTGGTATTAAGCGTTTCAGGCCCAATATGATGCATCAAATAAACACCGTAATTAAAGAACAAAATCAGGGTGGTCTCCTGGTAATCAATCACACAGCTAGGTTCAAGTTTTCAACTTGAGGGTCATCTCTGCTTTCTGTCTTGTGGATCTTGCCTTCCAGCCAGTCTCTCCCAAGGGATGTCATGCATCTTCCAGTCTGTGTTTCTGGCACATCTCTCCAGCTCTTGGCTCTCAAAGGGGAGTCCTGGCACCAAGCAGGGGTGGGGAAACTTGCAGGTTGTTCAAAACAATAGTTTGTGGGCTTCCAGAATGAAGCATTTATTCCTTCTATGAGCTGTACTATGCCCATTATCCAATCTAGACAAATAACTGCCTGGCACAGAAAGTCAAGAATCCTTGAGAATTGTCCCCTCTGCTTTCACTATGCTCCAGCCACATTGCCATCCTTGCTGTTCCACACACACACTAAGCAAATGCCTGCCTCAAGGCCTTTGCACAGGCTGCTTCCTCTCCCCAGAGTGCTCTTCTCCCACACAGCTTTCTCCCTCACTTCCTTCAGATCTCCCCACCAAAATGTCACTTCATCATAGAGGTCTTTCTCACCTCCCTTATCTAAAACAGCACTTCCTAAACCTTTCTAACTCCCTTCGTTGGAGAGTTTGAGTCGCTACGAAATAGCACCCTTCTACTCCATGTTAGTTCTGATGCCATAACAGAATAAGAAAAAAAGAAATAAAGCAAGGCAGATGGGAGAACAAAATCTCACCTTTATGTCCAATACAGTTGAGATTAGAACATGTGGCTGATATCTGTGGGCAAGAGGGCTTCTGGGTGCTGACATGCAGACTAGGAAGCAGGGTCACCTAAGAGGTAGGGCAGGAGGAGCAGAGCCGGCTGGAGCTTGCCATGGACAAGCTCACTCTGCAGAATGGCAGAAAGAACGAGCAGGACCTTATGTGCCCTGTTCTTTATCCCTGAATATATATAAATATATTCAGTGTGGTCGCTTCTGCATTAGACTGACCAATACTAATGACTAATACTGATGATAGCTCCCATTACAGAGTATCCTCTATGGGTCAAACCTAAAGCCAGTTAATTCACATCTATTTGCTAATTTAATCCACAGTTACTTTATGAAACAGTTATTCTAGCCCCATTTCATAGGTGAGAAAATTGAGACCGAGAAAAGTAAATTACTTGTTGAAAGTCCTGCGGATGGTGAGTGATGAGGTCAAGATTCAAGTCTAGGTCTGTCTAACTACACAGCTGAAGAGCTTAAGGTCTTCCTGCCTATCCTATCCTCTCCTGGGTTCATCTTCTCCCCAGGCTACCTCTCCCCATGCTGACGAAGAATAACGGATGAATGACCCTGCAATGCTGCAGGCTCGGCAGCCTCTGCCTCTTCCCACATAAGATCATTTGCCAAACACATGCTCTCATCTCTCCCCGTCTTGCTTATGCCCTGTGGGGAACCTGCGTCCTTATCCTGCAAAATCCTTCTCATCCTTCTAGGCCCAGTTCAAATGTCACCACCTCTGTGACCACTCTCCTAGAGTCAAATTTAATCATGCTGCTTCCCCATTCATGTCAAGAACATGCCCCTATTTCTGCAGGTAGAACTTGTTAGAAATGCAAATTCTTGAACCTCAACCCAGAGCTACTTCAATATTAGAATTACTAAGGGTGGGGCCAGCAGCCTATGTTCTAACAAGTCCTGCAGCTTTCATACAAAAGTCGAAAAACACTGCTCTATTTTAACACATCTCATTAGAGCCACATATCTATGTTTGAGGAAATTTTTATTCTGCGAGGACCTACAGGGCCAGGACTGGATGCTGTTGAGAGTTTGTCACACAGTAGGTGCTCAGTTGGCTTTGAAAGTGCTTTTTTCCCCAGCAATTTCCTGGCCACCATGGCTTAGTGATGTTAGCAATGACAGCCAGACTGAGGGTGGAGGCATGGGCCTTTCTGCATCCTTTGCAGCAGGCCTCCTCCTCTAGTCTTGCACCTGCTTGTTGAAAAAAAGTTTATGATTTTTCATTCATTTCTTTCACAAAAATTTATTGAGTGCCTACCAGAGACCAGACACCACTAAATATGAGAATACAATGACAAGTAAAATGCCGACTCTATCCTCATGGGGCTTACAGGCTAGCACAGGAGACACATACTCGTCAAATAAAAAAGGTCAACTCAAAGTGGCATTTGCATTTATTAGCTTATTTAATTGTCACAAGTACCCTAAAAGTGCGTAGTGGTGTCTCCTGGCTACCAACGAGGAAGTGAATAAAGAAAGGTGAAATACTTTGCCCAAGTTAATTTTGCACATGGCAGAGATGAAGATTCAACACTGCAGGCGTTTGTTCCTGCTCTTAATCACTACACAATGCTGCCTTAAAATAATAACAGAACAAAATTATAAACATTGATAATCACTGGGAAAAACAGTACATAAGAGCATGTGACAGGGAAACCTTATGGAGTCAGTGAAGGGAGAGGGTACAGTCAGAGAAATACCCTGGAAGAGGCCACATCTGAGCTGGAACCTGAAGGATAAGCAAGAGTTAACTTGCCAATCAGCGAGGCGAGGCGAGGCAAGGGTAGATACAGATGAGGCCTTTCCCCATAGAGGAACAGCACTTGTAAAAGCCTTGAGAAGAAGGCCTGGGAGAAGTTGCCAGTGGCCACAGCACTAGGTTGAGGATGGAAGAGAATGTGGATAGAGGCTGGAGGTATGGGCAGTGCCAGATTGCCATGACAACAGTCCTTATTCTTGGTCCACTTTTCCAAAGCAATGTTGTCAAACCAAGGGTTCCACATGGATGGATGGCTCCATTGTGTATTAAAATGTGGTTGAAGTGCAGGAATCTCATCATTCATCCACTCAGCCATTCAGAGATATTGATTGTGTGCCTGCCATGTGCCAAGAGCTGTTGTAGGTATCAGGGACACAGCCCCATTCTGCTAGAGCATATCCAAAGCAGGTCGGTCTGGGGAGAGAGGACTCTGACAACTGACATTTGCATTCCTTCATCAGCACTGAGCCTGGGCTGTGTGCTGGGTACCGTGTTAGGTGCTCTATTGGATGGTCTGGTTTGTGTTTTAAAAAGAAATTGAAGGCACATTCCAAAATCACAACTAGACCTCCTAGTGGCTAAAATGGACATCTCTTAATAATTTCAACAACCATTTATAGCTCAGGATTTGAAACATTCCTGAAGAAGCTGGCATTAGATAAATCATTTTGGACTGCTCCATAAAGTGAACTTTGCTAATAGAAACTAGAGTAATGAAATGAATGTCTACAGACCTGTAATTCATTCTGCATAACATTTACACACTCCACTCTGCTGAAATCTTGTCAAACGACCAGTCAGCAAAGCTCAGCCTGAAGAGGAGGTGCAGAACTAGCACAAATTTGTTCAAAAAGGCCTTCCAGAAAGCATTTTCAAAAGCTCTCTTGTGTCTTGTTTTTTTCCTTTTGTTTATTTTAAGTTCAGGGGTATATGTGCAGGTTTGTTACATAGGTAAACTTGTGTCATGGGGGTCTGTTATACAGATTATTTCATCACCCAGGTATTAAGCCTAGTATCTATAGTTATTTTTCTTGATCCTCTCCTTCCTTGCACCCTCCACCCTCAGGTAGGCCTCAGTGTCTGTTGTTCCCCTCTATATGTCCATGTGTTCTCATTATTTAGCTCCCACTTATAAGTTAGAACATGTGGTATTTGGTTTTCTGTTCTTGTATTACTTTGCTAAGGATAATGGCCTCCAGCTCCATCCATGTACCTGCAAAGGACATGATCTCATTTATTTTTATGGCTATATAGTACTCCATGGTGTATATGTAGCACATTTTCTTTATCCAGTCTACCACTGATGGGCACGTAAGTTGATTCCATGTCTTTGCTATTGTGAATAGTGCTGCAATGCCTGCATGTGTCTTTATGATAGAATTATTTATATTCCTTTGGGTATATACCCAGTAATAGGATTGATGGGCTGAATGGTGGTTCTGTTTTTAGGTCTTTGAGGAATTGCCATTCTATTTTCCACAATTGTTGAACTAATTTACACTTGCACCCACAGTGTATAAGTGTTCCTTTTTCTCCACAACCTCCCCAGCACCTGTTATTTTTTTACTATTGAATAATAGCCATTCAGACTGGTGTGAGATGGTATCTCATTGTGGTTTTGATTTGCATTTCTTTAATGATCAGTGGTGCTGAGCTTTTTTTCATATGCTTGTTGGCCGCATGTATGTCTTCTTTTGAAAAGTGTCTGTTCATGCCTTTTGCCCACTTTTTACCAGGTTTGTTTTTTTCTTGTAGATTTGTTTAAGTTCCTTATAGATGCTGGATATTAAACCAGATGCATAGTTTGAAAATATTTTCTTCTATTCTGTAGGTTGTCTGTTTACTCTGTCGATAGTTTCTTTTGCTGTGCAGAAGCCCTTTAGTAACTAAAATTAGATCTCATTTGTCAATTTCTGCTTTGTTGCATTTCCTTTTGGCACCTGTCATGAAATCTTTGCCTGTTCTCATGTCCAGAATGGTATTGCCTAGGTTGTCTTCCAGGGTTCTTGTAGTTTTGGGTTTTACATTTAAGTCTTTAATCCATCTTGAGTTGAATTTTGTATATGGTGTGAGAAAATGGTCCAGGTTCAATCTCCTGCACATGGCTAGTCAGTTATCCCAGAACCGTTTATTGAATAAGGAGTCCTCTCTCCATTGCTTGTTTTTGTCAGCTTTGCCAAAGATAAATGGTTGAGGGTGTGCAGCCGTATTTCTGGGCTCCCTATTCTCTTCCATTGGTCTGTGCATCTGTTTTGTACCAGTACCATGCTGTTTTGGTTACTGCAGCCCTGCAGTATAGTTTGAAGTCAGGTAATATGTTGTCTCCAGCTTTGTTCTTTTTGCTTAGGATTGCTTTGGCTATTGGGGCTCTTTTTTGGGTCCATATGAATTTTAAAATAGTTTTTTCTAGTTCTGTGAAGAATGTCATTGATAGTTTGATAGGATTAGTATTGAATTTGTAAGTCGCTTTGGGCAGTATGGCCATTTTAACAATATTGATTCTTCCTATCCATGAGCATTGCAATGTTTATCCATTTGTTTGTCATCTCTGATTTCTTTTAGCAGTGTTTTACAGTTATTGAAGAGATCTTTTGCCTCCTTAGTTAGCTGTATTCCTAGGTATTTTATGCTTTTGTGGCAATTGTGAATGAGATTGTGTTTCTGATTTGGCTATCAGCTTAATAGCTGTTGGTGTATATGAATGCTAGTGATTTTTGTACATTTATTTTGTAATCTGAATATGTTACTGAAGTTATCAGCTTAAGGAACTTTTGGGCTGAAAGTATGGGGTTTTGTACTTATAGAGTCATGTCATTTGCCAACAGGGATAGTTTTACTTCCTCTCTTCCTTTTTGGATGTGCTTTCTTTCTTTCTTTTTCCTTATTGCTCTGGCCAGGACATCGAATACTATGTTGAATAGGAATGGTGAGAGAGGGCATCCTTGTCTAGTGCCAATTTTCAAGGGGAATGAGTCCAGCTTTTGCTTATTTAGTATGATGTTAGCTGTGGGTTTGTTATAGATGGCTCTTATTATTTTGAGGTATGTTCCTTTAATACCTAGTTTGTTGAGAGTTTTTAACAAGAAGTATTGATTTGGCATCAATATGCAGATACCACTGAAACTGTGACATCTTGGTTTCTCATTGCACACAGGATAAAAATCAAATTCCTTTGCTTTATCTATAAGGTCCTACATAACATGGAAGTCCCCCATATCTGATACTACCACTCTCCTCACTCCTCCAAACCAACATTTTCTGGGCACCTCAGATAAGTCAAATTCATTCCCACCACAAAGCCTTTTTTATTGCTATTCCACTGCCTAGAAGGCTATTTCCTAAGATTCTCACATGGCTGGTTCTGATTCTTAATGTCACAGCTCAAATATCACCTCCTCGGAGAGACTTTTGCTAATCACCGTAAGGTTCTTCACCTTTAGCACTCACCACTCTGAAATTTTCTTGCTCTTTAAATTTACTTGTTTTTTCTTGAATCTGTCTTCCCCTACTGAAATACAAGGACCATTTAGAGCAAGGTCCATGCCGTATCTTCAGTTTGAACACTTTCACCTTGGAAGCTAAGTGCATAAGATGCAATGCCTAGGTTCCTGAATCGCTAGTTGGAGGAGAGCTGCCAGGTGATAATGAACAACTATTTTTGGATTTCAGATGAGATTTGGCAGCTTGTCTGTTACATCAGCAAACATACCCTTAGCTAATCCAATACTTTTTGACCATTTCTATCAGGTTGTTAGAACTTGTTGGATTGATTGGTAGAAGTATTTTGTATTCTGGATAGAAATATTTTCTCTGTTATACAAGTTGCAAATATTTTCTCTAGGTCTGTCACTCAACTTTGAACTTTCTTTATGGTGTCTTTGTTGTACAGACATTCACAATTCTTAGCTAGTCAAATCTGTCAGTCTTTTGTATCATATTATAGACTCTGTTATATGCTAAGACGGGTTTTCTCTATACCAAGCTTATAAAAGATACTCTCCAAAGTTTCCTTCTGGTTCTTCTATTTTCCAGCTATGATTATTCTTATATGTTTTATAGATATTTTTGTTATAAGCACCTTTTCTCCATTGGTTGCCTAACTAGGTAATGCTAATATATAGGAAGGTTGCTATTCTGTATTCAGTACCTTAAGTACAAATTCTTAAAAGTCAGTCTTCTAAGTTCAGCCAAACAATTTTATCATCCTCAAATAATTATAATTTTGGCTCTTTCCCTCCAATATTTTTATCTCTCATTTATTTATCTTATCTTACTGCTTTGGCTAAGACTCCAACACCACCTTGATTAATCCCAGGGTTAGTAGGTGTCCTTATACTTATCTTTACTAGTGAGGCCTCTGTTACTATACTATTAAATGTGATGTTTGCTCCCTTCTTATGCTCTTTATATTTTAAAACCCTCCTTCTCTTCAAAACTTACTAAAACCTTTAATTAGAAAAAGATGTTGAATTTAGTAAAATCTGTTTCAGCACTCAAAGAGAAATTCATATGGTTTTTCTCCTTTAACCTATTAGTAAAATGAATTCATTAACAGACTTCCTAATGTTAAGCAATATCTGCTTTCCTGGAACAAAACTTTACTCTGTCATGGTATGTTGTACTTTTAATACTTTTCTGGATTTGATTTGCTAATATTTTATACAGAATTCTTTTGCAACTACATTTATAATAATGTGTATCTATTTGGGGCCAGTGCTCTTGAATGCTGGAAAACATGATAGTGAAAATCATAGATCCTCATGAATTAGGTGGTTTATTAAAAGGATACCTTGGATAAAGTATCAGAATATATAGGTGTATCTGAGGCTGATGGTGAATCCCTGAGCCAAGTCAATCTACTCCTCACTTTAGAGGCCCTGCCGATATTCTGGAACTAGAAAAGAAAACTGCAACACATGGGAGATTTTAGATTTGCTGAATTTAATATTGAAGGCGCTAAAGAGGTGCTCAATCATTGCAGTAAAAGATAATAGAGGCTAAAGTAACAAAAGAAACCCAGACTGCACCCAAGTATCTGGGTGGGACTTCTCTAGCTGAGAATAAGCATAAAAAGGAAGCACACAGGAAGATATTGTGGGCATTTTTCCTCTAGAATTTTACAAGCAAAGGGAATTTCATCTTGAAATTTAATTTCTCAATGGGATCATAATAATGAAAGAGAGTTTACATTCAAATTTGGAATGTTTCAGATTATGTGGGTTTGTTGTACCTATTTTGTGTTAGCATATACAACATGGCTAGGCATAATTTGAAATGGAAATTGAATGTAAGAACAATTTTTTGATAATATAGGATTACCTGGAGTGTTCCTAAGATAGAGTGACCTAGAGTTAAGCAATGCTTTTCTGATAAATGCATGAGGGGATGGATACCCCATTCCCCATGATGTGCTTATTTCACATTGCATGCCTGTATCAAAACATCTCATGTACCCCATAAATATATATATGCCTACTATGTACTCTTACAATTTTTTAAATTATGAAAAAAGAAATGCTTTCCTATTGCCCATGTCAGAGGCTACACTGCACACCTGGTCTCACGAGGACAGAAAGGAGCAGTAGGAGACTTCAGGTGAGCAGCCTCACAAAGGTGAGATCAGGACCCTCCTGATAAGAACAGCCTCACCCCTGGAGGCTGACCTTGGGCTTGACTGCTAAGACCAGTGGATTAAGACAGAACAAAAGGAGGTGGGTATAGAGCAAGAGGACCCTTCAGCCCCTGTGCCATGAATCCCAACTCTACCTACTCCCTTGATAGCCTCACCATTACTGAAGGGACTGTGGATTAGTAACCTGATGGGTCAGAGCCCAAATTTTTCAGTGGGAAATTTTTTTTTATAAAGTTACTTTTCTTTAAAGGTCAATAACTATAGAGTGCTCATTTCTCCTTCTTACCTCCAATTAGGGCTACTTGTCTTCAGGAAAAAAAAAAAAAAAATTAGGCCATAGCTTTCTTTCTCTCTACCTTCTCTGTATTTGCACAAAAAAAAAGACATGATCTATTCTGCAGATTGAGACAGAAAGAGAGAGAGAGAGACCTCTCCAACTTTCAGCACAGCTGAGCTTGCTATTCCCAAGATTTCGATTTAAACTGGAGAGAGAAGTGGAAAAACCCCACTTCTGAATCTAAGCCAGACTCTACAATTCAGCTTTTGCCAAAGGCCCTGTCTTGTGCCAAGCACATGTACAAGTATTAATACGGTTATGCTTTGATTCCCTCTTCTGTTTCTGAATAGCACATGTGTCCTCAATTGCATGAGAAGAGGTCAGGATCTAGCCATTGCCTGGTTTTTTAACCATCACAAGGGACCAAACATCTCCAACCACAACAGAACTAGAGTAAGGATTGGAGCCCTGGCTGTCTTTCTCCATAATCGCCTCTCTCTACTTCTGCATCAGACCATAGATATGCTTCGTTGATTTTGTTGCTCACAAGTTTCATGTACCTTTATCTTCCTCTTTGTTGGGTGTCTTGTGATAATTATTTTTTTAGTTGGCCAAAGAACTTCCTTAAGAAGTTATTTTTTTAAAGTTACATGAGTAGCATACTTGCTGAGACTGGGTCTTGAATATTTGTTTATTTTGCCTTCACATAAGAACAATCATTAAAATGATTACAGAATTATAGGGTATCTATTTTTTCCCTGCTAAACTGTATAAACATTGTTCCTTCATATTGTAGCATTTAGTGTTGCGGATTAAAAATCCAATAACAGCATGACCCTCTTTCCTTTGTAATTGGCTTATTTTTCCTTTGTAAAAGACTGCAGAATTTTTCTCTTGGTTAGAATTCCAAAATTTCAGATGTATATAGGTTCATACCTTGATAAAAGTGAGACTTTTAGTCTAAATTCACATCTCTTCTGTTACAAGAAAAAAAATTTTTATGTTTCCTTGATTCTTGTCTCTCCTTTATGCACTCTGCTCTCTACTTCAGTATATTTATTTTGTGGTTCTTGGACCTACTAAATTCTATCTTATAAGTTTACCATTTATTCTCGTAATTTCTATCTTTGTATTTTTGCTCTGCATTCTGGGAAATTTCTCTAAGTTGTCTTCTAATTCACTAAACTTATTTTTAGCTATATGCCCCTTCTAACAGTTACTATCTCCATTTCTTTTTTCTATTTTGTTCTCAGGATTCTTTTCTGTTGCCTGATTTCCTCTATTTTGTGTCAACTTTCTCTTATTTTTTCGATTAAGTGTCTTTTAAAATACCTCTGAGAATATTCATTAAACTTTTTCTTCCATTTCTTACATTAGCCCTGATTCAGACAGAAATAGTCACTCTGAATTCTCAGCCTGATCACCTTTCTTTGAGCTCCTGATTCTCCTCATAGTTCTGATTTGTTCTTTGCTTTTTGTTAATTCTAAATGAAGACCTATCCTTGTCAAGACTGATGGCTGACATGGATTTCATCAGCTACTACAGAGACCATTACTTGAGTTCCTCTCCAAAGCCAGGTGTGATGAGATAGAAGAGATGGGTTTTAAGGTGGGCCTCTCTCTGTGTCCACAGGCTGAGTGCAGGGTAGCCGACAGATGATCCCCTTCAGGCCCAGGAATGGCATCAGTAACCCACAACAGAGCGTGGTGTTCACACCTTGTACAGCCTGGGGATGAAGGCTGTGGTCAGATTCTCTGAGTGAAGCTAGACAACACCCCAAGTCTTTAAATTTGACTCTTCTCTCTACACAATGACACCCTGCTTCCTACCTCCCACACCTAATGCTCACCCTAAATTTCCTAATCACTCCCATTGCATTAGGCCATTCTTGCATTGCTCTAAAGAAATACCTGAGACGGGGCTATTTATAAAGAAAGAGGTTTAATTGGCTCACAGTTCTGCCGGCTGTACAGGAAGCACAGCTCCAGCATCAGTTTCTTGGGAGGCCTCAGGAAGCTTACAATCATGGCAGAAGGGAAAGCAAAGCAGGACCAGGCACTTCACATAGTGGAAGCAGAGCGAGAGAGAGAGAGCGAGGTGCCACACACTTTTAAACAACCAGATCTCACAAGAGTTCACTATCGCAAAGACAAGCACCAAGGGGGAATGGTGCTAAACCATTCATAAGAAATCCACCCCCATGATCCAATCACCTCCCACTAGGCCCCACCTCCAGTACTCAGGATTACATTTCAACATGAGATTTGGATGGGAACAAATATTCAAACTACATCACCCATATATATCCTTAGTGATCAACATTGAGTAACCATCTGGCTTTGGTGATTGAGAGGCTTGGGGAGGGAGCAGGATGATCACAGGAAGATGCACAACCTTCCGGCCTGGACAACAAGGTGCGCCCCCATCAGACTATCAGCATTTGGAGAGCAGAGAGTGGGTCTTATGCCCCTCTATTTTTAGCCCCTAGCACTGTGCCAGCACATGCTGCCTGCTTGGTGAGTGACAATGGAAGAAACGATGCACACTTTCAAACCAACAGTCTTTTGTTCCAAATTTGATGCTGTTTGGCAAGTTATTCTCACCCCATTACTCATTCCCATGCCCTGGTTTGACCATCTTTGGAACAGACTTCAAGGTTGGCTCAAATATCACCTTAAAGGAAAACTTCTCTGCCCTTTCCTGTGTACCTTCAGACCTCATTATAACACCTGTTGTACTCTGTACATTTGTGGTATATGCTCCAAACAAATGTGAAAATGAATAAATGCACAAATAAATAAACCCCCCACAAAACTGTGATCCCAAGGCAGAGATCACATGCCATTCAAGTTCACATCACTGATGGGAATGCTTCAGCCTGGCACCTGGCACAGAACCGCCGATTATCGTATAACTGAATTGAACAATACACAGAGTATGATTATCTCCAAATTAGGGCATTTCCATATTATTGTCAAACTCTAGGAAATAAAAAATACTTAATGGTGGAGTCTCAGGCACCATATTCCCTTAGATTCAGGAAGAAGAATGAAAGGAAATTCATTACTGGGCACCCTAAGACATGCCAGACACTGTAACAGGCACTCTCATCATCATAAAAGAGAAGATAATATTTATAAAGTACTTACCTACTGCCAAACAATGTTTTCAGTATTTCATATATGAAAACATATTTGACAACACTGTCAGATAGACACTAACATTGTCCTTACTTTTTAGAAGAGTAAGTCTAACTAAAAGGTGATGTAACTTGTTTAAAACTGTAGAGCCAGTAAGTGGCAGAACTGGGATGTGAACCGAGGCAGTTTGGTTCTAAAATATGGCTCCTAATAGCTGCAGTATTCCAGCTCCTTCATACAGTGTCCACACCAACCCCAAAAGGTACTACTCCCCCATTGTGTAGATCAGAGAACTGAAGCTCACAGAGTATGTAGTTTCCTCTCATTCAGCCAACATCTACAGGTTAGACACTGGAACATGGCAGTGCTGGCGGGGAAGCCAGGTATGCCAGTTCTCAATCAATGCCATCTCTGCCACACACACTGCTCCCCTTCCCCTCCTCCCTGAAGTGGGGGTGTAGAGGGCAGCCTCTTGGCTGAGCATCACACCACAATCCCCAGATGCCTCCATGATATTGTACCAGGAAACTCCGGGTATGACACCATGGGACAGCTATTACCACGATTTTACAGATAAAACTGGGCCTACAAAAGATGAAGTTCCCGTCCCAGGTCACTCAGCAGTGAGTGGCAGAACTGGATTTTGATCCCAAGTGTGTCTGACACCAAAATCCATGATCATTACAGGGAAGTTTAACCCCAAATTCACCTTCACCTTCCCCACAGACCTGCTTTACAACTGTCAAGCTTGTAAGAGAGTTAGTGGGAATAACCGGAAGAGGAGGGTGGATTTGGCCCAGAGAAGAGTGAGAAGAATGTCTCCAAAAAGGAGCAGGAAATGGTGAGGGGAGTTGGAGGGCACAGAACTGGTAGGGATGTGGTATAAATGTGGGGTTCTCCCAGTGCCCATCTCCCAAGGGAGATGGGCCAGAGAGAGGAGACCAAAGAGAAGCATGTTTTAGAATGTTGAATGCACAACCAAGGAGTCTGGTCCTGGTCCTGGGTACAGGTGAGGAGTCAGTGCCACTGGCCATAGGTCCTACTTCTGGACTCTAGAGAGGAGAGGCCTCCTAGGTCTCGGGCTCAAGGTCAGAAATCACCAGATGTCCAGGCTTCTAGCCTCATCCACTGTATATGCCACATAACTCAGGGTCTGTTCAAAGGCTCCATGCTGGGGATCACAGTGGAGGCACAGCTGGTGGCTGCTGGTGGCCACAGAGGGCCAGCCCTGACTGAGACTTTGGCTCCCCACTCTCTTTAGATCACACAGAGTCACAGCCCAGCAGCACAGCCTTAAGCCAAGTCTGATTTTGCCTCTGGGACTGAGAAAAAATGAGCTCTGCTCCTCACAAAGGGAGGCCACTCGCCAACAAGTTGCTCTTTCACACTCTTTTTGGAGCAGACACAACACTGGGTTTGACCAGCTGAAATGTTTCCCTGCACAATTTTCTCCCAGGCGTCTCCTCCCCAGTCTTTACCTGGTGTAAAGCCTGTTTAAGATCAGCACACTGTGATTTATAGGCTTTGAAATGCCCAGCGTTGTGCTGCTCACAGTTGGGGCAATGAGAGTTCAAGGCATAATTCCTGACCTCAAGGAGTTTGCAAAATCTCTACAGGAGTTAAAGCCACCACAATAACACCAGCAATAAAGTGTTACCATTCAATTGGTGCCCATTTATCACGTGTTAGTATGCCTTATATTATTTAACCGTCAAAATAGTATAGCAAAGACAGTTACCAGGACTTTATGACTTGGTGTTTCTGTCTGTAATGTGACTATCATCAATGGATACTGGAGTTGCAAATGGAATGAAACACCAAGTTTTTAAAATTCCTAGTGATCAAAAGATGGTAATCTAATAAAGTCCAAAACACTAAGAAAAAAAGTATTTAGTTAAAAAGTATATTTGGTTAAAAAGTAAAAAATACCTGAAAGCCCTCTCTAACCTCCTAAATTAAGGTGAATTACAGGCCAAAGGACACAGAAGGTAAACAGTGTGTTAGAAAACACATGCATGGGGACTTCATTGTGAGGGCTCCCATGTATACATGTTAAATAAATTTGCATGCCTTTTCTCCTATTAAAAAAAAAAAGGTGAGAAAATGCATGCATGAGACCCATGCCACAGTTGGACCAGAAGGGTCTCCTTGGAGGAAATCGTCCCACTTCGATGGACCACTGCATGAACAAATGCCCAGGGACCCAAGAAGGACCAGGTGAGAGAAGACGCCAGAACAGCCTATGTCATCCAGGCTAGGCCACAGAGGCCCGAATCCTGTGGAGGCTCCTGCTGGCCCTGACCCAGCAGCACACTGCTCTGATAATCAGTCCACAGACATCACTGAGGAAGCTGAGAACTTCAGCGACAGATGCAGGGGTGCTTGGTTGGGGCAACTGGATGCCTGGAGGCCTGCAGCTATAGACCCGCTCTGTGTGACCTTGGGCAAGTCACTGCCTCTCCAGGCTTCAGTTTCTTCCTCTGTGAAACAACGGACTTAGAGGATACCAGTGATTCTTTAACCCCCAGGTTGGGGGATTACAAATCCCTCTGGTAACTTGAAAGTTACAGATTTGTGTTCCTTGGGGAAAAGAATGCATACATATTTGGCATAAAATGTCACGGATGTTTCCGCCACCATCCACCCTCCCCCAAAGGACCCCAGGTAACAACTGTTGAGCTAAGAGATCTCCAATAATCATTTTAGGTCTGGACAAGGTAGGTTGAGGTTCTATTTGTAGGAGGCCTTCAATGCCAGGTTCAAGCGGGGTTTAGGCTCTTAGGCTCAGGCCGTAGGAAGCCACAGAAGGTAATAAATGAGAAATGATATGCTCAAAATGTCACCAGTCCAAGTTCTGTGACTTCTTCAACAAGGACCTAGGACTAAGTAAGCCTGCAACAGACACAGAGATGCCCATTTGCTGTGGAAGCCGAAAGATTTGTTGTTGATCTACAGTGATGTAATGACCCTGAATTCCTAGAAGGATCTCGCTGAGCCCATAACAGCTGGATATATTCATCTCATAGGGCCCATATGCAAGCATGAACCCTAAGCCTTTTAGATGCAAGATGCTTCCTGGCTCTCTGGGCAGCTTGTGGACTCATATGCTTACCTGTACGTCCTGCTCAGAAGACATCTGTCACTAACTCCAGTCCAAGCTGCCAGTTGGCTGAAAGGGTTGGAACAGAAATTCAGGACCCCGCGGACATTGTGAGTTAGGTTTTACATCTCCTGCTTAAGACATCAAGTCAGAGCTAAGGTCTTGTCTTAGTGGAAACTCATCTCTTTTTCCACGTCGTGAGGGGAAGGGGCCTGTGAGTTGCAAGAACAGATGCAAGAAAAATTCCACGCATAAGCCGGGAGGAGGTCTCGGTGCACGGCTCTCACTCCTGGTTGCACATTAGAACAACCTGGGGAGCTCTCGAAATATACTGATGCTGGTTTCCACTTGGCCAGGTGAGTCAAGGCTCCCCAGGTGGTTCTAATGTGCAGCCACGGCAGGAAACCACCATCGTAGGCAGCCCACACCTTTAACAAATCAGCTACAGAGCTCTAAGACCAAAAGAACCCTGATGCAAAGCAGTCAGCAGTGAAGGGCAAAAGCCATGTGCAGTGTCTGAGAAAAAGCATAATTCTGACTTGGAGAAGGTTCCAGAAAGCTTCTTGGAAGAGGGGTCCTAGAGGCAGCAAATCTTCATCAAGCAGACATGGAGGTGAAGGGCACTCCAGAGAGAACAGCTTGAGCAAAGAAGATCCAGAGGCAGAAGAGTGCTGGGGAATCAAGTCCCTGTGCTTTTTCAGGGGAATATCTCACCAAGTGAACTCTAAAATGCATTTTATATGAAACCTGGCCCCACAGTTCCTGCATTCTTTGAGCCTGATTGAAAATGTTTCTGACTTTAGTGCTTAATTTTTTCTTCTTTAAAGGGCTGTTCTTAAACTTGAACTGGAGGTGAAAGAGGATGAAGTGATAGATTTCTGAGTAATTTTTAAAGGCTTTTCACAGCTTTTTAATTTGCTTCCCAGGAAATCATCCTTGGGAGGACGGCAAGAGAAATGTAACTGATTTTCTAGAGGAGGACAGGAACAAAGGTAAGTTCCCCACACCCAAGGCCACACAGGTGGGTACCATAACAGCATCCTGTTACCAATTTTACCAATTCTGCTTACGCTGGGCAGCCTGCCCTTCAGCACATAGAGCCCAGCTGGCTGGATCACCCAGAAATTTGGAGAGAGGAGCCACAGTGCTATGCCGAGGCTAGAGACGGCAGTGACAGAAATTCTCCATAATTCACCAGTCTCATCTGTTCATTCAACCAGGAACAAGAAACTAAGAAACCAAACAACAAAGTGAGCCTGGCTCTGCTGTAGTTTGATAAATGGGGAATCAAAGTAATCTGTGTAATCTTTCAGTATCCAAAACTGCAGGCATACCCAACACATGCTTGGATGTCCATACCCCAGATTATTATCAGCCATTTAAAATGATGCTTTTGAAAAAAAGTATTGACATTGAAAAATGCTCCCTCTGTAATATTAAATAAAATTACATCTGATGTCATGGCATTGTGAATTCATTCATTCATTCTGTAAATGTGCCAGGTATTGTTCTGGGAATTAAGGAACTTGCAGTGAACAAAACATGAAATCCCTCATCTTGTCAAGCTCCCATTCTAAAGAAGGAGACAATAAAAACCTAAGTAAAGGACAGTGTTAGATAGTAATAAGTGCAGTCGAGAAAAATGAATCCAGAATGAAAGATAGGAGAAATTTTTTATCCTTTATGCTTTAATGTATTTTCTAACAATTTTTTAAGAGATGGGGTCTTTCTATGCTATCTAGGCTGGAGTACAGTGACCCAATCATAGTTCACTGTAACCTCAAACTCCTGGACTCAAGGGATTCTCCTGCCTCAGCTTCCTTGAGTAGCTCAGATGTGTGCCACTGCACCTGGCTCAGAAAATATTATATTTAGGATCAGAAAGCATACATATTTTTTAGAGAAAAAAAGCAATACCAAAAAAGTTATTACATTAAGAAGTTGGCTCACAACTTGGACCTAAGCTGGGATGTGAACATGTGACTCTTTTGGTAGACTGTTGTCCTACTGCCAGATGAGGGAAACAGGCACTGGCTAAAGAAGGCAGGGCCCTGGTCTGCAGTGACCCAAGAGATAAGGCATTTTGTGAGGCAGCACCCTGAGTCCTAGATCCAGGCTTGGATTGAGGAATGTGGCATTAGTGGAGTTCTTAGAATCAGGATGGTACTGACAGCAAGATGCCCCTGGTGCCAATATCCCCAAGCCCATCCCAAAAGTTTCAAATATGCTTGGATGTGCTTCCCTAAATAAGGCCAGGATTGATCTCTGAGCCCAGGGTAGAGCTGAGGCTGATGGAGGTGAGGGGCATTCTAATGTGACCTTCCAATGTGACATAATTACCTCTCACAGTAGGCAGATAAATCAATGACTTCCATAGTGAGTACTTGAACATTCCATACAAGTTTCTGTTATCTTTCTTTTTGCCTTTTTCTGGTGTTGTTCGACGCTAGCTACCTTACCCCGGCTCGGCCGACGATGGTGCATAGACCTGTGAGCCAGTGAACTGGCTAAATCTAGCAGGAGACTCGTGGCCATCAGGAGACAGTAGTCCGTACTAGAAGGACCATTTGCCTTCCCTTGGGTCCAGGACACCCCCCAAGGATGTTCTAACTCCAGGTGCACCTTTCTTCCTCCTTCCTGGAAGGGCACCATAACACAGAGGGCAGAACAGGTAAGGGTCTAAAATGTGGTTTGCCCCTCCCTTAGTCATGTGATCATGGACAAGCTATTTAACCACTCTGGGATCCTGTTTTCTCATCTGTAAACTGGGAGTTTTCCCACCTCAAGCAGTCTTTGAGAGAATGAAAGCACCTTAACAGAGGGCCTGGCACCCTACAGGGGCTGGGGAATTGTAACTGTTGCTGTTAGCATTATTATCTTCCTTCTTGTTCTCAGAGCAGCCTGGCATCCAGCACAGGCTTTTCTCCACCTGAACCCCAAATAAAGTCTCCCTCCAGCCTTTCTTGCTGTGCCCTTGGACCACATCACTTGTGGGGACAATAGTCTCAAGAGTGAGTCCACATGGATTCGGTTTTGAGGAAAGAAGATTGGAAGTTTTCCTAGGTCTGGGTCAGCCCACGCCTACCAATTCTTCTCTGCTCTCTGCTGCCCCCTGTTGATTCCAAGCCTGAAGAGCCAGTTGCCCGCTCGTCCAGTGTTACACCTCCTGTGGAAATGAGGGTGAGAGAAGAGAAACTGTAAGCAGTTTAAAGAAGACAATTAGCAAACAAAAAACTGGAAATTTGTAGACACGCATCCCTGAGCCTGTCCTGCTCTGCCATTGGGATACTAATGGCTCAGGTGCCCCTGTGATCTGAGGCTTTGACAAAAAAATTGCAACCAGTCTTTGCTTTTTACTCATTTGGGTGGGGGTGGGATGGGTGGGGTCCTTATTGTATCTCTAAAGAAAATGAATTTGAGAAAGTTCTGCAAAAACCTGGCAGGAGGGTTACCCTTTTCCCGATTCTCAGGCCTATATCAGGCATTACTGAACAATTACTTCATTTCTTTGCTGCTGAGTGAAGACCCAGCCTCAGAATCCTTCTCACTACAGCTGTACTTCTAGCAGCCAGTCGTAGTCATTGGTCAGAGTTGTTGTACAAGAGCTGAGGCCTGCAGCCAGAGAGAGGATGCGAATCAAAGCTTCCTGCTGTGTGCCTGCTCTTACATCAGCTTTCTCCAAGTGGCCTGGATACTTCATAGCTACAATAGGGCAGCACTGGGCTTCAGTTCTCAAAATATACAATCGTTCCTCAGTATCCACAGGGTTCCAGGGCTCCCTGCAGAAACCCGTATCTGTGGATGCTTAACTCCCTTAAATAAAATGACATACTATTTGCATATAACCTATGCATATGCTCTCATATGCATTAAATTATCTCAGGATTATTTATAATATCTAATACAATGTAAATGCTATGTAAATTGTTGTTAAAATTTTTATTGGCTTTTATTTCTATTATTATTATTGTTTTATTGTTCTTTTCCTTCAAGTAGTTTCAATTCTTGGTTGGTCGAATTCGAGGGTGCAGAACCCATGAATATGAAGGGTTGACTGTATTAGCTATTTTATTTAGAAAATCTATAAATAAGGTATCACTAAATTGGGACTTAAAAGCATCACTGAGCCACAGGGTGTGCTGGTATTTTCTTGAGGGAGCTGAAAAGATTGCTGGTAGGCAGGAGTATTGCCCAGGCTGACTCACCTGAGAATGGCAAATAAGTGGGTACTTGGATGATATTAAGTTATGTATTTTCCTCCAGTATCTCTTGTTATTCCCTTGGAGCTGCTAAACTGGACCATGAAGCACCTGTTGCCTCCTGATTGGGTGATTACAGCAGAACAGAGCAGAGTTGTAGAGCTTAACGCTTGGCATTTAAGGCTGCAAAACCTTTCCGGACTCTTGAGCTCCAAGACCTGGGCTTTTGAGCTTCAGATGCCTGAGTCCTGGAAGCAACCTGGGCATGAAGTTGATGCTGTAAACAACAGACCTGGAAGAAACTGTGACTGGTCTGAACCGCTCCTTATCCCTCCCCAGACGAAATAAGAATTGCAAGTGCTGTTGTGAGAAGAGGAGGGACAAGCAAAGCAATGATCTCCAAGGCAGGGAGACCTCTGAGGAGGAAGCCTGCACATTGTCCATCCCCAACCCCTGATCCAGCCAGGCCCCAGGGCAGGACAAGTTGGGCATTTGAGAACAGATGAGACTGAGGCTCACTTCCTGGGTAAAGCCTGGGCAGGTGACAAGTCTGACTGAAGTTTACTTCCCAGAACCCAGTAGAGAAAGGAAAGTTAAGCAGAAATGGTTGCAAGAAATGTGACCTTCTGTATTTTTGTATAACACCTGGGAGAAATCTAATCTCGGTCAATTTAATAAGATATTATTTAGTCCGGTGTTTCACTAGCTCTCATCCCTTGTGGGGGTGGTTTTCTTTTATTCTGTTTGAGGTTGCCAATGCAAGGAGGAGGGAGGGGGAATATGTTCTTGATCATCACCTGTCCCCTTCTCATCCGCAGAGCCGTCCTGGCCTGCCTGGTCTCTGGGCTTTAGTTTGCATAAAGGGCTGCTCTAGTTACCTTGACCCACAGCCTGCTGAGTCTCCGTGTCCTCATGCACAAGACCACATTCTATTGCTTTTCATGCTTTGTGTGGGCATGGGAGGGCCCTGGGAGACTTCTACTTATTGCTAACTCACAATGTTAGCTTAGGCAAATTACATAATTAGATAACTTATCCATGACTCAGTCTCCTCATCTGTAAAATGGGTATAATAGTAGTACTTAGTTCATAGGGCTGCTATGAGGATTAAACAAGTTAACATATGTTAAGCGTCTAGAACACTACAAATGTGTCAGTTTATATTATTATTTGCTACTATTAATAAAGGGGTGAATGTAAAAATGACTCTATATACAAACACGAAATATTTAATACTCATCACAGGTATTCTGATGTGCCTTCCTGGGTAGGAGAAAAAAGGAAGAGTTACAACCAGGGCTTTAGGAACAGCACATCGTACTGGAAAGTGCTGATATTCTAAATCAGAACCAACAGAGGAGTCCTAGAGGTGCCTCTGTGCCAGGCATGACCCCTTCAATTGCTAGATGGTAAAGAGCAAGTATTGGAACGAAAGGGCAGGTGGCCAGGCAATAGGTGGAGTGGGAGGGGTGGGGACCTCCAGGGGATCAGGGTACTGGCTCTTTAACCAACCAATGTTACAGCACTTTACTCTTTTAGCAACCAGTATTGCCTTACCAGTCTGAGCTGGCTGACTCGCCCCCACGCTCCAGACCTGGACATACCCACAGTAGCATCCTATGCATGTGAGCATCATTCCTTTATTGTCATGAGACTGGACCCACTCAGGTGAGAGTAGGAAGAGTGAGGAGTGGGCAGAGGGGCTTGTTTGGCTGCCCCTTGGCCGGTTGCTTAGCCAGGGCACCTAGGAAAGAAAGGGCATAGGCTCGAATCTAGTTAATACCAGATGTCCTGCCTGACCAAGCACCTTGAAGCCAGTTTACATGTCCTCTTTGTGCAGGGCCAGCATCCAATATGAATAGCCTCCTGGAAACCAGGCTCTGTCCTAGGCCAATCCAGATTCAGCTAGCCTTACCCTACATATATAGCTCCTGGATTCTGCAATCCTCAGACTCTCTGCCTGGCCTGATGCCTGAGGTACTTCATTGGCTAACCCTTACTTTCTGCACATGGATTTCTATCCACAATGGTCCCTTGGGTCATATCTGCTTCTAGAGCAATGTCTCAGCCCAACAGCAAATAAGTATTATCTATTGTGCCAAGTTATTAGAAGCACCCACCTGGAATTCCATGCTTGAAAAGTGGCCCACTTGGAGGCTGGAGGGTGAGAGGAGCGGACGATCACTTAGCCTGTCTATCACAGGATCAGGGAGTAGAAGAGACAAGAAGCATGTGGTCTGTTGGTCTTCCCTACCCCAGGCCCATCAGCCCAAATGTGAATTCTTCAGCTCTTGTGGGAGAGAATTGAGCACATGGATAATTAAGAAGAAAGGAACAGATCTGGGCTCTGAGAGACTCATGAGGTGGATTCACCAAAATCCGGAAGCAATCACCAAAACATCCTAGGGAACCATTAGCAACTTACTGAGCCATGGCCTAGGACCGCCTGTCTTGTCCCATCAGTCCTTACAGGTGGGGTTACTAACAGTCTCACTCAGCCTGGGACTGTTTCCGTTTCAGCACTAAAAGTCCCACATCCCAGAAAACCCCTCAGTTTCAGGCAAATTGGGACAGTTGATCACCCTACAGACAGAAGACACATAAGGCCTTACCTGTCCCTATGCCCAGAACTGATGCTGCAGCCTAGTAACCAGAAGAACACACTCCTCTTCAGAGCGAAAGATCCCTGCAAGCGCCTGACTGTGAGGATACTCAGTGGGTCTTAGATAAAATATGTGCCCAGGATCCCACGGACTTTCAATTCCCCTGGTGCCTTTTTGTGGATGAAGATGAAGCATGGGGGACTGTGGAGAGAGATCCATCTGGAGCCAGGGGACTGAGTGGCTCTTCCCTTCTCCAGGAAATAAAACCTATGAGACTGCATTTGCACAGCTCATCTGCTAGCAACTGACTAATCACAAGGAAAGCAGAGAGAAAACGCAAGATGCTCTGACTACAAGGTAGGGCAAGCATCTCTCTCTCGCAGAGGAAAATACACGTGGAGTCATACTAGTTTCACCCTTCCAACTCTTATTTCTCCAGCTCAGCAAATCACTAACGAGTACCACCCCTCTTTAAATTCCTAGTCAACTGCCCTCGCACAATAAGCTACCTGCAACTAGGAAGAAAGCTATTTAGGTGTCCCAGAGATTCCTGGAAACAAGAAAACATTCCATCTTGCTTGTAGAAATTTTACTTTTCAAAGCTAGAAAAAAGGAGGAAACAGAAGCAGGGCACACAGTAAAATCATTTGCATTGGTCAAACATCCAAAATGAGCCATCCAAAGGGAAGGAGGAAATTGAAAATTAACTGCAGCTCCCTGGTTCATGTCCTTTCTGCCTTCAACTTGCTAAGAAAAAAAATATCCATTTGCACTCAGCTATGTCTGCTCAGGGGGACATCTGTCAACCTGGAAGTTTAATTGTTGGTAATAGTATTTCCCTGTTATTCGGGCACCGCACAAATAGCATAAATATGATTTAACCACCCTTGCCAGAAATCACAAATTTGTGTCGTGCATGCTGAACGCTAAGGCTGATTAGCACAAAATTTAATTTTCGTTAATATCAGCCTAGGACAAGTAGAGCATGAAATTAACCTGATGTGTTAATATTGTGCTTCACCATTCTGACTGTATCCTGTAGACGCTGTCACTGGAGACAGGTGCTGCTCTGCATGGGAAGAACTCTAGCAATCGGCACAGCCTGGCGGTTGCAGAGCGAGCTGGCTCAGGAGGTGGTGTTCCCTGCAGCTGTAGGCAACCAAGGAGGCATTGGATGACAATCTCTGAAGCACGGGATAGCAATCGGATGTTATGGTGGGAACTAAGGACTAGTAGCCTTTGAGGCCCTTTCCAATCCTGAAGTGCCGAGATTTTAAATCTTAAAAGTTCCACAGGTCAGATGCTGTTACCCAAGAGAGGAACTGGCAAACTATAGCCTGCAGACTGAATCCAGCCCACTGTCTGTTTTTATACAGCCTTCAAGCTAAGAATAGTTTTTACATCTTTAAATGGTTGAAAAAAATCAAAAAAAAATTTCATGATGTGAAACGTATATGAAATTCAAAGTTCACTGTCCATAAAGTTTTACTGGAATTCAGCCATGCCCATTCATTTTTGTATTGCTTATAGCTGCTTTTTGTACTACAACAGCAGACTTGAGTAGTTGCAACAGAGACTATATGAACTGGAAAGCCCTAAATATTTACTGTCTGGATCATGGCTGGAAACATTTGCCAACCCCTGATCTAAGACAATAATGGTTTTCAAATGGGCACTTTGGAGAAGGGACTAGGACATTAAGAGAGAGGAAGGGGCTTCAGGCTTTAGCCAAGGCAGCTGCCCTTCTATCAGTTATACATAATGTGCTTTTGTTTGAAAAGGGATTGTAGCTAAACAAGGTCCAGGACACACATAATAGTTCAAAACACATTACCTTTGGAGAGGCATATTGTGGTTTGAAAATGCTGGGCTACAAGGTGGCTTCAGGAGAGCTCCAGGAAATTGAAGACTAGTCCAAAATTCAGCTGAAACCAAATCTACATGTGTGCCTGCATGCATGCATGAACACGTTACTCCTATAAACAAGGGGTCTGAGGCCAAGAGCAAGTACACAGTGAAATATATTATAATCCTCATGGAACACATTTCAGGAATTCTTCTCTGTAAGAGGCTTCCCTTCCCTCTTTGCCTGGCAAACACGTACTCATTTTAAAATAAACATGCTCATATTATTAATCTATTAAACCATTCATGGTAGACCAATATCTACCACAAATCCCTAGAATCTGTGCTCATCAGCTTATTTCGGGAAAGGGTCCTTGCATGTGTGATTAAGTTAAAGACCTTGAGATGAGGAGATAATTCTAGATTATCTGGGTAGGCCCTAAATGCCACCACAAGAATCCTTATAAGACAGATACATAGAATACAGGACACGCAGAGGAAGCGAAATGACAACAAAGGCAAAGATTAGACCTGCTGGAGTCTGGAAGTCTGGCCTCCAGAACCCTGACAGAATACATTTCTCTTGCATTAAGCCACCAAGCTCGTGTTAATTTGCTGCAGCAGCCTCCAGAAACAAATCACAGTTACAAAAGGGTTTTATCATAAATGGTTCCACAATTCTGATACAATTATTTTCATTACTTTGCCACACTCAAAAGTATCACTCAAAAGCCCAGTTAAATTTCCTTTCATATACTGTGAAAAGAGTATGAGGTAATTTAAAGCACCTGGCACATACTAGAGACTTAATAAATAAGAATTTCTTTATTTTTTAGAGGCAGAATGAGTTGCTCCAACCTTTGAGGTCACATGACACGACACTTTATACATCTTTTAATGAGCACTTACCTTTCTCAACTATACTTCTGTGTTCTCGATGTCAATCGCCCCTACTACAAGGCTATAAACTTCTTGGGGACAATAATCATAATTCATTCTTCTTTTTATTGTAATTTACTTTTTATTGAGTTTGACTTACTGCTGTGGTTTGGATGTTTGTCCTCTTTGAATCTCATGTTGAAATGTGACCCCCAATATTGGAGTGGGGGCCTGGTGGGAGATGATTACATCATGGGGGCAGATCCTTCACGAATGGCTTAGCACCATCCCCTTGGTGATGAGCAAGTTCTCGCTCAGTTTGTTCACATGAGATCTGGTTGTTTAAAAGAGCCTGGGACCTCCCCCTTCTTTCTCTCTCTCTCTCTCTCTCTCGCTCTCGCTCTCGCTCTCGCTCTCGCTCTCGCTCTCACTGTCTCCCTCTCGCTTCCTCTCTGGCCATGTGATGTGCCTGCTCCCCCTTCACCTTCTGCCATGACTGTCAGCTTCCTGAGGCCTTCCCAGAAGCAGATGCCAGCACCATGCTTCCTGTATAGCCTGTAGAACCGTGAGCCAATTAAACCTCTTTCTTTATAAATTACCTTGTCTCAGGTGTTCCATTACAGTGATGCAAAAATGCACTAACACACTGATATACAGTAAAGTGCCCATATCTTAAGTATATATCAAAGACTGTTTACAAGTGTTTACTTCTGAGCAACTATCACCCAAGTCAAGAGATAAAGCATTTCCTGAACTCCAGAAGCTTCTTTCATGCCCCCTTCCAGTCAATACCTCCTGTAAGAGTGACTTCTATTCTGATTCTTTAGACGTTAATGAATTTTGCCTGCTCTTGAATATATATACATTCTGTTGAATATGGCCTGTCTCACTCAGCATAATGTTTTTGACATTTATCCATCATTTTACTGGATGGACTCTGGAAAGTTTCCAGTTTGGAACTATTACAACTAGTGCTGCTAGGAAAATTCTTGCACTTACCCTGCCATCGAAGAAAGCACTCATTTCTTTTGGATATTTATAGGAATAGGATCACGGGGCAGGTATACAACCAGATTTAGTAAATAATGCTGAATAGTTATCTGTAGAATTTAACTATGGGCATATCTTGTTTTATTGTGCTATATTTTATTGTACTTTGCAGTTATCGCATATTTTACAAATTGAAGGTTTGTGGCAACTTTGCATCAAGCAAGACTATTGGGACCATTTTCCCAACAGCACGGGCTCACTTCATGTCTTGGTGTCACATTTTGGTAATCCTTACAATATTTTAAAGTTCTTCATTACTATTATACCTGTTAAGGTGGTCTGGGATCAGTGACCTTCGATGTTGCTGTTGTATTTGTTTTAGGGTACCACAACCACACCCATACAAAAATGTGAAGATAATCAATAAATGTTGTGCGTGTGCTGACTGCTCCACTAGCCAGCTGTTCCCCTGTCTCTCTCCATCTCCTCAGGCCTCTCTATTTCCTGAGACACAACAATATTGAACATAGCCCAATTAATAACTTTACAATAGCCTCTAAGTGGCAAGTAAAAGGAAAAGTCACACATCTCTCCCTTTAAGCTAGAAATGATTAAGCTTAGTGAAGAAGACCTGTCAAAATCTGAGATATGCCAAAAACTAGGCCTCCTGAACCAAACAGCCAAGTTGTGAATGCAAAGGGAAAGTTCTTGAAGGAAATTTCAAGTGCTACTCCAGTGAACACATGAATGATAAGAAAGTGAAACAGCCTTTTGTGATATGGAGAATGTTCTAGTGGTCTGGAAAGACAAACCAATCACAACAGTGTCTTAGGTGAAAGCCTAATCCAGAGCAAGGCTCTAACTCTCTTCAATTCGATGAAGACTAAGTGAGGTGAGGAAGCTGCAGAGGAAAAGTTTGAAACTAGCAAAGATTGGTTCACGCGATTTAGGGAATGAAGCCATCTCCGTAATATAAAAGTGCAAGGTGAAGCAGCAAGTGCTGATGGAGAAGCTGCAGCAAGTTATCTAGAAGATGTAGCTAAAATGATTGATGAAGGTGACTACACTAAACAACAGTTTTCAGTGCAGACTAAACAGGCTTCAGTTAGAAGAAGATGCCATCTAGGACTTTCATGGCTAGAGAGAAGTCAATGCCTGGCTTCAATGCTTCAAAAGACAGGCTCACTCTCTTTTGAGAGGCTAACGCAGCTGGTGGCTTTAATGCTCATTTATCATTCCAAAAATCACAGGCCGCTTAAGAATTATGCTCAGTCTACTCTGCCTGTGCTCTATAAATGAAACAACAAAGTCTAGATGACAGCACACCTCTTTATAGCATGGTTTACTGAATACTTTAAGCCCACTGATGAGATCTACTGCTCAGAAAAAAAGATTCCTTTCAAAATATTATTGTTCATTGACAAGGCCTCTGGTCACCCAAGAGCCCTGATGGAGATGTACAAGAAAATAAATGTTGTTTTCATGCCTGCTAAGACAGCATCCATTCTGCAGCTTATGGATCAAGGAGTAAATTTGAACTTTCAAGTATTATTTCAGAAATATATTTCATAAGGCTATAGCTGCCATGTATAGTGATTCCTCTGATAGATCTGGACAAAGTTAATTGAAAACCTTCTGGAAAGGATTCTACATGTCTTCAAGAACATTCTTGGTCCATGAAAGGAGGTCAAAATATAGTGGAAATTTGAAAGAAGTTGATTGCAACCCTCATGGATGACTTTAAGATCATTGACTTTGGAGTTCAAGACTGCAGTGAAGGAGGTAACTGCAGATGTGGTGAAAATGGCAAGAGATTTAGAAGTAGATTCTGAAGATATGACTGAATTATTGCAACTTTATGACAAAACTTGAACAGATGAGGAGTTGCTTCTTATGGATGTGCAAAGAAAGTGGTTCCTTGAGATGGAATCTATTCCTGGTGAAGATGCTGTAAATATTTTTGAAATTCCAACAAAGGATTCAGAATATTATGTGCGCTTAGTTGATAAAGCAATAGCAAAGTTTGAGAGGATTGACTCTAATTCTGAAGAAGTCTACTGTGGGTAAAATGCTACCAAATAGCACCATGTGCTACAGAGAAATCTTTTGTGAAAGAGTCAAGAAATTACCACAGCCACCCCAGCCTACAGCAACCACCACCCTGATCAAGTCAGCAGCCATCAATGTCAAGGCAAAACCTCCACCAGCAAAATGATTACAACTCATTGATGGTTCAGATGATTGTTAGCATTTTTCATCAATGAAGTATTTTTAAATTAAGTGAATGTTTTAGACATAATGCTATTGCACACTTAGTAGACAACAGTATTGTGTAAACATAACTTTTATATGCACTGGGAAACCAAAACAATTGTGTGACTCACTTCATTGTGATATTCACTTTATTGCAGTGGTCTGGAACTGAACACTCCAATATCTCTGAGGTAGGCCTGTACTTATGTTGTACAGTTTTTCATTTTCATTAGCAGTGTTTGAAATTTGGAGCAATGTGTCATATCCTCACCAACTTGTCAGTCTTTTTAATTTTAGTCATTCTGGTGGTGGATAATTTGTCTTTATATTCCTCATGTACAAGGTCAAAATTTGTAGTACGTGACCCTACCTTCCTTCCTAGCCATAGGGATCAGGTACAGTTATCTAATCAAAGGCCAGGTAAACCACAAACCAGCTACCATCTGATGCTGCCCTGCAAGAAAAAAAAAATGAGTTGGATCAATTAGATTTTCTCTCTCAGAAATAAAGCAACCAAATGAAGAGAATAACACAGCCTTCAATGGGAGCAAATAATGAAATGCTGTAATGGCTATGATTCATCAATACAATACAAGCCAAAGATACGGGAAAAACGAAAGAAGTAGAAGCTATAACAGAGAAACAATGCAGAGTGAAAGAAAAAGAAGCCTGCTGAGACCAGGACAGAAAGAAGCAGGCACTGTGAGAACAGCAATGAACCAGACCACAGACCCCAAGGCCATGTTCTGAGGCCACTGGAGTGATCCTGTGTCAATTATACCTTAATAATGCTATTTTTAAAATGGAAAAAATAAAGGCAACATGATTTAATTTATATGACATTCTTGAAAATAAGGCCTTAGGGTAGAGCCTGTTCTTGAATCTCCATGATATTCTATATCCTGTTCCTCTTAATAAACATCCTTGCCATAAGCCTCTCTTCACTTTAGCTGAAATAGCTTGAGTGATCTTCTGTTTCCTGAACTAAAAACGTTCAACTGCCATGCCTGGTATATAATATCAGTGATGTGCTAGTAAATGTTTAACAACCAACCATCTAAGAATCAAAGGCCCTGATTTGAAGCATTTACCAATATCTGTGGTGTAAATACTCCTCTCATGGCCAGTTTCAAGCTATCAGTTTGACATCACCAAACACAAGAGATGGGAAATAGCATATGATTATATAGTATTTTCACTGCACAGATGCAATAAATATAAGTAGCCTCAAAAATATAGTTAATAGTAAAATAATTAGTTGAGTATTTATACTCAACTTGAGTATAATGATTTATTGCCTTTGTCTTTAATATAATTTATTTAAAGTGTTTTTTTTATAATGATGGTGTTTAATAACTGACTTACGAAACTCCTACAAATTTAACAATCATCTCTTACAAGCTGATGCAACTGAGTCTGACACACCACTGAAGTAGATGTCCATTAAATGTCTGGATCCTTTCTTGCCTTCTCTGCATTTTCACAGGCCCCTCGTTGTGTGGAGTTCACTGTCTGGCTCCACAGCCAATGGCACATCCAAATATGAGCAAAACAAATCATATGATGATAGTGTTGTACTCAATTTTCCACAGTAGATTCCCAATGGTGATATTCTAAACCATGGAAATAGACATGTCATGGCTGTATTTACCCAGAAAAAAGAGTGCAGCTTTTTGGTTTGGGAATTTTATTTGTTTTCATATCATCTAAGAGCGGTACACAAGCAAATGTGTAGTATGTTAAGTGGTCACAGGAACTTTCTGATTCACTGAAATGGTCCCTTGATCAAAAGCCCAACAAATATCTGAGCTCCATCCACAAGTCCATTACTGTGAGCACAGTGAGAGTTATAGGTTTTGCCGCTAAAAGACTTTCAACGGGTCGGGCGCGGTGGCTCACGTCTGTAATCCCAGCACTTTGGGACGCCGAGGCGGGTGGATCACGAAGTCAGGAGATCAAGACCATTCTGGCTAACACGGTGAAACCCCGTCTCTACTAAAAATACAAAAAAAAATTAGCCAGGTGTGGTGGCGGGCGCCTGTGGTCCCAGCTACTCGGGAGGCTGAGGCAGGAGAATGGCGAGAACCCAGGAGGCGGAGGTTGCACTGAGCCAAGATCACACCACTGCACTCCAGCCTGGGTGACAGAGCGAGATTCTGTCTCAAAAAAAAAAAAGGCTTTCAACGATAATAGTACTGATGATGATAGTAGACATTTATTAAGTGCTTACTGTATAACAAGATTCTTTTCTAAGTGCTTTATGCCGATAAACCCAATTAATCCTCACAAGACCCTTTGTAGTAGATACCGTATTGTCTTCCTAATTTTACAGATAAGGAAAATGACACAGAGAGAGGTTAAACAGGAGCCTAAGGTTAACTGTATGAACCTAACTATCCAACCCCAGAGACCACACTGCTAAACACTGGGCCACTCACCTTAGGACAGTAAGATACAACCACTGTTATACAAAGAAAGACCACAGTGAGAGGTTGTCTATAAGTACATTAGGAGCAAAAAAGGAAGTAGCAAGTGTGGGCTGAATTATTCTCAAAGGATAACTTTAAAGGACCCTTTAGACATTGGGTGGTGGGGAGGGCTAAAGCGTAGAATTGAAGAATGGGCAGGATTTGGAGAGATCAAAAGGGCCAGGTGGTAGCTTAAGGGAAGGAAAGCCGCCTGAAGGAGGGCGTGACAGTGGGAGTGAGCACTGTGCCTCAGGGTGCATGCAGAGAACCATCAGTTTGCTGAAAAGCAATGAGAGCAGAAGTTGAGGACACTTTTAGGGTGATGGGTATATGTTCACTGTCCTGATTGTGGGGATGATATCACAAATGTATACATAACCAAGACTTATGTGTTGTATACTTTTGTATGTACATTTTATTGTATATCAGTTATATCTCAATACTGTTGCTTTTAAAACCAAAAAAATAAATAAATAAATAAATAAAGGCAACATGATTCAATTCATATGATGTTGTAGAAAATAGGAACAAAAACCAGGTCAGTATTGCCAAGGGCTGAGAATAGGGGAATGGGTTGATGACAGGAGTGTGAGGGAATTTGGGGGTGAAGAGGTCATGGAAGCATTCTATGTATCGTGTTCTCTATCTTAATTGTGGTGAAGATTACATGATTGTATTTTTTGTCAAAACTTAGAACTGTACACATAAGAAGGATGAATTTTACTGTAAGTAAATATATATCAATAAATCAGACTTTAAAAAAAGTTAAAAGATCCACACACACACACACACACACACACACACACAAACACCCATATGACCTGTATGTGTTTGCTTGTTAAAAGAGATCAGTAAATAGAAAGTAAATCTTTCTCCTCCTGCTGGAGCTGAAATGCTGGAAAATCCAAAGCAGGCTTCAAAGACTGACTTCCCATCTATGTACTGTCTTTTATACTTTTTAAAGTCTTTTCATACCTAATATCCATCTGATCCAGTTGCCAACCCTAGAAGAAAGGGAGGGGAAAGGGATACATACTGATTGGTGAATGAGGAAACTGAGGCCAGGAGGGTTAAAGACTCTCACTCAACATCACACAGTTCAGAAGCGGTGAAGTCAGGACTAGTGCCGGACAGACCTGGCTTCCAGTCTGTTGCTCTTTCGATGTGCACCACTGCCCTACTCCACCCCATCTCCAGCTTTGCAGGGTCCTTCTTGATCAGCAATCCATGGTCTTGTATATCCAGAGGGAAGGACTCTGAATCAAGACCCTCATCCTGTAAGAGGCTTCTCAGAGCCTGCCCTCTGCCTTCAAATCATGGTGGAACCACAGGTAAATCATGTGGACAGCACCTGGGTACATCCCACAGGCTGGGATGAGAGGACACTTCACCTTGATGATCTTCCTCCCAGAAACCCATAACCGCAGTCTAATCATGAAAAAAACACTTTGCAAACCCAAATGGAGGGACATTATATAAAGTACCTGACCAATACTTCTCAAAATTATCAAAGTATCAAAATAAGGAAAGATTGAAAAATTATAACTAAGGAGACACAACAACTAAATGTAACCTGATATGCTGGATGAAATCCCGGAACAGAAAAAGGGACATTCATGGAAAAGCTAGTGAAACCTGAATAAAGATTACAGAGTTTAACTAACAAGAGTAACATGCCAATGTTTGTTCCTCAGTTTTTCTGAACGTACTATGGTGATGTCAGATGTTAACAACAGGGAAAACTAGAAGAGGGGAATATGAGAACTCTTCGTATTAATTTGTAAACTTTCTGTAAAAGTGAAATTATTCCAAAATAAAAAGTTTATTTTTTAAAAATCTCAATGGAGACATTAGATGCTTTTGTCCTTCCTGTTGAATCTTCTCTGAAGAAGCAAAGGGAATATTTTGTTTTTAGCCAGGATAGTTAATTTTTAAGCCAGGGGCAGGAGCTTCTCTGCTTTGGCTCATAAAACCCCATACCAGGTCGCCTGGTGGTAAGAGCCATTCACCTCTTCCCATCCAGAGTCACTCTGCCTTCTCCCCATCAGCAGCACCACCTGGCTCTTTGAACTCAATAAAGGCATCCTGGTCATGTGTGCATCCAGAGAGCTGAGGGTCAGAAGGCAATGGCAGCCTCATCCACTGCTCTCTTGAAGCCTCGCTGGTCAGATCCGCTCTGGGCAGGACCACTGCTGGGGCAGGATTTCCAATGCTCCTAGTAGATAAAGAAGCGTGTGTGTGTGTGTGTGTGTGTGTGAGTCTGAGTGAGAGAGAGAGAGGGGAGAGAGAGAGAGAAAGAGAGACAGAGAAAGAAAGAAACAGACACACAAACGAAGAGAGACAGACAGACAGGGAGACAAACATAGCTGATCACTGAGTGAGGAGGTTATGGTGAGTGACCTGAAACAGGCTCCTAGAAATAATCTCTCAGCAGGGAAGCATCAAATCCCTTTGGAAACCAATGAAGCAGGAAAGTGGTGTGGACCAACCTATTGTGCAGGCCTTTTTTATTATCAGTAAACAATGAAAGGCTGAAACTGTCCTATTACCAAGACTAATAGTCTCCGTGATTCTCTCCCTCTCCACACCCCACCCTCTGCTGGCTTTTGGTGACCCATTTTTTACCCTGCATTCTGCCTCTGATAACACAGTAGTCCTTTCTCTTCCAGGCCTCTCTCCTTCTATCCTCCTTCTTCTCTTGGTCTGTCTTAAAGGATTATTCTGCTTCCCAAATGTGGACACTCATATTGAGGTCTCATCCCTGAATGCATTCTTGGAAGCAGCCATAGCCCACAAAGCACTGTCCCCCCAAGCCATGCCTCCAGGGCATCTTCAGGGCCCAGGTGGTCTGCTGGCTCCGGTACTTCTACAATAAGTAGAATTATACAATAAGGACAATCAGGATAAAGACTAGACTCCCAGCCCTCTTCCTTCAGAGTAACATTGACACATTTACTCACAAAATGAATCTTCCCTTCTCAACTGATTCTCAACTGATTCATTTAGGGAAGGTGAAGTTTCCACTCAGGAAACAAAAATAACATCAGAAATTTTAACAGAGATAATTTAGTGTAAATTATTGTTCACCAGGCATTGGAGAACTGAGATGGCTGAGAGGATAATGCTGAAGTTTCACAGACATAACTACAAAGTGGCTATGCCACCACGGCTGGAGGAACAAAGGGAAGAGTCTAGGGCTACTAGGACCTAGAGACATGAAGGAACCCTTCACAGAGATGGAGGCCAGACCTCTGAGGAAGCCATGCCAACAGGCCAAGGCTGGGATCTCCAAGGAAGGACAAGGGGACTGGTTCTCAGAGTGTGGGAAAAAATGAAGACTGGAGCCAGCTGCTCTGCTGAAATGAACTGCCACTGCCAAAGCAAAGAAGCATTGCTGGAGTGATGCTGGCAGGAACTGGAAGCAAACAGGAAGAAGCATATCCCTTTTCTGTCTTCCAGGAAGCAGTCTCCACATAGCACCTTCTAATAGCAGAATTGAATGTGGATCCATTTGGCAAAAGCAAAAGGGGTTTGCAGAATCCCATCTCAGAATCACAAAGCTGAGTATTAAAGAGTAGGTGTGAATTTGAGGCACAGTAGAAAGAAACCAATGGAAAGAGAAGGAAAAAGAGGTATAAATGTACAACTTATCAACTGACTGTTCCATAGCTAAACTATGTGAATGTATATTCATGCATGAATACATCATGTTTTAATGGTAACCCCCAATTTCATATAATAATAATATCTAATATTTATCGAGACTTTGCCAGGTAACAAACAAATGCTAAACTCTTCACATGAATGATCTAATTTACAAGAACCCAAAAAGGTAGATACCAAAAAGAATCTTAATTTTAGAGATGTGAAAATTAAGACGTAGAGAGGTTAAGTTGCATATGATGCTCAGAAAGTAGCAGAGCCAAGACCAGACCCTGTAAAGTTCATGCACAGCCACTGCATCACCTCTTATCTACTGAGATCCATAGCTACAAAGTCTTCCATCCTTTCCTCTCTCTTCCCACTAATATCGTCAGGACCTCTCTAGCAAGAGGGCTAAAAGATTCCTCAGTGCTGTGTCTTCAGATGTGCTATACAACTCCAATTTCATGTACATCAAAATGCAGCATTTCACAGAATTCGAAAAAAAATAGTCTGGCCAGGCACAGTGGCTCACACCTATAATCTCAGTACTTTGGGAAGCTGAGGTGGGCAGACTGCTTGAGATCAGGAGTTCAAGACCAGCCTGAGTTACATAGCAAGACCCCATCTCTACTAATAATACAAAAAATAATAATAATAATAACCAAGTGTGGTGCTGCATGCCTGTGGTTCCAGCTACTTGGAAGGCTGAGGTAGGAGGACTGCTTGAGCCAGGGGACAGAGGTTGCAGTGAGCCAAGATCACGCCACAGCACTCCAGCCTGGGTGACAGAGCGAGACCCTCTCTCTATTTTTTTAATTAAAAAAAAGAAAGAAAGAAATCTGAAATTCATTTGAAACCAAAAAAGAGCCCAAATGGCTAAAGCAATCCTATGGGGAAAAAAAGAATAAAGCTGGAGGCATTATGCTACCTGACTTCAAACTATACTACAAGGCCACTGTAACTAAAAAAGCATGGTACTGGCATAAAAGCAGACCACAGGGCAATGGAAAGGGTTAGGGAACCCAGAAATAAAGAGGCACACCCTCAACCATCTGATCTTTAACAAAGCTGACAAAAGCAAGCAATGGGGAAAGTACTCCTGATATGGTTTGCCTCTGTCCCCACCCAAATCTCATCTCATATTGTCATTCCCACATGTCGAGGGAGGGACCTGTTACGAGGTGATTGGATCATGAAGGCAGTTTCCTCCATGCTGTTCTCCTGATAGTGAGTTCTCAAGAGATATGATAGTTTAAAAGGGTGTGGCTTCCTTCACTCTCTCTCTCCTGCCACCATGTAAGACATGCCTTGCTTCCCCTTCACCTTCCTCTATGATTATAAGTTTCCTGAGGCCTTCCCAGCCATGTGGAACTATGAGTTAATTAAACCTCTTTCCTTTATAAATTACCTAGTCTAAGGTAGTTCTTTATAGCAGTGTGAAAATGGACTAAAACAACTCCCTATTCAATAAATGGTGCCAGGATAACTGGCAAGCTATGCAGAAGATTTAAAACTGGACCCCTACCTTTCAGCATAAACAAAAATCATCTCAAGATAGATTAAAGATTTAACATAAAACCTAAAACTATAAAAACCCAAGAAAAAAATCTAGGAAAAACCATTCTTGATGTTGGCCCAGGCAAAGACTTCATGACAAAGACTACAAAAGCTATTTCAACAAAAACAAAAATTGACAAATGGGACCTAATTAAACTAAAGAGCTTCTGTATACCAAAAGAAACTCTCAACAGAGTAAACAGACAACCTACAGAATGGGAGAAAATATCTACAAACTACGCATTTGTCCAAGGTCTACTATCCAGAATCTATAAAAAAAAAAAATAAGTAAAACAAATAAACAAGAAAAAAAACAAATAAACCCATTAAAAATGGGCAAAGGATATGAACAGAGCCTTCTCAAAACAAGACATATATGCAGCCAACAAGCATATAAAAATGCTCAGTATCACTAATAATTAGGTAAATGCATATCAAAACCATAATGAGATACCCCCTCACACCAATCAAACTAGCTCTCATTAAAAAGTCAAAAATAACAGATACTGGTGAAGTTGCACAGAAAAGGGAAGGCTTATACACTGTTGGTGGGAATGTAAACTAGTTCAGTCACTGTGGAAAGCAGTCTGGAGATTTCTCAGAGAACTTAAAATAGAACTACTATTCAACTCAACAATCCCATTATTGGGTATATGCCTAAAGGAGTATACTTTCTACTATAAAGACAAATGCATGTGTATATTTATCACAGCACTATTCACAACAGCAAAGACACGGAATCAACCTAGATGCCTGTCAACAGTAGACCAGATAAAGAAAATGTGGTAAACATATACCATGGAATACTGTGCAGCCATAGAAAAATGAGATCATGTCCTTTGCAGCAACACGGATGGAGCTGAAGGCCATTGTCCTAAGTAAATTAACACTGGAAACAGAAAACTAAATACCACATGTTCTTACTTATAAGTGGGAGCTAAACATTGAGTACACATGGACACGAGGGTTGGAAAACTACCTATTCGGTATTATGCTGATTACCCGGAGGCCAAAATTATCTGTACACCAAACCCTGGGACACACAATTTACCCACATAACAAACCTGCACATGTCCCTCTTGAACCTAAAATAAAAGATAGAAAGAAAATAATAGCATTAAAGCATGACCAACATTAAATCACATATACACAACCATACACCAAATGAAAAGCAGAAAAGAATGTTCCCATACCAATACAATAGTATCATATGCAGCCAAAAAAATAATGATGTGGCAATACATGAGTTAACATGGAAAGATAATCATAGCTAACATTTAACAAGAGCTTCCCATATGCTGGGAACTGTATTATGGAATTTTTTTGGCATTAACATATTTAACCCTCACAACAACCTATAGTTAGTATATTCCATCATTATAGTTAGTATATTCCATCATTATCATATAGTTAGTATATTCCATCATTATCATCCTCTTTTCACAGATGAGGAAACTGATGCACCATAGCAATTATATAACTTGCCCAAGGTCATACAGCTAGTAATTGATAGAGTCAAGATTTCAAACAAGACAACCAGATTTCAGAGCACATGATGTTAACCACCACACTATTCTGATTTCGGTAGAGTATAAAAAGTTCATAACATGCTTTTCAGTGAAAAATAAAGCAGATTAGAGAATAGTGTGTATAGTATTATGCATGTCTAATACACACACATGGATATATATATACATATGTATTTTTTTATTTTAGTCCATAGGGAAAAGTATGGGAGGGCTTATAATAAAATATTAACGATGGTTATCTCAGAGAGGTGGTTTGATGCTTTTTTTTTTTTTTTGCTTTCTTGTATTAAAATAACTATGTGTTCTGGTTTTTCTATAATAAACACATTCTTTGTAATATAATTTTAAAGATTTTTATAAATAAATAAGCGTCATCTTGGAGAAAATGATCTGGCAATTTGAACAGCTTTTCAATATTTGGGGTGAAACAGAAGAGCAAACATGTGTTCCCGCAGACATGCACAATAGAAAGAGATTCAAAAGCATCTACTTCATCCTAGCAAGACAATAAACCAGTCCCTGACAATCATTCCCATATCTGAATAAGCCCAGGAGCCAAGTCCCTGGAATTGTCTTAAGCATGTTCCCTTTTCCACTGCACTGTGAAGAGAATTTGCAAATTTATTGAACATGAGATTATTCCACTTTGAAACTCATACCTCCACGATTCTAATCAAGATGACTTGGTCCCTCTGAATATCCGACATTTGCACACTGGATAGCATTGTTGTGGCAGCCGTGATGTTATCCCTTTCCATTGGGAGTATTCTCTCCATTTTCCCCAAACCATGTGCTGCCTTGGAAACATCATGATTCTTATAGAGATCTAAGCAAAGGGAAATAATAAAAATAATAAAATCTTACACTTAAAGTCTATCTTTCATGCCACCAAGGTGCCTTGCTAAACCCTTCCTCTAGATAAAAAGACAGACAAGCAGAGTGGCCTATACCATGTGTCATCCTGATAACTAACAATTAGAGAAAACACACCGATCTCTGCTCTCTGGATAATTCAGGTCAGAGTAGTTTTCCATCTGAATTAAGCAGATTGCCAAGGCCACTATTTTCATGAACAGAAAGATTGAGTTGCCTATCTAAAGACGCTGACATGAAAGAGGCCTCTGTGAGAGAAAGCAATGCGGCATCTTACCACTATGGCATCAACTCACATGAAACAAAGGTCTGTGGTAATCCAGGGAATCTTCCCTCTAAAGCAAAGTTTCACAGATTTTTCCTACAAAATGCCAGATGTAAATATTTTCAGCTTTGCAGACTGTATGATCTCTGTCACAACTACTTAACTCTGCTGTTGCAGGGTGAAAGCAGCCATAGACATTGTGTAAAAAGAAATCAGCATGACCATATTCCAATAAAACTTTATATAAACAGATGGTGGGTCAGATTTGACCCGTGGGCTGTAGTTTGCTGAACCTTGCTCTAAAGTATAGGCTAAGGATCCTTATGGTGTGTCTGCAATATTCAAGGCTGCCTCTGAGGAAAACTATAAAGTTGGCAATATTGTTCTCATTGGTTTATTCAACAAACGCATTGCATACCTTAAGCCAGGGCCTGGCTTAAGCCTTGAGAATCACAAGTAGAAAAACAAATAAAATCCCTAGCGTTTACATTTAGGAGAGGAAGTACTAAGCAAGTAAACATGTAAACAAAAAAATTTTCTGGTAGTGGTAAGTGATATAAAGATGATAAGTAAAGGCAGTGGGTTACTTGCGGGGGCAGGGGAGTCCCACTTTAGATAGGGTGGTCAGGGAAGACTGAGGAAGGTACTTTGGAGTTCACATGAGAGTAAAGAGTAGGTACAAATGCAAAGATGTAGGCAAAGAGTAGGCTCTCAGGTATTGAGAACCCAAATGCAAAGAGCCCTGAGGCAGAAAAAGGTTTAGTGGGTCTGAGAAGCAAAGTGCCCTGAGGCAAAAAGACTGCCAGTTGGAGAATTTCTTGAGGTAAGGAGTTTGAGACCAGCCTGGGCAACATAGCAAGACCCCATCTCTTAAAAAATAAAATAATAAATTAGCCAGGGGTGATGTAGTCCGAGGAGGCTGATGGGGGGGGGATAGCTTGAATCCAGGAGTTTAAGGCTGCAATGAGCCACAATTGCACCACTACACTCCAGCCTGGGTGACAGAGCCAGACTCTGACTCTAAAGAAAACAAAGTAAAGAAAGTACAAGGCAGGTCGATGTCAAGGAGAACTAACTGATGGAGTCCTCCATCCTCTACAGGTCTATAACCTGGACCACTGGTGTGAGTATGGCTTGCCCTGCAGAGCCACCATCACTTCATCAAGGGTCTCTCCTGCAGTCCTTGAAGTTTAAACCCAGATGGGGCCCTGAGGTTAAGGGCACATCAGAGAGAAAGGACAGCAGCCAGGCAAGGAAGGCACCAGAGGAGGAGGGCCTTGCCTTCACCTGCGTCTTTGCCAGGTTAGCCTTTCCTTCTGAGTCTACCAAGTGATTCCAACGGGCTTCAGCTCCTGCTATGATCCAGGCTCAAATCCCAAGATTGCTTCTCTTTGAGATCATCAAAAGTGCAAGCAGAGAGTGACCGTGGGGTTCTTAGCTTGGTGTCTGCTCTCTCCTTATGTCTGCTGAGGCATATTTCAGTCTTTTCTTTCCACTCTGGTGGTCTTAGAGCACAATAAAAAATCTAAAATATTTGTATTCCATTTGAGTTAATACCACGTTTTCTGTAATTATTCCCGCTGCTAAAATCATTTTGTTGTGTGCTTTTAGAGTGAGAGGGAGGGGGTGGGGGATCAAATTCATTCTTTGGCAACAAAAATCTAATTAATCAAAAACTGTTCTTAGTCATTTAGAGCCTCTTCAGTCTGTGGAAACTGCAGCCAAAAAAGAGTAAGAACACCTAGTTTGGTAGTGAAAAAAAAATCAGGTACTTTTTAAGATACCAGTTTTTATGAATGTGCAAGTGGGAGGCTGGGTAGCAAAAGGAGAGGAGGGTTTTTGCAGTCAGTCTGAGCTGGGTTTGAATCGCCTATCTGCCATTTCCTGGCTGTATGACCTTGAGCAAGTTACTTTGTCCATCTGGTCCTCAGTTTTCCCATCTATGAAATGGAAATAATAACGTCCTCTCTTAGGGTCAGTGGAGAGATTGAGATGATGTCTGTAAAATCTTTACGGGTGTTTGTCACATGGAAAGCACTAAGTGTTAATGATGATTTATTAGCATCCCCAAGCACTGATGCTATTAAGTAAATTACAAACTTTGGGAGACAATTTTTAAGCTTTTTCAAAAATATTCTTTAGGCTGGGCACAGTGGCTCATGCCTGTGATCTCAGCACTTTGGGAGGCCAAGGTGGGTGGATCGCTTAAGCTCAGGAGTTGGAGACCAGCCTGGGAAACATAGTGAAACCCTGTCCCTACAAAACATACAAAACTTAGTCAGGCTTGGTGGTGAGTGCTTATAGTCCCAGCTACTCAGGAGGCTGAGGTGAAAGGATCACTTGAGTCCGAGAGGCAGAGGATGCAGTGAGCCGAGACCCCACCACTGCACTCCAGCCTGGGTAACACAGTGAGACTCTCTCTCAAGGCAAAAAAGTGTTTTAATATATATACATACATACATATACATATATACACATACATAAATATGCATGTTGTGTATATATATCCTTTAACTAAATGTATTATTGTTTTAGAAATACATACTGAGGAAATAAGAGATAAAGAGATTTAGCTGAAGGAATGTTCATCATGCTGTTGATTCTAATAGAAAATCAGAAAACCTAAACATCCTAAAATAGTAGAGATCAGTAAAATAAATCATGCTACACCCATAAAATGGATAATCACTCTTCATATCACTGTCAAAGAGGAATGTTTATTGATGAAAATATCTGTTCATATTTAAATCAGGGGAGGCACAGGAAGCCAGTTACCTGTTTGTAAAGTATAAACCATATTTATTTTGTTAAAAATATTTTGTACCTAGGTATGTGTGTATATACAAACTCACACACACACACTGAGAGAAAGAGAGAGAGAGAAAGAGAGAGAGAGAGAAAGAGAGAGAAAATGTTCTAGAAGTATGACCAAAGGTTATTTTTTTAATTTTTAATCTTCAACTTTTAAGTTCAGGGGTACATGTGCAAGATGTGCAGGTTTGTTACATAGGTAAACGTGTGCCCCGGTGGTTTGCTGCACAGATCATCCCATCACCTAGGTATTAAGCCCAGCATCCATTGGCCGTTCTTCCCAACGTTCTTCCTCCTCCCACTCCCCATCTGGCTCTACCCATCCAGGTAAGCTGCCGGATCAGTGTACCTTCTGCAGCAACTCCCAGCAGCAGCACACTGAACAGTAAGATGAAGGCAGGGCTGTGATTTTTCACAGAACTGGAGATCAGTCTGGGGAGTAGTGAGCTACAAACAAAGCCAGATTGCATTTTGGAGAAAGAGAGGCAGGGAAAAGGTTACAAAAAAGAAGAAAAAAGGAAAGACAGACAAAAAATACATATATTGGCAAAGGATCACTATCCAGGTCTTATCCATATTCTCCCTTTATGATTGAAGCCTATACTTATTCCACAACAAGCCCCTAGACTACAGTTGCAGGATCCTCTGTCACCTCCATGCAGAGTCTTTGGAAATTCCAAGGGGGAAAAAAACATGCTTTGAGCATGGCTGGCCAAGGCAGAAGGGTGATGTTGTTCTAAGAATTGAAGGCTCTGACGGAAGTTTGAAGACATGTCTTTGAGATTTTCAAGAGCATTCCTACAGACTCCTGCAAAACACGAAGCAAATGCCCATAATAAAATGGTATCCTGCTGGACCCCCGATGGAAGAAACAAACCTTGAAGCAAAAGAACCTTTACATTAGATGGAACATTTCAGCTTAACGGTAAAAGAGAAAGCAGTAAATGCAAAATTGGAAGAATAATAATAAAATCCTCAGAATAGCCTGATTTGGACAATCTGTATTTATTCGTTTAATTCAACAAATACTATGTGTGTCTTAATATGCTGGGCCTATGAGAGTTACCAAGAAGTCTAGGACAAGGTCAGTCCTCACGAGCTCACCACCTAATGGATATGTTTCTTCAGGTTCCTTCATGCAGCAGATTGACTTTTCCAAAAGTAATCAGCCACATAATAGTTCTGATCACACATCTTTCAAAACCTTGTTAATCCTCTATCAAAAAGGGAAGTCTATTTCCCCTCCTTCAGTGTCTGGAAGGGAAGTCTATTTCCCGTCCTTCAGTGTCTGGACGGGCCTTTGCGACTGCCTTGACAAGCAGAATGCAGCAAAACCGATGCTGTACATCTTCTGAAGCTGTATCTTAAAAGATGGTGCTTTCCACCTGGTTCTTTTTGGAAGAACCCTCACTTGCAGGTTGGCAGAGGCAGTGCCATCATGCTGTGAGGAAGCTCAAACTAGTCCATACAGAGGGACTTTTAGAGAGAACTATGTGGAGAGAAACTGAGGTCCCCAGCCTCAAGCCAGCCTCAGTCACCAGGTATGGGAGTGGACAGGCCTTCAGATGGGTGTAGCCTTCAAGTCTTCTGGCTGAGGCTCTAGACATCATGGAGCAGCAACAAGTCATCCCTGTTGTGCCTTGTCTGAATTTATGACCCATAGAATCTATAAGCTTGATAAATTGTCTTCTCCTAAATTTCAGAGTAATTTGTTACTCAGCCATAGTAAGTGGAACATCTTGGTCTCTTGAAATTTAGGGTTTTAGAACTAGGCAGACCTGTGTTTAAATCCCAGCCCTGCCATTTTCCAGTTGCAGGAGCCTGGCAAAGTTATTTAATCTATGTGAGCCTCACTTTTAGTCTCTGTAAAATGGGTGTAACATTTCTCACATGGATGTCTTGATGAATAAATGCTACAACGTGTATAAAGCAGCTAGCCTGGTACTGTAGAAACAGAGAGAAACTGCTGTGGGGAGAGGAGTCATCCTTAAGGACTAGAGTTGTCAGATAAGCATCCTTGAAACAGGTCAGATGAGCATGACCTGGAAGAGTCTGGCCAGGAAGAGAGGAGGTGCAGGGCTTCCAGGTGAGCCCAGAGAGGCATCCCCCTGGAGGGATCCCCTCCCACCTTGTGGGCCAGGTCTAGATGGGCTTGCCTGGCTCCCTGCCCCCAAGCCTTTCAGTCTCTAATCCGGGGCCACTTGATAGTCATTTGGAGCCTCTGCTTTGTTCTGGAAACAATTCTGGCCCAAACCAGGGGAAAAGTAATTTTGATGTCCTAGTGACAGCTCCTGCCCACTCTGTCCAACTTCTCCAGGAAACAGCCGATCAAGGCAGCTGCTGAGAATCCAGGAAAAAATCCTGGCAACTGCCCAGGGACTCTCCAACCTGTCTGACCTCCCACCAGCTTCTGACCTGAGCTTTGCCCCACTTCCATCCCTGTACATGCTCTGCGCATTTGTGGAAGGATCTTGGCTTCCCCAGCCTGAACTTAAACGTCCTCTGAGGACTCTGGCTCCTCCCCAATTTTCTGGTTCTTCCTGCCTGACCCTACCCTCAAAACCAGCCTAACCATACTAATAATAAGTAGCTACCATTTATTGACCACCCATGCCAGGCAATTCCTCACATTATCTCCTGTAAACTCCAGCAGCCTTCTGAGGCTGGCATTAGTAGTCCCATTTAAGATGAAGAAACAAATGTCACTCAGAGAAATTAATTCATTAGCCCAAGGACAAAAAAGGTAGTGATAAAGTACCTGCATCCTCCCAGGTACCCTGGTTGTTGGAGATGAGGGTCCTGGCTGCCAAGGCAGCAATTAAGACAAGCAGGCAGTGTCAGAGGAACAGTGTCCAGACAGCTTCCTGCAGGAAGATCTGGGATCTCCCAAATCAGCATATTCTTTTTATATTTATTTATTTATTTATTGAGATGGAGTCTTGCTCTGTCACTCAGGCTGGTGTGCAGTGCTGTGATCTCAGCTCACTGCAACCTCCGCCTCCTGGGTTCAAGTGATTCTCCTGCCTCAGCCTCTCATGTAACTGGGACTACAGGTGTAAGCCACCACACCCGGCTAATTTTTGTGTTTTTAGTAGAGACTGGGTTTTGCCATGTTGGCCAGACTGGTCTCAAACTCCTGACCTCAGGCGATCTGCTCACCTTGGCCTCCCAAAGTGCTGGGATTACAGGCGTGAGCCACTGCGTCTGGCCCAAATCAGCATATTCTTAACCCTGGTATCACACTCGCGAACTCAGTCTACTTAGCATGCACACACTCACCCTTCAGCCTGCAGTTGTACCACATCATTCTTCACTGCCTCCTCCCACCTCTGGCCTGAACTCCTTCCCTAAGAGCCTGCAGGAAGCTGTCTGGACACTGTTCCTCTGACACTGCCTGCTTGTCTTAATTGCTGCCTTGGCAGCCAGGACCCTCATCTCCAACAACCAGGGTACCTGGGAGGATGCAGGTGCTTGAAGTGGATCTGCTGCAGGTGATGGGAAGAAGATGGATTAGGATGGGAGAACTACCACAGTGTCTCAAGAATGTAGAGGCAGGCTCTGGGGGTTGGCCTTCCCAGTCCTGGCCTTTCCTGAGATGTCACTGCAGGGCATCTGGTAATCAGCCAGACCTGTAGATAAGACCAGCAGCCCAGAAATTCTCAGATTCATGGTTTTTGTGGGGTGGAGAAAGTATCCCTGACATTCCAGGCTGTCCTTCTCAGTTACTGCTGCTAATTATCAAAATAATTGTCAAGCTGTTTATTGGAAACTGCCCCCCTCAGTACAACTAAGTTAGAAAGTTACCTCCAACTATCAGGAATCTGAGACAACTAGACAAAGTAACATGGAAGGTGTTCAATAACTATTTGAATGAATGAATGAATATGTGAATGCATGCATGCATGAACAAGCTCACTGCAAGCTCCACGAGGACAGATGCCAGATCTGCTTTGCCTGTCTCTATACTTCCAGTTTCCAGCACTGTCTCCTGTAATAAATTCTTTGGGGGATGGGGATTATTATGGTCTGGGGTGAACTGATGAAGACCGGTCCTCAGGGGTGGCAGAAGGAAGGGGCAGATGAAAGAGGCCCTGAGAAGGGAAAAAAAAAAAAAGGCAAACCAGATGACAGATTTAATCATGGATGGCGAAGGAAAAAGAAAAAGCCTAGGATGTCCCTGAGTTTAGAGCATAGAATACCAGGAGACACAGGAGACTCTGGCCCATCAGGCAGGGGAGGAAAGGGGACGATGACTAGAAGGAACACTGACCCAGTGTCAACATCAGTGGATATTTGTCAGAGGACAGGAAGGAAGGTACGCTGAGCTCCAGGGGCTGTAAGTATCTCACAGGACAATGTCTAGCAGGTAGCTGACTAGAGAGGGCCACCCCCCAGGGAGTCCTCTGCAGAAGTGATAATTGAGGCTGGCAGAGAAGGGAAGGGAGGAAGGAAGTCACTGGGGAGGAGGAGGAGGTGAAGCGCCAAAGAGGTGGGCACGTTTAGCAGAAGAGGAAAATGCTCAACTGGCATGTGGTGACCATTTTCTGCGAAAAGAAGAGCTTGCCATGTGAGGGAGGAGACTGGCATGATGCTGTGAGGGGCCATTGACCAAAGTTGCAGAATTCCTAACTAAAGCTATACAGACCCCTAGACCACAGGAGCAAACAGAGACTGTGGGAAGAGACCCAGTGGGTAGAGGAAGGGGAGTGTGAAAGGCAGTCAAGTCAGAAAGGCCAAAAGCAGTATCAAAAGATCGAAACCAGTCTGGGAAAGAAAGGAGACCTGGGTCAGGGAATTTGAGGGCCAACTAAGAAAGGCTGGACAACTGCCTAGGGTATAGGGGCTCAAAAGACCAGAGAGGACAAATGGCCTCAAAGAGAAAGACCAGGACCAGGGAGACAAAACCATAGGGATGCAAATTCCAGCCCAGCAGCAAGTATTTTTTACATCCAAAGATGGGACAGAGTAACAAATACGTGAATTTCCCCCTCACTTGGGGTATTTGACCCAAGGCTGGATGCCCATTGGAAGGGATGCACAGAGCACACTGGCTAAATCTAGGGTATTGAATAAAGGACCTTTAGGGTCTGTTCTGCCCTGAGACTCAAATTCTCAGCAGCCACCCTGTTACTCTTCAGTATGTCTATCACCTTTCCTTCATGTTCAGCACTGCCTTTTCACCAGCTCATATCTTCCTTTTTGCCTATTAATTTATAATCTCACTCCCCACCTCCAGCCACCATATTATCTATTGCCATAAAACAAATTGTTATGGACTGCTTATTTATTTGTGTCTTCCCAAAATTTATATATGGAAGCCCTAATTCCCAATATGAGGTGGGGCTCTTGGGAGTGATTCAATTTAGATGAGTTCATAAGGGAAGAACCTCCATGATAGGAGTAATATCCTTATAAGAAGAGAAAGATGGCCAGGCGCAGTGGCTCATGCCTTTAATTCCAGTACTGTGGGAGGCCAAAGCAGGAGGATCATATGAGGTCAGGAGTTAGAGACCCAGCCTGGCCAACATGGTGAAACCCATCTCTACTAAAAATACAAAAAAAATTAGCAGGTGTGGTGGCGCACATCAGTAATCCCAGCTCCTCAGGAGGCTGAGGTGGGTGGATTGCTTGAACCCAGGAGGCAGAGGCTAAAGTGAGATGAGATCATCACATGCACTCTAGCCTGGGCAATGGAACGAGACTCCATCTTAAAAAAAAAAAAAAAAAAAAGAGGAAGAAGAAGACACTAAAGTTCTGTGTCTTTTGCTCATGTGAGGACACAGTAAGAAGGTGGCTATCTATAAGCCAGTAACAGGGCCCTCACCAGACACTGGATCTGCTAGTTCCCAGCCTCCAGAACCATGTGAGATAAATGTTTGTTCTTAAGCCACCTAGTCAATGGTATTTTGTTTTAGCACTCAGACCTGACTAAGCCAGAAATTGCCCCAAAACTTAATAACTTAACATTAAAAACATTTACTATCTCACAGTTTCTGTGGGCCAGGAACCCAGGAGTGGCTAGCTAAAGCCTATGGTTTTGAGTCTCGCAGGCTGCAATCAAGGTTTTGACTGGGGCTAGAAGTGCCCTCAAGGCTCCACTAGAAAGATCTGCTCCCTAGCTCATACCTGTGGACAATGGAGTGAGGCTCAGTTTCTCATGAGCTGTTGGTCAGAGGACACCCTCAGTTCTTTGCCATGCAGGCCTCTCCATAGAGCATCTCACAACAGAGCAGCAAGCTTTATCAGAGCAAGTGAGAGGGCAAGAGACAGAGAGTGCCATTGAGATAAAAGGCAGTCTTTTGTAGCCCAATCAGGAGTGACGTCCCATCACTTTTGCCGTATTCTATTTCTCAGAAGCAAGTCACTAGGTCCAGACTACATTCAAGAGCTAGGCTGTGACTGCCAGGAGTCATGGTTCTTATTGAGAACCACATCAAAAGCCTCACGCCATGCTCCTGCACCCACCCATCCCCAAAGGTAAGCTCTATGACAGCAGGAACCTCATCTGTCCTTTCTCCACCCAAAACCAGTACCTCACTCCGAGTAGATGTTTGCTATCTGTTTTTTAAGGAATAAACAAAGTAACCAAACTATAAGCTCAAGGAGCTCCCAGTATTGCACCCTTGAATACATGCCTGTATTTTTTTCAAATTTTATTTTTAATTGACAAGTAATTGTATATATTTATGGGATACAATCTGATGTTTTGATATATGTACACAATATGGAATGATTAAATCAAACTAATTAACATGTCCATCACCTCATATACTTATCATTTTGGGAAGAGTGTGAACAATTAAAATCTACTCTCAGCAATTTTGAAATATACATTACTAAATGCTTGTTGAATGAATGAATGATCTAAATGTCCTTTGGTGAACATTTGACACAGTCCCTACATCACTAGATAAAAAAATTTAGGAGACTGGGTGGCTTCATGAGTACCATGAAAAATAAGAGTTTTTTTAGATATAATTACCCATAAATCCTCATTCCCCACACATGTCCATGGGGCCATTTTGCAGATGCTTAAATGACTTAGGAATCTCCCTGGAAGATATGTGGGAAGAGAGCTTGCTGTCACTAGCAAAAGGAATGGAAAGCAGACCTTCATCTTCTTACCAGGTTGTGGCAGGGGCTCCAGAGAGTTTACATTTTAAATTTGCATAATTGTTTCCCCTTGATTGGCTCCCCTTCCTGCTAAGGCTGGTGTCCTGGAGATGCATGTCCAAGTGATAAGTATATTGCCAACGCAGATCAGATCTGTGCATCGCTGCTGCGCTGCTGCCGTCAGCTGATCGACAAACCTATTAAAATACAAAGAAAGCCCCAAATGAGCAACTTTGGGGACCTGGAGGAGGAGGCTGGTAAGAACATATCTTCTCTACCCCCACACCACCTCTACCGCAGCTGTTAATTGCAAAGGGGAGCCTTGATAAATGAAACTGAAAACAGATACACAACTCGACCTGTGTTTATTAAAGAAATAGCAAATGGCAAGATGCCAGCACGGATAAGCTTCACCATAATCAGTGTATTTATTTCACCAAAAAAAAAAAGCTCGTCTGGTGCTTTTAAGGCTGATAAACTCATTATGCAAAGTTTCAGCCTCCATAGAACTGAGGCTTTTCTATATGTTAATTCATTTCAGTAAATAATTATTCTGTTTGGCTGAGGAAACACATGTCCCCATAATTTAATAATTGGGAGGGTTATTACATGTGATTAATAGGAGTCATAAACTAACACTGAGAGTTTAAAACCATTTTGTTTTTTCACTTTGAACAGATATAATAAAGAAGGTTGATGGGACGGTAGGAAGATTCTCCTCCCCTTCACCCCCACCCCCTTCTCCTTTTCTTTTTAGAGTTGGGAAAGCAGTGCTCAGAACAGGAGAGGTTGTCTTTCTTCTCCACCTCAGGTCTAACTCTGATACATGGCCTGCTTCGCTTTGGAATTTTGAAATGTGCCTCGGTGTGTCTAAGTGTGTCTGTATGTAAGAGGTGAGAAAGAAAGAAGAAAGAGAAGAAGAAAGGGGAGAGGACTAAAAAGAGAGACAAAGAGAGAGGAAAGAACTTGAGTGACTGGTTCCTCCAGGCCAGAGGCTCCCAAGTGCCCATGTGAGCTCGGACCTGTCTCTTCACTGTGGATTAGTGAAGTTTACCCCAATCCTCAGTGAAATGGGAAAAAGATTAGAACAATGTAGTAACTTTTTCATAGAACCAATATGTATCCAATGATTTAAAATTCTAGGATCACCCTTCACACAACTGAAGTGTTTAAATGCCCTTTTATGAAATAACACTTGTTGGTAATATCTTTCTCCACCTCCTTACTTGGAAAAATGAAAAACTGGCAACTTTTAACCACTTCCCCACAATATTTTTTGGTATTTTCAGTTTAGAAATGTATTAATTCCAAATCTGTAAACCTTCAAAGTCTTAGAATCAGAGAGAACTATTTGGTCTCAAGAGTAAAACCACCCTGAGCCAGATTTCCAAATCTGATTTTTCTGGGTTACTTCCTTGTTCAGTATATGGATGAAGTCATTAACCTACATATTCATCCAGCAATTCAAAAATATTAATTGAGCATCTACTATGTAATAACCACTAGTCTTAGCACGGATGATAAAGCAACTGATGTATTTTAGTAAACAATCATCTATTTTGTTGAAGGAGTGTTAGTTACCTCTATAAATGTAGAGATTGCCTGTATGTGACTGCTATAGTTTGGATGTTTGTCCCCCAAACCTCATGGTGAAATTTGACCTCCAGTGTTGGAGGTGGGGCATAATGGGAGGTGTTTTTGTCATGGGGATAGATCCCTCATGAATGGCTTGGTGCCCCCTTGAGGTAATGAGTTTTTTGTTAGTTTCCAGGAGGCACTGATTGTTATAAAAAGCCTGGCACCTCCCTCCCCTCCCTTGCTTCCTGTCTCACCACATAATCTCTGCACACACCAGTTCCCCTTCCCCTTCTGCAGTGAGTAGAGACAGCCTGAGACCCTCACCAGAGGCCATCAACAGATGCCAGCTCCATGCTTCTTGTACAGCCTGCAGAACGGTCAGCCAAATAAACCCCTTTTCTTTATAAATCATCCAGGCTCAGGTATACCTGAGTCCATAGCAACACAAACGGACTAAAGCAGTGACTGAGGCAACATCTACAGTGCCTGGTTCTTACACAGGATCAACACATATTTGTTGGCTAAATGAATAAACATACTACACATGGTTGTTATGAGATAGCAGATATGTAGGATCTTTACATATTACAATATTGTTGTCGTTTATCCTGCCAAGAAATGGATCTTTCATGCCCAGGTAGGGCCAGCAGAGAAGTCCTAAGTATCAACGGCTTACAAGAAGCCACCTTAACTGGCCCCCCATCATCATTCCAGACACATTGGCTACTCTATTAGTCCATTTTCATGTTGCTGATAAAGACATGCCTGAGATGGGTAATTTTTAAAGAAAAAGAAGTTTAATGGACTCACAGTTCCAAGTGGCTGGGGAGGCCTCACAATCATGGCAGAGGCAAAAGGCACATCATACATGGCAGCAGACAAGACAGAATGAGAGCCAGGTGAAAGGGGTTTCCCGTTATAAAATTATCAGATTTTGTGAGACTTATTCACTACCATGAGAACAGTATGGGTGAAACTGCCTCCATGATTCAATTACCTCCCACTGGGTCCCTCCCATGACACATGGGGATTATGGGAGCTACAATTCAAGATGAAATTCGGGTAGGGACATAGCCAAACCATATCAACTATCCAGCTCCCCTAAATGCCCACCAAGGACCCATTGGCTCTTCCCAGCCCTAGTCCCAGCCCCAGATCCCTGTCTTGATCTTTGACCCCTGATGTCCTGATCTCAGCCATTCTCAGTCCCGATCTTTGCCAGTCCCGCCATCCATGTCTGCTCTGGCCAGAGGGATGCTGGTCTACCAGTCCACCATCCAGCTTAACTAGGATCTGCTTCAGACTGGGACACGTTGGTTTTGGCAGAGGATGGGGGACTGGGGCTGCATCTTATCCAATGTGCCTCCTCTTTCGTAAGGATATAGTGAATCTAATAAAGTACAAGCTCTGCTACTTTGTAGGCACTAGCATCCTAGGCCAGGATCACTCTTCCTGTGAAAGTAGCACACCTAGAAGCTTCAGAGAGGTAAAAGCTCCAAACCATACTAACTCATTCAAATGCATTTAATTTGTATCTCATATGCCTAATAAATGTGAGTCATCATGCTAGGCACTGGGCATACAGCAGTGAACAAAGCGGGCAAAGATCTCTGGCCTTGTGATGCTTCATTTCCAGTGGACAGATAGAAATGCATATACAATAAAATGCCAAGGAGTGATCAGTGTTATGGAGAAAAACAAGGAAGGCCACGGGGGCAAGGTGGCAGAGAGGGCCTCTCTGAGGATGTACATTTGAGGTAGATAGTGGGGGAAAGGCATATCAGGCAGAGGGAACAGCAAGTGCAAAGGCCCTGAGGCCTGAGTATGCTGGAATGTTTTAGAAATGGCAAAAGGCAGCCAATGAGTGACATTCCATGGGCTACACAGTAGAAGAGAGAAGATAGTGGGCAGCCTGCTCACGTGGCACCTTATGAACCATGGTGGGACTTTGGATTTATTCTCAATATTTAGGGAACCAATGACAAATTTTCTGATAAGTTAAAAGCAAGGAAAGGCTTGAGCCAAAACCTGGCCTGGCCAACATAGTCATGAAAGAAGCAGCCCATCTTCAGAGAATTCCTTCCAGCCCTTTCTTCCTCCTGCGCCCTTCAGCCCTGAGCTGACACCCTTTGCCCTCGACCCAGGTCTCTTGTCTCTCCTTTGCACTATTCATTTGGTCACTGACTCTTCAGCAAATAATCCTGGAGGTAGGGGATGAGAATCATGTGCTAAGCACCATGCCACAGCCAGGATTGGTTACTGGGATATACACAACCCAAAGGCACCCTGGCTTGAGATCATACTGGACATGGGTTCAGAGGAGCTGATTCTATCCAGCTTTGCCATTTAACAGGCTTTGTTTTTAAATAGAACTGCAATAACTGCTCTGCTCTCATGCAGTGCTGAGGAACCAGTGATGAAACTGGAGTGGCAGCACTCTAGGTAAACTATAGAGTGAGGAGCCCATGTCAGCTGCTCATGCCAAAGTGATTATAGTCATTAAGCCCTAAACCTGCCTACAGGACTGGGCCCCAGAAATGTCACACCTCCATTCCCTCCTTCAAACTCCCCTAACCTCACTGTTATTCAGCTCTAGCAAACACTGATCTTTCAGATCCCAGAGGTCACAGAAAACCTGCACAAGTGTAGGGCATGGCCTCGTGTGTGACACACCCAGCACTATCCTAGCACCTTCTGCAGACACATACCTCCACAGTCTCACCCACAGAAAGAACACACACTGCACCAAAAGGGCCCTTGGGCACATGCATATGCACTGCTTAGCTGATCAGCTGATCCATGTAATGGGGATGATGAAAAAGCATTTGTTTATTTATTTACTCATTCATTCATTTGGTGAGTCATCAAACATTCCTTCAGAGGCTTCTCTGGGTCAGCTCTGTGGTAGGTCCTGAGGCTCCAGCCATGACCTCTATGGCCTGGCCCTGGCATAGGGAGGCCTGAGATCTACCTGGGACAGACTCTGGAAGACTGCTTTATGGCCGTGGCCATCTCATCAGCAAGTAGGGAGCTATGGGAAACTGCATCCATCTGAGGGGTCAGCAATGGCATGGCTGCCTCCAAGGTATGTCTGTGTCACCTCTGTTGAAGACTATGTTTGCCACTTTGAGTGGCCCATGGGACAAATTGTCTTTCTCCATAGAAGGAGCCACCTCTGCAGCCCTGTAGTTGATAGTAAGTCAAGTGAGCAGGGATTTCATTCTGCCCTGCCATGCAATGTCAGTTTATGACTTTGGATACAACGCTTCTGCTCCCTGGGCTCTGGGTGCCCATCTATCACAGCAAGAACTACAGAAGACAAACGTTCCTACAACCTTCTCTTGTACTAGACCCATCCTCATTACGTTTGCCCTATACTCCCCTGCCACCTTGATTTTCTGCATTTTATTTAACATTTACCTGTGTGATGCTTAGTGTGAGCTGGGACATGTTGTAAGTGCTTACATGAACTAACTCATGAAGTGGGTACTACTGTTATTCCTAAAGATAAAGAAACCGCAGCACAGTGAAGTATTTACCCACTGTCCCTTAGCTGGTAAGTCTGGTACTGGGAATCTGACCATGCATCTGTCTTCAGAGTTCATTCTCTTAACTACTATACTATGCTGCTTCTCTTAACAATTTTCTTTAAACTGATTCACTTTTTTTTTTTTTTTTTTTTTTTTTGAGACAGAGTCTTGCTATGTCACCCAGGCTGGAGTGCAGTGGCCAGATCTCAGCTCACTGCAAGTTCCGCCTCCCGGGTTTACACCATTCTCCCGCCTCAGCCTCCCTAATAGCTGGGACTACAGATGCCCACCACCATGCCCATTTTTTTTGTATTTTTTAGTAGAGATGGGGTTTCACCGTGTTAGCCAGGATGGTTTTGATCTCCTGACCTCGTGATCCGCCTGTCTCGGCCTCCCAAAGTGCTGGGATTACAGGCTTGAGACTGATTCACTTTTTTAACATTATTTTTAAAAAACCATTATGACCACTAATTGAAAACCTATATGACTTGCCATAAATAGAAGAGACATTAAAATGCATGACTATTACATTTAAAACCCAATATTCCTCCAAGTGACTCCTAAGATCATCTCTCAGACCACTGGGGACACTTGGGGACACCTGGGCAAGAAGCACTAATGGTTTTTCTGACAATTTAGGTACCTGCAGGCCTTCCAGGAAGAAGCTTGGGGGCAGACAGTCTTTATGCCTCTCTGGCCCTCCTCTCCTGCTTACAATAGTGCCACTCAGCAATATGCAATGTAAAGGCTTCAAGGAACTTGGTTACCACCAGCCTGGGGCTTCAATGACTCACTCTCAATCCCTGGGCATGATGTATCCACTCAGGGGCTGGTGACAGCCTAGCCAGAGGCTTCTTTTGCTCTCTGGTTTCTGGAGCGACAACCCACTGGAGGTATGTCCAATCCCTGCCAGAGTAACGGACAAGTCTCCACTGTCTCCAGTGATGCCAGCAGAAACTGCAGGAGCAGGAGGTGGAGTGGGTGTGGATCCCAGCATGGCTCCTGGATTTCTGCCAGGAAGGTATTCTGAGGATAGCAATCTGTGAATTCCACCACTCATGCTCCTGAACCCGCACCAGCTCTTCATTAAAAAACCAAGACTTGATTAAACAGTTGCAGGCATAGTGGACTTGTATCATCTTTCGAGGTCTCAGCCTCTTCCCACTGCATTTGCCCATTTGCTCTGAGCTTCATAAAGCCAAAACTGGCTAGACCTTCTTCCGTTGCACCTGCCTGTAGCCATGTCATTGTGACTCCACCATGTTCAAGGTACGCCTGGTCCAGGGCTCCATCCTGAAGAATGTGTTGGAGGCCCTCAAGGACCTCATCAGTGAGGCCTGCCAGGACATTAGCTCAAGCAGCTGAATGTGCACAGCATAGACTCGTCCTGCATCTCCTCGGGGCAGCTCACCCACTGCTCCAAGGGCTTCAACACGTGCTGCTGCGACTGCAATCTGGCCATAGGCATGAACCTCACCAGTATGTTCAAAATACTACACTGTGCTGGCAATGAAGATCTCATGACGTTAGGAGCTGAAGATAATGCAGACACCTTAGCCACTAGTATTTAAAGCACTAAATCAGGACAAAGTTTCAGATTGTAAAGTGAAGCTAATGGATTTGGATGCTGAACAACTTGGAATTCCAGAACAAGAGTACAGCTGTGTAGTAAAGATGCCTGCTGGTGAATTTGCGTGCATATGCCGATATCTCAGTCATATTGGAGATGCTGTTGTAATTTCCTGTGCAAAAGATGGAGTGAAATTTTCTGCAACTGGAGAACTTGCAAATAGAAACATTAAATTGTCACAAATAAGTAATGTTGATAAAGAGAAGGAAGCTGTTACCATAGAGATGAAAGAACTAGTTCAGTTTACTTTTGCACTGATGTACCTGAACTTCTTCACAGAAGCCATTCCATGCTCTTCTACAGTGACACTCGGTATGTCTGCAGATGTACCCCTTATAGAGTATAACATTGCTAATATGGGACTTTTCTTTTTTTTTTTTTGAAACAGAGTCTCACTCTGTCACCCAGGTTGGAGCGCTTTGGTGCGATCTCGGCTCACTGCAACGTCCGCCTCCCAAGTTCAAGCGGTTCTCCTGCCTCAGCCTCCCAAGCAGCTGGGACTACAGGCATGTGCCACCACGCCCAATTAATTTTGTAGTTTTAGTAGAGACAGGATTTTGCCATGTTGGTCAGGCTGGTCTTGAACTCCTGACCTCAGGTGATCCATCCTCCTCGGCCTCCCAAAGTGTTCAGATTACAGGCATAAGCCACTATGCCCGGGCAATATGGGACATTTAAAGTAAATACTACTTGCCTCCCAATATTGAAAATGAAGAAGGATCTTAGGCATTCTTAAAACTCAAGAAAATAAAACTAAGCTCTTTCAGAACTGCTTCTGAGATGCCAGTATATAGTAAAGTCTTTTCTGTCACCAAATTTATGCTTCTGAGTACATATGTAAGTATAATTTTCTGTAAATAACCTATTTTTCTCTATTTTCTATAATTTCTTTTTTTAAAATCATACTTTAAGTTCTGGGATACTTGTGCAGAACATGCAGGTTTGTTACATAGGTATACATGTGGCATGGTGGTTTGCTGCACCCATCAACCCGTCATCTAGATTTTAAACCATGCAAGCATTAGGTATTTGTCCTAATGCTCTCTCTCTGCTTCCCCCAATCCCCCAACAGGCCCCAGTGTGTGATGTTCCCCTCCCGGTGTCCATGTATTCTCATTGTTCAACTCCCACTTATGAGTGAGAACATGCGGTGTTTGCTTTCCTCTTCCCGTGTTAGTTTGCTTAGGATAATGGTTTCCAGCTTCATCCATGTCCCTGCAAAGGACAAGAACTCATCCATTTTTATGTCTGCATAGTATTCCATGGTGTATATGTGCCACATTATCTTTATCCAGTCTATCATTGATGGGCATTCGGGTTGGTTCCAAGTCTTTGCTATTGTGAACAGTGCTGCAATAAACATATGTGTGCATGTGTCTTTATAGTAGAATGATTTATAATCCTTTGGGTATACACCCAGTAATGGGATTGCTGGGTCAAATGGTATTTCTGGTTCTAGATACTTGAGGAATTGCCACATTGTCTTCCACAATGGATGAACTAATTTACACTCCCACCAACAGTGTAAAAGCTTTCCTATTTCTCCATGTCCTCTCCAGCATCTGTTGTTTCCTGACTTTTTAATGATTGCCATTTTAACTGGCATGAGATGGTATCTCACTGTGGCTTTGATTTGCATTTCTCTAATGACCACAGATAATGAGCTTTTTTTCATATGTTTTTTGGCCACATAAACGTCTTCTTTTGAGAAGTGTCTGTTCATATCCTTTGCCCACTTTTTGATGGGGTTGTTGTTTTTTCTTGTAAATTTGTTTAAGCCCCTTGTAGATTCTGGATATTAGACCTTTGTCAGATGGATAGATTGCAAAATTTTCTTCCATTCTGTAGGTTGCCTGTTTGCTCTGATAATAGTTTCTTTTGCTGTGCAGAAGCTCTTTAGTTTAATTAGATCCCATTTGTCAATTTCAGCTGTGGTTGCAATTGCTTAGGGTGTTTTAGTCATAAAGTCTTTGCCCATGCCTATATCCTGAATGGTATTGCCTAGGTTTTCTTCTAGGGTTTTTATGGTTTTGGGTTTTACGTTTAAGTCTTTAATCCATCTTGAGTTAACTTTTGTATGAGGGTGTAAGGAAAGGGCCCAGTTTCTGTTTTCTGCACATGACTAGCCAGTTTTCCCAGCACCATTTATTAAGTAGGGAATCCTTTCCCCATTGCTTGTTTTTGTCAGATTTGTTGAAGATCAGTTGGTTGTAGATGTGTGGTGTTGTTTCTGAGGCCTCTGTTCTGTTCCATTGGTCTATATATCGGTTTTGGTCCCAGTACCATGCTGTTGTGGCTACTGCAGCCTTGTAGGATAGTGTGAAATCAAGCAGCATGATGCCTCCAGCTTTGTTCTTTTTGCTTAGGATTGTCTGGGCTATACGGGCTCTTTTTTGGTTCCATATGAAAGTTAAAGTATTTTTTTCTAATTCTGTGAAGAAAGTCAATAGTAGCTTGATGGGAATAGCATTGAATCTATAAATTACTTTGGACAATATGGCCATTTTAGCAATACTGATTCTTCCTATCCATGAGCATGTAATTTTTTTTCCATTTGTTTGTGTCCTCTCTTATTTCCTGGGCAGTGGTTTGTAGTTCTCCTAAAAGAGGTTCTTCACATACCTTGTAAGTTGTACTCCTAGGTATTCTCTTTGTAGCAATTGTGAATGGGAGTTCACTCATGATTTGGCTCTCTGTTTGTCTATTATTGGTGTATAGGAATGCTTGTGATTTTTGCACATTGATTTTGTATGCTGAGACTTTGCTGAAGTTGCTTATCAGCTTAAGGAGTTTTGGGGCTGAGACAGTGGGGTTTTCTAAATATACAATCATGTCATCTGCAAACAGACAATTTGACTTTCTCTCTTCCTATTTGAATACGCTTTATTTCTGTCTCTTGCCTGATTGCCCTGGCCAGAACTTCCAATACTATGTTGAATAGGAGTGGTGAGAGAGGGCATCATTGTCTTGTGCCAGTTTTCAAAGGGAATGCTCCCAGCTTTTGCTCATTCAGTATGATATTGGCTGTGGGTTTGTCATAAATAGCTCTTATTATTTTGAGATATGTTCCATCAATATCTAGTTTATTAAGTGTTTTCAGCATGAAGGAGTGTTGAATTTTATCAAAGGCCTTTTCTGCATAATCATGTGGTTTTTGTCATTGGTTCTGTTTATGTGATGGATTACGTTTATTGATTTGCATAGGTTGAACCAGCCTTGCATTCCAGGGATGAAGCCAACTTGGTTGTGGTGGATAAGCTTTTTAATGTGCTGTTGGATTCAGTTTGCCTGTATTTTATTGAGGATTTTCTCATCAATGTCCCCCAGGAATAATGGCTTGAAATTATCTTTTTCTGTTGTGTCCCTGCCAGGTTTTGGTATCAGGATGATGCTGGCCTCATAAAATGGTTAGGGAAAAGTCCCTCTTTTTCTATTGTTTGGGATAGTTTCAGATGGAATGGTACCAGCTCCTCTTTGTACCTCTGATAGAATTCGGCTGTGAAGCCGTCTAGTCCTGGACTTTTTTGGTTGGTAGGCTATAAATTACTGCCTGAATTTCAGAACTTGTTATTGGTCTCTTAAGGGATTCGACTTCTTCCTGGTTTAGTCTTGGGAGGGTGTATGTGTCCAGGAATTTATACGTTTCTTCTAGGTTCTCTAGTTTATTTGCATAGAGGTGATTATAGTATTCTCTGACGGTAGTTTGTATTTCTGTGGGATCAGTGGTGATATCTCCTTTATCACTTTTATTGTGTCTATTTGATTCGTCTATCTTTTCCTCTTTATTAGTCTGGCTAGTGGTCTATCTATTTTGTTAATCTTTTCAAAAAAACAGCTCTTGGATTCATTGATTTTTTGAAGGGTTTTTCATGTCTTTCTATTTTCCTATCTCCTTCAGTTCTGCTCTGATCTTAGTTATTTCTTGTCTTCTGCTAGCTTTTGAATTTGTTTGCTCCTGCTTCTCTAGTTCTTTTCATTGTGATGTTAGGATATCAATTTTTGATCTTTCCTGTTTTCTGATATGGGCATTTAGTGCTATAAATTCCCCTTTTAACACTGCTTTAGCTGTGTCCCAGAGATTCTGGTATGTTGTCTCTTTGTTCTCACTGGTTCCAAAGAACTTATTTATTTCTGCCTTAATTTCATTATTTACTGAGTAGTCATTCAGGAGTGGGTTGTTCAGTTTCCATGTAGTTGTGTGGTTTTGTATTCTCTATAACTTGTTTAAAGAATAAAGTCTAAAGTCAAATCTGGTCTTGTTAACCTAGAACCAGTTTTGCCTTACTTAGAAATACATCTTGTGATTTTATAATACAAAAAGGTCTTGACTCTAAACGCAATTTTAAGAATTGTTTTTGAATTTAAATAAAGTTACCTGAATTCCAAATGTCACAAGGCAGTGCTTTCATTTGTACCAGGACTGTTGCAAGTATCTACTGAATTATCAGCTAAAGCTACCATTTCATGTAAATGCTTTTTTAGTCTAGAGCACCCTGGTGAAGATCAAAAATATTTCAAACACAGTAGGGTACCAGTTATCTGGGGGGATCTGTCAAGTTTATTTCATTCTAACTGTGCTCAAGTAACAAACAGGGGAGAGTAAAACAAATCCTATGTATTTCATCATTTTGTCATGTTAGTTAGCAAAAGTTAACACTCTTCAGAAGCCTAGTGTACCCAAAGTCTTGTGGACTTTATAAGACTATAGAGGTCACATTTCTTTTCAGCCTAGGGCGTCTTTTACAAGAGCTTTGGAAGTTTCAGTAGATGTGTGATGGGGCCCGAGGAGTATGGCTGTGAAAAAATTTCTCTAATATAAATACCCGTTTTTTGGGACTTCACTCCCTTAAAGGATGAAGATGTCTTAAATTCCATGTATATTGGACCCAACCAAGAAAGCAAAAAGGCCCTGAAGTTGTAAAGAAAGACTTTAAAACATCCCCAGTAAATGCTGCAAGGTATATTTTGTGTTTGGTAGATTAAATGACTGGTTTCTTTCTTGTATTACTTGGACTGAGTTCTAGTTACTAGACATTACAATTAACTGTATTAAGTAGCTGGTATTCATTTACCTACAGTGTGCTTGTGAGTAGGGAAGGAGGGCTGCAAAGGGGCTCAATGAAAATTTTTAGGGTGATGAAAATATTTTATCTAGATTGTCGATCATTCCAGGAGTGTATGCTTTTTTCAGAATCCATGCAATTGTACTTCATTGTGTGTAAAATATACCTTAATAAACCTGACTTTTAAATAACCAAGTTTTTTCTTGCATTGGCAGTGGAGGGAGGAAAACTGAGGAACTGGCACAAGACAAAACAGTCTTCCATTAAACAGTTTTCTTTAATTTGCACACATTCACTTAGGGAAGATGCTTGGGGAACCAAATTATACATGTGCCATTGAGCAGCAGGCTGGGTGCTCAGAAGGCATGGTTGAGTCATTGAGGTAAGAGAAATCAAGCTGGAATCCCCCAAAATAAAGTTTGAGTCCTGTCTCCAGCACTTGGGCAAGTGTGTGTGTGACCTCTGTGACCTCCTCTCTGGGTCTCCATGTCCTTATCTCTAAAATGGGGATAATATCCTGGGCCCACCCAGCTCACAGGGCCATTTTTGGAACTGAGTGAGAGTGGCTCTGAACATGCCGTGGAAACAGTGAAGTTCCCTGTGGATGGAGGCATCTGAGATGATAAGGAATTAACCACCCTCATGTGGTGACACCAAACCTGGTGCCAGGGACAAGGGCAGTTAGTTTTAGGTCTGCCCTCTGAAAACAAAGGAGTAGTCCTGCCCACTTCCATGGCAGTCATTTGATCCATAAGATAACCAGACTCACAGAAGGGCAAAATGCCAATGAAATGAAGTATTGGTTTCGCAGGAATAGAAATATTCTTAAACTTCTTATTTTGTTCTGGAATAAAATATAGGCTTGATTTCCACTGCAACTAATTTACCAAGTAAAATTTGGCCAGGAGGCATTGGAGGGTGTGGTTCAGGGAGGCAGGGAACAACTTTAGCTCGGTTGGAAAATTCAATAGATGACAGATACTCGGTTCAGTTCAGGTTCCAAGCAGGAGAGTTGTTTGCCCAGTTTGGGTTTAGAGGCTGTTACATTTGCAGTCCACTGGCCTTTTGTAATGGGGCTTGGATGAGCAAGTGACATTCATCATAATGTGCTTTTTCAGTGTTTGCAAGTCAGAATCCATTTGATGGATGACATTCAGCTTTGGCTGTAACCACTAAGACAATAAGTTGGCACAATGGCTTGCCCAGACACACAGGGGGCATCTACCCACCACTTCATTCATTCATTCAACAAACATTTATTAAACTCCTATTATGCTAGGCTTTCTCCCAAACAATCGGAAAATGAAGATATTTAAGATTTAGTTTCTGATTTCAAGGAGTCCACAGTTGAGTAAGATATAAGCCTGTAGAGAGATATATTACCATATAGGGATGTTAACAGTTATAGTCAATGCCCATACCAGGAGCAGGACAAGCACAAAAAGTCTAAGCATCAGTTCATGCTTCACAGAGGAGGTGGCCTCTGGTCTGGACCTCAAAAGAAGAGTAGAAGTTCACCAACTAAATGACACTGCATTCTGATTCTTATTTGTTTACTAGTGAATGGGTGTATTTATTTCTGCATACACACACACACACACACACACACACACACACACACAGAGGCCATTAACTTTGTCTTCTTCATTGCTAACCAGTGAGAAAAGACTCAGCAAGAAAAGGACCATTGATACCTGATATAGTTTAGATATTTGTTCCCACACAAACCTCATGTTGAATTGTAATCCCCAATGCTGGAGGTGGGGCCTGGTGGGAGACGTTTGGGTTGGGGGACGGATCCCTTATGGCTTGGTGATGTCTTTGTGATAGTGAGTTCTTATGCGATATGGTCATTTAAAAGTGTGTGGCACCTAACCTCCCCACACCGCCCCCACCTATTCTCTCTCTTGCTCCTGCTTTCGCCATGTGATGTGCCTGCCTCCACTTTACCTTCTGCCATGAGTAAAAAGCTCCCTGACCTACCCAGAAGCCTAGCAATGTCGGCACTATGTTTGTACAGCCTGCAGAATAATAAGCCAATTAAACCTTTTTTTATAAACTACCCAGTCTCAGGTATTTCTTTGTGGCAACACAAGAATGGCCTAATACAATACCACACATAATCCTTCTTCCCCTGACAAGCCAAGGCCCTGGGATGGGCTGAGGTGACAGTTACAAGCAGGGAAGGTCATTCTCATAGAGCTGCCACTTGCAATGACAGCAAATAAGCAAAGAAAGTTCATTTCGGATTCTACTGTCTTAGGATGGGTAGCCCCATGACAACTAAATAGCCTTGATTTTGAGGAAAAAGCAAGAAGTCGAAACCTAATACCAGTTCCTATCAAGACAAAAAGGTAATTATGGCATTTGGTCTGCAGGTGTCAAAGAGCAAAGTAATGTTTGACCTTGCCAAAGGGCAGGGATTATGTCATGAGGATGTGTTAGACACTCACTGTACGCTCTACTACTCAGTATCAGAGGAGCTGGGGAGGAGGGAACTTAATTCTCCCAGCGAGCAGGGAAGGCTGGCAGAGGCAGCATATTCAGTAGCCAATTGCCCAAGGTGGCTGCAAACAAAAAGATTAGACTTGCCTAACTGTTCAAGCTGCAGAACAACTCCCGAGGAAGACTTATTGACTGCAGCTTCAGAAACGACAGCAGAGAGAAGGAGCAAGGAGGAGGGACGAGGAACACATGTGTTGATCCTGCTCACACTGGCAGGCAAAAGAGGCTCCAGCCAGAAAACAAGTCAATGCAGAAACACTGGCTGAAAGTCACTCATTCTGGGGAAACTAAGAGAGAGGTGACGTTCAAAAAAGGTAAAGCTGGCTCACGCCTGTAATCCCAGCACTTTGGGAGGCTGAGGTGGGCGGATCACCAGGTCAGGAAATCGAGACTATCCTGGCTAACGTGGTGAAACCCCGTCTCTACTAAAAATACAAAAAAATTAGCCGGGTGTGGTGGCATATGCCTGTAATCTCAGCTACTCGGGATGCTGAGGCAGGAGAATCACTTGAACCCGGGAGGCAGAGGTTGCAGTGAGCCGAGATCACGCCACTGCACTCCAGCCTGGGTGACAGAGCGAGACTCTCTCTCAAAAAAAAAAAAAAAAGTAAAGCATCAAGTGACGGCATCAAGATGAATTTGTAGATTTAACCAACCATGAAGATGCACCTCCTAAGTAAGCTAAGTCCCCTAACCCACCACTCTTCCTCTTAAATGGTCACAGACTAGTAGCTGGCAGGTGCTAGACAGGCCTCCAAACCAAATCCTTCATTTTATACTAGAGGCATTAGGGGTGGTAAGAATATCAATGGACTGTGATCAAAAGTCCTTCCTCTCACTAGCTACAGGATCTCAGACAAGACACCTCAGCCTGTAAGCTGCAATTTCCTCATCAGTGTAATGGGAACATTAAGATGGATGTCATTTGAATGTTGTGAAGACCAAATAAGACAAGTGAGAATGCATCCTAAGGGTTAGGTATATTTTTAACCTGTGAATACACCGCGGTTCCAAAAGCCAAAGTGATTTAAGTCCAAGAAATTAGCAAATGGGATGCAGAGCTAGAATTCCTGACACCTCAGGTGATGTTCTTTCTGCTAAGCCACGCCTGCCAACATGGAAAGAGTTTCATTTCAAGGGTGCAAATCTTGTCTCCCAGGCAAGCTTGTGTGGGACAAGGATTATGTATTCTCCATGCCCCACTATGGTTTTTGGTACTTAATAATAACAGCCAACATGCATGGAGGTTTTACAGTGTGCTGGGCTTTGTTCTAGGTGATTCGCATGTGCTAACTCATTTTATCCACGTATCAAATCTATGAGGTAAGATGGTGTTATTATCATCAACTCCATTATTACAGATGAGGAAACTGAGCACTGGTTAAAAAAGTACCCAAGATCACACTGCCTATAAGTTAGTTATATTTATTTTCATATCAAGGCAGTCTGACCCAAAAGCTCTACTCTAACTACTATGAGGAGAAGCGCTGATGTTGGAGCTGGCTGCGTTATCCCAGGGAAAAAGTAACCTGCTTGGATATAGAAGATTGGCACAGGGCTTGTACACACCAGGGACTCAATCAATTGTTGTTTCCCTTGACTTAATGGAAGTCCTGCAATAAAATAGCTTGCCATATGCAGCCATGGTGCTGGCTTCTTACCATCAGGATGACCTGGAAGTACTTCAATCCTTTCTGCCTCTCACATAGGACTCAAGGAAATTTGTCTTGTATGCACTGAGCCTGAACTTCAGCCCACAAGGAGAAACATTCAACCTTGCTGACAGTCAAAAAACACACATTAGAATTACATACTTTTAGGCTGCGTGCAGTGGCTCACACCTGTAATCCCAGCACTTTGGGAGGCTGAGGCAGGTGGATTGCTTGAGCCCATGAATTCAAAACCAGCCTGGGAAACATGGAGAAACCCCGTCTCCACAAAAAAAAAATACAACAATTAGCCAGGTGTGGTGGCCCATACCTGTGGTTGCAACTACTCAGAAGGCTGACGTAGGAGGACTGCTTGAGCCCAGGAGGTCGAGACTGCAGTGAGCCATGATTGCACCACTGTGCTCCAGCCTGAGTGACAGAGAAAGACCCTGTCTCAAAAAACAAACAAACAAACAAAGCCTACATACTCTTTTCACCTATCAAATTAGAAAAAAATTAATGATAATATTTAACGCTTTAATGCTGGCAGATGTGGGGTAAAACTGGTATTCCTAGACCCTGCTATAACAGTATAAATTGTACTTCTCAGGAAAAGTTTACCCTCATGTAGTTGACTCTTGTTATTCACAGTGGTTATATTCTATAATGTCACCAGTAATACTGAATTAATGAATTCTGAACCATTGCTTCTAGGGGAGACATGGGGTTAGGCTCCTGTGATCCTCTGGTCACATCTTCATCAACCAATCAATGCATAAGCTTGTTTTATGTGTGTTTCTGTTTAAAGACACGTTATTTAATATACTATATTCTGTTGATTAACACTGAATTCACAGCCAACAGCGCTACAACTCAGGCCTGAACAGTGCTCAAACATACATATTTTCTCTATAAGGCACATCACAGCCTTCTTGCACTTAGAAACATAAGACAGCACATCAACACTATGATAGGGGGTCATTTTCAACATCAAAATCATCCACATAAAGCACAAAAATGCAAAACCATAGCACTAACTAAACTGTAAAAAGGACACTCGTTTATAACTGAATCAGGAAGGTAAGTGTCACCTTGCTGGACCTCAGCTGTGAATGTGCATGACAGGTGCCTCACTTGCTCCCACAATGTACATGTCCAAGAATGACCATGAAAGCACAGCCAGTATTGATTTGGGAGTTACAAATAACTGTCAGCATGCAGATCAATTCACAAACTCAGAATCTGTGAAAAATGAAGACCAACTGTATATATTAAGAACCTAACAAGCTTGTGCACATTGAAAGGCACGGGTGACAGAAATCTGGATTTGATTTCACAAGCAGCTTTTGAACTGATCTTATTTCAGCTGAAAAAGATCCATCTGAGTCTAGAGTGTGGGCTCGACTGGTAAGAACCACTGTTCAGTTCAGGCTGAGCATTGCAACAAGGAGAGTTAAAGGCCCCAAGCTTGGATTTGGGGATGAGAAACATCACATGTATGTTCCCACACATGTGATGGGAAGACTCAAGGCCCTGGCCTCCAGGGAGAAAGCTTCCACCAAGAACCAAGCCCTTCTCCAGTGTCTGCTGCATCCACGGTTCTAGGGACAGCCAGGAGAACAAAGCCCCTTCTGCCGCTCTGACTCATTTCTGCCCCTCTTCACCTCTCTGATTTGTTTGTGGTACTGTGGTACACTGGCCTCCTTGCTGTTCCCCGAACACACCAGGCAGGCTATGATCCCACCTCAGGGACTTTGCACTTGCTGTCTGCCCACCTAGAACACCCTCTAGACATTTGATGGGCTCCCTCCCTACCTCTTTCCTCTCTGCTCAGTGAGGCTTTCTCTCCCCTCTCTGCCTTCCCTGTTTTGTCTCCATAGGAATTATCACCATCTGATAGATCATTTGTTTTGCTTGTTCATTTATTATTTCTCCCCCATGTAAACTGGGAAGAGGGAGGTTTTATCATTCTTATAGTACCCCCATTCCTAGAAGAAGGCCTAGCACATAATAGGCACTCAGTAAACTGTACTATTTGTTAAATGAATGAATGAATGTAAGATACTAGTAATAATAATAGTGGGAATTAACATTTTTGCACCAGTCACTGTGTCGGGTGCTTTACACAGGTTACCTCATTGAAATTCCAAAGCCTTAACATGTGAGCACTGTTATGCTTATTTTGCAGAAGGAACCAAGGCACTGGGAGATTATGCAACTTATTTAAGGTCAACCAGCCAGTAAAAGATTGAACTGTAATAAATCTCAGCTTTTTCTGACTCGAAAGTCACTATACCAATTTTTAAACTTTCTGTGGTTAAGGACCAGTTGGATTTTTTTCTTCTTCTTCTTCCCAGTCTATCATAGATTGATAACAGAAAAATGAAATGGGGGGAAAAGTTACAAAACACAATATGCGTTTGGAGGTCATGGTACTATCCAAGTTTTTAAACACTTTGAATGCTTGTACTTATCTCCCCACAGACAGGTAGAAACAGTTTGGCCCACAACGCAGTTCTTTGAGTATACTGAGCTCTGCAGTACACCCAAGGAATCAAATACTGTCGTCCTGAGTTTCTGGGTCATCTGGAGACTGAGGTTGAGGCTCCAGGAGAAAAGTCCATGATCTCTTTTACTTGTAGGAAACTTGAAAATGTCTCAAGTCAAGTTTCCTTCATTTGACCCTTTACAGTTGTTAGAAGTGGGTCCTCTCACCCTCAATTTTCAGGTAAGAAAACCTGTTTTTCCTCTGCCCAGAATGCCCCTCCTCTGGGCTCTTCAGGGGGTCACCTCCTTAGAGTGACCCTCCCCAACCAACCATGCAAATAGCATTGCTGACCGTCTCTTATCACACAGCCTTATTTCCATCACAGCATTTTTTACCATCAGAAATTATCTTTTTCCTTGTTTACATATTTACATTCTCTCATCCCTTTTTATATTAATAATACAAACTCCAGGAGGGTGGAAACCTCAGTTCATCAGTCCCTCTACCCAGCAAAGAGTTTGGTCCCTTGAAGGATTAGTTGAATAATGCAGTAAGAAAAAAGAAACACAGAATGATTAAATAGCTTACCTAAGGTCAAAAGCAGGTTAAGGGCCTGAGATGGAAATCACATCCACTCAGTTGTTCAACAGATAATGTTTCAGTGTCTCTTTCTCCAGCATGGGCATGGAGCCGGGCACTGGGGTCTTGGTGGTGGATGAGAAAGGGTAGGCTCCTGTCTTGATCAGGGCCCACAGGACTAAATCCCAAGCACAATGGTTCTCCTCCCTGCCTTTCTAGCCCTCTCTATGTTCTTTCATCTGCACATACTATTCTGTTTTCAAACACTTTCTCACAAAAAATCGTGTTATTGTGTAAGCAGGATATTGTATTACACCCGCTTTTAGCATTGCCAGATAAAATGCAGTTACATTTAAATTGCAAATAAACAATGAGTAATTCTTTAGTATGAATATGTTCCATGCAATGCTCAGGAAATACTTATACTGAGAAACTGTTCATTGTTTTTCTGCAACTCAAATTTAACTGGCTCTCTTGATTTTTTTATTTCATTTTTTTCCCCAAAATATGGCAAGCCTACACATTTTACAGATTAGAAAAACTGGGGCTCAGGGAGGACAGAGAACTCCAGTAACTTGGCCCTAAAGGCAGACACCCAGCCAGAGAGCCAGAGCTAGCCCTATCCACCATAGAACAATGAAGTCAATGTTTCTTGAGTCAGAACACCTGACCCCACACAGCTCCTTTTACTTCTTTCTTAAAGAGCCAGTGCTTCTGAGCCCAGGCCAATTCCAGCATGGCTGTCCAAATCCATATCCCCTGAGGATTATCTTGTCATTGAAATGTCTCCCTGGCCTCCAGCAAAGAAGCAGTTGCCATGTCTATATTTAATTACTTTTAGTAAATTTTCCTTCTGATGATAAAAATACCTGCTTGTAATATATTTACAAAATGAAACACTACACATCAATGAAAAAGGAACAGATGCTGCTACATACAACAGAACAGCTTGGTAAGTTTTTATATATTTATACACATCGGCCTAAAGAAATAGCACCGAGTAAAAGTCTCGACGCGAAAAAGAAAACATCTGGTATAAGCCCATATATATGAAGTTCAAAAATAGTCAAAACTAATTTGTGGCAGAAGTCAGAACAGTGGTTTCTGAGGGGTGGGGATCATTGGGAAGGAACATGAGGGAACTTTCTGGGGTTTTGGTAATGTTCTGTATCTTAAGCTGGGTGATGGCTATATGTATATATAAATATATCTTAAAACTTACGTGTTCACTTAAGACTTCTGTACTTTTCCAGTTGTAGATTATACTTTAATGAAAAATTTAAAATAAACAAACGATACATGCTGATTGTAAAAAAAAATGCCTAATGTAGACAACTATTAAAAAAAAATTAGGCCCGGAGTGGTGGCTCACGCCTGTAATCCCAGCACTTTGGGAGGCCGAGGTGGGCAGATTACGAGGTCAGGAGATCGAGACCATCCTGGCTAACATGGTGAAACCCTGTCTCTACTAAAAATGCAAAAAATTAGCCAGGCGAGATGGCGGGCGCCTGTAGTCCCAGCTACCCAGGAGGCTGAGGCAGGAGAATGGCGTGAACTCGGGAGGCGGAGCTTGCAGTGAGCCGAGATTGTGCCACTGCACTCCAGCCTGGGTGACAGAGCGAGACTCCGTCTCAAAAAAAAAAAATTAAAAATCGTCTGTATTACCACCACTGGGAGATATCACAACTAACATTTTAGCGTGTCTCCTTCCAGATCTTTTTCCACTAGCATTAACCTTTCATGAGTATTTCCTAAGAGAGGAATTCGGGACCTAATGCCAATCAGCGGAGGTGCTAACTTACTTAGGAGTCTAAATTTCCTGGACATGACTTTCACTTACCCAGAAAGCCCTGACACGACTAGATTTAATTTGACCATTTTTAGAAAAGCATGGAACAATTAACAGCAAATAAATGGAATTTAAATCAAATTGAATACAGCTTTTCAATGATATGTCTTAGAATTTAATTTTAAGCACAGTAATGAATAGAAAATGAAAGCTTGGCTTTGGAGGAACTCATGAGCCTTCTGGGACCCCGAGTGCCACCTACTGGTCACGGCCTGCCATGACACATCCCATCCTCTGTGTCACCCTCCTTAATTAAAAGCCCCAACTATGATGCCTCCTATTCTCGTAAGTTTATACATCTCCTCCAAGAGCTTTCCAGACATCTTTGTTTCCCCAGTGCATCGTATGCGTCCTATAACATAGAATTATCTTAATAAATATTTGCTCAATGAATAAAAGGATGGATGGGTGGATGGATGAGTAGATGGGTGGATGGATGGATAGATAGATAGATAGATAGATAGATAGATAGATAGACAGACAGACATTCTTGTACCTCATTGTGAAATAAGAGAATAATCCCTATCCTACTCACCTCAAAGACATTTTTCGAAGCACAGATAGCCTCTGGTAAAGACCATAGGGATGTGAGTGAATATTATGACAGCCAATGCTAGGAGATTGTAGGAGTCAAGTGGTGACCATGGTAAGCAGTGAAGCTAGAGACAGGTAGAGCATTAAAAACAGGAAACCTAAATAAATATGAAAATATCTTGAGCCAGGGACTTAATAGGAACTTGAAAACTGTTACCTCTTTTCCCTTTCTTTTGTCCCCTTTTACAGCCCCATCTCACACATTCTTTCTATAGTATATGTGGAGTTAAGAATGAGGATCTGACCGGGTGCAGTGGCTCACACCTGAAATCCCAGCACTTTGGGAGGCTGAGGCATGAGGATTGCTTGAGCCCAGGAGTTTGAGACCAGCCTAGACAATATAGAGACACTTCATCTCTATAAAAAAATAAAATTAAAAAAAAAGTTGCTAGGCATGGTGATGCATGCCTGTAGTCCCAGCTACCTGGGAGGTCAAGGCTGCAATGAGTCATGACCATGCCACCGCACTCCAGCCTGGGTAACAGAGCAAAACCCTGTCTCAAAAAGAGATCTGTCCTTTCCTGGGCTCATTCAGAGGTAAAGTGATGTTCAATGTTTGACTCCTGTCAGTTTTGAAAGAGGCCAAGATCACTGTGCTTGTAATGTGAGCTGGCCCATCAGAACCCCTCTCAGTTAGGAAAAGTGGTTTCTGAAACATCACTGTCAGTCTGGCTGATTGCGAGGTGCCCATCTGAGCGTGTCCACTGTTGACAGCATTTGACAAGCATCATGTTGGCCTCACTTCTAGATGCTGCACAGTGGGGGCTCTGTTCTGCATAAAGGCTGCATGATGTGGCAGAAAGAATACAGACAAGAATTAGTAGGACTAGGATTTGCCACTCACTGGCTGGGTGACCTTGAGCAAGTCAGCTTGCCTTTTGCCAGTATATAAACCACTTCATTAGAACAATGTAACAAGATAATGCCTGGGAAAACACTTTGTAAACTAAAGCACTGGACCCAGGGTAAGATGTGGCTATTAATAGAAGCCCAAGTGGGCCAGGCACGGTGGCTCAGGCCTGTAATCCCAGCACTTTGGGAGGCTGAGATGGGCGGATCACCTGAGGTCGGGAGTTCGAGACCAGCCTGATCAACATGGAGAAATCTTGTCTCTACTAAAGATACAAAATTAGCTGGGCATGGTGGTGCATGCCTGTAATCCCAGCTACTTGAGAGGCTGAGGTAAGAGAATCACTTGAACCTGGGAGGCGGAGGTTGCAGTGAGCCAAGAGCGCACCATTGCACTCCAGCCTGGACAACAAGACCAAACTTCCATCTCAAGAAGAAAAAAAAAAAGGAATCCCAAGTGAATATCTGCCCCAGAGGTGGCCTGACCCAGCTCAAAAACCACAGTCCCAGCTACTCAAGAGGTTGAAGCAGGAGAATTGCTTGAGGCCAGGAGTTCAATGATGTAGTGTACAATGATCGCACCTGTGAATGGCCACTGCACTCCAGCCTGGGCAACAAAGTGAGACCCCATCTCTAAAAAAAAATTTTTTTTAATAAACAAAACTACAGGTAGTGTCACTTGCACTGATCTGGATCAGACTTCTACTGATGAACTTCAACACTATTTTAGCAGCTACATGACAAACTTTTTCATGTTGAGCTTACGGTCCACTAAGACCTACCACTGATGGCTTTTTAAAAATACGGACTACACTCCTTCATATTTCACCCACTCTTTGATTGGGTAATTGACATTTTTAAAGCTAAATATAGACTTTGTGTTACATTTCCTCTAGGTAAATTTAATATTATTGCTTTGGTCCATCCATCTAGGCTATTAAAATATTTTTATTGCTACTTTGGCCATTCCATACATTACCTTTCCCTGCTGACTTGGCGAGAGTTGAACATTTCAACAGTGTCCAATCCATCCATTCATCCATTCAACCTACATTAACTGAGCACTTACTACTCTCTAGATGTTACATAGGAGCCAAAGATGCAGAGGATATATCTGACAGAGGATGGCAAGTACTGTTGTAGAAGCAAGCCATGGGCTCAGAGAGCAGGGAATCTCTACGGCTGCCAGCAGCAATAGAAAGGTTTCCCATGAGACGTGACAGAAGCCAAGACCCAGTCTCTTTTTCTTTCTGAGCATACTGCTGGGCTGTATTTTCCAGGCCCCAATGATTCTTGGTGCTTCCACATTAATCACCAGGTCTTTCTTCCTGGGCAGATAAATGGATGAAAGTCCATTGTGGTAGGACTTTCATGATTTCCTCTGCCTTCCAAGCAAAAAAAAATCTGCAGGTGGCAGTAGTCTGTCCTTATCTTTCTGACCTCATCACCCTACCTTCATCCCCTTGCTAGTACACATGTCTACTCGGCAAATATCAGTAGAGTTCCCAAAATGGGCCAGTCACTGTGTTAGGTTCCATTGTATTCTCTTAAATCCTCTCTGAGTTCAAAATCTCCACACTGGGAAGTGGTGTCTTCCTCATCCTGGTAGGTCCCATTCTCCTTTGCATCCTTTGCTTTTGCATCCTAGCTTAGATCAAGGCCTGGGCATCTGCATCCATACACCCTTGCTTAGCACTGGGCATCCAAGCCACTGTGTAAAGGTGCTGCATGAGGGAAGGAGAGGACAAGGAGCACTTTGTCCACTTAGTCTCTTGATTTGTAGAGTACTGTAGTAAGAAAAACCTGGACATCAACTAAAGAGACAGGGGCTCAAGTACCAAACCTGTGAGCAACCAACTCTGTGATTTGGGACACGCCCTTCTGAACTTTATTATAAAACAAGCTAAATAGACTTTCAGCTCCAATATTGATTCTTTCTAGACCAATTCCTAATTCCTGGTTGAACCCTCTACTCTGTTCTAATCTAGATTTACAATAAAACAAACAAACAAACAAACAAACAATAATTTTAAGAGGCAGAAGAAAAGGAAAAGATTTTAGCCAGCCTTCCTTATACCAAAACGTCTGCTGGCAACGTGCAGCCCAAAGCTGAAAAACAATTGCTAAGGGTTATAATTCCAGAATATCCTCAGATTTGTCCTTGCCTATAACCTGATTTCTTTTAGGCCCAGACTAATTGCGTCCAGACTCAAGCTCCATGCTAAGTCAGGACTGACTTCAATTATTCATGGAATTTCCACACTGGGATGGCTTGGGAGATATTCTTTGCAGATGTGTTTATCCCTTCACATCTTCAGGAACTCTTAATAATGAGCTATTTGGATAAGCAAGTCCCTTAACTTCCTTGAGCCTCCATTTCTTCACCTGTCAATAAGGAACACAGTTCCTCCCTTGTCTTTGGCTCTCGAATATCTTTGGTTCTGTGATTGCAGGTGCCTCAGCCTGAGATTTCACATGCAGCTCACAATCAACAGCAAACCACATAGACATTAAGAAAAAAGAATGCCATATGATGATTAAACTCAAAAGGAATTATGCAATTAGCAAAGGACGTTGATCACACAACATGTGAGTCTAATTGCAGTGCATGCAAATGTTTGCTAAATTAGATAAATATGGGTTTGCAGGCACTCTGGTGCACAGATTGAGTTGTAAAGTTAAGGAAAATATAAAAGTTAATTATAAGATGGGAGTGATAAACACAGGGTATGTGCACTAGGCCGACAAGGATTATTAACCAAGTAATCACCTCATGCTAAAGGTGTAGTGTTATAGGAGTCCTGGGCCCATACTCTGACTACGGTGTAATGAAGTTGCCATGTTTTATAGAACATGAAAAACGTGCTTCATTTTCACACAGCACCTGTCATCTGCGAGAACCTCAGCACTTGGAGGTGTTTCCATTCTCTCACCATTTTGCCTGATGCACATTGCCAAGGTGAGCAAGACTTCGTGTACTGGCTTAGGGAAGAAATGCTGGATGCTAACCATTCTCAGGCCCTCAGGAACCTGCCACGAATGAGAAATCCATAAGCCCGCAAGGCAGCTCTTATAGGAGTACACCTATTAGCCTGCCAGGACCTTCTACGTAGAGGAAAAAGAGTCCTGGAAAGGTACCTCCAGTGGAAGTCTAGGTCCTGGAGGCAGATTGCTCAGATTTGAATCCTAGGTCAATCACCAATTCTTTGACTAGCTCAGCTCACCATGCCTTCGCTTCTTCATCTCTATATCATCTACTTCTTAGGGTTATTGCAAGAATTAAAGGAATTATTACTTTGAATAGCACTAAGAATACTGTCAGACACAAGGGAAACAATAAATGACTTATTTCTTACTATTTGCTTTTCACTGTTCATTAGTTTATTCATCCAACAAAGGGCCCACTACATATAAGGCACTATGCTAATGACCACAGTGGGGGATACACACACATGGGTTCCATAATCACATTGGTATATAGGGAGGAAATGTTGGCACACAAATAATTACAGTGAAGCAACATATGAGAAGTATTGTCTAAGTGTTTCAAAGTGTTCCAAGGGGGGAATCATTCCCGCAAGGTGACTGGAGAAAGCTTCATTAAAGACAGGCCACTTCAGCCAGACCATAATGAGATTTTTAGCAGAGGGGAGGTTGGGTGGGAAGGTGTGTCACATTCTAGGCAGAAGATACCTCATGACCAAAGATGCTGAAGTCAGAAAATCCCAGGCAACATCAAGTTATTGCAGGAAGTGATGGGCAAGGCTGGAAAGGAGCTGATATGTTTTGGCCGTGTCCCCACACAAATCTCATCTTGAATTGTAACTCTCACAATTCCTATAATTCCCACATGTCATGGGAGGAACTGGTGGGAGGTGATTGAATTAAAGGGGTGGATCTTTCACATGCTGTTCTCGTGATAGTGAATGGGTCTCACAAGATCTGATGGTTCCAAAAACAGGAGTTTCTCTGCACAAACTCGCTTTTGCTGCTGCCATCCACGTAAGACATGACTTGTTCCTCCTTGCCTTCCACCACGATTGTGAGGTCTCCCCAGCCATATGGAACCATAAGTCCAATAAACCTCTTTCTTTCATAAATTGCCCAGTCTCGAGTCTGCCTTTATCAGCAGCGTGAAAAAGGGACTAATGTAGAAGCTTTGGGGTCCACCTGGGGACACTGGGGGGTGTTTCAGGTCAAGCACTGAGTCTTGACTTCATCTCGAGTCCCTGGGATGTTTAAAATGAAATAGGACAAAGCAGTGTTAAAGGAAGATGAGTCTGGCAGGGTGAGTGGAAAAGATGGAAAAGGGAAAGACTGGTGACAAAGGGAGCTGCCAGCTACGGCAGTGCCCCAAGTGTGTGGCAACGAGGGTTAAGAATGAAAAGAAAGGCAGGGGTACAAAGAGGGACAGTGGGCCAAAGTGACAAGACTCAGTGACAGAGCATTGGTACAGAGCAAGAACAGGGAAGAGAAGGAGAGGATGTTGAGAGTTTGAACTCAGGCAGCAAGGACAGAAAAGAAGTCATACTCGTCCTCCAGAGGTTCTGATTCCTGGTTACCCAGCACTTTATCCAGAGAGGATCTATGCAGTGAGAGGCAGCACAGGGCAGGATTTCTCAACACAGGCTTGAGAGTCAGACAGCTCAGGGTTTCCTGCTAAGCTGTGTTATCTTCAGCAAGTTTTAACCACCCAGAGCTTCCATTTCCTCTTTTGCCAAAGAGGGATTGAAGACAACATACTTCAGGGATGTTGTGAAGATTAAATGAGATCATGTGATGAAAAAGCACCTGCACATGGGGAAAATCCTTGGGCAGGGGAAGAGACCAGTGCCCCAAAATGTAGAATACCAGAAATGAACCAATAAAAATGAAAAACATTTTGCATTACAATTCTCCTGAACAGCGTTTGTTCACGTTTTAATGATTCAGAAGCTCTTTGTGAATCTTGCAGCACCATCAGCACCATCAGCGTCACCAGTATACTATCACTATGCTGAGGCCTCACGGAAGCGCTAGCTGACACATATTCAGGTCAGAATAAAGATAAACCAGCTCATCACACTGATCCGCAGCCAGAAAGAGGAGAGCAGTGATCAACAATCCCAGATCCTGCTGATGGGCTCAGCCTGTGAGTTTGGGTAAATTTCTCCCATGTTTTCATAAAGAGCCCAGTAGTTTTCTTCTCCTCCCCTTCCAGCAATGCTAGCTTCCACATGCCTTTCCCAATTTCCTGTGACGAAGGTTGTACAGACCATCCCAGGGGCTGCTGACCAGTCGGCTGGTGTGTGTGGACTTCAAAGGCCTATTGACACAGCTGCACACCACTGGGCCAGGTTCCAGGGGCAGGCCTGCCTGAAATGCTTTATCCACACCTTGACAGCAATACAACCCTCCCTAGTGGGACCAAAAAACCATCTCAGCTCTTGGATCACTGTTATTTAGTCATCAAAAATTCAACATACAAATGTAAACTGGTTCTACCAAATGGGCCACTGGAGTTTGGAAAGTATAGACCTGAATCTCTGCCTGATCTGTTTTCTGCCACCACAGAACTCTGCTCACAGCTGATGTCTTAATACAGACAAAATTGCCTTTCAGTCAAGCTGCTGTTACTTTTCAAAAATACCCAGAACATTCTGAGACAATCCTTTACGGGTACAGAGAGACAAAAAGAAAGCAAGCTGCGAAGCAGAGGATTAACCCCAATCCATCGGACTTCAAAGCCTGTGCTTTTTCCAGTTTTCAAGGAAAGCTCGGCATCAGCATAGACTTGTACAGTTTCAGGAAATTTAAGTAATCAATTCTACGCTCCCCATGTCACAGGGGAGACAAGTGCAGCTCCAAGGAGTTCAGTGACTTGTCCAAGATCACACAGCAAGTGACATCTCCTACTGTGAAAACCAATAAGCTAGCAAGATATTTGATCATATTAATAAGACTATGTGTCCTTGTAATCAAATAGCAATTAACATTTTCAAACAATATTTTTACACATGTAGCCTCAGTTGGTCCCATACCATCAATGAAGTCTTTATGCCATAGATATTACCGGCCCATTTCACAGAGGAGGAAACTGAGACTCAGAGAGGTAAGTGGCTTCCCTAAAGTTGCAGAGTTAGTAGGTGTCAGAACAAGGGACTAGAGTTGGAGTCTTCAGATTGTAAGACAGTTGGCAAGTGTTAACCAAATCTAATTCTATGCCTGGGCCTGTACTTCGAGCAATTAAGAAATCTCTGTGCTGGGAGCAGAGACAGGAAAGTGAAGCACAAGAGAGGTGATATTTACTAACAGAGCCAATAAACTAGACACAAACCCTTAAATTATGATGCATTGACTAATTCTAGTAATAGATAAGAACATGTTACCTTAACGTATTTTTTCCTCTTCAACATGTCTTTCTCAAGCCATTTCTCCTTTAAAAAAAAAAAAAAAAAAAAAAGAGACAAAGCAGGCTTCTAGTTGTAAGGATTCCAACAACACTGGGCATTCCCTCAGGTGAGCACTGAACATAGCTGCACCTGCAGCTGGGGCAGTGGAAGGTCGGGGAAGGGATGGAGGACACAGATTCTGCTGCTGAGAAGAAACAATTTCCTGGCCAAAGGTTCTTAGACACAGTCTAGCTATTGGGAATCTCTATGACGTGATTAAGAAAGCAAAAATAAACACAAAGACAGATACGCATTTCTCTGGATTGGTTTTGGATTATATTATATATAACAATATATAATAATAGCTATTAAGTACTTGCCATGTGCTAAATATTGTGCTAAGTACTTTGCATCGATTATCTCATCTAATCTTCATGAGAGCCCATGAAGATGTATATTTTAATTCCAATTTTAGGGAGTGGGGGGAAAGGAGGTTCAGAGAGGTTAAGTCATATGCCTAAGGATGCACAGCTATAATGATGAGATGGCCTTTGAACCAACCAAGTTCTGTTTCACCACAAAGTTCTAATTTTCATCCACATCTTATCCTAGCTCAAGGAAAGATTACAGACTAGAAGATAATTCTGTGTCCTCCAGACCCTGAGTTTCTTTAAAAGCGGCCATCTTAGGCCAGGAGTGGTAGCTCACGCTTGTAATCCCAGCACTTTAGGAGGCCCAGGCAGGAGAACTGCTTGAGATCAGGAGTTCAAGGCTGCAGTGAGCTATAATAACACCACTGTACTCCAGCCTGGGCAACAGGGCAAGACCCTGTCTCTAAAATTAAAAGAAGGAAAAATAATTTAAAAGTAATGTCATTTTGTATTCTTCAAATCAACTTTAAAATGATTTTAAATTGTTATCTCAAAGATTGAATCTGTAACAAAGCTTAGCACTATTTTATCTAATTTTTTAAATAAAAATGCTTGTTCCAATTTTTTTTTCAACTTCCATTTTAGATTCAGGGGATACATGTGCAAGTGTGTTATCTGGGTATATTGCAGGATGCCAAGGTTTGGAGTACGAATGATACCATCACTCAGGTAGTGGGTATAGTACCCAACTGTTTATTTTTCAACCTTTGTCCCCCTCCCTCCCTCCCTCTTCTCATTAGTAGTCCCCAGTTTCTACTGTTGCCATGTTTATGTCCATGAGTACCCAAAGTTTAGTTCCCACTTGTGAGAACATGTGTTATTTAGATTTCTGTTCCTATGGTAATTGACTTAGTATAGTGGCCTACAGCTGCACCTATGTTGCTTCAAAGGACATGATTTCATTCTTTCTTATGGCTGTGTAGTAGTCCATGGTATATATGTACCACATTTTCTTTATCCAATCTACTGCTGATGGGCACCTAGGTTAATTCCATGTCTTTGCTATTCTAAATAGTGCTTTGATGAACATGCAAGCACATGTGTCTTTTTGGTAGAACAATTTGTTTTCTCTTGGATATATACCCAGTGATGGGATTTCTGGGTCGAATGGTAGTTCTGAGTTCTTTGAGAAACCTCCAAACTGATATCCACAGTGACTGAACTAATCTACATTCCCACCAACAATGTATAAGCATTCCCTTTCTCCACAGCCTCAACAACCTCTGTTGTTTTTTAACGTTTTAATAACAGCCATTCAGACTGGTGTGAGATGGTATCTTATTGTGGTTTTGATTTGTATTTCTCTGATTAGTGATGTGGAGCACTTTTTCATATGTTTGTTGGCTGCTTGTATGTCTTCTTTTGAGATGTGTTCATGTCTTTTGTCCATCTTTTAATTGGGTTTTTTGGTTTTTGCTTGTTCAACTATTTAAGTTCTTTATAGATTCTGGGTATTAGACCTTTGCTGGATGCATAATTTGCAATTTTTTTTCCCATTCTCTAGGTTGTCTGTTTACCCTGTTGATAGTTTCTGTTGCTGTGCAGAAGCTCTTTGGTTTAATTAGGTCTCACTTGTCAAATTTTTTTTTTATTGTAATTGCTTTTGGGGACTTAGTCATAAATTCTTTCCTAAGGCTGATGTCCAGAGTGGTGTTCCCTAGGTTTTCTTCTGGGATTCTTAGTTTGAGGTCTTACATTTAAATCTTTAATCCAACTTGAGTTAATTTTTATGTATCTTGAAAGGCAGGGGTTCCGTTTCATCCTTCTGCATATAGGTATCCAGCTATCCCAGTACCATTTATTGAATAGGGAGTCCTTTCCTCATTGCTTATTTGTGTTAACTTTGTTAAAGATTAGATGGCTGTAGGTGTGTGACTTTACTTCTGGATTCTCTAGTCTGTTCTATTGGTCTATGTGTCTGTTTTTGTACCACTATTATGTTGTTTGGGTTACTGTAGCTTTATAATATAGTTTGAAGTTGGGTAATGTGATGTCTCTGGCTTTGTTCTTTTTTCATAAGATCACTTTGGCTATTTGGGCTCTTTATTGGTTCCATATGAATTGTAGGATTTTTTTTCCAATTCTGTGAAAAATGATGTTGGTAGTTTGATATGAATATCATTGAATCTGTAGATTGCTTTGGGCAGTATGGCCATTTTAATTATACTGATTCATCCAAGTCATGAACATGGGATGTTTTCATTTGTTTGTATCATCTCTGATTTCTTGAGCAGTGTTTTGTAGTTCTCCTTGTAGAGATTCTTTCACCTCCTTGGTTAGATGTATTCCTAGGTATTTGTGTGTGTATCTATTGTAAATGGGATTGAGTTCTTTATTTTGCTCTCAGCTTGAATGCTATTGGTGATAGAAATGCTACTGATTTTTGCACATTGATTTTGTATCCTAAAACTTCACTGTTTACAGTTCCAGGAGCCTTTTGGCAGAGTCTTTAGGGTTTTCTAGGTATAGAATCATATAGTCCATGAAGAGATAGTTTGACTTTTTCTTTTCCTATTCAGATGCCTTTTATTTCTTCCTCTTGCTTGACTGTTCTGGCTAGCACCTCTAGTACTATATTGAATAGGAGTGGTGAGAGCGGGCATGGCATCTTTGTCTTTTCCAGTTCTCAAGAGGAATGCTTCCAGTTTTCATGATGTTGGCTATGGGTTTGTCATAGACGGCTCTTATTATTTTTAGGTATGTTCCATAGAGAACTAGCTTCTTGATGGTTTTTATCATGAAGGGATGTTGGATTTATCAAAAGTTTTTTCTGTGTCTATTGAGATAATCACATGATTTTTGCTTTTAATTCTGCGTATGTGGTGAGTCACATTTATTGATTTGTACATGTTGAACCAATCTTGCATCCCAGGAATGAAGTCTACTTGTTCATGGTGAATCCACTTTTTGCTGTGCTGTTGAATTCAGTTTGCCAGTATTTTATTGAAGATTTTTGCATCTATGTTCATCAGGGATATTGGCCTGTAGTTCTCTTTTTTTGTTGTGTCCTTGCCAGGTTTTGGTATCAGGGTGATGCTGGCTTTGTAGAATGAGTTAGGGAAGAGTCCCTCCACCTTGATTTTTAGGAATAGTTTCAGTAGAACTGGTACCAACTCTTCTTTGTATGTCTGGTAGAATTAGGCTGTGAATCCATCTGGTCCAGGGATTTTTATGATTGGTAGGGCTTTTTATTACTAATTCAATTTTGGAACTAAATATTGATCTAGTCAGTGTTTAAATTCCTTCCTGATTTAACCTTGGGAGATTGTGCATTCCCAGGAATTTATCCATTTCCTGTAGATTTTCTAGTTTGTGTGCATAGAGGTATATTCACAGTAGTCTCTGAGGATCTTTTGTATTTATGTGGGATCAATCATAGTGTCATCTTTGTTGTTTCTAATTGTGCTTATTTGGATCTTCTTTCTTTGTTAATCTAGCTAGTGGTCTACTGATCTTGTTTATCCTTTCAAATAACCAACTTGGTTTTTGTTAATTCTTTATATGGATTTGGGGCCTCAATTTCATTCAGTTCCACTTTGATTTTAATTATGTCTCTTCTGCTAACTTTGAGATTCAATTGTTCTTATTTTTCTGGTTCTTCTAGGTGTAACGTTAGATCATTGAGATCTAACTTTTTGAGGTAGGTGCTCAGTGCTATAACCTTTCTTCTTAACTCTGCTTTTGCTGCAACCCAGAGATTTTGGTATGCTGTATTTCTGTCTTCACATATTTCCAAGAGATTTTTAAAATTCTGCCATAATTTCATTGTTTACCCAAAACTCATTCAGGAGTAAGTTGTTTAATTTTCATGTTATTGTGTGGTTTCTGAAAGATCACCTTGGTATTGATTTTTATTTTTATTCCACTGTGGCTGACAGTATGGTCGGTATGGTTTTGATTTTTTTTTTTTTTTTAATTTATGGAGACTCGCTTTATGGCTGAGCATATGATCAATCATGGACTATGTTCCATGTTAGCACTATTGTAAAAGAGTATATAGAACTATACATTTTGTGGGCACATTCAAATGCAATTCATTAATAACTATAACCACAGGTGGATTAACATACTCCAGTCAATTTCCATATTGATAACTGCTGTGAGCTTTTATTAAACTTTTTTTTTTTTTTTTTGAGATGGAGTCTCGCTCTGTCACCCAGGCTGGAGTGCAGTGGTGCGATCTTGGCTCAGTGCAACCTCCGCCTCCCGTGTTCATGCCATTCTCCTGCCTCAGCCTCCTGAGTAGCTGGAACTACAGGTGCCCGCCACCACATCCAACTTATTTTTTGTATTTTTGGTAGAGATGGGGTTTCACCATGTTAGCCAGGATGGTCTCAATCTCTTGACCTTGTGATCCGCACACCTCGGCCTCCCAAAGTGCTGGGATTACAGGCGTGAGCCACCACACCTGGCCTAAACATTTTTGATTAAGGCTAAGAGGAGAGCTATCTAATTCTTTTGGAAAATCTTAAGTTTTTTTGTCAAGAAAATCAATTTGTGTAGGTCTTATTCTGTCTCCATATTATACAATAAAGCAGTACAATGAGCAATAAAACTCTACCATAATATATCTGGGTATCATGAAGCATATTAGGTCAAATCATATCCTGAAAACTGTAACTTTAAGGGGTATTCATTAGTGCCAAGAAGTTGGAAGAAATCAGGTAGATTTCAGATTTCAGAGAGGAGTGGATTATTAGAATGTTTGGTGACTGCCTAGAATCTTACATGGGGGATGCCCCCAGCCTGACACAGCTGATTAAGAGCCTGCTCTGTCTTCCCAGTGCCTGAATTCACAATGACTGAGGGCCACTGAGGTGTAAGGAACCCACTTATGCTGACTTCAGTATCATTCCAGGAGAAATAGGGCATCCTCCAGTGACTAAGAGGCCGTAATCTTAAAGAACTCAGAGAAGCACACAATTTGTCCAGATGAAGTCCACATCTCTGCAGAAGAGGGATAAAGAGAGAGGGGGAGTGGGAGTAAGTGAAGAGATGGCTTTATTGCTGGGATCCCAAGGGCAGCCATCGTGTCCTGTAGCTGGTGCCTAGCAGAGTACCTAGACTTGGAGCAAGTGATCCAAACATATGGGCTGAAAGGAGAAGAAAAGAAAACTTGGGTTCCTAGGGAAGAAAAATACCTACAGAAACTTTTAAAAAGTACTATAGAGGTAGAATATTTATTTAAAAAAAAAAAAGTCATATTTGTTGAACTGAGGAATGGCAGAGAAATCTCACACTTACAGGAAAAAAAAAAAAAAAAAACAATAGAAGCTAACACTTTGTACCAGACACTTTCTACTGCTTGAATATAAACTCCAAAAGGGCAAGGACTTTATCTCTTTCACTCACTGTGTATACCTAGCACCTAATTCAGGGTTTAGGGGCATAGTATAGCACTCAGTATACTATTTTTCAGTGAGTAAATAAATAAAACCAAAGAACCTAGCTAAAGTAAAAAACCTGACATTTAAAAGGGAGTGGTAATTATGAGCTCATTTTCCTAGCATTATGGAACACCAAGTGTGTATCAGGCACTGAACTCAGTACTGAAGATAAAGAGATTAAAAGACAAGGTATCATCTGAGGTTGGTGGGATAACATTCTAGAGTAGAATTTTACTCCATCAACCAACATCTATCAGGCCCCTGCTTTGGGTCAGGCACCTGGCTGGGCACTGGAAAGACCAAGAGGTGAAGAAGTCCCTCTCCCTGCCTTAAGGAGCTCACAGTGGTGTAGGTGGGAAGCATCCATAACAGAGGTGCCTATATAGGGGGATGATCAAGAACAGGATGTGATAAATATGCCTGGAGGGGATCAGCACAGTTACCTTTCACTACCAGCTTTAAGCAAAGAGCAGCAATCATTTATTGATCAGGAAGGTTATAGGATTCCTGCATTGAATGGGACTTTTTTTTTTTTTTTTAGACAGTCTTGCTCAGTGGCCCAGGCTGGAGTGCAGTGGTGCAATCTTGGCTCACTGCAACCTCCACCACCCAGGTTCAAGCAATTCTCCTGCCTCAGCCTCCCAAGTAGCCGGAATTACAGGCACCCACCACCATGCCCAGCTAATTTTTGTATTTTTAGTACAGACAGTGTTTTACCATGTGTCCAGGCTGGTCTCAAACTCCTGACCTCAAGTGATCCACCCGCCTCAGCCTCCCAAAGTGCTGGGATTACAAGCATGAGCCACCACACCCGGCTCCAGGGGGGCTATATTTTAGGTAATAAATCCCTGAACCCTATTCCTAGGAATCTCTACATATACATTAAAGAAGTATATGTAGGAAATAGGGAAAAGCAGGTTTTTCCAACCCACTGATAAGCACTGGATTACATGACATTATGACAATTTTAAGATTATATGTGCAATAATAAAATGAGAACAGAACTCAGACTCCAGCTTCACATGAGGACTCTCAGTATTTTGTGTTCTATTATCCCCAAAGTATTTTAAAATTTTAGAAGCTGGCAGGCGCAGTGGCTCACGCCTGTAATCCTAGCACTTTGGAAGGCCGAGGCGGCCAGATCATGAGATCAGGAATTCGAGACCAGCCTGGCCAATATGGTGAAATCCCGTCTCTACTAAAAATACAAACCTTAGCCAGGTGTGGTGGTGCGTGCCTGTAGTCTCAGTTACTTGAGAGGCTGAGGCAGGAGAATCGCTTGAACCCGGGAGGCAGAAGTTGCAGTGAGCCGAGATCACGCCACTGCACTTTCAGCCTGGGTGATAGACCAAGACTCTGTCTCAAAAAAAAAAAAAAAAAAAAAAAAAAAAATCAGAAGCAGTAATTGCTCAATAAATGGCAGCAACTGTCACTGCTGCAGCTGAATCGCGGGCTACAAATGTCTATATAGGGCACGTCAGGATAGATCAGGGCCCATCAGGAATTTCCCACAGGAGGTCACAGGAGAGTCTGAGGGGATTTCACACACAGCCCTGCTGCTGCCTGGGACATACTCTGACCTAGTCTAGCTCCACAGTCAGCACAAGCCAGCTCCAGGCATGCCCGCTTCCTGGGTCCTTTGCTTGTATCCATCCTCTTTAACCCTGCCCAGACTGGACCCAGCATGATTCATTTGCAGGCTCAGTACAAGGACCAGGAATAGCTGAGATCTAGTTGTAAGCAGCCACATCCAACCCAGCACATAGGGATTTGTGCAGTTTTAAGCTCCAGACAGCTGTTTCGTGGTATCTATGACAACACGTACTGCAGAAAAAGCACAAACCCAAATTGCCCCACTAGGTCAGGAAGCAGAGCTGGTGATACAAGCACCTAGGAGGTGGGGCAGCAAGAGACAAAAAAGGTCAAGAAACCCATTAGCTAGAGCTCATTCCTTAGCCCTTCATCATTCCCTGCTCAGAAGGGGAAGGTCTTGCCTGTCTTTTTGGTGATTATGAAAAGGGACACACTTCAGGAATCCCAAATGTTACCTTTGAATGTAGGTGCCTTGGTGGCGCCAATCTTTCCCCCTTACCTTTGGTATCTTTTTTCATAATACTTTATTTAATGCTGAATGTGTTACACAACATATCAGCCCTCCAAGTTGTGCAATCCAGAAGGGTGGCATCACAGAGCAGAAAAACTGGTCTAACTTCAGTGAGACACAGATTACACAACATGATGAACAAAAGGCCAGAAACAAATACACAAATATTCCCTTGGATTATGTAACTAATAAGTGGAAAACATATTTGATGGGAAAATTTTTTTAAAAAAGATTTCAAGCTTATGTCCTGATCCTTCCTTCTTGGTTATGCAGTAAACATAAAAGTTTTCAGTAGTCTTTTCTCTCCTTTACATTCATGCTGCATTTCAAACTGATACTCTACACGGCGCTGAGTAGAATTGTTTCACCTTTCTTTCTTCGTTACCTTTCATTACATGAAAGGGTTGTTAAGACTTCAGAACTGTATCATTTCACTCTTAATAAAACCATTTTTCAACATATTCAATGAGTTTGACTACAATTTCACTTCCTTCAGTAAGACATGACAACTATCAGTAAGCAAGAATTACATTCTCACCTTCCTGTTTTTCTGTGTGTTTTGGGAGGGGTTGAAATGGTTAAGGGCTAGCCTGAGTTGGCACTAACATTGCTCTCATAGGACCTTTCAGAGGCAGTGGAATGGGATGTATGAACTTGGAGCAGGTAGACCTGGATTCTAATTCTTGCTCTGTAGCTAATTTGGCCATCAGTTTAACCCTTTTGTGCCTCAGTTTTCTTCTCTATAAAATGGGACACAACTATCCTATGAAGCAAGTAAGGATGAGCACCCCGCACAGTGGTGAACACAGCTTTCAGTGGAAAGTTCTGAGGCATTAAACAGCCTTGGCTTCAAATCCCAGCCCTGTTAATTACAGTGAGACCTTGGGGTTGTCACTTTAAAACCCTGCTTCCCTCTCAGAGTCATACCCCATGCTTCCACACCTGTGCTGAGTATGAAATGAGAGGCCATCTGTCAAGTGTCACCAGAGGTGGCTGCTCCCTGAATGATGTGCCTTACAGGTAATTGTCACTCAGACATCTGCAGCATGAATGGCCCTGTAGATCACAGATTTGAACGAATTAGTCACTATCTCTGAACACAGGTGCATGAGGCAGACTACTTCTAAACAACTCTAAAGGGGATTTATGGCCCACAGGACTCCCGGGCTGTAATAACTTCGGGTACATTGGGCATAGCCGAACCTATGCACTCTTAGGAGTGCTGACCGTTCAGGGGATTGGGGGAGATGACAATCTGGCCAACAGCTAGTGGCTAAAGCAGAAGCACCAACTCTCCACTTTTTGTTCATACATTTAGAACCCAGCCTTGCTCCAAAAAAGGGGTCCCTGGGCTTAGTAAGAACCAGTGCTCAGTGCTAGCAACGGTGGAACCCTGTATAGTGACCTCTGCTTTATTTTAAATCTGGGAGCTACAGGCAGCTGACCCTCTGCACAGTACCTGAAAGGCCCGCTTTCAGTTCGAAGCGCCTTCTTGAGCAAGACCTGCGCCTCAGCTGTCGACGAAGTGGGGACAGGTACACGACGGTGCCAACATTCCAGGGCGGTCACCCCGCAAGCCTGCGGTCGCGTTTCGGGATGGGGGGATGAGCCTTCGCTCGACACGGAGACCCTTGGCTCTGTGGCCGGCAGCTGCTGCGCTGTGACCCCAGCCTAAATATCATAGCATCCTCGCCCTCATCGCGTTCCGCAGAAAATAAAAATGCCTCGCCCTGCTAGTCAGCAATGGGAGAGTCACTGATCCCCAACTTAGCGGTGGGAGTGGGGAAGCGTGGCCCCGGGCTCTGCTGGAGCTTAAACACGCGCGATTACAGAAGAGGAAGAGACAAACCGAGTCCAGATCGAGAGACCGGCGCCCAGATCTCGGCGCCTCTGGGCAACACTCAGCACCCATCCGCAGAAAAGTCTAAGGCAGAGGAGAGCAAAGGGAGCCAACGCGGGCGCAAATGATCCAGGTGCAGGCGAGGCAGTGCCGCCGCCCCGGGCCTCGGTGTCCCGTTCTGCAAAGTGAGGACGGAGGATGGAAGTGTCTCCCCACCCTGCTAGGGCTCCACAGTGAACCAGGCTAAAGCTGACTTAGGCTCGGAGACCGGAAAAAGAGGGAAAGACAACAGGGAAGAGAAAGGGAGGAGTGGGTGGGAGACCGAGAGGAAAGACTGCGGGGACAGGCTTGGCGGGTTTTCCGCCTTCCTCCTCTCCTCCTACACCTGAGTTCTCACAGCGGGGCCAAGGCCCCGCGCCCACGGAGCTTAGGCACCAGTAGCCAAGCTTCTCCCTCCTCACACCAATTTCTGCAAGGCACGGGGCAGACGGTGGGCAGCACAACCGTGTATGCCAGGGGTGCAAGGGGGAGAGGTCCGGCTGCAGTCCGAGGGCAGGTGAGCCGGCCTGGAGCTGGGCAGGGGTGAGATAGCCCCATGCGGGGAATCGCAGGGCGCCTGCGGCCCAGCCCGCTAGCCCCGGGCGGGCCAAATTTTATTCCCCAACTTTGAGCAAGGGGAGGGGGTGTATGTAAAAAAAAAAAAAAAGGAAAAAAAAAGTTGCTGAACTTTTCCCCCAACTCTGCCGTAGAGGCGGGAGCGGAGGGCGGCGCCTGCACCGATTCGCCGGCGGCTACGGTCAGGAGGCTCGGATTGGAGCGCGGGGACCTGGGCCGGAGCTAGCGGGCGTGGGGGAGGGGAGCGGCCCTCCCCGCCCGCGGGATCGGCTCGCGCCGGGAGCGGGTTAATTTCAAATCGGGGGCTTGGCTGCTCCTGGACGGTCACGCTCCCTCTGCCCGCCAGCCGGCCCGCCTGTCCCAGTCCTGGCGTCTCTCTCCGGCACCCACCTCGGCGCTGCGGAAAGACTGACTGACTGCCAGGTACGCGGGCTCCCGGGCCTGAGAGGGGCAGCCGTGCTGAGGAGTCCCGGCTCAGCCCTCGCCGGCTCCCGCCGTGAGGTGGATTGACAGGTCAGCGGGACGCAGAGGGGCGGCGCGGCGCCCGGGCGACGCGGCACCAGGAGAGGGCTCGGGCGGGTGGCCGTGGCCGCAGCGGCGGCCGTTTCCCGCCTCCCGCTCCGCCGGGGGCCGTGAGGGAGGAGCTGAGCTCCCGCGCAGAGGGGCGGGGGCGAGCGAGGGGGAGGGGCGGGGATGCCGTAGTTCCCGGCGCGGGTTTGCCCGCGCTCAGGCCCCGCGCAGCTAAGGGGAGGCGCCGGCCACGGTCCGACTTTCCGCGCCAAATTTTTAAATCGAAGGCGGAAGGTCCGACCCCGCCCCTGGCGCCGTCGGCCAATCGCAGGCCCGCCTCCGGCCCTCTGATTGGTCGGAAGTTGTTGTCCTGGAAACCACGATGATGCTGTCCGGGAACTGTCGGGCGGGCGGCGGGCAGACAGGGCCTGGGGGAGGGGCCTTTGGCTGAGAGGAGGGGGAAGTGCACGGAGCTAGTGGCTGCCCGGGCGCTGTACCTGCTTGCCTTATTGGGCAAATGCCGCCTTCCAAGGTGGAGTCTAACGCCGTGGTGTGAACTGGCCACCCGAATAGGGACTAAATAGTGCTTTGTATCTTTAAGGAAGCCCTTTTTTTAAATTAAAAAGAAGTCTTAATTATAAGACTCTTTAAATGCCCAGCTGTATGCTTGGAGCTTTGGGACTGAATTTGGAACTTTCCTGTCAAGCAACCTCCCATGACTTTACTGCTGAGCCTGTGCACGTGTGTGTAAGGGGAGAAATCCAGGCATCTAGATGCAGACTTGTACCCAGTTACTTGGAGTCGCGTGCGCTCAGCCGGGACTTGGGCTTGTGCGCTCAGTCCGGAGCCCAGATCTGCGAACAGGTGGGTGCTTGCTAAAGTATTTGCTGGGGTCCAGAGAATGGCCCGCCTTTTCTACAGATGGGAGAGGGCTGTCACTAGAAATTCTGTGGGTTGCCTGAAGTCTTAGGACAGCCGATCCGTTTGCTGAAGGAATTTACTGGCATTTGTTGGCGTTCTCCGCCCAGTGGGGCGATCGCTGGTCGAGAATAAAATGTAAATATAGTTTGTCATTTTTCGTTAGTCTTTGTTTCCGTAGCCTGTTGTCCGTGAAGGAATTTTCAACAGATTTTTTGGTTCTTGTTTTTCTCTAACTTTTTCTATTCCCTTTTTTCTTTAAGGATATTAAAACTTTTAGTCCAATTGATTGGACTACTTGAACCATCGGGATTTGGGGAGGAACTCCAGATTTTTCATTTTTAAACTCTAAATGTATGAGGAATTTACAGAATGGAGAACGAAAAGGTACTTTATAATTTCAGTATTCATCACTGCAGTTTTAAATTCAGTATCATCCGGATTTAACTCCATAATTTTTCCCTATCCAATATATCTTATTAATGCCACATCCTTGGTTAGCCTCTGTAATAACCTGGAAAAAATGAACCTTATCTTATAGTTTCAAAAATATCTAGTTTAAAATATATACTAATTTAATTAATATAGTTTAAAAAATGAAAATTATCTTAATTCAATCTCCAATCATGTCGAATGCCCTTTCTGAATTCCAGTTGTTCAAGAATCCTCAGAAATGTAATGAAACTGACAAATTTTATTATTCTTAAAAATATATTTTCTCTACATATGTCTTGGAGACAGCTACCAAATCATTAAAAACTAGAAAGATTGTAAAGGGGCAAACCTACCCCTCTTCAAGAATTCGTTAGTTTCATTACAACATTTCTGAGGATTCTTGAATAACTGGAATTCAGAAAGGGCGTTTGACATGATTGGAGACTGAATTTCTTTTTAAGATAATTTTTTACCAAATTGGCAGCTTATTTACGGGGTCTGCAAAATGCTCTGTTTAGGGGGCAAATATTTTGTAAAATTACAAAAGAATTGTCTGTGTGGGGTGTCCAACTACTGATAGGTTAAAAAAAAGTGAACTTACATGCACATTTCTTAGTAGTTTTAGATGTTAGTCAAATAAGAGAATTACTATTGCTTCTGATAATGTGAGGCAAAGAAAAAGCCTATTCTCAGATCAGCACATCTCAGACGCACATACTGCAAGGAGCTCCTGTTGGGTCCACCACACTGACTTCCATGTAAGAAGAGCACCATACTTGGAGTGAGAATATCCAGGTTCCAGTCCTGTGTGACCTCTCTCAGCCTACGTCTTCTCTTCTGCAAGCTAGGAATGCAGGATTCCATGAACATACAAACGGAAAAGAGCTTGATAAACCCAAGATGTCACAGCAAGTCCCTTTAATCCATGTTCTTGGTTATTTAGTCTGCCTATTATTTTACTTATTGCTCTTCCAAGCATTTTCTTTAAAATAGATAAAGATGAGAGTAGTGTGTGAAGTCCCTGGTGTCCAAAACTGGAAGGAACATAGTCTCCTTTAGCCTTATTTATGAACTGCTGTTAATTTTCCCTTTTGTCTCAGTGGCTATCCTGCCTCTGCCAGGATCTAGCTTTGTGGTCTTAGGTAGCTGTTATGTTAGTGCAAATGTAATTGCTGTTTTTGCCATTACTTTCAATAGCAAAAGCCACATTTACTTTTGCACCAACCTAATAATTTTACTTTTCTGGGCTCCATTTTCTCTCTCTGTAAAGTGAGGGAGTGTGTGTTCAAAGAGCAGACTTTTCTGGTCAGAAATCCTGCTGTTAGACACTGGATTTCCCTGATAAATCTGACCATATGCTATCCCTCACCCTTGTCTCCTTGTCTCTCTGACTCTTCAGTGGTATTTTATTTAGCACCCATTGCATGCAGCCATTATGTTAGGTGGATAAGAATTTCTGCCCTGTAGGCCTTTACTTATTACCGTACCATGAGTAAACAAAAGTCATTTCTAGGAATTTGAGATCATTTAACATTGTCAGTCCAATTAGGGGAAGCTGAGTGAAGAGCATTTGGGAACTCTATACTGTCTTTGCTACTCTTCTTTAAATCTAAAACTATTTCAAAATACAACTATAAGTCCTAACTAAAGTTGTTTTTTCAGTGGTTGAAACATAAGGTGAAAACATTTAGGCCTTATTGCAAAATTAAAAATGGGAAATGTAATTATTAGAATGGACAATACACATCACATGACCATTAGAATACAGTTATTAATTTCCTCAACTCTACAATCTCATTAGACATTTTTTCCTTGGCATGATTCTATTCATTGTGCAATTTCTGGAATCCAAGCTGTCTGATAAATCCTGTTTTACCATGGATTTAATTATTTACATTTTTTAAACCAGGAAAATCTCTTTTGTGAGCCATATAAAAGGGGACTAATGAAAACACCTCTGAAAGAATCCACCACCACAAATATCGTGTTGACAGAGATCCAGCCTGACTTTGGCCCTTTAACCACACCCACCAAGCCCAAAGAAGGCTCCCAGGGAGAGCCGTGGACACCGACAGCCAACCTGAAAATGCTCATTAGTGCTGTGAGCCCTGAGATCCGCAACAGAGATCAGAAAAGGGGGTTGTTTGGCAACAGAAGTGGATTACCTGAGGCCAAAGACTATATACACGTAGGTTTTCACGACTGGTTGGAGACGGGGAAATTTGTTGGGGGGGTTGTAGCTATTGGAGAAGTGCCCGCAGTTTAAAGCATCACCACCTGAAGTCTGTTATTAACTCCCTTTAGAGCACCAGAAAGGTTTGAACCCCAAGAAATATAGCACTGGGAATTCTGAATCTTTGCATTATTTTCGTTTCAGGCTTTCCTTTCAGGTTTGCCAAGTGTTTTGTACTCCCCCCCAACCCCCGCCACCAACCTTTTCTCCCACCCAGAGTTTGCAGCTGTTGAAGCTAAGCGTGTGTAAGTTGGTGTTAGTCATCGAGCACAGATGCCCCTAATAAATCTGTCAAACTTTATTTTAGAATAAGACATTGTTTACCTTTTCCTTTGTAGGAACACTTATCTGGAGATGAATTTGAGAAATGCCAGCCAAGTCGAAAAGAGAAAAGTTTAGGATTATTGTGTCATAAGTTCTTAGCACGATATCCTAATTATCCCAACCCTGCTGTGAATAATGACATCTGCCTTGACGAAGTGGCAGAGGAACTTAGTAAGTATGCAAAGAACTCCCTGAAAGAATTAATAATTAAAGTGGCTTTATGGACTTAACTCCTTCAGACCCCGGCTCATCTAGCCAGTGTTTGTAAAGGACACAAATAAGGCGACATGGAAATTTTCTATCCCTAAAGCCCTCTTCTAATTTAAGAATGAAGGCAAGTAGTTGCAAATTTCAGCAAATCTTGGAGGCAAAAAAGTGACAGTGGAGGTTGCTTCTGCCTGCAGTTTTCTCTGAAGCTTTAAAGAAAGGCAATATTGTCTTATGACTTGTTTCACAAAGTTACAACTGTGAACTTTTGCCTCATTGCTCTGCCTTCCTGTTCTTGAAGAATCAAGCTGATGAATGGTTATCTTCCTAGTTGACGCTGAGGATCAGCTTCTGTGAGTGGGAACAGGACCTGTGCACTCCTGGACCTTCAGCACTATTCTGAGGACTAGTTTTCTGAATGTTTTGTGTTGGGCACAAGTTATTCCTCCTGCCCCTTTTTACTCTTCTGTTCAAATACCTGAATCTATTTGGAGCTAAAAAGGGGCCTGTGACAAATTTGGGGTACCTTTGGAGTCATGTGGGTATCTTAATCTAAACCTGTGAAGAGATGTGCTGTGCAAAATAACATGTTTTACTACAAAGCAATCACCCCTTGAAGAAAAGTTGCCCTTCTAATACATGTTTGTAAATATCAACTTTATTTCACATTTTAAGAATATGCCATTTAGATTCATTTACTCTTCATATATGCTTAATGGTAGCTGGGTAGGATGTACCTGTTAATTCAGCAAATATCTATTAATCTCCTACTACTATGTGTCAGGCAATGTTGTAAGAGCCTGGGATACATCCATAAACAAAAAGGGCAAAATCTCTTCTCTCTTAGAACCTATATTCCAGTGGGGCAATAGATACTGAGTAAAGGATATAGGAAGTAAGTAAGGATGATACATGCTAGAAAGTAACACGCATAGTGGAAAAAATAAATTGTAGATCAGGCTCAAGTGATCAGGAGTGCTGGGGAGGTGCTTTGCCATAAGTGGTCAGATCAGGCTTCCTTGAGAAGGTGACATCTGAGCAAGGACTTCAAAGAAGCAAGGTAGGGAGCTGTAAGGACATCAGGGAGAAGGGTTCCAGGCAGAAGGAACAGCTACTACAAAGCAAGTGCATATCTGGCAGATTCTAGGAACAGCAAGAGGTCAGTAGGATCCACCCTTATTAAAACAGTGTTTTATTGATCACTTTTCCAGAAAGCCTGATCTCGTCAAATATTTAAATTGAAATTAAGTTTCTCGAACGAAGAGAATTCTAACATTACAAAATATTGAAAACCCAATTTAAATAGATAGATGAGAGTTACAGAATTACTAATATCACATTGTTAATGATAGCTAGAAAGTAAGCAAAATTAGACCCAAAACGGGATATTTTATTTTTATGTGAATTTTTAAAAACTACATCATGGTTTTTGTACTTTTCTGAAATCTCAGCATTTTGTTTCTATCGTATGATCATTATAGATGGGGGTGTGTGTACCTGTAGGTATTGGAAGGGGTTGGAAAGTGTGAGATGTAGAGTTTTAAAGACTTGGTTTGCTACTTGCTAGCTCTTTGCGGGTGAGGGTGAGCTACTTAGCTGGTCAGAGCCTCTGTTTTCTCATTCTTTTTTTTTTTTTTTTGAGACTGAGTCTTGCTCCTTTGCCCAGGCTGGAGTGCAGTGGCGCGATCTCGGCTCACTGCAAGCACCCTCTCCTGGGTTCATGCCATTCTCCTGCCTCAGCCTCCCCAGTAGCTGGGACTACAGGCGCCTGCCACCACGTCCGGCTAATTTTTTTATACTTTTAGTAGAGACGGGGTTTCACCGTGTTAGCCAGGATGGTCTCTATCTCCTGACCTCGTGATCCGCACACTTCGGCCTCCCAAAGAGCTGGGATTACAGGCGTGAGCCACCGCGCCCAGCCTTTCTCATCCTTTTTAAAGTGAAGATCATAATACCTACTTCACAAGTTTAGGGTGAAAACTTCCTAAAGCTGTGTAGCACATCTTAGGCCCTCATTAATTGTTGCCTTTCTAATTCATATGATTTGTACCCTTGGAAAGCAAAGACATGTCTTTCTCACCTTCACAGTATTTGTTGAGTATGTGCACTTACAGTACAGTTAGGAAAGTGATATTATCCGGGACCTACTGACTAATAAACCATGGAAGAAAACGCTATTCAATTCTAAACAAGTTACAAAAATCTGTAACACACAATTGCACGTTCTTTGTAGATGTTGAACGTCGTCGCATTTACGATATTGTGAACGTCCTAGAGAGTTTACATATGGTGAGCCGCCTCGCCAAAAACAGGTACACTTGGCACGGGCGACACAACCTCAACAAAACCCTTGGCACCTTGAAGAGCGTCGGGGAGGAGAATAAGTACGCCGAGCAGATTATGATGATCAAAAAGAAAGAATATGAGCAAGAGTTTGACTTTATTAAGAGTTACAGTATAGAGGATCATATCATCAAATCAAACACTGGCCCAAATGGACACCCAGACGTGTGTTTCGTGGAACTCCCTGGAGTGGAATTTCGGGCAGGTGAGAGATGGTAGTGAAAACCCCAGGCTGCATAGCATTTGTCCTCTGTCTAAGGAAAAGGTCCTGTGGAGAATACGGCTCTAAAGCTACTGCTGCCTTTAATGTTCAAATGCCGCAGTTGTCAGCTGTATGATCAGGTGGTGGTATTTTTAGACTTGTTACTTTAGAAGTCGCTTGTCCCTTTATGAATTTTAATTCTCTAATCCTCATCCTTCTCTAAAGCTTCTGTAAACAGCCGCAAAGACAAGTCTTTAAGGGTAATGAGCCAGAAATTTGTGATGCTGTTTTTGGTGTCAACGCCTCAGATAGTAAGCCTAGAAGTTGCCGCCAAGATTTTAATTGGGGAGGACCATGTGGAAGATTTGGATAAAAGCAAGTTTAAAAGTAAGTGTCATGACTGCCATGGATTTTTGAACCTATTCTTAAACAATAAAATTTCAGTCGTAAACTCATTTCCAAATTAGGAAACATAGGTGCATAAACAGATCTTCTCTATTTATGTTTTTATATCTTCACTTCTTCCCAGAAGCCATGGTAATATTGATTTAGCTAACTTGTTATGATACATAGGTATCACTACTCTTTTTTTTGTTTGTTTTTTGTTTTTTTGGTTTTTTTTGAGACGGAGTCTCGCTCTTTTGCCATGCTGGAGTGCAGTGGCATGGCCTCGGCTCACTGCAACCTCCACCTCCTGGGTTCCAGCGATTCTCCTGCCACAGCCTCCAGAGTAGCTGGGACCACAGGCACGCACCACCATGCCCAGCTAATTTTTATGTTTTTAGTAGAGACAGAGTTTCACCGTGTTGGCCAGTAGGGTCTCAATCTCTTGACCTGGTGATCCACCCACCTCGGCCTCCCAAAGTGCTAGAATTACAGGCGTGAGCCACCATGCCCGGCCAAGTATCACTACTCTTATTTGACACATTGCTTCATTTGATATTTTAATATTGTTCTCATTAAAAGTAAACACTGGAAGAATCTGTTCTGTGTAAGCTCTAAATGAGAGTGAATTGTAAAGTGGATCTGGACCCCAGGTCTTCTTCCACTGATGCTGATATAGAGGGTTTATAAATGACTCATAAACTTGTCCCCAGAAGTGACCTGCAGCACAGGTAGTCTGTCATTTTGAAAGAATGGTTTTAGCTAGATTACTGGCTCAAAATTCGGAGGGGACTGTAGACTCGATTCCTAACAAAAGAGCTACACCCTCACCATTACACCAGACTTTGCAGGAAGGGTGTGGAAAGAAGTGCTCAGAGGATGGGGAGGGGCACTTGGCTTGGGAGATCTGCAATTTCAGAAAACACGTCCTGATACTACTGAAGGGTTACTTGCCTTTTGTGAGTCACCAGATAGTTTTCATCTTTGTTTCACTGGTTAGTCATAGCCTTGAAAACTATTCCAGGAACTGCAGAGGTGTAAGTTACTGAATCCCCAGGGAAGTCAGAACCTTCTGGTATGGCTAGGAAGGAGACTCGATTTGTAATTTGTACTATCAGGATGGCAGTAAAAACAGACTTTTTGTAACAAAACTCTTTAAGATATGTGAGATTTGTCAAATTCACAGATCTATGTTTTCCATATTACATAAAGACAATATTAAAAAATTACACATGTTGATGGGGTACAAAATTTTCCATGCTGCGATAATAAATACATTTTGTTATAAACTATTGCAAGCAGAAAAGCAAGACATTTGTCACTGATACTTTTACTCCTCTGTTCATAAAGTTCTTCTGAATCCTCATTAGAAGATACCCAGGAATGGTGACTTTTTATTTTTGAAATAGTCTGTAACATAGTTTCAGATAGAGTGATCTCATCAAGTCATTTTTTCTTTGTCAACATATGCTATTGTCATTTCAGCATTGAGTACTAGCAGTAACTGAGTCTTTTAAATATTTAAAACTTTTTTATGGCAATTAAAGCTGTATCACCAGAACTTAAAAGGAGGCAGATGTTTCTCTGTCTGACATTGATGGTTAAGACAGCTCCTAGAATATACATGAAGTCTTTCTGAAGGAAAATTCTTTGATCTTTTCATTATTCCATTAAGTGGTATATATACTTTTTTCCCCAGCAAAAATTAGGAGGTTGTATGATATAGCTAATGTTCTGAGTAGCCTGGATCTTATCAAGAAAGTTCATGTTACAGAGGAAAGAGGCCGAAAACCAGCTTTTAAATGGACCGGCCCAGAAATCAGTCCAAATACCAGTGGTATGTATTTTTTTCTTTCACCCTTTGCTTTATTATTTGTGTGTGTGTGTGTGTGTGTGTTTTTAATTTTTAATTTCTAGTGTGTGATGTTCCCCTCCCTGTGTCCATGTGTTCTCATTGTTCACCTCCCACTTATGAGTGAGAACATATGGTGTTTGATTTTCTGTTCCTATGTTAGTTTGCTGAGGATGATGCTTCCAGCTCCATCCATGTCCCACAGAGGACATGATCTCATTCCTTTTTGTGGCTGCATAGTATTCCATGGTGTATATGTACCACATTTTCTTTATCCTACTTCATTATTTTGAATTAATGCACATTGGGAGATATTTTCCCTTCCCCTTCCTACTCACAGCCCCACATGGAAAAGATTTATATGATTGAAAAGATGATTCAAGATGAATGGCAATATAGAAAGTTTGGCTACTGGCTCTATCAGCAAACCAAGATCCATAACAACCTCCCTCCCTGTGTTCAAGAAGTAGAATCTGTATGTGAAAGCATTCGGAAAGTTGAAAGCACCACAAAGCATAAAACACTATTGCTGCTATGCGGCCCAGTGACCACAACAGAACCTGTGCCCATTGAGAATATGAAATGAGTTCACTCTGGTATCAAAGTAGATATTTCTAGTCTTCATCTTAACTCTGTGATGCTGACATTTTGCATTCTACCAAAGATCCCTGTCCAGAATCATTGAAAATGACAAGAACGTGGGCCATGGAGACAGAGGGAAACTTAGGTTCCATTCTAAGCTCTGCCACTCTGGCTTTGCGGCCTGAGGCAAGTTACTTCTTCGAGGCTTAGTTTTCTCATTGGTGAAATGGGAAGAACAATGGCACCTCAGTGGAGTTACTGTGATTTTGGTATAATCTCAGAGAGAGGTCCTTTGGTGCAGGAATTTGGAGTGCAAGTTCTGGGGCCATACTGACCAGGTTCATATCCCAGGCCCACATGCTCCCAGTTGAGAGACTTTGAGCCAGTAGGTTAATGTCTCTGTGGGTCAGAGCTCTTATCACTGACACGGGGCTACATTTCTTGAGGAACAGTTACCTCATGGAGCTGTGAGGATCACCCTTATTTCATTAGATCTAAGACTCCACTGATTGTAAGATGCACAATTCTTTCTATATCACTAAGAAAGAAAAATTGCTAATAACTACCCTCTAGCACACCACTGGTTATAAGATATAGTGCAGTTTCAGAAATGCTAATATAGGAAATATTGTGTCTCAGAATTCATTTAATAAGATAAACAAGGTTTTCTCTGTAAAGCCCTTAGAACAGTGATAGGCACATGGTCGGTGCTCTGTAACTTGCCACTTTTATTCCTAAAATTGTTTTATTTCATATCCCAAAGGGAAACTGAGCCATCCAGGTTTTAAGACACAGATGTTTTCTGTTTCAGGCTCCAGCCCAGTCATTCCTTTTACTCCCTCTGATTTGGAGGTGAGACGGTCTTCAAAAGAGAACTGTGCCAAAAATCTCTTTTCCACACGTGGGAAACCAAACTTTACTCGACACCCATCTCTTATCAAATTGGTAAAGAGTATAGAAAGTGATCGGAGAAAGATAAATTCTGCTCCCAGTAGCCCTATCAAGACCAACAAAGGTATGTTTTCAGGAATGTCAGGGATCTGCTAGGAAAAATTCCCTTTTATCTCAATTTGTTTAGCTTACTTGATCCTTGCGATAGTTGTCAGAGAATTATTTCAATATCTATATACCCAAACTCTCTTGAAGCCTAACTAATGTATAAATTTAAAAAGTCATTTGTGGGGCTTATTGTTTAATTGCTATGCAACTTTGAGGGGAGATGCAAATTTCTGTTCCTCTGACTTCAGTAAGGTTTCATCTGTGTGAACATTTGTTCTTTAGCTTTGACTGATGCTCTCTTCCTTTCTATTTTACCAGCTGAGAGTTCTCAGAATTCTACACCCTTCCCAAGTAAAATGGCTCAGCTCGCAGCTATTTGTAAAATGCAGTTAGAACAGCAATCAAGGTAGGTTGGCAATGCTCTTTAATAACAGGATGAATTACTTTTACATTACATTATTAGGATTACTTATTTTATGTGAGAAGAAGCACTAGCCTTGAAAACTGGAGAGCTAATCTTTTCTGTATCTCATACTCACTCATTACAGAAATTATCTGCATGTTCCATAAAAGCATGTCTTCAATATGAGGCTTAAAGCTGTAGAACAGTTCAGAGAAAATGTATATCCATCATGTCGTGTATTAAATCTTGTCTTTTAGTGAATCCAGACAGAAAGTGAAAGTACAGCTGGCAAGATCTGGACCCTGCAAACTAGTAGCCCCTCTGGACCCCCCAGCGAATGCTGAGATGGAGCTGACAGCACCATCCCTCATCCAGCCCCTGGGAGTGGTTCCCCTGATCTCCAGCCCATTGTCATCAGCAGTGCCCCTGATCCTACCTCAGGCCCCTTCAGGCCCATCCTATGCCATCTACCTGCAGCCCGCTCAAGCCCACCAAAGTGTGACACCACCCCAAGGCCTGAGCCCCACAGTCTGTACCACCCACTCTTCTAAAGCTGCTGGAACAAAAGACTCCACAGATGCCACCACTGAGAAGGCAGCCAATGATACCTCAAAGGCCAGTGCCTCTACCAGGCCTGGAAGCTTGCTGCCAGCACCAGAGAGTCAAGGGGCAAAGAGCCGAACCAGGGAGCTGGCTGGAGAAAGAGGCTCAAAGAGGGGAAGCATGCTCGAGGACAGTGGTTCCAAAAAGAAATTTAAAGAGGAACTAAAAGGACTTGAAAATGTCTCCACAGTAAGTACAGCCTTGAACTGCACAAAGCTTTAGGAATTCCCTAGTCTATTACAGGAAGATTGGTGACTGGTGAAATTTACCGAAGAGCATTCTCTCAGAAGACAAGGAACTATTCCTTAGCATCCCATAATCCAAATGAGGCCCTCAACAACTAATCCCCTGGCTGGGATGACAGCAGGGACATTTTTAACCTTTGGAGGAAGGGATTATTTGCTCTCTTTAAAGTACCATGGGTGGTTGTCCTTAAGTCCATTTCTCCATCACACACTGGAATGCAAACACCTGTCATGAAAGTCATAAATAATTTACAAGCGGACGTAAGCCCAAATGAACAAATGGATGCATAGGGTTCCTGTAACTCCTGCTTTCTGAGTCATTACCTAATGTTTGTTTGATGTCATGTAACTGGCATCTGTTGCCTAGAAGATAAATTGCTCCCCGTTTTTACTTTCTACGTAAAATTTAAATCATAATTTCTATTTTATGTAAATAGAAAAATCAAACTGATCTTGGCAAATTGTAGATATAGTTCATGTATTGGTTTCTGGAGATTTTGACATGCAAGATAAATTTTTTTTCCTAAGTGGAGATTAGTTCAGGAGGGAATTAATATTTATTGGATGCCTACCCACATATAGCAGACACAACAGATATTAGGCACTTTTACATACAGTATCTCATGTTTCTCCCTTAGGACAATTATATATGAAAGACATTACTGTATCATCCAATAAATACCACTAAATGTATAAGTAAAAGTTAATCTCTCATTTTGCCCCTGCTCTTAATACAAGGTATTTTACTTCTCTATGTCTTATTTTTCCGCATCTGTAAAGAATTTATTCCAGCAGTTTTTCCTCATCACCTACTGGGTATAAAGCACTATGCTCTGGATCAAATCTAACCCAGTACCTGCCTTTGGTGGCAATTGCTTTTGGGTACTTGCCTGTGGGCATATTATAGTTTTTGTGGGGTTAAGTGAATTTATTCCATGATGATACACATAAAAGGGTTTGATCCTTTTAAGACGTGGTATAAGCTAAATGGTATTATCTGTTACTGTTGTTATTAAAGAGGAAGCTTAGAGTTTGACAAATCTTCCCTGAGGATGGCCTCATGGTAACCATTCAAAACATCTATTATCTTACGTAGTATCATTTTGTATTTAATGTATATGCTAAGGGGGAAATCACAAGACTTTGCTTGATTCAATATTCTGGGAGGTCCATAACCTCTTTTGGCCAACGGGTATGATTTAATAATGGTCTCCTGTTGCTTACATAGTTATTCAGGATTAGGGTTTTCAGTGGATAGATTTTCCATACACTCCTGCTTCTTTTTTATATGTCTGCAACTTTAACCATTTCTTTTTTCTTTTGAGACAGGGTCTTACTCTGTCACCCAGAATGGAGTGCAGTGGCATGATTTTAGCTCACTCCAGCCTCGACCTCCAAGGCCTAAGTGATTCTTCAAGTGGCTTAGACTACAGGTGTGCTGTCATGCCTGGCTAATTTTTTATTTTTGTGTGGAGACAGGGTTTCACCATGTTGCTCAGGCTGGTCTCAAACTCCTGAGCTCAAGCAGTCTGCCCACCTTGGCCTCCCAAAGTGCTGAGATCACAGGCATATGCCATCATGCCCAGCCCACTTTTAACCATTTCTTTTTAGTATGACCTGAGCAAAACAAAGACAATGAGAGATTCATGTGTTAATTCATTCAACAAATTTTTACTGAGAATTTACACTTCTAGGGGTGGAAAGAAGATAAGTATGCAAAAAATCACAAACATATCAGGTAGTGAATGATAGGAATGAAGATGGCATGATAGGAGGAAGGGGTGGGAGGGCTACCGTAGGCTAGAATAGTTCAAGCTCAAATATGTCAGATTCATTCTGCAATTTAATAGTTCTAATTTTTTTTAAAAAAAGGGGAATTGGCATTATAGGTTAAAAGATTTTATAATGAATGTAGTTGGTTGGAAATTTTTAAATTATTATTCTATTACTATAGGTTTTACTGAAGACTTGAAAGAGTTAAACCAGCAATCAGAATAATTTGTACCATGAGAGAATATAACTAAAGCTAACAGAGAGCAGCTCTGTCGTAAAGCACCTAAATTTGCCCCTTAAAAATTATCTCTTCCCGCAGTTTTCAAGGCACCTACTAGTAGAGATTTTGAGTGGTACCAAGTACCTAAGAAACAAAATTAAAAACTTGTGGTATACTTTTAGCTTTGTGGATTCTGAATTCCCTTGTTCCCAAGGAAAAGACCTATTAACAACTAGATTAAACTGTTGTTTTCACAATAGAGAGAAGAAAGGTCTGAAGGAAGATAAAAGGAGGGCCCTAGTTTAATAAGAGCAGTTTTTAGCTTTTGCCAGTCCTAGTTATGGTGAGGCTAAAGCAGACTTTTCATGCAGTTCAGCCACCCATGTAATCTTTTTCTGTTTGGTAAAGTACAGTGATCTAGCAGGCATGTTGGGAGGTACATGCAACCCTATCCTTAGGCCTTTTCTATTTGTGATATAACTTTATTGTCTAAAGCTTTTGCTCAATGGCATGTGCGTCTCTAATATGAATTAATTCTCTTATTTGTAATTTTTTTTAACTCTGGTGTACTTTGTGTATTTTAAGACTGCTTATTATCATTAGAGCCAGCAGTACTAGAAAGAAATCTTTACTTATATAATTTCTGTTTTAAATCAGGGGCCAGCAAACTTTCTTTAAAGGGCCAGATAGTAGACAGTTTTTGGGTTAGAGGGCCATATGGGCTCTGTTGCACCTATTCAACTCTGCCATTATAGCAGGAAGGCAGCTATAGGCAGTACATAAATGAATGAGTATGGTTGTGTTCCAATAAAACTTTATTTATAAAAACAGGCAGGGAGTGGGAACTGGCCCATGGCCCATAGTTTAGCCCCCTTTTCTCTAAATCAATGTCATTTAAAGTTGCCTTAAAATACTAGTCCTCCTTAATTGCCTACTGAAAATATTGTTGCCATATAGTTTGGGAAATGCTACCTGCTGTGTGCCCCACTTGGAGATTTTTAATGCATGCCACCGTTAAAGTCTCTTGGAAATCCTCTAATAAAGACACGATTTGACTTTGTTTAATTCAGCATTTTCCAATTATATTTGACCATGAATCAAGTAATGCCTATTTGCAACCCGCGGACCTAGGGGCCCTCAGAATGCTCTTTGGGAAATAGCATTCTATATAATTCAAGAACAATCAGTTACTACTATATCATACCAAGGAGTCCAGTAGCAGGAGTTAGGTTATCAGTGTGAGAGTGGTGTGCTGGATGAATCCTTACCCCTACGCAGGGTAACTGCCAGCATCCAGAGGTGTCCTAAGACCACAGGTGGCGTTTAAGAAACATGTTCTGTATCATTCGGGGCAAGCATTGGAAAGGGTGGGAGGGGATTCTCCTCTAGGAGCCAGGTGACCAGCCTGCCTGCAGCCCACACCACTGGAGGCTTTGGTCCAATGAGGCAACCACCCAGGGATATTAGTCCTGAAAGAGGCACGTGGCTGTTTTTCTTCCTGTATTTGTGTGTAAAATAAACCCTTCCTCCTTGTTTTCTAGACCTTGTTCCCATCAGGATACCTAATCCCTCTCACCCAGTGCTCATCCTTGGGGGCAGAGTCCATTTTGTCTAGTAAAGAAAACTCAGGTGCTCTTTCCCCAAACCACAGGATTTACAGCTCCCCAATTGCAGGTGAGTGCACATAAAACACTAACCAGATGTGGGCCGGTCTCAAGTTCACTTAAGCCTTGTCAACTTCTTGGATAAATGCCTGTGCTTTTAAGATATCTTCCCCCTTTTCTTTCCAGGTATTATTCCAGTGACATCATCTGAACTCACTGCTGTTAATTTTCCCTCTTTTCATGTAACACCTTTGAAGCTAATGGTCTCACCAACTTCCGTGGCAGCCGTACCTGTCGGGAACAGCCCGGCTCTCGCTTCAAGCCACCCCGTTCCCATCCAGAACCCAAGCTCAGCCATTGTAAACTTCACCCTGCAGCACTTGGGACTCATCTCACCCAGTGTGCAGATGTCTGCCAGCTCTGGGCCTGGAATCGTTCCTGTGTCTCCAAGAATAGAGGCTGTTAATGTCGTACCAGAAAATGCAGGCACTCAGCAAGGAAGGGCCACCAACTATGACTCACCAGTCCCAGGCCAGAGCCAGCCAAATGGACAATCAGTTGCTGTGACAAGAGCACAACAGGTGAGAGGCTTTCTACTTAATTTAATTTTTCCTGGAATTATTAAGTCCCAAGTATCTGTGTCATAAGAGACTCGCTTTTGCTTTCCCTCTTTGGAAAGGGAAAGGATGGGAGTCAGGAGACTGAAGGCCTATGTTACTTCCAGAACCTAGGAAGAGTGTCCAAGGCATCCATATTATTGGGTTATCGTGAGATTTTTGTCTCTCCCCTAACAAAAAGAATTGAGAATGTAAAACTCATCAAAGCTTCCCTCGCCAATTTCCAGATACGCCGGTTTCCCAGTGTGCAATATATCCATCCAGCCCAATCTTCCTAGTCTGGTAAGATTAGGTATCTGTGTGGTTGACTTCTTTTGTCCATTCTTCTCTTTCCAATCAGCCTGTTCCTGTGACACCCAAAGGGTCACAATTAGTGGCTGAAAGTTTCTTCCGTACCCCAGGTGGACCCACCAAGCCAACCAGCTCATCCTGCATGGATTTTGATGGTGCTAAGAAAACCTCCTTAGGAACTCTCTTTGTCCCACAACGAAAACTGGAAGTCTCAACAGAGGATGTCCATTAATCAACAGATGTTGGCTTAGTTTAATTTTCTAAAGAGTTGTTTAATAGAGAAATGTACACAGACTGATTTGGAGAACACGTTCTCTGAAAATACTGTAAATACGTTGGGGATTTGCTCAATGTGAAATCAGATACTTGTTTTCGTACATATATATATATACACACACACATATATTTGTATAAAGCTAAGTTTAGCTTTCAGTCCTACAAAATAAAAGTAAAATGTTGAACTCTAAGATATATTAACTTCTAGGGGGAAAAAATCCATTATTTTAGCTGTGCCTATACCATTATGCAAAGTAACTGTATTAAAGTTTACTTCCCTCTGAGTAAATATGTTTGACATGCCTAACACAGCATTCCCTTAAACATTTTGCACAAAGAAAACGCTGTGTGATGTATAATGTTGTATTTTTAAATAGGGGTATAGCTATATTTTTTGTAATTTCTTTAATCTGTTGTGCAGTATATCTTTTTGTAAAGTTTGCAACAATCCTCAATCAAGTCTATGGAAAAATTATTTATAAAATGTATTTTTAATCATAAGTTGTTCAAATTAAAACTTTTCTAAAATGTAGTTAGCATTTTCATTTGGCCAGTTAGGGCACTGTTGGGAGAAAATTAAAATGTACCTAATCACAGAGGCAAATTCTCAGTAAAGAGTATCCATCCTGGGTTCCGTTAGCTATGCAAAGTTTATAGAACGTTTCTACATTCTGTCCCCCATTTTGACCCTTGGGATTGCTCCACTTTTGCAGAAGTAAAATTGGCTTTGGAGAGGCTGTTGCTTGGCCAGGGACACCCAGCTAAGTCCCATGTGCTTCCTACCACACTCCGGGAGATTAGAAATGAAAAGAAGGTGCCTAGGGGCCCTGACGTGACCAGCATCTGTGCCACGCTTCCTGCTGTATGCAGAGGTGGGACTGTACCCGCTCTCTTAACACACTTCTTGGATGGCCCAGCTCCAGGGGTGTGAAAACAGGAGTAAGGATTCTAATGTCCGCCACACCTGGAGAACTACTGTACCAAACCCCCAGGAGCTCCAAGAGAAGGAACAAGTTCCAATGTGTTAAGTGTACATCTCTTTGACCCCCTTATGGGAAGAATTGCACCTTGAGAATTGACAAGCGCTTTCCCTGGTCAGGGTCTTAAAGGAGCATCATAATATCGATTTCCTACATGTTTACTATATGTAGACAGGGTTACACATTTTAAATGTATCATATCTATGAGCTACAACTGAGGCTCACAGGGATTAAAGCAACAAGTCCATAGTCACACTGCTAGCGTATGCAAGTATTCAGCTCATGTCTATTGGACCTCATTATCCATTGCCCATTTACTTCTAGAGACATGCCTAGCAGCTCTAGAGAACCCATATGAACTATTTCCTCCAAAGTACCTTTGCCTTTGTTTTTATGCTTCTTAGAGAACAGGTGAATGGTCTCTGATTTAAGAAATGGCCCCTGCCTTCAAGGTGCTTATAGTTGGGAAAGATAGTATGTACACATGAATAAAGCATTTCCATGCAATAAACGGTAAGTTGCCAAATGGTAGATATAGACGAAATATATAGTTCTGTAGAGACTACTAGATTTAATCGCTTACACAGAACTATGAGAGAAACACCAAGACAGACAGCTGCTGTGTCTCTCAGGAAGTTCTTACATCTGCCTCCCCCTCCTCTGTGGCTGAGCTAGAGAGATTGGAAACCAAGGTTTTGTTTTGTTCCCCTCATCAATTCTCCATGTGAAGAATTACCCTCCCGGAGAAATTTGATGCATAGGAAGAAAGGAGGTGTTAGATTTCCAGGCAGCTCTGGACACTGTCCCACCCAATACTGCTTCTCTGACAGGTTTGTGAGGTTACCCCTTGATCCCCACCTCCTGGTGTTCACACCCTTGTGTTCTCCCCTCCCCTTGAGTGTGCCTAGGACTTGTAACTTGCTTCTAACCAATAGGATACACTAAAAGTGATGGGATTTGTGATTGTGTGTGTGGTTTTGTGATCACATGTCATAAGACTGTGATGCCCATCTTGCTGTAGTCTCTCTCCCTTGCTGGCTTTGAGGAATCAAAGCAGCCATGTTGGTGGGGGGCCCAAAGTGGCAAGGACCTGTGGACAGCCTTTGAGCAAAAGGCAGGCTGCAGCCAACAACCAGCAAAAACCTGAAATCAGTCCTGTATATGACCACAAATTCTGCAAACAACCTGAGTGAGCTCAGAGTGGCTCTTCCCCAGTCAAGCCTCAGATGAGACCACAGCTCCCATCTCCACTTTGATTGCAGCCTTATAAGACCCTACAGAGGACCCAAACTAAGCCATGCATGGATTCCTGACACACAGAAACTATGAGACAACAAACGTATTTTAAGATATGTTTGTGGTAATACTGTTATACAGCAATAGGTAACTATTACAGCCACATAAACCCCCATTGTTCACAAAAGTCTTCCAGTTTGTCCTGTTATTGTTCATTGGTTTCATAGGCATTCATAGACGGAAACATCCCTAGGACGTGGTAATTCCAACACGTCTCTCTTTAATGGGAGAAGCACTCTCCATTTGTTTTCAAAGCTGGAAGCAACTTTAAAGATACTAGGTAGTAGCACAGTAGTGGACAAAGTCATCTGGTCAGCATGCAATGGGAGAAGTTTCTTTTCCCAAATTGCCTCCCTATTTCCTCTTAGGAATGACATTTTCCATGTTGGATGGAGCCCAGTGGACTGTAATTGGGAACCCCATCCATGTCTAGCAAGAGTGGACTTGTCATCCAGCCTGGGCCAGTCCCCCGGGATTGGATGTTCCATCTCATCCTAGCAGTGTTGTTCTTACTGTCTGTTCCTGCTGCAACTGTTGCTGAAGCTCCTGCTTCCCAGCCTCTGAAGTGGCCATGGCACCGGCCCATCTTCAAACCTGATTTTCAGACATCCGCTGAGTCTGTGGGCCTTTGCTATCCTTCCAAGAGTTTCTTTTACTTAATGTTGCCAGTCATTTCTGTGGCTGGTAGCCAAAGGGCTCTTACCAGATCACAGAAGGAAACCCAGAGCAAAGGCTTCCTAGTTCTCAGACTAGTTGTTCCCTGTTACCTGGGCCTGGCAAAATTCAGCCAGAGAATGAATAGAAAAGGCCTTCAGAAATGCTTATCTCACCAGAAAATGCAAGTAACTCATCTATGCTCAAGTGGATCTAAAGTACAATTTCAGATACTAGAAAGGGAAGTAGTTGAATTAAGAGACACAAGAAAGCCAGGAAACTCAAGCAATAGAATTTGATGGAAAAAAAAATTTTTTTAATCGACTGAAACAAGTTCTTTCAGCCTTGTCCTTCCCAAGTGATTAGTATTCCTGCAGATAAATGATAAAGAGATTTTCAGAACTTAAAGCAGATAAGCCATCTGAGCAATCCTACTAATTATATAAAAGAATGTGAGTTCACTGCAGATTCTTTACAGTATTTATCAGTAGTAGTTTTCATATCTTGAGGGCTTAAAATAAGAGATAAGCTCAAAGGAAACGTGTTATTATTTTAGGCTGAAAAAAGGTATCAATCTCTTAGTCAACTTTTTAAAAAGCAGTTTTGCATTTTAGTATCCCATCTGAGTGAACGCAGGCCAGTAACTAGCTCAATCCAATCAGCGGCTAAATGAGGACTTGGTATGATTGTCAACATTTTGCAGAAAAATGTAGGTAGGGAATATATTATCAGTGTCCTCCAGCAGTCAAGTAATCAAGTGCATTTTTTTTATTGGTTTAATTATTTTTTTATTATTTTTTTTTATTATACTTTAAGTTCTAGGGTACATGTGCATAAAATCAAGTGCATTTTTAAAAGGCCCTGTGTACACTGAATTATTTTTCAAGTACTTACCAGTTTTTACCATATGATCGGCACTGTGTTATGCAAAACAATGCCTATGTCATCCTACTTCTTTGTTTAATAAAAGTATCCTCTATGTGTGAATCTTCTAGAAGTTCATCCTAAGAACAATTTTATTTGTTACTATGAATTAAAATCTTTCTAAAATGATAATATAACTCCCTATTTCCTAGAGAACTGTACTTTGACTATAATTTAACCTTTTCTTCACATTTCAGAAATGCGTGAGCACTGTTGCTTTGTTAAATTCAAATTCAACAAACACAGTTTAAGCCACCTATGATACCATAATGCCTTCAGGGGCTAATCAATGTATAGGTCTACATCCTCTTCAAATTAATGGCTTCAGAATATTATCCTTTTCAAGTTCTATTTTTTCTCTGTGGTTGTGTGACTCCAAATTTGATATCAGCTTCTACTTGTCTTGCCCCTCTATCCTAAGTATTATTTATATCTCAGATAGACATGTACATGTATATATGTTTTTTATATTACTTTAAGTACATATGTCTACTAATATACATAGTATCTCTTTTGTTTTATATGAATATGTATAGATATGTATTTATATGTAAAGATTCATGAATATATATATGTTTGCTTCCCTCCTATATGGCAAAATACCTTTACAGAATGGTGATTTATCTCTTCTGACCCAGGAAAATTGAACGATCCCCAGGGAACTCATGTCACCAAACTCACTTTTCTAAACCAATAGATCTTGCATGTCCAAGTCAATGGATTTTGGTCTAATGGCCTAAGAAGGGCTCCATCCCTCTCCTGCAGGAAAAGGCCATAAATTGATGGCAGATGTTTCCCTCGCCAATCAGTGGTTTTTTACACTATCCACACAAACTGGAACTTGTTGATACTGGCAATCTAGGACCATGATGAAATGCCAGGAATGCGAAATACGAATTACATATCTACATTCATTATCAAAATTCAACACTTCCAGCAGTGTCTAAGGGGAAGAATACACTCATGGGTTCTTAGTTTCTATTTCTAGTTGAACCAGTAAAGCCCCCTTCTCATCCCTCTTTTCTGCTTATCACTAGAGACAGAAACTAAAAAAGCATAGCTTCAGGCTGCTAAAAGCCTAAAACAAAACAAAGAAAAACAAAAGAGAACAACAGCAAAATAAGGCGGGTTGAACAAGTTTGAGTTTGATCAGGTCATTTCTACCTGGAGAGATTAACAGGACAGGTCCTAGATGACCCAGGAGAATAAGTGGCACTTGGGAGAGAAAAGGAATAATTTTTATTGAGCATCTACTATTATATCTACTTCCAAAGAATATTGCGAAATAGTTTTTATTGGCCCAATTTTGCGGAAGTTAATATCAGAAAGCTTGAGGGACAGACCCTGTGCAGCGCCAGCGTGTGCATGCAGCTGTGACTGGAGCAGAGGCCCGCGCTCCAGAGCTGGGGCCGCCTGGCGCCGTCATGCGTGTTCAGACTGTGGTGAAGCAGGCTGATTCCAGATTGTTCACGGCAAATGAGAACAGCGCTTCCATGGCATTAGTCCCAAGGCATGACCGCTGTTGCTATTTCAGGCTCTATACTTGAGGTGATTTATTCTGTATCAAGTTTCTTAAGCCGGAACAACGTTTCACAAAAACCCCTTCATGTTACGGTTGTGATTTTGAGCCCCAAAGAGCAGTTTGCACATCATGTTGAAGAGAGAAAGGAAACAACCACCATTCCTCTCAGAAACGCCAGGGCAATGTGATACAGTGACAGACACAAAAGTGCCCCTGACTCCAGCTGCCTGGCTGTCCTCCAGGTTTTATCCACCGCCTCCTCCTGAGGGCGGGTCCTGCTGATGAGCAGCGGCTCCAACCTTGTCACCAGAAGCTTCGATGCAGACCCACAGAGGCACCAATCCCCCATATATTCCTCTACCACCAGCTCCTCCCCTACAGTCCCTCTGTGGTGGCTGGACAGGGTTGGCTTCTCAGATTATCCGGTTTGTGACTCCAATCCTCCAACAAGCCCTTTCCAACCTTTACTCCCCCAGCTTCTCTCACAGTTGTGTAAGATCTGATTTCTATAAGAAATTGTTTACTTCATAACTCATAGAGATTCTGCTTCACTTGATTAAACCCTGGCTATACAATACCATGTGGCACTTTTGAGAGGAAATGGGGTGAAAAAATTTCCAGAAAGAGCCAAGGGCCATCCACTTCCCAGTGCCCAGAGAATAGGATGTGCCAGCAAGTTGGCACTTTGCAAGTTCTGAGCCATTTTAGTTGCCAGTATTTTCATAGCTGCAAATCTAGGAGCTGAAACATTCTTAGGTGAAAGCACCCTTTACAAATGCATTGCATGGAGCTCAGCCACTGCCAACTGCAGCTATCTGACCTGTTGTTAACATGCGAAGAGGCTCTGCATCCAACATCTCACTTGACTCAACTCAGAGAAGTAGGACATCACATCCTAGGAGCCAAAATCTGGTTTCAAGCCCCAGTTCAGACTCCCTAATAAGGCAGTTAACCTAATAAGGCATCCCCTAATAAGGCACTTAACCTGTCAGGGCTGGTTTCCTCTTCCATCCTTACAGAAGTAAGCCCAAGGAGATGATTTCTGAGGTCCTTAGAAATAAATTTTTACGAAAAGCAAATTCAAACTCTCTGGTGATTCCTAGCACATAAGCAGAACCTGCACTCAACCAAAAGAATTTTGTGAAATGTATGGGAAAGAGCTGATCCTAGGGAGGAAAGGAGGCTCTTAATGAAACCACTAATCTTTGGACTTGAGTACACATGATATTCCTCTTGGCAAACACTATATAAAGCAGATTTAAATTTTATTGCCGCTATTATTGCAAGAAGTTGTTATTTCCATGAAACTAATCTTACAGACTGGGGAGTCTATCCATTCTCCTGTCGGTTTTAATACCTTGACCTTGCTATCAGTTACATGTTTTTGTTTTGTTTTGTTTTGTTTTTGAGACGGAGTCTTGCTCTGTCACCCATTCTGGAGTGCAGTGGTGCAATCTCAGCTCACTGGAAGCTCCGCCTCCTGGGTTCACACCATTTTCCTGCCTCAGCCTCCCAAGTAGCTGGGACTACAGGTGCCCACCACCATGCCCGGCTAATTTTTGTATCTTTAGTAGAGACGGGGTTTCACTGTGTTAACCAGGATGGTCTCGATCTCCTGACCTCGTTATCCGCCCGCCTCGGCCTCCCAAAGTGCTGGGATTACAGGCGTGAGCCACCGCGCCCGGCCGCTATCAGTTACATATTTTTAATCTTCTCTGGGACTTTTGTCAAGATGACCTATGTGATCTACAGCTTCAGTTGAAATTTTGAGGGAAATGAATAGAATGGCGCCTCATTAACGAGCATCTTTGTGAATGGGATATTCTGAATAATATAGAGCCTGAGGATCTCAGGGCTGGAAAGGGCCTTGGAGATTGTCCTATCCAGGAGTTCACAAACCTCCAAGCTTAACCTTAACTTTGGGCCCCCAAATCAGTCTCAGGTTGACTGTATTAGAAACACCAGAAAGCATCTTTGACAGATGGTTGGGCTTCTAATGGAGATTGGTCTAGGGTGGAACTCTTAAATCTATATTATTTCACGCTTCCCAGGAAGCCAGTCATGGTGGCTCATGCCTGTAATATCAGCATTTTGTGTGTCCAAGGCAGGAGGATCACTTGAGCCCAGGAATTTGAGACCAGCCTGGGCAACATAGTGAGACCCCATTTCTACAAAAAAATTTTTTAAAATTACCTGGGCATGCTGGTGCATGCCTGTAATCACAACTGCTCAGAAGGCTGAGGTGGGAGGATCACTTAAGTCCAGGAGGTAGAGGAAACAGCGAGCCATGATTACACCATGGCACTCCAGCCTGGGTGACAGACTAAGACCCTGTCTCAAAAATAAATACATAAATAAGCAAACAAAGTGTCTCTGGTAATTCTGGTTTGTTGCCAGGTTTGATGACTAATGATCTGGGAGAATTGCTATCCAGTATATAAATTGTCATTACAGAACTAGTGCTGGACAAGACAAAGTAAGCCCATTACAGCCTATCTCCTCCACTGATTATAACTAAAACCTCTGGGCAGAATACAAACACTATTACCTGAGAGAAGAATAGCATGTATGCCAGTGAGTTTAATGGGTTTTTCTTTCCTTCTTTACCTCTTGGCTTTGACATTGGAACCACCGCCCTCAGAAGGCAAGACACAACTTGTGGTACGAACCTAACCAGCCTGGTTGCCTACCAAAATAAACAAAAGTCAACATTCTCCAGATGATTTTAACAGCACCTTTGACTTGTTTCCAGAACATATAACAAACTCTCAAAACTCCACAATAAGAAAACAATCCAATTTTTTAGATGGATAAAAGATTTGAACAGTCACTTTACTGAAGAAGATGTATGGTTAGCAAAAAAGCACATTAAAAAAATGCTCAACATCATTATTTATTAGAGAAGTACAAATTAACGTCACACTGAAATACCACTACACATCTGGTAAAATGGCTAAAACTTAAGAAACAGCAAAATGAGACTGATCACAGCAAATGCTAATGAAGATGCAAAGCAACTGGATGTGGTTGGTGGGAACCCACAGGCACTTTGACACATGATTTGGGAGTTTCTTACTAACTTGCCCATGGACTTAACATATGACCCAGAAATTCCACTCAGATATTTACCTTCAAAAATGAAGAGTTTTGTTTACAAAAAACAATGCTGTGTATTAATATTTGTAGCATATTTATTCATAATTGCCCCCAAACTGGAAACAAACAGAATAACAGCCCTTTATACTGCATGGTGTTCTCTGAGCTTCCTGTATTTGTAGTTTGGTGTCTGACATTAATTTTGGGAACTTTTCAGTCTTTATTGCTTGAAGTATTTCTTCTGTTTCTTTTTCTCTACTCCTCTGGTATTCTCATTGTATGTTTTTAAATCTTTTCTAATTTTCCCATAGTTCTTGGATATTATGGTCCCCTTATCACAAGTCTTTTTTTCCTTTACTTTTCAATTTGGGAAGTTTCTACTGACATAACCTCAAGCTCACTGATCCTTTCATCAGCTGTGTCCAGTTGGCTAATAAGCTCATCAAAGTCCTTCTTCGTTTTCATTACAAAGTTGATTTCTAACATTTATTTTATATTCTTTCTTAATATTTTCATCTCTCTGCTTACATGACCTATCTGTTCTTGCATAGTATCTACTTTTTCCACCAGACTCCTTAATATATTAATCATGATTGTTTAAAATTCCTGTTCTAATAATTCAAACATCTTGTCATATCTGAGTCTGGTACTGATGATGCTTGCTCTGTCTCTTCAAACTGTTTTTTTGCTTATTAGCATGTTCTTGTAATTTTTTGTTTAAAGCCAGCTATAAATTGGTTAAATTAACTCAACACTGGCTCCCACTGAAATTTCTGCTCCAATCAATTGCGGGTTATTTGATCTACTGTCTGCCCAAATCAGGTAGAGCAGTTTGTCCTGTGATTTCAATTATTTCATGGAGCTAAGAAGAACTGTTTGTTCAGTTTGTTCAGTGTTTTACTTGTTAGCATAAAGTGACTTTTTTTTTTTTTTTGAGACAGAATCTCGCTCTCTCGCCCACACTGGAGTGCAGTGGCAGGATCTCAGCTCACTGCAAGCTCCACCTCCCGGGTTTGTGCCATTCTCCTGCTTCAGCCTCCCAAGTAGCCAGCCACCATGCTCAGCTATTTTTTTTTTTTTTTTTTAAAGTACAGACGGGGTTTCACTATGTTAGCCAGGATGGTCTCGATTTCCTGACCTCGTGATCTGCCTGCCTCGGCCTCCCAAAGTGCTGGGATTGCAGGCATGAGCCCCTACACCCAGCCTAAAGTGATCTAATCTAAAATGTTGGGCTAGAAGCCAGAAGTCCCCCGAGTATTCTTCAGCTGGTGAGTGAATGGGCGTGGTGGCACAACCATACAATTGAATACCACTCAGCAATAAAAAGAAACAAACCACGGACGAGCCAACTGTGTGGATGAATCTCAAATGCACTAAACTAAGTGAAAGGAACCTTATTCAAAAGTCTAGATACTGTGTGATTTCACTTATGTGGCCTTCTGGAAAAGGCAAAACTATAGGGATAGATAGCAGATAGTGTCACTTTGTAGAATGCAAGAGCTTAGGAATGGGAATAGGTGTGACTACAAAAGGGTAGCTCAAAATAACTTTGGGGTGGTGGTGGAACTGTTCTGTGTGTTGATCATGGTGGTGATTATGTGAATCTGTGCATCTGCCTGAACTTACGAAACTATAATAAAAAGTACATAGATTTCAAAGCATTTTAAAATTGCCATTACAACACCCCCATCCAGGTTGTTTCCAGACTCTCCTTGAAGGGTTCCTAAGGTGGGGAATTTACTATGTTCAGAGACCAACAATCCCATCAATGCAGAGCTTCCCAATCACTGTGCTGGGAATGGGTTACAGGTTGGCAAGATATTAATCATCTCAGCCCTTAGGCAGGTGGGAACCATTGTGCTACTCTTTTTCACCATGGACTGTAAACATTATTTCATTTTCCAATTGCTGTGAAGTGAAAAAGGATGCACTACCTTCTCAGACACAAATTTTCTTTTACATTGAAACAATGTCGGTCTATCTATCTGCAATGTCTATTGGTCCTAGTTTCTCCCTTTCTTGGAACAAATTTCTTCCCTCCTAATATATATGACAGTTCGTCAGATATTTGAAAGTTTGCTGAAAGTTTTCATATTCCTACCATCACCAATTCATCTTTGAATAAATGTGCCTGGTCCTTTGGACTATTTCTCACAGACATGTATTTAAGATTATCAATCCCTGGAACATGATCTTCATTTTCAATATTTCTTCCAATTGCCATAATAGAACATACTTGATTTTCCTAGCCTATGCTAGGAAAATTTTTGTAATGAAGCTTATTTCATGATTTCTGCCTTCACAGGTCTAGGTCTAGGAGAGTATGCATAATGCAATCTTTCTTTACAGACTGAAAATATTATAGGGCCTGATGGTTATCAAGTTTTGTGGTCTATGTGTACTGGCCCTATAGCTTCTGGAACTTCTTATTGCCTTTTCAAATTCTAGCATTTGGGGACAACTCAGTAGAAGAAATTCATACAGAAACATCACCAAACAAGTCAACAATAACTATAACACAGCTTCCAGCACCATATCTCAGCCTCTATAAAAGGGTCCATGTCTATAAAAAGATCCACAGTTGTCATACTATATACTTGGCCCTTTCCAGTACCATGTCATCCTTTGACCAGAGCTCCTTATTGCCTTAACCACTTTCTCACAAATACTCATGAGGCAAAATCCTCCCATATTCTAGGAGACAGGAAACCTTTCTTAGGTTCCAGCTAATCTTCTCAGGAAAGTGTTCCTCACTCACACATACACACTTAGTTCCTCAGACTAAGCATCTCACCATCTACTTAGTCTACATTCCAGCTGGCGAACGTTGCCATAACAGTAAGCATGCTCAGTAAGAAATAAATGTCATCTCCTATGGGTTTATGGGATATTAGTTGAAGTCCCTTAACCTATGGCATCAGATATAGCAAAATTTAGGAAACAGAGTTGAGGTCTGCCACCTCAAGATATTCCCTCAATGAATATTTGAAATGCACATTCAAAATTATAACTCAAATTTGAATACAGGTGATTTTTCTAACTTCTATTTCTACTACTTCATAAGTTCAGGAAGTACAAATAAAACAAATCCTATCTCTGTGGACTGGAAAGACATTTCTGGATAGTTAATATTTCTGCTAAAGCAATTTAAAAGTAGAGTTTAGCTTGAAAAGGTATATTTTAAAAAGGAAGAACGTTTTTACAGTGTTCTGCAAAAAAACCTGCAAGAGATGCTATCAAGAGAATGGGAAGACAAGCAACAGACTGGAAGAAAATATGAAAATATGCAAAAGGCCCATCTGATAAAGGACTGTTATCCAAAATGTAAAAAGAACTCTCAAAACTGAAGAATAAGAAAATGAACAACCCAATTTAAAAAATGGTCAAAAGACCTAAATAGACACCTCACCAAACATATACAGGCAGCAAATAAGAAAATGAAAAGATACTCAATATCATATGTGATCAGGAAACTGCAAATTAGAACAACAATGAGATACCACTACACATGTATTAGAATGGCCAAAATTCAAAACACTGACAACACCAAATGCTCGTGAGGATGCGGAGCAACAAGGGCTTTCATTTATTGCTGATGGAAATGCAAAATGGTACAGTCACATTGGAAGACAGTTTGGCAGTTTCTTACAAAACTAAATGTACTTTTATCATATAATCCAGAAATCAAACCCTTTGGTATTTGCCCAGATAAGTATTGTCTGCACAAGAACTATGTCCTCATGAAAATCTGCACACAAACGTTTATGGCAGTTTATTCATAATTGTCAAAACTTGAAAGCAACCAAGATGGCCATCCGTAGTGGAATAGATAAATAAACTGTGGCACATCCAGGCAGGGCAATATTACTCAATGCTAAAAAGAAATGCACTCTCAAGCCATGAAGAGCCATGGAAGAACCTTAAATGCACATTGGTAAGTGAAAGAAGCCAATCTGAAAAGGCTACAATCCTATGTGATGTCAACTATATGATACTCTGGAAAAGGCTAAACTATGGAGACTGTAAAAAGATCAGTAGTTGACAGAGGCTAGCGGAGAAGAAGAGATGAATAGATGGAGCATAAAGGATTTTTAAGGCAGTGAAATTATTCTGTGTAATAATATAATGGTGGATACATTTCATTACACATTTGTCCAAGACCACAGAATGAACAACCATAGGAGTGAACTCTAATGTCAACTATAGACTTTGGGAGATAATGATGTAACATTGTAGGCTCACTGATTGCAATATACCACTCTGGCACAGGGTGTTGATAGTGGTGGAGGCAATGCATGGGTGGGGGCAGGGGAGATACGGAAACTCTGTATCTTCCACTCAATTTTGCTGTGAACCTAAAATTGCTCTAAAATATAAAGACCAACTTTTTGTTTTTGTTTTGTTTTGTTTTTTGAAACCGAGTTTCATTCTTGTCACCCAGGCTGGAGTGCAATGGTATGATCTCTGCTCACTGCAGCCTCCGCCTCCTGGGTTCAAGAGATTCTCCTGCCTCAGCCTCCTGAGTAGTTAGGATTACAGGCATGCGCCACCTCACCCAGCTAATTTTATATTTTTACTAGAGACCGGGTTTCTCCATGTTGGTCAGGCTGGTCTCAAACTCCCCACCTCAGGTGATCCACTCGCCTTGGCCTCCCAAAGTGCTGGGATTACATAAGAAATTGGAATACAGCACTTCAGAATATTGGGGGACTCTCAGATTTCTTCTTATATAAGGGGTAATTGTCACAGCATCCAGTAAGGGACACCACCTTGAAGATTCTGATTCTCTTTGGACCTGTGTCACTTTGTAGAATGTCTTCCCCGAGGACCCGAGTTTTAAACTCGACATGCAAGCATCTCCTTTTGCTCCGAAACATCTTTCGGGGGGCTTGACCACTTTATTCTCTCCTTCATCTTTGTGAACACAAAAGATCAACTAATCTTTCTGAGGTTCTTTTCTTCTCCTGATGTGAGGCCTTCCAACTTCAAAGGAGCAGAGCTCTGATGTTTTAGCAATAAGGAGTTTTTTTGTTTGTTAGCTGTGTCTGCCTTTTTTTGTGTTTGTTTTTCCCCATAGCAAGAGATCTCACTCATAAAATACCTTGTATCATTTCTAATACCCACATTTTTGGGTAATAGGGTCATAATAGGACAAAGATGTTTTTATGACAATGTAGAAAGTTTACTGTTTGTTGATTAAGGTCCATCATGCTCAAAGGGAAGTAAAGACTTAGTTTTCCTAAGTGGAAAATAAGAATTATCAAATTACAGAATTAGAAAGCACCTTAGAAATCATTTGCCTCACATGAATATTCCGTAAGTAAGGAACTAGAAAGGAGAACTGACTTGTCAGAGGGCACACAGCTAATTAATAGTAAAGCTAAGACTAGAAACCCATAACTGTTCATTCTAATCCAGTGTTATTACAATATAGACACAGCACAAACTTACTGGGAAAGCCAAAAAAAGGCTCCCAGCTATTATAAAAATGCATCCACTCTTTATGTTTAGATGGAGTGTCCATAGACTTAAGTAAGTAAATTTCTTTTTGCTGAATTTGTGCTTTATCTCTTGCAGCTTATCTCAGATATAGTAGGAATTTAGCCCTTTCAAGACCTCTCAAAATTATTCATTTACATGAATAAATTCAACTTCAACTTCTAAATGCCTACTAGGTGCTAACATTGAGGGCCCAAAAGCGAATAAGACGCTCTCTTTTTTAGAGGATTTCACCACCTGATGATCCAAAAAGACACACGTACAACCAGACAAAGGTCCCTATAACAAGAGCATGTTTTAAGGTCCCAGCGCAGAGTATCACATCCTACCTGGAAAGGTTAGGGATGGAGGCTTTCCCTGAAGAGGCCATCTGGGCTGTTTATTGAAGGATGAGGAAGATTCCACCAGAGGGAGGAGGTGAAGGAGGCAGAGGACATTCCAGGCAGAGGAGGGAGCATGAGCAAAGCGTAGAGGCATGAAAGTACTGGCTATTTTTGGAGAACAGTGATTAGACTGAAGAGGCTGGTAGATAGGATAAAGGAGTGTGGGATGGTGGGAGAAGAAGTGGGAAAGTGAATTTGGAGCAAGACAAAGAAATCTGAAAACGATGTCAAAAATTTTAACATGATCTCATAGTAACGGGGCACTCACGGAGGTCTGCGAGCTGAAGGGTACCATCATCAGATCCAGGTTTTGAAAGATGACTCTGGTGGTGGTGTAACAAATGGAAGCGAAGTGGGAAAACTGGGCGGGGGGCTTCTGAAAAAGTCTAGGCAATACATCTGAACTGGGGCAATAAGAAGAGGAGGAACAAAGGAAGGGCTAAATTCAAAAGACATTGAAGTGCCTGTTGTTGACACAGGTGAAGAGTCATAAAGACTACACAGACCATGGAAACACCTCCGAAGACGATCCCACTGATGCACTCTGAACATCTGCAATTTGATTTACATATGTCGATTTGCTGGCCCTGTGATACCCACTTCAGGGACTTGTGCTGCTCCAGGCTTCTCCTAAAGGCTTTGTAACAGCTGAATAGCAAACGTAGGCACGGCCTCTTCTGAATCTGTCATACTGTTTCTGTAAAACCCTGCTAATCTCTCAGTGCAAGATAAAGTTGAGCTGGTACTTTGGCTCTGCAGGTGCTCAGCCCCACCGTGTTCTCTCTCCCATCTACATAATGCCAACTAGATCAAATTCTGACTAGAGCAATTCCACTAGTTAAAATTTCCATCAGAGCATTGACTCTGGAACAGAGAATCTGGGTTAAAAGTTTGTCTTTACCATATACTAGCTGTGTAACCTAACTTGTCAAACAAAGTTCTTCATCTATAAAAAGGGGATAATAACACCTGTATCTTCCCTTTGATTGGGAGAGAGGCAGAAACAGAGATAAAGGGACAGAGAGGAGAGAAATTGCACCCAAGAGAGAATCAAACACATCATAGTGCTTTTCAGCTGAAAACACTGTTATCACAGCAAGCAGTGAATGGCCATGAAAACAAGGAGGCCAGTTTTTAAAAATCTGGATGATGTAAATAAATGAGCCATTTATTTCATCAAGTCTCACTTCATTTCAGTAAAGATGACATTTGTTTTTATTTCTTGGAAAAAAAGAACCATCTTGATGCACTTATATGTTGCTTTGCCCATTTCCAAGCCTTTCACAGATGGAACGCGTGGTCAGGAGCAACCTCTGAATGGTAGGTTAGAGTTAATTCTCTTTTTGAAATAAGAGCCAATGACAAATATCAGACCACTGGTGCACTGAAATAGTGAAAAGTCCTAGTTACTCTAAGAATGTGGCTGACATTGAATACATTATGGTCCAATTACGTTTCTTTTCAGAGTGGTTTAGATGAGCAGATAGAAGCTGAGATTCCCAAGCCTGCAAGTCCCTCTTACAAAATGTTCCCCCTTTTATGTGGCATGGTTTAGATCAGTGGTTCTGAGAGTAGGAGGTGGGGAGCCCCCTGGGAAACATGTGAAATAATGCTAGAGTATGAGCCAGAAGATTGAGACTCATATTCTATTTATTATCTTTTTAGTGCATTATTGTGAATATGTTTTATAGAAACCTGTGTGTGTGTTTGTGCATGTGTGTATTGCTCAAACATTTTTTATGAGGGGACCATGATCAAACAAATTTTGGAACCACATTGTGGAAGTGTTTTGGGTTAGATCTGGGTTTGTGTTTCCTCATCACCTTTGTGATGTGTGTTTCCCCATGACTTAGTAATTTTTAGTTATCTTAGGGAATACGAATGAGGAAGCAGTGGATTCGAGTCCTAACATAGCCATGAGCTTCCAGTTGACCTAACCATGTGGCGTGAGAGATTTAGTCCATTTTTCGTGGACTGCATGTATTTCATTCTTCATTCATACCATGGGAAGAATAATAATGCCTTCCCGACAAAGTTTTTGTGATGATTAAATAAATCACTGTTTCTAATTGAGCTCTCTTTTTCTGATTTGGGGTATAAAGGTAGTGTTTTAAGGCATGTGTTTTCAGGTCACCCTCACTGTCCTGCTTCACGCTTTTGCCTGGTCTCCTTCATGCCCTCTGTTTCTCAATGGTTCACTCGTTTATGGTAATTCTGGGAACAATGAGGCAGAAACAGCGGGGTCCAGTCCCAGCACCACCAATTCACTTACCACTGAGTGGACGTTCAGCTGGTACTGATTGAGCACCCTGCTATGTGCCCAACACGGGCTTACTGTCATCTATTCCTCATAGCATCTCAAAAGGGATTTAGGAATTTCTTCACTTTTCAGATGCAGAAGATCTAGAGCAGTGCTGTCCAAGAGGCCTTTCTGCAAGCGATGGAAGGATTCTATAGCTATGCTGTTCACTGTGGAGGCACTAGTCACATGTGGCTGTTAAGCACTTGGAATGTGGCTTCTGTGACTGAGAAACTGACTTTTATACTCTACTTACCTTAAATAATTTCAACTTAAATAGCCACGTGCGGTTATGGCTACTGTGTTGGACAGCACAGTGCTGGAGAATGCCAACAGACCCTAGAACTCCAGAAAGTGATTTAAAAGAAAATAAATTAGAGAGAAGACTGAAAACAACACCATGAAAAGAAATGTCCATTAACAAGTGAGGAACTTCGAAGAATTCCAGAGAGAAAGCAGAAAGCTGTGGATTAACAGCGAGAAGGCCTGGCCACAGGCAGTGTAGCAGCGTGTGGCAAGGCAGGAGCTGTCCTGGGACATCCCAAGCTTGGAATCAGAGGATGTGCAGAGTGGGAGGCACCCTGGGCTATCACAAGGTTGATGGATAAGAAGATGGGTCCAGGGCTAGGAGCTTTCCTCACTTTCCAGTGTGGCTCAAGACTAAGGGGCCAGAAATTCCAGGGAACTTCCCATAGAACCAGTGACCTCCACAGGGAGTGGAAGAGCCCACACAGGAGACACACCACCACTGCACACACCTGGTAGCAGGCTCCATCCCTGCCCCACAGTCCCTGCGGGAAAGCTCCTTTAATCAGAGGTGGTATCCACCAAAAGGAAAACAGAAATTCCCAAATGACATGGTAAACATATAACCAAAAATCCCAAATATAGTTGAAAAACCAGCACTAAGAAGGTGAAACACCAAACTCAACACAAAAACAAACAAATATCCAAGAAAACAGAATTGGTAGAGTAGAGCAAACAAAGACGACTTCCCCCAAGTTAGTATAATGAATATCCTCAGAGAGATACAAGATGATATGTCATTTATAAAGCAATGATGGGCTACATGAAAAAATTAGCTATCTTAAAAATTATAAATGTAATTATTTTAAAATCAGTAGATGAGCTGAGTAGCTCAAAACGGGACTGTATTTGGAGGTAGGGTACTTAAAGAGGTAATTAAGTTAACATGAAATCATATGGGTTGGGCCTAATCCAATATGACTGGTGTCCTTGTAAGAAGAGGAAATGCAAATTAGTTCCATGTAAGATTGAGCTAAGAAATTCTCCTTGAATAAACATACAAGGACAAAGAAATTCTAACTTCTAATGAGAGTTTCAGCAAGAGGAAACAGATTAAATAGAGGGAGGGATTAATGAGAGAAATAATAAAAGGAAATTTCCTAAAGCTAAGAAAAGTGAGTTTTCAAGTTGAACTCATCCACTAAATTTCAAGCAAAATAAAATTTAAAAGGCCCTAATACAGAAAATTGTCATAAAATTCAGAGAAGATCCTAAAAGTTTCTATAGGAAACAAGTCAATAAAGGAACATGAATATGACTGGCACCAGAACTGTCATGTACGTTACTAAAAATAATTGAAGAATTTTTTCAAAGGTCTGACTGAAAATTATTTTGAATAGAGATTCCCAAATTCAACCAAACTAGCATTCAAGTGAAAGCAAAATGAAGACTATGAGGGGCAGAATTGTGTCCCTCCAAAATTCATATGTTGAAGTCCTAACTCCCTGTAGCTCAGAACGGGACTGTATTTGGAGGTAGGGTTCTTAAAGAGGTAATTAAGTTAAAACGAAATCATATGGGTGGGTCCTAATCCAATATGACTGGTGTCCTTCTAAGAAGAGGAAATTATGACACAGATACACAAGGCAGACCACGTGCAGATACAGGGAGAAAACAGCCTTCTACATTCAGAAGAAACCAACCCTGCCAACACCTTGGTCTTGAACTTCCAGACTCTGGAATTGTGTGAAAATAAGTTTCTGTTGTTTAAACCAGCCTGTCTATGGCATTTGTTACATTATGTTATGATTCGGTAAGTTTACGGCAGACTCTCTCAGTGAATTCATCGAGAATGATTTACCTCACACACACACGCACACATGCACACACACAGAATTAAAAATGTAAGATACAAAAAGTAAATAATAGTAATTGGGAGGCTGAGGCTGTTGGATCACCTGAGGTCAGGAGTTCAAGATCAGCCTGGCCAACATGGTGAAACCCCATTTCTACTAAAAATACAAAAATTAGCCAGGCATGGTGGTGGGTGCCTGTAACTCCAGCTACTTGGGAGGCCGAGGCAGGAGAATCACTTGAACCCCAGAGGCAGAGGTTGCAGTGAGCTGAGATCATGCCACTGCACTCCAGCCTGGGTGACAAGAGTGAAACTCCATCTCAAAAAACAAAACCAAATGAACAAACAAACAAGAAAACAGTAATTGAGTGAAGAAAGCACTAAAGTTTATCATTCGGTTTAAGTAAGTACTAATCCATAATGAACAAAACTAATTTCAATCCAAAACTAAACTACACATCATGTTGTGGGCAGGTGTGTAAAGGCAAGTTCAGAGTGTGCAAAGAGGGCAAGGCATGATGGTGAAAGTGCACCATTCATCTCAAGCAAGGAAGCTCCTTTTATTTTTTAATGCTTAATTATAACTTTATTTTTTCCTTTTTTCTTCTAAAAAAATAAAACGGGATATGTATGCAGAGTGTGCAGGTTTGTTACATAGGTATACATATGCCATGGTGGTTTCTGCACCTATTGATCCATCCTCTAAGTTCCCGCCCCTCACCCATCCCCCACCCGACAACAGGCCCTGAAGTGTGATGTTCCCCTCTCTGTGTCCATGTGTTCTCATTATTCAACTCCCACTTATGAGTGGAAGTGCCTCTTTTATCTGCTTTATATACTGATGTTCCTCTTAAGATTGTCTACAGAAAAACGTTTTCTAATGCAAACACTCACACAAAAAAATTTAAAACTACTATTGGTTGGCCAGGTACAGTGGCTCAAGCCTGTAATCTCAGCACGTTGAGAGGCCGAGGTGGGCAGATCACTTGAGCCCAAAGTTCGAGACCAGCCTGGGCAAAATGGTGAAACCACATCCCTACAAAAAAATTACCCAGGAGTGCTGGTGTGTGCCTATAGTCCCAACTACTCAGGAGGCTGAGACGGGAGGATTGCTTGAGCCCAGGATGTGGAGGCTGCAGTGAGCTGTGATCATGCCACTGCACTCTAGCTTAGGTGGCAGAACGAGATCCTTTCTCGAAACAAAGAAACAAACAAACAAAAACCACTATCCTAGACGATTTCTAAAGTCCTTTGTAGCTTTAACTTTCTAAGATCCTCATGATAGCCTCATCTCTACGATGAAGATGCCATGCAGTGAAAACACAGACCGAGGATATCTCATAGGAGGCTATACCACGGCCGTCTTTGTGAAATTGCCACAACCTTCTTGACAGTGAAATATTCTGTCATTCAACCAATTGCTTTGTGAGCAGGTAACCGAAGGGTGAATATCAGGTGTGAGGGCTGGATCAAAAACCTCCCAGTTGGGTTCTACATGCACCTTACCTCAATATCCGGGTCAACATGAGTGGAAGGTGCTCGATGCCTCAGTTTCCTCATCTATAACATGAAGAATTGGTCTTCACATCTCTGAACTTCTTGTCAGCTTTTCAGTGCTATAATTTATATCAGTCCCGGTGCTTGATCAAATCTAAACTGTGTGAATTCCAGGCAAAGAGAAATTAGACCTCCAAAGAAAATATGGGTCTACAAAGACATGTCAAGACGTTATAAATATAATGTGATGATGATAAATATGCACTGCTGTATCAAATTCTTAAACAGAAAAAGATAATAACAAAGTAACTCAAAACATTTTAGAAAAAACTTCGTTTCCTGGGATAGATGGAGCGACAGGTTCCAAGTGATGTGCCAACCTTTTTTTCCCCAAGCTTCTTTGAAGAGATTATCTAAGTATCGTTTCAGACACCCATCACCCTTATTTTTAGCTCTGAGTTCTCTTCACGAGTGTGGTGACCTGTGGCTCTGAGTTCCAGAGGCTCCCAGATATGGCACATGACTCACTTGGAGGTACCTTGCATTGATTTCCAGGAAGGTCAGTGAGGTGGGGGCCTGGAGAAATGATTTTCAGTGTTAAACCCCTAGCTCTTGTTCCTGTTCCAACCACTTGATCAGAAATGACACACTTCATAAATTGATCCCTTGGTGCCATAAGCAATTGGCAGTGAAAATAGAACCCAAGTGATATGGTTCTCCAAGAGGCTCACAGCTGGCTGGGGGGTTGGGGGAGACAAAACTCAGGGCTTTGGTCACAGGCTATTTTCAGCCTCTGATAGCAGTTGTGTTACTCACGTCTCATTCACCCTCTCCCTCGGCCTCCCTCCTGCCCTTCCCCCAGCAGGCCAAGGCTGGTGACAGCCTTCATATATTTAAAGAGAACAAGAGCCCCTCAGACTCAGTTGAGCTGAACGGAAACCACACAGGCAGGTGAGTGGAGCAAGGTAGACATTCGGGCTGGAGGTGGGTTGGTTCTGTGGTTGGTTTGGACTGCAAAGGGTCCTATAGAGTAAGGGCACATCTTACGCCTCAAGCGCCAGCACCCTCTCTCGTTCTGTACAAAGAGATTCAAGCTGTGCTTGACTCTGGTGTGGACCTAGCAGGTATTAAAAAATTCCTGCAAGGATGGTTAGTATTTGGGGGTCTTAAGAGACCTCACAGGCAGGTAAATGAGTAAGGGATTATTCTCATTATAAAATTACTTATGTGGTGGAATTACGTTTCCTGTCGTTGTTGTTGAAACACCTGGAAAGCGGGAGGAAATAATGCAAAGTCTGCTGACCTTCTAGTCCTACAACCACCACATAATTCGTGGATGACAGACTTTGAGAAGGTTCCTGCCCTCAGGGGCTTGGTCTCCTCTTCTGCGAGGATCAATGTAAATTGGCAACATTTTTCCTAAGTGTAAAGTACCGCACAGATACAAAGCGATTAGCGATTGTACTAGATGCAATATATCAGACAGCTTTCCCATGCTCAAATTAGCCGGAATCGTGTTATTCAAAAGGTCATGGTGAATGACTGAGATTTTGGCCTTGTTGATTTTAAATCAATTTTTGTATCCCAAAGATGTTCAGCAACAAATTTGCTTTTAATCATTTGAAATTAATCAAAACTGGACCCCAAAAAGACATTGCTATGTTAAAATATATTAAAAGCTCTATTAAATGGCAGGGATAGTTCAGCCAGTGGTGAGGATTCCCACTGTTTCCTCTAGGTTTTAGTCAAGGACTTTTTAAAATATCCCAGTGAATGACAGACATAGGTGTGATTGAGAATAAGAAGTGGTATTAAGCAATGGTCTGAGTGGAAATGCTGCTGAAAGATCCAAGCTACTGCCTCTAATTTCTGCCCTGTTCCTTAGCCAAGGTGGTGACTCCTCCAAGAAGGAGGACTTGAGTTACTGGTCTGAGGAACCTTGTCTCTGCTGTACAATTCAATGTAATTTAATAAGCGTGTATGGATCATCTCCTATGTCACGGCTGGAGGGAGGTAGAGGCAGCTCTATGCAGGGAAGGGTGAACATAAACAGCAAGAAGAGTGGAGAATTGGGGATGGCCTGTGTCTTCAGTTTATATCTGGGATTGAATCTTAATGCTGGGTACATCCAATTCGTCACAATGCATGTAGAACTGCTTTACGACCCAGAAAATGTGAGGGTGTCTTCTGACTTGGCTTTGGTCCCTTTCTGAACAACTCGGTTGTTTGTGGTCGGTGGCAATGAGCCCAGGCTATTGGGCAGGAGGTAGCTGAGTCCCTGGGGTTCAGGCAGACAGGTGCTCTGCAGCCCAGACACATAAGTCATCCATCAGAGAGAAGAGACACGGGGCAGGGGGCAAGGAAGAGAGGGAGGGAAGGAGAGAAGGAGGGAAGGAAAGAGAGAAGGAGGGAGGGAGGAAGGGAGGAAGAGAGGAGGGAAGGAAGAGGGAGCCGCAGCAGCATTCAGCCGGCAAATAGCCAAAATCCCCTTGGAGGCAGTGGAGACAGAATCTTGATAGAATACAAACTCAGAAATCCTGGGAACTTCAAGAAGAAAATAAAGATAATTGGCGATAGAGCCAGTTCAAATTATAGCTCTGAATATCACTTAACTTCTCTGAGTTTCCATTTTCTGAACAATAAAATTAAGGGTAGGCTATCTCTATCAAAGGAATGTGTAAGAATTGAATGAGATAAAGTACAGGAAAGTACTTTTGTAAAGTTTAATATAACCGTACAATTATGTGAGGCCGTTGAGAAAAGGCATACAGCCAAACCCAGTGGGTTTGGGGAGGGTTTCCTGCTAAGTACAAGCGTGCTGATAAAAGTCCAGAGGTCAGAGTGGGTAAGAAGCTGACCAGGAGTTAGAAGATAATTAATTTGTTTTACAAGAGGGAAGACCCAGAGCTAGGAATATAATACACAGGAAATATAAGTCCCGAGGCAGGCAGACTTCCAGTTACAAGTGTGCTGTTCAGATATCTGTGAATAAATACTGTATAGAGGGTTGGGCTTCATGGTCAAAGAGAAATGTGATGCCTGCAAATGTGAAAAACTGCAGTTATTCATCCCAGTGAAGAATGGCAGGAAGGGAGACAGTAATGATCTTGAAGGGCATGGAGGATGGAGCCTTTTCTGAGCTTTACGGTGGGAAAGGGTTGATCATGAGCTGATGGTTGTTTCTGGTCCTGGGCAGGTGTGGAACAAGTACTGCCTTATTTAGGGGTCACAAAAAGTTCTGCAAAACTCATTTTTCAGAGGAAGAAACTAAAGTTCAAGAAAGCGTAGGAATTGCCCAGCATCACATGGCTGAGAAAGCGGCAGAGCCAGGAGGTAAACTGGGATATGATGTGATCTTTAAAAATAAATTGTGGAGGTCAAAATAGGACAAAGAGTGAATTTTGGGGAGTAAAAGTTGGCCACACTTCAGATATGATTTCAGAAAAGGTGTAAGATGCCCATGTTCTACAGCCTTCATTTAATGTGTGTCTACCATGTCTGAGTTTAAAAGGAGGTGACAACCAACAGTCGGATTTATTTCCATGCTGGCAATGAGCAACCTGTGCTTCCTGGGCTCTGTGAAAGGGCCTCTGGCTGGAGGACATCATATATCTGGGTTCAGAAGCTCAGGAGGAAGCAGCCACTGACCTTGAATGTCCCACACCGAGAACTGAAGGGCATGAGCTCCCCCGGGCCACAGGGCTTCTGGCTGGGCATGCTGCCTCCAACCCAATCCAACCATGCAACGGGGCCAGCCGACTCTCACCCCGACCTGGGCACACCTGTCCCGGGTCATGGCACACTCCAAAGGCTGGAAAACAAACCTGATTCACAGTCTGAACCAGAAGGGCCATGGAGAACAAGCAGGGAGTGAGTTGTTTATTCTAAAATAACGGACTTGAAAACTGGAGATAGAGTAATAACAACAGTAACAGTCATGATGCAAGTAACTGCAATTATTCAGTTCCTGCTAGGTATTAAGTAATTCTATATAGTGTCTCAGCCATTATTATCTTCTTTAACCTGAAAACAACCTTCCCAGACAAGCTTTCTCATATTGTCTTTACATGAGAACATGTGTTGAGGACACTGGGTCAGAGAATTTGACCAACTTGCCCAACATTCAACAGTTAGTGTTTCTGAATTTAAGCTTGGTTCTTCCAAAGCCCATGCTTTTTCACTATGGCTATGTCATCTTTCTTACCTAAATTAAGAGTGAATAAAGGAGAGGGTTTGAGAGGGCACCCCACTGGGCAGATTTTCTGCAAGGTGAGGTTTCAATCACTTTTCAGATCCTTAAATCTGTCTCAGAGCTTGAAGGACCCTTGAAGGGGCTTTACTGTATAGCAGCCACTTGGATGTCCATCCCCACCTGCGCTGAAAATCGATAGCACGGGAGAACTCTCCAGTTCCAAGGAAGCCCTTTCCATGTTGAACAACCGTAACTCAGAAAGTCATTGATTTCAGTGAATGAATTCACTTTCCCTGTTAGTCCCACTCTTGAGTATCCTCCGTGTCCCATGGAGAGACAATGGATCCGTCACATCTCAATTCCCATCAACTGGGAAGTATGGGTAGTGGAGGTGCTGACTTTTGTCTTCTCTCCAATGTTATAAACAGGAGCATGAGATACAGAACCAGCTTAACTGGGGGTTGCATGGCAGCTCTTCCAGTTACTAGCTATGTGATCTTGGAAAAGCTACTTAAGCTCTCTGTTCAGTTCTCTTATCCACAAAAATGGAAATAAAATTTGCTCTGGGCAGCTGTTGTAAGTATTAAAAAATAACATACTTAAAGCAACTGACAAATAGTAAATGACAAATAGTAACTAATATTAATGTAAGAACACAGCTTTGGAGTCAGAGAAACGTAAGTTCCAATCTACTCATGTGACACATATGAGTCCCAAGAACTTGGACTAATGTAATTTCCCAAAGCCTCCATTTCCTCAACTGTAAAGTAAATGTTATAATAGTACCTACCTTGAAGGCTGTTGTGAAGATTAAACGATACCCAAGGGCAGTGCTCCAGGCATGTTAGATTCAATAACACAGTTAGAAATGACTATTAATATTACTTACATTCCATATATGTGTTCCTATGATCCAAAATCTTTGCTTCAGCCAGTGTAGACAATTTAACTCACTGCATGAAATCAAGCATCTAGTAGGATGACCAACTGAGCCAGCACTGAGCTGAAAATGGTGGCATTGTGGCACTGTGGCTTGAGGTCTCTGCCCAAAGTCATGGCCTAAAGTTCCCTTCTGGGTGCTTATTTTATGTACCCACCACTTTTGCCCTAACTCATCATTGTTCAGTTTTACAGTTGGTAGTGAAAGAAGAGAGAGAGAGAGAGAGAAAGACAGAGAGAGAAAGAAAGGAAGAGAGAAAGAAAGAAAGAAAGAAAGAGAGAGAGAGAAAGAAAGAAAGAAAGAAAGAAGAAAGAAAGAAAGAAAGAAAGAAAGAAAGAAAGAAAGAAAGAGAGAGAGAGAGAGAGAGAGAGAGAGAGAGAGAGAGAGAGAGAGAAAGAAAGAAGAAAGAAAGAAAGAAAGAAGAGAGGGAGGGACGGAGGGAGGGAAGAAGGGGGGAGGAAGGGAGAAATAGTTGGATTAGGAATAATGTGCCCAAGATACACAGTTCAGTTATTCTTTTGAAATTTCAGATTGATAAATGACAACTTAAGGTTGTGGCAGAACCTAATTGACTCTTACATTTTATACTACGCTACAATTTACAGAATGATTTGACAGTACTTGAACTGTCCTCCCAGCAATAGTGAAATAAAAAGGACTAATGCCCCCATTCTAGCGTGGACACTGAAGTTCAGAGAGATTGAATGGTTTTTCCCAGATCACACAGCTTCGAAGAGGCAAAATGGAATTAGAACTCCAGCCTCTGGCACCTGATCCAGTGCTTCTCCCACTGCCCCACTGAAGCACATTCCTGGTAAAATCTCTCGTATGGTGTTGGTTAAACCTTAGTTTAAAAGTGGGCACAAGGTAGTCTCTCACTGGGATCTGAGTATCCAAATCTGGAGTCCAGCCTCTTCCAAGTTGATGTCACAGGGCTGTCCATTCTATCTCATCCTTGCAAATTCCAGACTGTCCCCCATTTCAATCTTGACCCACAATTTGTCGGTGACAACATAGTCATCTCAGGGACTGGCCCGGAGAGTCGTGCCAGGTGGCGTGATGGAGATTGTGACCCAGGTGACAAACAGGGCTGAGTGACGGGCAAGCCTATAATTGGTATCCCACCTTCAATGACCCTTGCCAGTACCAGGCAACGCTGGTAAACAAATGGCCCATCCCTTGGTACCTGGCCAGGGTAAACTCACATTCTGGGACTGTCTAGGGCAGTGTTGGGACGCAAGAATTCCAAAGCAATGTGGGAAGCTGAAAAGGTTATGTTCATAAGCCAGGACCTAAACTGGGATTTCAGATCGCAGCGCCTTAATTAGCACATCGGTGCCATTTGAGTAACCTAAAGCGAAGTGGGCAAAAATGACTTCTCAATACTGCTTTAAATTCCATCATATGCCCATGACCTTCACAATGGTCCTGTCCAGGAGATACTATTATCAACATTTTTTACCTGAGTTCAAGGTTGAGATTAGAATCCATGTCTCTGGAATGACTTTTTTTTTTTTTTAGACAGAGTCTCATTCTGTCACCAGGCTGGAGTGCAGTGGCACAATCTCGGCTCACTGCAACTTCCACCTCCTGGGTTCAAGTGATTCTCCTGCCTCAGCCTCCCGAGTAGCTGGGACTACAGGTGCGTGTCACCACGCCCAGCTGATTTTTGTATTTTTAGTAGAGATGGGGTTTCACCATGTTGGCCAGGATGTTCTCGATCTCTTGACCTTGTGATCCACCCGCCTCGGCCTCCCAAAGTCCTGGAATTACAGACGAGCCACCGTGCCTGGCCTGGATTCAGGATGCTTTAAAATATCCTCTGCTTTTTGATCTGTGAGACATCTTCTGTTTAGCCTCCATGGTTACATTCCCGTCTTCAGAAATGGAACTAAGCATCATTATTAGAATACTTACAGATTTCTATTTTAAATTTCAAGTCCTGATGATACATGTATGTCAGATATTTATCATCACTTAAAAACAACCAGTGCTAGGATACATTAGTTTGTGAAGGAGGTATTATCTGTAATCTTATTCTCATTTTGAAAAGTATGCCAAGGCAATGAATACACACACACATGCGTGCGCGCGCCCAGATATATATGTATTTTTATCCCCCAAGAGGTATCTCTGTCTCCTATTAACTTGCAAGACATGCCAATGAAATCTCCACTGCAAATCTGAAATGAGAAATTTGACCTAAGGTTGTTTTCATTGAAAATTTCTATATCATTAATTTTACAAGTGTCACTGCCATATTCCTGGAGGAAATTTATTACATTTCTCCTCTATTTTACATCACGCTGAAACTCAGGATCAAAATGAACATGAGCAAAATTATGTGAGTCTATTCTTTTCTAGAAAATGTATCATTTTTAATGAGAGAAGAATGGATTGTATAAAAAGAAGTTGGCTAAGAAAAATATCCCTAAATGCTTACTTTTGAAATACATCTTGGTTATAAATGAGAGGGTCCGGCAATCTTAAAAATCTATTCCAGCCCTGAAAGTCTATAGTTTAAATGGAGTCCAAAATAAACAAATCTGGGCTCTTTTAGAGGCTATTTAGACCTCTATGCTTTTCTGCTTGCTCTTTTTTCTGCATGATTTCGTTAGCATTATTCCTTCCCACTTTTCTGTATCTGGTGAACTCCTATTCACCCTTCAAAAACCCATTTGAATGTGATCTCTTCTGTGACCCTCCAACAGTTCACTGCCTTCATCCCCAGTCTAAATGTGGGGAGCCACTCCCTCATTTGAGTTTCCATAGCATGTCTCATAAGACTCTTCGCTGGTACACAGCATTCTGAATCTTGTCTATTTTTCACACACAACATGGGCTTCTCAATACCAGGGGTCACAAATTACTCATTTTTATAAGTTTTCCCCCTTTTGTCACTGAGTACCTAGTGCAGTGCTTGACACATGATAGGCACGTAGTAAATGCAGGGTGAATGAATGAATGAACGAATGAACGTGAGTTTTAATTCTAAACCTTTCAACTCAAAATCCATTACCCTTTATAGTTTCCTAAACCACCTGAACTATAGAAATAGAAAAACTACATGCTTCCATTTTTAAAGAAATTCTTATTTATTTTAGAGGCAGGACCTCACTCTGTCACTTAGGCTGAAGTAGAGTGGTGTGATCATAGCTCGCTGAAGCCTGGAACTCCTGAGCTCAAGCAATTCTCCTGCCTCAACCTCCTGAGTAGCTAGGATTGAGTATAGGACCATGCCACCACACCAGGGTAATTTTTTGGGGGGGTAGAGACAGGGGCCTCACTATGTTGCCCAGGCTGGTCTCAAACTCCTGGGCTAGTGATCCTCCTGCCTTGGCCTCCCAAAGTCCTGGGATTATAAGCCTGAGCCACCATGCCCAGCACAATGTTTCCTTTTTTAAATTTCTTTTCTAAAATTTTACCGAATTAGCAGAAGATCCTACTTCTGTGAGAGGAAGGATAGGATGTTCCTGGCTAACCTCACAGTTTTTCTAAGCAGGAAAAGATCTTTGGGGGAATATTTAGACAGAAACATTCCTTCTAGACCTAGTATCAGGTTCAGCAGTCTGTTTGCTATTTACTTTCTGTTTCTTAGCAAAAAACTGCCTTTGTTATGAGACTGTGAGACACAATCCGGACCAGTTGACCCAGGAGGGCTTAGTGTTAATCGCCAACTATTATAAGAAGGTGACTGGCTTCCCAGAAGGGAAAGTGAAGGTCAGAAGCAGCCACTCAGAATGGCTGGATAGTGCTCCGTGTCTTGACACACCAGGCTTCTTAGAAACCAGAAGATTCCAGTGAAAATTCAGCTCACCTGGGCAGCTGAATTTCAGAAATTTCATTTAACATCAATGACTTATTTTAGTTCTGCTTTGAGGAAACTGAAAACTTGGATTCATACTAAAAACATATGCAGATAAGGACAATTATTATTACTATTTTATTTATTTATTTTTTGAGATGGAGTCGTCACTCTGTTGCCCAGGCTGGAGTGCAGTGGCACAATCTCGGCTCCCTGCAACCTCCACCTCCTGGGTTCAAGCGATTCTCTTGCCTCAGCCTCTCAAGCAGCTGGGATTACAGGTGCACACCAGCACACCTGGCTAAAAATTTTTGTTCAGGCTGGGCACGGTGGCTCACGCCTGTAATTCCAGCACTTTGGAAGGCTGAGGCGGGTGGATTACTTGAGGTCATGAGTTTGAGACCAGCCTGGCCAACATGGCGAAACCCCATCTCTACTAAAAATACAGAGGACAATTATTTTTTTAAACAGTTTTCTTTAGTTAATATCTCTTCAATGTAATTCTGTGGTGCGGAGACAATGACAGTCCTGGGGCTGTGGCTATCAGCAGCTCCTTATAGCTGAATGTCTCCAAGAATGCAAGAGGACATGTCAGCACCATGGTCTTGCTCCTGTTGAGCACTGTGAACTCTGTGGGACCTTTCTGCACATCATGTCATTTGATTTTCTAAAGGACACTGAAGCAGCAAGGAAAGGAATAACTGTATAGGTGAGAAAACAGGTATAAAGTTAAGCTATATAGTTCATCCTGATATGCTCAGCAGGTGGAGGGTAGCCCTGAAAGCAGAAAGCAGGTTTCCAACTACTGACCTAGTGTAGTGCCAATATATCTTATAGCCTGGGCAAATTATATTCTTTTTTTTTTTTTTTTTTTTGAGACAGAATTTCACTCTTGTTGTCCAGGCTGGAGTGCAATGTGCCATCTTGGCTGAGTGCAACCTCCGCCTCCCAGGTTCAAGCAATTCTCCTGCCTCAGCCTCCCGAGTAGCTGGGATTACAGGCATGCACCACCACGCCTGGCTAATTTTGTATTTTTAGTAGAGACGGGGTTTCTCCATGTTGAGGCTGGTCTCAAACTCCTGACCTTAGGTGATCCACCTGCCTTGGCCTCCCAAAGTGCTGGGATTATAGGCGTGAGGCACTGCGAGCCTAGGCGATTATATTCTTAAAAAGGAATGTACGGATATGAGGAATAACTCTGAATAGGAGGTTTTATATATTATTAATATACTTTTCTCTCAGCCAGATAAGCTAAGAATTTGCTACCCAAAATGTAGTCCACTGCCAGCAGCATGAATATTACCTGGAGTCTGTTAGAAATGCAGAATTTCCTGCCTCTCCCCAGATCTACCAAACCAGAATCTGCATTTAGCAAGGTCTAAGGTGATTTGAAAAGCTCTTAGCTAGACAAGAAAATACCATCTTCATAGATGATTCCCAGTTCTGATGGGATAATTTTTTAAACTTGAGATGAAAAAAAAACAGCATTTGTACATACTTTTATGTGCATGAAATCAGCCTATTCATTCCTTCCAAGAGCCTTGTGAAATACATAGGAATAGATGTTATTGAAATTTAACAGGAGAAAAAATTGGGTTCCCAAGTACTAAAGTGATTACCCAAAGCCATTTAAGTGTCTGAGCTTATTTAATGACTAGGGCACAGTAGCTGTTTGCTAAATGAATGAATAAATGAAACACTAAAAAAAAAAATTGGGCTGGATCCTGGTCTTCAGACCTCTGCACCATTAGAGACTGGCTCACTCCTGGGGCCACGTCAATGTAGAGTATTTGCTTTATGTCCCCTTAGACTTGACCTTGACCAGATAGTCTTCAAGATGCCAAACTGGGGCGGAGGCGCAAAATGTGGAGCCTGTGAAAAGACCGTCTACCATGCAGAAGAAATCCAGTGCAATGGAAGGAGTTTCCACAAGACGTGTTTCCACTGCAGTGAGTTGGGTGGACACCCTGGGGGCCCCTCAGCATCCGGACAGCATCACAAAGTTCACATTGAATCACAAACACTGTATGTCAGTAGTTCTCACAGTGTGGTCCCGGGACCAGCAGCATCAGCATCACCTTGGAACTGGTTAGAAATTTAACTCTTGGGCCCCACCAAGAAAAGATGGTGCTCTCCTGAACACCTTTGCTTTGACTACTTGCCCAGCTCAGAGGCCATTCATTCTCCTGTAGCTCAAAGTCAGAGCAAACTAGCCTGTCACTGCTCTCTGTAGGGAAAACTTTGACCCCATGGCGACATTGACAACATGTGACTTGGCAGAGAAAGGAAGTCAGCACTTATCTGGAGCCAGGATGGATTTGGCTGTCTATGTTGCCCCTTCTGGTCAGCTGTGACTGAAGCCAGCTGTGACTGGTCTTGCCTGAGAGAGAACCTATGTCAGGCAGGGGGGCAACACATGCCAACTCTGTATGTAAGAGTCAGAGAGGGAAGCATTTCAGGGCCTGGGCACCAGTAACTACATGAAAGGAATCCTGACCATTACCCGCTAGACAACTGACTCACAAATGTCAAAAATGGGGAGAATCTTGAGACCTTGTGGTCCTCTGGGAGCCTGGCCCTGCCTGACTCATGTGTCTTTGGACAAGTCATTTCTCACATCTAAGCCCAGGTCATGTGCATCTGCAGTAGAGCCTTATACATGCATCTCTACCTTTAGACTCCATGTCCAGTGCTCTTTGACATGACTGCATTCTACACTGTTTCCTGGCACCTAGTCCTGTTTGGGAGAAAATTGGCCTTGGTTTTGAAATGGCCACTTACCTTCTCTGCTGCCCTCCAGGAGGTCTGGCTTAAGGGCTAGCTCTGCTGGATATTTGGCAAGCCCCCTCCCCAACTAGTCCCCACTGCCACACCAGCACCCCCAAGCTTCAGCCCGGTAGCTGCAAGGCATCCATGCAATTGAAAAGAACTCCAAGGGCTGGACTCCATCTGTTGGAGCTTTTGTCCAAAGAGAGGTAGCATTCTTTAAAAAATAGGATTAGGAATATTAGAAAGAATACTAGAATTAGAGTAAAAGGGACTCAGGTTTGAGTCTGGGATCTGCCACGTACTCACTGAGATTTTGGGCAGGTCATTTCACCATGGTGAGCCTCAATTTCTCCATTTATAAAGCAAAGATGATTATACCTACTGCACAGGTTGTTACAAGGAGAAAACTGGGGGGTCTTGATCTAGAAATCCAGCCTTCTAGGCCTGTATTCTCCTTTGATCAACTTTGGTAACTGAGTGGGAACAGGAAATTGTAGGGAAGCTTTCAATAGTAGGGGGTGTCTTGTCTTTCTCAGGTAGCAGGAAGATGCCTTGTTCAAAGGAGTCATAGTAGAAGAGATTTGAGCACTTTTTTAGTACATCCCTTTTAACCCTTTGATATTTCCTGAGAACTCGTTGATGGGATAAGGATTTGAGCAGCATACATTTCAGGAATGATGGATAGAAGAGCCCCAGAGAGGAGCACACTTTTCTATTTTATTACCACAAGATAATCGCCTGTCTGCAGGCAACTCTGTAGCTGCTGGAAATGGTGTTCAGAGACGCAGGGTCTACCTTACATTGTGCCCAGGACAGTGTTCCCCTGACTTCTAGATAAATCTTCACAATTACATCTCTAGACTAATTATGAAATCTAGAAAGGGAGTTTGCTGTCCAAAAGAAATAACTATAGTGCAAGCAACATATGTAAATTTAAATGTTCTAGGAACCATAGTTTAAAAATAGTACAAATAAACAGACGCAATTAAGCTTAAAACATTTTAATTAACTCAATATATCCAAAACATTATACTTTCAATGTATACTTCAATATACAAATGATCAGTGGGATATTTTACATGATTTTTGCATTTGTACTAAGTGTTTGAAATCTGATGTGCATTTTGTGCTTATAGCACAGCATGTGGCTGTGGCCACAGCATTGGATAGCACAGTTCTCCTTTGTCTGTTCACAAAAGCTCATCAGAAGCCAGGGAGTGGCTACAGAATTGGCCAGGGCACGATAGGGTATAGGCAGTCTTGGAGTGATGGGAATGAGCACTGGACTAGGAGTCAAAAGAGCTGAGGTAAGCTGTGGCTGTGCAACTTACTATTGTATAATTGTGAACAACTCACTGATTTACACTGACACATGCATTCATTCATTCATTCATTCATGTACTCAATAAATGTTTACAGAGGACTAACTCTGGCCCAGACCTTGTGCTAAATTCTGGGAATATTAAGACAAAACAGGTTTGCCCTCAAGGAACTCAGAGTCTAGACCATCAGCAAATATGTAAGCAGTTGTGGAGGTTGGTAACTGACAGTAACAAGAAGGGTAGAGACAAGTATATACCTTCTATGTCTCAATATAAGACATTCTCCCCCAAATTAATCTTCATAAAAAAAGATATGCCTTGTGTTTAAAGCCTTATAAAGTCTCTCCTGCTATAAGACATTCTTCCAATTATTTTATTTACTGATTTAAACTTTTTTTGGTACAGATTTTTTTAACACTTACAATGTTGACAGAAGAGTCTAATAAAGTACCAGAATAAACTCCCTTGCCCCACACTCATCAGCCCCTGGCTAATCCTACCTCATCTACAACCTTATCTTCTTCCTCCACTCCCATATTCAATTACTTTTTTTTTTTTTTAAAGAAAATATCATTTGAAGAAGGGATATTAGCCTGAAATAACCTCATTCAATGCTGGATTGCTTATAGGGATCATTTGATGGAACTGTTTTTTTTTTTTTTTAAAGGCAAATACATTTAATGTTGCATATTATTATTCCTGGGATATTATCTCACTATTATAAGCACTGAGCATCACTATAAACAACCTTTAAGAATCATTGTTGCAAAGCAATATAGCAAGTCGTTACATGGTGGAAATCTTGTATCTTTTAAAAAATCTGCCCTAATGCTATGCTAATAGGTCCTTTTTGTTGAGATGCAATTTCTAGGTGACAACTTCTACTCAGGTATAAAACAGGGCTGCCTCTTAAAATGTACGGACAGAAGTGAAGGTGAGCTGCTCAGAAAAGCTGGGCCAGCTGCCCCCAGAAATGATTCTGGTGGTGAGGGAGATGCTGATGTTGAAAATGCAAAGACAGAACTGAAGACAATTATTCCCCAAATTTATGTGAGATTAGAAAAAAGTAACCTTTCCAAATCAATATGTTGTTGATTTATATTACTAAATTAAAATTATAAGTAGATATTTGACATTTTTATTTATATTTTTAAAAGTTTCTTTTTAAATTTGCAAAATAAATCTTTCTATAAATCCTCTCTTTGGAAAAATGAGGGCGTGATTGCCTTATATTTGAGGATACTTTACATTAGATAACATACAGTAACCGGGAGCTTGAGCCAATAGAAGCCTAAGGAGTTAATAAGGCAAGTCTACCCCCTTCCCCACCTGCTCTGCTTCCAGAATTTGACTAAAATTAGCCTCAATGGCAATTGTCTGCTTGAATATCACAGCGTCCTTCAAAGGCCATGGTAAGTATAGAAAATGCTCAATCCCGATTCTTTTATAATTAAGAAAAAAATAAGTTTCTCTCCTACCTTAACCCACCCACTGCCAACACATGTGCACGCACACACACACACACTTCCCTGATGTCATTTAGGAAGGTTCAGGGATGCATTCCTTAGCAGGTCTGACACTATATATCTCGTTCTAATGCTAGCTTCCACCCTTTTCCAGCTGGGAACCATTGAACCCAATTTCGTCATCTGTGAGATTGGGACTGTCTTGGAGTGTACAACTCAGGACAGATGATCCGGTCGGAATCAACATTGTATTCCTGGCTCAGGGGCCCCTCGTGCTGGGTCTGTGGCCCCGAGCATGGCATTGGGAGTGTAAGAAGGGGAGAAGGATTTCAACTCCAATCCCATGACCCTTCCTTTTCCTGGCAGTGGCCTGCAGGAAGGCTCTTGACAGCACGACAGTCGCGGCTCATGAGTCAGAGATCTACTGTAAAGTGTGCTATGGGCGTAGATATGGCCCCAAAGGGATCGGGTATGGACAAGGCGCTGGCTGTCTCAGCACGGACACGGGCGAGCATCTCGGCCTGCAGTTCCAACAGTGAGTTACTGCCCTGCTCCCCCTTGCCTGTTAAAGTCTCCAATTATCAGGACAGTTCATTTCGTTCCCATAGCAACGTTTTCTGGAAGTGGGAGAATGGACCCTATTGTTGACTTGCCAACAATAGGAATACTCAGTCTGACCAGTTCAAACAATGTGTCATCTCTCCAAAGATTCTCTTTAAATTATCTGCCTTTCTAAAGGGCAATTACTTTTACACCATGGCTCTTGGTTTGCATGTCAAGAGAAAACCCAGGATGTACAGATGTTCCATTGTTTGACCTTTGCAAAACTGCATGGAGTCTCCTTTCTTCCCCTTTGAGAGTTTCCGTGTAAATCACATAAATATGGCAGGGAAGCAATGGCCATTCTTTGTGTGCCTGTCATGAAAAGATTTCTTCCCTTGGATTGTAAGATGACAAACATCCACATGGCAGGGGGAGTGTGTCTGCAGGGATGGGCTGTGCCTCAGAGTAAACAATCAATCATGATTGGTTCCCTGGCTGCCTGTTGCCAATACAGTGCTAGAGTTCCCACCACATTATCCTAGGGAAGCTGGGGCATCACTCTGGTCACCTCCATCCACCAGTCTGGTCCCCTGGGTCCACTTTCTTGATAATCACACTGACCTCCAGCCCAGAATTGAGGAAATTTTGATGGCCACTGGTCTGACAATACTGTCTGGCCAGCTGACCTCAAGGCTCAGCTCTGCACTGGGATTGACCAGAAAGGCCCAGCCCAACCAAGGAAGTGTCCCATGGAGGGCCTCCCCCAGAGAGCACTTAGGCCATCTGAGGAATCAGCTGATCCCTTCAAAAAAGAGTAAGCCACAGGAGAGCCTGGAAAAGTGGAGAGATGTGTGATTAGTCATCTTAGAGAGAAGACTTCTTTTGTTAATTTTTCTTATTACTCAATCTCAAATGGAGACTCTTGTTAAGGAAGAAAATATGATACCAACTGCATTCTCTGTCTCGCCTTAACTGAAGTTCACTTTTCAACATTAGGGCTTCCTAGTGATGCTGCGCAAAGAGTAGCAAGGTCTGAAGACCTAGGATTTCCTGCTAGTTCCATCAGTCATGAGCTGCCTGGCCTTGGGCAGTCACCCTCTGATCCTCACTCTCCTCCAACCAACCCTGCCTACTTTATAGGGTTGTGGTACAGCTCAATTGATATAATATACAAGCAAACACCAAAAGATACAAACACATGAGAGGCTATTATTATGCCTCTATTTTGGACATTGTTCTTCTGGGACAGGTGACCCCTGGAGGCAGGACGACAGCCTCGCTTGTGATAAGGAATGCATCAGCTCATGAACTGTGGTTCATCAAGAACTGATTAGCACCCACTGTCAAGATCCTGTCTTACTCTGTAATTTTCACAACTCTCTTTAGAAAGGAAGCAAATGGCCTTGCAAATGGTCCAGAAAAAACATAAGCATAGTAGTAATAACAACACAACAACAACAATAACACAAGCTAACATAACTAGAACATTTGCTAAGTGCTTTACAACAAAAAGGAAAGCTCTAAGCTCTAAACCCATTTTAGCTAACTTTTTTTTTTTTTTTTTTTTTTGAGACGGAGTCTCACTCTGTCACCCAGGCTGGAGCGCAGTGGCGCGATCTTGGCTCACTGCAAGCTCCACCTGCCAGATTCACGCCATTCTCCTGCCCCAGCCCCGCGAGTAGCTGGGACTACAGGCGCCCACCACCACGCCCAGCTAACTTTTCGTGTTTTTAGTAGAGATGGGGTTTCAACATGTTAGCCAGGATGGTCTCAATCTCCTGACCTCGTGATCTGCCCCCCTTGGCCTCCCAAAGTGCTGGGATTACAGGCATGAGCCACCACGCCCGGCCTTAGCTAACATTTATTAGCCCTTACTACATGCCAGGCCGGCACTGTTCGAAGTGCTTTATGCATGTCACCTCATTTAACCATCTCAACAACACTGTGAGGAAGACACCACAATTATCCCCATTTTCCAGATGAGGAGTCCAAGGCACAGAGAAGTGAGGTCGCTTACTCCAGGCCACACAGCTCTTGTACTGTTTGCCAAGGGAAATCTACATGACATTGGTCTATTTCCAACAGGTCCCCAAAGCCGGCACGCTCAGCTACCACCAGCAACCCTTCCAAGTTCACTGCGAAGTTTGGAGAGTCCGAGAAGTGCCCTCGATGTGGCAAGTCAGTCTATGCTGCTGAGAAGGTTATGGGAGGTGGCAAGGTAAGAGCTTCTGTACGAGCCAGACAGAATTTGCTCATCTCCACCAGGCCATTCAGAAGGAATGAGAGAAAACTTGGGAACTGCAAGCAGCTGTCATTCTCTCTCTAGCTTCCATAACCACTTTACAAACCACTCATCCTCAGCCACTTTCCCTGGCTGGGGCTGTCTGTCATCTCGCATTGCCCCTTGAAAGCTGGAACTGGTACAGTTTGATGCAGCAAGCATTATTCTACTAGATGGAAGGCACCCAGCTGAAAGTTCTGGGATACAAAGCAAAAGTCCCCCTACCCTCCAGTGTCAATAATCCCTGCAAAAGATGTCAGCCCCAGACCCACCCACCACTGCCTAACTCAACCTGTTGCTGCCATCACAACCAATGGATATAGCAGATGCCTCACAGCAGTGAGAAGCATCCTCACTTACAAACCTCCTGGCTCTCAGGAAAGTCATCAGATGTCTGAGACACTCATGCATACGTGCTCTGCAAGTTCCAGTTTCAGGCTCAAAGCCTGGGTACTCACCAAAGGAGTCAGACCCAAGGAAAGAGAAAAATTCTGTTGATACCACATGGTGGGAGGAAGGGCCGTGGAGAGTATCTAACTTCAAACACAAGGGGAGGCTCCACCCTAAGACTGGCCATTTGAAGACATAGGAGAAGCCCTGGGCTGTACCTGATAGACATGCAGATGTGCAGGAGGATGGAGATCTAGAACATCTAAATTATGCAACTCTGCCATCAGAATTACACAGAGGAATTAAACCAGAGAGTTAAAACAAGGTTGAATTCCCTGGACAATTGCCTGATGTATTTTTTTCCTTCTTTAACTTTATATCCAACATAAACATCACTGAGTGCCCCCGCCCAAGTCCTTCTCTGACCAGTTCCGTTCCTTGGATCTTTTTGGCCTGAGGAAGCCCTTTTCTGTTTAGTCTATTCTGAAGGAAAACATATGCAAATCACCATGACAAATCCATTTACAGGCTTCTGAGAAGTGCTGGCTAAGGCCACAGCAACGCATTTTCTCCAAACCCCTGGAGAAATCATGGGGGCCCATTAGGTAAGCAAATGGTTAAGATGTGTCACTCCTCTGGATGCTGCTAGTCAGGGACTTGAAATGGAAACAGAATGTGTTGCCTACCTCACTAAATATGCAACTTTTCTGTGCCCCTCAGCCTTGGCATAAGACCTGTTTCCGCTGTGCCATCTGTGGGAAGAGTCTGGAGTCCACAAATGTCACTGACAAAGATGGGGAACTTTATTGCAAAGGTGAGTGATTCTGGAGACTTTCTTGAAATATGTTTTCCCTAAAAGGGCCTTTGGGAGGGGAAATTATTTCACACCTGGAGGTCTTCCTGTGTCTTTCAGGAGGTATGGCTGCTCAGCCTGGGCAGCATTGGGTTCTCAGGATGGGGAGCAAAACCATCTAGGGGGAGGGAATCTCCCACCTGACCCAGCTCTGGTCCTCTCCAGTGGAGCACCTGGCAGAGACCAGATGCTTTCAGACGCTCAGTGGTTGGCGAAGTTAGGCACCTGGGGGAGTGAGGAAGAGGAGGAAACAGTGCCCTGCTTCTGGTCTTGGAAGAGGCCTCAGGCCAGGACAACTAACACCACACCCCCTTCCAAAAATTGAAACACCATCTTTCTGTTCACCTGAGTGGCAGAAGGGGGTGACTGGAGGAGGGTGAACTCAGTTTGGCCTCCCTGGAGTTTATCACGACATATCTATCTCCCTCCTGCCTAACCCCATTAATAGTTCTGTTGTTGATGTTGCACATTACTGAGTGATCATAGGGACAGATCTGGTTTTCCTCCTGGTCCTTGCGGCTCTGCCCCTCGCTGTCTCCATAATCTGTTGGTCTTGTGGAGAAACAGGAGAGGCTTAGCTCCTTCTTGACACTATCAAAGGAAGGGATGCACTAGGGCCAAGGCAAGGTGTCCTCCACCCCTGAGCCTAGGCCTATTCGTTGCTTAGTGGAGTTTCACCACTTAATGATGGTGTCTCAAGAATCTCCAAAGGAGTATGTTGGAATGAAGTAAGAGGAGCAGTGGAAAGGGCGTTAAGAGGGAAGACTTTATAAGTCAAAACTGTAGATTGCTGTATTAGTCTGTTCTCATGCTGCTAATAAAGACATACCCAAGACTGGGCAATTTATAAAGAAAAAGAGATTTAATGGACTCACAGTTCCACATGGCTGGGGAGGCCTCACAATCATGGCAGAAGTCAAAGGAGGAGCAAAGTCACATCTTGTATAGCAGCAGGCAAGAGAGTAAGTGCAGGAGAACTGCCCTTTATAAAACCATCAGATCTCGTGAGACTTACTATTATGAGAACAACACGCCCCCATGATTCAATTATCTCCCACTAGGTCCCTCCCACAACATGTGGAGATTATGGGAGCTACAATTCAACATGAGATTTGGGTGGGGACACAGCCAAACCATATCAGCTGCCAACGCTTTTCCTGTGATGACACAGGATGGGAACTAGCCCACTATCTGACAGATGGTTGCCGTCTCCTGGCAGTAGAAGACATAGGGGGTCCTCAGCCTTCATTGCTCATAATACCCTAAAATATTGCTGAAGTCAGTAGTGAAATGAACATGTAAATGAATAATTGCATTTCAAAGTGAAAAAAAAGAAGCTATAGTGGAGAAACATTCACAATGCAGTCACCTAAAAAGAGGAAAGGAACCAGCTTGGGGTAATAGAGAAAGCTTCTCACAGGACTTGCTTCCTCTTCCTCTGAGGCTTGATGGGTGCATGTGGGTTTGGGAGGGAGCATTCCAGGAAGAGGGATCATTGATTACAAAGACACTTAAGCTGGGACATCATGGTTCATTCCAGGAACTGTAAGTGGTTCTGTGTGCCTGGAATGTAGGAAGGGAGGCAGAGGTGGGAGGCAACAGGGGATGAGGCTGGGCAGGCAATCCAGAGGTTGCTGACTCAAATGAGAAAATATCTGCAAACACATTTAGTAAAGTGGCAAGAAGTGTAAACAATTTTTATTAACAGATCTAAGATAAGTATTGTTCAATTTATTTTAAAAAGTTAACTCATGCATACATCTTTTTTTATTATTATTTTTATTTTTGAGACGGAGTCTTGCTCTGTCATCCAGGCTGGAGTGCAGTGGTGAGATCTTGGCTCACTGCAACTTCAGCCTCCCGTGCTCAACCGATTCTCCTGCCTCAGCCTCCCCAGTAGCTGGGATCACAAGTACACGCCACCATGCCCAGCTAATTTTCTGTATTTTTAGTAGAGACAGGATTTCTGTATGTTGGTCAGGCTGGTCTCAAATTCCTGACCTCAGGTGATCTGCCTGCCTCGGCCTCCCAAAGAGCTGGGATTACAGGTGTGAGCCACCCCGCCCAGCCAACTTATGCATAAATCTATCAAAAGGATGTCTCTAATACTTAAAGGACTGTGCCCAGACAGAAGATCCTGAAAAAAATGGCACTAACCAATGCATTGTCTCTTCCTTTATCCTCTTCTCATTCACAGTTTGCTATGCCAAAAATTTTGGCCCCACGGGTATTGGGTTTGGAGGCCTTACACACCAAGTGGAAAAGAAAGAATGAAGAGGTGCACCATTTCTCAGATTTTTTGCGAGCCTAAAACACTTGCCCAGTAATCCTGCACAGATGGATGCCTTTCCCCAAATAGCCTCTCCTTTGTAGTTGTACATTATTGGTTTCTCCTCAGAAGTGATCACGGCCTTCACTGAATGTTAGAAGAGGCCTTTGGAAGAAAATTATGTAAAGTTTAATCTATAACAAATGCTTTATTATTTATACTGCATGGAATGGGAGAGGCAATAAATAAATGTTTTAGTGCTATCTTGTATGGCTTTGGATATTTTATTTGAGATAGAAATTTTCAAAAAACATAAAGCTAGTTCAAAAAACGAGCTGCAGAGAATGTAATAAATTTGAATGTCAACTGAGAAAGGAGTGAGAAGGAAGAAACAATGGGCAAAGGAAAGCAGTCTTTCAGAATCTGTCAGCCAAGTGTCTTTCTAGTTACTGCTAATGGAGAAGAAAACGGGGGGTCTGGGAGAAAATAGAGAACATGATAGCCAAATCTAAAAGGAAAATCAAAACTAATAAAATTGCTGAAGAGTTGATCCTTTTGTCCTGTCGTGGGCTTTGCAATGTTACACATCTCGGGAAAACTCAGAAATGACAACAAAGCATGGCACTTGCCTTTGTATTATAAATGACATGAGGATGATTTGCTTTTATTCTAGGACAATTCCCTGGGGTTTAGTAATTTTCTTAAGACTTCTACGTCAAATTGCCAGCCTCGCAAATGAAATGCAGCCAATTAGAAATGTCTTTCTCTGCCTCTTCAGCAAGTTTCAGCAGCTCAAGCACTTCTTGGGCTTCTGCTTTTAACAACCACAGCACTTCTCCCAGCACTGTGCAATTCAGAATTATTTGGAATACAAGAAAGCAAGTGAAAATCTAGTGATAAGAACACTATAAAATACTTGGCTAAACTGTGGGTTTTTCCATGCTCCAAGTCCCCTGGGAAAGGCTTTCTTTGAAATGAGCATTTATTCAGTGCTGTTTATGTAGTGTCTTGGACAAGGCCCTTCATGAGCTATGAGCTTTAAAACAGTATGCGATCTTGGCACTATGCTTGGAATTTCCAGGTTTGCTGAGGGGTAAGACACATTTGAGAAATGACCACAGGACAATGCAACCTCCTCCTCCTCTGCTGCATTTCACAGTGACTCGCCCCACCGTTCATCTACCCAGGAAATCTGAAGCTAAAAACTTTAGCCATCCTTAGCTTTGCTCTCTTCCTCACCCCACTTTGCCTCACTTCTCAAGCCTCCTGGATTCTGACTTCAAATGTCTCTAGAATACATCCCCTCCATCCCTCTTTTTAGGATGTGTAATAGTCTGTTAGGGTTGCCATAAGAAAGTATCACAGACTGAGTGACTTAATAGAAACGTATCGTCTCACATTTCTGGAGGCTAAAGTCTGAGATCAAGGTGTCAGCAGTGTTCGTTTCTTCTGAGACCTCTCTCATTGGCTTGGGGATGGCTGTCTTCTCCCTTTGTCTTCACGTGGTTTTTACTCTGTGGGTGTCTGTGTCCCAATCTCCACTGCTTAGAAGGACACCAGTCATATTGGATAAGGGACCACCTGAATGGCCTCATTTTAACTTAATTACCTCTTTCAAGACCCTATCTACAAATGCAGCCATCACATTCTGAGGTACTGGGGGGTTAGGACTTCAACAAATAAAAAAATTTTGTAGAGACACAGTTCAGCCCATAACAGTGTATCACATAAAGACTTTCACAAATTGGCCTCGGCCTTACCCCTTCAACTTAGCTTTAGACAATCTCTTCCACACAAGTTCCAGCTACACTCAAAGACTTGGAGCTTTCCAAATATGCCCAGAACCCTCACCCCATCATGCCTTTGCTAATGCTGTTCCTTCTCCCTAGAATTCCTGGAAGATGGGAACCTCCCCCCATCTCTACCCGCTAAATCCAACTTCTTAGCCTGGTGAACTCCTATTAAGCAAGTCACAGGTCAAATGCCATCTCCTCTGCAAATTGTTCCTGAACTACCCAAGCAGAATTAATCCACCTCTGCACTCCCATAGCCAGTATGTAATTAGCATAGCGCTTATGTCATTGTATTGAAATTTTGAATTCCCATTTGCCTGCTTGTTAGAATGTGACATGTCAAGTCATTCACAGTGCTTGACACACGGTAGACACCTAATAAACATTTGTTGAGTGAATGAAATAGGGGAGAGTATAGGCCAGGCTAAATGCAAATTCTGTTAGAATCTAAAAGTTTATTACATACTGGATTGAATGAGTTTAGAAAAAAACAAAACAAAGGAAGAAGCTTATTGTGGTTCAGCAATTGTACTTCCCCTCCGCTTCTTGGGCATGCTGTTCCACTACATTTCCCAGGCTCCCCTACTGTTCACTGAGACACACGACTGAGTTTGGCCAATGAAGTCCTGGCCTCCATGACCTTTCAGGAGAGTCTCCATTCTTTCCATATGTCTGTCTGCAGAAGTCCAGTGGATACTGAGGCCCTGGGAAATGGTGGAGCCACTAGGTGGGAAGCAGCTTGAGTCACTGCATGGAAGAACACCTGCTAACAGCTAAACAGACCATAACATGAGAAAGAAACACTGTGAAGCCACTGAGATTGGGAGGATATTTATTATTGCATGAGCTCCCATGACTACTACACACCTGAAACATAGACTGTGCTACATCCAAGTGATTCCACTCTCACGGCGCCAGCGTCCATCCTTAGTCACAGGGGGCATGATCAAGATTTTGCCTGATATTTGCAAAAGAGATTTAAATTTGTTGTCTCCAATGTGGCTATATAGATATTTGAAGAAAGGAATGAAGTTATGGCAAAATAGCGTAACAGTCACATTCCCCTGGCCCTGAAAAACATGATTGGGTTTGTCTTGGATTTAAAATAAAACAAAGACTAAACCTTGCTATTATGCCACAAGCTACTGCCTTCTTCTTTCTCCTTTCAGAGCCTAACTGTAATACTAGATTCCACTTAGTCTAAAGAGTCTTTTAGATTCTTTAGTCTTCCTTGCCCCTACTCTCCATCTTCAACCACCACTAATAACTGAGGTCACTAATAACCTCTTTTTTTTTTTTTTTTTGAGATGGAGTCTCGCTCTGTTGCCCAGGCTATAGTGCAATGGCACTATCTCAGCTTACTGCAACCTCTGCCTCCTGGGTTCAAGCGATTCTCTTGCCTCAGCTTCCTGAGTAGCTAGGATTACAGGCACGCACCACCACGCCTGGCTAATTTTTGTATTTTTAGTAGAGATGGGGTCTCCACCATGTTAGCCAGGCTGATCTCGAACTCCTGGCCTAAAGTGATTTGCCAATCCCCACCGCGCCAGGCCTTACTAATAACCTCTTAATCACAAACTCTTTCATCAGCTATTCTCCACTTCTGCTCAAGCCGCTCCTTAGTTCCTGCCAGTTGACTGCTTCCTCTCTGAAATGAATCCTCCCTTGATTCTATGACACTATTATTATTTTTTGAGATGGAGTTTCCCTCTTGTTGCCCAGGCTAGAGGGCAATGACACAATCTCGGCTCACCGCAACATCCACCTCCCGGGTTCAAGCAATTCTCCTGCCTCAGCCTCCCAAGTAGCTGGGATTACAGGCATGCGCCACCACGCCCAGCTCATTTTGTATTTTTAGTAGAGATGGGGTTTCTCCATGTTGGTCAGGTTGGTCTTGAACTCCTGACCTCAGGTGATCTGCCCACCTTGGCCTCCAAAATGCTAGGATTACAGGAGTGGCAAAGCACCTGGCTGACACTACTTTGTTGTCCTCCTACTTGATCTCCTTTTAGTTACTTCTTCCTTCTCTAGCTCCCTAAATCTATATTCCATAAGCTCTTGCTCCTGCCCTTCTCCTTTCTCTCACACTTTTTAGTCTGTTTGTTCGCATTAGTTCTTATCTTTGGTCTCTTTTTAGCATACCTCTTTCCATGTGAGGAAGGTGACTCTCCATTTTCATTTATTTTCTACCTCTCCCCTGTGACAATCTTATCCATCTACGCAGACGGTTCCCATCCATGCCCTGGCCTCTTTCCAGTCGCCTTCTAGACTTTCCCACTGGAGAGCCTGCGAGTACCTCAAACTCAGTAGATCCCAGCCACCAAACTCCTCACCTAGTCTCCCCACATTGTGTTCCTTATTTCTCAAAGTAGCATCTTCATCCTCTCATTCATTGGGTTCAACATTTCAAAGCCATCTTTGGCTCCTCTTTTTCTCCCTGCATCCAATCAGTGATCTGGGCCTGCTGGGGCTCCTCTGTGCCACTGTCATCGTCTTGCTTCAGGCCTTCATTACTTCTTGCCTAGACCATCAATAACAGCTTATTTCTAATATTCTGTATCTGTCAAGTTTCACCAGAAAAATAGAAACCACACTAGTTATTTTAATAAAGAGAATATAGTAGAGGGAATTAGCTAAACAGGTGCTGTTATTTTTGAAAAAGTAAAAAGGGAACACACTGATTTAATACAGAGATAGTAATTGCTAGAGGCAGCTACCACTTCTGGGGCTAGCGAAACTAAGAGAAGAGATGGGTTATCATAATTCAGATGCCCAGAGAAGAAGTCTCCCGGGGCAGAAGTCAGATGTCAAAGAAGAGAGCCCTGCCTGGTTATTGCTAGTGCTTCTAACAGGGCACGATGAAGTAGGTTTTGGGAAGAAGAACAGTTGGACACTGGTTCCAAATGTCATTGCAGGGCGAAGGGCCACCATTGGAGCAACACTGAGAGGAATAGCTGGCAAGAATGAAATAAGTCCCTTTTCTGCTCCTCCTTGCAGTCTACTGGCAGACTTTAGCGGGAAGTCATTTCGCAGGGAAACTGTAGCTTGCAGAATTCTAGCCCTAGAACATACAACACAGAGCACGGAAGGGTGGATTCGGTGCATTTCTCTACCTCTAGCTTATCTTTCCTGTAATCAGTTTTCTGTTAGACTTCTAAATTAATAGCCAGCATTTATTGAACATTTACTATATGCCAAGTATAATTCTAAGCACTTTTAAACATTAACACATTTAATTCACATAATGACATTTCAAAGTATTTACTATTATTATCTACATAATCCAAATGAGGAAACTGAGGCTCTAGAGATTTACGTCATTTGCCCAAAGGGATTAAAAGTAACTTATGCAGTAATTAGCAGGTCAAAGATTCAAACCCCGGGTCCCTAGAATCTGGTCTCTTTACCACTACAACTGCATACCAATTAAACAGTGATTCTCAAACTTAAAAAAATAACTTTTCACAATGTAGAGAATGGAGAATGTAAGGTTCCTTAAGTAAATGATTCTCAAACAGTAGTGTGCACATGTAAGAATCATTAGGATTCTAGCACTCTCTCCCCAGAGGCTGATGTGAAAGGTCTGAGATGGAGAAGCTAAATTTTAAACTGTGAGCCCCAGACACCCACCCTGGCCCTGTGACTCTGATTTAAAGTCTCTGGACCATTTGGATCACAATACTAACTTGGTAGGAGCTGGTAAGAGAAGAAGGGAGAAAGAATATACCTTGAAAAAGCTCTTCTGTACCCCACTTGAGAAGCACAGTCCTCAAACACAATTCTGATAGCTTCCTCTCTTGCTTAAAACCCTGAAATTGGTTCAACAAATTCTAATATTTTTTGAACAAATACTATGTGTCACACAATATTCTAGGTGATTGGGACTGCAGAGTGGCAGCCCCATTTAGTATCTCTGTGACCCTGGAGAAGATAAAAACTTCTTTGGCTTCAGTTTCCTTATCTGCATCTCTTATCTCTGGTAGAAGAAAGAATGAATCTTTGAAATGAAAGGCCAACATGATTAGAGTACAACGTGATCCACTGACAATGCTAAACAAAACAGGATCATATGCTTCAAGGCTTTGTAGGGCACAGTGAGAATTTCTGCTTTTACCCTAAGAGAAACAGGAACCCAAGGGAGGTTGTTCAGCAGGAAGGTGGCATGCCCAGGGGTGTATAAATACTATACTAGAGTTACTATACTAGAATTAAAGTTGAATTAGCATTTCCTGTAGAACAAGGGAAATTAGTAATTATAGTCATACCAGTCTAATATTTTAGGGTTACTAAGTTATAATTAAAATTTAAGACTTTCTGTGTTCTATTTTCTAAGTAAGATGAAAAATCAAATTAAATCTTGCTTACTGGTATTAATCATAATCTCAACTCATTCCTGGAATTGTGAACTAATTTCTTTGTGTCCTATGTACATCTTAATTTAAGACTCTAGAAGTATTAAGTGTCAGAAACCAAGTCTCAACTACAAAAAAAAAATTTTTTTATTAAGTGTGAAAGCAAAACAGGTACATCTATTTAAATATTTTTTACATATTTATAGATACAACAAAGACAAATAACTTAGCAAAAATTACAAGTTTAAAGAATAGTACTATTTTGAAACAGCCAATATAGCATCTGAAAATACTCCATTTTATCCATAATCAGTGAGTATTATTTCCAAAAAGAGTAACTTGCATTTTCTTGTGAAAAATGTTTTTTTTTTAGATGTCTGCCAAGATTTATTGGAAAAGTCCATCTTTCTAAATCTAAAAAACTGTAGTGCCTTTATTGAAAACTTTTTTTACCCAATGGCTTTAAAAAACCACCAGTGTTTTCCTTTGGACTTAGGTGAACTCTAAATCTTTACATTACTTTCAAACTATAGGGCATCAACATAAACAAAAACAAATCAGATTGAGAGTTTTGGGTTGCTTTTCTTCATACTGAGCGAAGAACCTTCTCCCTGGCTGGGTGAAAGACCATGGTGTACTGCGATGTCCAATCTACCACACAGGGCTTCACCAAGCCAAAGCAGCCACACTGAAAGAAATCTGCCAGGTTCTGCATGAATCCAAGGCTGCCAAGAAAAAAAAAGAGACTATGTCTTACTATATTTCCTGTGTAGCTTGACAAACATTCATGGAGAATCTGTAACCTACAATGTCCTTTAGAAATCCAGGGGTAAATCAGATAGTTCCTGGGCTTCTGGGACCTTAAAACTGAAGCCTATTTCTGGACCTGAATCTGTATTTTGAGATTCCTGGTTTCTGCTCAGCAACTTAATTGGGTTTTTCGTCATCACTTCATTTTGGATTCCCCACTTAATGGACTGGCCACTGACATCAATAAGTTTCTTTCTTTCTATTCCTACTTCCCTAATTCAGACCCCGATTACCTCAAAGGCCACATAGGCCAGAACAACTGTAATCAACAAGATGGGATTTTCCCTAAACCTTGTAAGTAACTCTCTAAATGAATTCTCTGTCTCAATTCCTTTTAATTCATCTTGCATATTGCAGACTGTTGTCCTCCAAAGACCCTGATATAGTCATAGCGCCTCACTTCCCAATCAAAACCCTTTAAAGACACTCCTCTGCCTAGAGGCTCAAAAAACATTCCTCCTCTTTGAATTCAAGGTTCTATACAGTGTATCCCTCAAGTTCTAGCTCCCTGTGCATCTTTATAAATCTCCTGCTCCAGCTACTCTGGCTCTGTTTTTCCCACAATCATAGCTGCGTGGGCCTGAAACGCACACTGCTCTACATTTAGCTCAGGAACCCCCTTACCCTTTCAAGTCCTACCAGTTCTCAAGGCCCAGGCCAATGTCCACATTTCCACTGGAGCTTTCCTGACTACACTGTCTTAGGCATCATTTTTTCTCCATTAAATTTCGGAAGTACTACTATCTATTCCAGTTACGAGAAATGCTCATTTTTACGCATATGCTCTATCTTTTAAGTGCCCAACCCAATCCCTTACACACATCAAAACACACCTGTCCATGGGGATGACTGCGTTTAGAAGATTGTGTTCTGCATGGGGATGATGGCATTGCTGCCACTAAAGGACCAACACTACTCAGAGGGCAACTTCCTGGGAAGAGGGCTATGTGGAGTTGATGGGGTGGCAGTGGGGACGCATGCTAGAAATTTATAGGGCCTGGCTCAAAAGCTAGTTAGTGTCCCCTTCCCCTTGGTTTCAGTTTCAGTTACCTGTGGTCAACAGCAGCCCAAAAATATTAAAATGAAAAATTCCAGAAATAAACAATTAATAAGCTTTAAATTGCCTGCCATTCTGAGGAGCATGATGAAATCTCACGCCATCCAGCTCCGTCCACCTGGGACATAAATCATCCCTTTGTCTGGTGTTTCCACTCTGTCTACACTACCTGCCTGTTGGGTTATCAGACTTAAATAACATGGTATACATAGACTTCAGTACTATCTGCAGTTTCAGGCATCCATTGGGGTTCTTGGAACATATCCCTTGTGGAGAAAGGGTGACTACTGTATGGAGTAAAAGTAACTTAGGGGAGGAAAACAAGTAAAATATTTGGTTTGGGCGGGACTCAGGTTTTCCGTTGAGTTCCTCTAGTTGATGCTGCCATCACTCAGCAAACGTGCTCTAGAGCGCTCATGTGTCCCTCTATTCAGACTCTTCTCTAGGGCTTGGAATGCCCTTCCTGCCTCCCAACTCCATTGTGCCCTGCCCCACATCTCTCAAGGCTCAGCTTCAAATTCCAACTCTATCACAGGCTTCCACAGTTTAGTGGAGTAAATATTTATTCCTCTGGTTAAGCTACAAAGAAAGGGACTTTATTATCACTGTCAATGTGAAACTATCATCACAAGTTTACACTCCTCTCCACTCCCCATTGCTTTAGCCATCTCTTCCCAATTAAGTCAATTTCTTTCCTCTCCTAAATACACATTGTAGTCATATCCCAGTCTCTGATCCCCTTGTCTAACAGCCTAACAGTTTCATCTTGTACCAAGAGCATGCTTTAAAATAGACTGCCCATGAGATATGCAGCGAGCGTTCAAATCCCCAGAGGGCTCTGGGTCACCTCTGCAGCACTCCCAGTTTCCAAGACCCTGCCATAAGTGGCAGGGAGATAAGCTTCAAAGCCCGATCTTTCATATCATAAGACGAAGGTCTTTCTACACATACTCTCATTTTCAACTGAAAACGTGTTTCATACAACCAAATGCTCCAGGGGGAACAAATCCAAACCTGAAAAATTGGCTTCTCCCTGGTACAAGTGTTCACATTCAACACAGGGCTAGAAGAATTACTGGTGATAGAAAGCCAGGCTGAAAATCCTGGCAAAGCACACAAGCAAACACTTTCTACAGAGCACCTTGTGGCTGGCTCCCTCAGCCATACGCTTAATTATCTCACATCGATTCCATGCCAGCAACAAACAACCTTGTGACCATGTGGCTTGACTGGAGAGATTCCCCACTTTGGCAAAACTTCAAAGTCACTTACTATTTGTGCTGTGTCCAGTAAACTAACTCTCAAATTCTTACCACCTTGGGGCTCATGACTTTACCACTCACCCCATCACTAAATCTTCTCTAAGAAAAGGAGGATCAACTGTACTAGAAGGCAAGTTAAAGAATAGCAACAAGGCCATGGGCAGTGGCAACAGCTTAGGAAACCAGTGACTAGGGATCTTCCACAGGACTCAGTGTCCAAAACAGGTCTCATTTACTTGTATGGTGTCTTCCTGAGGGACAACGTCTGTTTCATATGCTTGCTCTGCTTCAGCAGGCTGATTCTCTCATGGGAGGTCAGGCCCAGAAAGGCAATCTGAAAAAGAAGGGTGGAAGGTACATGAAAAATACCACATCGTAGCTCCACCACTCTTAGCAGTACATCACAGGACACTGGCAAACATTCAGTAGTTCCCTAAAAACAATATCCCCCAGTTTTCTAATCAACAATCATGGTGATGCAGAGATGCAGCAGCCTTAAACTATAGTATCCCATATAAATTCAGTAGCTGGGCATTTTGTAATTGTTTAATTGTCTAATTTTTATTAACCTTCAAGAAAGAACTATATACATTGACTTAGAGTTGTGAAATAACTGCTATATTAATTCAAGCTATGGCATATGGTAATCTTTAATTTTCAGCACATTCAGTGTGCAACTTTTAGATAAAACAATATAAGATCAGTATTATTGCAATTATCTCAACTTGTGTGCTCTCTTTAGTATCTCCTTGAAAAGGGTCAAAGAAAAAGTTAATCAGAAGAACATTTAATTCCAAAAACGTGGGGAAGACTGAGAATTAAGGTAACTTAAAAATTCTTAAATCATGAAAAACCATAAGTATTCAGAGTCATCTCATTTAAACCTCAAGTTCCTTATCTGTAAAACAGCTCATCATACCACCCTCACCATATTTTTTAAGGATTTGAGATAATCTATTTAAAATACCTAACGCGGCAGGGTGCAGTGGCTCATGCCTGTAACCCCACTGCTTTGGGAGGCCGAGGCAGGTGGATCATGAGGTCAGGAGTTCGACAGCAGCCTGGCCAACGTGGTGAAACCCTATCTCTACTAAAAACACAAAAATTAGCTGGGCGTAGTGGCGGGCACCTGTAATCCCAGCAACTTGGGAGGCTGAGGCAGGAGAATCACTTGAAACGGGAAGGTGGAGGTTGCAGTGAGCTGAGATCCTGCCACTGCACTCCAGCATGGGCAAAAGAGTAAAACTCTATCTCAAAAAATAAATAAATAAATAAATAAATAAAATCAAATACCTAATGCAGAGGATTAGAGAGATGAAGTAACTGATTCAAGGCCACACAGCTTAGAGTGGGAGAGCTGGGACTGACTCCTTGGTCAGTGTGAGAATAAAGACCATGCTCCTACCAACACCTAAACACTTAGCTTGACTTGCTACAGTCAAAGCCACAACTACCGGAAGCACTCAGGAAATAAATGTTTTCAAAGAACTGGATTGTTTTGTTCATTAAGAAAACAGCTTTGTTCTGAATTCTTCCTTTCGAAATTATCTGAAACTTTGAGTCCATTTTTTGCCTTATTGACCTTTTTCTAAAAAATTAAGGATATTATCACCTCATATACTTGTACTTATTCTAAGATTCCAGAAAAAAAGAAAGATAATTAAAAATGATGTCTCAAAGCATTATAAATACTAGGTATTATAAATGATAATATTATCACAGATGCTAGTATCTATTCTTGCTGCCGGAGTCTATTGATGTCAGAGTGATAGAAGATTGAGAGGAATGTTCAGAAACCTCAGTTTAGTCAATATTATTAACTCAATTTCATCCCTAAACATTTTTTTCTTTTTCTTTTTTCTCTTTAATTTCTTTCTTTTTCCCTCCCTCCCTTCCTTCTCTTCTTGTTATTATTATCATTATTATTATTTTGAGATTGATTACTTTCCCATAAAAGTGAAATATACTTTGCTTTGGTTGAGTAATGCTCTAATTTTCTGAGGTCTTATAGTAATTGATTCAGACTGATAACCACCTGCTTCCCATTCCACGTGGGCAGGACACAGCAATAATGAGAATTAGGTTAGGCTCATAGGGGTTGGAAGGCAGCAGGGAAGGGACTAAAGCTTTGGAGAAAGCTGAAGGTGACTACTGTCCTGGAGCTTGAACTTTCTAATGGCCATGGCCTTCTCTGAAAATGTAATTACTATGACCATCGGTTAGTGATGTATTTTTCATTTCTTTCCACTCTCATCCACTTAAACACTGCATAGTAATAAAGGTAACAAACAGGGTTGGAAAAACTGAGGGAAAACAATCTTCTCATGTTTGCATGATGGTTTACAGCTTATACTATGCTTACACACAACATATAATTTAACTGTACAATGGAAAAAGCCCTTGAATGGGACTGTCAGAAGACCTAAGTTTCCAGTTCTGATTTTGCCACACCCTGGGTAACCTTGAGCAATTCAATTTACCTTTCTGTACTTCTATCTATAAAATAAAGAGGTCAGATTAGGTAACTCCTAGGTTAAACTCGAATAATTTATTATGCTAACCTTTAAACTATTTTGTGGTTTAATGTAGTAGATAGGCATTATTGTTCTCATTTTACAAACAAAATTCCTGAAATTCAAGTGTGGTTAAATGACATGGCTAGACCCACAGAGTCAGTGACAGAGGTAAAAACAAATGTACATCTTCTGATTTTAAATTCAAGTCTATCTCACTACAAGTTTTGGAAATTTTACTCAAAGCCATTATAAGAAGAGAAATAAATACCTGAAAGAGTTGATTTAATAATAAAAATGTTGACCATGAGAAATGGAAAGTTGCTAGCATCAAGATATATAAAACCCAAGGGGAACAAGCCACAATCTGATTGAGGTAAGTCCATAATCCATCTTCTTTGAATGTTGTGGCACAATGATTGGACCAATCTGTGAATTCACCAAAAAAAAAAAGGCAATAAACTAGTTATCAGTCTCCAAGAAGATAAAATCACTGCAGTTCTGTGTAGGGAGAAGAGAAAGTATGGCACAGATCATGATTCAATTTTAGGGTTTCATTTTCCACATGACAGCTCAAAAACTAAAGATGACAAAATGGTGGCTTAATGTTAATTGAGGCTATGATAACACTGTATAAGTAGTTGACAGTGAAGGAATAACAAAAAGGGTCCATAAAATCTTTACTAAAATCAGCATTCAGCATAAGATACACTAGCCTGATGTTAATAATTTGTTCAGAACATTCCCTACCGTATTCATGTTTATAGCAACTATGGGTCTATTACAGGACTGAATATAAACTCTTATTAAGGGTTCAGATGAACCGGCCATTGCTGCGGGCACAAGATATCCCGTAAGCACCTAGATGTCATCAGAATACAATCTAATAGCACTCAGGGAGCTAGGCATGGGTATACTTCTGCACTGACACCATAACTAAATCTGCAGAGGAAGAAAGGCCAGATGAAGAGACTCACAAGACAGACACTCGTGGGAAAAGAATATAGAGCAAAACTCAGATTGTCACAGCTCAGTTTCTCCCCAGGTGTGCCAATTAAAGAACTTTACTATGGCCTTTCATATTAACCTCTTAACCCATGTAGGTAGGAGCACCAGTAGGGAGAAATACACACAGGAAGCAGCAGAAACAAGGGAACAGATCTGCAAGGTTATGTAAATTCAATGACTTTTACAGGCACCCTGGCCATGCATAAAGGGTGAATTATTTTTAAAAGAGAATTCTGTTGATTTGCACTTTGAGGTTTCATAAATGCCTCTGACAATTTGAGAAATAGTTTTGGACATTTTTCCAATGCTGCTCTGAAGAACTCCAGGGACAGGAAGAAAATGAGTCCATGACTTTCTTGTCAACTGTCCATTTAAATCCTAAAAATCTACTTTTTTTTTTTTTGTCCACTTTTTTTTTTCTCTTTAAGTCTCTGATTCCCAACCATCTTTCATGAATATATGCCAGAAGCATTCTAAGAGCAATCATCACAGAGTAGCAATCAAGGTACAAGTTAAGGCAAATTACACTCTCTCTAGAGCATCTCATTAGGACAGCAAAGAAAGATGCATCTCATGCACCTGATATCACAAAAAAGAATATAATTTCCAACAGTAGGTGGAGAAAATAGCTGTTGAGTGGGAAAGAATGTCTATTTTCTTTCAGTTTATGGATTTCTACTGCTCCCTTCTGGGAATTCTTTTGATAACACAGCATGATCTCACACTGAAGTTTTCAGAATACTGGTTTTCAGATTTAATATCAAAGATATGACAGCAAGATGTCATATACATTATCTTATGCAATGTAACACTTTAATTTGTGCTAATACATTCTTATCAGCTGGCCAATGGCTAATGGTAGGGAACTCATATCATTCCAAGTCAATCATTTTCATCTTTAGATGGCTCTGACAGTTACAGAGTTCTTCCTGATGGTAATCTACAGTATTTCTTTCTGTAACTTGTAGAAGAGGACACTTTTGGAGTCACTTACTGTCCACCTTGTAAACAGACCTTACAAAAGATGAAATGGATGGAGGCTGTACAGAAGTAGCAGCTATCGGATCACATGAGAAGGAGAGTATAGAGCAGGGCTCTAGTAATACAGCATTAATGATAAACAAGGGAGGTGGGATGACAGTGAGGCCTCATTAGAGAAATGGAGCACAAGTTCATGTTTTGTCTGTGAAATAATAATAAATGACACAATGCCCTCATTCAGTGTAAAGAAATATTGCTGGAATATAAATGGAATAAAGGTAACAAAATACACTCAGTTAGTTTATACAGTTGTAAGTGAATATAAGGTGGGACTGTTCTTATGAAACAAAATGTAATATGAAAATTGGTTCACAGCCAGAGAAAAAAGACAAAGAGGAGAGAAGAATCAACATGTGTAATAAAAAACTAACTTGCAAAGACTGAATGTGATGAAAAATCGCTTCTGTCCTTATCAATACAGTCTTATGCTGGTCATAGATGCCAAACAAAGGTGACTATTTTTAGTGAAGAGAGAGAAGAGAGGAGAGGCAGGAGAGGTGTAAACTCTGGCTCCTCTCCCATAGGATTCAGTCCAAGAGACAAGTTGGTCCATGTGCCAACTTACAAAGGTTTTCCAGGAATATGCTTTACTGCCAGGCTTTGAAAGGAAGCTTTCTCAGTAGAAACAAGCACTGTCAAAAACTCTTTTATTTTTTACACCATAAGACATAACCTAAGAAGTTTTAAAAACCGAATGCTGGCAGGTGCAGTACTTCATGTTTGTAATCCTGGCACTTTGGGAAGCTGAGGCAAGAGAATCATTTGAGGCGTGGAGCTTAAGACCAGCCTGGACAACATGGTGAAGATGCCATCTCCACAAAAAATTTAAAAATTAACTGGACATGGTGACAGGCACCGTAGTCCCAGCTATTTGGGAGGCCAAGGTAGGAGGATCACTTGAGCACAAAAACTTAAGGCTGCAGTGAGCCGTGATTGTGCCGCTGCATTCCAGTCTCAGCAATGGAGTGAGACCCTGTCTCAAAAAATATGTAAATAAATAAGCAAAAAACAAACAAATAAAATTAAAATTAATTAAAATAAAAATAGAATGCTCGGGGTTACTGGTGGCCTTTGGCAAGAACTGAGCTCAGAGATTACAGCCTTCTATTAGACCTATTTAACATGGTGACAGTTATATTTAGCTACAAAAGCATTGCCTACTGATCAAAGACACCCAAGGCATCAGGTAGCAAAGGGTCTGACAAGGTAACTGAAGCCCTCCATGCCTATGGCAGGGCAAAAAATAACTCATTACACATAGATGCTAGTTAATAATCTCTAAAAATGAAACCCCAAACAAAACAAAATTTGTAATACTTGATATTTCCAGGGAGGGAAACTGGGAAGCTGGGGGGGCAAGTGTACAAAGAATTGCCTTTCGAAAACTAACAAAAATTTTAAACTAAAGAGAGACAGAGACACAGAAGAGAGAAAGAGAGGAAAAAAGTGTATCTGTACTGGGCTTAGGATGCTACGGGGAAATAAACATTCTTAATGTCTTTCGGAATTACCCCAGACTTCAGCTCAAGCAACAAACCAGTACTCTACTGGTAAAGTCTAAGATTTGACCAAGAACATAACAGGAGGGTGGATGGAAACAGATTAGAAGTGAAGCCTCTGTGTTTAGAGCCCAATTCTCCCAAAGTCTTCAAAACAAATAAATAATAAACAGTTAAAGTCCAAGTAAATAAACTACAAACACCATAGGTTTTTCCAGTTAGGTAACCTATTTCCAAGGTCTGAAAAACGTAATCATGCAATTCTTAAGAGATAGCCAAAATCTTTCTTGCTTCAATTTAAACCCTGTCCTTCTTAGTCAACCACCTCAGAACAGCTGGCTGTCATTCCCTATGTGAGACCCTATATACTCTTTTAAACTGCTACTGAAAGCTTTTTTCATTCCTCAGGGCCACAGAATAAGTGATCTAATGTTTTCTTCCAAGTTACTATTTCCAACCTTTTAACTGTTAGTATTCCCATCAGTTCTCAGTTTCAACTTGATACTTACCAAATGGCATGTGCTTTCAGAGGTTTCTTCCTTAATGACTGGACAACTATCCCCCAACCTCTCTACCACTGACTTTTTAAAAAATTTTTTTATTTACTTATCACCTCCTACTTTGTACTTCAGCAACTGACTTTCCCTCTTCACTGGGGAGCAAATCTGTATTTGCCTTAAATCAATTTCTATTTTTGACCACTTCTCAAATTTATCACATTTTTTTCCTAAAGTACTGAGAACTAACCTCATCTTGTGTTTCTTGCAGCTTCCCAATGCTGAGGGAGTCTTAGAGGCATTTGCTTTGTTCTTATTAGGGGTATGGTTTGTAGTCACCCAGCCAGAATGTTATATCCAAGGGTTTACAAGGAAAAGTAGAAATGGGTGTAGGTGTATATGCTTGTTGTAAGAAAAATTTACACTTACAGATGAAAGATCCATATATAATCCAGCCACATACCATGGAAAGGAAAAGCAAGAAGAATATGTAATAGTGATGATTACCAAAACCTAAGGAAAAAAGAAAAAAAAATACTTAATATTTTCATTTCTTCTGATTTTCAACGTAAGACCTCCTTAACCACTTTCCTGTCAAAAGTCTTCACCAAAGTAAAACAGAAATAAAGCTGTTGTTTTGCTTTTAAGTACCATTAAATCAAACCACACATTTCTGATATGTCACAGTCAACTGTCCATGTTAACTGAACTATTATTTATTCATTACTTACTTAAAAGAAGATACTTTTTTGGAATAGAATAAAGTTAACTAAGCAAACACTGCTCTAGGCTGGCCTATCCTATGATGGAAGGAAAAGGAGCAGGCAGGAATTTAGACAAATCATACAGTCTCTTTCTTCCTTCCATGTAACATGTTTGTAAAAGTAAAACTTCTGGAATAGAATAAAGTTAACTAAGCAAACACTGCTCTAGGCTGTCCTATCCTGTGATGGAAGGAAGCAAACCAGGTAGGATTTTGGACTAATCATACCCTGTATCTTTCCTCCTTCCATGTAACATGTTTGTAAAAGCACCACTTCTGAATATCAAGGATTGACTTAATCAGGGGAAACACAGAAAACGAATATGAGGAGCAGCAATAAATTTACACGTTGCTAATGGACATGCAAAGAGTGGCAACCCACAATCTCAGAAACTTCTACAGAAGGGAAGCGGGAAGGGCTAGGCAACTAAGTCTTCTCTTGCACAAGCTGCCTTCTCAATGCTGGAGATGGAAGTATTTCAGAGCTAATGACACAAATGCTCCTCAGCTACTACATCATGGTCCAACCTTCTCCTGAAGCAGCAAAACCCGGCAGAAGGAACAACACCTATTGGACTCAGGAGACCTAGGTTTACATATACTAGTTGTGTCACTGTAAGTTAAGTGATTTAACTTCTCTGATCTAGCGTTTTTACAAGTAATATGGAGATAATACCTCTTCTGTCTACTTCACAGGCCTATGGCTACCAAACAGAATGATGCATGTGCAAATACTATGTTACCTGTAGCATAATAATGATGTACGGGCTCATTGCTATTGGAATATTGAAAATGGAGCCCTAGGATGCCCTTCCACTTTTTCTGCGAGTCATAACTAAACATATGCTTAACTTCATAGTACTAATTGAAAAATTAAATCTCTCACCTATGCACCGTCCAGTCCACAGGCAGTGTTGATCATATCGAGCCACACAGGAGTTGCATACATGGCAATGGAGTGACCTTAATGGCTTCCTTATCTAAGTGGGCAATTAAGATAGGCCTAAGCAAAAATCAGTGTCTCAAAGTGGTAACAAATCACAGGCAAAATTTTAACTTGAGGTCACAAAGGCATTGGCACAAATCCTAAACAGACCATCAATTCACACAGAGGCTGTGGAATGCCTTATTAGTATTTACTTCCATATGTCTACTTTGATTAGGACATCACTCAGTGGGATCTGAATTCCAGAGCCTGTTCACACTGGCTAAGCGGAAATGAGGCAGTACCACAGAGCAAAATAAGCACAGAACTAAGGGAAGGAAACCCAAGTTCCATTTTTAGCGGCACCAATAATTTGGGATAATTTACTTCCTCCCTTGATTCCTCAATTGCAAAATGAGAGGTTTCACTAAGTGGTTTCTAAGGTCAATATGAGCCTCTGATTTGAAGTTAGTTCTAATATATGCTTCATGACAGAGAAAAGCAAATAAAACACACAATGGATAATCCACAGAGAGATGTAACCAGAGACAACTTCAAGAGATTATAAACATCATTCTTCCACATGTTCAAGACAGAAAGCTGTTCAGACAGGAATGTAAAATTAGAAATGGGTAAAAACAAAGGTGTATAAATATACCATGAAGATCGGACAAATGCTTACATGAGCAACATTACCAAGAATTTGCTCTCACTATGGAAAAAAATTATAAAGAAAAAACTCACAAGACATGATGTACAAAATGTTCTGAAGTCCAGAGAGCCAGTTTCTGCAAGGGTGATGATATTCTGAAAGACATGAAGTTTGACCTATTATCACTTTTTATTGGAAAATGTATTATGCACAGTTATATACCATTCTCACAGCTCTCGCTCCAAGCTGAAGTAGTTAGAAAAGCAATTTGGAATACTTGCCACCAAATCATTCTGTGCTTGAAATGAGGTGACTCTTCAAGGTTGCATTTTCAACCAACAGCTAATAAATTAGGATGCGTAAAAATTATACCACCCCATCACTCCCGCCTATCACCTCATCTCTGTGAATGGCAATCATCTCACAGTTACGATCTGCTAGAGAAAAATAAATATGCACATATACACACCCATTAAAAAAGAAAAACCCACCAGTATACATCAAAACTGAAAGTTATAAGCACCAAGGGCTGAGTCTTTCAGGAACACTGGCTTTAGGTAACAGACAACATTCTCCAACTTCTAAACATTCATGAGCAACGGAAAACATGCCATGTCATCTGACAACTTCACATTTGAGGAAGAGAAGGGGCGTTTCCTCAGCTAATAAGCAGAAGACTCTTCCTGGTCACTGACTGGTTACTCTCCATTTATTAAGTGGGGAAATGTAAGCTAAATGACCATTATGAAAATGTTATTACAAGGAAGCAGGAGATCATATTCCTAAAAGGAATCACATCTGACAAGTCTTGGTTGGGTATTACTTTAACAGAAAATAAAAATACATCTTAAAACTTTCATATATATAAACGAAAAAACTGTAAGAGTGGAAATCCAATTTTTGCTATATCACCCCACATGTTATGCAGCCATAACAAAAAGCAACACATCTGCATATGTGACTTTCTAAAGTTTACAAACCCTCCTATTAAAAATATCAGTAACAAAGAAATCTCACCACTTTCTTTTCTTCTTCAGAAGCCTTAGTGAAGCCTGGATCAGTTGCCCAAGTCTTATAGAAAAAGTATAGAAAGGCTACTATGCTGAAAATGAAGCTGAAATAGAAAGGGGCTCCTGCTAAATGTTAAAGCCAAGTTAAGGAATATACCAAACTTCCTTTAAAAATAATATAATTATCATGTAAGCAAATTTCATCATTGGCGCCTAAGAACTTCACCTTCCTTATGTATACATGTCCCCGCCCCTAAACCTGTTCCCATCCTATGTTCTAATCCAACTGGAATTTGTTCCTACTTGGCTAATAATTAATGCTTCCTTATTAGTTGAAGCTCATATTAAATACTGATAGGAATAGTTGCAACTTATGAGGAATATCCTGAAAAGTGACAAACACTTAAGATCAAATAAATTTATCTCTAATGGTGTAATTGTGGCTCTCCTGTGAGCATCTGGAAAAATATTCTTTGATCATTTTAGCAAAATCATTCAAAGAAACAACCCTCTTGATTCAGAGATTCCAAATAAAAGTATTTCCCTATATATTAGATACATGTTTGCAGAAGTTTCCCACTGAAAGTTTAGTAACAAATCCTTTTATTAGGCCGAGTTAATTTAGAGACAAACTGCTCTCCTTTTGAAATGATTACATATCACATATTAGGGAAAGTCATATATTATGGATAAATTATGATAAAGCGTTTCACGGATAAATGCTATCTGCATTGAAATGTTTTTAAGGTGATACAAATTATCTGTATAATAAGTAAAATTTTGCTCCAAGGAATGACAAATGAACACGCAGCAGCAAATCAGTAAGACCAGAAATAAACCAACTGTCGTTGCCCGGTTGAAATAATTATTGACAAAGTAACTGTCTCCACCTTCCAAGGTTCTGCCGTGCTACCCTGTGCCAAACTTCAATGTGGAAAAAGTGACCATAAAATACTCTAAACCCTTTCTATTCAAAGTGTTGTCCAAAGACCTGCAGACACAACTTCACCTGGGAGCCTGTTAGAAAAGTAGAACTTCAGGCCCTACCCTAGACCTACAGAACCAGACTCTGGGTTTTAATCCCCAGGGGCTTCAACATGCGCATTAAAATTTAAGAAGCCCTGCTCTAACCCACAAAGACAGCACAACCACGTCTGGTTAAGACAGGCAGGAATAAATCTTGTTGGCTTAATTTACCACAGTTCATCTGCAGGTGGGCCTAGCTTTAAGAAAGAGTTGAGTCCAGGGAAGTTGTGTAAAATTCAATTTTAACATTTACTTAGAATGAATTAATAAAATCATTCAAAGAAACAACCCTGTTGATTCAGAGATTCCAAATAAAAGTATTTCCCTATATATTAGGTACATGTTTGCAGAAAGAATTACAGGTACATAGGGCAAGATCCTTTGTTAAAGAATCACATCACAATTTTTTTATGAAATCCTGATTGACACATATGACTCAAAAATATGTACGTTCAGTTCTCAAAAATACCTTCAGTTTCATAATGCAATGATCCTGCACGCTGAGCTGACTGAATTTTTGGCTCCTATTTTGATTAACTTACAAAACAAATGGCAGGGGGATCACTGTATCCCCACTCTCCAAGTGAAGTGAATTGCACCCTATCACCTCACATAAAAGCTGAAGACATTCCTTGCTTCGGTGCCCTTGTCAGTGTGGTTCACTGACCTAAAATGTCCCCTACTTCCTCTCATTTTCTTCTAAAACCACACTTTAAGGGTGTCCAAGTCCTAACTGCCATTAAAACCTAACTTATATTTTCCCTCCTTCCTTGGAATCTTTTCTGATTCCCTAGAGAGAATGATTCTCTCCCTTCCCTGAATTTAAGAATGCTTTTATGACACTCAGGCCTTGGACTATAGTTGACAGACACATCAGCCTTCCCAGTAAGCTGGTAACACTTTTGCAGTTAAGTCTCTCAAAATGGAGCTAAAATTTGCCTTTCTCTAACTTCAACCAACTGATTTTGATTCATTAGATCCTTTAGATCTGCACTGTAGCTGTCTTTTAGATCTAATCTACATAAGCTTATCCTCTCATTTGTTCAATACATTTTTATTGAGTGCCCATTCGTTATAGTGCATTGGCTTCCAAATGATAGACTTCCAAACACTTGAAATTGGAAGACAGTGATCATACTTCCAAGATAAATAGCAACACTGTCCTTATTTAACAGTTACCTGGTCATGTTCCTCTGTTCATGCTCCCGTTTATCATTCTCTCTTTTAAAACGATATAATTCAAAACAGAGCAAACACCAGTGCAGAGAACAGAGAAGCTGCTGTTGTCTTTTGCCTGGACACTCAAATCCTTGTAATACTATGTGAGAATATACTCGCTTCCTTGACAGCTGCATCACTAGCCACACTGAGCATTTAGTCAAAGCTCCTGGTTCCTTTGCACTTGACCAGAAGCTATGTCATAGCTCACCATAACATGCACTTGTACAGCTGATTTTCTGAAACTCAGTATGGGACTTTACATGTATTTATCCCTCTTAAACTTAACTCAGTTACAGCCAATATCACAAAAGTAATATTCAGAGATCCACCATTTATCTCCTGATTTGAATTTTACCTTCAAATTCATCAGTCAGGTCCTATTTTATTGTACTCAATCCCCCCTCATAAAAGCCAAAGACATTACTTGCTGAACTTATAAAAGGTACCAAAAGAAACTGATCATCTTAGAAGCCAACCTAGAATTGCCCTTGAAATTAGTTTCAACATGCAGCCTTCCATCTAGATTTTATTCATAAGAATAACTAATAAAAAATATTAGGTATATTTATAGAACACCAATTTTGCCATGGGGACTCTGGTGAGCACTTCATAGTAATCCTTGCAGCCACACCATGAGTTTGTTTCTGTTATCTCCAATTTACAGAAAAACTAAGGCTTGGTGAAATTATGTACCTTGCCCCAATGGTACATAACTAGTCTGAAAAACAGCTAAAACTCAAAATCGTTTTGTCTTATTCCACAGTGCCCCAGAACATCTTCCCCTAATAGGCCAGTATCTGTGGAAGCAAATGCCCTTATTCAATCCAGATGGCAGCCTGAGACAAAGCTAGTTTAAACCCAGGGCAGCATCTCAGTTCATCCACAAGGCAGTTCCAAGATTTAAAATTTAGTGTGAAGAACATTGTTCTGATGGTGAAGTATGCCACCTACTGACTTACATGCCCTCACAAGTAGCGGGTTCATATGGTTGCCTAGAACAAATGGTTTTAGGTTGTACAAGCAAATAAAATAGTCCAACTTGTTGATTCCAACATCTTAAGATTCTGTCTAGCTATGGAAATCAGTTCTCTTTTGTTAATTTTGATTCTACAAATTTGAAATAATTCAATGTAAAAAGCTTTGTGCAAAATCTGACATGTTTCTCAAATTTCAAAAATTTATCACAAAACACATTTTTAAAACTGTTTTATTCCACTGCCATATGGATTGGTAAACAAAAATATCAGCTATCTTTCTTTCCTCTGTATCATGTCAATTACCCTAGAATTTATGAGCCTTGGGTCTTCTGCAAGTGATTTTGTTGTATCCTGTGCTGTTATTTGATGCACTCATGACTACTTATAATATCATGTATTTTTCTATCGTAATAATAATATCATCCAAGCCTTCATTAAGTGGCGGTGATAAGGCTAGTGCTTAAAAAACTGCCACCAAATCAGTAATTATGAGACAAAGAAGAGATAATAAAATCTGAAAAAAGCCAAATGGCCATGCCATTCATTTAAAGAAATCTGAAAAATATTAGAGATAATGCTCATAAATAAAAAGGAGCATTAAAGCAAAAACATGCTATAACGGATGTAGACATATGTACTTTGAGAACTCACATGGCCAACTCATTTCACATTTACTCCTATTGAAATAATATTCTTGAATTCAGTTTATGTACGTCTCCCATAAACACTCTGTTCTTTCTTTTCGGAAATGCTAGAGAAGTAACATGGAAGTTTAAAGGAATACACTAAAAGGTATATTTCTATCTACAACATTCCTTCTTCTCCTACTCCATAAGCAAAGCAAGGCTATTAGAGCTTCCTTGGAAGGGAAGAAGGGAGTCTGGCAAGAGGTGGGAAGATTGAAAATGCCTTCCACCCACCTGAAGTCATAAATGGTTAGAGCCCAAGTAACCCCTCTCCCCATTTCTACGTGACAGGACTTGGCCAACACTAAGAGAACAATAAACCCCTAAGTTGGACTTGGTCCTGGGCCCTGATCCTTAAGTAATAAACCTATTCCCTGAATGAGTTTTTTTTTCGTTTTTGTTTTCATCTCAGGCTGCTATTCATTAGTGGGTCATGAAAGAATTAAATGGGCCATGATTAAAATTTTTTAAAAAGGAAATGGGATGAAATAACACCACAGGGTAAAGCGTACATTAGGAGTACAGTCTTTGTTTTACATATATGTTGTGTGGCAAAGTAAATTTATTTTTACTGTGGATTGAGAATCATTGCCTTAGATAATACCACTAACACTTACCATTACTGAGGAAGCCATATTTTCCCCAATCTCCCTTTCATGCAGTCCATCTTGGTACTCAGAAAATGTATTAAAATTAACTGTAACTGCTGACCAAGTTATGAGAAACATCTGACCTTGAAGGAATCTCAAGACAATCCAACAAATTATAGTATAAGTAAAACAATAATACATTCTACTGTTCCCCTCCTATGAGTAAAAAATACTAGGTACTTACCATTTCCATAATGTACTCTGAGACTACTTTTCGAATTAAGTAGATTTTCAACATTAAACATCTTCATCCAGAACCATTAAATGAATGCAAATATAAGTTGCATTCCCTAGGTCTTTTCCAGTACCTAAATTCCTAACAATGACATTACTCTTTTTTAAAGGCAAAATGAGATATGCATCAAAATTGATGCTTAAAGGATATCAGGAAAAAATAAGATGAACCAAGTCATAAATATCCAAAAAATGGAACTTAGCAGAAAGGCTGTTGGTAAGTATATAAGGTTCTTATACCCAACCAAGAACCTAAAATAAAAAAGATAAATATAAGGTATTAGTATGACTTGTATTAATTTTAGTTCTAAATTTCCCTACATAATAATGGTAGTGATAATAATATCAGCAGCAACAGTAATAGCTTTCATGTACTGAGTGCTTACTATGTGTCACTTTCCATGTGGTAACAGAGTTAGGCAACATCATCCCCCCATTTTACACATCAGAAAACTAAAGCACAACGACTCTCAAGAAGTGTATGTTCTAGTTCTTCTAACCAACTCATACAATATTAATCCACAACAATTTAATATATATTTTCAATGAATCTTTTGCATTTCTATTGAGACATATACTTTTATTTCTTTTATGGCATATATTTTTAAATACACTATAATGCAAAAATTATATACTTAGAGATTCACCTTTACATTTAACAAGCTTTCTTCCAGAGACTAGAATGATATTTGTGAAGCATACAGATGCACACAACCTTGAGCACATTCATCCTATAATCAGCTTGAGAAGTAGACACTTCATATAAAAAGATACACAAAGGCTAAAAATGATACTGGCATTCAGAATATTAACAATTTTACTTGGGTCACAGGCACCTTGAGGTCCACATATAATTTACCCAAAATACTGCAGTTTCAAAAGAAAATGTCTTTTACACTAAGTACTCACTACAGACATCTTATGCATGAATATAGTTTACCTGAATATATTTTAAAATTTATTCCAGGAAAAAACAACAGTTAACAATAGGTATGAAGGGTTAAAAAAAATTAGCTACCAGGATCATAACCATAATTACAATAAGTTCATATTTGAGAAGAACTAAAGAGTCCAAACTTTAGATGCTCAACATGCTGCCAAAACAGGCCAAATTAAGCCCTTGTACCCTCCAGGGTGTGGTCTGTTGGAGATCTTACAGCAAAAAATGCATTTGACCAATTACGTATACAATGAACTACTAATTTACAAGAGCCTCTACCACTGCGTGTCCATTCCTGACAGGTGTCAGGTTAACAGCCTGGATCAATAAGCAGCTGCCCTATAATAATAATAGTTTACAGTTGCTTTCCTCTATGAAATTGGGACCCTATAGAGGAATACGAGAGATAAAGGATGTATGAATAAAGTTGTCATATGCATTTGACTCACATTTGAATTGTGCCCATTTTTATAATGTAGGCTTCAACTACAATAAACGAATAACCAAACACAATCTCAAATGTTCCTATCCTAGGGGAGTAGCTATTACCAGCCCTTGATTCCTCTCTGAAAAAGGAGTGATGACTCTGATCGCTGGTGATTTGGCTTAAAATTTATTTAGAGCATGAGTTAATCCAATTAGTGGAAAGTGAATAAATATCTCTAAGTTATAAGTTATCTGAATAGCAGACAATTTTTGGCATTTTGCTATTTTTCAGAAATTTGAGTTTTCACATTACATTTACATTCTAATTCATTTCCAGACTATTGTCCCACTCTTGGGTGATACAGTAGTAAGATTCCTCTAATACTTCATTTGCTCTTATGACAAAAGCAGGACATGCTTATGCTAGAGAATGCTGGCAATTGACAGAAAGACAGAGGAATACACATAATCATAATACGCAAAGAGCAACCCTATATTTCCTTTCAGATCCTTTTCTATGGATCAACATCATTACATTTTTCTTTCATTCAGTGAATGAAAATGCTTAACAGCAGAGACAAGTTTCCTGCTTTTATGGGCTTTACATTGCAGGGAAGTGATTAAGTGCTAGAAGAAAATAAAACAGGGATGCAGCAGCGTCAGAAGGGAACGGCCTCACTAAGCAGGTGACAGCTGAACTGAGAGGCCTGAATGACATACCCAGCTATGAAAAGATAAGGTGTCAGAACACTTCAGACAAAGACCCAAGCAAGGGCCAAGGCCCAAGGTGGGAATGAGCCTGATGTGTGAGAAAGAATGTACAGTGCAGTGAGAAGGGGAAGAGAGGAAGTCGCTGGGGAGGGAATAAATCACAAAATATCCCATAGGCAAGGAGTGTGGATTTTGTTCTGAGTACAAGAAAAAGTTACTAGAGGGCTTTAAGCAGGAAGAAAAGAAAGAACTTACTTGCTTTTTAAAAGATTCTCTTGATTGCTAAGTGGGGGTAAACTCTAGGGGGATAAGAAGTCAGAAGACCAGTGAGGAGACTTGGTCTAGGATGCGAGTTGTGGAGATGGAGAGAGGCAGGCAGGGAACATGTGATAATGGGTTGGACATGGGAGGTGAGGAGAGGATGACAGTAATCCAAGCATGACACCCATATTCATTTGAGGAACTGGATGCCATTTTATTGAGAAAGGAAAGAGAGAAGAAGAGATGGGGGGTGATATGACTATTGAGTACTGTGTGTCAGCTATAGCTCTATGCATTTATATGTGTTAACCATGAGGCAGGCATTATCACAACAGTTAACCCTCATTTTATAGCAACTTGTTCAATGTCAGACTATCATGTGGTATAAAGCTTGACTTGAATTCAAGCAGTCTGACTCTTAACCATTAACTATATATAATCATGTATAAATATTGTCCTAAAAATAAAACCATACCATATTTACTATTTTATAACCTCCCACAATTTAATTCAACTAAAAATGACTGACAGCAAAAATAACTAGCTTAAAATAAATTTAGAAAAAGGAAACAAAATTTCTGAAAAATGAGCAAAAATGCTTCAAGATGATTACAAAATCATGAATAATTATGAAATGATTACAAAAATCTCCCCATCATTCACCAAAAATAACAATTAAAATGTGACCCAGGATATTTATTTTCCACCAACTGTCAAGTCAACCAAGTTGACTTGAGCAATTTGCTTTCAGCCAAATCATATGCTACCAAAGCCCTTTCCTCCCGTCCACCCTCAGGATGCTGTTATATGGTGAGTAATATTTACAGCATGATAAAAATCTGTGACTCCAGCTAACCAACAACAGAAATAAGAAATAAAATCAGAAACACAATAACCAGCCTTGCAAAAATTAACATACACACCTTGGAAACAAAGATGTCAGAAAAAACAATGTTACTAGAAGACATCCTTTTAAAAGCCAAGAATCTGAATTGAAGTCCAGTATGTATCCAACAGCCCACATGGTAATCACAGAAAGCATCAGCAGCAGGAAGAGCTATTAAAAGATTCAGAATTTTAGAACTTCATGGATTTCACCTCTTAAGTATCTAATAATAGTGCAATATGAGAACTACTTCCAAAGTATATAATAACAAAGTATATTAATACAACAACAGAACTACCACAAAATTCTCCTCCAAAATTGCTGATTGATAAATCTGAGGTTTGAGAGATTGCACATCTTGGAAACAATCTTTTTTTTTTTTTCTAAGATGAAGTTTTACTCTTGTTGCCCAGGCTGGAGCGCAATGGTGCGATCATGGCTCACTGCAACTCCCCGGTTCAAGCAATTCTCCTGCCTCAGCCTGCCGAGTATCTGGGATTACAGGAACCCACCACCATGCCTGGCTAATTTTTGTATATTTACTAGAGACGGGGTTTCACCATGTTGACCAGGCTGGTCTTGAACTTCTGACCTCAGGCGATCCACCGCCTCAGCCTCCCAAAGGAAACAATCTTTTAAAAGCCCTACATTTTATAAAATGTTGCTTAAACATATTTTGTTTTGCTTTTCTTCTCTAGAAGAAATGGTGGTCTTTTAGAAAACTGTTAATGAAAGCTAAGATTTTTCAAAATAACTTCTTGCAAACAGTATTCTATATTGGAAAACATAAAGCAAGCTCAAGGGACTACATAGAAATTAATACACAAGACTCAGTGAGGGAACTATAAGAGCTCCAACCTGGGCACTGCATCATGCCATCCCTAATGGAGAAGGTCAGATGCAATAGGTCTGCAGAAAAGATGAGCTATGTTTGGAGAATGTAGAATTTTAAATGCCTATGGACATCTAGGAGACATCCAGCAGGCAGTCAAAAGTAGGTTTAGCATTCTGGAAGACTTGAAATTTAACAGTACATAGGTGGTAAAGCCATGAGTGAATAACATCCCAAAGACTGTGTGCAGGTAGAAAGGGGGCAGAATCTTAGCCAAAACAAACACTTAAGGGGAAAAAAGCAAAGTCATCAAAAATAACCAAGAACAACCGACCAGAAAGGCAGGATGAGAACCGGCAGAAAGAAAGGTTTCAGGGAATCCAGGGAAAAGAGTTTCGAGAAGGGGGATGTTCTCAGTGTCAAATGTCACATGGAGATCAAAGATTAAAATATGTCCTCATGATGCTACTAATTCAGGTTTATTTTGGCAAAGTTAAAAGAATGAAACTTCTATGAAACAACAGTCTGACTGAACTGAAGCTGGGCCTCGTGTTTGTGCAATGCAGTCTTTAATGACAAGATACGAGACCCTTGAAAGCAAGCAGAGCTTCCTTCTTTCTTCTTCCATTTTCACTTCTCTAAGCCATATCTAGGAGTGGATAATTTCAAATGACATTAAATCTTTAAAATGTCTCCAATTCCAATTGGCATGATGACACAAAATGGATTAGTTTAGATTTTTTTAATGTAAATTTAGAATCTCCTAGCAACATAATCTCAGAACAGAGATAAGAATTAAATATGGATCTCAAAATTCTAAATCCTAGATATAACACTCTTACAGACAAGCTGCACTATTCATTCAACAAATACTTGAGGGCATATTATATGCAAGGTACTATTCTAGGCACTTGGGACACATCAATGAATTTAAGATCTTTTTCTCACTTAAATTCTAGCTGGGAAAGATAGAGAGCTAAATATGCTAAGTTACTTTTATAGTATATAAAAACCTGGATGACAAAGGGCCTTATAGGTCATCATAAAGACTTTGCTTTTACTCTGGGAGAAATGAGGAGACATCATAGGAATGTGAGCTGATAAGTGACATGACTTGACTTACATTTTAGATTCATCTGCTGAACCAACATGGCACTGGTAGAGTGGTAAGAAGGGGTCAGATTCTGGATGTAAACTGAAGGCTGAACTGGTCAACACATCTTTCTAATGGACTGCATATGTGGTATGACAAAAAAATAGGTGAAGACAGAGGAATGCCGGAGTTACCAGCTACTGAGATGGGGAAGGTTTGGTTTAGTCAGGGGAAGGGTGGGGAGGGTATCAGGAGATGCCTATTAGACATCAAAGTGGATGAATCAAGTACGTAATTTGATATATGAGTATGGAAAGGTCTAGACTAGAGAGACAAATATGGGAGTTATCAACATATAGATGGCATTTAGGGAATGAATAAATAGCAAAGAAGGTCAATAACAAAATCCTGGGGCACCCTACCAACAAGAGATGGGGAAGAAGTAGAGGAGCTGGCAAAGGATACTGAGGAGTAACCAATATTTCTTCCTCTCCCCACTCCACATGCCTAATGCAAAAGCAGTATAGCATTCATGATGATCCTCTACATAAGAATATGGTGTCTCCTAATTTAGAATCACTATGAAAGTATAATAACTAATTATTATTAATAACATGATGGTATCATATTTGAAAACACTAGAGACAGTGGAATCAATCCAATATTCCATTTTAACAATTTAAATAGTATTCACTTCTATGACTTAGATTTTGTTATTCATGAGAATAAGCTGAAGTTTCTAACGTTTTCCACTATTCAGCTCATTTTAAAGTTTAGAGGAACACCACTCAGAATTGCTAAGCTAAAAAAATGAATAAAATTTGGGTTTAATTTCTCAAAATTCCAGTGTTTTCTTTTATGAAGTGACATCATATGCCTAAAGTTTGCAACTATATCATTTTTAAAGTCCTCATGATTCTAAGGCAACATTGTAACTGTTATTATTTTCTTTTTGAGAAATAAAAATTTAGTAAGGAATAAGCTGTTACTACAAGCTTTTATAAAACTCTTTGCAACATGGTGTTTTTCCCATTGTGTCTCTAAAAATCAAAACCTTTTGCATTTCAATACATTCATTAAATAAATGTGGAAGTACATAATACTATTCATAAGGTAACATGCAGTTTTAGAGCATCTAGTTGAGGACCAACAATAAACAGCCAATGAAAGTGCCAAATTTCCAACTTTGGGCAACAGGATGCAGGGGAAAGACATAGTCAGCAGATATAATGCAGCAAAAAGCCAACTCTCTGGTTTCCTCTGATGCCTTAATAAACAAAACCAAATGAACAAAAAAGTCATCTATCCCACAGAAAAGACCCCAAATGAAAATACCTCGCATTTCTGCAGCCACCTCCAAAGTCTGAACTTTTGGTTGGTTCTCATTTTGGCTTCTGTTTTTAGCATATGAATAATGAGCTGATTTTTGTTTTGTAGAGCCATATCAAGAGGTGTTTCTCCCTTAAAAAAGAGTGGGGTAAAAAGTTTAAAAATATTTTTAATATATTATGAGTGCTAAACTTTTTTAAAACTCACCAGAATCATAGACTCAACACACTATTCCAAGGATAGCCAGTTATTATCATTTATATCTATCTTGGGGTAACTGAAAACAAATATATAGCTTACCTTTATGTGAATTTATCAGTCTTCTAACTCAAGATATAATAAACTAAAGGAGATAAATACCTGGCCATACCTTAACATTCTGGATATCCAGGCTAGAACCAGCTTCCAAAAGCTTATCAACTGCATTAACATTTCCTGCTGCAACTGCCCAGTGAAGTGGAGTGTTTTGGTGTATTTTATCAACCACATTGAGAGAAGGATTAAACTTTAAAAGAAATCCAGTTGGTTCCGGCCTGTCTCAAAATAGTAAAATACCAAGAGGCATTAACAGAGATGATGACTTAAGGAGTAAATGCAAATTACGAATCCTTTAAGATAATGCCATCAATTAACCATTCAGTTAAGTATTCAGAACTGAGAAACTTCTTTGTGCTGACTTATATTCTAGGTACTAATAGGAGATTTAAAAAAAAAAAGACATCTATTAAATGATGACATGCTATATAGATAATTTTAACAATGCAGTGGAATAACTGCTTCTGTTTTTCAAACTTTTCCTTTCATATTGTTCTATTGGCTAACACTTTTCTCTGAATTATAGATTTAATTTTAGCCAATATTAAATGCTATGCTATTTATTCAATTAAAGACTAAATATATGTTTTAGTTGAGGAGCTAACTTCATACTCTCCATCAAATCAACTGTTAAATAAAGCAGGTATAAATTATGTCCTAAAATATTTGTGAATCTTAGAAAGTTACGGACTAAAAGACAGAATTCAGTAAAATATTTTTACTTTACCAATACCTTTCCTTCCTTCATGACCACTGAAGAGATTATTTTAAGAAAACAATATTCTACTTTATTTATTTCATCAACATCTTTATAGGGATTATACCTAACTTCAGATTTACCAGCAAAGACAAAATGCTTTTTAATAAAATTCTACCTCCAATCCTACCATTCCATGAACAAAAAGGAAATAGCATTAGAATTAACATGGTTCCTAGAAGTCCTAAGTACAAGCAAAATCAGAGATTCAATACAACATAGAAACAAACTGCTAAAGTGAGAACTGTCACAAGTATTTGCTTAAATATCGGAAGTTGAATTATACAGTGTCATTAATCATGTGTTTATAGAAATAAATACACAGAAAAACTTAAATATGTAAGTGCTTGATCTGAACATACAAAAAGACTCTTTTCAGTTATATTTTCAAAGCAGTCAAGACTGACGTCAGAGAATCTCAAAATGTAATATTTTCCAGAAAGCAGACTTATCAGATTTTAAATTATGAGAACATTTAAAATTATAGCCATTTTTCTTAAAAGCAAAGGAAGAAATACAAGTCATGTTAACAAGTATATGTCAAGGTATATCTACTTGTTAGGTAAGGAAATTTTTTTCTTATTAGTAGCTTTCAAACTTTTTGCCAAAGCTATCAGAAAAGAGAAAATGTATTTCAATGCTGCTTTTCTAATTATCTTAAAAGTCGATTATCACAGTCTCAGTGTGGAAAATATTAGTTTCTTCAATGTACTATCATCTCACATAGACAGAGATACTCAAAATTACACACACAGAAAAGAAATAGTTGGAACCAGAATCAGATTGAGGCGATTAAATTAAACTCACCCAATTACTTTGTGAGCTGATAACATGAGAGGTGTCTGGCCATTTACATCTGTCATATTCACACTCTATTCAAAAAGAAGACAATTAGCATAACTGTAAATACACTCAAAAGTCTATTTGTTCTCTTAACAGAAATATCTCTTTAATACATTCAGTACCACCATTATTTCTACATGAAGGGTTCAAATATCATTTGATAAAAAGAATGCTCTGCTCTACTTCCATAGGGTAAAAATCCATGGATTTCTACAAAATATTTTTAAAAAGAAAATCTGAATATATAATGTAAAGTGTTATATGATGTGAACACAGACAGTTAAGGGAAAGAGTAAAATGTTGATAGCTACCATCAAACACAAGAGATGGTAGAGGCCTTAAAAGTCACCTAGTTGAGACCTTAGTTGACACATTAATTCACATTATCAATTCTTATACAAAGTCATTCAGTATCTACTCAAACAATTCCAGTAAATAGTGAACTCCCTATCTTCTGAGGCAAACTTTTCTTTCTGGACTTAATATACTAAGTTTTAAACAGGGAAAATTTCCTTTCTATTTTCTGGAATACAGAAAAAAAAAGGAAATCATATTTCCATGAGGATACAATCCTTTAAATAAGACAGGTCTAGGTTTAAGGTATACAACAATGGTTTCAGCTAAGCCAAAGAAAAAGAGTTTCAGCTTCTGAAGATTCTTATGGGCCTTGGAGGAATAGGACTTGGGAAAGGGCCCAAAGAGAAGCAGACAGGACTCTTCTTCATATATTTATATTTTTCCAACAATGAAACCTAGGAGGTTATAATTCTACTTCAATCAGCTAAGTCTGAGAGAAAGTGCTCATTTAAAAGGAGCACAACCATTCCAACAGCATTTGTGCAAACACGTTTTCATGCCTTTTACAGGAAAGTCTGCTAATACATAAATTACTTTGCTACCGGAAAACATATTCCAGGCAAGTATAATTGACATTTAAACTGACAATAACCTATAATTTAACCTGTGCCTCTCAAGGCAAGTCAATTTTCATGGACTTACTTTAGAAAACAATAAGAAACATGCATTCAAATTGGCCTCCCATTTGGGCTCAAATAATGAAAGCAAATGATGGGTTAATTTAGTGATTTGACTACCATTTTTATATTCAACTAGAAGAAAAATACAGGCTTTGAAGTCATGTTTTTGAAAAACTCTGCAAATTACTGGGTTCATAAGAAAAACTATTACCAGCTTACAAGTTTCAGAAACATCTATTATACGTTACTGAGCTAAATGACCTGTCCTTTTCCCTCCAACGAAGCTGAAAAGCAGTATTCAATAGCTAAATGTACCGAGGCTAGTATCTGAATATCTGGATATCCATTAACCTCTACCTTAAAAATGAGAAGAGACTACTACTCATAATTTCCCCAACCTCTTCAGATGATAAAAGCTGGAGTGTAAGACACATTTGAGAATATACCTGTCCCTTTGAGATGAGATATGCTATAATAGGCATGTGCTGAAACAATACTGCCAGGTGGATGCTGCTGAATCCTTCTCCATCAATGAGAGTGGGGTCTGCACCATGCTGGAGTAATAATATGACCACAGGTAAATGTCCTTGTCTGCAAATAGAAGACAAAAAGCCATTCTGTAGCATGCAGAAAAAGCAAAAAGTCAGGGAGAAACTGATATTCCTAAGACATGAGGGATTTTGCTTACATATAAAAAATATTTCCTAACAGTAAGACAGTAAGATTTTTGAAACAATGGTGATTGTCCAAACGTTTTTTACTTAGATTAGATGCTGCAAACTTAGAACGATATGGATAATCATTCTCGGTTTTTTTTTTTGAGACGGAGTCTCACTGTCACCCAGGCTGGAGTGCAGTGGTAAGATCTCGGCACACAGCAACATCTGCCGCCCAAGTCCAAATGGTTCTCCTGCCTCAACTTCCCGAGTAGCTGGGACTACAGGCGCATGCCACCATGCCGGCTAATTTTTTGTATTTTTAGTAGAGATGGGGTTTCACTGTGTGAGCCAGGATTGTCTTGATCTCCTGACCTCATGATCTGCCTGCCTCAGCCTCCCGAACTGCTGGGATTACAGGCGTGAGCCACTGCGCCCAGCCTGGATAATCATTCTTGAGTGCAAGTGATAAACTTGATAACTTCCCAATCTACCTTAAACCTTATATTACCATATGTAAATAATTTTTTATGACACGCTAACAATGAAGATTCTAAGACCACTTAGACGTCCTTGTCATTTTAAAAATCAAAAAATCATAAGCCAGATATACAGAAATATAATATTAATAAACTGTGGGTTTACTGTGATAATATTAAAAACTATATATTCATATGCTTTTCTTAAGCTTGACTCTGGTTCATTTTTCATGTAAAGTACTGTACCTCAGTAGCTTAAGGGGCATGAATTAACCCCAGAGCTTCAAAACTCTTGGCTATGGAGAAAAGATTCAACTCCTTGACTTACATGAACAATTTTTCACTTCAGTTTCAGATTCCTGTCAACCCCACCAACCACTGAGAATGGAGTTTAAGTTAAAAAAAGAAACTGGTAAGTATTCAAGACTTATTAACTTCAGTTTCAGATGACCAATATACAACAGAGAAAAGAGGAGAGTGACCACACAACATAAATGTTCTAAGTTGACCCACTCAAAATTTCTTGTTAATCCTGCAACAACTTTTAAAAGAGGTGACTCATTTGGCCCTAAGACATAGAGAAATACTTTACATTTCAGAGGAAACTGACTCTGAAATAAAATCATAGGTTTCTGAATAGATATCTGTCATAAGCCTGAACTGACTGAGTTTGCAGTTCACTGAACTACTACTTTTATTTATGTTACCAAGTATGAAAATTATTTATTCTAATTACAAAAAATAAACTATAATACACATATTTGAGTTGGATAATTATAATGAAGCTCTAAATTAAATATCAAAAACATTCTTTCTGCAAAACCTTTAAAACTGTAATTTATTTTTAAATAAAGGAGGCAAAAAAAAGAAAAGATAGTCTTTCAAATTGTCTATAACTGATTTTCGATATGGTGACCATTAGCTACATGTGGCTATTTAATTTCAGCATTCAAAGAAACCTTACCGGATGGCCCAGTGAAGAGGAGTTGAATTTAAATCTCCACCCAACTGATCTACAACAGCACCTTTTGAAATATAAAACCTGTTAAAAGCAGACACAAATGAAAATAAGATTTGAAACTTAAGCTTCATATTGAGAAAGAAAATACTAATTTTTTCATAGTAAAAATATGTTGGAGAACAAATTATGATAGTAATACTCCCTAAAACACCCAGATCTATAGAAATATGAAAGATTCACATGGCAGAATCAGACAAACCCCTATGAAACATTCTTGGGATGTAAGTAATTAGTCCTGCTGTAATTGGCATTCCTTTATAACTTACATACCAAACACATCATAACTACTCTCTGCATAGTCTAACTACTGCAGCACTCTTGAAATTGTTTATATTCAAAAGGTTTAGGATCAGGCAGATATTCTTACTTGACTGGAAGGAGAGAGGTAAAATTATGTCACCTTCAACAGTTTAAAAGTAGAATTACTATGTGGGACTGAATTTTAAAAGTAAGTAGTAAAGAATTAATTTAAAATCCTTTTGGAAAAGTTAGACATTTTGAGTGTTTTGCCCTGCATTTGGGGGACAGAGATGAGAGGCACTGTATAAGGTGGACATATAAGGTAATGAGACTGATTTTCTTCTACAGTTTATAGGAATTAGTCTCATCACTTCAAAGTTGAGCTTCATATATCGTATTATCTAAATACCATACCAGTTTATTTCCACAGAAGAGGAGTTTGCCTGTGAGTATTCATGTGTGTTAGAACATTTTAAACCTTAATAAATTTCTTAAACTTTAAGGATTTAAATATCTAATCCTAAAACACAAAATATACACACATTCACATACACATGTACATTTTACATGTTAAGCTGTTTGAAAGAAACAATGGGTAGGCATTACTGCTTTATGAAGGGGAAGTATTTTATACAATCTAATACATGCCCACTTAAAAGTATATTCCATATTTAGTTTTTTGAAAAAGGTTGTATTTCCTACCTATCTATTCTTTGCGGCACTAACATGTAAAATATTTCAATGTTTCCTCTAAACTAGATGAGACTTCCCATTCTATTCTGAAAAAGTTTATTATGCTTTTCCTTTTTTAAAAAGTGTTCACTTTTACTTCCTAAACTTTATGATTGGCCCCTTTGGCTTTATTTCTAATTTTCCTTTTTGGATCAACCAGGCATGGTCTCTAAGGTCCTTTTCAACTTTATAATAACTAACATGTGTGGCAGGAAAAGTTTCAGGTGTTCTTTCACACGAGGATTACACATGATTCAATACTCGTACTTAAAGAAAAAGATAAATAAAGGAGAGGTCTAAAATTATAAATACACAATTAACACACATATATCCCGTCTTACTTTACAAGGTCCAGTCTGTTGTTAATAGCAGCCCAATGAAGAAGTGACACATTTTCTTTATCTGGTTGCCTGACATCATATCCTGCTTCTACCAACTCTTTACATCGTTCAAAAATCCCGTATCTCAAATAAGAAAAAAAAGCATTAATTGATACCATTAAAATCATTTCAAATATCAAAATGTCTTCATTTTACTGTATCTTTTCATTATCCAAACTGCCTTTCAGTCAATACATAAAATAATTAACAAAGACATGCACAGAGAGGACACAGTATAAAGCCAAACAGCAAAAGGAAACCTAGTTTACTTACTGATCAGATTAATCTCTTTGGAGTTGAACTTGATTTCCATAAGTAGACTTTAAACTTACATTGCCGCCCTTCAATAAGTTTCATCTGATCTCCACTGTGTGCCAGAAACACCTCCTGCCGATTCCTGACAATAATCTTACCCCTGAATCAAACCAAGCCTATGCAATAATCTCACAACAAGGGATAAAGACTAAAAGCAAACTTGGAATGGGATAAATTCAACAACAAAATATGGAAAGAATATAGGTATAGCAGAGGAACAAATGATTAGCCCTTCCTGAAGGAGATGAAACTAAGCTATATTTTATAGGCTGACAAAAGGCATTTCAGGCAGAGGGAGCAGCATGTACAAAAATCAGAAATGTGAAACTACATGGACGTTCAGAGAAATAAAAGCAGTGTAACATTGCTAAAGCATAAAGCATGAGAGGGAGTGGTGAGACATGAGGTTAGAAGCAATAGGCAAAGACCACATGGGCCTTCTATGCTACACTATGAAGTTTAGACTTTATCTACAGTTCAATGGGAAACCAATAAAGAGTTTTAAAGAGGAAAGTACTCAGACTTTGAGTTTTAAGAAAGATCGCATTGGAGGCAATATGGAAGCTGCTTAGAGCAGGGTAAGAACAGAGAGTGAAATACCAGTTTAGAGGTTATTGCAATAAATACAGGTGAGAGACAACGAGAGCCTAAAGTAAGAGAGAAGCAATAGGAATAGAAAAGGAATGATGGGCTTGGAAGATATTTAACTATTAGTTAATCAGTTAAATAGTATAGCATTGAAAAGAGGTATTTCATAGACAAATTATTATAGCATTAAAAAGAGGTATTTCATAGAGAATAAAGAGATAAATCATTTATTAGCAATATTTCTTTTTTTTTTTTTCTTTTTGAAATGGAGTCTCACTTTTGCCCAGGCTGGAGTGCAGTGGCATGATCTCAACTAACTGCAACCTCTGTCTCCTGGGTTGAAGCGATTCGCCTGCCTCATCCTCCCAGGTAGCTGGGATTACAGGCGTGTGCCATGACACGAGGCTAATTTTTGTATTTTTAGTAGAAATGGGGTTTCACCATATTAGCGAGGCTGGTCTCGAACTCCTGACCTCAGGTAATCTGCCCACCTCGGCTTCCCAAAGTGCTAGGATTACAGGCGTGAGCTACCACACGTGGCCTATTAGCAGTATTTCTATGAAGTCCCAACCGACCCTTTAGCACTTTCTTGAAAACTTATTTCTATTTAAAAGTACCTGAAAGTTTCAATAAGCCTGCAAGGATAAAAAATCAAATCAAACAGCAGAATTGTCTGTTTCTCACACTGTAAATTAGAACAATTTCTGCCTTACCAAAATATGCATGTGTGTGTATTTGTGTGTGTGTGTGTGTGTCTTTTTGGCATTTTTAAAAGAGTAAATTTTAGAATGACACACATACATTTACATTCTCCATCATTTTTTTTTTTTTTTGAGACGGAGTCTGGCTCTGTCGCCCAGACTGGAGTACAGTGGCTTGATCTCAGCTCACTGCAAGCTCCGCCTCCCGGGTTCACGCCATTCTCCTGCCTCAGCTTCCTGAGTAGCTGGACTACAGGCATCTGCCACCACCCCAGCTAATTTTTTGTACTTTTAGTAGAGATGGGGTTTCACCATGTTAGTCAGGATGGGCTCAATCTCCTGACCTTGTGATCCACCCACCTTGGCCTCCCAAAGTGCTGGGATTACAGGTGTGAGTCACAGCACCCGGCCCACTCTCCATCTTTTAAATGTCAACTTTAACATTTTACTGGAAAAGAAATACTCCCTTTATTTGAGAAACGTAATAAGAATATACATTCATTAAGATTTTGCTGGTTTAGAAAACACACACACACACACCCTAGCTCTCTATGCCCTTCCCAAATACTACCTACAGGTCTCCCCACAACCACTTGCGAAGGTACAGGACCTGAAGAAAATTTTAGGAAAGACAAAAAATGCGAGTTTTTACTGAGATTCCCATTAAAAAGAGCCTAATTTCTGACATTTATCTTAAGAGTTTCTTGGGCAACAGGGAAAGATTTAAATGTTTCCATCCTAATTAAAGCAAATACTTACCTTAAGAATACACTCATCTTTGTATAAATAAAAGATAAACAGTATCAAATAATATTCACCTAAAAGAGTGGTTCCCAAGTCCTCTAGAGTTCATATAAATTGGTAATTAGAATACTCAAATAATTGTCAATGTATTTTTTAATTAACATAGACAATACATTAGCCTATATTAAGGCCAAATAGGCTAATTAATCTCCAAACATCTTTGTTCTGATAGAAATTATATCAAATTAGTATGGTAACATTAGTTCCCCTCAGGCTGATTAGATTGGCATGATTTATATTTGATGGGCAATCTGCTGGGCAGATTTATGTTTGATTACTACAAAAATGGATTACTATTTGATGTAGTATGATGAACAAAATATTTCAAAATATGCTCAATGGCAAGAGGTGTGATAGATGTTAATAATCAACAAGATCCATGAAGGTGAAAATGTTGGGAATAATTGACTTAATGCAAATACCCACATATGGAGATTTTAAGGGGAAACTTTCAAAATGTACTTCCATATCCAGTGCAAGTAAAACAATACACTATGTGTTTCAAGTGGTCAGAGAACATATTTCCACCTTACCTTACTGTCTTTCTTCTAGTTAATCCAGCACAAGCACATGGAAAGTACTCAAGAAAATGATTGTTTAAAACATCTATGAATGTGTAAGTTGGCATTTTTTATTCCATCGACCTATTCAGGTTGTAGTATATTTTAAAAGACTTAGATTTGTATTTCGAATAAAGAGTTTGGCTTAGTGTCATTTAAAATCATCCATTCATTCAAGGAACATTTATTAGGTATCTCACACAAGAAGGAACTATGCAAAAGCACTGGAGCTACAAAGATGAAGACATGCTTTTGCTAAGAAGCTGTCTACAATCTAATGGAACGTCCTGGTACATAAACAGCTTAGGTACGCTGTACTAAGTACTGTGGTGTTGCTATGACAAATATACTTGGTGCTGGTGTTAACTACCATTGCAAAGTAAGAGAGGTAAACATATGAAGAGCCATGAACTACACATACATTACTATTAATTCAAGAGAACATGAGGATAAACCAAAGCATTTGGAAGACTTACTGAGTAGCTTTGACAATGTCACAGTTACTAGAGTCCTCTATAAGAGGAAGAGCTTCTCTTGCATTGGCAAGTTCTTTGTTTTCATGTGCACAGATGCCATATCGACCAAATCCTGGAGGGTGGGGGCCATGGCTGTGATTCCTGCACTGAAGAGTAAGAGTCATTTGACAATGCATGAGAGAATTAATGTCACACTCAATTACATAATGAAGCATTTGCTACTATCAACAATAACTATATTAATAAATTAAATTTTTTGGAGTTTTAGAAGTGTATCCTGAGAATGACTTGAACCCAGGTGGCGAAGGTTGCACCAAGCTGAGATCGCACCATTGCATTCCAGCCTGGGTGACAGAGTGAGACTCTGTCTCAAAAAATAAAGAAAAAAAAAAGTGTATCCTCAGGAAGATTTTCTTTATCTTTATTCTGTTCAGTAGAAAAGATACTTACTATTACAAAAATCCAAATTACATATTTTGTTCATAAAACAAAGGTCATCTAAAGAAGCACAGATGGACCTTGTTACTTGTAGTGGGTAGAGGACCATTGCTACTGACTTGGTAAGAAGTTTGCCAGGGCTCTACTTCTTGGAGTTGTGGTGCACATACCCTAGGAATATCCCCCGACTCCCCAATTAATCAAGTTCTCATATAATCCCTTCCTCTTGAGCACAGGCAGAACTTGTGACTTGTTTGTAGGCAATGGAATATGGCAAAGGTGATGAGACAATTACTCCCATGATCATGTTATATAAGTCTCTGTCTTAGCCAACTGAAGCAAGAGATTCTTCTGCTGGCCTTGAAAAAGTAAGCTGCCATGATATGAGAGGGCCACATGACAAGGAACTGTGGGCAGTCTTCAGGAGTGAAAGTAGTCCCGACAACCAGTAAGAAAATGAGACTTTGATCATACAACCGCAAGAAACTGAATTCTGCTAATAACCAATGAACTTGAAAGAGGAACCCAAGCTCAGCCTTGATGTCAACTGTGAGACCCTTAGCAGAGGATCCAGCTAAGCCATGCCTAGATTCCTGACAAACAGAAACTATGAGATAATAAATAGGTGTTACGTGGTGGCCTGCTAGCTCAGTTGGTTAAAGCATAGTGCTAATAAGTACGTGTTGTTTTAACCCACTAAATGCATGGTAATTTGTTATGCAGTAATGGGTAACTAATACAGAACTGACTGCAGAATTTGGTGAGGGTAAAAAGATTGATTGCCAGGATAGTCCCATTAGCTGAATCAACAAATGTTACATTCAGATCACCCATTAGAAACAGCAGCAAATGGCAAGCTAAAAAATTTTCCTTAAACAATTATCTCAGATTTGTCATTCAAACTAATTTGAGTGTTTATAATCTCAAACACTGAGCTTACACCTTAGCAGAAAACCAATACAGGATTTGCTAATATTGGGGGAAAAAAAAAAAGCCCACAAAAATCTAAGATCAATTATCTGTTCTGTGGATTATGAAGGCATTTTATTTCTCCTTTCCATTACTATGGACTTTTGGGTTCACTATCACCTCTAGGGCAGATGGGTAGATGATCAATTAAGATGAGCAATTTTGACACTTGTTGACAACTTTGCTAAAATATTTGGTGGATGAGCAGGCAGGCAGAGGGAGTTAAAATCTTTAGCACAAATGATGCTCACTAAATCACTTTAATATCCCCAAACAAAGACTTAGTTTTACTTGAGAGAAGGATTCCTTCGGCTAAAGATGTGGGATGCTCAAAGTTTCTGTTTACTAAAAGCACAACTATATCAATTGTACATATTATTTACATATATTCTAAATACATTTTTAAAAGACTCTATAATGTGACCCTAATCACCATTATATCTTTGACTACTCATTTATATAATAACCAATCTTCTAATCTCATAGGCTACTCAAATTTCCAAGTAGAAACAGATTCATGTGAAAGTAATCAACTTTAATAAAACACATTATATTGCATTCTCTAAAGAAATGATACCTTAAAGAGAAACCTCCCCGAATTAGTACTTTTTTAAAAAATGTATTTATTTATTGGGACGGGGTCTTCCTCTGTTGCCCACGCTAGAGTGTAGCAGTGTGATCATAGCTCACTGCAGCCTACCTGACCTGAATTAGTGCTTAATAAGCAAATTTAGTTACCTATCTACAATTTTTAAAAAGTTGATTTTTAAATAAATGTATCAGAAATTGTATCTTCAAAATAGTCTCCTCAGGAGATTATTAGTTATTCCAATGGCATTACCTTGAAATGTTTTCAGAATTTCCCTTCTGAAACTGTCCTCAGAGCCATATAAAACAGACTCATATTTTTATACTCTGAATATCTGAAAATATTATGATTTATTATACAGAGTGAAGTATATAAAACATATATGTGTATATATGGAATTCCAGGGCTCAAGCAATCATCCTGCCTCAGCCTCCTAAGTAGCTGAGACTACAGGTGCATGCCACCATACCCAGCTAATATTTTGTTTCCTTTTTATTTTTTTTTTATTATACTTTAAGTTCTGGAATGTATGTGCAGAACGTGCAGGTTTGTTACATAGGTATACATGTGCCATGGTGGTTTGCTGCACCCATCAACCTGTTATCTACATTACATATTCCTCCTAATGCTATCCCTCCCTTTGCCCCCCACCCCTGACAGGCCCCAGTGTGTAATGTTCCCCTCCTGTGTCCATACATTCTCACTGTTCAACTCCCACTTATGAGTGAGAACACGCAGTGTTTGGTTTTCTGTTCCTGTGTTACTTTGCTGAGAATGATGGCTTCCGGCTTCATCCATGTCCCTGCAAAAGAAATGAACTCATTCTTTTTTATGGCTGCATAGTATTCCAAGGTGAATATGTGCCACATTTTCTTTATCCAGTCTATCATTGATGGGCATTTGGGTTGGTTCCAAGTCTTTGCTATTGTGAATGGTGCTGCAATAAACATACATGTGTATGTGTCTTTATAGCAGAATGTTTTATAATCCTTTGGTATAACCAGCTAATTTTTCAGTTTTTATTTTTGTAGAGAAAGGGTCTTACTATGTTGCCCAGACTGGTCTTGAACTCCTGGCCTCAAGTGATCCTCTTGCCTTTGCTTCCAAAGTGCTGGGATTACAGGTGTAAGCCACCATACCTGACCTGAATTAGTGCTTAATAAGCAAATTTAGTTACCTATCTACAATTTTTAAAAGTTGATTTTTAAATAAATGTATCAGAAATTGTATCTTCAAAATAGTCTCCTCAGGAGATTATTAGTTATTCCAATGGCATTACCTTGAAATGTTTTCAGAATTTCCCTTCTGAAACTGTCCTCAGAGCCATATAAAACAGACTCATATTTTTATACTCTGAATATCTGAAAATATTATGATTTATTATACAGAGTGAAGTATATAAAACATATATGTGTATATATATGGACTTCTTCTTTTGTAAAGAGTAAAGAATAAATATAAAATGAATTTCCATGAAATCACTACCTAAGTCAAGATATAGAACTGGGCCAGCACCTTAGAAGACTGCCCGGACACATGCTATGCTCCACCACATCCCCACACTAAAACAACAGTTTCCTGACTTCAGTTATAATCACTTTTTGCTTTTCTTTATAGTTTTATCTCTAATGTATGCAACTCTAAAAAGTACAGTTCAGCTTTACATTTTTTTAATCTTTGTACAAATGGAATCTATCATATGTATTATCTATCATTTGTTTTGCTTAACATTAGACTTAACAAGCTTCATCCATGTTGTTATGAAAGCTACAACAGGTTCATTTTCATTGCTGTAGAACATTCCAATACAGTAACATACTACAATTAATTTATCTATTTTACTATGGCTGGATATTTGGATTGTTCCCAGTTTGGGGCTATTATAAAAAAATACATTGCTATGCACATTCTTGTACATGTCTCTAGGTATATATATATATACATGTAAACAATTCTCAAAAGCATATATCTAGAAGTGGAACTGTTGGCTTTGAAGATATGCTTAACTCATCTTCAAAATGGTTGTAACAGTTAAACTTTCCCCTGCAGGGTATAAGTGCTTCTGTTGCTCTACAATCATTAAAGAAACCTAGAAAAGTGAACAAAATGTATGAAGTAAACTGCATTCAGACTTTGGACAATGAGAACAGTAAGACTGTGAATGCCAAGATATGAGGAAAAAGAAAAAAAACACAAGGTGAGCCCCATCATCCCAGCAATTTTGCAATCATGTGCACTGAGAGGAAAATACTTTGTTTTAGAGCCCAGAAGCCTTGCTAAATTGAGGAGACAGAAATTTGAGATCAGAGAGGCTGAGATAGCTGGCAGTTGTGGGCACATTTCAAGAAAGAAGTGAGCCAACCAGAAAAAAAAGGGACTCCAAAAAATCTGTACAGGAGGCCCATTGAGTCTTTGCAGAGTACTAGGACAAGCAATGTATAGAGGGAAACTTGACAAGGATAGGCAAAAAATGACTGGAGATTTGTAAACTGAACAATTACTGGAGTTTATACGTAACAGGAAGATGTTCAAATTCTGATCAGCCAAAGCGTAGAGTCTTTGATGACACCTTGGGTTATTCAGTGGAGATATCAGAGGGCCACACCTTAGAAGTAGTGCTGAACTATATCTGGAATAAAGGCTACCCCAGAACCACTCTAGAGAAGCCTAAAATCAGACTTCAAAGGACTCAAATTGAGCAACATTAACTTTACCGCCTGCCAAACAATATTCAATAGTCTTGAATCTTCAATAGCCTTGAAGAAAGGCATCAAGGCTGGGTGCGGTGGCTCAAGCCTGTAATCCCAGCACTTTGGGAGGCCGAGACAGGCGGATCACGAGGTCAGGAGATTGAGACTATCCTAGCTAACATGGTGAAACCCCGTCTCCACTATAAAAAAAAGAAAAAAAAAGAAAGGCATCAAATACCAGATACTCATCAACATGCATTCACAAAGTCCACTATCAAATCAAAACTCACTAAACATGCCAAGAAGCAAGAAAAATGTGATCCATAGCCAGAAGAAAACCAGACCTTGAAACTACAAAGATGACAAAATTAGCTGAAAAAGACATTAAAACAGCTAATATAAGTATGTATAAGTATTTAAAGGAAAACATTAACAAAATGAGCAAAGAAATTGAAGATATGACAAAAGATCTGATTAGAATATCTGCAGATAAAAATCAATCTCCTTGTAATCCCAGCACTTTGGGAGGCCAAGGTGGGCAGATCACTTAAGGTGAGGAGTTCAAGACCAGCCTGACCAATATGGTGAAACCCCATCTCTATTAAAAATACAAAAATTAGCCAGGCATGGTGGCGCATGCCTGTAATCCCAGATATTTAGGAGACTGAGGCAGGAGAATCACTTGAATCTGGGAGGCAGTTGCAGTGAGCCACGATCACGCCACTGCACTCTAGCCTGGGCACCAGAGTGAGACTCTATCTCAAAAGAGAGAGAGAGAAAAAAATCAATCTCTAAAATACAAATTACACCAGATGAGATTAACAGCAGATTAAACAGTATAGAAGAAAAGACCATTTAAATTGAAGAAACAACAATGAAACTATCCAAAATGCAGCACAGAGAGAAGGTGATTGAAGATGTAGAACTGGAATTCCAGAAGAGAAGGAAAAAAGCTTTTTTTTTTTAATATTTGAAGAAGTGATAGTCAAAAATCTTCCAAATTTGGTGAAAATTATAAACTCACAGTAACTACAAGTTTAATGGATCCCAACTAGGATAAGCCCAGAAATCCTACACCAAGACATATCATGATCAAATCACTAAAAACCAGTAATAAAGAGATCTTAAAATCAGTCTGGACATTTTGGGAGGCCAAGGCAGGCAGTTCACGAGGTACGGAGTTCGAGACCAGCCTGGCCAACATGGTGAAACCCCATCTCTACTAAATATACCAAAAATTAGCCAGGCGAGGTGGTGGGCGCCTGTAGTCCCAGCTACTCCAGAGGCTGAGGCGGGAGAATGGCGTGAACCCGGGAGGCGGAGCTTGCAGTGAGCCGAGACGGGGCCACTGCACTTCAGCCTGGGCGACAGAGCGAGACTCTAAAAAAAAAAAATCAGCCAGGCATGGTGGCGCGCACCTGCGGTCCCAGCTACCCGGGAGGCTGAGGCAGAAGAATCATTGAGCCCAGGAGGCTGAGGTTGCAGTGAGCCGATATCGCCCCACTGTACTCCATCCAGCCTGGGCTACAGAGCAAGATTCCCTTTCAAAAAAACAAAAAAGTCTGGAAGAAACAGACATATATGTTCAAAGAGGCAAAGATAAGAATACACTCAGACTTCTCATCAGACTTAAGGCAAGTCAGAAAGCAAAAGCATAACAGTTTAAAGAGCTTAGTATGCAGCGTAAGCAGTGTTTACAGGGAATTTGTAGCTTTAAATGCTTACATTAGGAAAAAAAAAAAAAGAGCCTACAGTAAGTTATCTAAGCTTTCATGTTAATAATCTAGAGAAAGAAAATTATACTCAAAGTGGATACAAGAAGAAGAATATAAAAATAGAAGGAATTCATGAAACTATAAAACACAGAAACAATACAGAAAATCATTGAAGCCAAAATCTGGTTCTCTAGAAAGAATAAGTCAATAAAAGTGAGAAACCTTTGATCAGATTGATCAAGAAAAATGAAAAAGTATCAATGACAAATACCAGGTTTAAAAAACAGACATCACTACAAGAGCCTACAAATTTTGAAAGGATAAAAAGGGAATATTTTGAACAACTTTATGTCAATAAATTAGCAACTTAAGTGAAATATACAAACGCCTTAAAAGACACGCATTATCAAAATGGATCTTAAAAGTAATAAATAACATAGTATCTATTAAATAAATTTGATTCATAATGAAAACCTTTCTCATAAAAAATTCCAGGCCTATATAACTTAACTGGTTAACCCTATCAAATATCTAGGGAAGAAATAATACCCCTTCAGAAAACAGAAGAGAGAATGCTTCCCAGCTCATTTTACGAGGCAGAATCACTCCATACCAAAACCAACAAAGACATTACAAGTAAAGAAAACTATAGGCCCAGTATCCCTCATGAACATAGATACAAAAATCCTAAACAAAATATTAATAAGGTGAATCCAGTAATATATAAAAAGACTACACATCACAACCTAGCTTAAACATTTCAAAATAAATCAATGCAACCTACCATATTAATGAATAAGGTGAATATTCATATTAACAGAATAAAATATATATTCAAATATATACAACAGTAAAAAATATATATTCATCATAGAATAAAGCATTTAACAAAATTCTTTATATGAAAATTCTTTATGCAAAGCATATGACAAAATTTGTAAAATCTTTCAATACAAGGGAAAGAAGGGAACCTCCTCAATCTGATAAAGAACATTTACAAGAAATCTACAGCTACCATCACATTTAATGGTACAAGACCATTTTTACTCCAAGACTGGAAATAAAGCAAAGATGCTCATTATCACCACTTCTAATTAACACTGTACTAAAGCACCAGACAGCATAATAAAGTAGGAAAAATAATAAAAATGCATACAGATTAGAAAAGAAGTAAATCCATTTTTACTTGCAAAAACATGATCATATGCATAGAAAATTCTAAGGAATCTTTAAAAAAACGTTTACACTAGCATCAAAAAGGTAAAACACTTTAAATGCTTTTATACTGTATCCCGTATTTTTTGGTGTGTTCAGTGGGAGGGTCACATCAAATATAGCCATGCTTTCATTAACAATGAGGATATATTCTGAGAAACAAATATTTAGGCCATTTCATTCTTGTGCAAATATCACAATGTGTATTTACACAGAGCTAGGCAGTATAGCCTATTACACACTTAGGCTACATGGTATAAACTATTGCTCTGATCAACATCGTATGTGTGGTCTGGCATTGATCGAAACATTATGGGATGTATAACTGTACCTAGAAAATTGCTATAAATGAAAACTGACTTATTATTTTATAACCTCATCTTGCTTTTTACCATCAATAAAGTTACCCAGCTTTCACCTACCTTATCACCAAATCTATTTCTGTGAAGTTTTCAGTTTAAAAAGAAAATCATTCTCTAAGGATGAATACACAATTGAGAATAAAAAATGGAAGATATTTGAAATAATGTGTCAAAGTCAATTCTCCAAGAGTTCCAAAAAGTTTTAAGAATGAAAGTTTCTTACATTTCATTTTTAAAAGACAGTTTTTAAATTTCTTTTAGAAATTTTTAATTTTAAATAAAGTTTTTACAAGACAAGGATGCCTGCTCTCAGCACTTCTATTCAACATAGTATTCGCAGTCCTCTCCAGAACAATCAGGCAAGAGAAAGAAATAAAGGGCATCCAAATAGGAAGACAGGAAGTCAAACTATCCCTGTTTGCAGATAACATGATTCTCTATCTAGAAAACCCTATAGTCTTGGCCCAAGAGCTCCTTCAGCTGATAAACAACTTCAGCAAAGTTTCAGGATACAAAATCAACGTACAAAAATCGCTAGCATTCCTATTCAACAACTATCAAGCCTAGAGCCAAATCAGGAAGGCAATCCCATTCACAACTGCCACAAAAATAATAAAATACCTAGGAATACAGCTAATTAGGGAGGTGAAAGACCTCCACAATGAGAATTACAAAGCACTGCTCAAAGAAATCAGAGAAGACACAAACAAAGGAAAAGACATCCCATGCTCCCAGATAGGAAGAATCAGTATCATGAAAATGGCCATACTGCCCAAAGCAATTTACAGATTTAATGTTATCCCTATCAAATTACCAAAGACATTCTTCACAGAACTAGGAAAAAACTATTTTAAAATTCATATGGAACCAAAAAAACAGCCTGAATAGCCAAGGCAATCCTAAGCAAAAAGAACAAAGCTGGAGGAATTACATTACCTGACTTCAAACAATACTATAGCACTATAGTAACCAAAACAGTTTGATATCGGTACAAAAACAGACACATAGACAAATGAAATAGAATAGGGAGCCCAGATACAAGGCTGCACACCTATGACCAACAGATCTTCAACAAAGCTGATAAAAACAAGCAATGGGGAAAAGACTCCTTATTCAATAAATGGTGCTGGGATTACTGGCTAGCCATATACAGAAAAATCGAAGCTGGACCCCTTCCTTATACCATATACAAAAATCAACTCAAGATGGATCAAAGATTTAAATGTAAAATCCAAAACTATAAAAACCCTAGAAAAAAACCTATGTCATACCATCCTGGATATAGGAATGGGCAAAGATTTCATAACAAAGATACCAAAAGCAATGGCAACAAAAGCAAAAATTGGTAAGTGGGATCTAATTAAACTAAAGAGTTTCTGCACAGTAAAGAAACTATCAACAGAGTAAACAGACATCCTATAAAATGGGAGACAATATTTGCAAACTATGCATCCGACAAAGGTCTAACATCCAGCATTTATAAGGAACTTAAATTTACAAGAGAAAAACAAACCCCATTAAAAAGTAGGTAACGAACATGAACAGATACTTTTCAAAAGTAGACATACATGCAGCCAATAAGCATATGAAAAAAAGCTTAATCACATCACTGATCATTAGAGAAATGCTAATCAAAACGACAATGAGACACCATTTCACACTAGTCAGAATGCTATTACTAAAAAGTCAAAAAAAGAGATGCTGGCAAGGTTACAGTGACAAAGGAATGCTTATACACTGTTGATGGGAGTGTAAATTAGTTCAACCATTGCAGAAAGCAGTATGGCGTTTCCTCAAAGAGCTAAAAGCAGAACTACCATTCAACCCAGCAATCCCATTACTGGGTATATACCCAGAGGACTACAAATCATTCTACCATAAAGACACATGTATGTGAATGTTGACTGTAGCACTATTCACAATAGCAAAGACATGGAATCAATGTAAATGCCCATCAATGACGAACTGGGTAAATAAAATGTAGTACATATAAACCATGGAATACTATGCAGCCATAAAAAAGAATGAGATCATGTCTTTTGCAGGAATACGAATGGAGCTGGAGGCTATTATCCGTATGCAGGAACAGAAAACAAAATACTGCATGTTCTCACTGGGAGCTAAATGATAAGAACTCATGAACACAAAGAAGGGAACAGCAGGCTGGGCATGGTGGCTCATGTCTATAATCTCAAGGCAGGTAGATCACTTGAGGTAAGGAGTTCAAGAACAGCCTGGTCAACATGGTGAAACCCCGTCTCTACTTTAAAAAAAAAAAAAAAAAATTAGCCAGGGTGGTGGTTTGTGCCTATAGTCCCAGTTACTTGGGAGGCTGAAGCAGGAGAATCGCTTGAACATGGGAGGTGGAGGTTGCAGTAAGCCGAGATCACACCACTGCACTCCAGCTTGGGTGAAAGAGCAAGCCTCCATTGCAAAAAAAAAAAAGAAGGGAACAACAGACACTGGGGTATACTTGAGGGTGGAGGGTGGGAGAAGGGAGAAGAGCAGAAAAAATAACTACTGGGTACTAGGCTTAATACTTGGGTAATGAAATAATCTATACAACAAACCCCCATGACATAAGTTTGTGTATATAACAAACCTGCACATGTACCCCCAAACCTAAAACAAAATTTTTTAAAAGAAAGTTTTAAAATTTTCAGTTTTACTTAAATGAGTCCATAACCCCTCAAGGGGTTATTTTGAAGGGGCACTGTTTTTAAAAAGTTAATTTACAGTAAAATTAACTTTGGTATACAGCTCTATGAATTTTAACACATGTATGGAGTCATGTAACCACTACTATCATCCATTATAGTCACACCCTCCTGTAACCCCAACCAACTCTTGGCAACCACTGATCTGTTGTCATTAATTCTGTCTTTCCCAGAATGTCATATAGTGGAATCATACAGTACACAACCTTTTAGGAGGGGCTTCCTCCACTCAGCACAATGGTGCTGAGATTTACTCAAGTTGTTGCATGTTATCAATAATTCCTTCTTTTTTATTGCTGTGTAGTATCCCACTATATCGGTGCATCACAGTTAATCTATCCAAACAATCTGCGTGGGTTGTTTTCCAACTTTTGGCAATTATAAATAGAGCTGCTAAAAATATTCATGGACAGACTTTTGTGAGAACATGCTTTCATTTCTCTAAGAGTAAGATTGCTTGGCCATATGTTAGGTATATTTAAATTTATGAGAAATTGCTAATCTATTTTCCAGACTGGCTATACCAGCTTGCATTGCCACTAACAACTATGAGAGTTACAATTGTTCTGCATTCTCACCGGCACTTGGGATTGTCAGTCTAATAGATGTATAGGGGCATCTCATCATGGTCTTAATTTGCATATCCTTAACAGCTAATGAAGTTGAGCATCTTTTCACGTGCTTATTTGCCATCTGTATATCTTCTCTGGTGAAGTGCCTGTTTAAGTCTTTTGTCCATTTTTCAATTGAGCTGTTTGTTTTCTTACTGTTAAGGTTTGAGAGTTCTTTATATTATACATTCTAGATACAAGTCTTTTGTCAGATACGTGATTTGCAGATATTTTCCCTTGGTCTGTACCTTACCTTCCCGTCTCTTAAAAGTCTGTTTCATAGAGCAGAAGTTTTAAATTTTAAAAACGTCCAATTTATCAATTTGTTCTTTTATGGATTGTACTTTTGGTGTCGCGTCTAAAAACTACTGTCTTGGGGTCACAATTCCTCTGTTCAGAGAAGAAACTTCTCTCTCAGTGTTTCTGGTGCCTGTGCTGCCAGGAAATCCCTTTGCGGCTCCTTGAGCTTTAACTAGATAGCTTCTCATAGAGCACTCGCTGTCTGCACTGTTGCTTACTTCCAAGGCTCAAGTCAAAGCTGGGGGCAAATCAGAGGGAAAAAAAGTAAATCAGCTACTGATTTGGTGGGTTTTGAATTCCAGTCTTTTTCTTCTTCAGTCCACCTGCTTTCCTGAATAGGTAAATTCTGATTTATCTGGTAAATAATCAATACCCCGGTACATACACACACACAGAATCACACACAGTTAAAAATAAACATGTAGGTAGTTAGATTAAAATGTAAATAAAAACATTACTTTAGGATGCTTTTCCTGATGTCAGGGTTTAAGTATATTCAATTGGAAGAAGGCAAAGGGTTGAGGAAAAGAGTTGAACTATACTCAAAATTTCTAGAATTTCAGTAAGTTACAGGTGTAACAAAAAGTACAGCTAAGATTGACAAAAAAATCAGTGTATTTTTATATAAAAAAAATTTACTAGAATTTTAAACTATAGAATGATACAAATTAATTTTAAAGATCTAGCAATACAGAAGTGAATACAGGTTTAACAATCTGGACTATTTCCTCTCCAATACTGTACCACCAGAGATAACCAGTATAACAGTTGGGTGCATCTTCCCTCATTATGTATATATATTTAACATATATAATATTGTGCTATATATATACATACACACACATTTTTAATCATTTCCTTCTTATACTTACTGAACAAATAGGATCACATTATATACATTATTCTTCAACTTGCTTTTCTCATGTAACAATATATCATGTACAGTCCTGCAGTTCAGTAATATTTCACTATTGTTCCATTGTATATAGATATAGCATAATTCATTCAACCATTCCCCTTTGGTTAGAGACACAGGTTGATTTCAGCCTTTCACGTCTATACACAATCCAATCAATACCGTGGGCATTCTAATTCTATAGGACTGATTCCCCAAAGTAGGACTGTTGAGTCAAAAAACGTGCATTTTAAACATAAATAGATTCTGACCAAATACTCTCCCCAATTCACAGTTCCAACAGCAAAGTATATACATGTTCTTTCTCCCTACAAACCTTCCCAGAACCAAATATTATCAATCCTTTTACAGCCTTGACAATCTGATGGCTAAAAATGGCATCCTATTTTTCATTTGTACTCTCCTAGTTGCTAATGAGTCTGAGTGTTTTGTTTGTTGTTGTTGTTGTTAGGTCTATTGGCTCTCCATATTTTCTCTTTTGTGGATTGCCTTTTCAGAGTCTACTTATTTTTCTAATGAATTGTACATATCTGTTTCTCTTTGTAGGTTAGAAAGATTAACCCTTTTTTGTTTTGTTTTTGAGATGGGGTATTACTCTGTCACCCTGGCTGGAGTGCAGTGGCACCATCAAAGCTCACTACAGCCCTATCTGCTGGGATCAAGTGATCCTAACACCTGACCCACCCTCGTAGGTAGGACTATAGGCAAGCACCACCACACCCTGCTGATTTTTTTATTGTTCTGTAGACAGGTCTCGTTATGTTGCCCTGACTGGTCTTAAACTCCTGACCTCAAGTTATCCTTCCACCTTGGCCTCCCAAAGCACTGGGGTTACAGGCATGAGCCACCACACCCGACCCTGACTCTTTGTTTATACACAGATTTTTCATCAGGGAAAATGGAGTCATTCTAGATACAAATTTGTTGCTTCTTATACTGTGTTAAGGCATTAAGGACATCAGCTTTATTTTTCACGTATAAAGTTGAGGAGATTTACATGTTTTAATGTGAAGAATATCCACAATTAAGAGCATTTGTTTAGTAGGCAATTAATTACTGTGTATTTATGATGTACAATTATGCTAAGGGCATAGAAGACATGGGTGTCTCTCCTCCAGGAATTTAAGTCTAATAAGGGAGATATGTCAGAGACAGAGTAAAATAATAATAGCAAGCAATATGTGATATATATGATTAAATGGCAATTATAAGAAACTAGAAAACAGGAGATATATTTTGTTCATGTCATCATTGTTTACCCAAATCCAGATCAAAGTAAAACCTAAAAATGACTATATTCAAAGCTTATGTTTGAAGTCAATCATCTACAAAGTGAGGAAGGTACACTCAAGGCCATATGTGCAGTAACCCACTAGGTAATGTGAGAAAAAGTTAAAGCTTCTATTATATTAACCTTTTATCTTTTTACTTAAAAAGGAAAAATAAAATTTACAAATTAGAGTTTTTAAAGCTTTACCAAATTTATTTTTTCTTTTTAGCACACTTCTGCTGGCAGGAAAGCTTTACTAATTTTTAACACCGGCAGTCTCATTTATTGGTATGCCAAGCAGGTCACTCCTTATACTCTGTTTACAAGGTAACCTGGGGGCAGAGAAAGCTTCCACAAACAGAGAGTTGACAGTAGGACCTTCAGCATTTTACAAACTATAGTAGATTATTTTCAAATTATATTGTTAAATTTTAACTAAATTACCTCTCCCAAAATGAGCAAGTAGCTTAAGCTGATTTCTACAAAGAAGCCACGAATTGAGATAATAATAATAATAATAAGCACAAGCGAATAAGAAAATAGCAGATCAGGAACTCTTCATCAGACACATGAAGTATAAACAAAGATGATCTAATCCAATCTGACAAGTCAGTACCCCCTCGGAAAAAATTCTAAATTGTCAAAAGGCTAAACTGAGGCAGATTTATAACCACTATCTTTAATTCAAATCTTGCCATGAGCATATACTGAGCTATCAGTTAATGAACATAATTTAGAAATACATTGTCAAATCTTATAATAACATGATCCATGACAACATGAAATTGGCAGCCGGCTCCTATCCCCACATTCAAACAGAAGAGAGCTGAAATTTTTATTTTCTGTCAAGTTTTCTGTGAAGCAAGGTCAGGAAAAGGAGGGCAAGGACATGGCAGAGAAGGAGACAGGCAACCTTCAGTCTCAAAAGATGGGGAAGAAGACACATTGAGTCTCTGCTTCCACAGTATACTCTCAGCCTAATCTCTCCTGATTGCACTGATGACACGGGCCAAATAACCAGATTCCTAGTACTGCCACATTGGCTGTATGATAGTGGCGAATCATCTACTCTATTTTTGGCTCATTTCTACATTTGCAAAATGAAAGAGACAGATCAATACACCCATAAAGCTCCTTCTAAGTAGTCTCATGTTGCATGGTCCTAAGCCAAGCTGTTACAATAGTCATTATTGACTTGGGAACTGGTAAAGACTTTACTGCATGAACAAACACACTATATGGATAAAGAAGTTTAACTGCTACATGGCTGCCTACAATGTTAAGGTAACAGAACAGACTAAGCAAATTCTCACAATGCCAGCCAACTCCCAAGAGTTTTCATTAATTATTCATTCAGGGAAATATAAAGAACACCTATACAAATCACAGAAGTAGGTAATCGGGGATAAAAGATGAGTAAGACACAATTCCTTCCATAATTCATTCATTCTAGACATTTACTGAATGCCTACTATGTGCTGGGCACTATTGTAGACACAGCGATATGGCAATGAACAACAGACAAGGTCCTTGGTTTTCAAGGAACTTATATTCTAGTTAGGGATATACTCACTTCCCCATTTTCAGAGCAGAGTAAAATACAGACTACTCCTCAGACCTTGAACTAAAGAATGGGTGGACTCCAAGTGGCAGCAAACAATCAAACAAGATCATATCATGGCTGAGTAGTAGTGAAAATGCACTGCATCAGGAGCCCTGACACCTGGGCTCTGCTAACTTGCTATGAACCTTTGGAAAGTAAGTTATTATTTTTGAGTCTTGAATTCATGGGAAAAGTTAAAGGGTTAGACTAGATAAATGGTTCTCAAACCTTCCAAATGTCATGGACCTTTTTGAAAATGTTTCCAAAATTAAGGCCTCTCTATTTAAGAGAAATGCACAACTGCACATGTAAACTAACTTTTCAAGATGTTCACTAATTCCAAGATGTTCACTAACGCCCTGAAGCTTATCCTATATGCCAGTTTAAGAATCTCTCAACTAGGTAATTCACTGAAAAGCCTTCCAGCTCCAAGTATTCTATGATTCCATTCCATTTTACTTCCTCTAGTCTTCCTAGGATTCCAGTCTACAACTGCCTCAAGATAGTAGAATAACATGTTTTTTGTATTGTTGTTGTTTTAATTAAGATACACAGGGGAAAAAAAATTTAAAGAAGGGACAAAGAGGGATGCCAAGAAAGAGATATGTAGCTAGCTCACTGTCCTCCACAGAAGAGTAAAAAGCAGCACAAGATATTATGAAAATTATCTAACAGACATATGAATACATTTGTGGTAATTTTTACAACATAGCCTCAAAATTATTTGCTACTTCTCCATCAAGAGGTAAAGGTCTATGTCCCTTCCTCTTGACTCTGAGCTCTGTGACTATCTCACTAACAACATATTTCGAAGTGATGCTGTGCCAGTTCGCAGGCCCAGGCCTTAGAAACTGGCAGCTTCTTCTTCCTGGCTCTTCCATTAGATGGTCACTAATGGAAGTCAGCCACTATACTGTGCAGAGGCCCAGGACATGTGTAGGTGTCTCTACTGGAACTTAACTGCCAGATGTAAGTGAAGACTCGTAGATACCAGCCCCGGCTCTCAGGTCATCTCCAGCTTATGAGTCTTTGCAGCTGAGGCTCCAGACATGGTGGAACAGAAACGAACCAACCCTGCTGCAGTCTGTCCAAGTCCCTGACACACAGAGTCCATGAGCATGACAAAGGCTGTTTCATACCACTATGTTTTGGGGTGGCTTCCTACACAATAGATAACTAGAGCATCTTTAAGTTCTGAGGGATCGTGTAATACTTCTCACACAGAGATGTCACAAATGCGATTATTTTTCTAAATTATATACAAGAATTGTTAAAGTTACAGTGGGCATTAATTTAAGCCAAAATCAAGATCTAGAAAACCACACTCAAACTCCAGTGACAGTCATTATCCTGCCAGATTATCAAATAAAAAAAGAGTGAGAGAGAAGGAGCGACTGAGAAAGAAATATGTGACAGTCATTAAAAGTTCTCATGTCATTAAAGTTCTCATTAACAGAAGTTCCAGAGTTTAGTTTCCAAGTTCATTCATTGACAAGTATTTACAGGTACTCACCAGTGCTGGGCATTGTTCCAGATGCCAGGCACACAACAGTGAACATAACAGATAAAAATCACTGTCCTTATAGCACTAACATTCAGTGGAGGAGAAAGAAACAATAAACAAGACCAATAAGTACATTAAATGGTGTTAAATGCTGAGGAGAAATCTAAAGCAAGGAAGGAGGCCAGGGAGTGTTGCTGGTAGTGCTGATGATGGAAAAGGTTTGCAATTTTAAATACGGGGGTCACAGAACGCCACACAGAGGTGTCATTTGTGTCAAGACTTTAAAGAGGTGGGGGAATAAGCCAAGTGGGCACACAAGGAAAGAGCATTCCAGGCAGAGCAAATAGTAAGTACAAAAGACCCTGAGGCTGGTGTGGCTGGGGATGACGGGGCAAGCAAGAAAGTAGTAAAAGATGAGGTCAGGCCGGGCGTGGTGGCTCACGCCTGTAATCCCAGCACTTTGGGAGGCTGAGGTGGGCGGATCACGAGGTCAGGAGATCGAGACCATCCTGGCCAACATGGTGAAACCCCGTTTTACTATACAAAATATTAGTAGGGCGTAGTGGTCCACGCCTATAGTCCCAGCTACTCAGGAGGCTGAGGCAGGGAAATCTCTTGAACCCAGGATGCGGAGATTGCAGTGAGCCGAGATCGTGCCACTGCACTCCAGCCTGGTGACAGAGACTGTCTTAAAAAAAAAAAAAAAGATGAGGTCAGAAAGGAAACTGGAGACCTGATCGTATAGGCGAATCCTGGCAAAAATCCAACAGCACTGATCTTGGAATCAAAAGAACCGAATTCAATGAGAACAGTAATGTTTTTGTCTGTTTTGTTCACTAATTTATCACAGCACCTAAAACGGTGCCTAGCAGACATTCAAAACACGTTTGCTGAATGAACGACTGAAGTCTTGGCTCTATCACTTAGCAGCTATTTGACTTGTAGCAAGTGATTCCAGTTTTCTGAGCCTCTGTTCTCATCTTTAAAATCAGAATAATCATTTCTCCCCACCTCAAAGGACTATAGTGAGAATCAAAAATGGGGAAGTATTTTGCAAACTGCAAAGCAGTATATATAGGTAAGCTCTTCACATTATTGAAAAAGTTAACAAGAGCAATTATTAACAACAACAATGATATCTCTACCTTTCCCTACTAAATTCAACCACCAAATCATTCTCTCCCTCTCTATAGGCCATGGAACTGGGACAAGGCTAATCTTCCCCTCAGCACAGAAAGGAACTTTAAGCACTTGAAGGCTTTTGTAAATGAGTGGCAGTAATTAAGACGTAATAGTTACTCCTACCAACTTTTCTTTGAGCCTCTCTGAGAAAAAGAATGAGGCGCTGTTTCCATGTGAAGATTCAACACCCTTTGGTAAAATCCAGTCTGCCTGAGAACTATTTATTTTTCTGTCAAAATGCAAGAACAACCAATAAGAACACCTTGACATCTCCCCAGACATCTTGTCCCTCACTTAAAGACCTTGCTGAAAGAAGGGAAAGGGAGAGCATGAGGAACACTCTCGGGACTGAAAAATGTTTTTACAGATCAACTAATCCAATCATCCCAAACTGAGAATCTACCGCCTAACTCGTTCCAACTGAAGAGAGCTTCAGTGTTCTCATCTGTATATGGGGATAATATCTTAAGGATGCTTCAATTCTGGAATAAAATAATGCATATGAAAGCATCTGGCACGGGTTATGCACTCACTAAAACTGGCTGAATCTGGAAATTCATTTATTCAATAAATTTATTCAATAAATATTAAGTGAACGTCTACAATATACCAGTCAGTACTCTAGGCACTAGGAAAGGGCCATAAGCAAAAAGCACAAAAATCTCGTTCTCTTGGAGCCAACATCTACCTCCTGTAACTTCCCCGACTGGCCCGCTTCACTTCTTTGGAACTCCGTCTGGCTTTTATACAACACCTCCTCCACGGAATATTGTCCTTTGAGATTTTGCAGATCCCTATGTGTACCTCCCCTCTCCACGCCCCTTTCCTCCATCCTAAACAAGCAGCCTTAATTCTTTCAAGGAGTAAGCAAGGATACGGAAACAGAAGCGAAAACTGGACTGGGTGGGGTGGAGGCAGGTGCCAAGGCGCCAGGGCTGAAAAAGAAATCAACAGAACCGCTCCGACTCCAGGGTCCGAATCAGGTGTGTAACCTGACACCTCTCCCGGGAAGGGCCATCCTCCCCTCCCCAGGCCCACAGAGGTCCCCGCCAGACTCCGGGTACCCGCCCCAGGGGGCGCCCTGGCCAGGGATGAAGGCTGGAGGGGTCGGCTCGGGCCCTCACCCGTCAGTCCTTGCCTTTCCTTCCCAGTCACCTCAGAGAGAATTTCCAGCATCATTCTTGGTGTTTCCAGTCTCCCGCTTCCCACACGCAGGCCCCGCCGCTCCCGAAACCCCCTCACCGAGCGGCCTCTCACCCACACCGTCCTTTCCTTCACAGCTGCAGTCGCTCTCCTGGCCCCCTGGACAGCCACCTCCCGGTCGCACTCACCTGCGAGCCCAGCCCTGGCCCCTCCATCTCCCCAGGAACCCACAGCGGCTGAGGTTACTAGGTAAGTAGCGACTGCCGCCAGTCCGCCAGCCCGCCTTGGGCTGCTGCTTCTCCCACTTCCTGCTGGCGCCCTCACCTCCGCCGAGGCGGTCCCCGCTCGTGCCCTGAGCCGTCAATCGGTCCCGGAGAACCAATCCCAGCGCTCCATCGGCTAGGGGCGGGACTTTTTCACCTCCAGGGAAACCCGCTGTGAACAGTTTGCCAGAGGTTCCACCTCCGACCCGCGTGTGCCTGTCGCTCCCCCAGCCCCAGCCCAGGACCAAGCGCCCCAGCCCCAGGTGCCACGGTCCCCAGATGTGCGCCCGGGGTCAGGATCAGACTGTTATTCCAACGTCAACCACCGTCTATTGAGAGCAAATCTGGACTTGGCTACTTAACTGCTAGATGACCTTGTGAAAGTCTCTTATTTTACCTCAGTTTTCTCATCTATGAAATGAGGAAAATAAGGGTACCTACTTCATGGAATTATCAGGAGGATTAAATGAGAAAACGCATTAAAGCCTCTCAGCCAGTGCGTCACATATAAAAAGGAATCAATAGATGTTAGCTATTTAAATGTTTTCCATTCCATTTGTGTGATCTTGGGCAAGTCACCTCTACCGGCTGGGGTTCTGTTTCCTCACATGAAACAAAAAATGAGTTCTATGGCCCAGGCTGGAGGGGGAGTGGGCGAGAGCCTCCCACTTGAAACGCACCTCCCCCCTGAGCTCCACGACCCTTTGTGGAGGGCACTGGAGGAACTGGCTTTTTTTTTTTTTTTTTTTTTTTTTTTTGAGACAGAGTCTCGCTCTGTCGCCCAGGCTGGAGTGCAGTGACCGGATCTCAGCTCACTGCAAGCTCCGCCTCCCAGATTCACGCCATTCTCCTGCCTCAGCCTCCCGAGTATCTGGGACTACAGGCGCCCGCCACCTCGCCCAGCTAGTTTTTTGTATTTTTTAGTAGAGACGGGGTTTTACCGTGTTAGCCAGGATGGTCTCGATCTCCTGACCTCGTGATCCGCCCATGTCGGCCTCCCAACGTGCTGGGATTACAGGCTTGAGCCACCGTGCCCGGCCTGGAGCTGGCATATTTAAGCTCTGTCCAGCTTGAAGGTCTATGAAGCAAGCATTAGGGATAACTGGGGCGCTCCAATGGGGCAGTGGGGCTCTCCTACCTCAGCCCGGAGTAAACACAGGGGTTTTTCTAGCCCAGCACTGAACACAGTTCTTTGTAATGGTTCCTTAGATGTGTCTGTTGCCAAGTGGAACCAGATTAAGACTTCTGGAAGCTAATTTGAAAACGATCTGAAAACATTATGACTTCCTTATTTTATAAAAATAATACTAAATCATAAAATAAATATCTAGAAGTTCAACAAAGTGCTGAGTTTTCTCATGAAAAATATTGCTATGATACAATAAAATCGTAGGTGTGTTACTATTGATTTAGTGTCTGTGTCCTTCGGGTACATCAGCCCTGGCTTGCCCCCAAAAGCCCAAGCCCTTTGAGGACAGGAACCATGTCAGATCCATCTCTGAACTCCCAGTGTCTAACACAGCACTGGGACATGGAAAATGCTCAGCACAATTTTAATGAATGATGGATGGATGTACAGGTGTGTCATTAATACACGGACAAATGGAGTGACAAGTAGAAGTGCAAGCAACTTCCACCGAAAGAGGAAAAAGCAATTATCCAACAGGTTAGGATGAGGCATTGGGTGAGGATTCACAGAAGAAAGAATGTTTGGGTTTGGTCATCTTGCTTAACTAATAAGAGCTTTCTTTATTCATCACTTACAATGTGTTGTCACTGTGCTAGTGTTTCCATACATCATGTCTCATCCATGAGATGGGCGTTATTTTCCCCAACTCCTGGGAGAAGAAACTGAGGTTCAGGCTGATTCCATAAACCCCTAGTCACTCAGCAAGTAAAGTAGTAAAGAATGTATTCAAACCCAGGTTTCTTACTGCAAGCATTTTGGCTGAAGTAGTTTGTTTCTTTCATTTTCAAAGACTGATTTAGAAGATGTTGTAGAACTTGAGGGAAGCTTAAAATCTGTTTCAATGCCTCTGCACTGATATCCTAACACATTGGAAGATTTTGGAGCAACTAAATCCCAACACCCCACTCCTTAGCCAGGCTCCTGGATTCCCTCTGCTCATGTTTTAGGCTTCCAGTGAACTATTTCAGATCAAGCATATCCATGTCTAATGGCTATATGAAACCAAACCCAGTGATAGCCTCTAACTGCCAGCAATACCTCTCATCTTTGAAGACACCTTTGCTGGTAGACATACTCCACTAAAATAGTATGATGGTAGAAGAAGCAGGCTCCTGGAGCCTACTGCCTGAGCCGGAATCTCAGCTCCAGCACTTAGTATCTGCATGTCCTTCGGCAGGTGACGAAGTTTTCCTCCTTCAGTTTCCTTCCTTCGGTTTCCTCATCTGTAACAATGAGATAATAACAGTACAGTACTTACTTCACTGTGCTGTCAAGAGAATTAAGTGAGCTAATGTATGTAAAGTACTTAGAGGAGGGTCTGTACATACTAGGCACAATGTATATGTTAGCTATTCTCACCATTGGCATTGTCATCCTTGGGAGTGGGTGATGGGGAGGGCACTGACAGTACCAGGTGGGTGCTGTCACGCCAAGGGCCAAGGATAGAGATTCAGCAGACCCGACTTCTAATTCAAGATTTGCCATCACTTTCTGTGTGTATTAGTTTCCTAGCACTGCCATAACAAAGTACCACAGACTGAGTGGCTTAAACAAATTTGTTCCACAGTTCTGGAGACTAAAAACCTGAGATGAAGGTGTTGACAGGGTTGGTTTTTTTCTGAGGCCTCTCTCCTTGGCTTGTAAATAGCCATCTTCCCCTGTGTCTTCACATGGTCTCCTTCTTTGTGTGTAGCCATATCTTCACTTCCTCTTTTTATAAGGACACCAGTTATACTGGATAAGCGCCCACCCTGATGACCCATTTTAACATTGTTACCTCTTTAAGGACTCTATTTCCAAATAAAGTTACATTCTGAGGTACTGGGGGTTAAGACTTCAACATACGAATTTAAGGGGGACAAAATTCAGCTCATTACACTGTGCGACCCTGGGCAAATCACTTTCCCTCTCTAATGACAATTTATTTGTTTGTAAAATAGGGATGAGAACAGAGGCTGGAAGCACTAAACTCTACAGTTCCTCTCAGCTCTGATGATGTCATTTCCCAGCTGAGACTATGCTTTACCTTTCCAGTTCCCCCAGCACTTTTAAATCTCTTTTAGGTGACACTATTTCCCTCATTCTACAAACATGTATTGAGTTCCTTCTATGGACCAGGCACTGTTCAGCACTGGGGATTCGGTATCGAGAAAGACAGAAAAAACTGTTTCGTGGCTTCCTCGGGCTTACTCTAGTGTGTAGCAGTAAGAGAGACTTTCATCAAATGGGCTCACAAATATTTACTTTTTATAGTCAGCCTTGCAGTTCTTAAGTAGATCCTGTTTCCTCCACTTGGCCACCTCTTTCCTTCACTCAGCCTCCACTTGGCGGCTGGTGCACATCCATTTGTCCCCACTATGTTTTGCAAAAGGTCTGGCACATGGTAAAGGCTAAAAAGACGCATTTTTGAAATAAATGAAGGAACAAATGAGTCCAATTAAAATAAATGGTTTATAAGATGACATTAAAGGTAGCTCAACTCCATAAATCACTCTAAGATGTGCTGATTTCACAATGTTTAACCACTATTGGATTTAAAAAATTCCATATTAAGGTTTGTTAATCCTCATTGTCAAAATAGGAGCATCAGCTGACTTTGTTCTGACTAAACTTTTGATTCTGGCCTCGCTTCTTCCATATGCTTGGAAAGGACAGGGGTGGTTTTTGAACCAGGGACTTGTGGTTGTAATAATTTTGATGGCGGCAACAAAATGACCCTTTGGAATGTCCCAAAACCCCACACATCTGTCAGCAGAGGGCTTCTCACAAACACCAGGTAGGAAATCCTGATGCTCTGCGGTACCAAGCCAGAAGGGCTGGGTGGTGTGAGTGCTTGCTGTCCTTTAGGTAGTGAATGTTTGTTGAGCTCTGAACATACACCAGGTCCAGGCTAAACATATGAGTAAAGTAGTGAACACCACAGCCTCTGCTCTTCTGGAATTCAGTCCGAGGGAGGCAAATACTGATAGAGATAAATAAATAGATAAAAAAAAAAAAAAAAAAAAAAAACTAGAGACAATGGCAAGTGCTAAAAAGGAAAAGTGCCAAGAATATAATACAGGAACCTACTTTAGCCTGGGGAGATAAGTGGGGTAGAGAGTCCTCTTCAGAAAGTCATAAAACCAGCTCAAAAGGACTTTCCCAACTTCATTTACCCATAGAGAAACTGAGGCTCAGGGAGGGAAAATGATTTGAACTATGCACTTTCCAAAGTAGTGGTAAATATAGGGCTAGGACAACTCTTCTGACCCTCTATGGCTCTCTTGTCACCCTTTGGGCAGCCTAAGCTTTCTCACTGTAACCCAACTCACAGATGCTCTGGGCTGGGGATTGGGAGATGGACAGGGATTACTTAGGAGTCTTGCTCAATCTCTTGTCTTCTACTCATGAAAAATCTTCAACAATGAAAAGTTAAAAACTCATTTTATATACAGATCACCAAGATCTAGTCATGAGATATTTTAAGAACCACAGTTACTATCTGGGTTAGGAGCCCATGGTGTGCACTTTATTTTTTACTTGCCAGATTAACCAGATTAATATGGTAGGGTTTCTGTGTGTGTGTGTCTGTGTGTCTGTGTGTGCATGTGTGTGTGCAAGAGAGGTGTAGAGAGGGAGAAGGTGAAGCAGGAAGTATTCCTACTACTTTCAATAGTTACTATTTTGAGACTTAGTCATCTCCTTGCAGTGATACATTTAAATATCAATGGAGATTTTTTATGGCTATGTCCAAACTGTGACAGCAACACTCAGAATTGGGTAATAAATCTACCTTGATTCTGATACAGATGTGGCAAGACTCCCTTCTCCACCTTCTATATCCTGCTATCATAGTTGTGTATTTATTGGTTTATATACCCATCTCCCCATAGTCTCTGTGCTCATAGCAGACACTTAAGTATCACTTCCCCAGGAAGGCCTTCCTGGACTCCTAGACCAGGTTAGGATGCCCTGTTAGGTGCCCCATAGCACTTTGAAGTGCTGCTGTCACAGCGCCTGTGGAACATTATTACTTTGCTGCATTCAGGTTGAGAACATTTATCTTCTCTGCATACCATAAGCCGTGAGCACAGAACCTGGGCCTGTCTCAGACACAGATGCATTGCCAGTGAATAGCATGGTACGTGGCCCATGGGAGCTGCTCAATATTCAGTTGCTGAATGAGTAAACAACCATATATCATTCATTTGTATTTGCATTTCTAGCACCTAGCACAGTTCCTAACACAAGCTAAGTGCTCAAAAATGTTGACTTGCATTTAAGAATCTCATTTCTGTCTCTGTACAGTTTGCAAAACACTTTTGCTTCCACTGAGATTGAGATTTGTAACAGCCTTGTGAAGTAGTCAGAACAGGGATTAGCATCCCACTTTGTAGACATGGCTCAGGAAGCTTAAGCAATTGGCTGAGAGTATCAGGCTAGAGAATATTGAAGAACTGAGGCCAAAAACATTCAATGACAAGGGCAGTGATGTTTCCTTGTCAATATCATCCCTGACAAAAATTAAGTTCAGAGCCCAGGGACTAGCCACAGATTCAGGGCCTTTCAAAACTTCATATAGCTACTTTTTCAAAGATATTTTCAAATACACCCACTTGGGGGAATCAAGGTGGGTCAAGGGTTTTGGAGGTTCACTGTCTGCATCCTCCCAGGAAGAGACTGTACCTCCTCTCAGGAAGAGACTATACCACTTTGAGCTTCCATGTTCTCATCTATGAAATGGGAATAGTAATAGCACCCACTTCATAGAGGATTCAATAAAAGGGTTAAACAAAAAATCATATATCTGTGATGTGCAGTACAGTAAGTGCTCTACAAATGTTGGCTGTCATAAAGGCAACTGAGAAAAACTGAAATCTTAGGGAAGACTTGGCCTTAGCATTGATCCTCATGACCAATTTAATCCAGAGCCTAGCTCTGGAATATTCATGACTTTACAGGAAATATAATGACAAAGGATCCATTCACCAAAATTTATTTCTAGTTTCAACAGGTGACATTAAATAATTGTTCTCCTTCCATCACCAGCCTACTCTATACACCAAATTATTTGTGCTCGTGAGAAAAGCTGCATTCCCCTCAGCTCTGCTTTCACGGGAGAATGAGCGCTGGTTTAATCTCTTGTTGGCTGCTGCTCTAATTATAGTGATATAGTGGTGTCCATGGTAATGGGCCAAGCTGGCCAGCCGTGTTGCAAGTTGTTCAAGATACAGAAGGTGGTACCATCTGAGGCCAAATGGTTACCTTTCATCTCAGTTTCTATATAAAATAATTTTGCATTGTGCTTTGCATAGATCATGAAACATGGTGAAATCAGGATTTCCCAAGCTGAAGGTGCTGGGATCATTCGCAGGGCTACTGAGTTGCTGATGTATCTGACTTCTGGACACGTGGATTGTTGTAAGCAAGGGCAATAGGCATGATGGCAGGAGAGGCAGAGCACCGAATAAAATGATAGATTGGAATTCTGCAGGAAGAGTAGGAGGAGGAACAGATGTTACCCCTTGTGCAAAACATCCCTTTATCCCCGGGGCTGTGGTGACTGATATCCTCTACACCTCTAGCATGGTGCTTGTCTTGCTATATTGTAACTGCCTGTTTACTCCTCTGCCTCTGCCTCCAGCTTGTTTGTGAGTTAAGGATTCTTTCTGTTCATCATTGCATCCCCAGAGCCTAGTACAGAACATACATAGGTAGGTACTTTATAAATACTTGTTGGGTAAGGGGTAAAAATTGTCAGGAAACTCATTCTTAGGACATGGTTGGGTAGAAACAGGGAAGGAAGCACTAAATTTGAGGTGAATTGGGGCATAGTGGTTCCTAATTTCAGTTAGTCATATGACTCATTTTCAAATTTCACATGTCCTGTCCCCACTCAGAATTGGTTCAGGAGTAGCATGGCCCACCAGTCACCCTTTCTGTGGGAAGCTGGGGGATCAAGGGTGGTGCTCATGGCACAGGCGCTGACACCAGTCATATCAGAAACTCAAGTGTCCTGAGGCTGCAGGGGCCACACTTGACCCCAACAGGAAGAGCTCTCCGGCTGGCGTGTCCCCAGGATGGGGCAGATTAGAAAGGAATTTCAAGACACAGTGTCACTAGGGACCTGGCTCCAGGGCACCAGAGGCCAGGCCTCCAGATGTGATCAGAGCTGGGCCACATTACAGACCCACAGAAGGCCCATGGCAAGAACCCGCCTTTCCCTGGCTCATCTTTGTCCTCTACCAGCCTGACGGGAGGTCGCATGTGGAGGAAGAGCTGTGCGAGCAGTGAAAGGAGCACTGGGCTGGGCATCGGGAGGCCTAGCTTTCAAGTCTTTATACAGCATGACCAGCTGCCTGGCTCCTGACAAGACAGGGAACCTCTCTGAGTCTTGGTTTCCTCACCTGCAAAATGGAACTTGGGACACAGTAGCTCCTCATATACCACAGATGAGAAAGAAATGAGTCCTCAGCTCCAAGGCCAAATTAGTTTGATCCCAATTCCAAACATCTATGGACACTTATAGCAGATTGTCCTATTGGACAGTGAACTCCTGCTCAGGAAGAGAGAAACAGTTCCACATCTTTCCCTTAGCACAAAGCCTGGGGTGATAGACCCATGGGCGGGGTGGAGGGAGACAGAAGGAAATGCCTACAAGATACCTCTCAGAGCATGGGCACTCCGCCCTCTTGTCAGCCCTTCACTTCATGCCCCAGCCGGGTCCTTTCTTCCATGCAGCACTCCCACTGGCCAAGCTCTCCCAGGACAACCTCTAAGGAAGGAGGAAGGGCTCTATCTCCCATTTCATAGAAGAGTCCAGCCTCAGAGCTGCACACAGGGCAAGGCCACATACGGCAAACAAGGTGGTGCTGTTAGGGCTTGATCCCACGTGCCAAACACAAGCTCAGCTCCTGTTGTAATTCACTTAGAGTCTGAGGCAGAGAGTCTGAGGCAGAATATTAAAATCAGTAAAAATACTTTCAAAAAAGCAGAGTCATCTTAATTGAATAAAAATGGAGTATTTTAAAAATGATAAACATGAAACTAAAAACTCTGGAAAAGTCTGAGACAGATTAAAATGCTTAAAGATACATAAAAATGTATAAAACGTCCCTATGGTATATTCATATTATCAACATATTTTGTTTTGTTTCCAACCAATGTGTCTTTTGGCTTAACTTTTTTTTTTCTTTGCGACAGAGTCTCACTGTGTTGCCCAGGCTGGAGTGTAGTGGAGTGGTCTCAGCTCACTGCTGCCTTGACCTCTCAGGCTCAAGTTATCCTCCAGCCTCAGCCTCCTGAGTAACTGGGATTATAGGCACCATGTCTGGCTAATTTATCAACTTTTTGTACAGACAGGATCTCACTATGTTGCCCAGGCTGGTCTCGAACTCCTGGGCTCAAGCAATCCTCCCACATCAGTCTCCCAAAGTGCTGGGATTACAGGCATGAGCCACTGTGACAAGGCTTAACTTAAAAAAAAGAAAAGAAAAAAAATCAGTTTACCCTCTGGAATTGATCCAGAATCTTGAGTCAGACTTGCAAGGATTTTAACTTCAGGAAATGGGGTTAGCAGAAAACAAGGAGTAATTTCATAGTTGTAGGAGCTTTAGAAATCCTCTACCCAATATGCTCCCTGAGTCAGAGTTCTCTCACTCTCCCACATCCCTTAAAAGCTGTTATCACTATCTCCTTGAATACCCACAGTGGCGGGATACTCACTGCCTTCTATCATACTGGTTAAATTGAATGGAACTATTCCTCACTTTTTTGTTTGTTTGTTTGTTTGTTTTTTGAGACAGAGTCTTGCTCTGTCGTCCAGGCTGGAGTGCAGTGGCCGATCTCAGCTCACTGCAAGCTCTGCCTCCCAGGTTCATGCCATTCTCCTGCCTCAGCCTCCCCAGTAGCTGGGACTACAGGCAACTGCCACCACGCCCGGCTAATTTTTTTTTGTATTTTTAGTAGAGATGGGGTTTCACCGTGTTAGCCAGGATGGTCTGGATCTCCTGATCTTGTGATCTGCCCACCTTGGCCTCCCAAAATGCTGGGATTACAGGAGTGAGCCACTGCGCCCGGCCAATTATCCCTCACTTTTATGTTTATAGTCCGTCCCTTTTTCTTGGTTATGGCACCACAAAAATTCCAGTGAATTCTCTCTTCTACATCACAGCCTGTTAGATACTTGAATGGATAACGGTACCCCTAAGTGTGTTGTCCCCCTGGTTAAACACCCCCAGCTCTTTCAACCATCCCTTAATTGGTGTGGAAACCAAGTGGAGGAAATGCTGCTGTTGTGGGAGCCAGACAGAGCTAGCTTTATATCCCAGCTCTTGCCAAGTAGCCTTGGCTTAGTCACACAATCTTTCTGCATTTCTACTACTATTTTGTAAGGCTGTTAAGAAGACTAAATGAGAGAATGCGTGTAAAGCATATGGTATGGTGTTAGCCTTAGGGTGGGTGTTTTATATATTAATAGGTGACAATATTGTTATGGGGCCAGGGACAACTTATTTGCCATCACTTCAGAAGAATTCTACATTTAAAAAAAAGGAATGAGGTTGAGATATCTGGGAATGAAAAGAAAGCTGAGGCTGGGGTGGCCTGGCTAAGGGAGCTTGACAAAGAGGGACTTGAAGTCAAAAAGAGAAGAGACAGATCATAGGAAGCCAAAGATTCTACATAGTGAGGATTAAGATGCCAACTTCATAGTGGTTGGTATTGTGAGGAACAAATTGTTTCATGTATGTGAAAGGACTTTGTAGAATAAATGCTCCCCCCTGCTCCCAGAACACCTGGTGCTTTACCACATTATATTAAGACAATTTTTTATTCTATTTCCCCCAAGACTATAAGTTCATTGTGGTGGGAAAATTTCTTTTTTGTCTGCCCATCTTCCACTGGGGAAATGCCTCTCTGTTACTCCAAGTGGTTTAAGTGGGACTGTCAATTTCAGTACCCTGCCTGCTATGAGCCATAAGGCTGAGTCCCTGAGCCAGGCCTGACCATTCAAGGTACACCATCATTTTGTCCAGGGGGATTGTAGGGGTGAGGTTGGGGGGAGCATGTGCCCAAAACAGGGCCAAAAAGAGTCCTTTCATATAATTTGATCTATTGATGCTGTAAAAGCCAAGTTTCTTTCTTTTGAACTATTTTGAATTCTAAGAATATAAACTTGGGGCTAAATTTTGCTTATTCAACAAGTATTTATTGAGGGCCTAAATATTAGCCAGGGTTCACAGCGTCCAGCCATGAGAACATATAACTCTCTAGATATTTTAAACAGAGGAAATTTAACATAAGAAAGTGCTTACACAGTGTTAGGAGGCCTGGGCTGGTGGATTGACCACAGGTGGCTGGCGCCAAGACCATGGTGGGCACTGTGCATGTTGACTGGAGATCTGCTTAGGCTCTGAGGAAGTAGCTCCATTGGTGGATGCTAGTAGTGCCCAAAACACCCGCCGTGCTCTGTGCCTGTCGGAAGATTGCTAACAGAAGTCTGAAGCAGGAAAAGAGCCTCTTCTCTCTTCCTCTTGTCTTCCAATTTCCCACCAGTGCCTTATTAGGCTTATAGAAGGCCTCATTGGCTTTCTATCTGAAAGCCAGTTGGCAAGAGAATCCAGGGAATGTAATTCCAGAGTCCAGGCCTCCTTAAAACCCATAGCAGAACAAAGCAGTGGAAATGAAATTTGAGAGTAATCAGGCAAAAGACAGCCCCCTGTGCAATGTGCTAGGTCTCATTCTAGGGACTGGAAGAATAGTAGTAAGCACGACAGACAAAAATCCACTCTTCAATGGCTTGCTTCTAGAGGGAATGAGAGGTAATACAAAAGCAAGCCTATAGGCAAGCAAGGTACAAACCAGGATACCAAGCACTATTTGTCTCAGTGCAGACTCCCTAGAAGCCGAGCACCAGATGAGGATTATTATGCAAACGCCTTATTAAGGAAGTGCTCTTAGGAACACCTGCTAGGAAGTGAGGGAATGTGATGGTTAATTTTATGTCATGTTGCCTAGATTATGGTGACCAGCTGCTTGGTCAAACACTAGTTGAGATTTAGTCAACATTTAAAACCAGTTGACTTAAAGTGAAGCAGATTACTTTATGTGGTATGCATGGGCCTTATCCAATCAGTCGACCGCTTTAACAGCAAAGGCTGAAGTTTCCCAGAGAGAAATGAATTCTGCCTTCAGAGAGCACCATAGAAATTCCAGCCTTCATATTCAAGACTGCAACATCAACTCTTACCCGAATATTCAGCCTCCAGCCCACTGACTTACCCTATGGCTTTCAGACTTGCCAGTCCTAACAATTGCATGAACCAATTTCTGAAAATACATCTGTTGTCTTTCACGTTGGTTCTTTTTCTCTGTAAAATCGTGACTAATACAGGGAAGGGAGAACAAACAACCAAAGCAAGGATGTGATTTCAGGCCAAATCTAGTCTCAGCCTGATGCCACTGGAAGCTCTGGAGTGTCAGCCGAAACACAGAGTTTGCCAGTTCTTGAGGCAAAGAAGGTGAGCTTCATACATCTGTACCAGTCAGTCCCTGAGGCAGGTTATACACATACTTTGACCATGGGGAATTTCTTTTTTTCTGTTTTTTCAAGGCTATGGTATTTTAATTCCAGGGGTCAGAGATACTCCTGGAAGGAATAACAGGAATAAAGTATGATTTCTTCATCATCCGTTGACAAATTAGAAGGAATTTCTTTAATTAGAAAATTGGCTTTGGGTCTTGAGAGTTATAGGGCTTGGCTTACGGAATTGGCGGTGTGGTTTTAGTTTCCGGGTTGGTTAACTCATCATGTGACCTTAAAAAAAAAGTGCCCACCTTCTTTGAACTTTACATCTCGGGTATACCACAGAGCTAGCCAGGGTAGTAACTAGTTCTACTCAATCCAGTTCTCCAACTTACATCCCCACATCCCTGCCCTGGTAAATTAGGACTTCCACTGGAAGCTTCCCTGATCTCTCTAAGAAGTCATGACTTCCTTGTCTGTTCCCCCTTCAGGGTTCTGCATGCTCCTTTATTACATTATTGCATTTTTCTGTAATGAACTCTTCACCTTGTAGGTGGCCAACCATCGCAGTTTTCCTGAAAGAGGGGACACCAAACTTTCTAGGGTTTTCTGTTGTTGTTGTTGTTTGTTTGTTTGTTTGTTTTGAGACAGAGTCTCACTCTGGTGCCCAGGCTAGAGTGTAGTGGTGCAATCTCCACCTCCTGGATTCAAGCAATTCTCATGCCTCAGCCTCCCAAGTAGCTGGGATTACAGGCACACGCCACCATGCTTAGCTAATTTTTGGTATTTTTAGTAGAGATGGGGTTTCTCCATGTTGGCCAGGCTGGTCTCAAACTCCTGAGCTCAGACAACCCACCCATCTCAACTTCCCAAAGTGCTAGGATTACAGGCGTGAGCTGCTGCACCTGCCCGGGACACTGGACTTTCAATGCTAAAACCAAAGCAAGATGGTCACCCTATTTTTCTTTGTCCCTCAATGAGAGGTAGAAATATGGGATCCTGTTCTGCTCAATCTGATGTTTGTTCTTGCACAGTTCTTACATGAAGCACATGCTTCATTGTTTTCGGAGTTGTGGGGGTGAAGAAATAATATCTTCTTTTCTCCACCCAAATTCAGAACCCGTTAGGATACACACACACACACAAGTCAGACACAAAGAGATAAAAAATACCAGCTTCATTAGTGATGAAAACTGATATCAGGGAAGGGGCTTAGGTCTTCTAGCCAATAGGCTTCTAATACTTCACCCCCTTAATAGGAGACTCACCCAATCACTTTTTCCAGCAGTCTTGGACCACTGCAAGCATCTGAGTGCATGGAATGGAGCAAAAGGTAGGCAGATCTCAGAGGGAAAAGCAGAAGGCTGATTTGAGTATGAAAGCTTGTCTCCCAAACTCTGTTGTAAGTGTTTTCTCCTCTTTTTGGGGTGAGGGAGAAAAACGGGGCGGGGGAAGTAGAGAATGGAGAGAAGCGTTACTTCAAACTCCCTCCACAAAAAACACAAAGCCAGGAGAAAGGAGAATTCGCAGGAGGATTGGTTGAATGAATGAAACAACAAATAAATAGTCACTAATGCTGCTCATTCTTCCTCTACCACTTGATCATTTACTGGGGAGTTTGGAGCTGCAGCAGGGTAGAGGCTCTCCACGATAAGCATCACCACCAGGCCCACCACCTAGTGCAGGGAGGACACTGGTGACCACTTGCTGAGATACCGCGCCCCACCCCCGAAATGTTGATTTGCCTACATGAGATCCTTGCTAAGCACTTGCGCTGTACCTACCTGAGGGACTTCATCGGCTGTACTTACCCCAGGACTTGCCAGTACCACATTGAAAAAGTAGCCATCGTTGTTTTCAGGACTTTGCAGTTACTGAAATAAGTCACCCAGTCTCAAAAACACCCACCCACATGTTGGATATAATATTTACCTAGGATTGAGGAGTCTGATCATGTTGAGGTTGAGGTAGTAATGAAGGTGTGTGATGCTTCAGCTCAAGTGAGATTCCTTTAGGTTTTCCGTATATAAAGGCAAGAGTGATTTGAAGTTACATTAGACCAGAGGTTCAACCAAAGGACTACTGAAGTCCTTTCATTTCCATATGTCCTGGTGCTCCAATTCAACTTGAAGCTTGTTTCCCAAGAGTAATGGGTAGAGTCTAACAAACCAGATAAACACACTCTAAATGGCACTTTTTTCTTATCCAGCCAAGTGTAAAGTGGCTAGATTCTCAATTCCACACAATAAATACCTGGTATAGATTAACTTGATTCAGCAAGTACACAAGGAAGGCTGGAGATAAGGCCCATACTGGCTCTGACAAGGTGAGCAGTTGTGTGTGTGTGTGTGTGTGTGTGTGTGTGTGTTGAGGGATGTCCTAGGAGGCAGCATGGTGAATGGGAAGAGGCATGGGTCCAGGAATAAAGTTTCTACTGCACACTAATTCATTACACACTGCTGAACTGAGGTTCTCTGAGCCTCAGGCTCCTCATCTGTGAAGTGGGGTGGGGGGTGAGGAAGAGTTGGGTTAAATACATTTTAAAATCTCTTCCAGTTCAAATAGAGCACCAAGAACTACTAGCTATCAAGCATGTCTAGACTGGTAAAAATCTTCACTGAAGCTCTTCTGACTATGATGTTTTTTCCGACAGCTCCATGTCTTCTGTGACTTTTTGCAACGGGTGTTTTCTACTGAGTAATGTGTGTGTAGAATGTTTTTTTCCAAGTGGCCCAGTGACTCACAGTCTAATATTTGTATTGTGATTATCTACGACAGCCATCTCCTGAATCCTGAGATATTAACATTCCAAGCCTCTCTCAAGCCACATTTCACAGCTTCCCCAACATCCATCCATCCATGAATAAGATATCATTATTAAGAATGTCATATTTCATAATGGATTTTCTTTTCTAACTCAGGCTCCATAGGCAATGAGCTGAGGTTACATGATTTATTGCTTTCAGTTTGTTGGCCTTGGACTGTTCTGCCTGTGTACTAATTTTATGGCACACTAAACTTCTGCTTACTTACCAGCTTCTTCCTAGAGGAAGAAAACTGCAGCCCTGACACCTTCAAAATGAAAACAAGCAAATGAATAAACAAAAAACCTCCTCCAGGATGTGGAGACAAAGCCTTTCTCTTAGAATGAAAGGCTCACATTTGTTCATGATGCTGCTATTCTACCCGTTGTCTTGAAAATGGACTGAAGAGAGCATTGGACAAATAACTGTACTTGGAGGAAATGGAGCAGACAGATTGATTCTTAATTAGTACCCATGTAGAGTAAACATCTTCATGTAGCAAGCATCTAAGCACATTCTTAGTAAGCATTGGTTTCTACTTAAAACATATCGACTCATCATAGAGGTTTTTCTTATCATTAATGGAATATATATGGAAATATATATTATTTGTTACATAAGGTGTGATCGTTTAGATATTTGTCCCCACCCGAATCTCACGTTGAATTGTAATCCCCAGTGCTGGAGATGGGGCCTGGTGGAAGGTGTCTGGATCATGGGGACAGATTCTTCATGGCTTGATGCTGTCTTCACAGTGTTGAGTGAGTTTTTGCAAGATCTGGTTATTTATAAGTGTGTGCACCCTGCCCCCACTCTCTTGCTTGCTCCTATTTTTGCTGTGCAATATGCCTGCTCCCCCTTTGCCCTATGCCATGACTGTAAGCTTCCTGAGGTCTTGCTAGAAGCCAAGCAGATGCCAGCTTCCTGTACAGCCCACAGAACTATAAGCCAATTAAACCTCTTTTCTTTGCAAATTACCCAGTCTTAGGTATTTCTTTGTAGCAATGCAAGAACGGCCTAATACAATATGTTTGTGTATGAGTGTGTGTTTTATGGAACTCAGAAAGATTGTGAAAGGAGGGAAAATTAATATTTATAGAGTGTATTAGTTTCTTGTGGCTGCTATAACAAATGACCAAAAAGCTGGTGACTTAAAACAACAGAAATATACTATCTCACAGTTCTGGCATCCAGAAGTCGGATATCAGTAGCACTGGGCCAAGATCAAGGTGTCAGTAGGGTTGTGCACCCGCCAAAAGCTCTGGGGTAACTCTGTTCTTTATCTTTTCCTACTTTTAGTTAGAGGCTGTCCATATTCCTTAGCGTATGGATGCATCTCCAAATCCCTCTGCTCCATTTTCAAATCAAATCAGCTTCTCTGTGTGTGAAATCCCTCTCTGCCTCCTTCTTCTATGTATACACATGATTGTATTTAGGGCCCACTTGGTTAATCCAGAATCATGTCCCCACCTCAAGAATCTTAATTTAACCACATCCGCAAAGACTCATCCCCTTTCTTTTGCCATATAAAGCAATGCTCAGATTCCAGGATTAGAACATGGATGTATTTTGGAGGGCCATTTTTCACTCCACCACACTGAGCATTTACTCTGTGCCATGTCCTCACCTTGATCTACATAGCCATGCCTCCTCCCACAAGCCTTCTGTGAGGAACATGCAGTGAGAAAAAGACCCTGGGCAGGGAATCGGAAAACCTGAGTCCCTTAACTTGCCATGGTGCGTGCCATTCTCCTCCTTTTCTGTGCCCAAGGAAGACATTGCTAATTGGCCACAGCACTAACTTTTGCTAAACCCCTGGACTTGACTCCAGAATCCTTAATATAGTGTTTCAGGAAGTAATTGTGAATTTAACCCTATTTGACACCCCTATCTTGAACTCTTAGTCTCCTCATTTGTAAATAAGAATAGTACAAGCACATCTATCTCTTAGGGACAGTGTAAGGATGAAATGACATAATGGATGGAAAACACCTTATGAATCCTAAAGCAGATGACTAAATAAAGAAGCTATGTTCCCAACAGGAATTCATGGGGAGACTCTCTGGGAGACCTCTGTTTAGAAAGTTAGAGGGCTTCTATTGCAAGGAGATTGTGAAGGTCAGGTTCAGAGTGGTGAGTGAGGCTAGGTCTAAACTTTATCAAGCTTGTCCAACCTACCTTATTTTGTTGTTGTTGTTATTGTTCTGTTTTGTTTTGTTTTAGGCTTTTAGCAGCCTGAAGCCATAGTTTTTATTTTCTGTGTCTAGTGATAAGCAGAAAAGAGGACTGAGGAAGGGGCTTTACTGACTCAACCAGAAACAGAAACTAAGAACCCATGACTATATTCTCTCCCTTGGACATCCCTACTAGATGATAATTCTTCCCTTTATTCACCCAATAAAATAACATAAGCAAACACAATCTAAACATTCTGTAAGGATAGCTTAAAAATCACATCACTAAGCATGTAAATTGTGCACTACTGTCTTGCCTTGCTCATAATAGCCATCTAGTATGTGTTGGCCTGATGTCAGGACTATATACTTGCCACGTATCCAGGCACCCTCAACTCTGTCTGTTCAATTTTGTATTGATCCTTTGAGGATTATTGAAAATGCACCCCTCTAGGAAGTCTTCCCTGATAGGAAGTATATTTCCCCAACTCTAAACCTCAGTACACTTTATATATGCATTTCAAATACATGTGCAGGAACAGGGACAACTTAGGATAGGAACAGGGGCAACTCCATCCCTGTTTCCACAGGTATTTTATGGACTCCTGCCAAAAAGACTCTAAATGAATACTATAAATTCCCCTCCCAGATTTCAAAGTGTCTCCTCTTTTCCTTCCTGCCTTTGAAGTCAGAAGATACTCCCTCAACATTTTGGTGCCTGAAATGACTCTGGCTTGGCTACTTTTACTGGGATCTGGTTGCAAGCTTGGTCCTGCTACAGACCAGCTGTGTGATCTTGACATGTTCTGAGACTCAGCTTCCTTCTCTGTGAAATGAGAAGGGAGTAGAACACTTGCCCCCTCTGCCTCTCGGGGTTGTAGGCAATGACTAATGGAAATATTTGATGACTACTAAAAAGGGGAGACTGACATCCCATCCCTTGACTGGACACTCACTAGGTCTCAGACTTTCTTGCCTGCTCTAGTGCTATTATATTTGGAAAAAGGATACTGAAGGGAGCTGGGGAAGGCCAGGAAGAAAGTGTGCAGGAACCACTCCCTCAAATTCCAGGTTTTTGAGAGGTCAGGAAGATGACTTCCACTGATGCACAAGTTTCTAAGCGATAGGGACCAAAGAGGATAGATAAGATTGGAAGTTGTGGGCTTACCGGGGACCATAACTGATGTGGCAAGGAACCACTGGCATTCAGAGAATGCAGTGTGAATTGAGACTGCATGATCAAAGGAGTTATCATTTGTGGAGGAAGATACACTTTTGAGAGGCTCTGTCTTTTGATTAACACCTCTATGTCCCAGCCATGCTTTCATATGGTGTGCTTCCATTTTAACCACCATCTTGTCAACACAATTTTAATCACCATCTTGTCAACATAGTACCTTCATACTAGGGCACGATTCTCTCCATTTCCCTGTCTGTTGTCATAGCTCTTGCTCTTAAGTGCAAGGTAAAAATGGTATGTTAACGTTTCTAGGACCATGCTGGATACAGAACAGGTGTTCATCACTTGTTCTTTCCCTGCCATTGGTGGAAGAGCACAGTCTCCAGCTGTGATTCTAGACCCACTTGATAGGACAATTTGGTTATCAAGCGCAAGGCAGAAACCCAAACTGTAATAGCAATCAAGGACTTGTTGTTAGGAACTAGACAAGACCCTGGTTGTAAGAACAAAGTCCAAGGTCAGCTTCTTCCCCACATTAAGACAGCAATTCCACGCTGAGGGTCAGGCTAGAACATGTATTGCTGTAATGTGAGGCCAACTGGGATAAATGCTCTAACAGAGGATAACTTTATTTTATAGGTGAAGAAACTGAGGCTCCAAGAAGTTAAATGACTTGCCTGAAGGTAATTTATATGTAAATGACAGAGCCATCCATCACAACTGGGTCTCTTCGAATTTCGTCCTTGGCCCTTTCTGCCACACCATGCTGCACTGAGATTCCAGGAAAGAAAGAGGTAAGTCTCACTCCACTCCTTCCCCACTCCCAGTATTTTCTGTCTCTAATGGGTTTACCATTTAAGTAGCACAGGTCAGCCCATTTAGCACCTCTATTGGGGGGGCCTCACCTTACCCACCAAACCTTTGCCACAGAGAGTCCTTATTACTCACCAGGAAGCTGAGCAAGGAGGGGAACAGCCATGAGGTTAACAGGAAAATTTGGGCATTTTATTATTGGAGGTATGTAAATTAGGACACATTTTCTTGGGGAATTGGTAGCAATGTGCAACAAAAATCTTAATACTATAATTAAGTTCTTTTTTGTTGTTTGAGACAGGGTCTTGCTCTGTCGCCCAGGGTGGAATGCAGTGGCACGATCTCGGCTCACTGCTACCTCCACCCCCTGGGTTCAAGTGATTATCCTGCCTCAGCCTCCTGAGTATCTGGAGTTACAGGCATGCACCAGTAAGCCTGGATAATTTTTGTATGTTTCACAGAGATGGGGTTTCACCGTGTTGACCAGGCTGGTCTCGAACTCCTGATCTCAAGTGATCCACCCACCTCAGCCTCCCAAAGTGCTGGGGTTACAGGCACGAGTCACTGCGCCTGGCCGTAACATGAATAACTTTTAATGCAGCAACTCCACTACTAGAAATTTATCCTGAGGAAATAATCCAACAAGTATATAAAAATACAAACAAGCACAAAACAAAACAAAAAAGTCTAACAGATCTTAGTTGGAGACTAGGTAAAGATGCCATATTCACACATGGAATATATGCAATCATTTAAAGTGATTATGTCAGTTATAGTCATGGTTATGTCAATAATATAATAAACAAAAATGGGCTACATGTAACATGCAATCCCATCTTTTGTAAATAAATTATTTTGGGTGTATATGTATTTATATAGATTGTGAACTCTCCTAATTGACCTCCAACCACTTAGTTGACTCAACAGTTCAGTCAGTCTTCTCCATTCCACCTGGAAAGCCTGATGCTTAGGCCCATGGACGGCTCTGGAGAGAAAGCTGTGAGCTTTCACACCTACCCACTTTTGCTCCCAGCAGGGAGCTTGTGTGCTTAGCAGGAGTCAGTTGTATAGTTCTCTATGAAGTTCTCCTTATGCCAATTTACTTGCTACTGTGTGTACATAGTTAAATATTATATATACTGAATAAAGGAGATAAGGGCAAAAAAGCTATAAAAAAAAAAAAAAAACCTAAGTTGAATGTTTTGAAGAACAAAACTCAATAGCTATTATCTTGTGGGTAGTAGGTAAAGTGGCTAAAAAGGATAGAGGTGAGATAGTAAAAATTCAAGTTTCCCCTCTCAGAGTGCTTCACAAATGTTTTTAAGTTCTCTTTCTTATTGAAAGAAGCCAAAACAAGAACTTGAAAATGAAATATTATGATATTTTTGTAAGAAATACAAAGGTGAACTCCCTTCAGCAGACTGAGTCTATATTAAAGAGTGTATTAAAACATTGACATATTTTAAGTTAAAATAAAATAAAGTACACTTCTATTTTATTATTATCATCATTTCTTATTTAAACTAACGTTTTGCTTAACCTGCTAAATATTGGCCTCTGTACTTACAGATATGATACAGGTCTGGAAAAGGGAAACATAACAGTGAAATATCTGGAAGGATATAGTGAGATTCTGGTTGATTTTTACTCTCTTTTCTATATCTTTATATGCTCTAAGAAAATAAGTTTGTCTATTACTTTTATAATCAGAAACACACAGCCATTGCCATTTGGGGAAGGGAAAACAGAAAGAGAAACTTCAGGATTAAAGGAATGGTGTGCTGATGCTTTAAGAGTGCTCTGGAGAGGCACTATCTATCTTTCCTTGATGACTGGCACTGTTTGTATTATTTTGTTACACATACTAATAATGATCATGAGTTTGGCTCCTTGGTTCCACCCCATCCTGAGGGTCAGGTGACATCTGCACATAGACATTGCAACACACGTAATTACTACGGGAAGAGGGTATAGGACTGGAGCAGGTTAACTCTCAAGGGAGGAGAGATAGACACCTCCCAGTTGACAGCACAAGCTGTAGGGACCATGAGTCAGACAGACCACAACCCCCATACAAAACAAAGAGGAACACTTCTGAGTACCTCTAATTACTCTCATTCCACAGAGGTTGCAGCGAGATGCCAAGAATGTCTTTATGTTTTACAAATATAACTTTCCTTTCATGGAAGCTTTAAAATAAGTATTCATTCTTGACTTAACAATAGAAATATTTGTTGAAAACCAACTTTTAACTATAACAAGCAATTTTAAAATTTTAATAAAGCTGTCCAAAGTCTTATGTAAAGAAACAAATGGAAACAAAAATCAGGTTTTGCTGTTGTTTTTTGGAGAAGGAGTCTTGCCATGTTGCCCAGGCTGGACTCAAACGCTTAGGCAGAAGAGGTCTTCCTGCTTCAGCCTCCCAAGTAGCTGGGGCTACAGGCTCATGTCACGGTGCCTGGCCAAAAATCACTTCTTGTTCCAATGCCTTTCCTTGATACCTTCTGCTTCAGTGACAAAAGCGCTGGGACAATCTGAAAGAAAAAAAAACAAAAATGAAACAAAAACTCTGACAGGGTCAAAATCTTGGCCTTGGAAAAAGGATTACTAATTGCTCTAGGACATTCTGGGGACATGGAGTTAGCAGGGGCTCAAAGAGAACAGGGGGAGGAGGGCTATAGGGCCACATGGTACTTAAATTCTAGAGGTAGCATTGGCTTTGTGTAGGTTTGAATTCAACTTCTTCACTTACCGGTGTGTGAGTTTCGACAAGCTACTTAATCTTTCAGAGATAGACTGTAAATATCAAAAAGGTGGTAACATTTTGCTTACTTTTGTATTCTTAGGTATAGCACTTGGTATACAGAAGGCACTCAATAAATGCACTGAATAAATGAAAACACTTAAGACACCTAGCACAAGTTAAATATATAATAAGTAAGAGCTTCCTTCACCGCCTCTATCCCAGACTACTTTTTAAAGGTTTTATTTTAAAATAATTTTATGCTCACGAGAAATTATAAAGAGTATCGAGAAGTCCCATGGGCCCATCACCCTACTACAGGTGTAATGCATCACCAATCAATTGGCACAATACAGTTTCACCAGCTGCTGAATGCACTCATGTGTTTTATATATCTGCACGTGTATAGGTTGGTAGAACCACCACCATAGTCAAGACACAGAACTGTCCATCACCACAAAGGATCTCTCTTGTGCTGCCGCTTTACAGTCACAGCCCCTTCCTCTTGCCACACCCCTGGCAACACCTTATCTCTTTTCCATCTCTATAATTTTGTCATTTTGAGACTATCTTATACATGAAATCTTTTTAATATCTAATTTTTTGAGATTGGCTTTTTCCACTCAGCACAATACTCTTAGGATCTATCCAACTTGTTTCATTGTATCAATAATTCATTCCCTTTTTACTTCTGGTTCCATGGTATGGATGTACCACATTTTGTTGAACCTTCACCCATTGGAGGACACTTGGGTCGTTTCCAGTTTTTGGTTATTACAAATAAGGCAGCTATGAACATTTGCATATAGGTTTTTGTGTGGACATAAATGCTCAAGATTTTGATTGACAGGTCATATATTAGCCTGGTGCAAAAGTAATTGTGGTTTTGCCATTACTTTTAATGCAAAACCACAATTACTTTTGCACCAACCTAGTAGTACATGTATGTTTAAGTTTTAAAGAAATTGCCAGATTTCCAGAGTGACTGTACCATTTTACATGCCTACCAAAAACATACAAGATCCAGTTTCTGCATTCTTGCCAGCATTTGTTTTATTAGTTTTTTTTATTTTGGCCATTTTGATGAGTATATAGCATCATCACTAGTTTTCCATAAAAACTGGTAAAGTTGAACACCTTTCATGTGTTTATTTTGCCATCTGTGTACGGTGACAGCCACCATATACAGAAAAACTATAGCCACTTTTTTAGTGAAGCGTCCGTCTTCTGTTCATTTTCTAATTTGATTGTTGAGTTTAGAGAATTATTTCTTCTGAAAACAAGTCCTTTGTCAGATACGTATATTTGCAAATATTTTCTCTCAGTTGGTTCTTTTCATTTAGTTCTCTTAACTGACTCACAGAGCAAAGGTTTTTAGAAGTTCAGTGAATTAATTTTTTTTTTATTTTTTGGATTGTTCTTTTAGTGCCATGTCTAAGAACTCTTCTCCTAACATTAGATCACAAACATTTTCACCTATGGTCTCCTCTACAAGTTTTACAGTTTTACATTTTACATTTAGGTCTGTGATCCATTCTGAGTTCATGTACAAAGTGTGAGGGGCAGGTAAAGGTGCATTTTGTTGGCTGTTGATGTTCTGTTCGTTGTTTCTGCCAAATGAGGTAACACCAGGTTCTATAGGAATCACAGAAGTAAGATGACATACAGGGAGGCAGGGTGTCTGTCCAGCCCCTTGCAGGAAATTAATTACCTTCTCATGTGTATCTAGAATGAGCTTCATGCTATGGAAACCAAATATTTCACCAGTGAGTCTTTCTTCTGTAATCATATTGTTCAACCAAACACTATTCATACTGGATCCTCGAGGAAGCTCCTACTGCCCCTTGCATCATAGCCTGGAGAGAATCTCTGAAGCAGGAAGTGAACGTGGGAAATTCCTGTTACACATGGTAACATATCATTTAAGGTAGGAAAAGGTGTGTCTTACAGCCTCAGGGACCTGGAGGTGGAAAGGGCCCAAAGCAGGAGTCACTTATACAGCCTCTCTGCAAAGAAGAACAATCTTTTATTCAACAAATATATATTGAGTAGTTACTATGTGTCAGAAACTAGGCAATGAAGATGAGAGTGAACAAAACAGACATGGTCCCTGCCCTCTAGTGGGAGCGGGAGGGTGGAGTACAGGTAATAATATGGGCACATATAATACTGTACACCAAAAGTTAGTGATAGGTTGCTGAGGGAATATACTACAAGGACACATAACTCAGATTTCGGAAATCCAGGAATACTTCCCAGAAGAAGTGACACTGAACTTAAGACCTAATAGATAAATAGCAAAAAGCTAGGTAGAGTGGAGTGGGTGGGGTGGGGTGAGTGTTAAGAAATAGTCTTCCAGGCAGGGAGAAACAGCACACATAGGCTCAGAGGTGAGTGTGAGCATGGTGGGCATGTGATCTAGAGTCTCCAGTATAGCTGGTGTGTAAGGTGAAAGGAAAAGGGCATGGGATAGGCTGGCCAGGTCAGGCCATGAAGGACCTTGAAGGTCACTGTAAGGAATTCATCCACTTCATAAGGACATCCAGAATCCACTGGAGGCTTTGAGCAGGTGTGTAACTGATCCAGATTTGTATTTTAGTAATCTCATTCTGGAAGCATAGAGGCAGATTGTTGGGATTCTAGGTGGCAGGCTGGAGCACTGGTTAGACTGTTGGAGACTGTTGCCAGAGATGACAGAACCAGAATGGGGGCCGTGGTGGTGGAACATGGTTGATGCATTTACACTGGGGTAGAATCTGAGGCTTAAGGAGGAAGACAGTTTTAAAGATGGCTTTGAGAAATGGAGTGAGAGAATCATGCAGAGAAACAGAACTGAGGGCTGTGTTGCAGGAACCATTGTGGTTGGAACCTTCACTTGGACATTCCTAATGAGGAAGAGCCAACTCATTCCTTCCTTCTTGTTACTCTTCCAGGTTTGACAGCCCTTCTTGAACAAAACTCTGTTTCCTGTAACTTTGCTGCCTTGGACCAACTTCTGTCCTGAGAGACCACACAGAATTGATTCACCTCTGCTAGTCCAGGCAGCCTTCAACGGTCTTAAATACATGGATCACCTTGTCTAAGACATTAAAGGATTCTCTCTTCTCTCAAGCTTTCTTTTCTTCAACTCACTAACTCCAAGTTCCTACAGCCACTTCGCATTTAGCATGACTTTCCTCTCCCTCCTCTTCCTGATACCCCTTCTACCTCCTACTTTTAATGTAATTATGTGGAGGGATAAAATCTGATCAGCCAGAGAACAGTAATGGTCCTTCCTGGAGCCTGGAAATTCTATCCCTAGCATCCACACATACTTTTGGCCTTGTTAGGGAACCTGCCTCCCTTCTCTGAATGTTTCAGCCAAACATCATCCCCCACTGTCCCCTGAGCAATGGAGACAGGCCTGAACCCAGAGTCTTAGCTGGGGAAACAGGTTTGACAAGGCCCTCCCTGACTCATCCTCCAATAGCAGGTGAGCTGGGTCTGGAAGCATGTAATCAAGCCTCACAAGGAAATGGGTTCTTGCCTTTTCCCCTCCAGTGAGAAGGCACTAGAAACTATTCACTGAACATTGCTGGATGTGTGGCTTGAAGGGGCAGGTATGGAGGTGGGACACTGGCTCTGTCTTCAATAAGTGTGCCGTCTTGTTGGGAGAGAGGATCTAGAAGGGGTGGTCACAGAAGGCCCTTTCCAGAGAAAATGAGAACACAGCAGGGCCTTGAAGGACAGGAAGATTATCAGCTGGTGAGAAGGATGGGGATGGTGCACCACAATGGAAAAGGAAAGCTTTTTCCTTGTGCAGAGGTCACAATGTCTAAGGTGGACCTGGGAAAAGAAAAGAAGACACTGTGGTCGGAGAAGAGACTCTATATGTGAGCACTGAGAGAAAATGCTGCAAAGGTAGATTGAAACCATATTGGAACACCAGTTTTGGAGGCTGGACTGTCCTATAGACTGGGAGCCACCAAGAGCTCTTGAGCCAAAGAAAAGGAGTGAAATGATAGATGGCTTGGTTTTTGGTCTGGTGAAGCTAAATAGATGAATTCTACACTCTACACCCTGGTCCAGAATTTCATAACGTCTATGTGTCAGAGGTGTTTGAACTAGAGTGACTCCATCTTGAATAGGGGTTGGGTAAAATAAGGCTGAGACCTACTGGGCTGCATTTCCAGGAGGTTAAGGCATTCGTAGTCACAGGATGACACAGCAGGTCAGCACGAGATACAGCTCATAAAGACCTTGCTGATATAACAGGATACAGTGAAGAAGCTGGCCAAAATGCACCAAAACAAAGATGGTGATAAAAGTGACCTCTGGTTGTCCTCACTGCTCATTATATGCTAATTACAATACATTAGCATGCTAAAAGACACTGCCACCAGCACCATGACAGTTTACAAATGCCTGGCAACATCAGAAGTTACCTTATGGTCTAAAAAAGCGGGGGAACCCTCAGTTCTGGGAATTGCTCACTCCTTTCCTGGAAAACTCAAATAATCCATCCCTTGTTTAGCATATAATCAAGAAGTAACAATAAGTATAAGCAGCTGAGTGGGCTCTGCCACTGCTCTGCCTATAGAGTAGCCATTTTCTATTCCTTTACTTTCTTAATAAACTTGCTTTCACTTTATGGATTCACCTCAAATGTTTTCTTGTGCAAAATCCAAGAATCCTCTCTTGGGGTCTAGATTGAGACCCCTTTCCAGTAACATAGGAAGGCTAAAACCCTTCCAGGAAGTAGTCCAGGGAATCTAGACAGCAACCTGGCTGGCCTAGCATTAGCTCACTTTCAGGTGATCTTTCCAATTGCCCTTCCTAGAGGGATATGGGCAGAGAGGATTGAACTATTCAGATATAAGACCTGGAAAGTGCTTCGAGTTGCAATAATAAAAGCTAGAATCTGGGAGCAGAAATGTCTACATAATTTGCAGGACCTCATTTTTTACAAATCATCAAGAATTTTAAGATGGCAACATTAAGCCAACCACAGGGTCCTTCTAAGCATGTGGTCCCATGCAACATCACAGGTTGCATGCCCATGATACTGGCTCTGTCTAGGGGTAAGGATTGGGGCAGGTTCTTACCCAAATGCACACATAGCATCTTCAAGGGGGCTGCCACACTCAGCAGGCTCACAGCCTCTTCCCTGGGCAGATGGTAGCCCAGCATTCCAGCACACACAGTCAGCTCATGGCTCTTGACCTCATGAAAGGAATATGAGGCAATGAACAGGAAATCTGAGTTCCAGTCCTGGTTTTGCTTTAAAATTGATGTGAGTCACCTAACTTTAGGGCCTTAATTTCCTTGCCCCAGATTACATGTTGAGTAAGTATTGTTTTTCTTCCTTTCAATAAAAAAAGGCCCAATTCTGGGATCTCTACCACATGACCTCTTGCTGGAGTATTTGGAGGAAGACACGGGTCTGATGATGGGTCTTTGATTACCGAAGGAACTCAGTGAAATGTATTTGTAAGTCAGAGCAAACTCCAGATACTTTTTTGCATCCCAATACCTTCTTATTTCACTAGAAAACTAATCATTGGCCATTCTCTGAAGAATTTATTTGAAGAGACTTCAGGTCTTTTCTTACCTCCTCACCAACTCTTTGTAGGCCCACACGCAACTGATGCCCTCTCTCTGTGCCTCAATTTCCTCTTCTGTAAAATTCAGACCTGGATTAGAGATCCCTTCTATGTCCCTTTCAGCTCCCATTTCTGCATTTCTTTGAATCTATGAAGTAACTGGTCCAGCATATAGCATCACCTGGTATTGGGATGAACTTAGCTATCTCTGTCAATAGAAGGTAAGCTCACTGAGGTCAAGAACGATGTGTGATTCACTCTAAATCTCCAGTTCCTGGCACAGTACCTCATGATCAGTTAAGAACGGAATAGACAAATCTATCAATGGATGGACAGGATCTCTGGAAGAGCCTTAAAACAAATGATCCAAGGAAGTGAACACAGAGATGTAATAAAAAGCAAAACCCAAGGCAAAGAAAGAGAATTGCGGTAACCACCTATCAAGGGAGATTGAGCACTGGGTGATCAACATCTGAAAAGATACAAAGGCAACAAGAAAATTTAAGGCTAAAAAAAGACAAAAAGGGCTGGTCACAGTGGCTCACACCTGTAATCCCAGTATTTTGGGAGGCCAAGGAGGGAGGATCACTTGAGGTCAGGAGTTCGAGACCAGCCTGGCCAACATGGTGAAAGCCTGTTTCTACTGATAATATAAAAAATAGCTGGGCGTGGTGGCACACGCCTGTAATCCTAACTACTTGGGAATCTAAGGAGAATTGCTTGAACCCCGGAGGCTGAAGTTGCAATGAGCTAAGATTACACACAGATCTCACAAGATGGGTGAGAGTGAGACTCTGTCTCACACACACACACACAAAAGGCAAAAAGATTTCACAATGGGGAGGTCATTAGTGACCCCTGAGAGAAAAGAAGATACCGAAAGTTAAGGAACAGGTAGATCATAAGGAAGGAGACAACAGGCATAACTGACTATTTCAAAAAATTTGTTGGAAACAATGAGAGTGATGAGAAGGTAACTGGGCACATGCAAAATCAAAAGAATTATTGTTTATCAATTTATTTTCTTTAAGAGGATACCTGTGTGTTTATCACAATACTATTCGGAATAGCAAAGACATGGAATCAACCCAGGTGCCCATCAATGGTGAATTGGATAAAGAAAATTTGGTGCATACACACCTGAAATACTATACAGCCATAAAAAAAATAACGTCACATCCTTTGCGCAACATGGATGCAACTGGAGGTCATTATCCTAAGTGAATTATCACAGAAATAGAAAACCAAATAATGCATGTTCTCACTTATAAGTAAGTGGGAGCTAAACATTGGGTACACACAGGCACAAATATGGAAACAGTAAACACTGGGGATACCAAGAGAGGGAAGGGAGAAAGAGGAATAAGGATTGAAAAACTACCTATCAGGTATTATGTTTGCAACTTGGGGGATAAGATCATTAGAGGCCCAAACCTCAGCATCACGCAATGTACATATGTAACAAACCTGTACGTGTACCTCTGAATTGAAAATTTAAATAAATAAAATGAAAAAGAAGAGAAGAAGACCCACAATATTTGTTAACCAAGAGGAAAGATTGAAGGAGGAAAAGGCAGAAAATTTTATAGAGGGAGAGAGGAGGCAACTGATGGATTAACGTCCTGGAGGAGTCAGGAGACAAAGGGGACCAAGAGCACAGTTTTCCCCCTTCATCTCTGTCACCTATAAATCTAACAAGCAGATCACTGGGTGCTATAGAGGAAATCCAAACATCAGAAAGAAGCTGGGAAGGGTGACTCTTGAGGTCCCATCTTACCAATCCTGTGACCTCGATGTCCATGCATCCTTACTGTGGCACGTGGTTCACAAGCAGATGACAGCAATGTGAAGAACATCTTTGAAATATAGTCTAGTGCCTGCAGCTTACCCTGGACCACATTTCCAAAGAGGAAATGAACCCTTTGAGATGTACTCCACCTGTTTGGGAATGTGGTCCAAGGATGGAGAGTAGCATAGTAGGAAAAGCACCAGGTTGGAAGTCAGGAGTTCAGATCTAGTCTCTCCTTATAATTCTTTACGTGCCCTTGGCCATATCCCTTTTTCTCTGGGAGCTGCAGTTTTCCTTGGAAACACAGGAGTTTGAAATAGGTGACTGGTTTATTTCTACATGCTCTGATTGAAGTGTTACAGAGTCATCCTGAAAGAGTTGGCTGTCATCTCTGTGGTTCTTGGGCAGCTCTGTGCCTAATGTGGCCACTGAGATACAAAGAGCAAAATAGGTAGTAAGTCCTCCTTGGCAATTCTTACTCATGTCACTAGACAGCTCACAGTATTGGCATCACCTCCAACAGGAAGACCCACATGTTTGTCAGTGACATTTCAGACCCTCCCGTTTGGTCTGTGGCATCAGCATGACCAAATCATGTTGGCAAAGGAAGACTCATGTCTGGCTGTGTGCTGATGACATTGATGAAATTCAATATTGCCTTGGGAGACTGATTTCCTGACTGAGTTCCAGGTTCTGAGTTTATAACTTGGTTTGCCCTTTGTCGACCAATTTCCACATAGGATTAAAAGGCAGGTAGATGTATCTTTGCCATTAAATCATGACAAATTAATTATTCATTAATTCATTCAAAAATGTGCATTGAGCAACTTCTATATACATTAAATGTATATTAGATGGATGGATGGATGGATGATGAATGAATAAATGGAAGGATGGATAAGTGGAAGGATAATTCAGTAAATGGATGGATGACTAGAATGGAGGGATGAGTGGGTGAAAGATGGATGGATGGATGGATGGATGGATGGATGATGAATGGGTAAAATCATCAAGAGGGAGCTTGACAAAGAACTAGGAGACCCAGGATCTTGTCTGCAACATCATTTATCAGCTAAGCATATGAGCAAAGATTTTTTCAGTTACAAGTTACAGAAACTTAAAGTAGCAAACAGGGAAATAAAAAAGAAATGTATTGACTAATATATCTGAAAAATTATCATGAGTTTACAAAGGTCTCTCTTTGTCTTGCAGCTCTGATTTCTTTCATGTTAACATCATCCTTACATAGTCTTTCCCCATCCAGTGGCCAGATTTACCACCAGCAGCTCCAGCCTTACATTCTTCCAGCTTTGCAACCTCCAAAGGAGTGTCTTTCCCCCAAGAGTCCTAGAAAAAGTTCTTGAGAGGGTTCTCATTGGCCCAGCTTGAGTCATTTGCTCATCCCTGAACAAATCCTGTGGCAAAGAGGGTACAGTTCTCCAAGTGGTCAGGTCTGTCCTGGACCCACCCACAAAGTCCAGAGGTGATGTCTTGTACAATGAAACGCATAGATTCAGAGTGAAGACAGGATGGCATTCCCAGAAGAGAAAGGAATGGATGCTGGGCAGGCAAAAACCTCAGAAGTCCTCTTGCTGGGTGACTACAAGGCCGTTCCTTTGCCACTTGGAGCCTCTCAACTCCCTCCCACGGCTGTCCTCACTGCATAGAGTTCTTGTGATGTGAAAGTTCTTTGACAAAGTGGGGCTTATGCTTTTCACTTGTCCCTTATTCAGCACCCATCTGTGGCTCTTCCTCCTTCTCTAAGCCTTCGCCAGCATTTGGCCTCCAAATGCTGACTTTCTGACTTATGCCGCTTAACTTTTCAGGCCACGCAACGTGACAACTAACCATTCGGTGTATTTGGAGCAGAAAAAGTGCCCAGGCCTTTGTTAGGCCCAACAAGAAATACTGCAATGAATAAGACCCTCTCTCTCCACACAGGGAACTCCCAGTTTAGTCAGAGACAAATATCCTTCTTGCATTGTGCTGTAACTGCTCTCTGTGTGAGTCTAATCTCCAAAACAAAGCTACTGGCTCTTCAGGGGCAAGACCATGACGCATCTTTCTCTCTGTCACCCATATCCCTCTAGGCCATTTTATCCCAAGAGCACCAACAAGAGAACTAGGGTCCTTAGTGCCCCCAACAGTGAAATAGTTGAAAGTCCTACCCCACTGGTCCCAACCTTCCTGCTAAAGGACCCAATATCCAGTACAGTCTTCCTCTTTGCTACCTCACAGCGCCTGTCTTGCCTTCCACACCACCTCAGTCACTGCGTCACTGGGACCTAGTTTAGCAATGACTTCCATCTTTGCCTTCTGAAGTCACTGGAGCTGTGTGGCCCTGGCTGTCCTTTGGATCTAGACATCTCCAAGCTGAGGAAGGAAAGGATCCTCCTCTGGCTATTTCAGACCACCTTGCAAGGCCAGAAATAGGGTGGCAGCTTCATGATCCCTTCCTTTAGCCAGCAAATATGTCCTGAACATCCGCCCTTCTGCACACAGCTAGTGTGCTGGGGAAAGAAAGGTGAGTAGATAGGCAGAGTCCTATCTTTCAGGAACTCACAGACTAGGTGAGAAGACTGCTGGCTCCTCATCCAACCCGAGTGAAGCTTGTCGGACTCCATAGTGACACCCTCTATCCACTCATTGGAACAAGAATGATGCGAACTTAGTAACAGTACCCTAGGTCCTTGGTGGAGGGAAGTTGGAAGTGAAGGAGAAGAGTGGCCCCATGATGAGCTACTCAAAATGATCTTCAGATGTCATTTGTCAGTCAGGTTCCTGGACTTAGCATATGTGCCCAAATTTACTTTTTCTCTACCTACTTCCAGGGAAGTATTGTGGCAACCACTGGCCACATGCTGAACATCTTGGCCTTGACTTCAGTCATGTACTTAAGGAAGTCTATTTGGGCTTTCCTGGGAGGTTCCTGTGGCATTTGCTGCTTACGCCAATGTGCCCAAATCTGCAATCTTGCTTCACTTACATCCTTCACATTATGTAGCACAGGTGTGAATGCTGGTGACTGCTCAAAGGAGAGCTGATGATGAATAAGTCTAAAGTGAAATAAGGCCAATGATCCAATGGAATTGAACTGCAATAAACCAAATGACCCTCTCTGAAGCACTTACAGACAGAAGTTTTTGTTTGTTTTTGTTTTTTTGTTTTGTTTTTCTTTGTTGTCAGGCTCTTACTCTGTTGCCCAGGCTGGAGTGCAGTGGCACCATCATGGCTCATAGCAGCCTCTAACTCCTGGACACAAGTGATCCTTCCGCCTCAGCCTCTCAAATAGCTGGGACTATAGGCATATGCCACCACATCTGGCTAATTTTTTGTTTTTGTTTTTATTTTGTTTTATAGAGATGAAGTCCCACTATGTCCTAGGCAACATAGTAGTGAGACCCCATCTCTACAAAACAAAACAAAACAGGAGTTCAAGTTGATCGCATGAACTCTTGGGCTGAAGCGTTCCTCCTGCCTCAGCCCCCCAAAGTGCTGAGATTACAGGTGTGAGCCACGATGCCTGGCAGAGTTGATTTTTTAAAAAGGAGGAACATTTCCTGACCCATCTGCTCTTGACTAAATATCCCATGAACTCCTTCCAAAGGTGAGCATTTCTCTGGCATATTTCTGTTCTTCTCTCCTTTAAACTCAGAGGTAATATTACTCCCAGGATCTCAGTCTCTTTTCCTCTCCCCGCTACATCTTCTTTCTGACATTAAAATCAGTCTCTGTCTTTCATATCCACACAGGGAGGAGGTGGAGCTCAGCTAATGAACATTTGAGAAGCCCTTTGAGATCTTGGATGAAAGGTATCTTATAAAATACAATTAAAAATAATGTGGGTAATTACTAGCTGGGCTAATCTCCATAGGATAATTAGAGAGTTTTCCTCTGGCAGATTCTGAATTCATGCAGAAACACATGAGTTCAAAAGGCAAAACTGATTTGAAATTTCAGGGGCCACTGATATGCTTCCTCTGTTCCAGCATCATATCCCTGAGTATTTTCTGAAGTCTGAGGAGCTTCTTAGCAGGCCAGAGCTGGAAAAGATCTTTGAGATGATCTTTCCAACCTCTTTGCATTACCAATGGAGCCACCAAGGCCCAGAGAACTGATGTGTCTGGCTTAAAACTGCACAGCAAGTGTGGGAGAGCCACAGCTCAGGTCCAGTCCCTAGACACCCCAATTTAGGGGTTCCTGTCACCACTCCTAATCTATATACGCTATCCAAATCTCCACATACTGCACAGTAGAGTACTAAAACAAGAGTCACACAGAGTTGAATTCAAATCCCAGCTCTGACACAGGTGAAAGCAAAGTAGCTGGCAAGTAAGCCTCAGTTTCCCCAGGTGTATAATGGGAATAATAACACCTGCCTCATAGGGTTGTTGTGAGGAGTCAATGAGTAATGGCACGGAAGCACCTGGCACAAAGCACGTGTTCAGCCAAAGCTGCTGGAATGAATGGAGTCTTTGCAGTCCTAGGGTGTGACCTACAGTCCTTATTTTGTACATCTATGTTCAATCTGCACTTATGGGGCACTTACATGCTGCAGATTATGCTAAGCTCTCCAGCACTTTATGTCATTTAGTCCTCACCACATCCCCTCACGGTCAGCAGTGTGAAGTTGAGCTTCAGGTTGGTTAGCTAACTTGTCCAAGGCCACAGCTGAAGAGGAGGCAGGACTTGGCCCTGTGCACTCAGCCACCACGCAACACTGTCGTCACTTGTGAGAAGAGGAATGCACATTGTTATAACCACAGCAGAGCCCTAAAAGGGTTTTCTGCTGGGATACAGGGGAGGAGTGATGGAGGGAGATTGGGAATGGTTGTAGCCTAAGAGGATCCACTGGAGCATTTTTGTTTCCAGTTATACACATTAAACTCTTCTCCTGTATAAGATTTAACTATTCTGAGGAGGCTGCACTGATGAAAGTAGTTAAATTATCTTCTCGGAAAAGAGAATCAAGAAATCTGGATTCAGGTCGTGGATCTGCTCCTTAGAAACTGGTGTGCTCAAGTCCCTCAACCTTTCCATCTCCCCAAGACTTGTGTTCCTCATCTATGTAATGCCTTATCCCACATGGAGTCTTTGGAGGCTCAAATGTGAGTAACACGGAAGTGCTCTGTCAATTGCAACTTCTGTACAAATGGGAATCATTACTGGTACCATTCATGGTTTAGAAGATTTTCAGTCTGAAGGAGGAGGTAGCTGGAGAAGCCCCAGGCTGGCTACTAACCCAGCACACTTTGCAGGCTGGGGACAAAACACATCACATAATTTACAGCTCTGAGCTCAAATTATTTGGTTGGAAGAGGGCATTTTAGGGGAATAGCCCTTTGAAATTTAATTGTAAGTTAATGGGTTTCACTTGTTTCAGGTTTCAAATTTTTTTCTGGGCTGAGACCCAAGACTAAAACCTGATGTGTCACATTCTTTCATTCTATGTGTTTAGAAGAAAACAGGCCCCTGTGAAAGGCTGCTGGGTGAGGCTGGCAAAGGAGCAAGGAGCTGATCCAAGAGTTGTTAATCACTCCCCAACGATTTCCTCATCAACCGAGCCTTTCTCAAGGACTCCCTAGAAACTCGAATAACCAGGAACATATTCTTCTGAACCACCCTGTTTAAAATGGATGGCTGGGTCATCCTCTCCAGGGATGTCCAGGGCTGACCAAGAGAATGACAGTGGCTAAGGCTATCAGAGCCAAAGGAAACTCAGAGGTTGCTCTCTGCAGCTGCTCCAGGCAGGGGTTTCTTGGGGCCTTCTGAAGAGATGGTCATCTCACACCCCCAGCGATGGGGAACTCACTCCCTCTCATTGTCGGACACTTGCTGGAAGCTGCTCCAGATCGCCAGCCTCCATTTATCTCTGTGTAATTCTCACCCACTGCTCAAGGGTCCGTCCTCTGGAGCCACAGGGCCATGTATAGCCCTCTCCACCACCACTGGTAATGCATCAACCCTGAGACAACCCTTCGCAAGACTAAGTCCTCCAAGTTAAAGAGATGGATGTAGCTGAAAATATACACCTTGAGGCATCAGAAGGCTTGAATTCAAGTCTCAGTTTAACAACTCATTAGCTTTGTGACTTTGGGAAATTTACTTATCATCTCTGATCCTTAGTGTATTTTCCTTAAAACAAATACCTTTGGGGACTGTTGTGAGGATCTAACATATAAAGGAAGAGGAACCTAAGGCCAGAAGTGAAGTCAGACCCAAGTGAATAAATGGGAAGAAACTATCACACACTCTGGGGAATTCTGTACAGTCTGGTGGCCTAGACCTGATACACACAGAACTTTACTAGGAATGAAGGGGCAACTCTGTACTAATCCTTGTATCCATGCAGTGCAGGGAGTCAAATTAGAGAGCCCTCTGCATAAAGCCAGGACTCAGAAAGAGCTATACTCTCTGAGAAAAAGGATGATTGATGAAAAATAAAACAAACAAAACATAAAACCTGCACAGTATAACTAAGTAACAAGGAAAAGTGTCCGTGTCCACCTTGATTTAGGGTAGTTGGGGGAGAAAATAGTGCCCTGACGTTTTAGTGCTACTGGCTGACCATTGCATAACTAGGGAATCTGAAATGACACTACTTTATACATGGTCTTAAAACCCTCAAGATGATCAATTGAATTTAAGTGGACCTTGAAAAAGAAAAAAATAAAGTGGGCTCTGTTCTATTATCAGTATGTCCTGATGCCTGACAGAAGCAATCAGGAAACTTCCCTGCAGAAATGTACTGTCAAGCCAAGCCTTAGAGAATTATAATAAGATTCCAAAAACTGGGGGCTCACAATCAAAATGATGCATGCAAGGAAACAGACCACCATGAGCCAGTGGCAGCAGAAACAGCAAATTATAGAACCAGGCCCACAAAGACTTCAGATATTGAGAAAAACATAGACTATAGAACAATTACGTTTAATATGTTTAAAGAAACATATTAAAGAAAGACTCAAAAGAAGACTCACACCCACATCTTCTGGCATGGCCCAGTGCTCTTTCTACTAATTCAAGAAAGAAAGAATAAAAAATGAGTCAAGAGCAAGAGAATATAAAAATGACCAGGCAGATTTGAAAAACAATCCAAGTGCCTACTAATGATGAATAAGTATCCCAAGCTTCCTCTGTGAAAGCCAACACACTTCCTATTAGACAAAAATTTAGAAAATATCCAGTCCACACCTAGCTATTAAATGCATCCTGTGCCAGCAGCAGGAAACAGTCATAAATATTCTTCCAGAATCATCCTTTTTGCCTGACCCATTCCTTCTTGTGCTGCTTTTCCTAGCTCTGGGATTCCCTGGATTCCTTTTCCAGCTCCAGGCACCAACTTCTGGCCCTCCTCCTTACCTAGGTGACATATTCAGACACTCCTCACCTCCCCTCTCAACTCCACATTACATGGGGGCACATTCAGCCCATGTGTGGGGGGTCTCAAATATGACCGTGCTAGCAGCAATTGTTATAAACACGACACGTGCTACCACCACCATCTGCATGCTTCTTTACAAAATAACTTTTATGTCTATGGAAGCTTGGTCATCCTCACAAATGAAGGAGACAGGCTCACAGAGTTATAGTCATTCAGCTAGAAATGGACAGAGCCAAGATTCAAAAGAAGGCTCACACCCACATCTTCTGGCATGGCTCCGTGCTCTTTCCACTAATTCAAGCTACCTCCAATTAGAGCAATGATTAATAACCAACCTGCACTGTCAGTTCTTTATTATTGCATATGTTAAACCCTCACCTGTTTTCATCAAACTGAACTGAAACATTCTCAGAGTTACCCAGTTGGTTGAGAAATCTTTGGGTCATTGCCAAGTATGGTCTTAGGATCAAGGAAATGTTAATTTATGTCCCAATTGTTTGGAGATTCCTGGCTACCGTTAGTGGAGACATAAGTACAGGTTCTTTCGCGCAAAAGCCAGACTAAGCATAGCACAGGATGGAGAGGTACCCGAGAGGAACAGAGTCTGTATGTATCCCCCCTTCCCCTGTCTCAGGGGAACATCTGAAGTTCCATAGAAAAACATTTTTTAAACTCTCAAGCAAAACATTAAAAACCTACCAAAAAAAAAAAAAAAAAAAAAGAGAGAGCATGTGTACCCAGCTAGGTAAAGAGTGCAATTTGAGTCTGTTTTCTGTTCATCTTACTCCTAGGGAGATTTTCTAGAAAAAAGCAGAAAAGGAACTTTGTCGGCGCCCTCTTGTGGGGGAGGCCTAGCACTGCACCCCCAGCCAGCCTTGCCCTTCAGAGCTGCTGAATGAGACAGACAAGGGGCCACCTGCCCGTGGAATTTACATTCTAGTGGAAGCAGATGGGGAAAATCCCAAGCAGATAAATCAACAAGATCTTTCCAGATCATGAAAGTAAAGAGCATAAAACAAGGTAATGTAATGGAATATGTAGAGGAGGATGTGGGTCAGGCTACAAGTTGTGTGTTCAAGAAAGGCCAGCTGGCTCAGGGGAGAGGAGATGGCTGAGCTGAGCCTCAAGTGTCAAGAAGTTACCAACCACGGGAAGGTCAGGGCAACCAGCCCAGGCAGTGCCAAAGCCTTGAGATAGGAATGAATTCGGGGTGTCCAGCACAGAGAAGCCAGTGTGGCAAGTGGCAAAAGCAAACAGAAGTATTCCAGTGAGTGAGGATGGAGGGTGAGGCACCTCTGGGAGCACCTATCTCATCCAAGTGGGAAAACAGGGTCTGTTTCACACTTTCAGGAAATTTAATTCTCACCCCTGCACCCACCTCCCACAGCCAGTTCTTCAGCAAATCCAGTTGGCTCTGCCTCAAACCATCCACTTCCCTCATCCCCCTAGCCACTCCCAGCCTGAGTTATCACCCTCTTCTGCAATAGCTTCCTAGTGGATCTCCTTGCCCCTTGCAAGGCATTCTCCTGTCCACAGAAAAGTGATCTGCTTAATGTAAATGAGAAAATCATAGTGTCTCTTCCTTGCTTAGAACTCTTCAATGGCTTCGCACTTAGAATAAGCCTCCTCTTAGGTCTGGCTTCTCCCTCCCTCTGCTCCAGCCACAGTAAACTCTAATCTCTTTCCTGCCTCAGGACGTTTGCACTCATAGTTCCCTACACCAGGAAAGTTTTTTCCTTGGTTTTTGACAAATCTGGTTCCTTTTCATCCTCCTGGGCTCAGCTTAAACTTCTCAGGGAATCCTTCCTTGACCACTCTATCCAAAGGAGACCCCAAGTGACTCTCCATCACCTTGTCCTATTGATTTCCTTTGTGGCAGCTATGATAACATGCCATTATTCCATTTATTCATTATTTTCTTATTTTTCATCTTTTTTCACATTGGATTTGAGGTCCACGAGGGCAGGGACTATAACACTTATTCACCGCTGGATCCTCAGTGCCTGCAGAGCTCCTGGCATTTGCATGATATTTGAGGAATGAATGAATGAGCCCTACGAGGTAGAAGTCAAGATGGAATCTAGGAATTATCTAGCCCAACAGCCCTCAAATTCTGTTTTTAGCACAGAAACTGTTTCCAAATGGACTCTTACACAGAACCTAAGAATGAAGCAAGACATAGCAAACATGAGCCCTGCCCTCCTGGCCCTGTCTCTGTGTCACCAAGAGCCCTGACTGAGCCAACGACGCTGGCAGCTCTTGAGAAACACCTCCCAGGTGGCTGAGTCCTCATGAATTTTCCCTCAGCCCATGTTTCTCTGGCTTCCCCTGTTCTACAAATGAGAACAGAGGCAGAATGGAAGATAACATTTTAAATTGTTATCAGCAATTGAGAAGGGGGGTGGGTAGAGTTAAATGTATTAGAGAAAATTTTCATGGGGGAATGTATTTGGGAACACTCCTGGGGTGTGAGTGAGCTCTGTGGTTTTTACTTCAGAGCACCTTTGTGGGTTCAGGCACATTTGGGAGAATTCCTGGAAGCCCTGTGTGCCCCAAGGAGGGAGCAGAGACCAGTCACTCTCCTGCCACCCCTTTCCTTCTCCAGAACATTGATGCGCCCCCTTCAGGTGCCAGGCAGCACAACTCAATGGGCACAAAAAGAGGGTGAGTCGGCAGAAGCCTGGTGTCCAGGTGTCCTGGGAAAGTCCTTAGCTGTGTTCACATCATTTATGCCCCAGTTTGTATATTCTCAACTCACTTTTTTACCTTGGCCATTGATGTGGCAACCAACTGTATGCAAATGTAGCCTGACAACTGTCCAGAATGGCTCTTTATTTCGGGTTTTGTTGTTGTTGTTGTTTTGTTTTGTTATTCGTTTGAGACAGAATTTCGCTGTCACCTAGGCTGGAGTGCAATGGCGCAATCTTGGCTCACTGCAACCTCCACCTGCCGGTTTCAAGCAATTCTCCTGCCTCATCCTCCTGAGTAGCTGGGATTACAGGCATGCGCCACCACGCCTGGCTAATTTTTGTATTTTTAGTAGAGACGGGGTTTCACCATGTTGCCCAGGCTGGTCTCGAACTCCTGATCTCAGGTGATCCGCCTGCCTTGGCCTTCCAAAGTGCTGGGATTACAGGCATGAACCACCACGCCCGGCCATGTCTCTTGATTTCTAATGGCTACTTATCAGCTGTGTGATCTTGGGCAAGTTGCTTAACCTCTCTAGGTTTCATTATCTGAAAAAGGGGGATGATAATGATACCACTTCATATGATTGTACCAAAGAGTAAATGAGTTAATAAATGTAAAGTGCTCACAACAGTGCCTGGCACAAAGCAAGTGCTATCAAAAAGATCAACATTGTTATAATAACCATTATTGTTGTTGTTACTCTCTCTAGGGATGAATGCCAAAAGGGGGAGATGGGACTTTCTATAGGTCCAAGTCTGCTAAGTTGGAGCCTGATTTGCCATGGATGGGAGTTGACTTCAGTCCTCAGGCTTGTGGGGTGGGGGCAGGGAGGACAGGAGCTACCATTTACTGAAGGCACCGAATTGAAGAGTTCTCAAAACACCTTAGGGAGAAGATACTCTTGGTATCGAAGCGGTGTCATTTGTCTGGGGCAATACCCGAGGTTCATTGCCTCATGCCAAGGAAATCGAGGATGTGGACACACACAAGGAGTGAGTTTAAGAGAGGGGTTTAATAGGCAAAAGAAAGAGAAAAGAGAAAAACTCTCTCCTACAGAGAGAGGGGCTCCGGGGGGGGGGGTCTTCCAGTCCCATGGTGAAATGCATGGGGGCATTTTATAGACGAGCTTGAGGAGGGAGTGTCTGACTGACATAGGGCATGAGAGATTGGCCGAACCAGGTGTGCTGTTTGCATAGCATGCAAAGAAGCTGGTCATCCCATCCTAATCTTTTATTATGCAGATGGGGTTTCTACCTGGCTGGTGCCATGTGGCCTGCTTTTTACTGCACATGTGGTGACAAAGAAAAGGGAAGAGGAAACCTCCATGTTGAATATACCTGGCTCCCAGATACACCTTTTCTATTGGCACAGCTACCAGTATTTACCTATGTAAGCTTTTAGCTTGCTTATCTATGCTTGTGGCTTGATTTTTCAGGCCGCTTTCTGTTAGAAAAGAAATGAGTTAGGGGCTGCTTTTTATTAAAAGAAAACCTTACTGAGGACTCTCTTACCCTCACTATCCGCCTAAATAATTTATTTCTAGTTCCTGTATCGCTATCACCTTTTCAAAGATGAGAAAACCAAGGCTTAAAGGGGTTACAGGAGTCATCTGACGTCATGTAGCCTGCAGTGTCTGAACCAGGATTCTCCCTAGGCTCAGTAAGTGTGGCCCTGGTCCCTGTCGCGACCCTGCGAAAGGAAGGAAAGGGTAGTGCATATCCCTCTGGTTCCCAGAATGTCCTGGGGGAAGAAGGAAACTGCAAAGAAGTACCTCTCAGCCCTTTGTGCCTGCTGGAAAATGCTGCAGGCAATATCCTATCAGGACTCTGAGGGGAAGGTGGGGCTCCGGGCACTGCTTCCCTGACCTACATCCAGGAGGCTGGGCTCTGGGTGAGGTAGGTGGGGATGGGAATCTGTTGGGAAGAGCACTGGGCCAGAAGTCAGGAGCTGAATTTCAGATCTCACTCAGTGTGCCAGTTCCAGCACCTAAAACAAGGCCTATCAAGTAACAAGGAGTGCACAGTCAATATTCATTGAAGAAATGGATGAGTGAATCCATGAATGAATAACATAGGCCCTGCTCTCAGGGAGCTTTCAGCCTAGAGGAATAGAGGAGACAGGTGCAGCAGCTACAGAGTTCAGATGAGGGGAGTGCCCTAGGAGCTGGGTTACACCCCAGAAGGGGAGCCTTCTGGGACCCGACAGGTAAAGGGGACTCCAGAAGGCAGAGAGGAGGGACGAGTGCAGAGCATGGAGGCCTGAGAAACGTGGGCTTGGAGGCTGAGCAGGTTAGCACTTGAGGGGAATGTGAGAAACGGCTCACACTGTTTGGATCCTTATATTCTAAACACATCCTGCCCCGACAAGCCCTTCCCTTCACTCTCTCAAAGCATAACTCCAAACTGTGCAGTTACCTGGGGATTGGGGTAAGCTTGGCTCCCCCACACTGATTTTCTAAAGTTGGGCTGGACACAGAGGCCCCACAGGTCTCCTCAATCCAACAAGCAAAGCCTGAGACCAGACCAGCCTTCAGAGAGTCGCCCTCAGCCTCCTGAGCTATAGGCCTTCACTGGATCCAAGTCTTTACTGACTCAGAGCTCCACCCTCTGCCTTCTTCCCCGGCTGCCCAACCCTCTACCGTGGGGTCAGACACACCCTGCACACCCCTGGCAGCTGGTCCCCACAGCCTCTCCCTGGCCCACCCTGGTCAAACACTGGCAGGGAAGCCCGGGAAAACCAGACAGGCTGGCCTTGCCAGATGGCAGCCAGGCCTGAAGGAACTTGGGGAGAAGAGGGTGACATGAAGGTCACTAGGGCTCCCTGAAAGTCAGAAAGACGTGGAGATCAGTTGTTGTTACTGAGACCTAATGGGCAGTAAGTCTTACTCTTTTTGTTTCCCAAGAAATGAGAGAATTATACCAGAGGTAATAACCCTTTCCATCATTATAGGGCTTTCCAGTCTCCAGCCCATGGTCACATGAGGTATCCACTCTAACAGAGAAGCAGGAACAGAAGGGAACCTGGGGCATCCCTCCCTCCATCGCATAGCAGCAGGTGCAGACACCGCGTCTTTACCCAGTGCTTCCATCTGCCGTCCTCAGGCTACTGCCCTGCCCCAAAACATAACGTGGCGGGCGTGTGCTGAGCAGTTTCAGACCCTGCTAGCCTTGAGGACTGGGATTTTAGGAGCAAGTTTCACAGACCCTGTGGAAGACTGGGAAAGTCGGTGAAATAATAACGATGGTCCTGAAGATGACAGAGAGCACGTTCTGACATCACAGAGCTTTAAGCATGTGCTAATCACTCCTGTGTGCACCCTGAATACCTCACAACAGCCACCTTACTGATGAGGAAGCCAAGGACGGACTAGTGAGGCTAAGCAGTTAATAAGATTAAATTAGTAATCCTAACTAGGATTCATAGACTTAGTAGATCAGGATTTGAGACCAGCATTTCAGTGGTTGATTTAATAGACGCTCGCAGCAGCTGCTGTACATGCTGCCATCCATGAATGCTCAGGTTGCAAAAATTACATGGGTCCCCTTCATTGCTCTACTTTAAATTGGGATGGGTAATCTTGGCTACTTGGGAGGCTGAGGTGGGAGGACAGCTTGAGCCCAGGAGTTTGGAGATACGAGCTATGATCCTGCCACTGCACTTCAGCCTGGGTGTAAGGGGAAACGTTGTCAAAAAGAAAGAAGAAGAAGAAGAAGAAGGAGGAGGAGGAGGAGGAGGAGGAGGAGGAGAGGAGGAGGAGAAGGAGAGGAGAAGGAGAAGGAGAAGGAGAAGAAGAAGAAGAGAGAAGAAGAAGAGAAGAAGAAGAAGAGAAGAAGAAGAAGAAGAAGAAGCAGCAGCAGCAGCAGCAGCGGAAGAAGAAGAGAAGAAGAAGAGAAGAAGAGAAGAAGAGGAGGAGGAGGAGGAGGAGGAGGAGGAGGAGGAGGAGGAGGAGGAGGAGGAGGAGAAGGGGAGAAAAGAGAAAAAAGAAATTGGGGTGGGTAAGTAGTCAGTGGGTAGATACCGGTTCCCAAACTTCACAGGGCATTCTTCTCACTTGGATTCATCCTCCTGTCCCCTCCCTCTGTCCTTGCCCTCCCTCCCCATTCCCTCTTGCGCGCATGCACACACACCACGCACAAATACTTGTGGGCTTGAGATCCCAGGCTTTTCCCAGCGATGTCATTGACATGCGCCCCCTGCTGGCCAGTCAAGGGTTACCTCATACTAACAAAGCAATGATCCTTGACTACCACCTAGTGGCGTAATGTGGTAATGTTGCATTTCTATCCCTTCTGAATCTGATGCGATATTAAATATTTCAGTAACCAGAAGCCAAAATGTTAAGAGCTTGCTCTTTGTTGCTCCCTGCTTCAGAATCCCTAAAAAAATTCTCACTAAAGTTTATAACAGTAAAATATTGGCGAAGTTGAAGCTCTAAATTTAACTTGAAAGTTGGCAGTGAAATTTGAACTAGAATAACAGATACTATTTATCGAGCATCTATAAGCTAGGCATTGTACCAGTTACAGTGTATTGTTTAATTTACAATTTAATTCGATACTTCTATAAGGCATATCTTATACTTATTTAACAGATTTCAAAATTGGGGATCTGAGAGGGAAAATGGCTTATTCAATATCAAACAGTTATTATGCAGAAGACTCAGGACTAACCAATACCTTCATTTATGAAGCATTCAAAAGTTAACCAAATGACCCTCAAAACACCCTTGGAGAACTACAGGAATAGTCCTATTTTAGGAATGAGGACTAGAGATCCAGGAAAGTTAAGGAGCTTCTTAAAGGTCACACAATGAGTATTGCAAAAAGTTAAGTGTCAGACTTCACTCCCCAGGAAGTGGAGTCTTTGCTGTGCTGCTCCTTGCCCCGCAGGGCCAAGACCACAGTTGTGATCTGCCATTTTAGGGTCCTTGCTGCCATTGTACCTGGCCTCACAGAGTCTAAAACACACCTCACCACCCCCAGGGTCTAGAGTCACCACATGGTTCTGCATCCCTGATGCCTGAGTTGCCACCAAGCCCTATTGGCTCAGGTTCCTGAATTGCAGCCATATTCTGCTTCCCGGGCCCAAACCTCCAGAGCCCTCTTTCTTCTCCTGAGTCAGATCAGTTCTTTGCCCTGGCCCCCAGAAGTAGAATTGCAGCTACAACCCAGCCCCCTGAGCCCAAACTGCTAATGGTGCCTCAGAGTCCCATATCATGGCTCTCTGGACAACCTACATCCAATAAACACAGACAGCAAAACTGTACCACAAGACCCAGGTGACACAATAGGTTTGTGGTACCCTGAGTCTAGGACCCCAGCCCCACAAATGCTCTAAGCACCTTCACCTGGAACCTAGTACCACTGCAGCTGCATGTAGGCCATGTCTGACCTGATACCAAGAGGGATTCTCTCAGTTAAGTCTCCACATAGTGGGGGAAATAAGAATAAGAGGACCCCAAAACCCTCACCCATGAAGACTTTAACAACCTCCACCACTACTGCCACCGCCACAAACTTCTTCAACCTAAGTCACTGAGACACCCACAGTTATTCAATGAGCCAAAAATGAATGCAGCTGAGGAAGCTGCATAGAGATTATATCACTCAACTTACCCAAAAACAGAGTTGTCCTTACCGACCAGCACACTAAGACCAAACTGCTGGTGAAAATCTTTCTCTATAAAGACAATTCTAGAAGTTTGGAAGAGATAGATGTTCCATCAGATACACAGATACAAGAAACATCATGCAGAGACAGAAGAAACATAAACAAGCAAGGAAATATGACACCACTAAAGGAAAACAATAACTCTCTAGTAACAGATCCTGCCAAAAATGAAATTTAAAAATTTCTGGAAAAGGAGTTCAAAATAATGATTTTAAGGAAACTCAGTGAGATACAAAAAAATGCAGATAGACAATTTAGCAAAATCAGGAAAACAATTCATGATATGAATGAGAAATTTAACAAAAGGTAGATATTATTTTCAAAAATAAACAAATCCTGAAGCTGAATAATTCAATGAATAAAATAAATAATATAATAGAGAAACTGAACAACAGACTTGATCAAGCAGAAGAAAGAACTCTAAATTCAAAGATAGATCATTTGAAATTATCCAGTCTGAGAAAAAAAAAGAACGAAAAATAGTGAAGAAAGCCTATAAGACTTATGGGACACCATTTAGAGAACAAATATTCATAATATGGTGCTGGAAACACTGGATATCCACATGCAGAAGAATTAAACTAGATCCCTATCTCTTATATACAAATGTCAACTCTGAATGAATTAATGACTCAAATACAAGACTGGAAACTACAAAACTATTGGAAGAAAACAAAAACACTGTATCAGAACATTGTGTGGGCAAAGACTTTGAGAAGAGGACCTCAAAAGCACATGAATCAAAAGCAAAACTAGACAAATAGGATTGTATCAAACTACAAAATTCCTGCACATTGAAGGAAACAATCATCAGAGTGAAGAGATAACTAGCAGAATGGGAGGAAACTTTTGCAAACTATTTATTCAACAAGGGATTACTATCTGGAATATACAAGGAACTCAAACAATTCAAAAGCAGAAACCAACCAATCAAACAAAAAAACCCACCAACAATCCAATTTAAAAATGAGCAAATGAGCTGAATAGATGTCTCTTAAAAGAATACATAAGAATAGAAAACAGGTATATGAAAAAACATGCCCAAAATCACTAATTGTCAGAGAAATGCAAATCAAAATGACAATGAGATATCATCTTAATACAGTTAGAATGATTGTTATCAAAAAGACAAAAAGTAAATAAATGCTGGTGGGGATGCAGAGAAAGGGAACTCTTACACACAGTTGGGTGAGAATGGAAATTAGTGCAGCCATTATGGAAAATAGTATGACACTTCCTCAGAAAGCTACAAATCAAACTACCACATGATCCAGCAATCCCACTACTGGATATATACCCGAAGGGAAGGAATCAGTATGTTGAGAGATGTCTGCACTCTCATGCTTATTGCAGCACTATTCACAATAGCCAAGATACAGACTCAAACTGTCCATCATCAGACAAATGGATAAAGACAATGTGGTACATATATGCAAGGGAGTACTATTCAGCCACAAGAAAGAATGAATCTTGTCATTTGTAGCAATGTGGATGAGTCTGGAGGATATTATTTTAAGTGGAATAATTCAGGCACAGAAGGACAGATACCATATGTTCTCACACATGTGAAAGCTAAAAAAGTTGATGTCACAGAAATAGTAGAATAGAGGTTACTAGACGCTGGGAATGATGGAGAGGTAGATAGCCTAATTTTGGTTAACAGATACAAAATTACAGCTACATAAGAGAAATAAGTTCTAGAGTTCTATGGCATTGTAGGGTGATTATAATTAATGACAATTCAGTGTATATTTTTAAATAGCTAGAAGAGTATATTTTGGATATTCCCAATACAAAGAAATGGTAAATGTTTGTGGTGATGGATATGTTAATGAACCCGATTTGATCATTATACATTGTATACATATATTGAAATATCACATTGTAAGCCATGGAGAGGGGCCTAGGTTGATGACTTCATCACAGTTATGAAAACTCTGGAAGTCACTAAGGGTCTAAAAGATGAGAGTCATCCTGGAACCCCAGTTTGGCCTCAGAGAGAGGCCTATTTGAGGTTTCTACTATCTTTGGCACTTGGAGGAGAGAAACCTCCATAGGCTTCAGGGTTCTCTTAGTTTCAGATTCATCACAACTGTAAGGCATCCCATGTTACAGATGGGGAACTGAGATCAAAAGAGTTGTCATTTATGTTGGAGGTCCCACAGTCATTAATTATCAAATTAGAAATAAACCACATATTATAAAACAATATCAATTGTATATTTTGTATGCATATACTAAAGTATGCAGCTGTTTCTGTGTAGAAGTATAACCAGTGATTTATGCTTTCATCTATATTCTGTATCTTGTACACTAAGCAGTCTGATAAGACTTTTCTGAAGCACAGACCTGATCACTTCATTTCCTAAATGGTTATCTTTTCCTCTCAGAAGGAGATTCTCATTTCGTATTATGGCTACAAGCCTAAAAGGAATGAAAGAGTTTAGAACAACTCATGGTGGGAAGTTTAACAGGAAAACCTCATGAAAATGCAGGACTTCAAAAGACCGAAACTTCAGTGTATTCTCATTCATGAGAAATACAACTGCCAAGAAACTGCCTGATGCACACTTGGCTCTGGGACAAAAACAAAACAAACCAAAACCAAAACCAAACCAAAACAAAACATAAAGCTTTTCTTGAGAATTTATAACCATAAGTCAATATCACAGTGTGATCCAAATTCATACAACCTGTGGTCTTCCTAAAATTTCAAAAGACAAATGGGGTTTCTGAGTCCAACCTGATATAGAAAGAAAGTTGAAAAACAAAATATCAAATAGATTATCCTTAAATGTAAATGCACTAAATGTCCCCAATTAAAAGACACAGACTGGTAAATTGGATAAAGAGTTAAGAATAATCGGTGTGCTATATTCAGGAGACCCATCTCATGTGCAAAGACACACATAGGCTCAAAATAAAGGGGCGGAGGAATATTTACCAAGCAAATGGAAAGCAAAAAAAAAAAGGGATTGCAATCCTAGTCGCTCATAAAACAGACTTTCAACCAACAAAGATCAAAAGAGACAAAGAAGGCCATTACATAATGGTAAAGGGATCAACGCAACAAGAAGAGCTCACTATCCTAAATATGTATGCACCCAATATGGGAGCACCCAGATTCGTAAAGCAAGTTCTTAGAGACCTATAAGGAGACTTAGACTCCCACACAATAATAGTGGGAGACCTTAACACCCCACTGTCAATAATAGACAGATCAATGAGACAGAAAATTAACAAGGATATTCAGGACTTGAACTCAGCTCCAGACCAAATGGACCTAATAGACATCTTCAGAACTCTCCAACCCAAATCAACAGAATATACATTCTTCTCAGCACCACATTGCACTTATTCTAAAATTGACCACATAATTGGAAGTAAAACACTCTTCAGCAAATGCAAAAGAACGGAAATAATAACTGTCTCTCAGACCGCAGTGCAATCAAACTAGAACTCATGATTAAAAAACTCACTCAGAACCACAAACTACATGGAAACTGAACAACTTGTTACTGAATGACTACTGGGTAAATAACAAAATTAAGGCAGAAATAAATACGTTATTTGAAACCAATAAGAACAAAGACAGAACATACCAGAATCTCTGGGACACAGCTAAAGTAGTGTTTAGAGATAAATTTATAGCACTAAATGCCCACAGGAGAAAGCAGGAAACATCTAAAATCAACACCCTAACATCACAATTACAAGAACTAGAAAAGCAAAAGCAAACAAATTGAAAAGCTAGCAGAAGACAAGAAATAATTACGATCAGAGCAGAAGTGAAGGAGATAGAGACATGAAAAACCCTTCAAAAAATCAGTAAATCCAGGAGCTGATTTTGGGAAAAGATTAACAAAATACATAGCCCACTAGCGAGACTAATAAATTAAAAAAAAAGAGAATAATCAAAAAGACATAATAATATCACCACTGAGCCCACAGAAATACAAACTACCATCAGACAATACTATTAACACCTCTATGCAAATAAACTAGAAAATCTAGAAGAAGTGCATAAATTCCTGGACACATACACCCTCCCAAGACTAAACCAGGAAGAAGTTGAATCCCTGAATAAACCAATAACAACTTCTGAAATTGAGGCAGTAATAGCCTACCAACCAAAAAAAGCCCAGGACTAGATGGATTCACAGCCAAATTCTACCAGAGGTACAACAAGGAGCTAAAACCATTCCTTCTGAAACTATTCCAATCAATAGAAAAAGAGGGACTCCTTCCTAATTTGTTTTATGAGGCCAGCCTTATCCTGATACCAAAACCTTGCAGAGACAAAAAAAAAAAAAAAAAAAAAGAGAAAGAAAGAAAGAAAGAAAGAAAAGAAAATTTCAGGCCAATATCCCTGATGAACATCGAAGTGAAAATCCTCAATAAAATCCTGGCAAACCGAATACAGCAGCACATCCAAAAGCTTATCTACCATGATCAACTCGGCTTCATCTCTGGGATGTGAAACTGGCTCAACATACACAAATCAGTAAACGTAATCTATCGCATAAGCAGAACCAGTGACAAAAACCACGATTATCTCAATAGATGCAGAAAAGGCCTTTGATAAAATTCAACACCCCTTCATGCTAAAAAGTCTCAATAAACTAGGTATTGATGGGACGTATCTCAAAATCATAAGAGCTATTTTTGACAAACCCACAGCAAATATCAGACTGAATGGGAAAAGCTGGAAGCATTCCCTTTAAAAACTGCCACAAGACAAGGATGCCCTCTCTCACCACTCCTATTCAACACAGTATTGGGAGTTCTGCCCAGGGAAATCAGACAAGAGAAAGAAATAAGGGGTATTCAAATAGGAGGAGAGGAAGTCAAATTGTCTCTGTTTGCAGATGACATGATTATATGTTTAGAAAACCCCATCATCTCAGCCCAAAATCTCCTTAAGCTGATAAGCAACTTCTACAAGTCTCAGGATACAAAATCAATGTGCAAAAATCACAAGCATTCCTATACACCAATAACAGACAAACAGAGAGCCAAATCATGAGCTAACTCCCATTTACAATTGCTATAAAGAGAATAAAATACCTAGGAATACAACTTATAAAAGATGTGAAGGACGTCTTCAAGGGGAACTACAAGCCACTGCCCAAGGAAATAAGAGAGGACACAAAAAAATGGAAAAAATTCCAGGCTCATGGATAGGAAGAATCAATATTGTGAAAATGTCCATACTGCCCAAAGCAATTTATAGATTTAATGCTATCCACATCAAGCTACCATTGACTTTCTTCACAGAAGTAGATAAAAGTACTTTAAATTTCATATGGAAATAAAAAAGAGCTTGTAAAACCAAGACAATCCTAAGCAAAAAGAACAAAGCTGGAGGCATCACGCTACCTGACCTCAAACTATATTACAAGGCTACAGTAACAACCATCTGATCTTTGACAAACCTGACAAAAACAAGCAATGGGGAAAGGATTCCTATTTAATAAATGGTGTTGGGAAAACTGGCTAGCCATATGCAGAAAACTGAAACTGGACCCCTTCATTGCACCTTATACAAAAATTAACTCAAAATGGATTAAAGACTTAAACGTAAGACCTAAAACCATAAAAAACCTAGAAGAAAACCTAGACAATACCATTCAGGACATAGGCATGGGCAAAGACTTCATGACTAAAACACCAAAAGCAATGGCAACAAAAGCCAAAATTGACAAATGGGGTCTAATTAAACTAAAGAACTTCTGCACAGCAAAAGAAACTATCATCAGAGTGGACAGGCAACCTAAGGAATGGGAGAACATTTTTGCAATCTATCCATCTGACAAAGGGCTAATATCCAGAATTTACAAGAAACTTAAACAAATTTACAAGGAAAAACTTAACAACCCATCAAAAAGTGGGTGAAGAATATGAACAGACACTTCTCAAAAGAAGACATTTATGCAGCCAACAAACATGAAAAAATGCTTATCATCACTGGTCATTAGAAAAATGCAAATTAAAACCCAATGAAATACTATCTCATGCCAGTTAGAATGGCTATCATCAAAAAGTCAGGAGACAACAGGTGCTTGGAGAGGATATGGAGAAATAGGAATGCTTTTACACTGTTGGTGGGACTGTAAACTAGTTCAACCATTGTGGAAGACAGTGTGGCGATTCCTCAAGGATCTAGAACCAGAAATACCATTTGACCCAGCAATCCCATTACTGGGTATATATCCAAAGGATTATAAATCATTCTACTATAAAGACACATGCACACATATGTTTGTTGCAGCACTATTCACAATAGCAAAGACCTGGAACCAGCCCAAATGCCCATCAATGATAGACTGGATAAAGAAAATGTGGTACATATACATCATGGAATTCTATGCAGCCATAAAAAAGGCTGAGTTCATGTTCTTTGCAGAGACATGGATGAAACTGGAAAGCATCATTCTCAGCAAACTAACACAGTAACAGAAAACCAAACACCGCATTTTCTCACTCATATGTGGTAGCTGAACAATGAGAACATATGGATACAGGCAGGGGAACATCACACACCCATGCCTGTTGTGAAGTGGGGAGCGAGAAGAGGGATAGCATTAGGAGAAATACTTAATGTAGATAACGGGTTGATGGTTGTTGCAAACCACCATGGCGTGTGTATACATAGGTAACAAACCTGCACGTCTGCACACGTATCCCAGAACTTAAAGTATAATTTTTAAAAAATCAAATAGAACTTCTAGTAATATAAAAATTGGATTTAAACATCAGTGGATAGATTAAACAGATGATTAGACAGAATGGAAAGAATCTAGTTAACTGTAAGATATATCTGAAGAAATTACCCAGAAAGCAGCCTCAGAGACAAAGAGATGAGACATAAGGAAGAGGTTAAGAAATAAGGATGATAGAAGAAGAGGTCTAACATATGTTGAATTAGACTTCCAGAAAGAGATAATACTAAAAGTGATCATAAGAGGTAATAATTATATAGTACTTACTATGTGCTCCTATTGTAAATCATTTATATACATTAAATTATTAATCTTCACAGCAAACCTATAGACTAATAATGTTATCCCATTTTACCGATGAGGAAACAAACACAAGAGTTAGAAAATTTGGCTAAGGTCCCATAGGAAAAATGCCAAGTAGGCTGGTCTTGTGTTCTTCACCGTTATGTAATATTTTAAGAGATTATAGCATTAAATTATCTAAAAATGTTAAATGATAATTGTAAAATCTCAGAAACTCCACAAATCCCAAACAAGATTTGAAAAAGAGTCACTAGATACAAATTGGTGAGACTGTACCATAGCAGAGAAAAATAAAAGCTCTTAGAGAAAAAAAGCAGATCACCACAAGTGAGTGGCAACCTGACTGACGGCTGGAACAGTAACCATACTGATGGCCACAGCATTAACACTGGCAGTCGGAAGGTGGATCTTCAGTGTGCTGGAAGAAAGTAACTATCACCCTACAATGTCATGCATGGAAAAACCATCTTTAGAAGATGAGGGTGAAACAATGACATTTTCAGACAGATAAAAGGAGGCATTTACCATGCAGAGACTCTCACAAGAGGAACTCCTGAAGAATGTGTTTGAGAAATGGAAGATATGAGATGTAAAATGGGAGGATGAGCAAAAGCATTGGTGATTATGTGGATAAATCTGTACCAACACTGACTATTTAAAACAGTAATAAGTGTATCATTTGTTGGAGGGAAACAGAATCAAAATAAAATAATAGAGCACAGTAGGTTAGACGGTAACAGAGGTTAAAGCTTTCTAAGGTCCTGGTGTTCTCGTGAGGAGAGCAGATTTCTGGGGACAAATGCATGCTTTGCCCACTGCACTAGAGTATAATACAAGAAAATGCTGAGTCTCAGAACTCTCTTCAATCAACACATGTTCCCTGTCTGAGGTCACCCAGCTGCTCTAGAATGCAAAGGGGCACGATCTTGTATGGTGTTCATCATTGTGTCTTCATTGCCTGCAACGGTAGCTGGCATATCATAGGCAAACAATAAACAGTGTTGAATGAATCAATAAATGAGTGAATAGTTTCTTCTGATTGTCTTAAATGCTTCATAATTGTTACTTATAACTCAATTTGGCTGCAGCATGGGCACATGAAAGGAAGTCATAGGAGATAAGGCTGAAAATATTGGTTGGCCCTAGATGATCTAAAAATAATCTAGCTAATAAATATCATGATGTAGAGGGAGAAACGTGACAGATGGTGCATGTGATGTGCTAAGTCCCCTGCATTTTATAAGGAGACTCAATATATCCAGTTGTTAACATTGATAAATCAAAAATAGAAACGTTGTTTTATTATGCAAAGCTTTTTTAAAAAAAGAATGTAAACAGTATGCAGTGGTTGCTTTTGGGGAATGAGACTTGGAGAGACTTTACATTTCATTTTATACACCTTAGTGTCATTTGAAATAAACCTGATTTTAAAAGATCAAGTGAGCCCCAGGGCCTTGAATGCCAACCAGAAGAGGGCAGACTATTCTTTAGCTCTGAAAGCTCATGTTGCTTGATTGGTCTGCTTCCTGCAGAGGCTCATTGTGGGCAACAAAAGACTTCAGGATGGTGATTCCTTGCAGGGAGTGGGGCCGGAGAGGGTAGGGGAGAAACCAAGAGAAGTGATTGGAGTCAGGGCAAATGTTGAGAAACATCTCATGTGGTTTCATGTGTCATACTCTTATTTTCCAGTACCCTCTGTGCAGGAAATCACAGGGTTGTTGAGCGTCTTGATAAGCTTTACTTAGTCATCAGTTTTCATTCCAGCTCCTGCAGGCATCTCCCCATCCTCAGCTGTTTGCCAGTCCCGGGAAAGCACTTCTCAACTCACCAACTCCAGTAGAAAGAAGGGTGTTAAGGTAAGAGTTTGTTCAAGAACCATCTTCTTTCAAAGGCAGTTTTGGTTTTTACATTGGTCTATATCCTGATGAATTCATCAGAAAAAGGAGACAGGAAGCGCCTTTGAGGGAGCTTTGGATGCTGGCAGCTTAGATGGTGGGAGATCCAAATGGGGTCAAGCAGAGGTTCGTCCCACTTCTGTTCTATCTACCTATATTCTCCCCTTTTCTTCAACCATTCAAATCTGCAACTATGGAGAGAAAAAAATTGCTAATTTTAATTTAGGGGCAGGGTAGGATGAAGGCATTTCTTCCCTAAGCTAAATTGTTATTAATAACCTCAGGTTGCACCGATTTTCTTGTTACTCAAAAGGTTTTTTCTTCATATCTGTCACTGTCTCAGCAGAAAACACACATCACACACTCTAAAGGGGTAGTTTAGAAGAGTTTAATGAAGAGACTGTTTACAAAGGTGTGAATAGGGATTAAGAAAATATTTAAAGAATGTTGAAGCCCTCAAAGGCAAGTGATAGTGGAGGGCTGTTACCATTGCTAGGTCTGAAGTGATAAGGGGAAAGAGAAGTTCTGATAACTCAGAATGTACTGTAGTGGTAGCTGTAACTGTAACTGTAGCTGCGGCTACAGGAAAGGGCCACCAGACAGGGCTATGTCCTTAGGTAGAAAAACACCGCCACTGCCAACTCACAGCCCTTCATGGAGCAGGGAGAGAGCTAGGAAATTTTTAAAAAATCACCCTTCAATCTCCTGTCAAGGTGTCCCTTTGGAGCCTGAGTGCCAGGTAGCCCACTGATGAGGCACAGACATGTCTCCTCCCAGGATGCAAAGGCAGGTAGAGAAGGGTGGACATGAGATCCTAATGGCAAATAGGAAAAATCTATTTCTTCCCATAACCTCTTCTCAGTTTGTATTTCCTGAGACTTTCTCTATTAATGTGATTGAATCAATTTCTCATTCTATCACCTCCCTTTTTTTTTTTTTTAATTGTTTGACCTTCCCATCTAGTGTCACTTCTTTGGACTAGTCTCTCACTATCATCATAAATGCCTTGAGAATGGAATGTGGTTGGAAAAAAAGGGATTGGGAATACATAGGTACTCCCAGGTATAAATACACAGGTATAAGTAATTTAAGTTTATGATTTTGGCTTCTTTAAAAAGAAACCTATTATAGTGATAATCAAAAAGAATGTTTATTAGATTTGGGCTGATGACTCCAAGACATCAAACATCAAGGCTCCTTCCAATTTCTATTTCCCCATCCCTAAAGAGATACCCTTACCCTCGTGGTCCTACCTGGCTCCCAAACACAGCAGCATTCCAGCCTGAGAGAAGAGAAAGAAAGAAAGAGTACAGGAAGAGCTGGTTATATCACTTTCTCTCACCTCCCCTTGACCATCACATATGGTGACGTGGTGCCATCATCATAAAGGGAAGCTGAGAAATGGACCTTTTTCTGATTTAAGATTCAGAATTATTATGTGTGAGAAAAGCAGAATGGCTTTTGGGGCAACTAGCAGTCTCTATAGTCCCTGATTCTCTTTTAGCATCTGTGCTCAAAAGGAGATTTTTCTCAAGACTGCCTCACAAGTAGTGAATGATATAGGCATGGAACAGAAATAAACCCAGGACAGGGCCCCAGGAGACTGGAGTTGGTATTGGACCTGCTTTTCACCATGAGATTCAGGAAACTGTTTTGTACACATTAAGCCTGTCTTTCTTTCTTTGTTACATGAACATATTACAATAGATGGCCTCCAAGGGACATGTGCTGGAGGCTGGGGATGTAATAGTGAACAACCACAACAAAAATGTTGAGTTTAATGAGGGAGATAAAAGAAAAAACAGACATACACTTAAAAACACAGGTGCAAACTGTGTTCAGTGCCACTAATAAAAAGGCCAACCTGCACTGAGGGACAACAACAGAAGCAGTTTTCCTCCATATCCTCACAGGCCAACCAGGGCTACAGGAACTAAGACAGCATGTGATGGATGCATTCAGTCCTTGATGCCAATTCTGTACCCCCATGGAGGACTCATTCACTTTCCCCTTTGAGGCCTCCAACCCATGAGAGTTTTCTGCAGTGTGGAGTGATTGACAGCTGTTTTTCTGAAGCAAGAAAGAGCTCTTGCATTCAGTTGCTTATTCTCAGTTGCTTATTATCAGTTGGCTTCTATTCTCATCTCTTCTTATTTGATTAATTTCTCTTCCTGTTTCTTAAAGTTGCTTAATCTAGGCTTAAAAAAAACTGCAATTTTGACATTCCATTTTGGATTTGATATGAGCATTACTTGTTTTCTCCTTTCTTCATGTGTAGTCGGCACTGAATCCTTGCAATGGGGCTGCAAGGCTGGTTAAGAACAAGCCCTCTGACACAGATGTGTGTTTTCAAATGCAGGCTCTACCACTTGTTTGTGAGACCTGGAGCATATTACTCAATATATTTGTGCTTTAATATACTCATCTGTAAAATGGGACTAATAATAGTACTGACTTCTCCGGGCTCTGAAGAGGATTTAAAGAGGCTATACCTGAGGAGCACTCAGCCAGCTGCTATTGTTCACCCCACTGTGAGTAAGGGCTCCTTCCCAAGTGTAATTGACATAAGCATCTGCCTTTTCCCCCAAAGCCCTGCACAGTAGACTTGGTTCTTTTTTCCTAATTTCCCACTCCTTTCCCCAAATGATCCTTTTTCACAAATGTTTTAATTCACAAAGAAAGCTCAAAATCATCTGGGGGAAATAATGGGTCCCCCCCTTAGATGTATTCATACCTCAACACCCCCTAGTCACCTCTAGACACTAGACACTCTGAATTGCCACCTCCTTTTCCTCCAAGATACAGAGAAATTCAGATAAACCCTGAATCCTTTCCATAAACTGGAAGTTAAAACTCTTTTGGGTGCTGAGCAAAAGCCATATACTAGCCCTTCCTGGATTGAAGATATGACAGTGGCCATTATTCACTGTCTGTGCAGGCAGAAACAATCCCTTCAAATACACCAGAGCTTTCCCAGAAGGAAACATGAGGAGTGATGTTTCCTTCATTTCTTTACATGTGTGTTTTTTAGTGACTAATTTCATTTTAAAATGTTGTGTTTCATTTAGCCCAAATTTTCAACTACTTTTGGCTCCCCATACATTCGTTCATTCATTCATTCATTCGTGGTAAAAACTTCTTGACTCTCCACTATGCCCTCACATTGAACTAGGCACTGAGGACATAGAAATGGATAAGAGAAAAATTCTTCCTGTTTTCATAAAGCTGACCCACTGAGCCATTTCTAGCCTGACAGGCCTGGCCATCCTCAGACCTGTCCTAGCAAGAAGTCACATCTCCTTTATCACCCTAAATCATGATCTCCATTCTAACTGTTGATGAACCCCTCTCAGTCATTAAGGGTGGCCATGGGTCATGGCCTGGGTCATTTCTTCTGGCCCCTGAGAGGAAATCTGTATGCCAGGATAAAAAGGATGCTGAACTCAGAGTCCTGTCTCTTGCTGTCCCACATATTCTGCCTAGACTTTTCTCCTCCTGCCTCTAGGAGACATGACATGGTAACAGTGAGTGCGGGTGTTTGGGCCTTAGAATATTCCCATATCAGTAGAGGATCTATCTTGTAATAGAAAGAACCCAGGATTTAGAGTCAGCAAGAAATGAGTTTGAATCCAGGTGCTAGGACTCCCTGGCCTTTAATAAATGACTTAATCTCTTCAAGCCTCTGATTTCCTCTCCTGTAAAACAGGGGAGGTAATTACTACATAATAGGCTGGTCATGACAATCAGTGAACATGCAGCAGGTGTTCAAGTCTTGTTTTTGTTCCCAGGGGCGCCAGTGGAGGTTTTCTGAACATGGATCCAACCACCCTGGTCTGGGGAACCGAAAGTACAACAATGAATGGAAATGATCAAGCCCTTCCTCTGCTTTGTGGCAAGGAGACCCTGATCTTGGTCGTCCTGATCCTCTTCATTGCCCTGGTAGGGCTGGTAGGAAACGCATTTGTGCTCTGGCTCCTGGGCTTCCGCATGCGCAGGAACGCCTTCTCGGTCTACGTCCTCAGCCTGGCCGGGGCCGACTTCCTCTTCCTCTGCTTCCCGATGATAAATTGCCTGGCGTACCTCATTAACTTCTTCCATTCCATCTCCATCAATTTCCCTAGCTTCTTCACCACTGTGATGACCTGTGCCTACCTTGCAGGCCTGAGCATGCTGAGCGCCATCAGCACCGAGCGCTGCCTGTCGGTCCTGTGGCCCATCTGGTACCGCTCCCGCCGCCCCAGACACCTGTCAGCAGTCATGTGTGTCCTGCTCTGGGCCCTGTCCCTGCTGCTGAGCATCTTGGAAGGGAAGTTCTGTGGCTTCTTATTTAGTGATGGTGACTCTGGTTGGTGTCAGACATTTGATTTCATCACAGCAGCGTGGCTGATGTTTTTATTTGTGGTTCTCTGTGGGTCCAGCCTGGCCCTGCTGGTCAGGATCCTCTGTGGCTCCCGGGGTCTGCCACTGACCAGGCTGTACCTGACCATCCTGCTCACCGTGCTGATCTTCCTCCTCTGCGGCCTGCCCTTCGGCATTCAGTGGTTCCTAATATTATGGATCTGGAAGAATTCTGATGTGTTATTTTGTCATATTCATCCAGTTTCAGTTGTCCTGTCGTCTTTTAACAGCAGTGCCAACCCCATCATTTACTTCTTCGTGGGCTCCTTTAGGAAGCAGTGGCGGCTACGGCAGCCGGTCCTCAAGCTGGCTCTCCAGAGGGCTCTGCAGGACACTGCTGAGGTGGATCACAGTGAAGGATGCTTCAGTCAGGGCACCCTGGAGATGTCCGGAAGCAGTCTGGTATAGAGATGGACAGCCTCTACTTCCGTCAGATATATGTGGCTTTGAGAGGCAACTTTGCCCCTGTCTGTCTGATCTGCTAAACTTTCTCAGCCCTGATCTTAAAACAGTTAAGATAGTCCTTGTGAGGATTAAGTGAGACAGTGCCTATGAAACAAACACTAAGTGCAGTGTCTCTGGAACTGCCTTACTCACCGGCCTCCACCACATCCCCATGAGAGCCTTGCCAACTCTGGGGTCCAGAACTGTTCCCATTTTTAATGAATCCTACCTTTGACAGAAGGCTGAAAGCAATGCAGAAAAGGTCTACATTTCTTTGGTCACTGCACTTGATAGGGACTCAAAGAATGTTATATTTTTAATACGTTTCTTTTTCTCTTCCATACAATTCCTGTCTCAACAAAATTAGAAAAATTAAATTTAAATCTAGCTCCAAAAGAGCAGCTGTCTTTCATTTGGGTAGACCTTAGAATATTCCCCTAGCTTAATAAATCTTTGTTGAATAAATGGCTTCAGAAATGAACAAACTGGTTAATTTTTATGTTAAACCTCTGAAAAGTTTTTTTTACCAGATCTGAGTAACTGTCTAAATTTATTGCTTTCACTACTTTTGAATTTTGCAAACATGAAATTAAGTTTTAAAATTAGATAAATCAATGTCAACACATATTTAAAGTTTGAGGTAGACTGTCTTCCTGTGGTTTCCTTTCACATGCCATGCCTTAAAATCCCAGCTACACGCCTTCCCATCCCTTCCCCTTTGCCTTTGCCTTAACCCTCCCTCTCTGGGGGCTCTCTAATTCGTCTGGAAGTTTCCAGTGGTCTTATAGACTCTATGTTTTTGGAGGACAGGCTCTATGTCAGATTTACCTTTTATTCCAAAGAGCTCAGCACATATATTTTATTAATTAAATTGCACATATTTTTAAAAGTTATGTGTTCCACAAAATCAAATACTAATTGTAAATGCTGCATCTTTTAATAAGTTTTTATTATTTTTAATTGAGGTATAATTAAGAGAATGATATGCACAGATCATAAATGTACAGCTTAATGAGTTTTGTTAAATGAATACACCTATGTGACTCAAACTTTATTCAAGACAAAATATTTTCATCATCTCTGAAAGTTCCCCTGTGCTCCTCCCAGTCATTCCTCCTGCCCCTAGAGGCAACCACTGTTTCTATTTCAATCAACAAGTATTAGTTTTGCCTGACCTTGAATTGTATCTTTTTAGAATCATAATATGTGTATTTTTTGTTTCTGGCTCTTGCACTCAACATAATGTTTTCAAGATTTACCTATGTTATTGCATCGCATATATCAGTAGTTTGTTCCTTTCATAAAGCTGAGTACTATTTAATTGTGTGAGTATACTATGGTGTAGCTATTTTCATATTGACAGACACATGTGTGATGTTTTATGAATTTTTTGGCTATTTTAAATAAAGCTGCTGTAAGCATTCTTATTCAAGTCTTTTTGTAGATATATGTTTTCATTTCTCTTATATAGACAACCTGGAATGAAATTGCAGAATAATGGAAAGATGTATGTTTAACTCTATAAGAAATTATCAAGCTATTTTCTAAAATGGTTGTACCGTTTCACATTCTCACCAGCAATGTATGAGAGCTCCAGTTGCTCCACATGCTCCCAACCAACATGGTTTTGCCAGTGTTTGAATTTTAGTTATTGTAATGAGTGTTAAGTAGTATCTAATTGTGTTTTAATTTCCATAATGACTTATTAAATTGAGCATCTTTTATGTGTTTTTAGCTACTCTTTTTTTTGGCAGTGTCTGTTTAAGTTTTGCCTATTTTTATTAAGTATTTGTGTTTTTCAGTATTAATTTGTATACATTTTTTCATGTGCTGAATGATTTATTTGGTGGTTATGTGTATTACACTTATCCAGTTGGTGGTTTGCCTATTCATTTTTACATATTTATTTATTTTTAATTAACAATTACATATATTTATGGGGCACCATGTGATGTTTTGATCAACCTTGTAGAAAGACTAAATCAAACTAATTAACATATCCATCACCTTACCAACTTATTTGTGTGTATATAATGTGAAGGTTAAAAATTTATTCTTTAAACCAAACACTGCATGTTCTCACTTATAAGTGGGAACTGAACAATGAGAACACATGAATACAGGGAGGTGAAGAACACACACTGGGGTCTGTCGGGGGGTGGGGTGGGGTAGGGGGAGGGAGAGCATTAGGAAAACTAAGTAATGCATGCTGGGCTTAATACCTAGGTGATGGGTTGATAGGTACACAAACCACCATGGCACACATTTACCTATATAACAAATCTGCATATCCTGCACATGTACCCCATAACTTAAAATAAAAATAAAAATAAATTTTAACAACTATTTTTTTCTTTTTTGAGACATAGTCTCACTCTGTCACCCAGGCTGGAATGCGGTAGCACAATCTTGGCTCACTGCAACTTCTGCCTCCTGGGTTCAAGTGATTCTCATGCCTCAGCCTCCCAAGTAGCTGGGATTACAGGTGTGCACTACCACGCCCGGCTAATTTTTAAAAATTTTTAGAGATGGGGTTTCACCTTGTTGACCTGGCTGGTCTTGAACTCCCGGCCTCAAGTGCTCCACCTGCCTCAGCCTCTCAAAGTGCTGGGATTACAGGCATAAGCCACTGCACATGGACGAATCTCTTCTTCTTCTTCTTCTTTAAAACAAAACAAAACAAAACTTTTATTTTAGGTTTGGGGGGTACATGTGAAGGTTTGTTACATAGATAAACTCATGTTGTGGGGGTTTATTGTACAGATTATTTCAACACCAACATATTAAGCTCAGTATCCAATAGCTATCTTTTCTGATCCTCTCCCTCCTTCCACCTAGTGCCCTCGAGTAGACCCCAGTGTTGTTGTTCCTTTCTTTGTGTTGTGAGTTCTCATCATTTAGCTCCCACTTATAAGTGAGAACATGTAGCATTTGGTTTTCTGTTCCTGAATTAGTTTGCTAAGGATAATAGTCTCCAGCTCCATCCGTGTTCCCACAAAAGACATGATCTCATTCTTTTTTATGGTTGAATAGTATTCCGTGGTGCATATGTTCCTCATTTTTTAAAACTTTTATTTTAGGTTTGGGGGTACATGTGAACATTTGGTACATCGGTAAACATGTGTCATGGGGATTTGCTGTATAAATTATTTCATCACCCAGGTATTAAGCCCGGTACCCAATAGTTATCTTTTCCGCTCCCCTCCCTCTTCCCACTCCCCATCAAGTAGACCCTGATATCTCTTGTTTCCTTCTTTATGTTCATAAGTTCTCATCATTTAGCTTTCACTTGTAAGTGAGAACATGTGGTACTTGGTTATATGTTCCTGTGTTCATTTGCTAAGGATGATAGCCTCCAGCTTAATTCACGTTCCCACAAAAGACATGACCTCATTCTTTTTATGGCTGCATAGTATTCCATGGTGTATAGGTACCATATTTTCTTTATTCAATGTCATTGATGGGCACTTAGGTTGATTCTATGCCTTTGCTGTTGTGAATAGTGCTGCAGTGAACATTTACATGCATGTGTCTTTATGATACAATGCTTTATATTCCCCTGGGTATATACCCAGTAATGGGACTGCTCAGCTGAATGGTAGTTCTACTTTTAGCTCTTTGAAGAATCACCATACTGCTTTCCACAATGATTGAACTAATTTACACTCCCACCAACAGTGTACAAGTATTTTCTTTTCTCTGCAACCTCGCTAGCATCTGTTCTTTTTTGACTTTTTAATAGTAGCCATTCTGACTGGTGTGAGATGGTATCCCATTATGGTTTTGATTTGAATTTCCTTAATGATCAGTGATATTGAGCTTTTTTCATATGCTTGTTGGTAGCATGTATGTCTTCTTTTGAGAAGTATCTGTAAGTGTCCTTTGCCTGCTTTTTAATGAGGTTGTTTCTCTCTTGTAAACTTGTCTAAGTTTTCAACAGAAACTGGATATTAGACCTTTATCAGATAATTTGCAAATATTGTCTCCCATTTTGTAGGTTGTCTGTTTACTCTGTTAATAGTTTCTTTTGCTGTGCAAAAGCTTAATTAGATTCCATTCATAAATTGTTGCTTTTGTTGCAATTGCTTTTGGTGTCTTTGTCATGAAATCTTTGCCTGTTCCTAGGTCCAGGATAGTATTGCCTAGGCTGTCTTCCAGCATTTTTATAGTTTTGTGTTTTACACTTAAGTCTTTAATTCACCTTGAGTTGATTTTTGTATGTGGTGTAAGAAAGGGGTCCAGCTTCAATATTTTGCATATGGCTAGTCAGTAATCCCAGCACCATTTACTGAATAGGAAGTCTTTTCCCCATCACTTGTTTTGGTCAGCTTTGTCAAAGATCAGATGGGTTGTAGATGTATGGCCTTATTTCTGGGCTGTCTATTCTGTTCCATTGGTCTATGTGCTTGTTTTTGTACCAGTATCATGCTGTTTTGATTACTGTAACCTTGTAGTATAGTTTGAAGTCTGGTAATGTGATTCCTCCAGCTTTGTTCTTTTTGCTTAGGATTGCCTTGGCTATTCGGGCTCTTTTTTGGTTCTACATGAATTTTTAAACAGTTTTTTCTAGATCTATGAAGAATGTCATTGGTAGTTTGATAAGAATAGCAAAAAATCTATTCTTATAGCAATGTTGAAATACACAATTCATTGTTATCAATTGTGGTCACAATGTAATGCAATAGATCACAAAAACTTATTTCTCCAGTTTAACTACAACTTTGTACCCTTTGATAATCATCTTCCCTTTTCCATTTCTCTGTCCCTCTCTAGCCTCTGGTTACCAACTTTCTACTCTGAGACTGACGTTTTTTACATTCCACATGTAAGTGGGATCATACGGTATTTTTTTTTTTTTTTTTTTTGAGATGGAGTCTGGCTCTGTTGCCCAGGCTGGAGTGCAGTGGCGCGATCTCCACTCACCGCAACCTCTGCCGCCCCCCGGGTTCATGCCATTCTCCTGCCTCAGCCTCCCTAGAAGCTGGGACTACAGGCATGCGCCACCACGCCCAGCTAATTTTTGTGTATTTTTAGTAGAGACGGGGTTTCACTGTGTTCTCCAGGATGGTCTCGATCTCCTGACCTCGTGATCTGCCAGCCTCGGCCTCCTAAAGTGCTAGGATTACAGGCGTGAGCCACCGCGCCTGGCCCAGTATTTGTTTTTTTGTGCCTGCCTTATTTCACTTAGTATAATATCCTCCAGTTTCATCTATGTTGTCCAAATGACAAAACTTCTTTCTTTTTAAGGCTGTATAGTATTCCACTGTATATACTACATTTTCTTTATCTATTCCTTCATTAACAAATGCTTAGGTTGCTTTCATATATTAGCTATTGTAAATAATGCTGAAATAAACATGAGGTTGCTGATATCTCTTCAACATATTGATTTCAATTCCTTTGGATATAAACTCAGAAGTGGGATTGCTGGATCATATGGTAATTCCATTTTTAGTATTTTGAGAAACCTCCATTTTATTTTCCAAAATGGTTATACTAATTTACACTCCCACCAACAGTATGCGAGGGTTCTTTTTTCTCCACATACTTGCCAACACTTGTTATGTTTCATCTTTTTTATAATAGCCATTCTAACAGATGTGAGGTGACATCTTATTGCAGTTTTAATTTGCATTTCCCTGATGATCAGAGATGTTGAGCATTTTTAAATATATCTGTTGGCTATTTGTATGTCCTCTTTTGAGAAATGCCTGTTCAGGCCCTTTGCCCATTTTTATAGTTATACATTTTCTTGCCAATGAGATGTTTGAGTTCCTTATACATTTTGGCTAAGAAACCCTTATCATATGCATGGTTTGTAAATATTTTCTTTTTTCAACATACGATTAACACATAATAATTGTACACATTTATGGGATACAACATCATGTTTCAATACTTACACAAATTGTGTAATGATCAAATCAGGATAACTGACATATCCATCACCTTAAACACATTTGTGATGAAAACATTCAAAAATGTATCTTGTAGTTATTTTAAAATATACAATACATTATTGTTTACTCTAGTTATCCTACTCTGCAATAGAGAGAGGTTTGCATGTATTTGCTTCCATTTCATGGGTTGTCTTTTCACTCTGTTGTTTCCTTTGTTATGCAATAGCTTTTGGTATGATGTAATCTCATTTGTATATTTTTGCTTTTGTTGTCTGTGTTTTTTGGGTCATTTCCAATAAATTATTGTCCAGATCAATGTCATGAAACTTTCTCCTATGTTTCCTTCCAGTAGTTTTACAGTGTCAGGTCTTGTATTTAAGTCTTTAATCTATTTTAATTTTTGTATGTGGTGAGAGATAAGTGTCTAATTTTATCTTCTGCATGTGGATATCCAGTATTCCCAAACAACTTATTGAAAAGTCTATTTTTTCTCATTGTGTATTCTTCATACTTTTATTGAAAATCAACTGACTGTAAATACTTGGGTTTATTTCTGGGATTTCTATCCTGTTTCATTGGTTGATGTGTCTATTTTTATGCCAGTACCATGCTGTTTTTATTACAATAGCTTTATAATATATTTTGAAATCAGAGGGTCTGATACTTCAGCTTTGTTCTTTTTCTCAAGATTTCTTGGGCTATTTGGGGCTTTTGTGGTTTCATAAGAATTTTAAGGTAATTTTTTCTATTTATGTAACAAATAACATTGGAATTTTGATAGAGATTGCATTGAATTTGTAGATCACTTTGGGTGATCTACAAACACGGACATTTTAACAATATTAATTCTTCTAATCCATGAACATGAGATATCATTCCATTCCATTTATGTATTTTCAGTTTCTTTCATCAGCATTTCAGAGTTTTCCGTGTACAAAATTTTACCTCCTTGGTTAAATCTATTTCTAATTATTTTAATTTTGATGCTATTGTAAATGGAAATTGTTTTCTTATTTTTCAGATACTTCAATTATTAGTGCATAGCATTGCTACTTATTTTTGTATGTTGATTTTGTAACCTGAAACTTTGATTTTGAATCAGTTCTAGCCAGTTTTGGGGGAATCCTTAGGGTTTTCTACATTTCATCAGTAAACAGACAATTTCACTTTTTTCTTTCCTATTTAGATACCTTTTATTTCTTTTTTCTTGCCTAACTGCTCTGGCTAGGACTTCCAGTACTATATGGAATAGAAGTGGCAAGAAAGAAATCATTGTCTTGTTCCTGTTCTTAGAGGACAAGCTTTCAATTTTTTACCATTGAGTTTGATGTTAGCTGTGGGCTTGTCATATATGTACTTTATTGTGTTGAGGTACATTCCTTCTATACCTATCTGACTGGGAATTTTAATCATGAACAGATATTGAATTTCATAAAAAACATTTTCTGCATCTATTCAGGTAATTGTGAGGTTTTGGCCTTCATTTTGTTAATATGGTATCACATTTATAAATTTGCATATGTTGAAGCATCCTTGCATCCTAGGGAGAAATCTCACGTGATCATGGTGAATGATCTCTTTAATATGTTGCTGAGTTTGCTTGGCTAGTATTTTGCTGAGAATTTTTCAATCTATGTCCATCAGAGATATTGGCTTGTAGTTTTGTTTTCCTGTACTGTCCTTGTCTGGCTATTATATCCGAGTAATGCAGGCCTTGTAAAATGAGTTTGGAAGTATTTTCTCATCTTTAATTTTTTGGAAGAGTTTGAGAAAGATTAGTGTTAGTTCTTCAAATAGTGGGTAGAATTTAGTAGTGAAGTCTTTGGGCTTTGTTGAGAGGTTTAGGTGATTACTGATTCAATTTTCTTACTCATTATTGGTTTGTTCAGATTTTTCTGTCTTCATGATTCAGTCTTGGTAGATGTATGTTTCTAGAAATACACCCATTTATTTTAGGTTATTCAATGTGTTGATGTATCATTGTTTATGGTCATCTCTGATCTTTTATATTTTTGTGGTATCTGTTGTAATGTCTACTCTTTTATTTGTGATTTATTTTGATTATTCTTTCCTTTTTTGTTTTAGTCTTGGTAACAATATAACAATTTTGCTTATCTTTTCAAAAAACTTTAGTTTTTTATATTTTCTATTGTTTCGTAGTCTATTTCTGCACTGATCTTTGTTATATGATTGCTTTTTCTAAGTTGGAGTTTACTTTCTTCTTTTTTTAGTTATTTGAGGTATAACATTAGCTTGTTTATTTGAAGTCATTCTTCTTTTTTGATAGGTATTTATTTCTATAAAATTTTCTCTCAAGAGTACTTTTGCTGCATCCCATAAGTTTTAGAATATTGTGTTTTCATTTTCATTTGCCTCAAGATATTTAAAATTTTCCTTTTTTCTTTTGATTTATTGACTGTTCAGAAGCCCATTAATTTCCACATATTTATGAATTTTCCAAGGTACTTCCTGTTACAGATTTCTAGTTTCATGCCATTGTAATTGGAAAAGATATTTGACATGATTTCAATCTTCTTTAATTTACTAAGATTTTCTTTGCAGCTTAACATACATCATTTGTCCTGGGAGAACATTCCTGGTATGCTCCAGAGGGAAGTATATTCTGCTGCTGTTGGATGAAATGTTCTGTAAATTACTGTTAGGTCCATTTGGCCTAAAGTGTAGTTCAAGTCTGCTGTTTCCTTAATGATTTTCTGTCCGTTTGATCTGTCCAGTGTTGAAAGTACAGTATTGCAGTTTTCTGTTATTATATTACAGTCTATGTTACTTTGCTTTAAATATTTAGGTGAGCTGATGTTGAATATACATTATCTACAACTGTTATATCCTCTTGATGGATTGATCACTTGAACATTATTAAACAAACTTGTTTTTAAGTAAAAACAAGTTTTTGACTTAAAGTGTATTATGTTTGATGTAAGTATAGCAACCCGCTGCTCTCTTTTGGTTTCCATTTGCATGGAATATTTTTTCCATCCCTTATTTTCAGTATATGTATGTCCTTAAAGGTAAAGTGAGTCTCTCATGGGTAGCATATGGTTTGGTCTTAAAAAAAAAAAAATCCATTCAGCCATTCTAGCCATTTTGATTGAATAATTTAATCCATTTACAGTTAAAGTAATTATTCATAAGGACTTATTGCTTCCATTTTGTTAATTTTTTAATTTATAAATTCTTTGTTTCTCTTTTTCTTTCTTGCTGTCTTCCTTTGTAGTTTGATGATTTTCTGTAGTTGTACACTTTGAATTCTTTCTTTATATCTTTTTTTGTATCTAGTAAAGATTTTTGCTTTACTGGTTACCATGAGACTTACATAAAACATCTTAACTAATAAGAGGTTATTTTATTTTAACTTGATAACTACTTAACTTTGATCATTTGCACAATGTCTACACTTTTACTCCTACTACACAATTTAAGTTTTTGATACCAAGTATCTGTTGTTTCTTGACTTTAATAACGGCTGTTCTGACTGGTGTGAGATGGTATCTCACTGTGGTTTTGATTTGCATTTCCCTAATGATCAGTGATGTTGAACTTTTTTTCACGTTTGTTGGCTGCATGAATGTATTCTTTTGACAAGTGTCTGTTCATGTCCTTTGCCTACTTTTTAATGGTTTTTTTTTTTTCTTGCAAATTTGAGCCCCTTGTAGATTTTGGATATTAGACCTTTGTTGGATGGATAGACTGCAAAGTTCTTCTCGAACTCTGTAGGTTTGCATATCACTCTGATGATAGAGTTTCTTTGCTGTGCAAAAGCTCTTTAATTAGATCCCATTTGTCAATTTTTACTTTTGTTGCAATTGCTTTTAGTGATTTTATCATCTTTATCCATGCCAAAGTCCTGAATGGTATTGCCTAGATTTTCTTCTAGGGTTTTTACACTTCTGGGTTTTACATTTAAGTCTTAATCCATCTTTAGTTAATTTTTGTATAAGGTGGGAGGAAGGGTCTCAGTTTCAATTTTCTACAAATGGATAGCAAGTTCTCCCAGCACTATTTATTAGATAGGGAATCTTTTCCTCATTGCTTGTTTTTGTCAGGTTTGTTGAAGATCAGATGATTGTAGATGTGCGATCTTATTTCTGAGTTCTCTGTTCTGTTCTATTGGCCTATGTGCCTGTTTTTGTACCAATATCATGCTGTTTTGGTTATTGTAGCCTTATAGTATAGTTTAAGTCAGTAGCATGATGCCTTCAGCTTTGTTCTTTTTTCTTAGGATTGTCTTAGCTTTACAAGCTTTTTTTTTGGCTCCATATGAATTTTAATATAGTTTTTTCTAATTATGTGAAGAATGTCAACGGTAGTTTGATGGGAATAGCATTGAACCTATAAATTACTTTGAGCAGTATGGCCATTTTCACAATATTAATTCTCCTATAAATGAACATGGAATACTTTTCCATTTGTTTATGTGCTCTCTGGTTTCCTTGAGCTGTGGTTTGTAGTTCTCTTCAAAGAGGTCCTTCACTTCTCTTGTTAGCTGTATTCCGAGGTATTTTATTCTCTCTGTAGCAATTATGAATGGGAGTTCATTCATGATTTGGCTCTCTGCTTGCGTGTTGTTGCTGTATACAAATGCTTGTGACTTCTGCTCATTGATTTTGTATTCTGAGACTTTGCTGAAGTTGCTAATTGGCTTAAGGAGCTTTGGGGCTGAGACAATGGGGTTTTCTAGATATAGGATCATGTTATCTGCAAACAAAGACAATTTGACTTCATCCTGTCCTATTTAAATACCCTTTATTTCTTTCTCTTGCCCTATTGCTCTGGCCAGAACTTCCAAAACTATGTTGAATCAGAGTGGTGACAGAAGGCATCCTTGTCTTGTGCTGGTTTTCAAGGGGAATGCTTCTAGCTTTTGTTCATTCAGTATAATATTGATTTTGGTTTTGTCATAAATGGCTCTTATTATATTGAGGTATGTTCCTTCAATACCTCGTTTATTGAGAGTTTTTAACATGAACAGGTGTTGAATTTTATCAAAGGCCTTTTCTTTGTCTATTGAGATTGTCATGTGGTTTTTGTCTTTAGATCTGTTTATGTGATGGATTACACTTAATTGATTTGCATATGTTGAACCAGCCTTGCATCCCAGGAATGAAGGCAACTTGATTGTGGTGGATAAGCTTTTTGATGTGCTGCTGGGTTTGGTTTGCCAGTATTTTATTGAGAATTTTTGCATTGATGTTCATCAGGGATATTGGCCTGAAGTTTTCTTTTCTTTTCTTTTCTTTTGTATCTCCACCAATTTTGATAGAAGGATAATGCTGGCCTCATAGAATGAGTTAGGGAGGAGTCTCTCCTTTTCAGTTGTTTGGAATAACTTCAGAAGAAATGGAATCAGCCCCTGTTTGTATTTCTGATAGAATTCAGCTGTACATCTATCTGGTTATTGGCTTTTTTTGGTTAGTAGGCCATTTATTACTGCTTCAATTTTGGAAGTTGTTATTGCTCTATTCGGGGATTCAACTTCTTCTGGGTTCACTCTTGGGAGGGTATATGTGTCCAGGAATTTATCCATTTCTTCTAGATTTTCTCCTTTATTTGCATGGAGGAGCTGTTTATAGAATTCCGTAATGGTTGTTTGCATATTTTGGGGATAAGTGGTGATATCTCCTTTACCATTTTTATGGTATGTATTTGATTCTTCTTTCTTTTTTTCATTAGTCTAGCTAGTGGCCTATTTATTAATAAAATAGTGGTCTATTTTATTACTATATTCCAAAAAACAGCTCCTGGATTGATTTTTTTTGAAGGATTTTTTATGTCTCTATCTCCCTCAGTTCCACTCTAATCTTGGTTATTTCTTGTCTTCTGCTAGCCTTGGGGTTTATTTGCTCTTGGTTTTCTAGTTCTTTCAGTTGTAACACTAGGGTGTCAATTTGAGATCTTTCTAGCTTTTTGATGTGGGCATTTAGTGCTATAAACTTCCCTCTCAAGACTGCTTTAGCTGTATCCCAGAGATTCTGGTATGTTATCTCTTCGTTTTCACTGATTTCAAAGAACTTTTTTATTTCTGCCTTAATTTCATTATTTACCCAGTAGTCATTCAAAAGCAGATTGTTCAATTTCCATGTAGTTGTGTGGTTTTGAGTTATTTTCTTAAACTTGAGTTCTAATTTGATTGCGCTGTGGCCTGAGAGACTGTTTGTTATGATTTTAGTTCTTTTGCATTTGCTGAAGTGTGATTTACTTTCAATTATGTGATCAATTTAAGAGTAAGTGACATGTGGCACTGAGAAGAATGTATATTCTGTTGCTTTGGGGTGGAAAGATCTACAGGTATCTATCAGGTCTACTTGATCCAGAGCTGAATTCAAGTCCTGAATATCTTTGTTAATTTTCTGTCTCAATGATCTGTCTAATATTGATACTGGGGTGTTAAGATCTCCCACTATTGATGTGTGAGAGTCTAAGTCTCTTTGTAGGTCTCTAACAAGCTGTTTTATGAATCTGGGTGTGGGTGTTGGGTGCATATATATTTAGAATAGTTAGCTATTCTTGTTGAATTGACCCCTTTGTCAATAGGTAATGCCCTTCTTTGTCTTGTTTGATTTTTGTTGGTTTAAAGTCTATTTTATCAGAAACTAGGATTGCATCTCCTGCTTTTTTCTGCTTCCCATTTGCTAGGTAAATTTTCTTCTATACTTTTATTTTGAGTCTATGTGTGTCTTTGCATGTGAGATGGGTCTCTTGAATACAGCACACTGATGGATTTTTACTTTACCCAGCTTGTTACTCCATGTCTTTTAATTGGGGCATTTAGCCCATTTACATTTAAGGTCAATATTGTTATGTGTGAATTTGATCCTGATATTATGATGCTAGTTGGTTATTTTGCAGACTTGTTTACGTATTTGCTTCATAGTGTCAGTGGTCTGTGTATTTCAGTGTATTTTTTGCAGTGGCTGGTAACGGTTTTTCCTTTGCATATTTAGTGCTTCCTTCAGGGACTCTTGCAAGGCAGGCCTGGTGATGCTGAATTCCCTCAGCATTTGCTTATCTAAAAAAATTTTGTTTCCTTCACTTATGAAGCTTAGTTTGGCCAGATATGAAATTCTAGGTTGGAATTCTTTTCTTTAAGAATGTTGAAAATTGGCCCCAATCTCTTCTGGCTTGCAGAGTTCCTGCTTGAAGGTCTGCTGTTAGTCCGATGGGCTCCCTTTGTAGGTGACCTGACCCTTCTCTTTGGCTGCCCTTAACATTTTTTTCTTTCATTTTGGCCTTGGATATCTGATGATTATGTGTCTTGGGGTTGATCTTCCCATGGTATATTTTACTGGGGTTCTCTGGATTTCCTGATTTTGACTATTGGCCTGTCTTGCTAGGTTAAGGAAGTTCTCCTGGATGATATCCTGAAATATGTTTTCCAACTTGGTTCCATTCTCCCCAATAGAACCATTGGCACTCTGCAGTCTCTTGGGGCCACTAAGAACGAAGAGTGTGTTAGACAATCCCAAACAGTTTACAGGCACTTAGAATCTCTGGCAGAGCTTACTGGGGAGGAACATATACATGAGACCAGTTTAACAAGACTGAGGGGAGCATCTACATGAGACCAGTTTAACAAGTCTAAAGAAGGTTATTGTCTTATCTAATGTGCAGACACCAACATAAAAAGTAAAGGAAAATGAAGAAACATGAAAATAGGTTCCAAATAAAAGAACAAGATGAATCTCCAAAAGCCAACCCCAATGAAATAGAGATATATTCTTTACCCGGCAGGGAATTCCAAAGAGCAATCATAAAGATGTTTACTGAGGTAGGGAGAGCAATGCATGAACAAACAGAAAATTTCAACAAGAAGAAAATCTAAAAAGGTGCCAAACAGAAATCAAGCTAAACAGTACAATAACCAAATTCAAAACTTCAACACAAGGATTCAATAACAGACTAGATCAAGCAGAAGAAAAGATTAACAAACTTGAAGGCTGGTACTTATAAATCATCCAATATGAGGGGCAGAAAGGAAAAAAATGAAAAAGTCACTTGTTATGTACAAGGGAACATGTGAGACTATCAGTGGATTTTTCAGCAGAAACTTTGCAGGCCAGAAGGAAGTAGGATGATATATTTAAAAAGCTTAAAGAAAAAAATACCCCTGTCAATAAAAAATACTACACTCGGCAACTCTGTCATTAGAAAATGAAGAGGAGGTAAAAACTTCCTGAGGCAAACAAAAGCTGAGGGAATTTATCACCATGAGAACTACCTTATAAGAAATGTTGGGTGGAACTGAGATGGTTGAATCGAGGCAGCTCCTCTCTGCTTCTCCCATCAAGAAGGACAAAAACTGGGAGTGAATGCTGCATCTTCAATTGAGGTACCAATGTTCTCTTATTGGGACTGACTAGATGGTTGGCATAACCCACGGAGGGCCAGCAAAAACAGGGTGGGGCAAGATCTCTTTCAGGTACCCCTATCAGTCATAGGTTTGGTCTTTTAACATAATCCCATAGTTCTTGGAGGTTTTGTTCATTCCTTTTTATTCTTTTTTCTCTAATCTTGTCTGCCTGCCTTATTTAAGCAAGACAGTCTTCAAGCTCTGATATCCTTTCTTCCACTTGGTCTATTTGGCTATTGATACTTGTGTTTGCATTATGAAGTTCTTGTGCTTTTCAGCTCCATCAGGTCATTTATGTTCCTCTCTAAACTGGTTATTCTGGTTAACAGCTCCTATAATGTTTTATTATGGTTCTTAGCTTCTTTGCAGTGGGTTAGAACATAATCCTTTAGCTTGGTGAAGTTTGTTATTACCCATCTTCAAAGCCTACTTCTGTCAGTTCATCCATGTCAGCCTCAGCCCAGTTCTGTGCCCTTGCTGGAGACATGTTGTGATCTTTTGCAGGAGAAGAGGCACTCTGGCTTTTTGAGTTTTCAGCATTTTTGCATTTATTCTTTCTCATCTTCATGGGTTATCTACCTTTAATCTTTGAGGCTGCTAACTTTTGGATGGGTTGTTTGTGGTTTATTTTTCATGATGATGTTGCATTCAGTTTGTTTTTCTTTTAGCAGTCAGGCCTCTCTTCTTGTAGAGCTGCTGTGGTTTGCTTGGGGTCTACTCCAGCCCCTATTCACCTGAGTACCTCCTGCCCTGGAGATATCGCCAGTGAGGCTGCAGACCAGCAAATATGGCAGTCTGTTCTTTCCTCTGGGAGCTCTGTCCCAGAGGGGCACTGGCCTGATGCAGGCAGGAAGGCTCTTGTACAAGGTGTCTGAGACTCCTGTTGGGAGGTCTCACTCAGTCTGAAGGAGGAGGTTCAGAGAGCCACTTAAATAAACAGTCTATCTGCCCCTTGGCAGGGCGGGCATGCTGTGCTGTGGGGAAATCTCCCTCACCTGGGCTTCCCTGGCTCTTCAGAACCAGCAGGCAGAAAAGACAAAAGATTGCTTATCCAGAATACGCAGCTGCTCCTCCTCCTCTTAGGGGCTCTTCTCGGGGTATCAGTGTTCTATCCATAAACCCCTGGCTGGGGATGCTGAGATTCCCACAGGGAATACCCTCCCAGTGAGAAGGAGTGAATCCAGGTTCCTCCCTATCTCGCAGGCAAAAGAAAGTGGCCGACTGGAGCTGCAATGATGGCGGCCACCCTTCCCCTAGGTACCTCAGTCTTCTTAGGCAGCTTCTAGCTGGGTGCTCTGGCCGGCAGTGATGCCAAACCAGTGGGTTTTAGCTTGTGGACCTCCGTGGGAGTAAGGGCATTTGATTCCCTGGCTTCAACCCCCTCTCCAAGAGAGTGAACAGATCTCCTGCCTCACGGGAGTTCCCAGAGCCAGAGTATGCAAACACTCCAGTGTCTCAGTATCCGCTCAAAGCACCACCCACCCAAGTAGCCACCATGATTCTTCACAGCTTTATGCTTGGGACCCAAGGCTCTGGTAGCAGGGGCTCAGGAGGGGACCTCCTCATCTGCAGGTTGCCAGGATCCATGGGAAAAGCCTGGTTTTCAGGGAGGGGAAGCACAGTCCCTCACTATCTCCCTTGGCTGAGGGAGCGAGTTCCCTTTGCCACCTGCAGCTCCTGGGTAGGATCTTGCCCCACCCTGTTTTTGCTGGCCCTCCGTGGGTTATGCCAACCATCTAGTCAGTCCCAATAAGAGAACATTGGTACCTCAATTGAAGATGCAGCATTCACTCCCAGTTTTTGTCCTTCTTGATGGGAGAAGCAGAGAGGAGCTGCCTCGATTCAACCATCTCAGTTCCACCCAACATTTCTTATAAGGTAGTTCTCATGGTGATAAATTCCCTCAGCTTTTGTTTGCCTCAGGAAGTTTTTACCTCCTCTTCATTTTCTAATGACAGAGTTGCCGAGTGTAGTATTTTTTATTGACAGGGGTATTTTTTTCTTTAAGCTTTTTAAATATATCATCCTACTTCCTTCTGGCCTGCAAAGTTTCTGCTGAAAAATCCACTGATAGTCTCACATGTTCCCTTGTACATAACAAGTGACTTTTTCATTTTTTTCCTTTCTGCCCCTCATATTGGATGATTATAAGTACCAGCCTTCAAGTTTGTTAATCTTTTCTTCTGCTTGATCTAGTCTGTTATTGAATCCTTGTGTTGAAGTTTTGAATTTGGTTATTGTACTGTTTAGCTTGATTTCTGTTTGGCACCTTTTTAGATTTTCTTCTTGTTGAAATTTTCTGTTTGTTCATGCATTGCTCTCCCTACCTCAGTAAACATCTTTATGATTGCTCTTTGGAATTCCCTGCGGGTAAAGAATATATCTCTATTTCATTGGGGTTGGCTTTTGGAGATTCATCTTGTTCTTTTATTTGGAACCTATTTTCATGTTTCTTCATTTTCCTTTACTTTTTATGTTGGTGTCTGCACATTAGATAAGACAATAACCTTCTTTAGACTTGTTAAACTGGTCTCATGTATATGTTCCTCCCCAGTAAGCTCTGCCAGAGATTCTAAGTGCCTGTAAACTGTTTGGGATTGTCTAACACACTCTTCGTTCTTAGTGGCCCCAAGAGACTGCAGAGTGCCAATGGTTCTATTGCCTTGAGATAGGTGGGTTAAAATCCAGTCCCTCAGGATGCAGCTGGAGAAGTTGGAGTGTTAGATGTGTATTCCATTTCCTTCTTTCCTGTGGAGAAGATGAGTGCCAGAGTTTACTTTTCACTTGTTCTGCTGTACACCAAAAAGAGGATCTGTGGCACATGCCAATATTCTTGTTCAAAATGCTCACTTTGAACATGGGGAGACAGATGCTGAATGTTTGTAGTTTAGAAAATACCTTTTTGTTCTCTGTGGTCTAGGAGACTGAGTGTGAGCCTCATCAACTCCCAGAGCTAGGTGTTTTAGGATCCAGTCCCTCGGTTAGGAGCTATAAAACTTGGGACACTCAATGCACACAGAAAATACTACCAGAGATAGTCTGAACATCTAGATATTTTGCTGGAGCAAGCAAGGAAAGTGCCATCTTTCTTGTTCCTGCTGGCAGAGACCTCAGACCTCTTTCTAGGAAGAGACTGTAGGGCTGGAAGTTATCACTGAAGCAAGCTGGAGAAGAAGGCATAGGGAGTGCCCACTCTCCTGTTTAAGCAAGCAGAAGTCTCCCACCCTCCTTTCAGAGAGAGACTTCTGGATTGCAGTTATTGCTGAAGTAAGCCAAGGAAGAAGACACAAGGGGTGCACACTTTCCTTTTTAGGCATGGGGAGGTTCCCTAGCCTTCTTCCAATGAGAGATTGCAGGGATATATTTCTGGAGCAAGCTGAGGAAGAAAGCACAGGCAGTCCTGTCCTTTCCATTCTTGTTGGCAGAGTCTCTCTTTCCACAGAGCGATTGCAGGGCTGGAATTATTGCTGGAGTAATCCAGGGAAGAAGGTGTGGGGAGTGCCCACTTTCCCCTTAGGCCATGGTGATATTCCCTCTGTCTCCTTGCAATGAGAAGTTGCAGGGAATTATCACTGAAGCAAGCCAGGGAAGAAAGTGCAAGTTGCCGTTCTTGCCATTTAGGCTGGAGTAGGTTTATTCTTTATTTGCTACATAACCCCCGAGATACTGGCTTGTTAGAGGCCAGAACCACAGGGAACTACCAGAAAAGTGTGAAGTCAACCCTTTCTAGGGGATTTTGGAAAATGTGTTGGTCCTGGGGGCTACAGGTGCTGGGAATGTTTTCATGGTTCAAAGTCCTGCTTTGTTTTTTGTGTTTGAGGAAAATCTTCCTCCATACTGTTCCTCAAGCAAGGAGATTTAAAGGCCAAGTCCTTAGACAGGAACTGTAAAAGTTATATATCATATGTGTGGTACAACCCCATGCCCCTCAGAAAGAAGCTGAGAGTTGGAGATTCCTTCCTGATTGTAAGGTGCTGTGCTCAAGGTGGGGCTAGTGTACAAGTGTATCTCTGCTTCTCCTATCAAATTTGATGTGGGAATTTTCTCAATATTCTGGTGTGTAGCAGTCTTTCAACTAAATTCTATCTTTCTCTTGGACTGAACTGATCCATATGTAGGTGTTTGCTCAGTATGTCAGTGGGAGGAGAGATAGTCAAGAGCCTCCTATTCCAACATGTTGCATGTTGTTGATGATGTCTTTTGTTTTTTTTTTTTTTTTTCAAAAGGTCCAGCTCTGTGACCCAGGCTGTAGTGCAGTGGCACAATCTTGGCTCAATGCAACCTCTGCCTCCTGGGCTCAAAGCGTCCTCCCACCTCAGCCTCCCAAGTAGCTGGGATTACTGGGATTACAGGTGCATACTACCACACCAGGTTAATTTTTCTATTTTTTTTGTAGAGATGGGGTCTCACCTCATTGCCCAGGCTGGTCTCAAACTCCTGAGCTCAAGTGATCTGGCCACCTTGGCCTCATAAAGTGCTGGGATTATAGCAGCGAGCCACTGCACCTGGCCACCCTTTATTTTTAATGCAGTATTTTTTATAGTACTTTTAGGTTTTCAAAAAAATGCACAGAAAATACAAATGGTTTCCATAAACTCCCTCTTCCTATCCCCACCCCCATACATTCTTCTATGTTTAACAGATTGAATTAGTGTGGTATATTTGTTAACACTGATAAACCAAGACTGATGTATTACTATAAATTTAAATCCATAGTTTACATTATGGATTATTCTTTATGTTCTAGTTTGATGGGTTTTGACAAATCCAGAATGTTGTGCATCTACTATTACAGTAATGTACATAATAGTTTCCCTGCCCTAAAAACAACTTTTACTCCACTTATTCATTCTTCCCCACCACGCCATCCTCAAACCACTGGCAATCATTGTTCTATTTACTATTTCCATAGTTTTGCCTTTTCTAGATGTCACATAGCTGGAATTACACAGTATGTAGCTCTTTCAAACTAGCTTCTTTCACTTCGCAGTAGGCATTTAAAGTGCTTCCTTATGTTTTCATAGCTTGAAAGCTTCTATTGATGAATAATACTTCATTTATAAATATTCCACAGTTTGTTTTTCTATTCACTATTAAATGATATCTCAATTGCTCCCAAATTTTGGTAATTATGACTAAAGTTGCCATAAACATTTTTGTGTAAGTTTTGTGTGGATATCAATTTTCAACTCATTTGAATAAATATCTAGGAGCATGATTGCTAGGTCTTATAACAAGCCTAACTTTGTCTTTATTAAAAACTTGTAGACTGTTTTCCTAAGTGGCTTTACTATTTTGTATTCCAACCAGCTATGTGTAAGAATGCCTCTTGTGCCACATGTTCCCCAGAATTTAGTGTTGTCAGTGTCTCAAATTTCAGGTTCAAACACTAATAGGTATGTAGTAGTATCTCATTTGTTTGTTTATAACTCTCTAATGACGTATCATAGTATGCGTTTTTTCACATGCTTATTTGCCATCTTTGTAACTTCTTTGGTAGTAAGTCTATTGAGATCTTTTGCCCATTTTAAATTGTGTTGTCTACTTTCTTATCGTTGAATTTTAAACGTTATTTGTGTATCTGGATACTAGTCCTTTTCAGATATGTATTTTGCAAACATTTTCCTCCAGTTCATGGCTTACCTTTTCATTCTGTTAAGAGTGTAGTGTCTTTTGCAGAGCAAATATTTTAGTTTTAGTAATGTTGTCCAATATCTGGACTTGGTTGATTAGGGCAGGAGAATATTGTCTTCAGGGGTGGGAGTTTCTTAAAGGAGATGGTTGGGGATATAGGCTTAGGATTGGTTGGTTTACAAATAGAAATAATGCGCTCATGGGAGTAGTTTTCTATACCTAAGAATTACCTAACCTGGGGAGGGGCAGTATTTCCCAGGTCAGCATGGTTTTGAGATATCAAAGCATAATAAAGTAAGGAAAAAATTTTAAAACATGATTAATCAGCAACTAACATCACACATAAAGATGAAAAGCCAGATGCTCTTTCTAGTAATGTCTCTTTCAGGTTTTGGTATTCAGATAATGCTGGCCTCACAGAATGAGACAGGAAATACTTACTGTTTCTATTTTCTGGGAGAGATTGTAGAGAATAGTATCATTTCTTCTTTGGATATTTGATAGAATTGACCAGTGAAAACATCTGGACCTGGGGCTTTATGTTTTGGGAGGTTGTTTATTATTGAGTCAATTTTAAAACTAGATATAGGTCTACTCACGGTATCTCTTTCTTCTGTGTGAATTTTAGTAGATGCATGTTTCATGAATTATATTTCATCCAAGTTATCCAATTTGTGGGCATAAAGTTATTCATCGTATTCCTTTATTGTCCTTTTAATGTCCATGGGATCACTTGTGATACTCTCCTCTTTCCTTTCTGATATTAATAATCTGTGTCTTTTTTTCCCTTTGGTTATGCTGGCCAAAGGTATATCAATCTTATTTATATTTTCAAAGAAAAACTTTTGGTTACATTGATTTTCTCTATCAATTTCCTATTTTTAATTTCACTAATTTCTGATCTGTTTTTTCTTCATCTGCTTACTTTGCAGTTAATTTGCTTTTTTTTTTTTTTAAGTTTCCTAAGGTAGAAGCTTAGATTATTGATTTTAGTTCTTTCTTTTTTTGTAATTACATGATTTCACTGCTATCAATTTTACTCATTAACTGCTTTTGCTGCATTCCACACATTTTGATGTTTTATTTTTATGTAGTTGATAATAGTTTAAAATTTTTATTGAGACTTCTTCAACCGATGTGATTTTTTTTATTTTTATTTTTATTTTTTGAGACAGAGTGTCACTCTGTCCACCACGCTGGAGTACAGTGGCATAATCTCGGCTCACTGCAACCTCTGCCTCCTGAGTTCAAGCGATTCTCCTGCCTCAGCTTCCCGAGTAACTGGGATTACAGGTGCACACCACCATGCCCAGCTAATTTTTGTATTTTTAGTAGAGACGGGATTTCACCATATTGGCCAGGGTCGTCTTAAACTCCTGATTTCAGGTGGTTCACCCACCTCAGCCTTCCAAAGTGCCGGGAGTACAGGCATGAGTCACTGTGCCCAGCCACCCACGTGATTTTTAGAAGTGTGTTGTTTAATCTCAGATCCTCCAAATGTGAGGATTTTCTGTCTTTCTGCTATTGATCTCTGGGTTAATTGTATTATTGTATGAAAACATATGCTATATGATTTATATTCTTTAATTTTGTTAAGGTATGTTTCATGGCCCAGGATATGATTTATCTTGAATGTTCCATGTAAACTTGAGACTATGCATTCTACTGTTGTTGGATCAATCTGTTGGAAGTCAGCAAGATCCGGTTGATTGATGGTGCTGTTCAATTCAATTATATATGTACTTAATGATTTCCTGCCTACTGGATCTCTCAATTACTGAGAGAGACGTGTTAAGGCTCCAATGCTAATAGTGGACTTATCTATTTTCCCTTACCTTCCTATCAGTTTTTTGCCACAGACATTTTGTTGCTATGCTGTTAGGCACATACGAATTTAGGACTATTATATCATATCTTATTGGAGAATTGATCCCTTTATTGTGGGGCCAATGCCCTTATTTATCCCTGATAGTTTTCCTTGCTCTGAAGTCTTCATCTGAAATAAATATAGCTACTATAAGCTTCTTTTGATTAGTATTAGTATGACATCACTTTCTTCATCTTTTATTTTAATCCATTGTATCATTATATTTGAAGTGCATTTCTGTACACAACGTAGAGTTAGGTATTGCTCTTTTTCTACTCTTATAGACTCTTTCTTTAAATTGATATATTTAAACCATTCACATTTAAAGTGATTATTGATACAGTTGGATTTATATCTACCATATATGTAATTGAATTCTATTCATTGCCCCTGTTCTCTTTCTCTCCCCACTTCTACTTTTTTGCCCTCTCTTGTTTTAACTGAGCAGTTTATGATTCCATTTTCTTTTCTCTCTTGGCATATCAATTATACTTCTTTTAAAAGTTTATTTTAGTGATTGCCTTAGAATTTATAATATATATTCACAACTACTCTAAGTCCACTTTTACTTCATGAATAGTGTGGGTACCATATGATAGAATATTTTCAATTCCTCTCTCTGCTGTCTTATAACGTTCCTGTCATACATTTTTCACTTACATAGTGCACAAACTACACTCATCCAATATTGTTACTATTATTTTGAACAAACTGTTACCTGCTAGTTAAGAACAGAAGATATAAAATGTACTACTTTACCTATTTATTCCTTCTTGAAAGTTCTTCCTTTATATAGGGCTGCGTTTCTGATCAGTATCAGTTTCCTTTTCTCTAAAGAAATTCTTTAGCCTTTCTTGCATGGCAGGTCTACTGAAACAAATGTCTTCAGTTTTTGTTCCTTTGAAACAGCCCTTTTTACTCCTCACTTTTAAAGGATGATTTCACTAGGTACAGTTTTAAGTTGGTGGTTGTTTTCTTTCAACGCTTTAAATATTTCATGCCATGCCCTTTTTGCATGCCAGAATCCTGAAGAGAACTCTAGTGTTATTCTTATCCTTGCTCCTCTATAGGTAAGGTATTTCCTCTCTGCCTTCATTCAAGATTTTCTTTGTCTTTGATTTTCTGCAGTTTGAATACCATATGCTGAGGTATAGATTGTTTGGTATTTATCCTGCTTGGTGTTTTCTGAGTTTCCTGTTCTGTGGTTTGGGGTCTGTCAATAATTTTAGAAAATCCTTGGACATTACTACTTCATATATTTTTTTCTGTTCTTTCTTAATTTCTTCTTCAGTATTTCTATTATATGTATGTTGTTATCCTTTTTAAATATTTGTCCCCTACTTGTGAACATTCTGTTTCACTTTGGATTTTTTTTTGTGTTTTCCTCTTTGCTTTTCATTTTTGGGAAGTTTCTATTGACATATCATCAGGCTTATTCTTTTCTAGGTTGGGTCCAGTCTACTCATGAGCCCATCAAAGATATTCTACATTTCTGATACAGTGTTTTTTTTTAAATTTCTAGCATTTCTTCTTAGAATTTTCATCTCTCTGCTTATATTATTCATCTGCTCTTGCATAATGTTCACTTTCCCTTAGCATCCTTAGCACATTAATCAGTTATTTTAAATTTCCAATCTGATAATTCAAAATTCTCTATCATATCCTAAACACTTTACATCTTATACAGGGAGTCCGTTGATCCTGCTATTAATGTTGGTAAACTTTAAAAATAGAAATAAAAAATGTACTGCTCAAATTTATAATTATCTATATTTATATAACCTACATTAACAATCTATACAATATTTATATTAACTAGTAAAATATAATTCATATATAATACATTAATATACATTATTAATCTATAATCAGAATAAGATAGTTTAACATAATAATAAAAGAACTGAAGCAAGTTGTTGGTTCTGGAGACTAGGATTCATTAAGACTTTCACCTTTTGAATGAATTAACAGCATTTGCAGTGACCTGAATGAGACTATTATCCTAAGTGAAGTAACTCAGGAATGAAAAACCAAACATCGTATGTTCTCACTGATATGTGGGAGCTAAGCTATGAGGATGCAAAAGCATAAGAACGACACAATGGACTTTGGGGACTTGCGGGGAAGAGTTGGTGGAGGCAGGTGAGGGATAAAAGACAACAAATTTGGTGCAGTGTATACTGCTCGGGTGATGGGTGCGCCAGGATCTCATGAATCACCATTAAATAACTTACTCACGTAACCAAATGCCACCTGTATCCCAATAACTTATGGAAAGATAAACCAAAAGACTTTCACCTTTTATTTGACACACATCTGTGTCAATTGGAAAGAAAATGAAAACCAACATAGAGACTTCCTCTTTCCTGCTGCCAGATTATAAATTCCCTGCTGAAACTCATTATCTCCTTCCAGTCCATCTCCATCTCCATCCCCTACTTCTATATCACTATAACCTCTTTCTACATTATGAGTCTACGCATGCTCAGTGCCATTAACACCAAGCACTGCAGTTCACACTGTGGTGCATCTGGTATATTGCTACCACACCTGAGACAGAAGTCAGCTGCCTTATGTGTCATCTTGGGCCTGTCCCTGCTGCTGAGCATCCTTGAAAGGAACTACTGTAGCTTCTTTTGGGGTACTCTAATTTTGTTTGGTGTCAGGCACTTTATTTCATTACCATGTAGCTGATATTCTTATTTGTGTCAATTCATTCTTTTGTTTTGATTGCACTGTGTTTATCTTGACCTGCTAGCAGCTGCACCAACCCTATTATTTGCTTTCTTTGTTGGCTCCTTTAGGCAGTATCAATATGGGAAGACCCTCAAGCTGGTTCTCCAGAGGGCTCTGCAGGACACTGCTGAGGTAGATGAAGGTGGAGGCAGACTTGTTCAGGAAACCCTGAAGCTGTCGGGAAGCAGACTGAGGTAGTGAGGAAAAGCCTCTGCCTTGATCAGTCAGATGTGACTTTGACAGTAAACACTGCCCTGCCAGACTTGACAATTACCTGCTCTTCTGTCAGCCTCATGCTGCCAAAGTGCCTCAGTTATTCTTCAAATAAACTTCTTATATTATCTCTTCTGGATCTTTTCTTATTCAACACTTTTTACTTTTCTCATTTACTTAAATTTTAATTATTTTGGATACAAGAGTTGTACATATATATGGGCTATATGTGATATTTTAATATAAACATACAATGTATTATAATCAAATGGGATAATTGGGGTATCCATCATCTCAAGCATCTAACTTTTTGTGTTAGGAACATTTCAATTCCACTCAGTTATTTTGAAAAATACAATAAAATTTTGTTAACTATAGTCACCCTACTGTGCTACCAAACACTAGTTCTTATTCCTTCTAACCATATATTTATACCCATTAACCAACCCCTCTTCATCCCCCACTCCCCACTGCCCCTCCCAGCCTCTGGTAATCATCATTCTACTCCCTCTCCCACCCCGCTGCCCCCTGCTGCCACTGATAGCATGCTCATGTCCCAGATGGATCCCCACTTCATGTCAGCCCTGTGAGGCATGCAGCCTTCTTCTCTCTGGGATCTGGAAGTAATAAATGACCTCTATTATTGTGTTTTGTTGAGTTGCCTCCTCTGTCTCACCTGAACAATACACTTGAACCTAACTTCTTTCCTGGTCAGAGTTGTCCTAGAGAGTGACTATCTTGGAAAAAGTAAACTGGACACAGATAATACAAAAGCCACAAGGGTATCTGCCAGTATAAACTAGTTACCTGTGCAAGGAATACCGGGTTGTGAGTCAGACACTTAGTCATTAGGCCATCTGCCAGGATAAAGAAGCATTACTTGAAAGGCACACTGTAAACAGCCATGACCACAGTCCCTGAGTCACATCAGGGCAGGACTACAGTTCACTGCCACTCTCTTCAGAGAGAGATTTCAAGGCCAGGTTAAAAAGAAAAAATATACAACATCAGGTTTTCTGACTCCAGATTTGATATTCTTCTAGGTTCAGTACTCTGTTGACTCTGCATCCTATACATACACCCTTGACTTCCAAATGCTGTCGTAGGTCTTGGCTATAGGTGAGGGCTTCCTACAGGAGGGAAGAGGCAGGAAGATAGTGTTTGCAGCCCATGCAGTAGGCATGGTGCTTTAATGTGATGTCACCAGTTCAGACTAAGAATTATTATGAGTCAGCCCCAGGAATCTACCATCAATTGTACAGCTGTGGCTGAAGATGTTGTCCATCATGAAGAATCCCGTAATGCAAGGCCAAAATGAGAAAGGGGGAGATGACTTATTTTATATTAAATACAACATTTTTATCCTACCATAAAAATTCAACTCAATCTTTTTATACCCTGATATAGATGATGTCTAGAGAGTTGGGTAACCAATTTTAAAGTAAGAATTTTTTTTTTTTTTTTTTTTTTTGAGACGGAGTCTCGCTCTGTCGCCCGGACTGGAGTGCAGTGGCCGGATCTCAGCTCACTGCAAGCTCCGCCTCCCGGGTTTACGCCATTCTCCTGCCTCAGCCTCCGGAGTAGCTGGGACTACAGGCGCCCGCCACCTCGCCCGGCTAGGTTTTTTGTATCTTTTAGTAGAGACGGGGTTTCACCGTGTTAGCCAGGATGGTCTCGATCTCCTGACCTTGTGATCCGCCCGTCTCGGCCTCCCAAAGTGCTGGGATTACAGGCTTGAGCCACCGCGCCCGGCCTTAAAGTAAGAATTTTAAAATAAATTAGAAACTTTATTTTAAAATTCTACATGTCATACAGCACCATTTTTGAAATATATTTTCGATAGTATCTTCATACTTAGATAAAATTGGATTAACTTCCACTATCTTCTTAGATAAAATTGGATTGTTAACTTCCATTATTCTGATGGGCAGAAAAATGCCCATCAATTTCAGAATCTTTGAAGAGCCACAGAGAAAGAAGCAATGCAGGATTGGAGCATTAGTTGTATCTGCAGTTTTATTCATTTTAAAAGAGAAATTGGTGATAAATATGACACATTTTTAACATATGCTTAATTTGCAGAGTGGGTATGTGAATGTATGTTATATATTTTCTGGCTTAAGTAGCCAGTTTATAGACTTCTCCAGCATCCCCCTGTCCTCATTCTTCATGACTCCAATGTCCTTGTAAATGGCAATCCAACATCCTAAACTTTCCATCTCCTAAACACCTCCTTCCTTTAATCTTGTCACCCACCCCATTCTAACCATCCAGCCTTAGATCTTGTCATCACCCACAATGGCATCACTCCACAATCTCAGTTTCAAAATTGCACTGCCTGCCCCTCACCTCTAATCTGTACAAGTTATTTTCCCTAATGCCTCAACTCTTGCACACCATCTCAGCCTCCAATATCTTCATCCAACATGACTCATTGACCATGGCTTCCTCACTGTCACCATTGCTAACTTTAGATTTCACACCCCACTTTTGTAATCACTACCTTGCACATAGCCTCCACCTCCTTGCCACACTCTCCTCTGCCAACTTGCCAGACAAAACTCCATCTGGTTAAATTCATCTCTCACTCACTCCATGCTTGTTCCTAGAGAGCCGAGTGTGACTAGTATGTGTGTTAACTTCTTTACATCTCACAAGGGGAGACAATTTATCCAGTTTTAACATAGATAAATGTTAAACAGAGTAATAAAATTTACTGTTCAAAGCTAATGAAAGATTTAAGAACAAAAACTCTTACAAGTTGTTGCTTCTAGAGAACACGATTTAGGAAGACTTTGACCCTGTATTTGATACACTTCTGATATGGATTGGGTGTGTGTCCCTGCTCAAATCTCACGTCAAATTGAAATCCCCAGTATTGGAGGTGGGACCTGGTGGGCAGTGATTAGATCATGGGAGCAGATTCTCCCTTTGGAGCTGTTCTCTGGATAGTGAGTTATCACAAGCTCCTGCTCCGGCCATGAAAGTAGTGCCTGCTTCACCTTCCGCCATTATTGAAAATGTCCTGAAGCTTCCTCAATCATGCTTCCTGTACAGCCTGAGGAACCGTAAACCAATTAAACCTCTTTTCTTTATAAATTACCCCCCTCAGGAAGTTATTTATAACAGTGCAGGAATGAATTAATACAATTTCTGTGCTCTGGAAAGAAAGAGCAAACATACACACATTACTACTTTGATAAAGAAAAAGGGTGGGACAGGCCAGAGGGCCTTGAGTGACAAGTGAGGAGGGTGTGCTTCATTCTTAGTTATAAACTCTCCCAGCACAGGCTCACATTGGTTGGCATTGCTGGTTATGCACACAGTTAGCAGCAAAATACTCCAAAACAGCAATCATTTACAGGGATAGGAATTGGATGTGGGTGGGGATAGGCAGAAGTTTAAAGACAAGAGTAGAGTGAGACTAAATATCGAGACACATCTCATGAGAGATCATGACTGAAACGACTCTGCACTCTCATTTGCCAGCAGATCCCTGCACAGGAAACCACAGGGCTGTTCAGCACTTTGATAAGCACCAGGCCTCCCTTCAACTACTGCAGGCATCTCTCTAGGTCAGAGAAGTGCCCTCTAGCAACTGTCAATGCAGTTTGTCACTGTCTTGAGCACAGATCAGCCTCCTACTTCCAGCAAGGAGAATGAAAGAAATGTTAGAATTTATTGAGTTTATTTCCAAAGCCATTACTATGTTTTTTCTCTTAGTGAACATTCACATAACTCCATCTTGGTATAGCATATTCAGGGAACAATAGGGACTTCGGCGGGAAAAGACAGGTGACATGATGCTCCCTCCTGGCAACTTTGGGAGCTGGCAGGCTTGACAGTAGGAGAGCTGAATGCTCAAAAACAGGACTGTGCCCCCTTATTGCACACTCTCACCATTCTCTTCTTCATCAAACCACACTAATTTGCTGTCATGGTGACAAATCCGATCTTTTCCTTAATTCAAGAGGCAAGCTGGAGCACATGCATTTTTCTCAAGGCTAAAATGCTGTTAATAACCCAGATTTCACCGATTTCCTTGCTTTTCAAAAGTTTTCCTTTTTGTATATCTGGCAGTGCCTTGGCATGAAATGCAGGGTCCAAACTGAAATAATTGAAAAGAGTTTAATTAAAGCACTATTTACAAAAATGGACAGGTCAAGCAATTCTTAAGAGAGATAAAAACCCAAAGGCAATTAATTGGGAGTAGATTTACTCAAGGCTGAAGAAATAAGAAGAAGCAACAGCTATCAAGAAGTCAGAGGGCTGTAGCTGTGACTGTAGGTGTAGCTGCAGTTGTAGAAAGGGCCAACAGGAAGGGACCATGTCATGAGGTAAAGGAACACTGCCACTGTCAACTTATAGCCTAGCAGGGAGAGAGCCAGGAGACAGATGAACAATCCCCATATCCCTCACATCCTGCCCGCCAATCTCATCAGTGTTCGTCTTTAACGGAACTTTACAAGGAGCCACAGGAAAAGGAGGCCCATTGGTAAGGTATGGAAATGTGTCCTACTGGGTTGTTAATTGTGCTAGAGAAGAATAGCAAATAGACTTTAAGGGTGAGTGGAGAACATCCATCACCTTCTTATATCCATCACACAGTTTGTACTTCTTGGAACTAAAAGAAAGGGTCAAACTCTTATAGAGAGTAGAACTGTGATTACCAGAGGCTAGGGGTTGGGGACAGAAATGGGGAGATGTTGGTCAAAGTGTACAAAGTTTCAGTAAGATGGGATAAATTCTAGAGATCTATTGTTTTGTAAAAAAAATTCTCAAATTTTCTTACATAAATAATTTATTCAAGAGATAATGTCAGTAAAACGTGGGAGTAGGAGCCCCAAGCTTACCTTCACAGAAACATCAAAACACAAGCAGAAATTGTCGAAAATGACTTTTCAGAACTCTAGAAACTAGTCAAATATTTACAGCAACCAAGAGAATACTGAATCAAGAAAAAGGAAACATGAAAATGCTAGGAACGCTTTGTGGCTTTTTTACTCATCTGCTCCACATCCTTCCCATCACAGCACAGTTTGAAGTGACAGCAGCCCCTGTTTCATTGTGGCACTTAAGACTCTGTTCCAAAGAGAGCAGGGCAGACTCCATTTGAAAATTAATGTGAATGTGTGATCTAACTTGTGTAGGAGCTACCCAAAGCAAGGTACTCGTCTCTTTCTTACCCATCATTGAACTCAAGCCAAAAAAGCTGCAGGTATTGCTCAAAAATGCTGCAAGGTGAACTAGTAATCCCAGGACATTTGAAGCAAAGGATTGTGGGTCAAGACATGCAATAAATCACCTAAAACCCAGGAGGAAAAGCTGGGGGAACATTCCTTGGGAAATTAGGACTTTCAAAAGCACTCAGGTTTACAGAGAAATTTCGAAAGTCATGTGCATGCTCAGGGCAAGATTCATGCTCAAAAAACATCTGAGAAGACTTAAGTTTTCAGTTCAGTTTGAATCCATAGGCTCAGTGCAAGTCTTACTAAAGATTGAAGGAGAACCCAACACAGAGCCAATCTGAAAAAATTAGAAGAGGTGTTCATTTCGCAGGGTTGGGTTGGGAGAGACATTGCTTTCTTTTGTTCCTATTTTGTTGCTTTTTTTAAACCTCCTGCATTCAAGGAAATCTCTGTCATTTAAGATTAGCTGAAGTACAAGCTAAAGGAACAGCAAGACTGTTTATTTTTGCATAGACTATATTCCTTGTGTGTGTTCACTGAACTGCGTTCCTTCACTGAACACACACAGGAATGCAGTCTATGCAAAAATAGGCACTATTCACAACAGCAAAGACTTGGAATCAACCCAAATGTCCATCTGTGACAGACTGGATTCAGAAAATGTGGCACATATACACCATGGAATACTATGCAGCCATAAAAAAGGATGAGTTTGTGTCCTTTGTAGGGACATGGATGCAGCTGGAAACCATCATTCTCAGCAAACTATCGCAAGAACAGAAAACCAAACACCGCATGTTCTCACTCATAAGTGGGAACTGAACAATGAGATCACTTGGACTTGGGAAGGGGAACATCATACACCGGGGCCTATCATGGGGAGGGGGGAGGAGGGAGGGATTGCATTGGGAGTTATACCTGATGTAAATGACGAGTTGATGGGTGCAGCACACCAACATGGCACAAGTATACATATGTAACAAAACCTGCACGTTATGCACATGTACCCTAGAACTTAAAGTATAATAATAATTTTAAAAAAAGAAAAAAATTATCAAATGAATGACATCCTTCAAAATAAAGAAGCCCAGTAAACCATGAGAAGAATCATCTTTTCCTCAATTACCTCAATTACTCGAATGCCCTGATTTCAGCATTTGGCAACCATTAGAATAACAGTTTGATTCAGGCAAGAAAAGAAAAATCAATGCATGTTAAAACTAGTGGGTTGAAATCGGGGTGAGGAATGGTATTTATTATAATCTCAAAATACTTCCTCACAAAATTCTTACTACTTACAAAGTAGGGGTGGAGGGAAATAACAATAGTGGAGAAACATGGCAGATACCATTTTGATAAACTGATGACGTTAATGTCACGGATGGTGGGATGAATTCACGTCATGTAGCATGCAATGAGAACACAGCATCATTTTTGTGGTATTCTAGCCAAAATGTATAACCCAGGTCTAATCTTGAGGAAATACTGGACAAAACCAAATTGAGGGACATTCTACAAAAAGACTGGCCTATAATTTTCAACAAAATATCAAGGTCATGAAAATTAAGGAAATGCTGATGAGCTGCTGCAGATTGAAGACCATTATGGGGACATAAAAAGTAAATGCAACATGTGATTCTGGACTTGATCTTTAAGTTATAAAGGACATTCTTGAAATCTGAATGGGATTTCCGAGAGAAAGGTGTACAAGATTTCTTAGAACTATTCTTGTAACTTTTCTGTAACTTTGAAATTGTTTCAAAACAAAAAAGTTTAAAATAATCTACATTTTATTTTGGAGAAAGAAAAGCTAAGTCCACTTAAGCAAGGGCCCTGAAATACCATTGTGTGTATAATGATGATTCCTCCAGTCCTTCCCTGAAGAGACCTATTGCCAGTATTTTGGTAACTATAGTGCCAGTATTTGGGTAAAACATAATACCTAGATCTAATAAGGGCTGTTATTTCTGAGCTGACACAGAAACCTAGGTACACAAAGCACCATCATCACCCTGTTAGTGAAGTGGCACATGGAATCAAGAAACATATGGAGTCTTGGGCCAGGTCTGTCTGAGCCCACTGGGTCCACAAATCAACTAGTGGTCATCTCTCCGGTTCTGAAATGTATCATTGGTATGGACTGATTTAGCAGTCAGCAAAAGCTTCATATTGGTTCCTTGACCATGAAATGAAAACTACTATAGTGTGAAAGACTAAGTGGAAGCCCCTGAAATTATACCCTCTTCTGTTCAAAGTAGTAAAAAATAACATCGCATTCCAGGGGTAGTGACTGCGATTGGTACTACCTGCAACAATTTAAATGATGCACCAGTTGTTGTCTCAATGACATGCTATTTTCACTGGTCTGACTCTTGTAAAAAGCAAATGGATATTGCAGATGACAGTAGTCTATTGACAACTACCAAATCATAGTAACGACCACAGCTGCTGTGCCACATCTGGCATCTTTGCTAAAACATAGCAACATGACCTTGGGTGTATGGTATTGCTTTTGATCTGGCAAATGTATTTCTTAAAAATACATTAGGAAGGAGGTTCAGAAGGAGTTTGCTTCAGTTTCCTTTTACTGTGAGGTCTTCTTCAAAGTAAAAGACAAGATATGGTACCTTGTATCCCTTACCACCAAGAAAAAAACTCAAGGTTTGGTCAGTCTCTTTGGAGTTTGAAGGCAGAATAGTTCACAATGGAAAACACTGAGATGACTCATCTATCGAGTGATGTGAAAGGATGCCAGTTTTGAGGGAAACCTGAAACAAGAAAAAGGCCCTGTAGCAGATTTGGTCTGCAGAATGAGCAACTCTCACTTAAGCCACATGACCCAAAGATCCTATGGTACTAGAGGCATCTGGGGTAGAAAAAGAAGTTATATGGAGTCTCGTAAATGCCTGGCAGGAATGCAAAATGGTACAACCACTGTGGAAATGTTTGTTAGTTCTTCAAAACACCAGAGTTACCATATGACCCAGCAATTTCACACCTAAGCAGATACTCAAGAGAAATATCTGAAATATGAAAATACATGTCTACGTAGAAACTTGTGAAGAATTGTTCATAGCAACATTATCCATAATAGACAAAACTGGAAGCAACCTAAATATATATTAATGGATAAACAAAATATGGATAAAAATGAGGTACTAATACATGCTACAACATAAATAAATCTTGAGAGCATTTTGCTCAGTGAAAGATGACAGACACCACATGCTACATGATTCAAATTCTATGAAATGCCCAGAGTAGACAAATCCATAGGGACAGAAAGTAAATTAGTGGTTGCTTGATGCTGAGGCAGAACAAGGGGAAGAGAAGCAGGTATTGGAAATAATTGCTTAAGGGGACAAAGATTCTTTCTAGAATGATGAAAATGTTCTAAAATTAAAGTGTGATGATGTTTGCACAGCTCCATGAATATCTTAAGAACCACTAAACTGTGCTCTTTGTATCACAGTAATACCCACTAGAGAGCATCCACTGCAGAAGAGGCAGGAAACAATCACATGAATAGAATCCAGTAGATGTCAGCTAGATGCTGTCAGTGTCCCCTTCCCCAGGGATTTCCTTTTTCCAGTTTGCTACAGTTACCCCCAGCTGCCAACTGAATTCCTGCTAACAGCTCATGCTTGTAACCTCGCCAGTGAATTGTCCTTGGATGGTTGGAGAGATCTCACAGTTCACATTACCTCCAACCCAGGCTGACTAGAGCCAAAACTGACCAATATTTGGAGTGTAGAGAAGCCCAGCTCACCTGACTCAAGCTGGACAAATCTACAGTGCCATCTATGCTCCAGGGCCTCCCAGGAGCATAGCTGAGGCTAGACTTCAGCTGAAGCTAGACTTTTCTGAAATCATATTCCTGCCCAGTTTTTGTCCCCTTGCCTGTCCTCCTTTCCCCACTCCCTCACAGGCTTCCCCTAATGGCACTCCTTAACAAGTCACATGCATATGAATCCTCACCTTGGATTCTACTTCTGGAGAACCTGACCTGAAATTACAAAAGTGATCTCAACATCGACATTGACACAAAGTTTAAGTGAAGTTTAAATTGAAGTAATGAACATTTGAAAGTCTTCCTCTCAACCAGTGGTTCCCAGATCTACCTGTGATGGAAATCACATAGCAGGTTTTTTAAATGCCATTTCCCAGGTCCTATCTTAGATCTCCTTAACCAAAACTCCAGAAGTGTGACTTAGGAGTCTTTTTTTCAAGTTCTGGTATTTCTGATGATCAAGGTTTTGGAATCCATTGGTTTAGACAGGTCATATTGACTGGTTTAGATATACCTCTATATGAACCTGTAGGGTGTACAAAAAGAAAATTTGAGGTCCCTGCCAATATTACAAGTCTATAATTCAGTTATCTATTCATCACAAATCAGTATTTCTTACCTGAAACAAATTGATCTTCATTGTAAACCAATCTTAGAATAATGATTAATTACAAATATGTGTTTTTTCCGAAATTCTAAAAAGTTTTCTGCATATTTAGCATCTTTAGTTGATTACATTTTATAAAATGGCAGTAACTTTTTAGTACAAAGATATATGTGGTACCGCCTTAATCAGAATAGACTAAGTTATGCTGTGGCAAAAACCAACACCAAAATCTCGGTGGCTTAACACAGCAAATGTTTATTTCCTATTCATACAAAGTATAAAGCATGTCTGGGAACCTCTCCAGGGCAGCTGTCCTTCAGGTTCACTGCTTAGAAGTGCAAGCAGCTTCTATCTTCAGGTATATTCATCTCAATAGGAGGCTTCAGGTCTACTGTTTCTAGAAAGATTTGCACTGGAAATTAAATGCTGTGGCCCTGCGGCAAATTTGATTACTTCTATTGATCATGCAGGCCACGCCTATTGACAAAAATTAGTCATATTACACTTCGTTCCTCCAAAAGTGCAAGAGCAAGGAAGAATAATTCTACTGTATGCCCCAAATGAAAGGATGACTTCATCCTGGGTAGACTAGCAATGTCAGTAGTTATTAAATACAACATGGAAGATTCATGAAAGTAGGAAAAAGGTAAATGTATATATACATGCACATACACACATCACCACTGCTGTTGGTATTTGGTTTATTTCCTTTGAATCACTGAAAATACAAGTTCTTTTAAATGTTTCTTTTTCAGTTATGCATTCTCACTGTAGAACATCTTTAAATACATCAATGTACACCAAAGAAAATTAAAAATCCTTGCAATCTCACCTCCAAAAGATAACCACATATGATTTTCAGTCAAAAGTGGAATCACACTATTTACACTTATATGTAATCACACTAAATACACTTATGATGCTTGTTCTTATCAATATTTAATAAGATTAATTTTTAATTCCAATTTGCTAATGACCACTGTGATTTCATACAAGGCACTTCCCTCTGGGTCTAAATTACTCCATCTCTGAAAGAAAGACACAGGAGTTATCTCTAAGATGTCTTTCAGGTGGTTTGTGAATATATACAACACCTGATGCCTGTACATGTTCTTCTCCCATTCTCCTGTCTTTCACAAGCTACACTTTGGACCATTTGTACCTTGGAAAATACAGACTTTGAATTAACCTCTCCCAACTCTGATTCCACTTTCAGGACCCAGAACAGCTCCCAGTGGTCGGGTTTCTACCTGTCAAGGTACTGTCCAGAGGCCTCTATTGCTTTCAACTGTGAGGTGCAAATATCCTTAGGTCCCTGAATCCCTGGCCAAAATCACTGTTAAATATTTGTGCCAAAGTTTCTATATAATTTTTGTTAAAATTCTTACAAATTTTTACCATGATTACTTGGAACCGATGAATCTTGGAATCTCTGGATAGAAAAGAACATTGGAGGTTATTTCCCCCAATAAAATATAAGCTCCTAAAACAAGGACTCTGTTTTATTCACAAGTCACCTAGGAAAATTTCTGGAACATAGCAGGTACTCAGTAATTATTTACACATTTGAATCTAATCTTATTCCTATGTTTTCCAGCATTCTCAAGAAGGACTCCGAACAGCTGCTTCTACATCTCCAGAAACTGAGAGCTGATAATCTCCCGAAAGAGCCCACTCCATTGTTTCATTGAGAGATAGGCAGAAGAGGGTGGTGTTGAGCTCCCTATATCCCCTAACCCTGCTAAGTCAAGAACTTGGTGTGGGGGGGGAGGGGCAGAAGGGTGCCATGACAAATGGGCAAAATTTATCTCTGAAAGAGAAAATACAAACTCAGACACAATAGCCTTCTCATTGGTAGGCTGTATTTTACTTTATAAGACATGCATGTACATTTTATCCTACCTTGAGGGTTAGGCCAAGACAGAGTTTGTTAAATGACAGAGACATTTTTGTAATTTTTACATAGGTTACCAGGGAGTGAACATGTTGCTTAAATCATCACTTCATCATCCCTGAGGCTGAGCACCTGAAGAATCTGAAGGTGATTCTGGACTTGAAGAATAAATAATCAAAGACATTTAGGTCTTGTCATTAGCCCTTTCTACAACACAGGAAGTAACTTAAAAGAAGTATTACCAAGCAAAGCTGATACTTAGGGAACATCACATACAGTGAGAAAGGTAGAAAGAAAGCCCCTCCTTTACCATTTATTAGATAGCCAGCAGAGAGTCAGAGGAGAGAAAGCCAAAGACCTAGAGTTGCGTATCATGGCTACCAGGTAAAGGGGTCCCAGGACCTGCCTTACCTGGATTCCGAGTTGTAGAGAAGTTACCCTGTGGTGCTACTTCACTCTCTAAATCTGGCAGTTTCCTTATAAAATGTTAGGGCTAGAAGGAGCTGCAAGAGCATCCAGCCATTCCTGCACTCTTCTGTTTTACACAGGGGGAAATTAAGGCCCAGAGAAAAATGAATTACTTGCCCAAGATCAAATGACTATCTAGTGGCAGAGCCAGAATTAAAACCAAGGAGATTATTTTGCTGAGTATTTGTTTGGCTGCTTGAGAGTTGTCTTCAGAAGTGAACTTTTTGGATTTAAGACAACTTAAACTACTGGTGACTAAGACTTGTCTTTGTAGAAAAGGTTGATATCTTTGAGGGAGAAAGAGAGAGAGAAGGGGGAAGGGAGGCGGGAAGCAAAATAAGAGATTTCTGATGGTCTTGTTTCCAGGCAGCCTCTGTTGCTGTTCTGTCTTCTTAGCAACTGCAGCTATGCTGCATTGTTCAAAGTACTCATGTTATTCAAAGATTAACAATAAATGCCCCACCAAACGAGGAAATTTTCTTTCAAGGACTGAGATAAATCATAATTATAGGATAAAAGAGTCAAGGGTGAGCAATCCCTCAAAAAGCATCTGCAGAACAATTAAGTATTGTCAACACCAGAACTCATTTCTTAAGACTAGGAGGGCCCTGGAAGCCAGAACTAGAAGAGGCCTCGGAATCATCACATTCTTATTCCTCACTTTGCAAATGAGAAATGCTTGGTTCAGAGGGGAAGGTATAGGATCATAACTCAAATGCTTACAGGTTCCAGGTAAATGAAGCAAGCTGAGGCCAAGTAAGAGATACTTTAGATATGTTACAGGAAATGTGTGACTTTCGCCTTTAAGAAAAAGAACTGAGCAAACATTGATAAATGGCAAACAACACATGCCCTTAGTAATGGGGATAAGAGCAAGGACTGTGGCAATTTGGACATACCCTGCCTCAAGGAGGCAACTGCTCTCCATCTTCACTGTCATGTAGGGGTATGAGCCTGAGGTTGCCAAATATCCTGTTTTTAAAAATATGAGATGCTCCAATGTTTTAAAATTACAAAAACTAATTTGAATTAATTGCAGGCCAAACAGAACCCAACTGGAGTCTGAATTCAGCCTCAGGTTTCTGGTTTGTGCCTTCTAGCCTAAAAGACAGTGGGATGGTTAGGAAGGGAACAGCTGGGAAGCCCTGAGCTTTGGTTTCAGTTCAGTCATCCACTTGGTTTGTGACCTTCCAGAAATCATTTCTTATACATTTTTAAAATATACACTTAAAACTACACACTTAAAAAATAGAGTTGCAACCTGTGTTCACTTCCATGAATAAAAAGCCTAAGGTGCCCTGAAGGAACATGATTAGGTTGTGGTCTTCCTCCATATTCTTATGAGGCCAATCAGGGCTGGAAGGACTAAGAAACCATGTGATAGATGCAGTCAGTCCTTGCTGTCCAGAGGTTTCTACTTTCTGCTACTCAGGTCATCCTGTACTGTGCCAGTACTGGACAGTCTGAATGAACTGGGGTCCTTTAAAGGTAGGAAGGGTGTGCTGAATTACAGGATTTGTTTTCCACTGTTATCCTTCTATCTCTTGTGTGTTCCATATTTGAAGAAGTTTTTTTCCTTGCTATTTCCAAAATTTGCCTACTCTACTTTACTAAAAATATATGTGTGAGTTGCTATTTTTCAATCCCCAAGAGTAAAACTTTCATTGTTTATTTTTCTTCTATGTGATACAGCAGAATCGGTAAAGGGTGAGGACTGTAATACAGACCTTTAGGCTCAAATCCAGTCACTACCAATTTGGAGTGAGAACTGGAACAAATTACCCAATATCCTTGTTTCTCTGTTTTCTCATATGTGGGAGAGAAATAATAATAGTGCTTACTTCACATGACTAATTAGAGGATTAAAAGAGGTACTGTCAACTAACTCCTCAACCAACTGCTGCTGACACCCAGTTGATGGTCCTTGCTTTACTCCTGAAATGTATATGAGCATCTCTCTCTTCACCCAAAGTTGTGGGTAAAATGGCAATCAGCAGTATTGTAAAGTTTCTTCCCTGATCCAACTATGCGCTGCTTTACAAGAGAATTACTTTAGCTTTAAATACACACAAAGACTGAAATTAAAGGAATGGAACATGATATTCCACTAAAATGGGAAACAAGACAGTACAGGTAGCTGTATTTATATTAGACAAAATATAGATTGTCACAAATTGCCATAAGAGATGAAGTTTATTATATATAATGATAAAGAGGTCAATACATCAAGATGATATAACAATTGTAAATATATATGCACCCAACATAGGAACACTGTTAATAGAACAGAAGGAAGAAACAGAAAGCAATATAGTAGGGAACTTCAATACCCCAGGTTCAATAATGGATAGATCATCCAGATAGAAAAATCAATAAGGAAATAGCAGACTTGAATAATGCTATAGACCAAATGGTCCTAGGAAAGATATACAGAACATTCTATCCCAAAGCAGCCAAGCTCACATGGACCATCCTCCAGGATACATCATGTGGCAGGCTGTCAAAATTGTCTTAACAAATTGAATGAGATCATATCAAATATCATTTCTGATCACAATTATATGAAGCAAGAGATCAAAGAGAGGACAAAAATTGGAAAATTCACAAATATATGTGGAAATTTTACAGAAAATTACTAAAAACCAATGGGTAAAAGAAGATACCAAAAAGAAAACCAGAAAATATCTTGAGACAAATGAAAATAAAAACACTATATAACAAACTTAATGGATGCAGCTAAAGCAGTTCAAAGAAGAAAGTTTATTGTGATAAACACCTACATTAAGATAAAAGATGTTAAATAACTAGAGGGCACTAGACTTAATACCTGGGTGGTGAAATAATCTGTACAACAACCCCCATGACATGAGTTTCCCCATATGAAAAACCTGCATATGTACCCTGAATTTAAAATAACATTTTAAAACACAAAAGAAAAATAGATATTAAAGAACATAACTTTACATCTCAAGGAAGTACAAAAAGAAAAACAAACTTAAGCCCAAAATCCTGAGAAAGGGGGAAATAATCAATACCAGAGAAAATAATAAACTAAATAGAGAATACAAAAATTGAAAAGATCAATAAACAAGAGTTAGTTTATTGGAAAGATAAACAAAATTGACAACCTGTAGCTACACTAAAAAAATGAGAGAAGACCCAAGTATCATAAATGAAAGTGAAAACATTACAACTAATACCACAGTAATACTAATAATCATAAGAGACCACTATAAACAATTTTACACCAAGTTAAATTACCTAGAAAAATAAACACATTCCTGGAAATATACAACCCACCAAGACTGAATCATAAAGAAATAGAAAATCTTTGCAAAAATTCAGTCAAAATAGATCATAGATATAAATATAAAAATGCCAAAGTATAAAACCCCTAGAAGATAACATAGGAGAAAACCTAGATAATCTTGGGTATGATGACTTTTTAGACACAACACCAAAGAAATAACATAGGAAATAAATAATTCATAAGTTGGAACCCATTAAAATTAAAAACATCTGTTCTGCAAAAGACAACATCAAGATGACAAGAAAACAAGTCACCATCTTGGAGCAAATTTTGTATGATACAGCTGACAAAGGACAGTTATCTAAGATACTAAAAAGTCTCTTAAAACTCAACAAAAAGGAAACAGGGAGGCAGCACTAGACCGCAGCTCTGGACAGAGCAGCATGTGGAGGCTCACATTGTGAATTTTAGCTCCAGATCAATGGCAAGAACAAACCAACAATCCCAAGAGAATCCACAGACCCTTTGAGGGAAGCAGACTGCTCCTGAAAGACCCGGGAGACACCCCAACTACTGCAAGTGCCCCAACTGCAGAAGCGGGAAAGGGCGACTCTCCTCTCCTGAACACACCCCCCAACTGCTAAAGCAAAAGGTCCATTTGAAGGAGAAGTTTCTGACTTTACACGGAGCTGAGTCAATTTGGAGAGCTGAGTGTAATACAGGGGTAGAGGAAGCAGCAGAAAGGGCTTGCTGGGTCCCCTAGAAGGCCATTCCTGCCTAGCACCACAGGTATCCATCCAGAGGGTGGCCAGAAGAGCAGGGGATAAAACTCCACAGACAGAAGGAAATCTCTAGCTGAACTTTGTAACAATTCGAACAGGGTGAGAAGCCTCCTGGCCAGAACTTGGGGGAGGGTGCAAATCCAGTGTTCAGACTCCACAGGCAGGGGTAGAATGAAGCCCTTTTCATTTCCAGCTTGGGGGCAGGTAGCCTGGGCCAGATTTTCAAGCCCATCTCGTCCTCTGCCTGGAAATGGACTCAGAGCTATTGTGGGTGGATAGGGCATGGTGGGAGTGAGATCAGCCCTTAGGTTTGTGTGGGAGCTGGGTGAGGCCTGTGCCTGCTGACTTTCTCCCACTTCCCTACAACCTGCATGACTCAGCAGAGACAGCCATAATCCTCCTAGGTCCACAACTCCAGTGACCTGGGAATCTCACCCACATCCCCCACAGCAGCCACAGCAAGACCTGCCCAAGGAGAGTCTGAGCTCAGACACACCTAGCCCCACCCTCTCTTGATGGTCCTTCCCTACCCATCCTGGCAGTGGAAGACAAAAGGCATATAATCTTGGGAGTTCTAGGGCCCTGCCCACCACAAGTTCCTCACCATACTACCACAGCTGATGTTCTCTGGAAAGTGCCACCTCCTGGTAGGAGGCCAACCAGCACAAAAATAGAGCACTCAACCACCAAAGCTAAGAACTCTTATGGAATCCATTGCACCCCATGCCCTGTCACCTCTACTGGAACAGGAACTGGTATCGAAGGCTGAGAGACCCATAGATGGTTCACATCACAGAACTCTGCACAGATAACCACCAGTACCAGCCCAGAGCTGGGTAGGCTTGCTGGCTGGCTAGACACAGAAAAGAGACAACAATCACAGCAGTTTGGCTCCCAGGAAGCCACATACGTAGGAAAATGAGGAGAGTACTAAATCAAGAAAACACCCTGTGGAACAAAAGAATCTGAAAAACTGCCTTCAGCCCTAGACCTTCCCTCTGAAAGAGGCTACCCAAATGAGAAGGAATCAGAAAACCAACACTGGTTATATGACAAAACAAGGCTCTTCAACATCCTCAAAAAATCACACTAGTTCACCAGCAATGGATACAAACCAGGAAGAAATTCCTGAAAAACAATTCAGGAGGTTAGTTATTACCTGAAAATGAATACAGGAGGTTATTAAGTTAATCAGGGAGGAACCAGAGAAAGGTGAAGCCCAATGCAAAGAAATCCAAAGAATGATAGGTGACACACACCTGTAGTCCCAGTTACTTGGGAGGCTGAGGCAGGAGAATCGCTTGAACCCAGGAGACGGAGGTTGCAGTGAGCTGAGATTGCACCACTGCACTCCAGCCTGGCGACAACAAGACTCCGTCTCAAAAAAAAAAAAAAAAGAAAAAAAAAGAAAAGTGAAATGCTCTGGAAAGGCTCACCAGTAGAATTGAACAATTAGAAGAAAGAAATTCAGAGATGGAAAACAAGGTATTTGAATTACCCCAATCCAACAAAGACAAAGAAAAAATAAGAAAATAAAAACAAAGCCTCCAAGAATTCTGGGATTATGTTAAATAACCAAACCTAAGAATAATTGATGTTCCTGAGAAATAAGACAATTCTAAAAGCTTGGAAAACATATTTGGGGGACTAATTAAGGAAAACTTCCCTGGCCCTGCTGGAGACCGAGACATTCAAATACAAGAAGCACAAAGAACACCTGGGAAATTCATTACAAAAAGATCTTCACCTAGGCAAACTGTCATCAGGTTATACAAAGTTAAGATGAAGGAAAGAATCTTAAGAGTTATGAGACAGAAGCACCAGGTAACCTATAAAGGAAAACTTATCAGATTAACAACACATTTCTCAGCAGAAACCCTACAAGCTAGAAGGGATTGGGGCTGTATATTCAGCCTCTTCAAAACAATTATCAGCCAAGAATTTTGTATTCAGCAAACTAGGAATCGCATATGAAGGAAAGATACAGTCTTTTCAGACAAACAAATGCTGACAGAATTCACCATTATCAAGCCACCACCACTACTAACTGCTGAAAGGAGCTCTAAATCTTGAAACAAATCCCAGAAACACAACAAAACAGAACCTCCTTAAAGAATAAATTATGCAGGACCTATAAAACTAAAATACAAGTTAAAAAGCAAAAAACAAAAAAACAAAAAAAAAGCCAAAAAACAAACAAACAAAAACAACGAAGTATACAGGCAACAAAGAGCCATGACGAATGCAACTGTACCTCACATTTCAATACTGAGATTGAATGTAAATGGCCTAAACATTCCACTTAAAATATATAAAACCACAAAATGGATAAGCGCTCACCAATCAATAATGTGCTGCCTTCAGAGGACTCACCTAACACATAAAGACTCACATAAACTTAAAGTAAACAGGTGGAAAAAGGCATTTCAAGAAAATGGACATCAACAGTGAGCAGGGGTAGCTATTCTTATATCAGACAAAACATACTTTAAAATGGTTAAAAGAGACAGAGGGACATTATATGATGGTAAAAGGCCTTGTCCAACAGGAAAATATCATAATCCTAAACATATATGCACCTAACACTAGAGCTCCCAAATTTATAAAACAATTACTAATAGACCTAAGAAATGAGATAGACAGCAATGCAATAATAGTGGGGGACTTCAATACTCCACTGACAGCACTAGACATGTCATCAAGACAGAAAGTCAACAAAGAAACAATGGATTTAAACTATACCTTGAAACAAATGGACTTAACAGATATATAGAAAACATTTCATTCGACAACCACAGAATACACATTCTATTCAACAGAGCATGGAACTTTCTCCAAGAGAGACGATACAATAGGCCATAAAATGAGCCTCAATACATTAAAGAAAACTGAAATTATATCAAGCATTCTCTCAGACCACAGTGGAATAAAACTGGAAATCAATCCAAGAGGAAGCTTCAAAACCATGCAAACACATGGAAATTAAATAATCTAAATGAGCTTTGGGTCAAAAACGAAATCAAGATGGAAATTTAAAAATTCTTCAAACTGAATGACAATGACACAACCTTTCAAAACCTCTGGGATACAGCAAAGATGGTGCTAAGAGGAAAGTTCATAACCCTAAGCACCTATATCAGAGAGACTGAAGGAGCACAAACTGACATTCTGAGGTCACACCTCAAGAAACTAGAGAAACAAGAACAAACCAAACCCAAACCCAGCAGAAGACAGGAAATAATCAAGATCAGAGCAGAACTAAATGAAGTTGAAACAATAAAAAACAATACAAAAGATAAACAAAAAAACTGGTGCTTTGAAAAGATAAATAAAATTGATAGACCATTAGCAAGATTAACCAAGAAAAGATGAGAGAAAATTCAAATAAACTCACTAAGAAATGAAACAGGAGACATTACAACTGACACCACTGAAATATAAAAGATCATTCAAGGCTACTATGAACACCTTTACACACATAAATTAGAAAACCTAGAAGAGATGGATAAATTCCTGAAAAAATACAACACTCCTAGCTTAAATCAGGAAGAATTAGATACCCTGAATCGACCAATAACAAGCAGCAAGATTGAAATGGTAATCTAAACATTACCAACAAGCAAAGTCCAGGACCAGACAGATTCAAGCAGGATTCTACCAGACACTCAAAGAAGAATTGGTATCAATCCTTTTGGCAGCATTTCACAAGATAATGAAAGAAGGAACCCTCCCTAATTCATTCTGTGAAGCCAGCATCACCCTAATACCAAAACCAGGAAAGGACACAACCAAAAAAGAAAACTACAGACTGATATCCTTGATGAACACAGATGCTAAAATCCTTAACAAAATACTAGCTAACTGAATCCAACAACGTATCAGAAAGATAATCCACCACGATGAAATGGGTTTCATACCAGGGATGCAGGGATGGTTCAACATACACAAGTCAATAAATGTAATACACCACCTAAACAGAATTAAAAGCAAAAATCACATGGTCATCTCAATAGATGCAGAAAAAACATTTGACAAAATCCAGCATCCCTTTATGAATAAAACTCTCAGCAAAATTGGCATACAAGGGACATATCTTAATGTAATAAAAGCCATCTATGACAAACCCACAGCCAACATTATACTGAATGAGGACAAGTTGAAAGCATTCCCTCTGAGAATGGGAACAAGACAAAGATGCCTACTCTCACCACTCCTCTTCAACATAGTACTGGAAGTTCTAGTCAGAGCAATCAGACAAGAAAAAGAGAAGTACACCCAAATAAGTAAAGTGGAAGTCAAACTGTCATTGTTTACAGAAGAAAACTTCATTCCTTGAAAACTCTAAGGACTCCTCCAGAAAGCTCCTAGACAAAATAATTCAGCAACGTTCCTGGATACAAGATTAATGTACACAAATTAGTAGCTCTGCTATACATTAGACAGCAACCAAGTGGAGAATCAAATCAAGAACTCAACTCCTATTACAATGGCTGCAAAAAAAAAAAAAAAAAAACAAGCTTAGGAATATACCCAACCAAGGAGTTAAAAGACCTCTACAAGGAAAACTACAAAACATTGCTGAAAGTTATCATAGACGATATGAACAAATGGAAACACATCCCGTGCTCATGGATGTGTAGAATCAATATTGTGAAAATGACTATCCTGGCAAAAGTAATCTACAAATTCAACACAATTCCCATCAAAATACCACCATCATTCCTCTAAGAATTAGGAAAATACAATTCTAAAGTTCACATGGAATCAAAAAGGAGTCCACATGGCCAAAGCAAGACTGAGCAAAAAGAACAAATCTGTAGGCATCACAATATCTGATTTCAAACTATAAGGTCATAGTCACCAAAACATTGTGGTACTAGCACAAAAATAGGCATATAGACCAATGGAACAGCATAGAGAACCGAGAAATAAACCCAAATACTTACAGCCAACTCATCTTTGACAAAGCAAACAAAAAAACAAGTGAGGAAAGGATACCCTTTCCAACAAATGGTGCTGGGATAATTGGCTAGCCACATGTAGGAGAATGAAATTAGATCCTCTTCTCTCAACTTATACAAAAATCAACTCAAGATGGATTAAGGACTTAAACCTAAGACCTGAAACTATGAAAATTCTAAAAGATAACATTGGAAAACCCCTTGTAGACATTGGCTTAGGCAAGGATTTCATGACCAAGAACCCAAAAGAAAATGCAATAAAAAGCAAAGGTAAGTAGCTGGGCCCTAATTAAACTAAAGAGCTTTTGCACAGCAAAAGGGACAGTAAGCAGAATAAACATACAGTCCTCAGAGTCAGAGAACATCTTCACAGTCTATACATCTGACAAAAGACTAATATCCAGAATCTACAATGAATTCAAACAAATCAGTAAGAAAAAAACAAAATCCCATCAAAAAGTGGGCTAAGGACATGAATAGACAGTTCTTGAAAGAAGATATACAATTGGCCAACAAATATATGAAAAAATGCTCAACATTACTAATGATCAGGGAAATGCAAATCAAAACCACAACGCAGTACCACCTTACTCCTGCTAGAATGGCCATAATCAAAAAATCAAAAAAGAGTAGATGTTAGCGAGGATGTGGTGAACAGGGAACACTTCTACACTGCTGGTGGGAATGCAAACTAGTACAGTCACTATAAAAAACAGTATGGAGATTCCTTGAAGAACTGAAAGTAAAACTACCATTTGACTCAGCAATTCCACTACTGGATATCTACCCAGAGGAAAAAAGTCATTATTCGAAAAAGATACTTGCACACGCACGTTTATAGCAGCACAATTCACATTTGCAAAATCGTGGAACCAACCCAAATGCCCATCAATCAATGAGTGGATGAAGAAACTGTGCTATATATACATGACGGAATACTACACAGCATAAAAAGGAAAGAATTAACAGCATTTGCAGTGACCTGGATGAGATTGAAGACTATTATTCTAACTGAAGTAACTCAGGAATGGAAAACCAAAAATTGTATGTTCTCACTGATATGTGGGATCTAAGCTATGAGGATGCAAAGGCATAAGAATGATACAATGGTCTTTGGGAAGCTGGGGGAGTTAGTGGGAGGGGCAAAAGATAAGACTACAAATATGGTGCAATGTATACTGCTCAGGTGATGGGTGCAGCAGGATCTCACAAATCACCACTGAAGAACTTACTCGTGTAAGCAAATGCCACCTGTACCCCAGTAGTTTATGGAAAAATTTTAAAAAGATGAAAAAAGTATGTTTATACTATCCCATCATCTATTGAGTGCAATAGCATAATGTATAAAGAAAAGTACATATATTTAAAAATACTTTATTGCTAAGAAATGCTGATGATCATCTGAGTCATAAACTTTTTTACTTTGGAGGGTTTTGCCTCAATGCTGATCACTGCCTACTGATCAGGATAGCGGTTGTTGGAGGTTAGAGTGGCTGTGGCAAAATCTTAAAATAAGGCAACATGGCCAGGCACAATGGTTCACACCTGTAAACCCAGCACTTTGGGAGGCCAAGTCAGGAGGATCACCTGAGCTCAGGAGTTCAAGACCAGCCTGGACAACATGGCAAAGCCCACCTCCACAAAAAATACAAAAATTAGCTGGGTGCAGTGGCACATGTCTGTAGTTCCAACCACTTGGAAAGCTGAGGCAGAATGACTTGAACCCAGGAGGTGGAATTTGCAGGGAGTCATGATTGCACGACTGCACTCCAGTATGGGCAACAGTGAGACTCTGTCTCAAAAGTAATAGTAGTAGTAATAACAATAATAATAATGCAATAGTTTAGTTTGTCATGTTGGTCGACTCTTCCTTTTACAAAAGATTTTACTGTAGCATGCAATGTTATTTGATAGAATTTTACCCACAGTAGAATTTCTTTTAAAATTGGGGTTAAAAACATGGTACTTGTATTAATTCATTTTCATACTGCTACAAAGAAATGCCTGAGACTGGGTAATTTATAAAGGGAAGGTTTAATTGACTCACAGTTCCATAGGCTTAACAGGAAGCATGGCTAGGAAGCCTCAGTAAACATACAATTATGGCAGAAGGTGAAGCAAAAGCATGTCTTACATGACAGCAGGTGAAAGAAGAGTTGCAAAGGGAGAACTTCCAAACATTTTTAAAATCATCAGCTCTCATGAGAACTCCCTCCCTATCATGAGAACAGAATGCGGGAAACCACCCCCCGATCCAATCACCTCCCACCGGGTCCCTCCTTCCACATGTGGGGATTACAATTCAAGATGAGATTTTGGTGGGGAACACAGAGCCAAACCATATGATTCCACCCCCAGCCGCTCCCAAATCTCATGTCCCTTTCACATTTCAAAACCAATTATGCCTTTCCAACAGTCCCCCAAAATCTTAACTCATTACAGCATTAACTCAAATGTCCAAGTCCAGAGTCTCATCTGAGACAAGTTCCTTTCACCTATGACCCTGTAAAATTAAAAAACAAGTTAGTTGTATCTAAGATACAATGAGGGTACAGTCGTTGCATAAATGTTCCCATTCCTAAATGAAAGAAATTAGCCAAAACAAAGGGGTTATGGTCACCATGCAAGTCTGAAATCCAACAGGTCAGTCTTTAAATCGTAAAGGTCCAAAATGATCTCCTTTAATTCCATGTCTCACATCTGGGCACACTGATGCATGGGGTGGGCTCCCACAGTCTTGGGCAGCTCTGCCTCTGTAGCTTGGCAGCATACAGCCCCTACAGCTGCTTTTACAGGCTGGCATTGAGTGTCTGCAACTTTTCCAGGTGTACAGTACAAGCTGTCAGTGGATCTGCCATTCTGGAGTCTGGAGGATAGTGGCCCTTTTTTCACAACTCCAGCAGGCAGTGCCCCAGAGTGGACTTTGTGTAGGGGCTCCAACACCGTATTTCCCTTCTGCACTGCCCTAGTAGATGTCCTCCATGAGGGGTTCACTGCTGCAACAGACTTCTGCCTGGACATCTGGGCATTTCCATACATCCTTTGAAATCTAGGCAGAAATTCCCAAAGCTCATCTCTTGTGTTCTGTGCACCCACAGGCTCAACACCACTTGGAAGCTGCCAAGGCTAAGCAATGGCCCAAGCTATACCTTTTAGCTATGGCTGGAGCTGGAGCAGCTGGGATGCAGGGCACTAAGTCCTGAGGCTGCCCAGAGTAGTGGAGCCCTGAGCCTGGCCCACAGAAACTATTTTTCCCTACTAGGCCTCTGGGCCTGTGATGGGACGGGCTGCCTCAAAGGTCTCTAACATGCCCTGGAGACATTTTCCCCGTTGTCTCTGAGATTAACATTCAGTTCCTCATTACTTACATAAATTTCTGCAGCCTGCTTAAATTCCTCCCCAGAAAATTGGTTTCTCTTTCCTTTCACATGGTCAGGCTGCAAATTTTCCAAACCTTTATGCTCTGCTTCCCTTTTGAACATAAGTTCCAATTTCAAACCATCTCTTTGTGAACACGTAAAACTGAATGCTTTCAGAATAATCCAGGTCACCTGTTGGATGCTTTGTTGCTTAAAAATTTCTTCTGCTATATACCCTAAATCATCTCTCTCAAGTTCAAAGTTCCACAAATCTCTAGGACAGGGGCAAAATGCTGCCAGTCTCTTTGCTAAAGCATACCAAGAGTCACCTTTACTCTTGTTCCCAATAAGTTCCTCATCTCCATCTGAGACCACCTCTACCTGGAATTCATCATCTATATCACTATCAGCATTTTGGTCAAAGCCATTCAACAAGTCTCTAGGAAGTTCCAAACTTTCCCACACCTTCCTGTATTCTTCTGAGACCTCCAAACTATTACAACCTCTGCCTCTTACCCAGTTGCAAAGTCACTTCCACATTTTTGGTTATCTTTATAGCAGTATCCCACTCTATTTGTATAAATTCTCTGTATTAGTATGTTTTCACACTACTATAAAGAAATGCTTGAGAAGGGGCAATTTATAAATGAAAGAACTTTAATTGACTCATAGTTCCACAGGCTTAACAGGAAGCACAGCTAGGAGGCCTTAGGAATGTCACAATCATGGCAGAAGGCAAAAGGGAAACAAAGCATGTCCTACATGGTGGCAAGCAAGAGAGAAAAGCTGTGAAGGGGGAACTTGCAAACACTTTTAAAACCATAAGCTCTCACAAGAACTCCTTCACTATAATGAAAACAGCCTGAGAAACTGCCCCCCATGATCCAATCACTTCCCACCAGGTCTTTCTTGTGCTGTTCTTGTGATAGTGAATGAGTCTTACAAGATCTGATGGTTTTAAAAATGGGAGTGTCCCTGCACAAGCTCTCTTTTTGCCTACTGTCATCCACGTAAGATGTGACTTGCTTCTCCTTGCCTTCTGCCATAATTGTGAGGCCTTCCTAGCCACATGGAAATGTAAGTTCATGAAACCTCTTTTTCTTCCCAGTCTCAAGTATGTCTTTATCAGCAGTGTGAAAATGGACTAATACACAGAGATTGGGTAATTTATAAAGAAAAGAAATTCAATTGACTCACAGTTCTGCATGGCTGGAGAGGCCTCAGGAAGCTTACAATTATGGCAGAAGGCACCTCTTCACAAGACAGCAAGAGAATGAGTGCCAAGCAAACAGGAAAAAGCCCCTTATAAAGCCATCAGATCTCATGAGAACTCACTATCACAAGAACAGCATGGGGGTAACCACCCCCATGATTCAATTACTTCCTACTTGGTCAACATGTGGGGATTATAGGAATTGCAATTCAAGATGAGATTTGGGTGGGGACAGAGCCAAACCATATCAAACAGAAAACCAAATACCACATGTTCTCACTTATAAGGGGGAGCTAAATAATAAGAACTTATGAACACGAAGAAGGATACAACAGACGCTAGAGTCTACTTGAATGGGGAGAGTGGGAGGAGGAGCAGAAAAGATAATTACTGGGTACTGAGCTTAATACCTGGGTGATGTAATAATATGGACAACAAACTGCCATGACATCTGTTTATCTATATAACAAACCTTCACGTATACCCTCAAACCTAAAATTTAAAAATCAATGAATAAATAAAACTGGGGTCATATCTCTCAAACTCCGCCACTGCTTTATCAACTAAATTCACGCTATAGTCTAAATCCTTTGTTGTCACTTCAGTGATGTTCATAGCGTCTTCACCAGAATTAGATTCCATCTCAAGAAACCACTTGCTTTGTGCATCTGCAAGAAGCAACTCCTCATTCACTTGAATTTTATCACGAGATTGAAACAATTTATTCACATCTCCAGCTCTTCTTTCAACTCTAGTTCTCTTGTTATTTCTACCACATATTCAGTTACTTCTTCCACTGAACTCTTGCACCTCTTGAAATCATCCGTGAGAGTTTGAATCAACTTCTAAATTTCTGATAATATTTATATTTTGTCCTTCTTCCATGAATCACAAATGTTCTTAATGGCATCTGGAGTGGTGAATCCTTTCCAGAAGATTTTCAATTTACCCAGATCCATCAGAGGAATCACTATATATTGCAGCTATAGCCTTCTGAAATATATTTCTAAAATAACAAAGCTTAAAAGTCAAAATTACTTCTTGGCCCAAGGGCACAGATAGATATTGTGTTAGGAGGCATGAAAAAAATATTCATTTCCTGCACATCTCTATCACAGCTCATGGGTGACCAGGTGCATTGACCACAAGCAGTAATTTTTTGAAAAGAATCTTTTTTCTGAGTACAAGATCTCAACAGTGGGCTTAAAACATTCATTAATTGATGCTGTAAACAGATGAGCTGTCATCCAGGCTTTTTTGTTGCATGTATACTGGATTGGCAGGATCTATTTACGTTAGTTTTTAAGGGCTTTAGTGTTTTTAGAATAATAAATGACCACTGGCTTCAAGTTAAAGTCACCAACTGCATTCACGTCTAATAAGAGAGTCAACCTGTTCTTTGAAGCCAGGCATTGAGTCTCTTCTTCAGCTATGAAGGTTCTAGATGGCATCTTCTTCCAATAGAAGGTGGTTTAGTCTACACTGAAAATCGTTGTTTAATGTAGTCACCTTCATCAATTATCTTAGCAGGACCTTCTGCCTAACACATTGCATCTTCTCCATCAGCACTTGCTGTTTTACCTGGAACTTTTGTGTTATGGATAGAGCTTTTTTACTTAAACCTCATGAACTAAATTTTTCTTCTAGTTTCCTCACTTCTCTCATCCTTGAAGAGAAGAAGAGAAGAAGAGAAGAAGGGCCTTGCTCTGGATGAGGCTTTGGTTTGAGGGAATGTTGCAGCTGGTTTTATTGAGCCAGACCACTAAAACTTTCTTCATATCATCAATAAGGCTGTTTCTTTTTCTCATAATCCATGTGTTCACTGAAGTAGCACTTTCATTTCTTTCATGAACTTTTCCTTTGCATTCACAACGTTGTGAACTATTTGGCAAAAGAAGCCTCACTTTCTCCCTAATTTAGCTTTCAGCTTTCATGCATTTCCCACTGAGTTTGATCATTTCTAACTTTTGATCTAAAGTATGAGGTATGGGACTCTTCCTTTGCCTTGAACACTTATTCTCCATTGTGGCATTATTAGTTGACCTAATTTCAATATTTTTGTGTCCCAGTGAATAGGGACACCCAAGAAGGGACCTGGGGGAATGCCCTGTCAGTGGGGCAGTCAGAACACACATAACACTTACCGACTAAGCTCACAGTCTTTTATGGGCATGGTTAGTGATGTCCCAAAACAGTTACAATAAGTAACATCTAAGATCACTGATTACAAGTTGCTATAACAGATAGAATAATTTTAAATTTTGAAATATTGTGAAAATTACCAAAATGTGACACACAGACCTGAAGTGAGCATATGTTGCTGGAAAAATTTTGCTGACAGACAGGGTTGCCACAAACTTTAAACTTCTATAAATGCAATATGTGTGAAGCCCAATAAAGTGAAGCAAGATAAAATGAGATGCAGGAGGGAAGCAGAGCAAGATGGTGGAATAGAAAGCTTCCCCCGTTGTCTCCCAAGCAAGGACACAAAGTTAACGACCATCTACATGGACAAAAACACCTTCATAAGAACCAAAAATCAGGTAAGCACTCACAATACCCTACTTTTAACTTCATATTCCTGAAAGAGGCACTGAAGAGATAGAAAAAAACAGCCCTGAATCACAGACACCACCCATCCCTGACCCCTAGCAGAGGCAGTATGGTGCTGACAGCATCTCTGGGTGCTGGGGGAGGGAGAACACAGTAATTGTAAGGTATTGAACTCTGCTGACCCCTGCCCACAGAGGGAGCATTTAAAGCAGCCCTAGCCAGAGGGGAATTCCACCCCAGCAGTCTGAACTTAAGTGCCTGCAAACCTTGCCACCTAGGGCCAAAGTGTTCTGGGTGTCTAATCTTGAAAGGTAGTCTAGGCCATAAAAACTGTAATGCATAGGTGAGTCCTAAGACTGAACTAGGCCCAGAGGCATGAACTGGGGAGCAGGGGATGCCACCCACCGACATACTAGCTGGGGTGACTAAAGTAGCGCTGGAATCAACAACCCTCCACTAACCCAGGCTGCACAGCTTATGGCTCCCTTTCTTCTGCTTGAGGAGAGGAGAGGGAAGCCTGGGGAAAACTTTGTCTTGCCTCTTGGATACCAGCTCAGCCACAGCAAGATAAAGCACAGGTCAGTCCTGAGGTCCCCCTTCCAGGCCCTAGCTCCCAGACAACATTTCTAGACATACTCTGGGCTAAAGAAAACCCACTTCCTTAAAGAAAAGAACCCAGTCCTTCCAGCACTCATAACCTAAAAACTTAAAAGCCCTTGGGCCCTAAATAACCAGCAGCAATACCCAGGTGTGGCAGCAATACTACATCAAGGATCTTGGTGAGGCTGAGACTTGCTGGCTCCAGGTACCAACAATGCCACATAGGGGTAGAGCACCAAGCAGTCTCTTTGGGATCCCTGTTTCTAGGACTTGACTCTGGAACAGCATTTCTGGACCTGCTCTGGGATAGAGGAAAGTCCACTTTTCTGAAGGGTGAGTCCCAGGACAGGCAGCATTCACCATAAGCTGACTTAAGAGACCTTGGGCCTTAAGGGAATATTGGTGGTAGTCTGAGAGGACTCCTTGTGACCAGACATGGTGGTGGCTACAGAATAAGGCTCCTCTGCCTTTGTGAGGGGGAGGGAAGAGTGGCAAGGACTGTGTCTTGTGGTTTGAGTGCCAGCTCAGCTGCAATGGAATAGAATATCAGGTAGACTCCTAAGGGTTTTGACTTTAGACTCTGATTCCCAAATAGTACTTCTGGACCCACCCAGGGCCTGGGGGATCCCATTGTCCTGAAGGGAAAGACATAGGCCTGGCTGAATTTGCCACATACTGATAGAGGCCTAGGACCTTGAGGGAACATAAACAGTAGTAGCCAGGGAGTGGTTACAGCAGGCCTTTGGATGAGACCCAGCATTATGCTGGCTTCAGATCAGACCCAGCACAGTCACAGTAGTGGTAGCCACAGGGGTGCTTGTTTCACTCCACCCCCAAGTTTAGGTGGCTCAGAACACAGCAAGAGAGAGACTCTGTATGTTTGGGAAAAAGTAAGGAAAGGCTACAGTAGTCTCTGTCTGGTAATCTAGAGAATTCTCCAAGATTTTGTCCAATACCATCAAGGTGGCATGTCTACAAGTCTGCAAGAACCACAGCATTAAATGGCCTGGGGTGCCCCCCTAAAGCAGAAAGTCCAGACAGTGAAGACTGCAATAAATACCTAACCCTTCAATGTTCAGACACTGAAGAACATCTACCAGCATGAACAACATTAAGGAAAACATGACCTCACCTAATGAAGTAGACAAGGCACTAGGAACCAATCCTGGAGAAACAGGGATATGTGACCTTACCGATAATGTGAAATACCTGTGTTGAGGAAACTCAAAGATATTCAAGATAACACAGAGAAAGAATTCAGAATTTTATCAGATAAATTTAACATAGAGATTGAAATTTTTAATTTTTTAAAAATCAAAGCAGAAATTCTGGAACTGAAAAATGCAATTGGCTTACTGAAGAATGCATGAGAGTCATTTCACAGTAAAATGGATCAAGCAGAGGAAAGCATTAGTGAGCTTGAAGAAAGGCTGTTTGAAAATACATAGAGAAGACATAAATAAAAGATAATGCAGCACAGTTGCAGGATCTAGAAAATAGCTGCAAAAAAGCAAATCTAAGAGTTATTGGCCTTAAAGAAGAGACAGAGAAAGAGATGGTATACAGAGTTTATTCAAAGGGATAATAACAGGGAACTTCCCAAACCTAGAGAAAGATATCAATATCCAAGTACAAGAAGGTTATAGAACACCAAGAAAATTTAGTCCAAATAAGACTACCTCAAGGCATTTAATAGTTAAACTCATAAAGGTCAAGAATAAAGAAGGAATCCTAAAAACAGCAAGAGAAAAGAGACAAATAACATATATTGGAGTTTCAACAATCTAGCAGCAGACTATTGAGAGGAAACCTTACAGGCCAGGAGAGAGTGGCATTTAAAGTGCTGAAGAAAATACTTTTACCCCAGAATAGTATATCTGGTAAAAATATTCTTTAAATATGAAGAAATAAAGACTTTCCCAGACAAAAAAAAGCTGAGGGATTTTATCAATACCACACCCAATCTACAAGACATGCTAAATGGAGTACTTCAATCAGAAAGAAAATGACATTAATGAACAATAAATAATCTCCTGAAGTTACAAAATGTACTGGTAATAGTAAATACACAGAAAAACACAGATTATTATAACACTCTAAGTGGGGCATGTAAAGTTATTTTACCCTCAGTAGATAAACAACGAGCCAATCAAAAATAACTACAACAACTTTAAGACATGGTCAGTACATTAAGATATAAATAGAAACAACAAAACAAAGCCAGGGAATGAAGTTAAGGAGCGTTTTTATTAGTTTTCTTTTTGCTTGTTTGTTTATGTAAATAGTGTTAAGCTGTTATTAGGTTACAGTAATGGGTTATAAAAGTATTTGCAAGCCTTTTGGTAACCTCAAATCAAGAAATATACAATAAATACACAAAAAATAAAAAGTAAAAAGCCAAATTATATTATCAGAAAAATCATCTTCACTAGAGGAAGACAGGAATGAAAGAAAGACGAAAGAAGACCGCAAAACAACCAGAAAACAAATAACAGAATGGCAGGAGTAAGTCCTTATTTATCAATATTAATACTGAATGTTATTGAATCGACTAAGCTCTCCAATCAAAAGCCATAGACTAGTTGAGTAGATGAAAAACCAAGACCCATTGATCTGTTACCTACAAGAAACACTTCACCTATAAAGACACACATAGACTGAAAATGAAAGTATGGAAAAAGATACTTCATGCCAATGGAAACCAAAAAAAGCAGGAGTAGCTATACTTTTATCAGCCAAATAGATATCAAGGCAAAAACTTTAAGAACAGACAAAGAAGATCACTATATAATGATAAAGAGTTGAGTTCACCAAGAGGATATAACAATTTTAAATATATATACATCCAACACTGGAGCACCCAGATATATAAGCAAATATTATTACAGCTAAATAGAGAGCTAGGCCCCAGTACAATAATGGCTGGAGACTTTCAGCATTAGACAAATCTTCTAGACAGAAAATCAGCAAAGAAATGTCAGAATTAATCTGCACTATAGACAAAATGGACCTAATAGATACACAGAGAACATTTTATCCAAGAACTGCAGAATATTTCTTTTCCTCAGCACATGGATCATTCTCGAAGACAGACCATATGTTAGATCAGAAAGCAAGACTTAAAAGATTCAAAAAATTGAAATATCAAGCATCTTCCCTGATCACAATGAAATAAAACTTGAAATTATTAACAAGAAGAATTTTGGAAACCATACAAATACATGGTAGTTAAACAATATGCTTCTGAATGACCCATAGGTCAACGAAGTAATTAAGAAGAAAATTTAAAAACCTCTCTAAGCAAATAATAATGGAAACACAACATGCCAAAACCTATTAGACACAGCAAAAGCAGTACCCAGACAGAAATTTAGAGCTATAGATGCTTACAGTTAAAAAGAAGAAAAGCTTTAAATAAATAATCTAGCAATACCTCTTAAATAGCTAAAAAAGCAAGGGCAAACTGAACCCAAAACTTATAGTAGAAAAGAAATCATAAAGACCAAAGCAGAAATAAACTAAATTGAAATGAAAAAATACAAAATATCAATAAAAACTGAAAGTTGGTTTTTTGAAAAGTTAAACAAAATTCCAAAAACTTTAGCCAGACTAAGAAAAAAAAAGTGAGAAGATCCCAATAAATAAAATCAAACATGAAAAGAGACACTAAACTGATACTGCAAAAATTCAAATAATCACTAGTGGCTACTATGAACAACTATAGCCCAACAGAAAAAATCCTAGATACATACACCCTACCAAGATTGAACCAGGAAGAAATCCAAAATCTGAAAGATCAACAAGAAATAAGATCTAAGGTGTAACAAAAAGTCTCACAGAAAAAAAAAAAGACCAGGACCCTATGGCTTCATTGCTGAATTCTACCAAATATTTAAAGAATTAATCCTACTCACATTATTCAGAAAAATAGCAGAGACAGGAATACTTCCAAATTCATTCTACAAGGTTAGTATTACCTTGATACCAAAACCAGGCAAAGAAATGTTAAAAACAGAATACTACAGGCCAATATCTCTGATAAATATTGATGCAAAAAGCCTCAACAAAATGTCAGCAATCCAAATTTAACAATAAATTAGCAAGATCATTCATCAAGACCAAGTGGGATTTATCACTGGGATGCAAGAATGGTTCAACATATGCAAATCAATCAACGTGATACATCATATCAACAGAATGAAGGACAAAAAAAAAAAAAAAAGACCATTTCAACTGTCACTGAAAAAGAATTTGATAAATTTAAGTATCCCTTCAGGAAAAAAAGAAAAAAAAATCTCCAAAAACTGGATATAGAGGGAACATACCTTAAAGTAAAAGTCATATAAGACAGACCCACAATTAGTATCATACTAAATGGGAGAAAACAAAGTCTTCCCTCAAGAACTGGAACACAACAAGGATGTCCACTGTCACCACTGTTATTCAGCATAGTACTGGAAGTCCTAGCTACAGCAAGAAGACAAGAGAAAGGTATAAAGGGCATCCAAATTGGAAAGGATAAAGTCAGATTATCCTTGTTTGCTAATAAAAATCTTATATTTGGAAAAACCTGAAGATTCCACAAGGAAACTATTAGAACTGATAAGCAAATTCAGTGAAGTTATAGGATAAAAAAAAATCAACATACAAAAATTAGTAGCATTTTTATATGCCCACAGTTAAAAACCAGAAAAAGAAAAAGGTAATCCCATTTACAATAGCCACACATAAAATTAAATACCTAGAAATTAACTGAACCAACGAGGTGAAATATCTATAATGAAAACTATAAAACACTGATAAAGGAAATGAAAGAGGACAGAAAAAAAATGTAAAGACATTTCATGTTTATGTACTAGAAGAATCAACATCATTGGTGAAAATTTCCAGGACATTGGTCTGGGCAAGGATTTCTTGAAAAATACTCCACAAGCACTGGCAACCAAAGCAAAAATAAACAAATGGGATTACATCAAGTTTAAAAGCTTCTGCACAGCAAAGAAAGCATTCAACAAAATGAAGACACAGCCCACAGAATGGGTGAATATATTTGCAAACTACCCATCTGACAAGGGATTAATAACTAGAATATACAAGGAGCTAAAACAAGTCTACCGGGGGAAAAAAATCCAATAATCTGATTAAAAATGGGCAAAAGATTTGAATAGACATTTCTCAAAAGAAGACATAAATGGCAAAGAGGTATATGAAAAGGTGTTCAACCTCACTGAACATCATAGAAATACAAATTGAAACTACAATGAGACGTCATCTCATCCCAGTTAAAATAGTTTATATCCAAAAGACAAGAAATAACAAATGCTGGTGAAGATGTGAAGAAAAGGGAACCCTTGTATACTGTTGGTAAGAATATGTTAATAAATTAGTATGACCACTATAGAGAACAGTTTGGAGGTTCCTCAAAACACTAAAAATAGAGCTATTAGATGATCCAGCTAATCGTACTGCTGGGTATACACAAACGAAAGGAAATTCATATGTCAAAGGGCTGTCTGCAGTCTTATGTTTGCTGCAACACTATTTACAATAGCCAAGATTTAAAAGCAACCTCAGTGTCCATCAACAGATGAATGGATAAAGAGAATGTGGTACATATACACAATGGAGTATTATTCAGCCATAAAGAAGAATGAGATCCAATCATTTAAAACAGCATAGATAAAACTCGAGATCATTATCTCAAGTGAAATAAGCTAGGCACAGAAAGACAAACATCACACTTTCTCACTTGTTTGTGGGATGTAAAAATCAAAACAATTGAACTCATGGGGGTGGTTAATAGGTACAAAAAATGGTTAGAAAAAATGAGTAAGACTGGGATCTGTTCCAAGATGGCCAAATAGGAACAGCTCTGGTCTGCAGCTCCCAGCGTGATTGATGCAGAAAACGGGTGATTTCTGCATTTCCAACTGAGCCTCCACTGGTGATACCCAGGCAAACGGTCTGGAGTGACCTCCAGCAAACTCCAACAGACCTGCAGCTGAGGGACCTGACTGTTAGAAGGAAAACTAACAAACAGAGAGGAATAGCATCAACATCAACAAAAACAGCATCTACACCAAAACCCCATCTCTAGGTCACCAACATCAAAGACCAAAGGTAAATAAAACCACAAAGATGGGAAGAAACCAGAGCAGAAAAGCTGAAAATTCTAAAAATCAGAGCACCTCTTCTCCAAAGGATCGCAGGTCTTCGTCAGCAATGGAACAAAGGTGGATGGAGAATGACTTCGACGAGCTGACAAAAGTAGGCTTCAGAAGGTCGGTAATAACAAACTTCTCTGAGCTAAAGGAGCATGTTTGAACCCATCGCAAGGAAGCTAAAAACCTTGAAAAAGGGTTACATAATGGCTAACTAGAATAAACAGTGTAGAGAAGACCTTAAATGACCTGATGGAGCTGAAAACCATGGCACGAGAACTTCGTGATGCATACACAAGCTTCAATAGCTGATTTGATCACGTGGAAGAAAGGGTATCAGTGATTAAAGATCAAATTAATGAAATAAAACAAGAAGACAAGGTTAGAGAAAATAGAGTAAAAAGAAACAAAGCCTCCAAGAAATATGGGACTATGTGAAAAGATCAAATCTATATTTCACTAGTGTACCTGAAAGTGATGGGGATAAGGGAACCAAGTTGGAAAACACTCTTCAGGATATTATCCAGGAAAACATCCCCAACCTAGCAAGGCAGGCCACCATTCAAATTCAGGAAATAGAGAGAATACCACAAAGATACTCCTCAAGAAGAGCAACCCCAAGACACATAATTGTCAGATTCACCAAGTTTTAAATGAAGGAAGAAATGTTAAGGGCAACCAGAGAGAAAGGTCAAGTTACCCACACAAAGGGAAGCCCATCAGACTAACAGTGGATCTCTTGGCAGAAACCCTACAAGCCAGAAGACAGTGGGGGCAAATATTCAACATTCTTAAAGAAAAGAATTTTCAACCCAGAGTTTCATATCCAGCCAAACTAAGCTTCACAAGTGAAGGAGAAATAAAATCCTTTACAGACAAGCAAATGCTTAGAGATTTTGTCACCACCAGGCCTGCCTTACAAGAGCACTAAACATGGAAAGGAACAACCGGTACCAGTCACTGCAAAAACATGCCAAATTGTAAAGACCATTGATGCCGTGAAGAAAGTGCATCAATTAACGGGCAAAATAACCAGCTAAGATCATAATGATAGGATCAAATTCACACATAACAATATTAACCTTAAGTCGGGTGCAGTGGCTCAAGCCTGTAATCCCAGCACTTTGGGAGGCCGAGACGGGCGGATCACGAGGTCAGGAGATCGAGACCATCCTGGCTAACACAGTGAAACCCCGTCTCTACTAAAAAATACAAAAAACTAGCCGGGCGTGGTGGCAGGCGCCTGTAGTCCCAGCTACTGGGGAGGCTGAGGCAGGAGAATGGCGTGAACCCGGGAGGCGGAGCTTGCAGTGAGCTGAGATCTGGCCACTGCACTCCAGCCTGGGCGGCAGAGCCAGACTCCATCTCAAAAAAAAAAAGAAAGAAAGAAAAAAAAACAATATTAACCTTAAATGTAAATGAGCTAAATGTCCCAAGTAAAAGACACACACTGGCAAATTGGATAAAGAGTGAAGACCCATCAGTGTGCTGTATTCACAAGACCCATCTCACTTGCAAAGATGCACATAGGCTCAAAATAAAGGGACGGAGGAAGATCTACCAAGCGAATGGAAAGCAAAAACAAAAAAAAGAAAGAAAGAAAGAGAGAGAGAGAGAGAGAGAGAGAGAGAGAGAGAAAGAAAGAAGAAAGAAAGAAAGAAAGAAGAAAGAAAGAGAAAGAAAGAAAGAGAAAGAAAGAAAGAAAGAAAGCAAGAAAGCAAGAAAGCAAGAAAGCAAGAAAGCAGGCAGGCAGGCAGGCAGGCAGGCAAGGGATGCAATCCTAGTCTCTGATAAAACAGACTTTAAACCAACAAAGATCAAAAGAGACAAGGCTATTATATAATGGTAAAGGGATCAATTCAACAAGAAGAGCTAATCATCCTAAATATATATGTACCCAATACAGGAGCACCCAGATTCATAAAGCAAGTCCTCAGAGACCTACAAAGAGACTTAGAATCCCACACAATAATGGGAGACTTTAACACTCGACTGTCAATGTTAGACAGATCAATGAGACAGGGTTAACAAGGATATTTAGGACCTGAACTCAGCTGAAAGCAGACCTAACAGACATCTACAGAACTCTCCACCCCAAATCAACAGGATATACATTCTTCTCAGCACCACATCGTACTTATTCTAAAATTAACCACATAATTAAAAGTAAAGCACTCCTCAGCAAATATAAAAGAGCAGAAATCACAGCAAACTGTCTCTCAGACCACAGTGCAAACAAACGGAAACTCAGGATTAATAAACTCACTCAAAACTGCACAACTACATGCAAACTAAGCAACTTGCTCCTGAATGACTGCTGGGTACATAATGAAATGAAGGCAGAAATAAAGATGTTCTTTGAAACCAGTGAGAAAAAAGACACAACATACCAGAATTTCTGGGACACATTTAAAGCAGTGTGTAGAGGGAAATTGATAGCACTGAATGCCCACAAGAGAAAGCAGGAAAGATCTAAAATTGACACCCTAACATCACAATTAAAAGAACTAGAGAAGCAAGAGCAAACAAATTCAAAAGCTAGTTGAAGGCAAGAAATAACTAAGATCAGAGCAGAACAGAAAGAGATACAGACACAAAAAACCCTTCAAAAAATCAATGAATCCAGGAGCTGGTTTTTTGAAAAGATCAACAAAATTGATAGACCACTAGCAAGACTAATAAAGAAGAAAAGGGAGATGAATCAAATAGATGCAATAAAAAAAGATAAAGGGGATATCACCACCTATCCCACAGAAATACAAACTACCATCAGAGAATACTATAAACACTCTACACAAATAAACTAGAAAATCTAGAAGAAATGAATAAATTCCTGGACACATACACCCTCCCAAGACTAAACCAGGAAGAAGTTGAATCTCTGAATAGACCAAGAACAGGCTCTAAAATTGAGGCAATAATAATAGCCTACCAACCAAAAAAAGTCCAGGACCAGATTCAGAGCCAAATTCTACCAGAAGTACAAAGAAGAGCTGGTACCATTCCTTCTCAAACTATTCCAATCAATAGAAAAAGAGGGAATCCTCCCTAATTCATTTTATGAGGCCAACATCATCCTGATACCAAAACCTGGCAGAGACACAACAAAAAAAAGAATTTTAGACCAATATCCCTGATGAACATCAATGTGAAAATCCTCAATAAAATACTGGCAAACAGAATCCACAGCACATCAAAAAGCTTATCCACCACGATCAGGTTAGCTTCATCTCTGGGATGCAAGGCTGGCTCAACATACGCAAATCAATAAACATAATCCATCACATAAACAGAACCAACCACAAAAACCACATAACTATTAATAGATGCAGAAAAGGCTTCAACAAAATTCAACAGCTCTTCATGCTAAAAATTCTCAAACTAGGTATTGATGGAACATATCTCAAAATAGTAAGAGCTATTTATGATAAACCCACAGCCAATATCATACTGAATGGGCACACTGGAAGCATTCCCTTTGAAAACTGGCACAAGACAGGGATGCCCTCTCTCACCACTCCTATTCAACACAGTATTGGAAGTTGTGGCTAGGGCAATCAGGCAAGAGAAAGAAATAAAGCTTATTCAAATAGGAAGAGAGGAAGCCAAATTGTCTCTGTTTGCAGATGACATGATTGTATATTTAGAAAACCCCATGGTCTCAGCCCAAAATCTCCTTAAGCTGATAAGCAACTTCAGCAAAGTCTCAGGATACAAAATCAATGTGCAAAAATCACAAACATTCCTATACACCAAAAACAGACAAACGGAGAGCCAAGTCATGAGTGAATTCCCATTCACAATTGCTACAAAGAGAAGAAAATACCTAGGAATCCAACTTACAAGGGATGTGAAGGATGTTTTCAAGAACTACAAACCACTGCTCAATGAAATAGAAGAGTACACAAACAAATGGAAGAACATTCCATGCTCAAGGATAGGAAGAATCAATATCATGAAAATGACCATACTACCCAAGGTTATTTATAGATTCAATGCCATCCCCATCAAGCTACCAATGACTTTCTTCACAGATTTGGAAAAACTTACTTTAAAGTTCATATGGAACCAAGAAAGAGCCCACATTGCCAAGACAATCCTAAGCAAAAAGAGCAAAGCTGGAGGCATCACACTACCTGACTTCAAACTATACTACAAGGCTATAGTGACCAAAAGAGCATTGTACTGGTACCAAAACAGAGATATAGACCAATGGAATAGAACAGAGACCTCAGAAATAACACCGCACATCTACGACCATCTGAACTTAGACTAACCTGACAAAAACAAGAAATGGGGAAAGAATTCCCTGTTTAATAAATGGTGCCAGGAAAACTGGCTAGCCATATGTAGAAAGCTGAAACTGGATCCCTTCTTTAAACCTTATAAAAAATTAATTCAAGATGGATTAAAGAATTAAATGTTAGACCTAAAACCATAAAAACCCTAGAAGAAAACCTTCGTAATACCATTCAGGACATAGGTATGAGCAAGGACTTCCTGACTAAAACACCAAAAGCAATGGCAACAAAAGCCAAAATAGACAAATGGGTTGTAATTAAAGAGTTTCTGCATGACAAAAGAAACTACCATCAGAGTGAACAGGCAACCTACAGAGTGGGAGAAAATTTTTGCAATCTACTCATCTGGCAAAGGGCCACAATCCAGAATCTACAAAGAACTCAAGCAAATTTACAAGAAAAAAAACAAACAATCCCATCAAAAAGTTGGCAAAGGATGTGAACAGACACTTCTCAAAAGAAGACATTCATACAGCCAACAGACACATGAAAAAATGCTCATCATCACTGGTCATCAGATAAATGCAAATCAAAACCACAATGAGATACCATCTCACACCAGTTAGAATGGCAATCATTAAAAAGTCAGGAAACAACAGGTGCTGGAGAGGATATAGAGAAATAGGAACATCTTTACACTATTGGTGGGAATGCAAATTAGTTCAACCATTGTGGAAGACAGTGTGGCGATCCCTCAAGGATCTAGAACTAGAAATACCATTTGACCTAGCAATCCCATTACTGGGTATATACCCAAAGGATTATAAATCATGCTACTTATAAAGACACATGTGTTGGGAAAAAGTCCCCCAAAATCTGGCCATAAACAAAATCTCTGCTGGCCATAAACAAAATCTCTGCAGCACTGTGACATATTCATGTTGGCCATAATGCCCACGCTGGAAAGTGATGGGTTTACGGAATGAGGGCAAGGAACACCTGGCCCACCCAGGGCTGAAAACAGCTTAAAGGCATTCCTAAGCCACAAACAATAGCATGAGTGATTGTGCCTTAAGGACATGCTCCTGCTGCAGTTAACTAGCCCAACCTATTCCTTTAATTCAGCCCATCCCTTCGTTTCCCATAAGGGATACTTTTAGTTAATTTAATATCTATGGAAACAATGCTAATGACTGGCTTGCTGTTAATAAATATGTGGGTAAATCTCTGTTCAAGGCTCTCAACTCTGAAGGCTGTGAGACCCCTGATTTCCCACTTCACACCTCTATATTTCTGTGTGTGTGTCTTTAATTCCTCTAGTGCCTCTGGGTTAGGGTCTCCCTGACCAAGCTGGTCTCGGTACACATGCACACATGTTTCTTGTGTCACTATTCACAATAGCAAGGACTTGGAACCAAGCCAAATGTCCATCAATGATAGACTGGATTAAGAAAATGTGGCACATATGCAGCAAGGAGTACTATGCAGCCATAAAAAATGATGAGTTTATATCCTTTGCGGGGACATGGATGAAGCTGGAAGCCATCATTCTCAGGAAACTATCACAAGGACAGAAAACCAAATATCACATGTTCTCACTTATATGTGGGAATTGAACAATGAGATCACTTAGACACAGGGCAGGGAACATCACACACTGGGGTTTCAGGATGGGGGGGCTGGGGGAGGGATAGCATTAGGAGAAATACCTAATGTAAATGACGAGTTGATGGGTGCAACAAACCAACATGGCATATGTATACCTATTTATCAAACCTGCATGTTGTACACATGTACCCTAAAACTTAAAAAAAAAAGCTAAAAAAAAAAGAAAAAATGAATAAGACCTACTATTGATAGCACAATAGTGCTGCTATAGTGAATAATAACTGAATCATATATTTTTAAGTAACAAAGAATGTAATTGGATTGTTTGTAACTCAAAGGATAAATTATTGAAGGATGGATACACCATTCTTCATGATATGATTATTTCACATGACATGCCTACATCAAAACATCTCATGTATCCCGAAAATATATACAACTACTATGTACCCACAAAAATTTACAAAAATAAAAAATTATAAATCAAATAAGAGAGATATGACTGTACTACGTTTCCATATGCATTTGAGTTAGTTTTACAACTTTTTCATTGATTAGCTTTTCTATATATGAATGACTACTACAATATTGTGTTTACTCAGGCTTTACACTATGTTTTAATCATCCTCATTACCCTTCTTTTTCAGAAGATGTAGTTGGGTTCATTTTCTCTTGTTTCTTCCTACTGCTTGTTTTGTATACAGAAACACTGTTGGTTGTTATACAATAACATGGCGTGCAGTCACCTACCTGAACTGTCTTGTCCATGGTGTTTCAGTTCACATCAGGGGTGTCCAGGAAATCCATTACACCATTTGCCATTCTCTCACACACCTGCTCTGCTTAGTTTTCAGGCCACTCTTTCTCTGTAACCACTTTGACAACATTGGCAATGACTCATTGCTCAGTCAAAGGTTAATCTTGCAACCATGTAGCCGCTACTGACACTATTTACTCATCAATGATTCCATAGTTTGGAATTCTGGACCATCATAATCTCCTTGTTTTCTTCTTCCCCTGCCCCCAGTTTCTCCTTTTCATGTTTTGCCGATGTCAGACATGAGTTCTGAATTTCTTTTCAAAGAATCAATGTCAGTATGTTCAGTTCTTTGCCTTCAACTTTTAAACTTAACTTTCTTGTAAAGCAACCTTTCTCGCTTACCTGCTCCACCCTGGCTCATTCCGATTACCTGCTCTGTCATAGCCATTTTCCCCACCAAACCATTCACCCCATCATTCTTTAAATTAGCCAATTGGAATTAGTTTAGCCTGTGCAGTCTAACTCTAGCCAATAGGGGAACAACACAGCAGCAGGGACCACGTGTGTCAGGGATAAGAACCCGTTTCCCTCCCTTGTCCAAGTGTGCGCTCACCATTGCTCCATCTGTAAGGGTGCACCTTTCTATAGAAGTAACTTGCCTTGCTGAGAATTAAAAAGAAAATTTTATATTCGAGTGCTATTTCTTTTGCGGCACTGAAACATTATTTATAACAGAGGGATGGCAGCAAAATTGGGGAAAGACCACAGGGAGAAGGAAACTTCCAGCTGAACTTTGTGATAATTTCAACTGAGCATGAATTTTCCAGGAGAGAATTTGGGGGTGGGAGGCAAACAGGAAGTGCCAATAAAAGCACCGAAGCTGCAGCAGGGAGGGGCAATACCTGAAAGCCCTGCTTGCTTTCTCAGCAGGTGGGCTTTTCTCTGGCAATTTCTCAGCCCCTGGATATAAAGTCCGTTCTGTTGGGGGAGCAAAGGAGGAGTGAGACTGGCCTTTCTGGCTGCATGGAAGCTGGGTGAGGCCCATCACTGCTAGCTTTCCCCCCACTTCCCTGAAGGCCTGTAGGATGCAGCAGAAGCAGCCATAATAGCCCTGGGAATGTAACTCCATTAGCCTGAGAAACACATCCCCATCTCCCAAAGCAGCCACAGCAAGCCCCGCCTAAGGATAGTCTGAGCTCAGACATACCTAACCCTACCCCCAACTGATGTTCTTTCTCTGCCTACCCTGGAAGCCAAAGACAAAAGACTTGTAATCTCTTGGAAGCTCCATGGCCCCACCCACCACCTGAGAAACCTGAATACTTATCCAGGTGACTTCAGGGAAAACTTGTATCCTCCCTAAACTACTGCAGCTGATGATCTGTTGAAAGCCTCACCTCCTGGCTGGAGGCCAACCACACAACCATTACAGCATCTCACAAAACAACAACGCTGCCTGGAGAAAGGAGAAAATAGCAGATAACTCCACAGCCTGTAACATCCTGGCTAACCAGAGGTCCTGAATCTGCCCATGTGACAACTTTATTGCCAGCACAACCAGCATTTGAAAAAACCAATACACTAAACAAAACTATAACCAAGGTCCCACACAGAGTCCACCTCACTCCCCTACTACCTCCACCAGAGCAGGTCCTGGTATTCATGACTGAGAGACCTGAACATGGATCACATCACAGGACCCTTTACAGACATTCCCCAGTATCAGCCCAGAGCTTAATAGCTCCCCTAGGTGGCTAGACTCAAAAGAGAAATAACAGTCACTGAAGTCTGGCTTTCAGGAAGTCCCATCCCTAGGAGAAAAGGGAGAGGACCACTTCAAGGGATCACCCCATGGTACAAAATCTGAACAGCAGCCCTTGAGCCCCAGGTCTTCCATCTGACATACTCTACCTAAGGCAGGAGACCACCTCTTTCATATAGACTTATGCCCAATTTCTGCCTCCAAAGTAAAAACTAAAAGGCAGAAATGAAATCCACAGGCAGACGGCCTGGCGCCACACCCTGGGCCTGGTAGTTAAAGATTGACCCTTGACATAATGAGTTATGTTATCTACAGATTACAGATATTGTATAGAAAAGCACTGTGAAAATCCCTATCCCATTTTGTTCCGATCTAATTACCGGTGAATGCAGCCCCCAGTCATGTACCCCCTACTTGCTCAATCACAACCCCCTCACATGCACCCTCTTAGAGCTGTGAGCCCTTAAAACGGACAAAAAATGCTTGCTTGGGGAGCTCGGCTCTTGAAACAGGAGTCTTGCCGATGCCTTAGCTGAATAAACCCCTTCCTTCTTTAACTTGGTGTCTGAGGAGTTTTGTCTGTGGCTCTTCCTGTTGCATTTCTTGGTTCCCTGACTGGGAAGCGAGGTGATTGGTGGACTGTCAAGGCAGCTCCTTAGGCGACTTAAGCCTGCCCTGTGGAACATCCCTTCAGGGGACTCCGGCCAGCCCAAGTGACGCGGATCTTGAGAATGCTCCTGGGTAGGCATTTGTCCCAGTGGGATGCCTCACCAGAGCAGTGTGTGGCAAGTACCCCCTGTGGAGGATCAAAGTAGTGGATGAACACCAGGAAGGAATGGGCACTTGGAATCTGGACATCTAAAACTTGGTAAGACTAGTCTTTGAAACTTGCCCACTCCATTTGAGTGGAAGCGTGGCCAGATCACCCATGGCGTGCCTTTATCAACACTTGGTTTTGGTTTTGACTTGGTTTGAATTGCTTGACAGGGTTGGTCTTGGGAACTTGCCTACTCCGTTTGAGTGGAAGCATGGCCTGATCACCCAGGGTGTGCCTGTACCAGCACTTTGGTTTTTGTTTTTGACTTGACTTGGCTTGCTTGATACTTTGGTTTTGGTTTTGACCTGGCTTGGATTTCTGGATACTCTGATTTTGGTTTTGATTTTGGTTTGGTGCAAACTGCAAAAGTGTGTGTGTGCCCTTTTTACCCATTCTTTGTTTTGTGGTGTGCATGTGATGTAAGCGTGTGTCTTACATCAGGCACAAATAAGACCACCTTACTAGGAACTATGTTGACAAATTTCAAAAAAAATAATTTAAAGGAGACTATGGAGTACTATGACACTAGGAAAACTTAAAACTTCGTGTAAGATAGACTGGCCAGCATTAGAGGTAGGTTGGCCATTAGAAGGAAGCCTGGGCCGGGTGCGGTGGCTCATGCCTGTAATCTCAGCACTCTGGGAGGCTGAGGCGGGTGGATCACGAGGTCAGGAGATTGAGACCATCCTGGATAACATGGTGAAACCCCGTCTCTACCAAAAATTCAAAAAAATTAGCAGGGCACAATGACAGGCACCTGTGGTACCAGCTACTGGGGAGGCTGAAGCAGGAGAATGGCATGAACCTGGGAGGTGGAGCTTGCAGTGAGCCGAGATGGCACCACTGTACTCCAGCCTGGGCCACAGAGCAAGACTCCTCTCAAAAAAAAAAAAAGAAGAAGAAGAAGAAGGAAGCCTGGACAGGTCCCTTGTTTCAAAGGTATGGCACAAAGTAACACATAAGCCAGGGAACCCAGACCAGTTCCTGTACATAGACACTTAGTACAGCTGGTTTTAGACCCCCCACCCCCAACACACAGTGGTTGAGAGAACAGCAGCATAAGCAGCTGGCAGAAGCAAGAAAAGACCAGCAGAGAGAAAGGAAAGAGAGAAGAAAAGGGGCAAAGAGAGAGAGGAAGAGATGGAGAGGAAGAGACAGACAAAGAAGGAGTGAGAGAGAGAGAGAGGGGCAGAGAAAGAGAGGAAGAGACAGAGGCAAAAGGAAAGTCAGAGAGACAAAGTCAAAGAGAGAAAGAGAGATATACAAGTAGTTAAGAAAAATAAAAAGGTGTACCCTATTCCTTTAAAAACCAAGGTAAATTTAAAACTTATAATTGATAATTGAAGGTATTCTCCATAACCCTATAACACTCCAATACCACTTTGTTGTCAGTGTAAACAAGGGCATATCCCAAAAGCACTGAGGCCTTCCTATCAAAAATCCTTAACCCAGTAACCCGCGCGTGGCCCAAATGCATTCAATCTATAGTAGCAACTACTACTTTGCTAACAAATAAATAAATAAATAAATAACTTTTAGAGGAAACCTCACTGTGAGCACACCTCACCAGTTCAGAAGTCCTAAGGAAAAAAAAAAGGGGGGGCAGAATTTATATAAAAAGAGTATTATATGGTAAATTCTTGTCCTGAAATAAATTAACTGGCTGTTAAAAGAAATATTTGTAATAAGTCAGAAAGTTGAGGCATGTCGAAGAATTGCCTGTGAAAGTCATGAAAAAGAAAAATATTATAAAAAAGAATTTATGCAAAAAAAGTTGTATAATTTAAAAATTACTAGGCCTCCTGAATGTAAAACTATTTTAAAAAACCAGTTTATGTGCAAGGTGTATAAGAAAAGCAAAATATACCTTTGGTAAAAGAATTATAAGGAGGCATAAGAATGTACATTTTTACCTACATTAAAAAGTTAAAAAAACATTGTTTTGAAAATTTAAGCAAGTTTTAAAACGTTAATTGTAAAGAAAATTCTGCGTGTAAACATATTAGCTAAAGTTAAAGAAGTATCATCCAGTTTTTCTGTGTACTGGACATTAAAGTAAAAGCATGATAGGTTTTTCTTAAAGCACCAACCTGCTCTTTAGCAAAAATTATAGAAGGTTAAAAACAGTCTATAAAATCCTACCTTATAGTCAAACATTAAAAATTAAATAAATATGTCTACAAGGTTTCATTAAAATTAGGTTTAACATTAATAACACACTAATATAAAGATAAAATTTAGCTTATCTGGCATAAAAATCATATGAGAAGCACTGTGAAATGTAAAATGGTATTTGGCTTTCTTTGATTTAAAAACTAATAAAAATATATGCTAAAGGAAATTTCTCAGTAAAAAGGCACTAAGGACTATAAAGTCCACTGCCAAGGTCCCTACATTTAAAACAAAAGGTCAATTTCTTAAAAATTATATAATTGGTTTATCTTCCACTTTCCTTTCTTGCAAAAAAAAAAAAAAAAAAAACCCCTAAAAGTCTTTTAACACCTGTACCACCCCTAGAATTTCCAGTAAACCAGCACCAGCCTGAAGATTATGTTCTCATCAAAGGGTAGAAAGAAGAAAAACATGACCCAGCCTGGGAAGGACCCTACCTTGTGCTGCTAACCACGGAGACTGCCATTTGTACAGCACACACACAAAAAAAGGATGCACTCATCACACTGAGTCAAGAAAGTGCCACCCCCTCCAGAGTCGTGGGCCATAGTCCCAGGGGAAAACCCTACCAAACTAAAGCTAAGAAAAATTTAACTCTTTTCATCCATTCTATTACTCTTTCTTGTTTCCTCATTCTATTGTTGACCATCTAGTTATTAACATAACCAAGTCAATTTTGCCTTCAACTATTGCATTTAATGCTTGCCTTGTTATACCCTGTGAGGACTTGTCAAGTCAAAGACAGCTTTCTACTTCAGAAAAGTACTTCTGTCCCTCTGGACTCTCCTCAGACTAGGCATTAGTAAACTAGGACCATTTAATCTGGGGAGATTTCGATAAAGACTCCAGTGCCAACCAGGATTCTTGCCCCCGAATGTAGAGCTTTCATGCCATAGTTGGTCCAACGTTCTGTGCACCACTACAGAGCAAGGAGGGACTGCCCCAACCAGTTTTTGTAATTTCCTAAAACCATACATTCATTTTACTAGAGGATCATAGAAGTTAAAGACTTAAAACAAACTTTAGCAATTAAGGCATGATACCAAGATGCAAATGCCTGGTTAAAATGGATCAAATATTCCATCTGCATGTTAAACAAAAGCAATTGTTATGCTTGTGCACATGGCAGGCCAGAGGCCCGGATTGTCCCCTTTCCACTAAGGTGGTCCTCCAGTCGACCAGGTGTGGGCTGCATGGTAGCCCTTTTCCAGGATTCTACAGCCTGGGGTAATAAGTCATGCCAAGCTCTCTCTGCTATATCCCGAAGTCTGGCACCCTGCGGGTCAGTGCCCAAGGATGTCATCCAGCTTCCATCTCCCAACACTAAGTTCACTTTGTGTCTCTAACAGGGAGGAAACTTAACGTTCCTTGGAGACCTGAAAGGATGCAGTGAGCTTAAGAATTTTCAAGAGCTTATCAATCAGTCAGCCTTGTTCGTTCCCAAGCAGATGTGTGGTGGTATTGTGGTGGACCTTTACTGGGCACTCTGCCAAATAACTGGAGTGGTGCTTGTACTTTAGTCCAAATGGCTATCCATTTCACCCTGGCATTTCATCAACCAAAAGGAAAAAAATAAGACATCATAAAGCAAGAGAAGCCCCTTATGGGTCTTTCAACTCTCATGTCTATTTAGACGCAATTGGAGTCCCATGAGGAATACCACGTTGACTTAAAGCTTGAAATCAAATAGCTGCAGGATTTAAGTCAATATTTTGGTGGGTAACAGTTAATAAAAATGTAGATTAAACTATATCTATTACAACTAACAGCAACGAGCTTTTCATGAATTAAAAGAAAAACTCATGTAAGCCCCAGCCTTAAGGCTATCTGACCTGATAAAACTCTTTACACTCTATGTGTCAGAAGAAGAAAAATAGCAGTTGGAGTTTTAACCCAGACTGCGGGGCCCTGGCCAAGGCCAGTGGCCTATCTCTCAAAACAACTAGACAGGGTTTCCAAAGCCTGACCCCCAGGTCTAAGGGCCCTAGCAGCAATGTCCCTGATAGCATAAGAAGCAGATAAACTAACCCTTAGGCAAAACCTGAATATAAAGGCCCCCCAAGCTGTGGTAACTTTAGTGACTACCAAAGGACATCATTGGTTAACAAATGCTAGATTAACCAAGTACCAAAGCTTGCTATGTGAAAATCCCCACATAACCATTTAAGTTTGCAACACCCTAAAACCCCACCACCTTGCTCCCAGTATCAGCGAGCCCAGTTGAGCATAACTGTATAGAGGTGTTGGACTCAGTTTATTCTAGCAGGCCCAACCTCCGAGACCATCCTTAAACATCAGTAGACTGAGCAGTATATGGACGGGAGCAGCTTCACCAGCCCCTGCAAAGTGACTCTGAAGAAGACGACAAGCCCTGCTCTAGTCACACCCAGAAGCTGACTGGTCCACACATGGCCAAAGCATGAGGAAACTCATCGTGGGACTCATTTTCCTTAAAATCTGGACTTTTACAGTAAGGACTTCAACTGACCTTCCTCAGACTGAGGGCTGTTCCCAGTGCATATATCAAGTCACTGAAGTAGGACAAAAGGTTGCTACAGTCCTATTATTTTATGGTTATTATAAGTGTACTGGAACTCTTAAAAGAACTTGTTTGTATGTTATTCTATACAAGGTATGTAGCCCAGGAAATGACCAACCTGATGTGTGTTATGACCCATCTGAGCCCCCCATGACCACAGTTTTTAAAATAAGATTAAGAACTAAGGACTGGTGGGGGCTCATAAACAATATGAGTAAAGTGTTAGCCAAAACAGAAGAAAAAGGGTCACCCAAACAAGTCCCCTTAAAATTTGATGCCTGTGCTGTCATTTATAATAATAAGTTAGGAATAAGGTGAGGTTCTCTTAATTAGAAAAGAGGCTATGTGGCAGAAAATAAGTACATCTGTCATACATTAATAAATGCAAATACTTGTCTTGTGTCATTTAGGGCACTTGGATTAAAAAAAAAAATGAAAAGGATCCCAGTCCACCTTCAGAAAGGAAAAAATGGCCCTTCCTGTACTAAGGGAAAATGTAACCCCTTAGAGCTAGTAATAACCAATTCCCTTGATCCTTGCTGGAAAAAAGAGGAACGTGTGACCTTATGAATCAATGGGGCTGGACTGGATCCTCAAGTAAATATCTTGGTTAGAGGAGAAGTTTACAAATGCTTTCCTGAGCCAGTGTTTCAAACTTTCTATGATGAACTAAACGTGCCAGTACCAGAAATTCCAGGAAAAACAAGAAATGTATTTTTGCAATTAGCCAAGCATGTAGCCCAGTCTCTCAATGTCACTTCATGTTATGTATGTGGAGGCACTGTAATAGGAAATCAATGGCCATGGGAAGCCCGAGAATTAGTACCTACAGATCCAGTTCCTGATGAATTCCCAGCTCAAAAGAATCACCCTGATAATTTCTATGTACTAAAACCCTCAATCATTAGACAATACTGTATAGCAAGAGTGGAGAAGGACTTCACCCTTCTTGTAGAAAGACTACATGGTGAAATTCAAACCACACAGAGAAAAATCTATTCAGTAAATTTCCAAATTTGCAGACTGTTTTGGCCCATCCAGAGTCCCACCAGGACTAGACAGCCCCCACTGGGATATACTGGATATGTGGACATAGAGCCTAGGCTAAGCTGCCTGATCAGTGGACAAGTAGTTGTGTTATTGGCACTATTAAATCATCTTTCTTCCTACTGCCCATAAAAATAGGTGAACTCCTGGGCTTCCCTGTCTATGCTTCCCACAAAAAGAGAAGCACAGCTATAGGAAATTGAAAAAATAATAAATAGCCCCCAAGAGGATCATACAATATTATGGGCCTGCTACTTAGGCACAAGATGGCTCATGGGGATACTGGACCCCCATTTACATGATCAATCGAATCATACAGTTACAAACTGTCTTAAAAATAATCACTAATAAAACCGGCAGAGCCTTGACTCTTCTGGCCCAGCAAGAAATTCAGATGAGAAATGCTATCTATCAAAATAGATTGGCTCTTTACTACTTGCTAGCAGCTGAAGGAGGGGTCTGTGGAAAATTTAACCTTACTAATTGCTGTCTACACATAGATGATCAAGGGCAAGTAGTTGACGACATAGAGATATGACAAAACTGGCACATGTACCCATGCAAGTGTGGCATGGATTTGATCCTGGGGCCACGTTTGGAAAATGGTTCCCAGTGCTGGGAGTATTTAAAATTCTTATAATAGGAGTTATAATAATAATAGGAACCTGCCTATTGCTCCCTTGTTTGCTACCCGTACTTCTTCAAATGATAAAAAGCTTCATCGCTACCTTAGTTCACCAAAATGCTTCAGCACAAGTATACTATATGAATCACTATCATTCTGTCTTGCAAGAACACATGGGTAGTGAAAATGAAAGTGAGAACTCCTACTAATAAAATGAGTGAGAGTCTCACAAGGGGAGAATAAGGAAGGAGACCACCCCTCATATCGTCTTATGCCCAATTTCTGCCTCCAAAGAAAGAAGTAAAAACTAAAAGGCAGAAATGAAATTCACAGGCAGACAGCCCAGGGCCACACCCTGGGCCTAGTAGTTAAAGATCGACCCCTGACCTAATCGGTTATGTTTTCTATAGATTACAGACATTGTATAGAAATGCACTGTGAAAATTCCTATCCTGTTTTGTTCCAATCTAATTACCGGTACATGCAGCCCCCAGTCACATACCCCCTGCTTGCTCAATCACAACCCCCTCACACGCACCCCCTTAGAGTTGTGAGCCCTTAAAAGGGACAGGAATTGCTCACTCGGAGAGCTCGGCTCTTGAGACAGGAGTCTTGCCAATGCCCTGGCTGAATAAACCCCTTCTTTAACTTGGTGTCTGAGGAGTTTTGTCTGTGGCTCATCCTGCTACATACCCAAATGAGAAGGAAACAGAAAAACAATTCTGATACTACGACAAAACAAGGTTCTTTCACACCCTCCAAAAATCACACTAGCTCACCAGCAATAGATCCAAACCAAGAAAAGATCTCTGAATGGCCACACACACACACAAAAAAAGAAAGAAATATTTTAAATGTTACAGGATATGGACAGAAAAAATTCCCCAGAGAAATAGACAGCATAAATTTAGAAAGTTACAACTTCTGAAAATGAAGGACACAGAGAAATGCAAAATACACTGGAAAATCTGAATAGAATCAAACAAGCAGAAGAAAGAACTTCAGAGTTGGAAAACAAGGTTTTTGAATTAACCCAATATGACAAAGGCAAATAAAAAATAACTTTAAAAAATGAACAAATCCTCCAAGAAATTTGGGATTATGTTAAGTGACCAAATCTAAGAATAATTGGAGTTCCCAATATGTTAAAAGACCAAATGTAAGACTAATTGGTGTTCCTGAGGAAGAAGAAAAGTCTACAAGTCGGGAAAACATATTTCAGGAAATTATCAAGGAAAATTTCCCTGGCCTTGCTAGAGATCTAGACTCCCAAATACAAGCAGCCCAAAAAAATCCCATAAAATTCATCACAGAACGATCATCACCTAGGCACACAGTCATCACGTTATCGAAAGTCAAGATGAAGGAAAGAACCTTGAGAGTTGTGAAGCAAAAGCATCAGGTAATCCATAAATGAAAATGTATCAAATTAACAGCAGATTTCTCAGCAAAAACCCTACAAGCTAGAAGGGATCAGGGCCCTATCTTTAGCCTCCTTAAGCAAAACAATTACCAGGCAAGAATATTGTATCCAATGAAACAGCTTCATAAATGAAGGAAAGATATAGCCTTTTTTAGACAAGCAAATGCTGAGAGATATCGCCACTACCAAGCCAGCACTACAAGAACTATTGAAAGGAGCTCTAAATCTTGAAATAAAACCTTGAAATACACCAAAATAGAACCTTCTCAGAGATTAAATCTCGCAGGACCTATAAAACAATAACACGATGAAAAAAATAAGGTATTCAGGCAACAACTAGCATTATGAATAGAATTACACCTCACATCTCAATACTAACACTGTAAAGGGGTGGAAAAAGTCCACTCAAATGGACACTAAACTTGAGCAGGAGGAGCTATTCTTATATCTTATATTCTTATTCTTATATCAGACAAAACAGACTTTAAAGCAACAATGGTTAAAGACAAAGACAAATATTATATTGTGGCTGACTGCCACAACCACTACTTGAGACGGTCACTACGACAGTTACTACTGTTACTACTTGAGACCATCATTACAGCAGTTACTACTGTTATTGCTTGAGATCATCCTTATGACTGAACAAAGGGACGAATGTAGAAATGATAACAACAACAAAAAACTTTTAAGGAAAGGCAACACAGAGAGAAGAAAATAGCTCCCTCCTCCTAGTTAGCAAAAGCCACCACCTGAGCTTCTCAGTGCTTCATATTTATTGGGTAACAAGAGCAAGGAGGAGGTAACGATTGGTCAGCTGCTTAATTGATCACAGGTTCATATTATTACTGACAGGCTTCAATTGTGCCTAATCATAAGAAACACTTGCGCAGCCTCCAACAGCTCCCTTTTTGTTTTTAAATTAATTGAGCAAGGCAATTGCAGGCTGTGCAGTCCTAAATTGCCAGTTGGTGATCCAGCTTAATTTTTCTTAGCCCTTATTCAAAATGGAGTCACTCTGGTTTGAATGCTTCTTACATATTTCCTCCTTCCCTTTTACAAGAGGACCCTTAATCCTAAGGGTTGCAGAAGGATGAAGGTCCATATTCCACAACTTCTTCATGCTGAATAGGGGCGATGATATTCCTGCTTAACTGCTAGGGTCTCTTGTATCCAGGGTAGAGAGGAGCCCAGTCAGAAAGCATTGGTCCATTAAGCATCAATTGTACCTCTGAGTTCCAGCAAAAGGTGAAACCTTGGTGCTCCGGAGTTTCTCAGCTTCCTGTGTGGTTTTCTTGATCCGTCCTCATATTATGGGGGTTGATGTCAGTGTGACTCCGGTCGGTCCTCATTCCGTCTTTGCGTTCAAATTCAAATTCAACTGGCTTATGGCTCGCACTGGGGGAACCCGGTCTATAGTTGGAATTCATGGGTCCCTCCAGTCTCCCATTCCATGGTCACACACATCTTGAGGGCACCCGCATGGCTTGTTCATCTCCTGCAAAAACACAAGCATACCCTTATCCCCATCCACTGAAACAGAAGCACAGGCTTTTATGGCTGTAGCCGGGAGGCAGGCCGTTGCTGAAGCATTTGTTCTACAGGCAGTAACTCAGCTTCTGCCTCTTTGGTTAATTACCGTGGGGTAAAACTTTCCATTGATAATGAAAGACAGGCTCTTTCTGATTAACAGAAGACACAGAAAAAGCAAATCTAGGCTTATCCTTCTTGTAAACAATCCTCAAGATCTATTACCATGAGAGACCATTCTCTTGCTCCCATATCCATAAGCCCACAAAACTTAACTGCACAAGTGGGTCTATGAGATGCTATGGGTTGTGATAGATAAATCTCTCTCCTAGTTGCACTTCCAAATCCCTGACCTTCTTGCTTCCTCTTAGATAGAGAAGGGTACAACTTAAAGGGAACAAGCAACAGTTGAGCAACATATTCTCCTGGTTCAAAAACCCAAAGATCTTGTGACATTACCACTACCTGAATTTCTCCTTCACAATCAAAATCAATATCTTGGGCCTGTAAGTTAAGACAACTTTTACCAAAATCAATCCCATGTATTTTGTTGCCAAAGATCCCCAAATATCAATGTGAATCTTAGTGAGTTTCTTTCAATTAACGTAATTTGTTCTCTAGGAGATCTAATCTTGTGTTTCCAGGTGTTCCTGGGGGAAAGGGAATCAGTGTGCCTCCAGAAACCCACCCCTGAGACAGAGTTATGGCCTGGACAGGGAAATGCCCTCATAGTCTGAGGTGCCCAGGTCCAGGCCCCCTTCTCGCTTCCTGACAGGGGGGTACCGTTTTGATGAAATTTTGAGTGACATTGATTAGCCCAATGATTTCTTTTATTGCAATGAGGGCAAAGTCCTGGCCTTTTTTTCTGTTGAGAGGGGAACTGTGTTACAAGATTCCATTTGCCCAGTGATCTGGCAGTGTTCTTTTTTAAAACGTCCAATTTTTCTACACTTATAACACTTTCCCACTTTAGTGCTTGACCCTTGGTTTCCCTTGGATCTGTCAGCTACCAAATTAGACATTGCCTGAGTCAATACTGCAGAGCAATGAAGCTCAGTTCCCACATCTTGACAGGCTCCGAGAAAACCTCCCAAGTCCTCTGCACATCTCAAGGTGCCAGTGCATGTTACAATCCATGAAAGCCAAAGCTAAAGTTAGCCTTTCTGTAGCCACAAAAGAAGACGGTACAAGCCAATTGTCATCCTCCCTCTCCTGATCATCCTACAGCACTTTTGATAGATGTTGTAGGTATGGCAAAAAATTCTCTCAAATCCTGAAATAACAAAAAGATGGTACATACCAAACTCCAAACAAAAAAGAGAAAAGAAATGGAAATAAACAAATTCTTCCTCATGTTATCCTGATTCAAAAACTTCCCATTCTTTGTACCTCTAGGACACTGACCCTTTTAGAGCACTGACCTTATGTTGCTTCAGGTAGACTTGTAATGTTTAGTTGGTTTATAGTTTTTTCTGGGCTTTAGTTTTTTCTGTTCCAGGAGACCTTCCTCGTTCAAGTCCCTATAGGACCCTATCTGTCCCTGCAAATCTCGGCTAGTCTTTGCTAGTCTCTACTTTTGTACCTCTTTAGGGCACTGACCTTATATTGCTAGTCTTTATCTATCCCTGTCTGTCCCTATGGTACCTCTTAATTCCTCCAAGTTCCTGCAAGTCCCTGTATCTCCCTACCTATCTCTACTTATCTCTATTCATCTCCATTTCTGTTTACCTCTATTTATCCCTGCAGGCCTCTTTGGGTCCCTTCAGGTCTCTTCAGTTTTGTTTGTCCCAGATAGTCCCTGTTAGTTCCTGTTCAGACACCACTTTTGGCTGACTGCCACAACTACTACTTGAGATTGTCACTACAGCAGTTGTTACTACTGTTACTGCTTGAGACCATCATTATGACTGAATGAAAGGACAAACATAGAAATGATAAAAAAAAGAGAAATTGTTTTAAGGAAAGGCAACATGCGGAGAAAAGACAAGAAGAAAAGAGCTCCTGCTTCTAGTGAGTGAAGGTCACCGCCCAAGCTTCTGAGCCCTTCATATTTATTGGGTAACAAGAGCAAGGAGGAGGAGGTAACGATTGGTCAGCTGCTTAATTGATCACAGGTTCATATTGTTACTGACAGGCTTCAATTGTGCCTGATCATAAGAAACACTTGTGCAGCCTCCAACATCATATGATGATAAAACGTCTAGTCCAACAGGAAAATATTAGAATCCTGAATATATACGCACCTAATACTGGAGCTCCCAAGTTTATAAAACAGTTACCACTAGAATTAAGAAATGAGATAGGTGGTAACACAATAATAATGTGGGACCTCAATACTCCACTGACAGCACTAGACAGTTCGTCAAGACAAAAAGCCAGAAAAGAAACAATAGATTTAAACTATACCCTAGAACAAATGGACTTAACAGATATTTACAGAACATTCTGCCTAACAACTGCAGAATATACATTCTGTTCATCAGCACATGGAATATTCTCCAAGATAGACCATATGAGAGGCCACAAAACAAGTCTCAATACATTTAAGAAAATCAAAATTATAGAGAGTACTCTTTCAGACTACAGTGGAATAAAATTGGAAATCAGCTCCAAAAGGAACCTTCAAAACCATGCAAATACATGGAAATTAAATAACCTGCTCCTGAATAATCATTGGATCAACAATGAAATCAAGATGGAAATTTAAAAATTCTATGAACTGAACCATAATAGTGACACAACCTATTAAAACCTCTGGGATACCACAGCTGAATTCTACCAGAGGTACAAGGAGGAGCTGGTACCATTCCTTCTGAAACCATTCCAATCAATAGAAAAAGAGGGAATCCTCCCTAACTCATTTTATGAGGCCAACATCATCCTGATACCAAAGCCTGGCAGAGACACAACAAAAAAAGAGAATTTTAGAACAAGATCCCTGATGAACATCGATGCAAAAATCCTCAATAAAATACTGGCAAACAGAATCCAGCAGCACATCAAAAAGCTTATCCACCATGATCAAGTGGGCTTCATCACTGGGATGCAAGGCTGGTTTGACATACACAAATCAAAAAACGTAATCCAGCATATAAACAGAACCAAAGACAAAAACCACATGATTATCTCAATAGATGCAGAAAAGGCCTTTGACAAAATTCAACAGCCCTTCATGCTAAAAACTCTCAATAAATTCGGTATTGATGGAACGTATCTCAAAATGATAAGAGCAATTTATGACAAACCCACAGCCAATATCATACTGAATGGGCAAAAACTGGAAGCATTGCCTTAGAAAACTGGCACAAGACAGGGATGCTCTCTCTCACCACTCCTAATCAACATAGTGTTGGAAGTTCTGGCTAGGGCAATTAGGTAAGAGAAAGAAATAAAGGGTATTCAATTAGGAAAAGAAGTCAAATTGTCCCTGTTTGCAGATGACATGATTGTATATTTAGAAAACCCCATTGTCTCAGCCCAAAATCTCCTTAAGCTGATAAGCAACTTCAGCAAAGTCTCAGGATGCAAAATCAATGTGCAAAAATCACAAACATTCTTATACATCAATAACAGACAAACAGAGAGCCAAATCATGAGTGAACTCCCATTCACAACTGCTTCAAAGAGAATAAAATACCTAGGAATCCAACTTGCAAGGGGGGTGAAGGACTTCTTCAAGGAGAACTACAAACCACTGCTCGGTGAAATAAAAGAGGACACAAATAAATGGAAGAACATACCATGCTCATGGATAGGAAGAATCAATATCGTGAAAATGGCCATACTGCCCAAGGTAATTTAGAGATTCAATGCCATCCCCATTAAGCTACCAAAGACTTTCTTCACAGAATTGGAAAAAACTGCTTTAAAGTTCATATGGAACCAAAAAAGAGCCCACATTGCTAAGACAATCCTAAGCCAAAAGAACAAAGCTGGAGGCATCATGCTACCTGACTTCAAACTATACTACAAGGCTACAGTAACCAAAACAGCATGGTACTGGTACCAAAACAGAGATATAGACCAAATGGAACAGAACAGAGTCCTCAGAAATAATACCACACATCTACAGCCATCTGATCTTTGACAAACCTGAGAGAAACAAGAAATGGGGAAAGGATTCCCTATTTAATAAATGGTGCTGGGAAAACTGGCTAGCCATAAGTAGAAAGTTGAAACTGAATCCTTTCCTTACTCCTTATATGAAAATTAATTCAAGATGGATTAGAGACTTAAATGTTAGATCTAAAACCACAAAAACCCTAGAAGAAAATCTAGGAAGAAAATCTGGGCAAGGACTTCATGTCTAAAACACCAAAAGCAACAGCAACAAAAGCCAAAGTTGACAAATGGGATCTAATTAAACTAAAGAGCATCTGCACAGCAAAAGAAACTACCATCAGAGTGAACAGGCAACCTACAGAATGGGAGAACATTTTTGCAATCTACTCATCTGGCAAAGGGCCACTATCCAGAATCTACAAAGAACTCAAACAAATTTAAAAGAAAAAAACAAACAACTCCATCAAAAAGTGGGCAAAGGATGTGAACAGACGTTTCTCAAAAGAAGACATTCATACAGCCAACAGACACATGAAAAAATGCTCATCATTACTGGTCATCAGAGAAATGCAAATCAAAACCACAATGAGATACCATCTCACACCGGTTAGAATGGCAATCATTAAAAAGTCAGGAAACAACAGGTGCTGGAGAGGATGTGGAGAAATAGGAACACTTTTACACTGTTCGTAGGACTGTAAACTAGTTCAACGATCGTGGAAAACAGTGTGGCGATCCCTCAAGGATCTAGAACTAGAAATACCATTTGACCCAGCCATCCCATTACTAGGTATATACCCAAAGGATTATAAATCATGCTGCTATAAAGACACATGCACATGTATGTTTATTGCGGCACTATTCACAATAGCAAAGACTTGGAATCAACCCAAATGTCCATCAGTGGCAGACTGGATTAAGAAAATGTGGCACATATACACCATGGAATACTACATAGCCATAAAAAAGGATGAGTTCATGTCCTTTGTAGGGACATGGATGCAACTGGAAACCATCAATCATTCTCAACAAACTGTCACAAGAACAGAAAACCAAACACCACATGTTCTCACTCATATGTGGGAATTGAACAATGAGATCACTTGGACACAGGAAGGGGAACATCACACATCGAGGCCTATTGTGGGGGGTGGATAGCATTAGGAGATATACCTAATGTAAATGACGAGTTAATGGGTGCAGCACACCAACATGGCACATGTATGTATATGTAACAAACCTGCACGTTGTGCACATGTATTCTAGAACTTAAAGTATAATAAGAATAAGAATAAGAATAAAACCTCTGGGATACAGCAAAAGTGGTGCTAAAGGGAAAGTTTATAGCATTAAATGTACATATCAAAATGTCTGAAAGAGCACAAATAGACAATCTAAGGTACACCTCAAGGAACTAGAGAAGCAAGACCAAACTAAACCCAAACCTAGCAGAAGAAAAGAAATAACAAAGATCAGAGCAGAATTAAATGATACTGAAACAAACAAACAAACAAAAGATAAGTGAAACAGAAAGCTGGTTCTTTGAAAATATAGACAAAATTGATAGACCATTGATGAGGTTAACCAATAATTTAACAGAGAAGGTCCAAATAAGCTCAATTAGAAATGAAGCAGGATATATTACAACCAATACCACAGAAATACGAAAGATCATTCAAGGCTACTGTGAACACCTTTACATACACAAACCAGAAAACCTAGAGGATATGCATAAATTCCTGGAAATATACAAATCTTGTAAATTAAACCAAGAAGAAATAGAAACTCTGGACAGACCAATAAAAAACAATGAGATTGAAATAAAAATTTTAAAAATTTCCAATAAAAAAAGTACAGGACTAGATGGATTCACAGCTGAATTCTACCAGACATTCAAAGAAGAATTGGTACCAATCCTACTGAAACAATTCTCTGTACTCCCAGCAGAGGGTGCATCTTCTTTCCACATGGAAGCCTCCTGCCCATGTGCATTCTTGGATTCCAGAGCAAAGGTGGCCTCAGATAGGCAAAAAGGAACTCCTGAATTTGTTCCTAAATGACTTTCACTCTCCTCTATATTGTCCCCTATTTGATTAGCTTCTCATTCTCTATCTGGAGTTTGTTTAGGTTGGTTTTTTTTCAACCCACAATTTTGACTGCCAACTTGGATTTTACTTGAGAATCACTCTGCTGCTTTACTCCTTCTAACATGTATAATCGACACAGACTTGTGCTGGTTCAAAAGGGCTGGTCAAAGACTGGATCATGAGTCAGCCCTACTGGGCTCAAATTCATACTATATAAGTCCAAGGACAAATAATTCATTCTTTTTGTTCTCCAATGCATTATTGGCCTGGGAATAATACTCATTCTTACCTCCTAGGCTCTTCAGATAATTAAAAGAGGCAATACCGAATAAACTCTCAATCAGCTGCTGTTATTCTCCCAGATTAGACCCAGCCCTCATTCTCCAGTTGAAGTCTGCCTGAATCTCTCTTTATACTCTAAGCCCTATACTAGCCCTATTTCCCTCATGGACTCTGCTAATACAAATATTTTCATCAACAGAGAAATGAACCACAGATCTCCTGAAAGAGAGAAAAAAATGGGATTACACTGTGTATATGGAGCAGAACACTTACTAGTCCCCCATAGATATTTCTTCAGTTGCACTCAGACCTCACTCACACTTACTCTTTCCTCTATTCTATTGTTCAGCTCAGAACCACACCCTACCCAAACATTGTGTACAAAAATGCTTCTAGGTGTTCAGCAAAGCTACAACGAGACCTCATTTCAAAGGTACATCAGTGGTCATTTTCTGGTTTTGGGCACACATCAATCATTCTTCTCAACACAGATAGAGCTGTCCACAAATAGATTTCTGATTAATGAAATTCTCTTCATATAATTACAAATGTGTGTTCTAATGCCTTACACTGTGCTTTCATTTTTATTTTCCATTTCACCAAAATCTACCATTACCATTAGGCTCCTCATGCATGCATTCATTTATTGAATGAATATTTATGAAGAGCACAGTATGCTGCTCATGGAAACAGGCACCAGGAGTATAAAATGTAAAATGTGGTCCTGTCTGCAATGACTGACACACTGAGTTATTTCTCACCCACCAGGCCCAGCCATTTTCACACTTATCCTAGCAAAGGGCACATTTTCCTCCAGTTCATAATTCATGGTCTTCTTTCCTATCCATGGATGACCAGTCCTAGTCTTGAGGGTGTCACAACCACCTCTTTGTGTATCTGAATTCCTCCACCTGAGAGAAAATTTCAGGCCCAGGATAGAGTAATAATCGGGTCCACAGCCCTGGCCATTTGAGTGGGGTGTTTTGATCCTAATGTTATTCCCACGTCAGTACAGAACTTGTGTGGCAATAAGGAGAGGTCAGGCTTCAGAGTCAGCAAGAGCTGGATTTCAAACTGGATTTGAGGATCCCCACCTTTTGATAGGTGACTTATTCTCTGTGAGCCTCTGTTTCTCTCCTTTTTAAAATGAGAACAGTAAATCCCACATGGCAGGGTGGTGGGGAGAATCAGAGATCACACAGCTGGTGCTCACATCTGGTTTGTGTTCCCAGGGACACCAGACTAGGGTTTCTGAGCATGGATCCAACCATCCCAGCCTTGGATACAGAACTGACACCAATCAACGGAACTGAGGAGACTCCTTGCTGCAAGCGGACCCTGATCCTCACGGTGCTGACGTGCATCATTTCCCTTGTAGGGCTGACAGGAAACGCGGTTGTGCTCTGGCTCCTGGGCTTCCGCATGAGCAGGAACGCTGTCTCTATCTACATCCTCAACCTGTCTGTGGCCGACTTCCTCTTCCTCAGCAGCAACGTTATATGTTCCGCCTCACTCATCAATATCTGTCATCCCATCTCCAAAATCCTCATTCCTGTGACGACCTTTCTCTACTTTACAGGCCTGTGCATGCCGAGCGCCATGAGCACCAAGGGCTGCCTGTCCGTCCTGTGGCCCATCTGGTACCACTGCCGCCGCCCCACACACCTGTCAGTGGTCGTGTGTTTCCTGCCCTGGGTCCTGTCCCTGCTGTGGAGCATCCTGCAGTGGAGGTTCTGTGACTTCCTGCTTGGTGATCCTGGTTCTCTTTGGTGTCAAACATCAGATTTCATCACAGTCCTGTGGCTAATTTTTTTATGTGTGGTTCTCTGTAAGTCCAGCCTGGTCCTGCTGATCAGGATTCTCTGTGGATCCCGGAAGATACATGACCATCCTGCTCAAAGTGCTGGTCTTCCTACTCTACAGCCTGCCCTTCAGCATTCAGTGGGCCCTGTCTACTGGGATTCACCTGGATTTGGAAGGCATTTTCTGTCATGTCCATCTAGTTTCCATTTTTCCTGTCTTCTCTAAATATTAGTGCCAACCCCATCATTTACTTCTTCGTGGGCTCCTTTAGGCAGCGTCAAAATAGGCAGAACCTGAAGCTGGTTCTCCAGAGAGCTCTGCAGGACACGCCTGAAGTAGATGAAGGTGGACGGCGGCTTCCTGAGGAAACCCTGGAGCAGTCCGGAAGGCGATTAGAGCAGTGAGGAAGAGCCTCTGCCCTGTCAGTCAAGCAGGACTTTGAGAGCAACACTGCCCTGCCACCCTTGACAATTACATGCGTTTTCTTAGTGTTGTGCCTCAGCAATGTTTCAGTGGTAACTCAAGATCGTCGAATAGATGTTTATCTACCTGACAGTTCCAGTTTTCACCCACGGAAAGCATTAGTCTGACAGTACAATGTTTAGATTCTCCTTGATATTACCAACACATTTTTCCTCTTATCTTACACTGAAAACTTTTTCTGCAATTTTCATTGTGATAAAAGGAGTTCCTGTCCACAACCCTAAACTCATCTTTATACATGTTTCCTACCTGATTGTATCAAAAAGGAAGTTTCCTTATTAATCTCTCAGACTATGTTCCCCTGAAACCATATTCTCTTCTATGACTGGAAGCATTACTGAAGTTGGGAGCTCAATTCTGAATAAGTGAGTTCTGTTATCTCTACATTCCATTGAATTATCAGACATGAAGCAAAATAATGTCCTTAGAGACAGACTCTCTCTTCATAAAAACACTCACAAATTGGTTTTATGAAAAAGCTAAATCTTACAATAGCGCTCGGTCTATAGTCTAACATCACACCAATGCACAATTCCTGAAAGCGTTTTCTAGAGATCCTGCAGGTGTTTAGGTCACAGGCATTGCAGAACTACCTACTACCACTACCTTGCATTCCTGCAGAAGAAGCCCTTGCCTCCAGGCAAACCCAGTTCAGCATCTTGAAATCCCAGCATACGGAGGGAAGAATGTGCAAGTGCTAGAATGGGAAGAACACTGGACCTGGTTTCAGGGATTTGGGATTCTCAAGTTGACTGCATGGCCAACATGGGTCGCATGCTTATTCCAGGCAAACCAAGCAGAAGTGAGGTTATGGGATTGCCCCAGTCTGAAACTGTGCCATCTGGGCATTTGTGTTCAGGTATCTCTTTTCAGAACATGTGGGTAAAGTGTGACTTTACCATAACCATGGACTGAAGATAACTAGTGTTGTGATCCATGTTGCCTGAGAAATTTATGTCTACACAGTGACTATGATCTCAGTAAGTGTGTGTTCTTCCCACCTATGTGGAAGCAACCTAGAATCCAAAGAGACTGCTCTGATGCTTGTTCTGCATGAAAGTGTGTATCAGTTGGGCACAATTAGTGTCAATGTTATCAATGCTGGCTATAGACATAGATGACATTTGTTTGCTGTTATCTAGCAGTTACAGCAGAGTATAGAAGAAATCTCAGTGCTCATGCCATCCTATTGGTTCAATTATTCTGGAGCTTTGCAGGATGCAAACACAAGGAAGGAGAGCAGAGACAGAGTAGATCTCATTCCTGAGTGTGTGTGTAGAAGTGAGTGGATCATAGAAGGCTTCGTGTAATAGGTAGAATTTTAACTGGTGACTACAATTGACCTAGCATTATTATTATGATTATACCCTCTGTAAATTTTGCCAGTCACTTAAATTTTTATATTGGGCAAAGAGAGGTAAATAGGATCTGGACAGATGGAAATGGGAGACGAGATAATTTACAGTGGCACTGTTAATAAAAGCATAGAGTTTTTTAGGGAATGGTGAATAATTCACACCAGAGTTTTATTCCTTGTGTCACCCCACATATTTGGTTATGATGGCAAGATCCCTCTTAAATAGAACCACAAGACTGGAGTGCTCTGAATAATGAGCATTATCTTTCGTAGTCTTGAAGTGATAGAGCTTGATGTTAGTTTTGTGATATTTGTAGGAGTGAACTCTATAATAACGTAAAGTCCAGAGAGGGCCAGCCAAGTCAGCCCAACAGGACATGCCACAAAGTCAATGCCTTGCTCTCCTTACCCTCCTCACTGGGATACGTCCAGCCCTCCAAGGCCAGAAGGCATAGATAAAACAATTAAAAATTAAAATAATAATAATAAAACAGGTGGGGGTTAGGGGAGAAGAGAGAAGCAATGAATGCAGCCCCTTCTCTGGAGCAGCATTTTTACCTACAAAAGGCCCATACTGGGAGTAGGGGAGATAGTTAATCTTTGAATTAAATTCAGCATTTTATGTGTCACATAAAAATTCAAATCTAAACTCTGCATAGCCTTGATATGGATGTCCAAATATTGCTATTCAAATTCTGTGTCACCTTGCAACTCTTTTGTAACATAATATTTATAGTGACTTGAAATTTAGTTTAATATTCCTGTTTTAACATGCTGCTACACATGTGACAGAATAATACATACCAAACTCAGACGTTCTGAAGTTGAAGACAGTTGTCATTCCCATTCCAGGTGTGCAGGCACCCTTGCCTTCTTATCAAAGATATGTGTAATTATTGGTGAGAGTAAAGATGTAAGATTCAGCCTTAAATTGTATCTGTAAAATGTATGTATTTATTTTTAAGAGTTATTAGAAACAAATATGATAAAAATTTAATATGTGCTTAATTTTGTGTTGGGTGTATGAATGCTAACTATATTACCTTCTAGCCTATGTACCTGGTTTACAAACTTCCTTCCAGCATACCCCATGTCCTCATTCTTGGTGACTTCAATATCCATAAAGGTAGTCTATACAACGAAGAGGCATTTCAGTTGGTTTTAAGTTTTCATTCTGAATTAATTGTAGACTGTGAAGAAGTTACTAAAATGGTACCGAGAGTTCCTGTATGCCCATCACCCAACCTATAGCAATACTGACATGTTAAGTAAATGTAGCACCAAAACCAGGAAATTGACATTGGTACCATCTAATTATCTACATTACAAATCTTATGAGATTTCACCAAATATCTACAGTACACTGTTACCAAATTTTACCAGTGTTTGCATGCACTCATTTTTGGAGTGAGATATTCCTCTATGTTTCTTTCCATAATATTTTGTCACAGGTGTAGATTCATAGATACAATCACATTGAATATAGAAGTGTTTCTTCACCACAGAAGAATTCCCTTGGGCTCCTGCTACTGTCACACCCACAGTTTGTTTCTTCCCAAACCCCTCTAATCATTGTCATTTCAAAAGTCTTACTAAATGGAATCATACTGTATCTAATCTTTTGACTTTGGCTTTTTTAATTCAGCATAATGTCCTCAAGATCCACACAACTTTTTGCAGGTATCAATAGCTTATAGCTGATTTATTTTTAAACTGCTGAGTAGTGTTCCATTGTATGGATGTACTATGCTTCGTTTCACTAATCATAAGCGAAAGGACATTTATAAATATTGTGACATTTATAATAAACATTATATTTTTATTATATTGTGACATTTATAAATAAAACAAATATAAACATGTGTATAGATATTTAAGTGAACAAAGTTTTCCAGTTTCCTGGATAAATTTAATGGCTGAATTGCTGGATTGTATGAAAATGCAAAAGGATTTTCCAGAGTAGCTCTACTATTTTGCTTTCTCACTGGCAGTGTATGAGACCTCCAATTCCTCCAAATCTCAGCCGATATTTAAAACTATCAGCATTTTATATTTTAGCTATATTAAGAGGGTAGACTGGTATCTCATTGTAGTTTTTATTTATTGCCCTAAACATTAGTGATGTTGAGCATCTTTTTATGTGTTTATTCGTCATGCATATATATGTCCTTGCTGAAGCATATGTTCATCTTTTGCCCTGGTTGAATCGACCTCTCCACTAACTTCATGCCTGTTCCCATAGCACAGAGTGTGGCTGGAGCTTAACACACAACCATGCCTAGCAGTTTCACTGTACATTTTACGACCTTGAACCTGAAGTATTCACTTATATCTCCTGAAAAGTCATGTGATATTTCCATAATTGCCTCTCACTCTCCAAAGGAAAAGGAAAATCTTCACGCCATCCTCTCTCTCCTGAAACCGCCTACTTTTTATTCTTTTAAATCTCTGTCAGGTGATGCTCTTCTGAGAATTACTCAATCTCCCCAGAGTGAACCTACCTGCCCATCTGCCTCTGAGCACATCTCTCTGTATTTTCTCTCATGCCAGGAAATGGGCTCTGCAAATTCCTATTTGAAACCACCCTTTCCATTTGTGCAGTTTCCCCATTCCCTCCCTAGAAACATTTCATAGCATTATTACTTGTCCCGTCTGCATCTTCAGTGTTTCCTTCTCTAATGGATCCTTCCACTGTAATTGAAACACCCCATCCTATTCTTGGCTTAAAACACCATCTAAGCGACCATTCATCGCTATCCGCAGCCTGATTTGTCTTCTTTCCTTTGGAAAAAAAATATTCTCCAAAAAGTTTTCTGTACTCATTGTCTTCATTTTTCCATCCTGCCTCAATCTTCTCATATCTCTATCTCCCTCTCTTAGCTAGATCATTAAATTTATGTTTTTCATTTGAAAATTTATTTGTGACATGGTAATAAAGTCAAAGCTTTAAAAAATAATCTTTAAATGCATGCCCTGAAAATTGTCATTCCCATTTTAGACTCTCAGGCATCCTTGCCTTGTTAACAAAGACATATCCTATTATACTTAGTAATAAGCTTATATTAATTCCCAAATATTTAATAATAAAACAACTATATACTTTTTTGTCATACAATATATACATTGGCATGCATTCTTTTTTAAAAATCTAACTAATTCTGGAGGGCCTTTTATATTAGGTTTGTCGTTCTTTCTGTGTAGCTACAGAGTATTCTATTGCATAGATAGACCATAATTTTTACAGTGTTGATGGCCATTTTGGCTGTCACCAGTCTTTTACTGTAAATAACACTGCATTCATTAACTTAGTACATAGATCTTTTGAACATGCACGAATATATCTCTAAGATAAATTCCTAGATGAGGAATTACAGAGAGAAAAGGATGCTACTGTATACATGCTTACATATGTTGAAAATTGCCTTCACTGGAAGTTGTATCCATCTGCATCCTCAGCATAAATGAGTGAGGGTACCTGATGCCACTCCAT